>NW_027507903.1:446446398-448846398 GCF_037356315.1 Lithobates pipiens
ACTAAGCAGCATCACTGTGCCCATTTGCAGTCTCACTGTGCCCATTTAAGCAGCCTCACTGTGCCCATCTAAGAAGCCTCACAGTGCCCATTTGCAGCATCACTGTACCCATTTGCAGCCTCAATGTGCCCATCTAAGCAGCCTCACTGTGCCCAACTAAGCAGCATCATTGTGCCCATTTGCAGCCTCACTGTGCCCATCTAAGCAGCCTCACTGTGCCCATCTGTAGCCTCACTGTGCCAACAATGCAGCCTCATCTGTGCTCATCTGCCTCCCACCAGTGCCTTGATTACACACAGCGGTATGTATCTCCCCTGTGTCATGGAGCTGGGGTCTGAACTCTGAGCTATTCGGCTGCCGTCCACTCACTGTAACAAAGCCCCACCTCATAGATCGTGATAGACAGAACACTAATTCAATTGTATCAATGTTCCGTGAGTGAGTGGATGGCCGCTGAACAGTTGAGAACCCAGCTTAATGGCACAGCGGGAGATACATAGTGCTGTGTGTGATTACAAAAGCAGATTGAGGGAGAGGAGAGGAGGCACTTGGATTGGTGCTGCAGCAGCCGCCGCTCAAAGCGGCCCCAGGGCAGATGGCCTACCAGGAAATTTCCCAGTATCCCAGCAGGCTAGTCTGGCCCCGCTGTACTTACCTCCATGGGTGATGAGCTATCAGTGCCCCCCGCAGCTAGTTGAGCAGACCAGGAATTCCCTCTCTTCTCCCTCTTCTCTCTGCAGCGCTTCTGGGACTGATCACAATCATTCTGATTATCAAGCACTAGCATGGAGCATTGCTGTAATCTGTCCTGCAATCCCTGCAGAGAGTGGAGGGAGAAGAACAGGGAATTCAAATCCCTGGACCAAATACACCAGATGCGTAGGCACTGACAGCTCATCACCTGTAGAGGTAAGTACAATAGGGACCATAGGGTTGGGAAGAGTGTAAGGTGTTAGTTCACTTTCTCAATTTTTCTGAAAAAGGTAAACTAATTTTTTAAGTCAATATTTTTTTAAGACTTAAAGTGCTTATCAAGATATATAATTATTTGGATACTATTGAGACTCTAGGCCCTGCAGACTTCTACTTGTCTGCAGTGGAGCAATATCCAGGGTTTTCCATTTCTGTAGCTTTTCTATTTTAATTGTTTTTATATTGTTGGCTCTCTGAGGGCTACTATTCACATTTTCTAATGAATAAAGTAAATATAATAAATACATAGTAAATAACAGTAAATAGTAAATATTTTAATTTTCTGTATTATCGGGATACATTAGGCTTTTTATATTATATCTCTTGCATCATAAATGTTGAAAATGTGGCACAAAACAGTTGATATCATTTCTTGACTTCTTTCACGTGGTACTTAACAGGGTAAAATGTTTTTCTCCAATTTCACTGCATTGTCTTTGATTATGGTCAAGATTTTAATAATGTAAATAATGTCAGTTTTATATTTTTAAATTCAAAATACATATTTTAGGAACACAAACTTAAAACCTCCAATATATTCTCAAAGTAATTATTAGACAGTAGTATACAGACAAGTATGCAACCTTTTTAATTTATTTTTAGTAAAAGTGTATTTTTTTACCCTTATCCAGTGGCAGTCTATGTAGGTTCAAACTAGGCTATATCAACTGATGTGTTTTTTCCCCTTACAGCAGCTCTATGACTGTGTAGTATATTAGAATACATTATCTGTTTCAGTGAAAAAGTTTAGGGCAGTCTTGAGGAAAATTGAATATAATGCCTTAACAGTGAACAGGCTCTCAATGTTTTAGCCTCAGTGCGCAGTAAGCTTGTTTAAATCCAGCCCAATGGCAATGAGGGAAATTATAAAAACCTAAAAAAAATGATGTGTATGAAAGTGATTAAAAAAACTATTATAAAAACACCTAACATAGAAAACAGGTAAAAATGAATTTGTTATTTGTCTAGATAACCGCCTATAGATCTTGATTAAGTTGTTTTTAAATTATTATTTAAATGTATTAATGTATTAATCACGGTCTGTTGGAGTGTCACAAATGTTTCTTGATTTATGCGTTTTTAATGAGAATTCTGAGAAAAGAACACAACAAATCATATCTGCTGCATATTCCATAAGATAGTTTTTAAGTACACCAAAAGAATTGCTTAAAATAATGTCTTTCACTGTAATTTTTGACAAGCTGTGGAAATGTAGAGCAGTTTATATTTATCTGTTAAAAAAGAAAAACTTTCAAAACATTTTTTAGCCAAGTAAAATGAAGTATTTCATATTAATACATGGGGTTTATTTACTATAGCGCAAATTTGTGAATGCGCAAATAAATGGTCCCAACAACCACGTAAATTAGCGCAAAACTGAATTCACTATAGCACTCGGGAAAAAATTGTCACAAAATCAAATTCACTATAGGTCAGAGACAACAGAGACCGTCTAAATCAGTAGTAGCAATTGAAAAACAGGAAATGCACATGAAAATAATGTTTAGAGCATGATATGATACCCTAAATGGTTCTTAAATATTTGTTATATTGTTTAAAGATAATCTGCTTTTAAACTACTGAAAAAATGTATGTATAAACTGAAATATCATTGAAAGTCTGAGAAGAGATTAATTCCCCCCTCTTTCTACACCTATGTACCAGCACAAGTGAGCAAGCTCAGACATGCAAAATAGTCACAATTTAACCCTTATTAAGTTTTTACAGAGCGCTATAGTAAATTTGCAAATTTGCACGTGGGTAAAATGCATTTGCGAATGTTAAAATGTGCGTTATATTGCCAAATGCAAGCTTAAACCTTTGCTTATAAATGTACAATTGTTACTTTCACAAAAAAATACATTTTAATTTTGAGATGAACTGTTTATTTCTCTAAAATAAATGTAAAATAAATTGTCCTTGCTTTGTTTTTATGTTGCTTCTTCTTCATATTTTTTTTTAAGAATGCTAGTAATGTGTAATGCTTTTATATTTTGGTAAAATATATTTTTCTCTCTCTCCATCTCACAAAAATGTAATCTGAAACTCCCACAGGTGCCATCACAAAGCACAAACAATACCATTGCTGATGCCAATTTTAAATGAGTCATACTTTTGTGTATTGTTTAGTATTTCCAAATGATCATAATTTGACCCCAAAAAATTTGATATGTGGATCAACATCAGAAATCAAAATGTATTTTCAAAAATTCAGAGGGTAACATCACTATTCTACACTCACACCAAGAACCACCAAATATCACAGAATACATCAAGAAGCATAACTCGCGACTAATGTCATTCTACCACCTATAGGTTCAAATAAATGCAGTATTTGTGTATTTATGTGTAGAAGGATTCCACCACCATTGCAAATTGTGCCATATGTTTTCTATGGGCAAAGACAATATTCAGCCTTAAAGATTCCCCACCAGCACTAATTGCAGCCTCTTACCAAGCAAATAGCAACTCAATTAGAGATGGTTGTATGCCAGCATACTGACAGTAACTAGCCATACCCAGCCTTGAAAACAGATGGCATATCACAGAAACAGGTTGTTCAATGGCTCTCCAGCCTTCCACTGTACATCTGCATTGATTAACTTACCACCCCTGGGACTTAGGATTGTTTGACACCACAGAGATGCAGACTCCATCCATGTGACAGCACAGTGGCTAACTAGTTAGCACTTCTGCCTAGCAGGACTGAGGTTGTTGGTTTGAATCTCTGTACAAATCATTAGTGAGACCTCATCTGGAATATGCAGTTCAGTTTTGGGCACCAGTTCACAAAAAGGATATGGGGGAACTGGAGAAAGTGCAGAGAAGGGCAACCAAACTGATAAGAGGCATGGAGGAGCTCAGCTATGAGGAAAGATTAGAGGAACTGAATTTATTCTCTCTTGAGAAGAGTAGATAAAGGGGGATATGATCAACATGTACAAATATATAAGGGGTCCATAAAGCAAACTTGGTGTTGAGTTATCCACTTTACGGTCAACACAAAGGACAAGGGGACACTCTTTACGCCTAGAGGAAATTACATTTCATCTCCAAATACAGAAAGGTTTCTGCACAGTAAGCCCACGTACACGCGGTCGGAGATTTTCCCAACCAAATCCGTCGGATTTTGTCCGTCGGATTTGTCTGATTTAGCGGTTGCCAAGAACGCGGTGACATAATTTTGTTACGATGGGACTACATTCACGCTAGTAGCCAATAGCTTTGATGTAGGAATTTGATCTGAGCATGCGTGGCACTTGGTCCGATCAAAATTCGCTACACATGATCGGATTAGGTCCGACCGGCCCAGTTGGTTGGGAAATATTTCCAACATGTTGGAAAATTGGGTTAGACGGAGATTCGGACGGAATCATTCCGATGCATACCACACACAGTTGGATTATCTGATGGCACTGTCCGATAAGACGCATTCCAACGGAGTCTCCGACCGTGTGTACGCGGCATAAGAGCTGTGAAAATGTGGAATAGACTCCCTCCAGCAGTGGTTCTGGCCAGCTCAGTCGATTGCTTTAAGAAAGGCCTACATTCTTATCTTAATGTACATAATATAACTGGGTACTAACTAGACATGTGCATTCGTTTTCATCCGAATGCATTTTCATCCGAATTTCGGGTATTTTTGTTATCGTTTTAACAAACGATAACAAACGTGCAGAATCTGAAAACCAAAAGATCCAACATAAACAAATGCTTTCTTTTCATTTTCATTGCACAACAGTTCGATATAAATAGGAGATTCGACATGACACTGCCAATAGTGATCTGTGTCCATTGAACTTGTGGTCAAATGTGCCTGACCTTAGTTCTATTAGTTCAAGATTATTCGACATAGAGAGAAAAGATTCAATATGAAGATTCGACAAAGCAGTCACCACAAGTGGACATTTATGGTCAAATACTCTGCCCATAGGCTTCAGAAGAATTCTAATGTTGGTTGACTAGTAATAATAATTAATAAATATAATTATTACTAGTGTCATACAACATACAACTATAGCTTGTAGGCGGAACATTCGACCGGAAATGTACAATTGCGGCATCATACAGAATAGCTGCTCTGTCGAATCTTTTTAGAACTTTCGACAGACACCATATGCCTTCAATGACAGATTTGACCTTAATTATTTTGGATTTTCAGACGAATGCATTTTTTAACAAAACAAAATGAATAAAAACAAATTTCGGGAGTAACTAAAAAAATGTATTTTTCAGACGAAAACGAAATTCCGAAACAAAATATTTCAGTGTGCACATATCTAGTACTAACATTTATAGGTGTAGTGGTGGGCTCCTGAAGAGCATGCGCTATGTGTTTTTCAAAATTAAACTCTACCTAACCTACAGTTAGGTTTGGGTATTATTTGTCTAAATTTGACGTATCAGTCTGACTGGACTGTAAAATGTTCAGCCTGGCCACAGGGGGCACTGTCTCTTCTGGCAGGCGTGGAACTAGGGTCTGGTCAGGTGTTTCAATTACTCTCTCCCTTGGAGTCAGGTCAGTGGGAATAGCCCTCTCGCTGTGCCCTCTGGGAGAGGGTATTTAAGATGTGGACGTCACGCGGTTTGGGGTTCCGGTCCAGTATGATGTGCTGATTACGTGGTCCTGGTCCTCCTGACCAGCCCCAAGAAAGGCTATGACCTGGGGTGTGGATCCACCCGACAGTGATGCCTCGGGGCTGGCTAGCCCAGGGCAAGGAAACTAAAGGAGGATTCTGAGGTAGTTGGGTGCCATCTCCTGTTCAGGAGAGACCCATTGTACTTTGAGCATTCCAGGGGAGGACTCCAGGTACAGGTTGGTTTTCTTAACAAGAGCCTGGAAGGGCTGAAGTTACCGAAATAATTCGGTCTTGTGGATATCGCCAAGCAAGCTGAAAGATCCAGGTATCCTACAAGTGTTCTAAAGCTTCATTTCCCTACATGTTCTGCAACAACGTCTGTGACAAAGACTTTGTTCCTGAGTAAGCACCTTGTTGGCTGCTAGGCCTTGTGAGAGAGGGACTGTTCAACCTGTTCATCCAGCTGTGAGTGGCTATTCTCTGGATGCAGTCAAAGTAAGCAAGTTCTTTAACGTTTTTTGGACTTTAACATTGAGATTACCTGAACTTCCCTTTCCAAACCCTCTGATCCCAGTTGAAAGACTGAATGGTTTGAGTTTTCCAAATAAAATCCATTCAAGTGGATCTATTGTCAGTCTCAAGTTACTGGGTCATCTACCACGGGACATCCCCTAAACGTGTCACAAGGAGATCGGAAGGTAATGGTAAGCCCAAAAATAACCAGCAGCTCCTACGGGGGTTAGTGCTACATAGGTAAAGTTGATCCAGGGAAAATCTGATTGCCTGGGGATCCCCCCTTGTTAAAGGGGGCTTCCAGATTCCGATAAGTCCCCTGACCGCAGACCCCAAAAACCACTGGCCAGGGTTGCCATCAACATGGGGACAAGGTGCTTTGGGCAGAACTTCTCCCTGCCCCAAAGCATCCACCCCCCATGTTGAGGGCATTCGGCCTGGTACGGTTCAGGAGGGGGGGCTCACTTGTCTCCCCCCATCCTGACCTGCCAGGCTGCATGCTTGGAAAAGGGCCTGGTATGGACTGGGGGGCCCTACGCCGTCTTTTTTTTTTTCATCTATATTGGCAGGATCCGACAATACATTACAGCCGCAAGCAAGTTTAAAAGACATTTTCCCTTTTAGAAATGTCATTATTGCTGCGGCCTGTTCTATACAATGCACAGATGCACCACTTTACAGGCAGACTAAGGGGACCCCCAGACAAGATATTTACACCAATATTTCATTTTTATTGTTTTACTTTAAGCATCAATAAAATCACTACTCCTTTAAAAGCAATTGTTTTAAAAACTTTTTTTGCATTGATACATGCCCCCAAAAAATAGCCAATGCCACATCAGCATGGGAATGGTTGTTTCCATAATATTAATGCCTCAAATATAAAACATTATTTTATAGAATTAAAAGAATCAAATACTAGTAAATGTATTTTCTGAGTATGATTGCGCTCAGCTCAGTAGCCTAGTGGTCAGCACTCCTGCCATGGGTTCAAATCCCACACATGGTGTTACCTGAACTGAAAACTTACATTGTACTCAACAGCATATGCTGAAAATAGTTTGGTTGATTCCATTAAATAACTTTTCAAATGCATGCAATGGTATGTAATAATATATATCAATAATATTATGGTGTGGAATTCCAAAAATCACACACTAGTTAACGTGCACGGTGTTAGTTTGCACTTTTTTGCTTTTTGTTTTTAATTTGCTTGTGCACTGAAAAATTCAACACAGCTACCTTCGGTGGGTGGTAGGTTGGCTGGTATTTGAACTCTTAACCAGAGTGCTTATTAGATATCAGTACACACCAGTAAGCCATTGTGCACACTGAGACCTGCGTAATAGGGTAGTATGATTAAAGAATGAACATAAATAATTACTGCTTTATAGTCTCATAAAAACTAAATTAACATAAAAAAAAATCATATAACAGACATGTAGGTTCGCACCAGAACTTTTGAACACAGCAAAAGTTTGGACCCGAATAATGAACCCCATTAAAGTCAAAGGGACCCGAACATAAAAAATCAAAAGTGCCCATTCATTTTGAAGGCTTTTATGCAAGTAATTGGGCATACAATGGTCATAGGGGTCTGGGTCTTGCCCTAGAGGACATGTATTAATAAAAAAAAGTTTGTGAAAAATTTCATTTTTAAATGAGGAGTGATTTTTTTTTTTTTAAGTGAAAGCATAAAAATGAAAAAATCCTTCCAATATAGTGCCTGGGGGGTCCCCTTAGTCCATCTGTAAAGTGGCAGATCTCTACCATGTCTACAATCTGCTGCAGCGATAATTGCATTTATAAAGCAAAAAAATAATGAAATTTTCCCTGCAAGCTGGCTTTATTTTGCTCAGAAACAGCTGGAGAGCCAGTGTGTATGATGAGGCCATAATGTAGTGCACTAGGAACAAAATTTGAGATTTTTTGGATTCATTCTGGTGTTACTTTGACTTTGGATAGAAGTAACGGGTGTGTAAAAATTGGTCTTTGGGTGTCGGTGGCACCTTCCCACCTTAACCCTATAGAAGTACTCCTAATGAAAGCAAGAATTTCCCTTGCTGTAAAATATTGCATTGATATGCACCTGTCAAACAGGTGCAGAAAAATTACTCTTTGAGTGTTGAAAGGCCCTTCCCAGCGTAACCCTATAGTGGTAATCTTGATGAAAGCAAGAATTGGCTTTGCTGTAAATAATTGCAATGATATAAAATGGTCTTTGGGTCTTAATTGTGCTCATGAAACCTATATAAAAACTATATCAAAAACATTCTTCAGGATGTTCCAAGAAATGTTTGAACCCCCTCAAAGCTAGGCAGCCTTGAAGTCCTGCAGAGATTGCACTGAATGCCCGTTCTGAAAGCATGCTGGATGCAGGGCAGCCCAACAATTCAATAGCGTACTGGGCAAGTTCTGGCCAGTGATCTATTCTCATGACCCAGTGTCAGGGCTGGCTTAGCCCTTCCTCCTCCGGGCTGGCCACTCAGCTGTTGGCTAATTGCCAGTTCTCTTCTCTTTCCACAGTTACCAGCTGTTCCCGATGATGCTCGTCTGACCTGCCTATTTAAAGCCTTCCTGCTCACTTTTTCATTTGCCTTTGCGTTGGTCACATCACAAGGAACCATCTTGTCATGGTTATGCAATAGAGTTCGTCTGCTTACCTGTCTCCATGTGTTCATTTCTAGAGACCAGCCGACCCTCACCTGACTGCTTTTATTATCCATCCTCTGGCATGGCTCCACCCTAGCTCCTATCAGACAACTCTATATTAACCTGTGCACTGCAAGCCAATCCTGATCAACCTTTGTGTGTTAGTTTCCGGTTACCTGCCGTGTGCTCTTCTACTGTTTTCCGTTACCGACTTTGGCGTGTCCTTGACTATCCCTGTTTGCCTGTGATCCTGACCTTTTGGCATGTCTCCGACTATTCTTGTCTGCTTGTGGCCCCGACCTTGGCTTTGTTCATCACCATCCCTATCCTCCTGTTGCCTACTGTGGGTGTGAGCTGGGGGACCCTGGGGGTCGCGACCTGGAGCCAGTTACAGCCAAGTCCATCCTCACCACTCGAGGCTCTGGTGAACACCTGCTGGCTCTTAGGCCGCGTACACACGGGCGGACTGTTCGCCCAACCTTGTCCGCTGAACAGTGTTTGGGCGGACAGTCCGCTCGTGTGTGGGCTTTCAGCGGACAGTTTCAGCGGACAGTTGGACGGACAAAGTCTTTCGGAAATTCCGAAAAACTGTCTGCTGAAACTGTGTTTGAGCGAACAGTCCGCCCGTGTGTGGGCTTGTCCGCTGTACTTTCGAAATGAGCGGACTGTTCCCGCTCGGAAAGTCCGCCCATTTCGAGCGCGTGTACAGGTAGGCGGGGCCCGCGAAGGAGACGTCGCGGGCTCCGCCGCCTGGAATGGGCTTAAAGGGGAACCCCAACGCCGAAAAAAATCGGCGTGGGGGTTCCCCCAAAGTCCACACCAGACCCTTGTCCGAGCACGCTACCCGGCCGGCCAGGAAAGGGGGGCGAGCGAGCGCGCCCCCCCTCCTGAGCCGTACCAGGCCGCGTGCCCTCAACATGGGGGGGTGCCTTGGGGAAGGGGGGGCCGCGCGGCCCCCCCACCCCAAAGCACCTTGTCCCCATGTTGATGAGGACAAGGGCCTCTTCCCGACAACCCTGGCCGTTGGTTGTCGGGGTCTGCGGGCGGGGGGCTTATCGGAATCCGGGAGCCCCCTTTAAGAAGGGGGCCCCCGGATACCGGCCCCCCACCCTATGTGAATGAGTATGGGGTACAATGTACCCCTACCCATTCACCTGTGAAATAAAGTACAAAAAAAACACAACACAGGGAAAAAATATTTTATTGCACAGCTCCGGGGGTCTTCCGTCTTCGGGGGTCTTCTCGCCGGACTCCTCCGCTATCTGTGTGTAGCTCTTTTACTAGCGGAGGAGTCCGGCTTTCTTCCTCCCCGCCGCCGGCCTCTTCTCCCGACTTCGGGGGTCTTGTCCCCCTCTTCGGTTCTTCTGCCGGGCCACCGCGCCTTCTTGTAGCTCTTTTACAGGCGGTGGCCCGGTCTTCTGTCGCCGCTGTCGTCGCCGCCGCCGCCGCCTTCCGTTCTTGTTCTTGTTCTTCTTCTTGTTCTTCTTCTTCTTCTCCTGGAGATGTTGACTCGACGAGCTCTCCGGCCGGAATGCCAGAGCCGCGCTGTGCGGTCACTTATATAGTGACAATGGGGCGGTGTCACATGGTATATGTCACATGGGTTGGTCACATGGGTTGATGTCACATGGGGACTATGACATCGTAAGGGGGCGGGGTCACCATGTGACCAACCCATGTGACATATACCATGTGACACCGCCCCATTGTCACTATATAAGTGGCAGCGGAGCGTGTCCCTGGCATTCCGGCCGGAGAGCTCGTCGAGTCAACATCTCCAGGAGAAGAAGAAGAAGAACAAGAAGAAGAACAAGAACAAGAACAAGAACAAGAACGGAAGGCGGCGGCGGCGGCGACGACAGCGGCGACAGAAGACCGGGCCACCGCCTGTAAAAGAGCTACAAGAAGGCGCGGTGGCCCGGCAGAAGAACCGAAGAGGGGGACAAGACCCCCGAAGTCGGGAGAAGAGGCCGGCGGCGGGGAGGAAGAAAGCCGGACTCCTCCGCTAGTAAAAGAGCTACACACAGATAGCGGAGGAGTCCGGCGAGAAGACCCCCGAAGACGGAAGACCCCCGGAGCTGTGCAATAAAATATTTTTTCCCTGTGTTGTGTTTTTTTTTGTACTTTATTTCACAGGTGAATGGGTAGGGGTACATTGTACCCCATACTCATTCACATAGGGTGGGGGGCCGGTATCCGGGGGCCCCCTTCTTAAAGGGGGCTCCCGGATTCCGATAAGCCCCCCGCCCGCAGACCCCGACAACCAACGGCCAGGGTTGTCGGGAAGAGGCCCTTGTCCTCATCAACATGGGGACAAGGTGCTTTGGGGTGGGGGGGCCGCGCGGCCCCCCCTTCCCCAAGGCACCCCCCCATGTTGAGGGCACGCGGCCTGGTACGGCTCAGGAGGGGGGGCGCGCTCGCTCGCCCCCCTTTCCTGGCCGGCCGGGTAGCGTGCTCGGACAAGGGTCTGGTGTGGACTTTGGGGGAACCCCCACGCCGATTTTTTTCGGCGTTGGGGTTCCCCTTTAAGCCCATTCCAGGCGGCGGAGCCCGCGACGTCTCCTTCGCGGGCCCCGCCTACCTGTACACGCGCTCGAAATGGGCGGATTTGCCTCCTCCTTACGTGGGCGAGTCCGTTCATTTCAAAAGTTGAGCGAACTGTTTGCCCAACCTTGTTCGTCAAACAGTCCGCTCGTGTGTGGGCAAGTCCGCTCATGCAAATTTTGAGCGGACTGTTTGCCGAAACTGTTTGACGAACAAGGTTGGGCAAACAGTCCGCGCGTGTGTACGCGGCCTTAGACTCCGCGCCCCAGGGAATGTTACGCTCTAACTCCGGTTGGATCCATCTTGGTGTTCTGTGCCGCTTCCTGCAGTCGATCCTTTGCAGGGCATAGTTCGGAGACTTGAAACCCAGGAATCTAATCAGACTCAGGTGATGCGAGATCTGGCTTCCCGCTTCGAGCAGCTACAGGCTTCCTTGGGGACCCCGAACCTGCAGCCTCAAGTACAGTCTGCGACTGCACCTATCACACCAGTCGCATCCACGCATTCATTAGTACTGCAGGCTCCGTTCTGTTTCTCTGGGGACTCCAAGGCCTGCAGGGGCTTCCTCAGCCAATGCACCATTCATTTTGAGCTCCAGCCTCAAAACTTTCTGTCTGACCGGGCAAAGGTAGCCTATATAATTTCTCTCCTCTCCGGTGAAGCTTTAGCCTGGGCTGCTCCCCTGTGGGAGAAAAATGATCCAGTGGTTTCCAGCCTGTCCAACTTCTTGAAGCTCTTTCGTAATATCTTTGAGGAGCCAGCTCGGGTTTCTTATGCGGCTAGTGACCTTTTACGCCTTCGCCAAGAATCTTGTTCAGTGGGACAATATGCACTTCAGTTCCGTATCCTTACAGCGGAATTGAGCTGGAACAATGAGGCCCTGGTCGCAACCTTTTTACATGGCCTCTCTGACCGAGTGAAGGACGAATTAACAGGAAGAGCTATCCCCGCCGGTCTGGACGATGTAATTTCCTTATGCAATCAGATTGACATTTGTTTCCAGGAGAGGTCCTTAGAAAAAAGACGCCAGCACCCCCTAGGTCCTAGTCAGCCTGAGCTTTTTTCCCGTCACCCTGTGGAGCATCCTCTGTCTGCTGAGGAACCCATGCAGCTGGGCCGGACCAGACTAACCCCCGAAGAACGTACTAGACGCAGAACTCTGGGCTTGTGTCTTTATTGTGGGGGCAAGGGTCATTTTCGTGGCTCCTGCTCGCTTCGTCCGGGAAATGCTCGGGTCTAATACATTTGGAAGGTGGAGTATTGGACCCAGAAACATCACCTTCTCGTCTTCTTCTTCCGGTGTTCCTCCATGTAGGCACTTCTCCCCAATCGGTCCTAGCATATCTGGACTCTGGGGCTGCTGGCAATTTTATGGACTGGAGAACTCTTCTTCTATGAAGCTTACCCTTTCTCCCCTTGCTACTCCACTGGTAGTCTTGGCAATTGATGGCACTGTGCTCCCAGGGGGCCCTATCCGTTTCCAGACGCTACCTATTAGGATGTTGGTAGGGATACTCCACCAGGAGTGGATCTCCTTCCTCATCCTACCCAAGGCCTCTACCCCCATTGTATTGGGCCTTCCTTGGCTACAGCTCCACTCGCCACATGTGGACTGGGTCTCTGGGCAGATCCTGGCTTGGGGTCCTTCGTGTTTCTCATCCTGTCTTCGCAAGGTGACCCCCAAGAGGAAACTTCCCATTGCTACCACATCTGTATCGTCTGATCTTCCCGCGGCATACAGCGATTTCCGGGATGTGTTCTGCAAGAAGTCTGCTGAGGTGCTTCCTCCCCACAGATCTTTTGACTGTGATATCAACCTTGTCCCTGGAGCAACCCTGCCCAGGGGTCGTACCTACCCTTTGTCCATTCCAGAGACCCAGGCCATGTCTGAGTATGTTTCCGAGAATCTGGAGAGAGGTTTCATCCGGAAATCCTCATCGCCTGCAGGAGCAGGGTTCTTTTTCATTGCCAAAAAGGATGGTACCCTCAGACTATGCATCGACTATAGAGGTTTAAACGCTGTGACTATTAAAAACTGATACCCCTTACCTCTAATATCTGAGCTTTTTGACAGGTTGAAGGGGGCTTCCATTTTCACTAAGTTGGATCTCAGAGGTGCATACAATCTCATTCGAATACAGGAAGGTGACGAATGGAAGACCGCGTTTAACACTAGGGACGGGCATTACGAATACCTGGTTAGGCCTTTTGGTTTGTGTAATGCTCCAGCTGTGTTCCAGAACTTTGTCAATGAAATATTCAGGGATCTTCTGTACCAGTTTGTTGTCATCTATCTGGATGATATTCTCATCTTTTCCAAAAATCTGCCTGCTCACAGAAACCATGTACGCACCGTACTTCAGCACCTTAGAGAGAACAATCTCTATGCCAAGATGGAGAAATGTTCCTTTGAATGTTCCGAGGTCCTGTTTCTGTTTTTTGTTTCTAGTGTGGGTCTTCACATGGATCCCGGAAAGGTCTCAGCCATTACCAACTGGCCCCTTCCCACTAGCCTCAAGGCCACACAGCACTTTCTTGGCTTCATAAATTATTATAGGCAGTTCATAAGGAATTACTCTTCCATTGCTGTGCCTATTATCGCTTTGACCAAGAAGGGTGCGAATGCCAAAAGACAGTCTCTGTGTTTCATGATCTGAAACAGGCCTTTGTCTCTGGACCCCTCTTGAGGAGACCAAATCCTGAGGACCCATTTTTTATTGAAGTAGACACTTCTTCGATGGGGGTGGGAGCTGTGCTTCTTCAGGACTTTGAGAAGAAACGTCAACCATGTGCGTTCTTCTCCAAAAAAAATTCTCAGGCAGAGAGAAATTATGCCATTGGTGATCGGGAACTTCTCGCATTTAAATTGGCGTTGGAGGAGTGGAGTCATCTCTTGGAAGGTTCCCCTCACTCCATAACGATCTTTACTGATCATAAGAATCTACAGTACCTACAGAATGCTAAACGTCTGTACCCCAGACAGACCAGATGGAGTCTCTTCTTTTCCCGTTTTAAATTCACGATTACGTACAAACCTGGTTCCTGCAACGATCGAGCTGATGCGCTCTCTAGGTCATTTGACACTTTGGACGAGGAGTCCAACCCTGATCCTAAGCCGATCATTCCTACCTCATGCATTGTTGCCCATTCTACCACCCTGGAATCAAAAATTCCTCCTGGTAAGACCTTTGTTCCCACGGAGCTAAGAACTAAGATCCTTCGTTGGGGACATGATTCCAAGGTGGCAGGTCATGCTGGGTTCCTCCGATCCTTCCTGCTCATCAGTCATCACTACTGATGGCCTAATCTCCGCTCGGATGTTAAAGACTATGTTAAGGCTTGTCTTCTCATGCCCTTGCCCATTCCTAAGGAGCCCTGGTCTCATATCGCCATGGATTTTATGACTGATCTTCCACTGTCGGAGAATAATACGGCCATTTGGGTAGTAATCGATCGGTTCTCCAAGATGGCTCATTTTGTTCCTCTTCCTGGTCTCCCTTCTGCCCCTGCCTTGGTTCCCATTTTTGTACGGGAGATTTTCCGCCTTCACGGTGTTCCTTCTCATGTCATTTCGGACAGGGGTGTGCAGTTTACTTCTCGTTTTTGGAGAGCCTTTTGCAAATCCCTCGACATTACCTTGGATTTTACCTCTTCTTATCATCCCCAATCCAATGGCCAGACTGAGAGAGTTAATCAGGAGTTGGAGGTCTTTCTCCGTACCTTGGTCTCTGCCCATCATGATGATTGGGCATAACTATTACCATGGGCTGAGTTTTCCCACAATAATCATGTCAACGTCAGTTCTCAGAAAACACCCTTTGTCACTGTTTATGGAAGACATCCTCAGCTTCCTCTTCCTATGACTTGTTCTTCTAACATTCCAGCTTTGGCTACTGTTCAGGAATCATTCAATTCTATGTGGGCTGACGTTCATGATTCCCTCCAGAAAGCTGCCAACAAATTCAAGAGTTTTGCTGACCGTCGCAGGCGTAAGCCACCTTCTCTTCAGCCAGGAGACAAAGTCTGGCTCTCCACCAGGAACATCAAACTCCGGGTTCCTTCTCTCAAATTTGCTCCAAGATTCATTGGTCCATACACCATAATTTCTAAACTGAATCCGGTTTGTTTCAAGCTCCAGATTCCCAAAAGCCTCCAAATCTCTAGCTCCTTCCATGTTGCCCTTCTGAAGCCTTTAGTCCTCAATATGTTCTCTCATCCTCTTTCTACCGTAGCACCGGTCTCTGAGGATGATAAGGAGTACGAGGTTAGCCAAATTTTGGATTCCCGACTCTGTAGAGGCATTCTCCAGTACCTCGTGCACTGGAAAGGTTTTGGTCCTGAGGAGAGGTTGTGGATTTTGGCTTCTGAGGTCTTTGCACCTCGTCTGTTGAGGAAGTTTCATTTGAAGTTCCCCTCTAAACCTGGTCCCAAGCGGGGAAGGAAGAGGCCTTGTAAGAGGGGGGGTACTGTCATGGTTATGCAATAGAGTTCGTCTGCTTACCTGTCTCCATGTGTTCATTTCTAGAGACCAGCCGATCCTCACCTGACTGCTTTTATAATCCCTCCTCTGGCATGGCTCCACCCTAGCTCCTATCAGACAACCCTATATTAACCTGTGCACTGCAAGCCAATCCTGCTGATCAACCTTTGTGTGTTAGCTTCCTGTTACCTGCCGTGTGCTCTTCTACGGTTTTCCGTTAACGACTTTGGCGTGTCCTTGACTATCCCTGTTTGCCTGTGATCCTGACCTTTTGGCGTGTCCCCAACTATTCTTGTCTGCTTGTGGCCCCGACCTTGGCTTTGTCCCTCACCATCCCTATCCTCCTGTTGCCTACTGTGAGTGTGAGCTGGGGGACCCTGGGGGTCGCGACCTGGAGCCAGTTGCAGCCAAGTCCATCCTCACCACTCGAGGCTCTGGTGAACACCTGCTGGCCCCAGGGAATCTTACGCTCTAACCCCGGTGGGATCCATCTTGGTGTTCTGGCGGCCCTGCCTTCCTATCACCTTGACCCCCGTCCGCAGCAGTCAGCCGTAGGGTCCACAACCTTGCGGTGCACTCCTAAGCCCTATGGTGTGCATCTGTCACCTGGGCTCTAGGTGACCTGACACATCTCCTGCTGTTTGTTTCAAGACTGGCTTGCTGACATCCCTCCCGCCTTCTTATCCTGCTTGCAGTTGCTCTCCTTGGATCCCTGGCTTCTGGCCTGGCTGATTACCCGATCTGGTTAATGAAATTTGGACTGGCTGACTACCCAATCTGGCTACTGGACTCTGGCTACACTTGACTATGCTTTTTTCTATTTACCTTTTATTTTTATTAATAAACAAGTGTGATTTGATCGTACTTCTGTCTCAGTCTGTTTCATGGTTTCTGACACCCAGTAAGTCAGTGGATCGTCAGCTGGAAATCTCTCCATCTCTGTTTTGGCCCCGAGGTAATCGTTCACCATGTGATACAGATGCTGCCAGTGGGATGTGGATGCTGACAGCCCTGAGGACTAATAATATTCTGAAATGCATCACTTAGGTGGATGCCTTCTTCAACACTCCTTTCTTGACCAACATAAGACTCAAAACTATGTTTTCCACGACACTGTAACCTACTGGAGTCAGGAAAATCCTCTTTAACGTATCCTCAAGAGATTTTATCTTCTTCTCTTTCTGTGGGCACGGGTTCTGAGACCTTCCCTTTATAACGGTGGTCAAGAAGGGTTGCCAACCATTAATCATCCTTCTCCTTTATGCCATGTATTCTTGGGTCCTTTCACAGGCTTTGAAGCATGAGGTTGCCCATGTGCCTCTAATTTTCCAAGGCTTGAGAAGCAGACTCCTCGGGGTCACTCAAGATGACAGCATCTGGAACTTCCTCCTCCCAGCCATGTACTACTCCCAAGGGTCCTGGGGTTGGAAAGCCATCGCTTACAGATTGACGCATATCTTCCTCTTCTTCAAAGCCCATGAAAGTGGCAGAATCCTCGTCACCCTCCTCCCCTCTCTCCTCCTGTGTGTTCTGTGACATAGGAATGATGGTGTCTGGATAAAGTGGGCCTTGAGAGCAAAGAGAGTCCTCCTCTTCCTCCTGCTGCTCTGCCTCCAGTGCCCTGTCCATAATGCCAGACAGAGTCTGCTCCAGCAGGAACACAACAGGGATTGTGTCAGTGATGCATGCACTGTCACTGTTCACCAGCCTTGTGGCCTCCTCAAATGGTGACAATACAGTGCATGCATCTTTAATGATCAGCTATTGGCGTGGGGAAAAATAGCCAAGCGGCCTGAGCCTGTCTTCGTGCCATACTGGCACAGGTACTCGTTGATGGCCCTCTGCTGCATGTATAGCCCCTGAAGAATTCCCAAAGTTGAGTTCCACCTGGCGGGCATGTCAAAATATCAAGCAGTTTATGGGCAGGTGTAATTCCCACTGAATTTCAGCCAACCAAGCATTGGCTGTGTATGACTGCCTGAAATGGCTACAGACTCTTCTGGCCTGCTTTAGTACATCTTGCAACCCTGGGTACGTAGTTAGGAAATGCTGCACCATCAAATTGAGGACATGTGCCAGGCATGGCACGTGTCAACTTTCCCTGTGTATGGGGCAGACAGGGGGTTTGAGCCATTATCAGATACCACCATATCTGGCTCCAACTGGTGTGGTGTGAACCACCTCTGGGCCTGTCCCTGCAGAGCTGCATGAATCTCTGCTCTGTTGTGGTTCCTGTCCCCTAAACACACCAGCTTAAGCACTGCATGGCCCCTTTTAGCCTACTCACGCAATAGCCCTTTGAACGCTTAGAGGGTACCTGTTGTTCATAGGACAATTCTGCAGAGGAGGGCATGGAGGTGCTGGAGGAGGAGGGGGTAGAGCTCACAGGTCTGGCATCATCACCAGCAACTGTATGGAGACGTGGGTGCACAACAAGCTGCAGCACCGAGCCCTGTTCTGCATTCTTTCGAGTTGCAGGCAGCATTACCCAGTGTGCTGTGAATGAAATATATCATCCCTGCTCATGCTCGCTGGACCACGTGTCAGCAGTAAGGTGGATTTTACAGCTGACTGCCTTGCCCAACAATGCCAGACCATTCCCTTCTACGTGATGGTAGAGAGATGGAACAGCCTTACGTGAAATGTAGTAGCGACTGGGAACCTGCCATTGTAGTACAGCACATTGTGTGAATTCACGGAAGGGGGCAGAATCCACCAGGCTGAAAGGAAGAAGTTGGAGAGCTAACAGCTTTGACAAGTTTTCATTCAGACGCTGGGCATATGGGTGGAAGGGACTGTATTTTTTTTCCACTGCAGCAGATGGGCAGAGAAATTTGCTGGCTATAGCCTACAGCTGGTGGTGTGCTTCTGGCAGATGTGCTGCTAGGATCCTTGACATCCTGTGCTATACCATCATCCCTGTCAGTGGAGGCTGCTGAAAGGTAATGACTCAGTATCGCAGGGGCAGACTGAAGTGGGTAAGGAGGAGGAGGAGGTGGGACAGATTTGTGTGGCTTTTAGGTGGTCTTGCCAACGGGCTGCGTGGTTGGACGTTAAATGCCTTGTTAAGCATGTGGTACCCAAATGGTTGGTGTTTTTGAAATGTTTGATGTGCCTGAGACACAGTTTGCAGATAGCAACAGTGCAATCTGCTGCAGATGTATTAAAAAAGGCCCAGACAGCTATGCTTTGGGGAGTGGGCCGGGAGATAACAGCTGCAGAATGTAATGGAATAGGGTGGATGCTCTCTACTCTTTCTTGATGTCGACCTCCGTAAGGTTGTGCTGCCTCACCTTCAGTTTTCTCCTCTGCTTTATCTGGCACCCAAGTCACATCAGGGACCTCATCATCATTATCATCATCTCCATCTCCTCCATCTTCATCATTACCATTGGAGACAAGTTGGCAATACGCTGTGGCTTGGGGAACATGAATGCCAATTTGTCTACCAGTGTTCCTCCCTCTCTCTAGGCTCATTTTCCTGTCATCCTCAAACTCAGAACCAACATCTGAAACCAGATATTTGCTGGGCATCATTGTGGAGTAAGTGGATGACGTTGCGGTCAAATAACTCAGCTGACTCCTCAATGGCTGATGTTGGAGCTATGGCAGGAATAGATATGGACAAGGAAGCAGGTTTGTTCACTCTGGCAACTACAGGGGACTGCACACTTGCTTGCTTAATTGGGTATAACTAAATGCAAAGCGCCCATTAATTCCCAAAAATAGAAGGACAATCCTGCGAGCCACCAATTCCTAGATGCTAAAGCGTAAATAAAATTACCTAAAGCTGCTAGTGTTACACACGTCACATATATCGTTCAAAGACAATTATAAATATATATACGCTGCACTAAAAGGTATGTACAAGAAGTGCACAGTGAATAATTGATCTCAAAATTAAATAAATATTAAACCAGTGAATTATAAATGTTAATAAACATATATCATATTATGGATAATATTGTTAAAGTGTCTAGTACATAACTGTGTATTACAAACCACAAAATAAAAAATATTAAAAAAAACAACAATATATCAAAGTGCTTCTGTGCTTTCATACAGTGTCCAAATAAATCAATGATGACCGTGCTGAAACACATGCTGTAGGTGATATGATCATATAACAAAGTGCTCATGCGTATGTAAGCAGCGACCAATTGCATCACTAATCCAGTATTAATAAAAGTCTGTGTCATCCAAGAGATGTGATCCAAGCCGTGCAAAGGTGTCATCACTTAGGTAATAAGTGCTCATCTTGGAGCGTGTGACTTTCTGATTAAGCTAAGTCAAAATACGTCTGTGAACCGCCTCTTGGCTCTATAATAATATTGGGGTCCGGGATTTCTCAGCATACACCACCGGGATATGAAACAGAAAAAAAATCCATAGTGCAAGTACAGTTTGAACCATTTATTCAATAAAGCAAAAAAGATCCCCTTCGGGGGTACTCACACAGATTAGGTGTGTCAGTGCACCACTCTATAGTAAGCCTATACTGGTGTATACCAATGATGGTATCGGGATTATACGGGCGTCCTCCTCAATGCACAGGAAGCCTGCCCTACCAATCCTCACCCCTCCCGCGCCTGCATTTGTGGGAGTATTTAGTAGTATAGCGTCCCATAAAAAATGTTGATTCCAAAAGGAAAGTAAGGGCTTTCTGACAAATCTGTTGGGGTGTACTCATTGGCGCTGAGTTATATATATATTTGATTGCAACCAAGATTTGTTAATTTGCACACACAAAATAGTATTTTTCCTAACAAATTCATTCAAGATCATGTTGCAAAAATAAATACACCCCAATGAAAATCTTAGGAGCAAAGCTAAATTTTAGACAACAAAAACCTAATTAACAAGAATTAAACTACATGTGAGTAGAATTATTCATTAAACAGGTGTCCAGCAGACAGTTGATTATAAAAGGATGTTGCTTAAAAAGAAAACCCCTCCCCATTTCATGCTGTCAACAATTACACCACATGGAAAAGAAATGCCACAAGGCCTGAGAAAAAAATAATTTCTTTACACAAGAAAGGTGAACGCTACAAGAAGATCAGCAAGGCTTTAGACACACACACTGAGGCAGTTTTCAGGCACTTTAGCACTAAAAATAGTGCCTGTAAAATGTCTGAAAACTGCCTCTTATGCCTCTCCAGTGGGAAAGCCCTGGGGTGGTGCACTTGCACGGGAAAAAAAAGTCCTGCAGGCAGCATCTTTTGTATACAGCGCTCCTACACCGCCCCTGCACATTGGAATGAATGGCCAGCGCATTAGAAGCACAGCAACAGGGGCACTTTTAACCCCTTCTTCAAACGCTAGGGTTAAAAGCACTCTGCTAGTGGCCAAAAATTGGTAAAACGACGCTAAAACTAGCAGCGCTTTACTGCTAGCGGACACGGCACCCTAGTGTGAAAGGGGTCTTACATATCAGTCAGAATATTGTAGTAAAAGTGATACAAAAATGTAACAAAGATAGAACTGCAATCATCTCACAGAGACGTCCAGGCCATCCACTGGAGTTAACACCTCGAAAAGCATATTCCGATGAGAAGGATTGAAGAAAATCGTCATGCAAGTTTACTGCATTTAGGTAAAGAAGTAGAAAGCCAAACTGGGGTGATTGTTTTCACAATTTCGGATCACCGGAATTTTCTCCAGGGGTTAGGAGATGGTGTTCATTACTGTGTTGAACTGGGCTCCGAGGAAGATCAGGCCGCGTACACACGGGCGGACTGTTCGCCCAACTTTGTCCGCTGAACAGTGTTTCAGCGGACAGTCCGCTCGTGTGTGGGCTTCAGCGGACTGTTTCAGCGGACAGTCTGACGAACAAAGTTTTTCGGAATTTCCGTAAGACAGTCCGCTGAAACTTGGTTTCAGCGGACAGTCCGCTCGTGTGTAGGCTTGTTCGACAAACTACGTTTCGCGCATGCTCAGAAAGGATTTACACGGCGAAGGTTGCATTGCAGTGTATTGGACGTCGTATTTCTCGTCCCGTCGTACGTGCCATTCACGTCATCGCGCACGCTTTCAGCGGACTGTTCGTTCATCGTGTGTGGTCAAGTCCGTTCATGCAAATTTTGAATGGACTGTTTGTCGGATTGTTTGACGAACTAAGTTGGGCGAACAGTCCGCCCGTGTGTACGCGGCCTTAGAGACTGCGTTGGCTCTAGATGGCTCTTCTCCTTGTTCAGGAGCCAGCCGAACTCCGTTAGGGTAGAAATAACCTGTTCCTGATGAGACAACAGTTGCTCTTTGTCTTGAGAAAGTAGGAGCAGATCGTCCAGGTAGTGATGTAACCGGATGCGTCTGATCCTGATTAAAGCCACGACCGCCAGTAAGAGTTTTGAAAATACTCGAAGCGAAGTAGACAGCCCGAACGGGAGACATGTAAACTGAAGATGCACCTGATCTACTGCAAACCTGAAATACTTCTGGTAATCTTCTGCAATCGGTACGTGGAAATAGGCATCCTTGAGGTCTATTGAGATAAGCCAGTCGCTTGGTTGAATAGATTGGCGTATTGTCAGCAGAGACTCCATTTTGAATTTTTCCTTTTTTATGAAGGAGTTTAGATGTGTCAGATCGATGACCGGTCTCCAGGAGCCATTCTTTTTGAGGACCATGAAAAGAGGGGAGTAAACTCCTTGAAATCTTTCCTCGGCTGGAACCAGAATGGCGGCTCCTTGAGTCATCAGTGATTCTGTGTATTATACAAGAATCTGTCTTTTTTCTTCTGAATGAGGAAGAACCGTTGGCATAAACTGGTGAATGGGTGGATTGTTGAAGACCCAATGATGTCCTGAAGAGACCGTTTTGACGGTCCAGTAGTCCTGAATCGAGGCTGCCCAGACGTGATGAAAACGGAGTAAACGAGCTCCGACTTGCTCCGTCTGGACAGACCCCATATCAAAAGGACTTCGAAGCCTCCGGACCACCATAAGAAGAAGCTTTTGAGGACTTTTGACCTGAAGGCTGGCTTCTTTTCCAGTTCTTCCTAAACTCGCGGCCAGGTCTGTAAGGACGTGCGTCCCTAGCATGTTCCAGTTCTTGTCTGGGGAGAACTCTTCTCTGACCCATGAGACGGCAATCCTGGAGCAGAAAAACAGATTTTCCCCTGGTAGCACGGGTAATAGCTCAGTCAAGTTTGTTCCCAAAGAGGGAAGATCCCTCGAAAGGAATTTTACACCATGCCTGCTTAGAGGTAGGATCCGCAACCCATGGGCGCAACCACAGGGCACGTTTGGCCGTGACCGAAGAGAGCATTACGCGAGCTACCAGATGAATCATGTCCAGGGATGCCTCCCCCAGGAAAGCCGAGGCCATCTTCAGTTCATGCACTGGTGAGCTCTTGACCAGTTCCTCAGAAATGCTTCCTAAGGTCGTACCGATATCATCCGTCCAGGATTCCATGGCCTTAGATAATGCAGCGAGGGCTAGGGCTGGTTTTCAAGCCATGCCTGCAGTAATGTAGATGCGCTTGAGGTCCGTATCTATCTTCCTCTCCAGATCATCTTTGAAGGAAACTGAATCTTCCAGAGGGAGAGTAACATGCCTCACCAACCTCATTAAAGCGGCATCGATGAGAGGGGCCGACTCAAGATGTTTAACCTCATCGCTCTTGAAAGGATACATTTTTGCTACCTTAGAGATCAAGGAATTTTTCCTCTCAACTTTGCTCCACTCATCAGAAATAATTTCACCAAGTTCTTCCAGAAAAGGAAAATGTGGACGGTCTTTCTTGAGATGCTTGAAGTATTTCCTTTGCTTAGAGGGAACTTCCACCGGTTCATCCCATTTTAAAGCATCTTTGACTGCTCTGACTAAGAACGGAACCTGAGAAAATTCAAAACCTGCGCCAGGTTCATCCGTCTCCGCCTCGCTATCGGAGGATCCACTAATAGAACGACTGTGATGAGAGGGACCTGGAGCCTCAGGATCAACCACATCAGTAACTAGGGCTGGAAGAGAAGGAGGATTGAAAGTATGGCTGGAATCTGACTTGTTCATGGATTCTTGGATCACCTTCCTGACCAGAGCCTCCACATGCTGGTCCTCAGATCCTCTTTCCTTCATAGCCCAAGAGTAACATAACTCGCAGAGAGATTTACCCTCTGGAACCTGAGTTTTACATCCCCAGCAAGTCCTTTCCACAGAACAGCTGGAATGGCGCTAAGAATGGTGTCCATAACCAGACTTTGAGCCTTCCTATGTCTGGAGGACGATCCGGTATATCTAGTGCTTGAAGATGAAGGATGGCGTTGTGACCTAGATTTGTCACTATCACCGTGTGTCAAGACTTGAGATTCAGACCTAGAGGGGCTGAGAAAAAAGGATAAATAGTTAACTTGCTCCAGAAACCCAAATACAAACAGGCAGAGGGAAAAAAATTCCATCCTACCTGTGGCATAAGGGTTGGCTACTAGGGGGCGGTGACACATCCATCGCAGCAGAGATTTAAACAGCTAAAACAAACACAATTCAAATAAGCATGTAAAAAGGTAGGAACATAGAGAGAGCAATGATATGCACAGTACCACACAATAATACTCCCCCCTTACCTTGAGCCGAAAAGCCACAAGCACGGGAAGTAGCTGCCTTGCTTGGAAATCTTTCAAAGCATAGCTATCTCTGACAGCTATTTAAATCTGCCGCCACGATGAGGTCATTATGTTAGCAGCGCACCTGCGCTGTAACTAACGCCACTCCTACGGCGTCCGCGCGCATGTGCGACCGCCGCAATCTTGTCCCAACTGCGCATGCGCTAACCAAGCCTCGATCTCAGTCGAAGCCCCGCAGCTGCACAGAGAGAGCGAAGAGCAGCGGACTGGAACGCAAAGCGTTCCAGCTGCCATGGCTACACCGGAGCAGGTAAGGACAAACAAACACACAAAAACAGGCTGCCATGAGAATATTATACATCACCAGACTGAAGCCAGCACAATCCATCCTGGGACCAGGAGGGTCGATACACTCTCTGCACGATCGGCACATTAATAAAAGGGCCTCCCGCTAATAGCTAGGATGAATGGCCATGATGCAATCTGTCAACCAATGGATGACTTTAAGATCTTCACAGCATCGCTCTTCAGTGCCTGTGTCCTCCCTGCTAATAGCTGGGGAATATGGACTTCAAGAATAACCGCCATCACCATCAACGTGCAAACCACCAGGACTGGATTAAAGCTTCCGGAAGGTAGGAATACACCTTGGTTCTAGGAGGAGGACAAAAAAGGAACACAGTCTCTGGCTAGAAGCAAAGATTTATGGGAGTGGGGTCCTATGAGGTATGAGAGACAGGATTAACCCATACGTAGGCTGCCATGGAGTCTGTCAGGAAAAACATACTATGCCAAGATGCAGTGACTTAAGCTATCAAAACAGTTCTTGTATTAAATGAGGTATAGGCTCCAGGGAAAGACATAATTTTGCCTCTGTACAAATCATTAGTTGGAACTCATCTAAGAAATGCAGTTCAGTTTTGGGCACCAGTTTACAAAAAGGTAATTGTAATCATAAACTGGAGAAAGTGCAGAGAAGGGCAATCAAACTGATCAGAGGCATAAAGGACCTCAGCTATGAAGACAGATTAGAGGAACTGAATGTTTTCTCTCTCAAAAAGAGGCAACTAAAAGGGGGATAAGATCACCATGTATAAATACATATGTTGGCTTCCTCTTGACCAGCTGTAGATATAGGAATGTGTAAATGAAGGTTTTATATTTAGGCATTGTAGTCTATTGGTTGTTTTATATGGAAAGTTTTTGTGCTTGGAATCCACCTTTAACTGCCTCCTGCCCAGCCAATATCAAAATCACGAGCAAGTGGGAGCTCTCCCATCCTGGGTGGACATCATATAATATCCTCCCAGTCATGCACCTCCTGTGTGCTTTAATAGCCGGGCTGTGGCTGCAGCTAGCCCCGCTACTATGTGATTGCAATGACCAATCACAGTGGTCACATGACATTTGAACACAATGAATGGCTTTCATTTATAGACATGTATTGTGTACCATTGTGATGATCACAGCGATCACATGGTGCAGACAGCGTCAATTACAGCGCATCTGTACTATGTGATAGCTGTGACCAATCACAGCTATCACAATAGTACACCCTGTGAATGAATGGATGCCATTAATTATCGGTGTTATAAGCAATCATATTTTAAAAAAGTAATACAGTGTAACTATGAGTGTCACAGTATGTCATTTTTTTTTTACATACGGTCATTAGTAAGTATCCCTGATCACAGCCATACCAGTCATATGATGACACTGTACTTTTCTGGTGACAGCATGTTAAAAAAATTGTGAAAAAAAAACATTTTATTTAACCACTTCAGCCCCAGAAGATTTTACCCCCTTCCTGACCAGAGCATTTTTTGCGATTCGGCACTGCGTGGTCATGCAACATTGTACCCAAACAAAATGTACGTCCTTTTTTACCACAAATAGAGCTTTCTTTTGGTGGTATTTGATCACCTATGCATTTTTTATTTTTTTCTGCTATAAACAAAAAAAGGCCATCAATTTTGAAAATAAAAGCGATATTTTTAACTTTTTGCTATAATAAATATCCCTCAAAAATATATAAAAAAAATGTCTTTCTCAGTTTAGGCTGTATGTGTATTCTTCTACATATTTTTGGTAAAAAATCGCAATAAGTGTATATTGATTGGTTTGCGCAAAAGTTATAGTGTCTACAAAATAGGGGATAGATTTATGGCATTTTTATTATTATTTTTTTTTTTTTACAAGTAGTTTTTTTACTCGGCGATCTGCGACATTATGGCGGACACATCAGACACTTTTGACACTATTTTGGGACCATTGTCATTTATACAGCGATCAGAGCTACAAATAGCCACTGATTACTGTATCAATTACACTGGCAGGGAAGGGGTTAAACACTAGGGGGGCGATAGAGGGGCGATTAAGTGTGTCCTAGGGAGGTGTTCTAACTGTAGGGAGGATGGGCTCACTACAATATGACAGAGATCACTGCTCTTGATGACAGGGAGCAGTGTATCTCTGTCATATTTTGTAGGCAGAATAGGGAAATGCATTGTTTACATAGGCATCTCTCAGTTCTGCCTCTCCTCACCTCGATCGCAGGCCTCCCTCGAACATTGAGTTTCTGGGACCCGCAGACACACTCCCATGATGCACGCGCCCGATAGATGGCAAATTCAACGGTCCGAACAGGTATGCCCATTTGCCTGCCTGTGCCATTGTGCCGATGTAGATCTGTTTGCAGAGGTTGGCAAGCAGTTAATTTTATTTTATTTTAATTTATAACAAAAAAAATTACAACTTTGAAAAACTTACCATGACTCTTACTGAATAACTTGGACAGTCTACTTTACAAAAAGGGGTTATTTGGGGGGTATTTGTACTGTCCTGTCTTGGCTTTTAAGGTCAGTAGATCAGAACTGATCAATTTTCATATACTGTATACACTATGGTGTGTAGGCTATATACCTTTGTGGCCAAATGTTTTTGGTGTGTGAAAGTAACCATCAAGTATGGATATATATGAATGTATCTTTCCACTCAATCGATAGGCCAAACTTGATCCGCTGGAGCACAATATCTTATAGACACAACGGTGTCGGAGTTATAAAAGTGGACTGGAATTTTCATTTACACAGAACTATATATGTAAAACTTTTTAGATTTTTTCTGTTTTCGTTAAAGAGTTATTAGTAATTTTATTTTTCATGGACTCAATCTTTATTATTTTCAACTTATGGTATTTAATGTTCACAATATTTGAATATTTGAATATTTACGTTTTTTTAATGGAATTTTGGAAATACACTTTGTTATAATCATCATCTTCTGATATGAGCAAGGTAGCCCCCTTTTTTTTCGCACATTCATTGCATTTAGTGTTTCTAAAAAAACACAAAAACAGGAGCAGCAACCAATTGTAATCACATTCACTTTATATTGGTTATTAGTTGGCACCCCTTTTTTCTTTTTATACCTTTCACGCAGTCTAAATAATGTACACAGATTTTGGTTATTTTTACCAAAAAAAAAAAAAAAAAAGAGCAGAATACATTTTGGCCTATTTTAATGAAGAAAGATTATTTATTTGCAAACTTTTATAACAGACACTACTAATATTTTTTTTCCCCAAAACCTTCAGTATTTATTTGATTACATAGAAAAATAAACAAAGCCAAGTGGTGATTAAATACCACCAAAATAAAGGTCTATATGTATCAAAACAAATGATAAAAATTACATTTGGGTACAGTGTTGCATGACTGAGTAATTGTCATTCATGTGTGACCGCACTGATATCTGAAAATTGGCCTGGGCATGATGGGGGTAAAAGTGTCCAGTATGGAGGTGGTTAAAAAATAGAAACTGTTCATTTTCTAGAGCTGAGCTTAGTAAAAAAGGTGAATCCGTGTTCAGTTCAGTCTTCCAGTCATCTCTTGTACGTGATTGGGTATTCAATGTGAACATGGTTTTACCCCATTTATAAGCTAAGAGAGCATTCCATTTCCTAAGTGAACAGCTTTTTTTTTTGTAAATTAGGCCAAATGTGATATACCCTATAGAGTGGTTATTCATGTTTCAATGATCGTCTGCATGGTGTACTCCTGTTTCAAATCAATTCCTGGCAAGACAACTTCTGAGTGCAGAATATTTTCTCCATATGCTTGCTGCAAAAAGCCTTTTAAAGGATAATCATTGCTAGCACTCTCTCTACTCCAATACCACAGCCTAACAACGAGGGACAATTGCCGCCAGAAGTTGAAGGTACCAGATTCTGAGTATAAGTACATTCCTAATTTGCATAGCCTTAAAATGGCATCTCAAAATTCACAATGTAAAAATAATACAATTTTTCCTATAAGATATAAATTGTCCCTGAAGGCAATCATAAATGTGATATTTAAAAGCCAACACCAAATCTTGCCTGGTCAAAAGACAAAAACTTTATACAACTATTTGACCCTAACATAAACAGAAATGCCATTTTAGCTGTAAAAGCTGACCTATAGTCTTGCTGGTATATGACTGACCTTTTCAGCGCAGCAGCAATAGGCATAACATGGATTTATTTTATATTAATACAGTTCCTGCTCACTTTAACGCTAAATACATTTGTAAGCTACAGCTTGCATCCTCATCGTTTAATTAAGAGCACTGAGCCAATCAGGATTTTAATCAAATTATTTCAGTCCTTTGCAAAACTGAAGAATGTGAGCATTTAAGTATAATTATCGAAAATAGGAAGATGAAATTCAGAAAATACATGTGGACCAGAAGCATATTTAATCATTACATTTGGGTATTTTATGTGTGCTTTTAAGTACAGAATAATTATAGGTTGTACATATTCCCTAGCTTATTCAGCCTTTCTCAAACTTTTTATCATGGAGGAGCCCCTTAAAATAGTTTTCAGGTCTCAGGGAACCCCCGCTAAACTTATTAGACCTACATCTCATTATACAGCATGATTTAAAAAATAATAAAGGCCAGCTTTGGGCACTCATGATTTTAGTCTTTGACGGTCCCAAGTCCAAGTCCCTCCTTTCCATCCCCTCCTTTCTTCCTCCCTTCCTCTGTATTCTCTCCCTCCTGCTTCTTCCTTTTCTTGTGAGGCTCTTGTCCTTTACCTTACTTTTCCTACGGATGAATTATATCCCTGAAGCCTGCTCCTCAAAGTTGGATACGGTATTACTTGAGGTTCCTGGCTGGACCTCCCCATCTGTTGGTTTGCACTTACTATACCTTTGTTATTTATTTTTTGTTTGTTCTTTTGGCACCATGTTATACTCTGTACACTCTAATGCCTTATATTAACCTCCCTGGCGGTATGATTATTTCGGATTTTAGGTGCTAAAAGTGGTACAATTATTTTGCATGAAGATTTGGTGTTTTATATTGTAGTCCTGTAATTCTTAGGAATAACTCTCTTAAATCTGTTCTAACCAGAGTCTAGCAGACATCTCAGGTATGATAACGTTTGAAAAATAAAATCATAAATTATAATATAATAAATAACTATAAATAATTATACCAAATAATAATATAACAATAATAACAATTATTCAATAATGTAATCAAATCAAAAACACTGAAATTTGCTCAGTTGCAGAATTGTCACTGTCATTACTTTTCAATATTTGATGACGGATCTCCCCTCAAATCGATATCCCTCAATTTTGCGAGTGATTCCAATTTATTATCACTGTTTTCTAGCTGGTCTAAAATCATTTTTGATGTAAAGGAACAGTTTTGGTTGCTATGGACAATCTCCAGTTTCCAGGCATAAAGAACAGTTTTTACAATATAAAACTGCATGCAGGACACTGAGCAGACCACTAGGGACAAAGGGGATGTGAAATTATTACATACAGCAATGTAATCTGTAAGATTACATTATACTGTATGTATACTGTGTGTTTTACTTTTTGAATTTGGCACCGATCTCCGTCCCCGTGATAGATCCGGGGGAGGACGAGCCGCTCATACAGCGGGGGACATCTCTGGATCCAAGGGAGAAGGTAAGTAATCTCCTCCTGCATTCAGCGACGCGGTCCGAGTCTGGCTTGGGGTTACCGCTTTTGGTACAAAACTTCCACCCCGAGCCAGACGCGGGAACACCGCCAGGGGGGTTAAAGTCCCTGTGTGGGCATAGCTAGAGCACTCTTTGTTATATTTTACAAATTCAATAAAAATGATTGAACCATAAACAAATAAAGATTGTAACAAATAATAAAAATATAATAATCATTATAATGTACATGTATGGTGGCCATTGTACCTCGGAAGAACCCCAGGGTTCCATGTAACCCTGTTTGATAAAGGCTGAGTTAAGGAGTCCATGACAAACAGAACCTTTACAGAAATTCTGACAATGATGGTAAATTATTCTTGCGCCCATTTAACCACTTACTCACTGGGCACTTAAACCCCCCTTCCTAACCAGACAAATTTTGAGCTTTCGGTGCGCTCACATTTTGAATGACAATTACTCAGTCATGCAACATTGTACCCATATGACATTTTTGTCCTTTTTTTCACACAAGTAGAGCTTTCTTTTGGGGGTATTTGATCACCTCTGGGTTTTTTATTTTTTCTGCTATACATGAAAAAAGACCACAAATTTTGTAAAAAAATGAAATACTCTTTGTTTCTGTTATAAAATTTAGCAAATTTGTAATTTTAGTTCATACATTTTGGCCAAAATTTATACTGCTACATATCTTTGGTAAAAATAACCAAAATCTGTGTATATTATTTGGTCTTTGTGAAAGTTATAGAGTCTACAATCTATGGTGCCAATCATTGAAAATTGATCACACCTGATGCACTGATGTCCTATCTCATTTATTGAGACCCAAACTAGCCAGAAATGTGCAAATACCCCCAAATGACCCATTTTTGGAAAGTAGACATTCAAAGGTATTTAGTAAGAGGCATAATGAGTTTTTTTCAAGTTGTAATTTTTCCCACATTTTTTACAAAATTAAGATTTTTTTTCTTTTTTTTTTTTCACAAAAATATCATATTAACAGGTTATTTCTCCCACAGAGCATATGCATACCACAAATTACACCCCAAAAAACATTCTACTATTCCTATTGAGTATGGCAATACCACATGTGTGAGACTTTTACACAGCCTGGCTACATATAGAGGCTCAACATGTAGGGAGCACCTTCAGGGTGTTCTAGGGACATAAATTACATATATAATTTCTTGACTACCTCTTGCACTTTTGAAGGCCCTGTAGCACCAGGACAATGGAAACAATTTTTTTTTTACACAAAGTTGTACATTTATACAATATTTCTAACACATAGCATGTACATTACCAAAATTACACTCCAAAATATATTTTGCTACTCCTCCTGAGTATGGTGATATCAGATGTGTGAGACTTTTACACAGCCTGACCACATACAGAGGCCCAACATGCAGGGAGCTACATAAGATGTTCTAGGGGCATACATTTCAAATCTAATTTGACTACCTATTAAAAAAAATTCCTTCCTGATCCCAGAGAGGCAATCAGATTTTCCCTGGATCAACTTTACCTGTAAATGTTAGTACCCAGTTATATTATGTACATTTAGGAATGAATCCAGGCCTTTCTTAAAGCAATCTACTGAGCTGGCCAGAACCACTTCTGGAGAGAGTCTATTCCACATGTTCACAGATCTTACTGTGAAGTAACCTTTCCATATTTGGAGATGAAATCTCTTTTCCACTAGACATAAAGAGTGCCCCCTTTTCCTCAGTGTTGACTGTAAAGTGAATAACTCAACACTCAGTTCACTATATGGACCCCTTATATATTTATACATGGTGATCATATCCCCCTTAATCTCCTCTTCTCAAGAGTGAATAAATTCAGTTCCTCTAATCTTTCCTCATAGTTGAGCTCCTCCATGCCTCTTATCAGTTTGGTTGCCCTTCTGTGCACTTTCTCCAGTTCCCTGATATCCTTTTTGAGAACTGGTGCCCAAAATTGAACTGTATATTCCAGATGAGGTCACTGGGTGATGTCACATGGTGACACCGCCCCCTTATGATGTCACAGTCCTGGCATCCTCCAGGACTGTGACATCATACAGGGGAGGGGTCAGCATGTGACATCACCCAGTGACCCCACCCCCTGTCCCTATATAAGTCGCTGCACAACGCGTGCCTGCCACTGTGGCCAGAGAGAGCGTTGTGTCAACATCGTAAGAGAGAAGAGAAGACGGCGACAGAAGACCCGGCCAACGCTAGTAAAAGAGCAGGAAGAAGAAAGCGGAGGCCCGGCAGAAGAACCGAAGAGGGGGACAAGACCCCGAAGTCGGAATAAGACCCCCGGACATAGGCGGCGACGACGAAGAACAAAGTCGGGCTGGTGAGAAGACCACCCAAGAGGAAAGACCACTGGAGCTGTCTAATAAATTATTTTAAAAACTTGTGGTGTTTTTTTATTTACACTTTTTTCACCAGGTGAATGGGTAGGGGTACATTGTACCCCATACTCATTCACATAGGGTGGGGGGCTGGTATATGGGGGCCCCCTTATTAAAGGGGGCTCCCATATTCCGATAAGCCCCCTGCCCGCAGACCACGACAACCAAAGGCCAGGGTTGTAGGAAAGAGGCCCTTGTCCTCATGAACATGGGGACAAGGTGCTTTGGGGTGGGGGGGCCGCACCAGAGCCCTCCCCATGTTGAAGGCACGCGGCTTGCCCTTTAAGTCCATAACAGGTGACAGGGCCAGCGAGGTGTCAATCTCGCTAATGGAGGCAGTGACATTGACTTTCTGTGCTAGTCCCGTCTACCTGGAGCCGTGTTCAAAATGAACGGTCTTTTTTCCTTGTGTGGGCAAGTCCATTTATTTCAAAAGTCCGGCGGACTAGCACACAGACGGGCGGACTGTCCAGCAGACAATTTTGAATCAAAACTTCTCTCTAAGTCCGCTGGACTTTTTGAAAGAAAAAGTCTGCCGGAGCCTACTGACGGGTGGATTGTCCGGCGGACTCTGGTACGCCAGACCAAGTCCGCCGGATAGTCTGATCGTGTGTACGCGGCATTAGTGTCATCTGCAAAGACAGAAATGTTACTTTTAATCCCAGACCCAATATCATTTATAAAGATATTAAAAAGTAAGGGTCCCAGTACTGAACCTTGGGGTACACCACTGATAACCTTAGACCATTCAAAGAATAATTAACCACTACTCTCTGAATTCTGTCTTTTAGCCAGTTTTCTATCCATTTACAAACTGATATTTCCAAGCCTTTAGACTTTATCTCACACATGAGCCATGTGTGGGGAACCGTGTCAATTGCTTCTGAAAAATCGACGTATACCATGTCCACTGCCACCCCTCTGTCCAAGGTTTTACTTACCGCCTCATAAAAAGAAATCAGGATTGTTTGACTTCTGTCTTTCATAAATCTATGCTGTCTGTTGCTTAAAATATTTTTTTCCAGCAAGAACTTGTCTATGTGGTCTTTTATTAAACTCTCCAGTATCTTCCTGACTATAGAAGTTAAACTAAAGCCCCATACACACTATCAGTTTTTCTGCTGAGTTTTTCCTTCAGGTTTACCAAAACCATGTAGTGCAAGGGCCTGCCTGATTGCATACACTTTGAAACTTCTAAGGTTTGACCTCATATTATATGGTTTTGGTAAATCTGAAGGAAAAACTCAGCAGAAAAACTGATAGTGTGTATGGGGCTTTACAGGTCTATAGTTACTTGGTAAAGATTTTGTTCCTTTTTTAAATATAGGCACTACATTGGCCCTACGCCAATCCAGTGGTACTATTCCCGTCATTAATGAGTCCCTAAAAATTAGATACAATGGCTTTAAAATTACAGAGCTCAATTATTTTAGGATCTGTCGGTGGATGCCATCTGGTCCAGGTGTTTTTTCCACCTTTATTCTGTCTAAATATTTCTGGACCATATCCCTTTTGAGCCATTATGGATCATTTGGGGCTGTGTCACTACCACCCTCATTATGGACATGAGCTCCCCCGTGCTCCTTTGTATAGACAGATCTGAAGAAAGTATTTAATAATTTTGTAAAGGGCCTACATGCTCAGACCTGACCTTTTTTACTATTAATATAGTTGAAGAATTTTTTTGGGGTTTGTCCTACTATATTTTGCAATCTGTCGTTCATTTTGAGTCTTTGCGTTCTTGATTTCCTTTTTACAAATTCTGTTATATTCTTTGTAACATTTAAACGACACTAGTGTTCCTTCATTTTTAATATTTTTTTTAAAAGCTCTTTTCTTATTGTTTATACCTTTTTTTAACTTTGGCTGTGAGCCACATAGGTTTTATTTTTAGCCTTTTAAACTTATTACCCATGGGAATATACATTGCAGTGAGTTCACAGACAGTCACTTTGCAGAATTCCCATTTCTGCTCTGTGCCCATTAATGCCAATATTCCTTCCTAGTCTAAGTCCTGGAGAGCAGCCCTCATATTTGGAAAATTTGCTCTCTTGAAGTTAAGTGTTTTTATCTTTCCCATATGTGTTTTTTGCTTACAGCTAACATCAAATGAAATAATCATGTTATGGTCACTGCTACCAAGATGTTCCTTTATATGAACATTAGTAATAAGCTCTGCATGGTTTGAGATTCCTAGTTGGGGCCTCAATATACAGGAATATATAATTGTTCTTTAATAGGTTTATACATTTTGCCCTTTAACTGTCCAAACACTTTTGATTTCTCTCATAGACTTTTAAAGGGTGTTCCACGGCTTTTGAATTTGCTGCGAACACCCAAAATTGTTCGCTGTTCGGCGAACTGGCGAACAGCCAGTTATCCAATGTTCGAGTCGAACATAAAGCCATCATCCCTGTTAGTAAATAGAGTCCATCTGTGTGTAATTTAAATCAATATAAATACAGATGTTCTGTGAAGCCCTCAGAGGTTTGTTAGATAACCTTAGTAAACAAACAGCATCATAAAGGCCAAGGAACATATCAGTCAGGTATACCTTTGTGGAGAAGTTTTAAAGCAGGGTTAGGTTATAAAAAAAAAGATCCCAAGCTTTGAATAGCTCATGGAGCACTGTTCAATCCATCATCTGAAAATGAAAAGAGTATGGCGCAACTGCAAACCTACCAAGACATGGCCGTCCACCTAAACTGACAGGCCGAGCAAGGAGAGCATTAAACAGAGAATCAGCCAAGAGGCCCATGGTAACTCTGGAGGAGCTGCAGAGATCCACAGCTCAGGTGGTAGAATCTGTCCACAGGACAGCTATTAGTCATGCGCTCCACAAATCTAGCCTTTATGGAACAGTGGCAAGAAAAAAGCTATTATTAAAAGAGAGCCATAAGAGGTCCTGTTTGCAGTTTGTGAGAAGCCATGTGGGGGACACAGCAAACATGTGGAAGAAGAGACCAAAATGTAACTTTTTGGCCTAAAAGCAAAATGCTATGTGTGGCAGAAAACTAACACTGCACATCACCCTGAACACCCCATGCTGACTGTGAAACATGGTGGTGGCAGCATCATGTTGTGGGGATGCTTTCCTTCAGCAGGGACAGGGAAGCTGGTCAGATTTGAGGGGAAGATGGATGGAGCCAAATACAGCACAATCTTACAAGAAAAACGTAGATTAGGGTATCCCCGCGCTATCACCAAGGGCATAGGCTATTAATAAGGATAGGTTGCAGCAGACCACCGACAGGGGTATAAGCCCTAACCTCCAATAATGTGTTCTTAAAAATCAAATAAATGGTGTTGCGCTACCTGAAAAGGTTAAGCTAAACTATACTAAACTAAACTAAAACAAGGTGCCTTGTGCTTATATATATATATTACCAATATTGTTAAATAACACACTACCAAGAGTGATGTCTCCTCCTCTCAGGTGGTGTCTCCTCCTGTTAGGTGAATGTGGTAAAAATCGCCCGAAACTATACAATTATATATTACACACGGTATATATAAAACTAATCCAAACATATATAGTGCCTCAAGCAGATTAAGTCGTGAATACTCAAAGAATAATAAAATAAAGTGTCCAGTATTTAAATAACACAGATAGCCAAATAATAAAGTGTCATGTGCTTTACATATTCAAGTAAATATCTCCAAAGTAATAAACTCATAAAATTCTTCTTATAGTAAAACGTGCAACACACAGTGCATGCTTAAACAAAGGAAGCAAAATAATAAAGTCTTTATGTGAACTTAGATGAATAAGGTGACCAGTGGCTTTTTTCAGTGCTTCTCAAAGTAAAACAAAATGATAAAGTCTTTATGTGAGCTGAGATGAATAAAGTGACCAGTGGCTTATTCAGTGCTTCTCAGAATAAGGTGCCAAAAACCGTGTCTTTAACTCTTATGTCTCCAGTGTTCACGGCACACCAGGTAGAGTGGCCCCTTACCTTACTGCTGTAAGGTAAACAGCAGAGCAAACAAACGGCAAGGTCCAGGGGTTGTGACCTTATTCCTGGCAGGTAGGTAATGGCCCCCTCGGCTGGTATTTTGCACCTCAAATAGCTTCCACATAGATCTTAAGGCTCAATATTATCCACAAGGGTCTCACAGAAAAGAGAGAGGTATGCTCCGATAGTGAAGTACGTATATAAATTTATTTAAAACGTGTATTGAAAAGGTACTCACAAAACAGGCAGTAAAAACAGCTTTAAAATCGAACGAGTGTTCCACTCGTGGTGTGGACGTCACTTCTGGTATCCTAGTTCCTCCTATTCCGACGCATATCATCACCAATCACGTGACTTCCTCAGGGAATGGAATACAGTTTCATGGAAGTGTCTTTTATATTAACGTATATAGCGGCCATTTTTTTGAGTCTCCCATAGACTAACATTGGCGCGGCCATTTTTTTGAAGTCTCCCATAGACTAACATTGGCGCGTCCATTTTTTAGTAGATCAAGCTACACCCACGGCCATTTTATCTGATTTATCTAAGGCTACTATATTTAAATTTATTGTATTGTAGTCCTCTCCAAAACACAATATAAAGAGACTATGAAGAACCTTGTGGGAGACAAGGACACATATACAGTCTTACCGAGCAATCCGATATTTAGATGTAGGAAGGAACTGGAACAGATTGTACACCTAGGCTTGAAGAAAAACATTCTAATTAAAAAGGAAGCAAAATTCCTGATCCCTGAGTCATGTAGAACTCCAGTTATTTACTCAGTACCAAAGATACATAAGGATAGCACAAATCCCCCACCGAGACCTATAGTCAATGGAATTGACTCTCTGACCTCAAGAATAGGACAATATCTAGATAACTACCTACAACCAGTAGTTAAACAAACTAGAGCCTACTTGAGAGACACCAAACAAGTACTGCAATTAATAGAAGAGACCCCTAAAGGTGATACGCCGTGGATATTAGCAACTGCCTATGTGGCTTCTCTGTACACAATCATCCAGCACCACCAGGCATGTGAAGCCACAAAATGGGACCTAAGATAACTTTAGACCTTGCCATGCTTCCAAAGAAAATATCTAATCAAATGTTTGGATTTTTGCTTGAAAAATAGCTACTTTTGGTATGACCGAAGCTACTACCATCAAAAAGTAGGCGTAGCGATGGGCGCAAAATTCGCACCTAGTGTGGCATGTCTGTTTATGTCCCAATGGGAAGAAGAGATGGTCTTCAAGAATCCCCCAGAAGAACTAGTGACCTTTAAGAGGTATATTGATGATATACTAATACTGTGGAAAGGAGAGAAAAATAAACTAAACACCTTTCTAGAAAGATTAAATAAAAACGTTAGGAACATCAATTTAATGTGGGAGATAAGCGATAAGACAATCACGTTCTTGGACCTAGAGATAAGACAAGAAGATAAATTACTATATACTAAAACCCATTTAAAAAATGTGGATAGAAATAGTTATCTGCCAACAGACAGTTGCCACCGTTGGAACTGGTTGAGTAATATTCCAAAAGGACAATTGCAGGGGCGGACTGATCATTAGGTCATTCGGGCGCCGACCGAGGGCAGGTGGCCAGTAGGGGGCCCGTGAGAAGCTCAGCATTTGGAATCCATAGCCCCGAGTCTCTTATCGGGTGCTGTGGCTGTGTTTAAATGGAAGAGAGAGAGAATCACTCGCTATTCTCCAATTGGGGGAGGAGACTTCCGCCTTCAATCCACACCCCTCGTCTCTCATTGGCTCCAGAGAAGCTGAATTTGTGGCGCCAAATCTGAGTCCTGAGCAGGAGAGGAGCTAGCTGGAGGAAGCATGGGAAATGTCAGCACTGACAACTAGCACACATAGGACACTGAGCTGAGCCGACCGACGGAGTGATTGAGGGGGAGAGCACCACCCCAGGAGCCTGGACATTGTCACTAGTCTGCTCATATAAGACACCCTTGGGTCAATGGATAAAGGTGAAACTCGATCTCTTCCATGCTTGTGTGTGTCAGGCAGCACCCGAGCCTCTTCCCCCCCTCCCGGGGGAGAACAGAGCAAGCAGGACAACACAGTAGTTATCATGGCTACCCATAAAGTAGTCACTGGAGCTCCCCCAAGACAAGATAAAAGGACGGATGGCAGACTGCATTCTTCTACTGTGAGTCATGATTGTTCTGCCTTCCACACTGTGTAAATATGTGCTTTAAACTTGTCCTGTACCTCAGCAGGACAGGTCCTGGTGAAAGTAAAATTCTTGAATATGTTAAGAATCAACTGGGACTTTTCAGGTACTACATACATCACATGCATTTTCACAAAATAATTATTTTTATGTTTCAATATTTTTATTAAAGGTTTTCAGTACAATACAAACAATAGTCTCATTAATGCGGCAACGTGTTACATCAAGAACAATGCATAATGGGCTAACACACCGGTCAGTTCCATAAACATGCTGGCGGCAGTGAAATAGGTGCCTTATCCAATAACCCCGGACCACATAGGATCCCAGCTGCCAGAGCTTTTACCTCTTGAGTGATATAAATATCCAATCATTTAGCTAGCACCGCTAAATGAGAGATATAAAGAATTCAACAGAGAACAGTAAAGAAAAGAGGAAAGACCCTATAGCAGGGAAAGAGAAAAGAGTAGCGAGTAGAAAAAGGTGGAAAAAAGAGGGAAAGGGGGAGAACTGGGTGGGAGGGGGGGGGGGAGCCGTAGTCCTGGATTCTCAAACTCATGTTACCGTGAAAATAATTATTTTTAATATATGTTTATGTAGAATATTTCTGTAGCACCTGAAAAGTCCCAGTATATTTCTAACATATTCATGAATTTGTGCAATAACAGCAAAGGATGTGGTGCCACAATACAGCCTATCTCCAGGAAATTAAGATAAAGTCAATTTTTGCAGTGTGTGTGTGTTTGCTGTTTTCATGCGCCAGCCAGCTGCACTGCTCTCTTCCTCTAAAACTCCAGCCTCATCACATACCATAAAGTAACATTAACCCGGTATGGTATGATGAAGGGGGCTGGAGTGTCCTCTGCACATGCACCGCCGCCGCGTGGGCAAGCCCTTACACGCTCAGTCATTTTCAAACATGCATGCGCAGTGATATAATGGCACCGGGCAGCACCATTTTTAAATGTAAGGCAGCAGTGGCACTTTGTGCGGTTTCAGGAGTGGTGCGCACCTCTCATCACAGCCTAGTAAGACCCCTCTGCAGCCTCTGACCCCTGTACCATGACCGCAGCCTCTGACCCCTGTACCATGACCGCAGCCTCTGACCCCTGTACCATGACCGCAGCCTCTGACCCCTGTACCATGTCTGCAGCCTCTGACCCCTGTACCATGACCGCAGCCTCTGACCCCTGTACCCTGTCTGCAGCCTCTGACCCCTGTACCATGACCGCAGCCTCTGACCCCTGTATCCTGTCTGCAGCCTTTGCAGTGTGTGTGTGTATATTATATATACTTTCTTTACTTTTCTGCTATGGGCTCTAGCCTCAGAATCGAATTTCTCCATCAGTTTAGGCCAATATGTATTTTCTACATGTTGGTAAAAATCCCAATATGCTATGGGATATTTTTATAGAATTTTTTACTAGTAATGGTTAACTGTACTAATGACACTGGTAGGGAAGGGGTTAACACCAGGGGAAGCTCAAAGGGTTTTTTGTTCTTTATTTTCTTAACTCTTTAAACATTTATTTTGAACATACAGTAGAGAAATTATCTGACCAATGCATGTAATGTAACAGTGCAATATATAGGTGTGGCTTGTGCGTGGGTGGGTGGTGACAAAGGGGGCCCCATGATCCCCTATTGCCCGGGGGCCCCATGAGTTGTCAGTCCGCCCCTGGACAATTGATCCGCTTGCGAAGGAATTGCTCCCATCCAAAAGATTTCCTGACATAAGCGGAGAAAATTGGATATAGATTTACTAACAAAGTATATAAAAGTGAAGATATCAAGACAAAGATTTCAGAAATAGAGAAGATGGACAGAGCAATGCTAATAAAGGATAAACCATCTACTATTAACAAACGCAATGGAGTACCAATAATATTGAACTATAATATGCAACACAAGAGGATCGAGAAAATGATTAAAAAGCATTGGCATATATTACGGTCAGATATACACCTTCAGGAGATATTGCCCCAATATCCACAATTCATCTACAAGAGGGCACCAACTCTAAGGGACAAGATCGTGAAAAATATCCCTGACCCCCCATATAACGGCTTAACCTTTTTTACGGGCAAGGGATTTTTTCCGTGCAAACGCTGTTATGCGTGTACAAGAACAAAAAGACCCGTTGAAAAGAAATTTAATTTTACCTCTACAAGTACTGGAAATTTGTACGAAATTAAGGATTTTATATGCTGCAACACAAAGGGAGCTGTATATGCCCTCCAATGTAGCTGCGGCCTACAATATGTTGGGCGAACAAAAAGGCCTCTGAGAGTAAGGATAAAGGAGCATGTAAAAAATATCATTAGTGGCTTCGATAAACACAGTGTATCCAGACATTTCAGTACCCACCATAATAAGGACCCCACCCACCTGACCTTTTGGGGTATAGAACCATATAAAAAACACTGGAGAGGGAGCCATAAAATTAGGACACTTAGCCAAGCGTAATTTAAGTGGATTTTCATTTTAGATACATTCACCCCTCAAGGTTTGAATATAGACTTTGATTTAAACTGTTTTATCAGTGATTTTTAATAGCTGGGGACACTTGATTTTAGTTATCTGAACACGACTTGATCTGACATCTGTTTTAACCTAATGACCTTGCAGTACTTATTTTACGTTTTTTTATACACCTTGATCTGTATATTACATAATAACATATATAAAAAATGTGTGTTCACTTGAACATCATTTCCGGTGTCCAGTATAGCTGACCCCAATTGGGTAATCCCTAATTTTAACTTTGTTTTAAATATTCAATTTTAATATTTAAAGTATTGGGGGTAAATATAATAAAAAATTGGTTTATGATTACAAGCGACCAGCTATGGACTGTCGAATAATTACAATGGATTACCCCATAATGTGATTAAAGGGTTGCCCCGACTAAGGGGAATATAACGTTAATGCTCAGTAGCCCTGTGTAAAAAATGAAATCCTGTCACTTTTTATATATCCTTTAAATATTTGTATCCTCTAATTTTAAATATGGGGTTATGTGATCTATGCGATTTATGTGCGACATTAAGGCACTAGCTGATATTTTTAATTGTAAGTAAGCAGATACTTGCTATCTACCGACTTAGCCTGACAAAACTCTTCCCTTTTCTCCTCCCCTCCCCCCTCTTCCGGCTCGAGCTGGGTTCTAATCAATGGTGTTGTTGGTTAAACTAATGACATTCGATATACGAGGGTAATGTAAATTTTAATATAGTAGCCTTAGATAAATCACCGCTATACTATTTAGACATACGAAAAATGGCCGCGGGTGTAGCTCAAACTAAGAAACCATCAAAAAATGAATTCTAGTTGAGGGATGACTATGGGAAAATGGCTGACGGCTGGACGTACAAAAAATGGCCGCGGGTGTAGCCTGGTTATCCGGAAAATGGCTGTGGGTGTAGCTTGATCTACTAAAAAATGTCCGCGCCAATGTTCGTCTATGGGAGACTTTAAAAAAATGGCCGCGCCAACGTTAGTCTATGGGAGACTCCAAAAAAAATGGCCACTATATATACGTTAATATAAAAGACACTTCCATGAAACTGTATTCCATTCCCTGAGGAAGTCACGTGATTGGTGACGATACGCGTCGGAATAGGAGGAACTAGGATACCGGAAGTGACGTCCACACCACGAGCGGAACGCTCGTTCGATTTTAAAGCTGTTTTTACTACCTGTTTTGTGAGTACCTTTTCAATACACATTTTAAATAGATTTATATACGTACTTCACTATCGGAGCATACCTCTCTCTTTTCTATGAGACCATTGTGGATAATATTGAGCCTTAAGATCTATGTGGAAGCTATTTGAGGTGCAAAATACCAGCCGAGGGGGCCATTACCTACCTGCCAGGAATAGGGTCACAACCCCTGGACCTTGCTGTTTGTTTGCTCTGCTTACAGCAGTAAGGTAAGGGGCCACTCTACCTGGTGTGCCGTGAACACTGGAGACATAAGAGTTAAAGACACGGTTTTTGGCACCTTATTCTGAGAAGCACTGAATAAGCCACTGGTCACTTTATTCATCTCAGCTCACATAAAGACTTTATCATTTTGTTTTAGTTTGAGAAGCACTGAAAAAAGCCACTGGTCACCTTATTCATCTAAGTTCACATAAAGACTTTATTATTTCGCTTCCTTTGTTTAAGCATGCACTGTGTGTTGCACGTTTTACTATAAGAAGAATTTTATGAGTTTATTACTTTGGAGATATTTACTTGAATATGTAAAGCACATGACACTTTATTATTTGGCTATCTGTGTTATTTAAATACTGGACACTTTATTTTATTATTCTTTGAGTATTCACGACTTAATCTGCTTGAGGCACTATATATGTTTGGATTAGTTTTATATATACCGTGTGTAATATATAATTGTATAGTTTCGGGCGATTTTTACCACATTCACCTAACAGGAGGAGACACCACCTGAGAGGAGGAGACATCACTCTTGGTAGTGTGTTATTTAACAATATTGGTAATATATATATAAGCACAAGGCACCTTATTTTAGTTTAGTTTAGTATAGTTTCGCTTAACCTTTTCAGGTAGCGCAACACCATTTATTTGATTTTTAAGAATCTTACAAGAAAACCTGCTAGAGCCTGAAAACACTTGAGACTGGGGTTCACTTTCCAGCAGGACAACGACCCTAATACTAGAGCTAGAGCTACAATGGAACGGTTTACTTTAGATCAAAGCACATTCATGTTAGAATGGCCTAGTCAATGTCCAAACCTAAATTCAATTGAGAATCTGTGACAAGACTTGAAAATTGCTGTTCGCAGACGCTCTCCATCCAATCTGATAGAGCTTGAGCTATTTTACTAAGAAGAATGAATGGGCAAACATTTCACTTTCTAGATGTGCAAAGCTGGTAGAGACATACCCAAAAAGCTTTGCATCTGCAATTGCAGTGAAAGATGGTTCTACAAATATTGACTTATTTATTTGTAAAAAAAAAATGAAAACCATTTATCATTTTCCTTCCACTTCACAATTATGTGCCACTTTGTATTGGTCTATCAAATAAAATCCCAATAAAATACATTTAAGTTTTTGGCTGTAACATGACAAAATGTGGAAAATGTCAAGGGGTATGAATACTTTTTCAAGGCACTGTAGATTCATAATTGTGTGTGGAGGGCTTTGCAGTCCAAAGACAAAATACTTTCAGATCAAGCATGTCACATGCTTGTGGATTCAGTTAAATATTGGATCTTTTAGATTTGTTTATTTTTTTATTACTTCACCAGACAGATAAATGGGGGTGGGTAAAGTGTAGCAGGATTGCAGCTTAACTTTCCCATATTTTCATTAACATCGGTAACCCAAAAAAGTATCAGGTTATTGCACTTACATTTTTTTTTGGTTTTAGATAATAAAGGATATATTTATAATTTGGTGCATTTAGAGCACACGATGGTCTGTGCTTTCAACCAGCAAAGGCCTATTAACCAGAGTTCACCAAAGGGAAATTCAGTGCTCAATACCATTTTCTGTATTTATATGTATTATGCACATGCTAAATACAGTATCTCACAAAAGTGAGTACACCCCCCACATTTTTATAAATATTTTATTATATCTTTGAAAACGTTGAAGAAATTACACTTTGCTACAATGTAAAGTAGTGAGTGTACAGCTTGTATAACAGTGTAAATTTGCTGTCCCTCAAAAACACTCAACACTAGGGGTGAGCCGAACACTCCCAAGTTCGGATCGCACCAGAACCTGCGAACGGACCGAAAATTTGCGCTAACTTTAGAACCCCATTAAAGTCTATGGGACTTGAACATTCAAAATCAAAAGTGCTAATTTTAAAGGCTAATATGCAAGTCATTGTCCTAAAAAGGATTGGGGACCCGGCTCCTGCCCCAGGGGACATGTATCAATGCAAAAAAAAGTTTAAAAAACAGCAGTTTTTTGGGGAGCACTCGTTTTAATGACGCTTAAAGTGAAAAAAACGCGAAATATTCCTTTACATATCGTGCCTGAGGGGTGTCTATAGTATGCCTGTGAAGTGGCATGTGTTTCCTGTGTTTAGAACAGTCCCTGAACAAAATTACATTTCTAATGGAAAAAAAGTAATTTAAAACTGCTTGTGGTTTTAATGTAATGTCTGGTTCGGGCAATACGGATGAATATTATTGAGAAAAATGGCATGGGTACCCCCCTGCCCATTACCAGCCCCTTTGGGTCTTGTACAAATATTAAGGGGAACCCCGTACCAAAATAAAAAAAAGGAAAGGCGTGGGGCCCCCAGGCCTTATATACTCAGAACAGCAGTATACAGGCAGTGCAAACAACATAGGGACTGTGTAGGTTTGTTGTTAAGTAGAATCTGTTTGTAATTTTGAACTGGTACATTTTTAAAGTGTAGCTCCAGTCAAAAAATCTATTTTGAGCTTTTTGGAAAACAAAGGGAAGGGTTATCACCCCTGTAACATTTTTTTCCATCTGTGCATCTCTTCAGAAGATTTCAAATCACTTTCTGTCCCAATGACCAATCTTTTTTGAAAATTTGGGGTTTTTAGTAAAACAAGGATTGGGATAAAGCATCAGTGGAGAGGAGACACATTTTTCCCATATCAACTCTTACAGGAGAGAATTTCCCTTCCTAGGGGTAGATTTCATCTCACTTCCTGTTGTCTCCTTCTGTTTGCAAGTAGATGACCTGCTGTGAAATAATATATCAAGAATTGTAATTACATGCACCTGTTGAACAGGGGCATAAAAATTGGGCCTTAGGCACTGGTGCCACAACACTGCAACACCTCACAGAAACTCTATTTGGAGAGCAGGAATGAGCCCTGCTGCAAAGTATTGGATCAAAAATTGTAACTACACGCCCCTGTTAAACAGGGGCTGAAAAATTGGGACTTAGGCACTGGTGCTGGTGCCACAACACTGCAACCCCTCACAGATATTGTAGTTGAGCGTATCAACAAACCCTCCTGCAAAATATTGCATCAAAAATTGTAATTACACGCCCCTGTTAAACAGGGGCTGAAAAATGCCTCCTTAGGCACTGGTGCTGGTGCCACGACACTGCAACCCCTCACAGATACTCTAGATGGAGCGCAGGAATGCGCCCTGCTGTAAAGTATTGCATCAAAATTTTTTATTACACGCCCCTATTAAACAGGGGCTGAAAAATTGGGATAGTAAGTCAGCATAACAGGATAGTCACTCAGCATCAGCATAGGCAGTCTTGAAGGGATCTGACATTTCAAAAAAATTATTCGGTTACATCAGCTTCAGGCGCTTGGTAGCTGGTGGTGATCCAAGACTGATTCATTTTTATGAAGGTCAGTCGATCAACTGAGTTCCTGGACAGGCGCACCCTGTGATTGGTTACAAAGCCTCCAGCAGTACTGAATGTGCGTTCCGAAAGAACGCTGGATGCAGGACAGGCCAATAGCTCAATTGCATACTGTGCAAGCTCTGGCCAGTGATCCATCCTCAAGACTCAGTAACCCAGAGGATTTTCGATGGGAAAGGTGTCCAATTCTGATCTTGCCCCTAGGTATTCCTGCACCATGTAAATCAGACGCTGGCGAAGGTTGCTGGAACCGATCATACCTTGGGCCTGTGGATTAAAAAATTGTCTGAACGCATCGGTCAGACGGCCACCTTCTCCATCACTCCTTCTGTGACTGACCAAAGCCTCAGCAACACGTTGTCCAGGACCAGGAATTTGTAACCTCCCAGTCTCTGGGAACGCATTGCACAAACCTTTCTGCAAGGCCTCCCGAAGATGTCTCATCCTCTCCTCCCTCTGCAATGGCAAGATAAGGTCCGCAACCTTACCCTTGTACCGTGGATCAAGGAGAGTTGTCAGCCAGTAATGGTCCCTCTCCTTGATCCGAAGAATACGAGGATCCTTCCGCAGGCTTTGCAGGATCAGGGAGGCCATGCAGCGTAGGTTAGCTGAGGCACTTGGTCCGGAGTCCTCTGGGTCACTAAGGACAACATGATTCGCAGCTACCTCCTCCCAGCCACGTACAAGTCCACGGGTTTCTTGGGACTGTAAATCATCCCTACAAGACTGCTGCTGCTGCTGATGCTGAGTGCCAGCCTCCACCTCCATTCTGACACAATCATCCTCCTCCTCCTCTTCCTCCTCCTCTTTCTGTGTGATGGGTGGCACAGCAGGAACACTGTCTGGATAAAGGGGGCCTTGAGAGGCAAGGAAGTCCTCCTCTTCCTGCCTCTGTTCTGCCTCAAGTGCCCTGTCCATTATTCCACGCAGCGTATGCTCCAAGAGGTGGACAAGAGGTACAGTGTCACTGATGCATGCACTGTCACTGCTCACCATCCTTGTGGCTTCCTCAAACGGTGACAGGACAGTGCATGCATCCCTGATCATGCCCCACTGGCGTGGTGAGAAAAAACCGAGCTCCCCTGACCCTGTCCTGGTGCCCTAGTCGCACAGGTACTCATTAATGGCCCTCTGCTGCGTGTGCAGCCGCTGCAGCATGGCCAATGTTGAGTTCCATCTGGTGGGCATGTCACATATAAGGCGGTTCTTGGGCAGGTTCAACTCCTTTTGGAGCTCAGCCAGCCGAGCACAGGCATTAAATGATCGTCGGAAATGCACACAGACTTTCCTGGCCTGCTTCAGGACATCCTGTAAGCCCGGGTACCTGCCCAAGAACCACTGCACCACCAGGTTAAGGACGTGAGCTACACAGGGCACATGGGTCAGTTGTCCCTGTCGGAGGGCGGAGAGGAGGTTGGTGCCATTGTCGCAAACCACCATTCCTGGCTTAAGCTGGCGTGGCGTCAACCACCTCTCAGCCTGCCCCTGCAGAGCTGACAAAACATCCGCCCCAGTGTGGCTCCTGTCCCCCAAACAAACCAGCGCAAGCACGGCATGGCATCGTTTTGCCTGCGTACTTGCGTAGCCCCTGGAACGCCTACGGAGCACCGCTGGTTCTGAGGACAGAGCACTGGAAGAGGCCATGGAGAAAGAAGAAGAGGAGGGGTGGAGGAGAGAGGTGTGTCACAACCAATAGTAGCATTTTGGAGGCGTGGTGGTGGAACAACCTCCAACACTCCTGCACCTTGTCCTGCATCCTTCCCAGCTGTCAGAAGAGTGACCCAATGGGCCGTGAAAGACAGGTAACGTCCCTGTCCATGCCTGCTGGACCATGAGTCAGCGGTAATATGCACCTTACCGCTGACCGCCCTATCCAGCGAGGCAAGGACATTGCCTTCCACATGCTGGTAGAGAGCCGGAATCGCCTTCCGTGAGAAAAAGTGGCGTTTGGGGACCTGCCACTGAGGAACCGCACATTGTACAAACTCAGGGAAGGGGGCCGAGTCTACCAACTGAAAAGGCAGCAGTTGAAGTGCTAGCAATTTAGCCAAGCTAGCATTCAACCACTGGGCATGTGGATGGCTGGGAGTGAACTTCTTTTGCCGGTCCAGCAACTGGGGCAGGGAAATTTGCCTGCTATAATCGGACGTGAGTGTACTGCTAGCAGAGTGCCCGGAAGCACTTGGCTGTGACACACCTAATTCTACACCTTCATTCCTCTCAGAGCAGGTTTCAGAGAGGACTGAAGGTCTAGTGGGGTTGGAGATCCCAGCTGATGAGGAGCAAGGAGAGGTCCGCTTTGTTCTTTGGTGTGGGTCTTTGAGGTACGCTTGTCAACGAGCTGCATGGCAGGTCAACATATGTCTGGTCAAGCATTTGGTGCCCAAGCGGCTGATGTTTTGGCCACGCGAGATACGCTTGAGACATATGTTGCAAATAGCAGCGGTGCGATCTGATGCACTCGTCTCAAAAAAGGCCCACACCAAAGAACTTTTAGAATAAAGTGCAGAGGCAGAGCCCTGCACAGGCGGAACTCTGCGGTGTGATTCAGTCGGTGTGCTGCCCCTAAGCTGGCCCCCGGAGGGCATCCTGCCTCGTTGGACATGTGCATCCTCCTCCTCCTCCTCTCTCCTACCAGGCACCCATGTGGAGTCAGTGCCCTCATCATCCCCTCCCTCTTCATCGCTGGAGCAAACCTGGCAGTATGCTGCAGCTTGTGGAACATGACTGCCAGATTGCTGTCCTTCTTGAGCATCCCCTCTCTCTGCATTCACGCTACTGCCTTCCTCTAGCTGAGTATCATCATCAGAGCCTACACAACACTGGGCATCCTCCTGGAGCATGTACCCAACACTGTGCTCAAAGAGTTCAGGAGACTCCTCAGGAGGACGTGGTGGGTCTAGGGAAGGAGTCACTGATGATGACATTGAGAGGAGGGAAGACGATGCGTTGGCAGCTGCTTTGCTAGTACCCTGAGACTGGGTGAGAGAGGATGAGGAGGATGAAGAGGGCTTGGTCATCCACTCTACCAAGTTGTTGGCATGTTGCGGCTCAACATGTCCAGCTGCCGAAAAGAAGGACAAGCGTGTCCCATGGCCATGTGCTGATGATGACGATGCACCGCGTCCACGACCAGCACTGTTGTCTCTAGACACAGAGCCTGCTTGCCCTCTTTTATCGGCTCGCGCCTGTCTGCCTCTCCTTGCTGGCCTTCCAGACATGGTAATGGCCTGAAGGGAGTTGAAAAAAACAGCAATTGGGTAGTGTATATTGTGCTGGAGGCACACACAACTTCCACTAACTCCTGCAGATGGCAGATGGCTCAAATAGAGAAGAGCTATGTAGGTGGATATAGTGGTGTATACTGGGTTCAGAGCACGCAGACAGCACACACAAGCTCCTACCGCTGACTGCAAGCTCTATTTAAAACGAACAAGATAGTTTGCTATATAGGTGGATATAGTGGTGTATACTGGGTTCAGAGCACGCAGACAGCACGCACAAGCTCCTACCGCTGACTGCAAGCTCTATTTAAAACGAGCAAGATAGTTTGCTATATAGGTGGATATAGCGGTGTATACTGGGTTCAGAGCACGCAGACAGCACGCACAAGCTCCTACCGCTGACTGCAAGCTCTATTTAAAACGAGCAAGATAGTTTGCTATATAGGTGGATATAGTGGTGTATACTGGGTTCAGAGCACGCAGACAGCACGCACAAGCTCCTACCGCTGACTGCAAGCTCTATTTAAAACGAGCAAGATTGTTTACTATATAGATGGATCTAGCGGTGTATACTGGGTTCAGAGCACGCAGACAGCCAGGGCCGGATTAACATAGGGGCTTGTGGAGCTGCAGCTCCAGGCCCCTCCCTCAATATAGGCCCATGCCAGTGGCTTATCACTATCTGTAGCCTTCTGGAAGGAAGAGGAGCCTTCTGTGCACTGCACACGTGGAGGAGACAAGTGTAGTCACTGCAGCTGAGTCTTGTCTCTGCAGATGTCTGACTCCTATCACAGGATCTGTTCCACTCACACAGATCCTCTGTGTCTGGGAGCTGTCTGGGGGAGGGGCGCTGATGTTGTCCTATGCTGCAGGAGCCCGGGAGGAAGGACATATCCCATGCTGTTGACATGAGGTTAGTAAATTTGTTAAGGAGGTGTTGTGTAATTATTGTGCTAGGGGACACACTGCTGCTTCCCCCCATATAATGTGCTCTCTTGTGCCCAGTGCCCCCCATGTAATGTGCCCAGTGCCCCCCATGTAATGTGCTCTTGTGCCCAGGGCCCACATGTAATGTGCTCTCTTGTGCCCAGTGCCCCATGCAATGTGCTCTCTTGTACACAGTGCCCCCCATGTAATGTGCTCTCTTGTACCCAGTGCCCCCCATGGAATGTGCTCTCTTGTACCCAGTGCCCCCATGTAATGGGATCTTGTGCCCACCATGTCATGTGCTCTCTTGTGCCCAGTGCCCCCCATGTAATGTGCTCTTGTGCCCAGTGACCCCATGTAATGTGCTCTTGTGCCCAGTGCCCACCATGTAATGTGCTCTTGTGCCCAGTGAACCCATGTAATGTGCTCTTGTGCCCAGTGCCCACCATGTCATGTGCTCTCGTGCCCAGTGCCCACCATGTCATGTGCTCTCGTGCCCAGTGCCCACCATGTCATGTGCAATGCAGTGCCCACTATGTAATGTGCAGTGCCCACTATGTCCTGTAGTGCCCACCGTGTCATGTGCAGTGCCCACCATGTCATGTCATGTGCATTGCAGTGCCCCCATGTAATGTGCTGTGTCCAGTATGTAATTTGCTGTACATTGCAGTGCTCACTATGTAACGTGCAGTGCCCACCATGGCATGTGCTGTACATTGCATTGCTCTTCATGTGATGTGCAGTGCCCACTATGTCATGCTGTGCCTTGCAGTACCCACCATGTAATGTGCAGTGCCCACAATGTCATGTGCTGTTCCCACCATGTAATGTGCAGTGCCGACCAAGTAATGTGCAGTGCCGACCATGTAATGTCATGTGCCATGCAGTGCCCACCATGTCATATACTGTGCCATGCAGTGCCCACCATGTCATGTTATGTGCCTCCCAGTGCCCACCAATGTCATGTGCAATGCCCACCATGTCATGTGCTGTGTCATGCAGTGATCCCACCATGTAATGTGCAGTGCCGACCATGTAATGTGCAGTGCCAACCATGTCATGTCATGTGCCATGCAGTGCCCACCATGTCATATACTGTGCCATGCAGTGCCTGCCATGTAATGTGCAGTGCCCACCATGTCATGTTATGTGCCTCCCAGTGCACACCATGTCATGTGAAATGCCCACCATGTCATGTGCTGTGCCATGCAGTGATCCCACCATGTAATGTGCAGTGCCCAACATGTAATGTGCTGTTCCATGCAGTGCCCACCATGTCATGTGCAGTTCCCACCATGCCATGTGCTGTGCTCAGCATGTAATGTGTTGTGCCCACTGTGTAATGTGCTGTGCTGTTCAGCAGTGCCCACCATTTAATATACCGTTCCTAACATGTAATGTGCAGTTGCATTGCCCACCATGAAATGTGCTATGCTATGCAGTGCCCACCATGTAATGTGTTGTGCCCACCATGTAATGTGCTGTGCCAGGCAGTGCCCACCATGTAATGTGATGTGTCATACAGTGCCCACCCTGTAAATTGCTGTGCAGTGCCCACCATGTCATGTGATGTGTTGTGCCCACTATGCCATGTGCTGCGCCATTGCAATGCCTACCATGTAATGTGCTGTGCCCACCATGTAATGTGCTGTACATTGTCCACCATGGCATGTGTTGTGCAGTACCCACAATGGAATGTGGGGGCTCACCATATCACATGCGGTGTCCACTATTTAATGTGCTGTGCTCACAATGTAATTTCCTGTGCTGTGTCGCGCAGTTCCCACCAATTTGCCCAATGGAATGTGATGTGCAGGGCTCACCATTTCATGTGCTGTGCTCACAATGTAATATGCTGTGCAGTGCCCACCATGTCATGTGGTGTCATTCAGTGCCCACCTTGTTTTGTGCTGTGCAGTGCCCACTATGCCATGTGCAGTACCCAACATATAATATGCTGTGCCCACCATATAATGTGCTGTGCAGGGCTCACTATGTAATGTGCTCAGCAGTGCCCACCATGTCATGTGCTGTGCCCACCGTATAAGGTCCTATGCTCACCTTGTGCATGTGTTGTGTTGTGTCCACCATGGAATGTTCTGTGTTGTGCAGTACCAACCATGTCATGTGCTGTGCCAACCATGTAATGTGCTGTGCCCACTATGTAATTTTCTATGCTTTTCTCACCATTAAATGTACTGTATCCATGTATCCACCATGTAATATGTTGTGCCAACCATGTAATGTACTAGGCTATCCCCCCCCCCCGTTTAATGTACTATGCTGTGCTTCCCCTCCCCCCCACAGACTCTCCCCCTCACTCTAACCCCCCCTCTTTCTCTCTTTTACCCACTCACCCCCTCTATCTCTCATCCCCTCTCTTTCACCCTGTTCTCTCTCACCACCTTCATCCCCCATTCTCTCTCTTGCCCCCTTCAACCCCCTCTTTCCCACCACCCTCTCTCTATTTTCCTTTTTCTTTCCCCCTCTGTCTTGTCCCCTCTCTCTCACCCCCTTTCTCTCTCTCTTCCCCTCCCTCAGCCCCCTATCTCGGTATCACCCCCCCCACTCTTTAATTTAATTTAACAAAAATTTTTTTGCATTTTCATTTTATTTATTTTCATAAAAAGGCCCACTAAAATCCTTAGCACCAGGCCCATGATGCTCTTAATCTGGCCCTGCAGACAGCACGCACAAGCTCCTACCGCTGACTGCAAGCTCTATTTAAAACGAGCAAGATAGTTTGTTATATAGGTGGATATAGCGGTATATACTGGGTTCAGAGCACGCAGACAGCACGCACAAGCTCCTACCGCTGACTGCAAGCTCTATTTAAAACAAGCAAGATAGTTTGCTATATAGGTGGATATAGCGGTGTATACTGGGTTCAGAGCACGCAGACAGCACACACAAGCTCCTACCGCTGACTGCAAGCTCTATTTAAAACAAGCAAGATAGTTTGCTATATAGGTGGATATAGCGGTGTATACTGGGTTCAGAGCACGCAGACAGCACGCACAAGCTCCTACCGCTGACTGCAAGCTCTATTTAAAACTAGCAAGATAGTTTGCTATATATGTGGATATAGCGGTGTATACTGGGTTCAGAGCACGCAGACAGCACGCACAAGCTCCTACCGCTGACTGTAAGCTCTATTATAAAAGATAGATATATCGCTAACTATATAGGTGAATATAGCGGTGTATACTGCGGTCAGGGCACGCAGACAACAACCACTACAGAAGAGCAAGAACGAAAAATCGGCCGATAACGATCGGTGTATACTGTGTTGAAGGTACACAGAACACCCACTAACTGCTACAGACGCCAACACACTACACAAGGCCGCCGCGCTGGCGGCCTTATATAGTGTGGGGCGTGTACTACACAGCCTGAGCTATGATTGGCCACAGGCATCCTACAGTGCATGCTTGGCCAATCATGAGCCAGCAATGCACTGCGCCATCGCAGTGCATTGTGGGCCGTGAGCGCCACACGAATTTGGCGCGAACGGCCCATAACGTTTGGAATTCGCCAAACGGGCGAACAGCCGATGTTCGAGTCGAACATATGTTTGACTCGAACACGAAGCTCATCCCTACTGGAGACATGCTTGGCTAGTCTATCACCTTTACCCTCAGTTTCTCTTTAGCAAGGCAGTGGTCATCTTGGAGCTGTTTTTGGGATCGTTATCATGTTGGAATGCTGCCTTGCAGCCCAGTCTCCGGAGGGATGGGATCATGCTCTACCTCAGTACGTCACAGTACATGTTGCCATTTATGGTTCCCTCAGTGAACTGTAGCTGTCCAGTACCCACAACACTCATGCAGTCCCAGGCCACAACACTCCAACCACCACCAACTACGCAAATAATTTATTTGCATAGTTTGCACAGTAGCAGTTTGCACAGCAGCTAAATAACCGCATGCACAGCAAATAATCTATTTGCGTAGTTTGCACAGTAGCAGTTTGCATAGCAGCTAAGTAATTGCATGCACAGCAAATAATTTGTTTATGCAGTTTGTACAGCAGCTAAATAATCGCATGCACAACAAATAATTTATTTGCGCAGTTTGCACAGTAGCAGTTTGCACAGCAGCTAAATAATTGCATGCACAGCAGCATTTTGCATTAGGATTCACCATTAGTATTTTTATAATTATTGATTTATTGCACTTTATCTATGAGGTAGAATACATATTAAACAAGGATATTCCATCTTTGTAGTAATATATGGTATATAGTTTGCGCTGATCACCTTTTTTATTTATTTTTGTTCAAGTGCATGGTATACACTTTAGGTCTAGCAGCAATCTAACTGACATACCACATTCAGATATTTTTCACTTTGATAGCGCGAGGGAACCCCATTTTTTCTACTCCCACCATCATGTTTAACTGTAGGCAAGGCACACTTGTCTTTGTATTCCTCACCTGGTTGCCGCCACACATGCTTGACACCATCCGAACCAAATAAGTTTACCTTGGTCTCATCAGACCAGAGGACATGGTTCCAGTAATCCATGTCCTTAGTCTGCTTGTCTTCAGCAAACTGTTTGCGGGCTTTCTTCTGCATCATCTTTAGAAGAGGCTTCTTTCTGGGATGATAGCCATGCAGACTAAATTTGATGCAGTGTGAGGCATATGGTCTGAGCGCTGACAGGCTGACCCCCCACCCCTTCAACCTCTGCCGCAATGCTGGCAACACTCCCACGTCTATTTTCCCAAAGACAACCTCTGGATATGATGCTGAGCACATGCACTCAAGTTCTTTGGTCGACCATGGCGAGGCCTGTTCTGAGTGGAACCAGTCCTGTTAAACCACTGTTTGGTCTTGGCCACCATACTGAAGCTCAGTTTCAGGGTATTGGCAATCTTCTTATAACCTAGGCCATCTTTAAGTAGAGCAACAATCCTTTTTTTTTTTAGATCATGAGAGAGTTCTTTGCATGAGGTGCCATGTTGAACTTCCAGTGACCAGTATGTGAGATTGAGAGCGATAACACCAAATTTAACACACCTGCTCCCCATTCACACCTGAGACCTTGTACCACTAATGAGTCACATTACACCGGGGAGGGAAAATGGCTAACTGAACATTTTCACTTAGGTGTGTACTCACTTTTGTTGCCAGCGGTTTAGACATTAATGGCTGTATGTTGAGTTATTTTCTGAAGACGGCAAATTTACACTGTTATACAAGCTGTATACTTACTACTTTACATGGTAGCAAAGTCTAATTTCTTCAGTGTTGTCACATAAAAACATACTGTATAATAAAATATTTACAAAAATGTGAAGGGTGTACTCACTTTTGTGAGATACTGTATACTGTATATATATATATATATATATATATATATACTGAATATCGTGCTGTTGTCTCTGTGCACATATACCACGTTAGTCTAAAATCCTTATCTACATTTGCCAGAATTTGTCCTCTTCACTGCACATTGTAATTTGCTTATAGCTCCAGCAAGTAACTCACAAGGGTAAATCCCTATAAATACAATCAAAAATAGGCATGCAAATGTGTTCAACTTAAAAGGAAAACACACAACCTCAGACATGCTAGTCGATTCAGGAATTAATGAGCCTTTCATCCATGGCGGAGGGGTCTTCTGACTCTTAGAAGCATGGTGTAAAATTAAGTTAAGGAGATCACAACTGAAACCTGGTCCAGCTGGCTAAAGATATTCTCACCCTCCTACCCCAAATATTTTTAGTGCCACAGCTTTATTGGAGGAGTCAGTGGAAAAGCAGTCTTGGAGTCAGCCAGATCAATCTGTTAATATTCTATGAGGAAGTGAGCTGCCACCTAGATGGGGGGCTGTGGCTGTGGTGTATCTGGATTTTGCAGAAGCATTCGATACAGTTCCCTATACATGCTTAATCTACAAGCTGAGGTCTGCAGGCATGGACCATAAGGTTTTTTCTTGGATAGAAAACTGGTTGCAGGGGCATGTCCAAAGGGTAGTGATAAATAATGTGTACTCAGACTTGTCTGGAGTGGTAAGTGGTCTGTTTAATTTATTCATAAATGATATAGAGGATGGGATACATAGCTCAATCTCATTCTTTGCAGATGACACAAAAATAAGCAGGGCAATAACTTCACATCAGGATATAGAAATTTTACAGAAAGACCTGAACAAAATAATGGGGTGGGCAGCTACATGACAAATGAGGTTTAATGTAGAGAAATGTAAGGTAATACATTTGGGGCTAAAAACATAAATAGAAACTACTCACTAGGGTGAGAACCTCTAGGGAAATCAAGGATTGTCCTAAAAGAAGAAAGACTGAGCAATAGCATGCAATATCAAGCTGCAGCTACCAAAGCTGGCAGAATCTTAGCATGCATAGAAAAAGGGGATATACGCCAGAGTTATAACTATCCTGCCACTTTATAAAACTCTGGTTAGGCCAAATCTGGAGTATTCCATCCTGAGAGAGTCCAAAGAAGGGCAACACAATTAATATGGGGGCTGGAGGACCTCAATTATGAGTAACGACTACAAACACTAAATTTATTCTTGCTGAAGAATAGATGCTTGAGAAGGGACAATGTTAGCGATTTACAAATACCTCAATGGTGATCCCAGTGTAGGAAAAAAACGATTAAGTCTCAAGGGGTGTAAGAGCACACAGGGCCACACAATGATATTGGTGGAGAAGCGGTTTAACCTTAAGCTGCACAGGGGTTTTTTCATTGTCAGGACAATGAGGATGTGGAACTCTCTTCCACAATTGGTGGTGGCAGTGGGGAGTATTGATATTTTAAAAAGACTCTTGGACATGCATCCTAAAGAACACAATGTACAGGGATATGGGAATTGTTTATAGACACTGACACATGTACACCTACACAGGTTTAACTGGATAAACTATTGTCTTTCTTCAAATTTACCTATTATGTAACTATGGATTGAAGCCCTCAGTATTCTTTATTAAAGCAGAAAAGCAAAATACGGACTTTCCGATGGAAAATGTGCAATCGGATCTTGTTGTCTTGTTGTCCGATCGTGTGTGGGCTCCATCGGACTTTTTCCATCAAAATTTCCAACACACAAAGTTTGAGAGCAGGATCTAAAATTTTCCGACAACAAAATTCAAACGTTTAATTTCCAATTGTGTCTAGACAATTCCGACAGACAAAGTGTCATGCATGCTCAGAATAAATTACGAGAAAAAAGCTATTGGCTACTGGCCCATTTATAATCCCATCGTACGTGTTCTACCTCACCACGTTCTGATTTTCCATCAACTTTGTGTGACCGTGTGTATGCAAGACATACACTTGCAAGACAAGTTTGGGCCAAAATCCGTTGGAAAAAATCAGAAAGATTTTGTTGTCGGAATGTCTGACCATTCTACAAGGCATTCAGCCGTGACCACTTCCACTGCAAACATCCAGGTGCTGGTTTGGCTCATTTTGTTCGCCAGTGGGATAGAAGAAAAGCATTTATGTACTGTATGCTATATCGAAACTCCTTATTCATTTCTTTATGTATGTACAGTACGTGTGTATTTATTTATTTGAAAATGGCAGCTGGGAAACAGATCTTACATGGTTTGTGCTACCACATCAATATCTCAGGAAATCTTCAAAAAAGTGCTGTTGCAGTGCAAAAAGCTTAAGTGCTATATTCCTGCAGCTGTTTTCAAATAAAGATTTTCTGCAAACCAATGCATGCAAATCTTTTCCTTCAATCCCAGCAGGCCTTTGTTAGTTGGATGTTTGCCTCAATCTTATGGTTACAGCAGGCCTGGAAGCCATGACATGCTGGGTGATCACAGTTTGTCTTTGACTGACACAGGTTTGTGTTGTCGGCTGCAAGTTATCAGTTTGTTTGCTAATAATGCCCTAATGTTGTGTAGGGCCCCTGCCCTGGGTGGGCTAAATTTAGTGTACAGCTTTGCTGTAATCAGCTGAACTGCAATTCATTTTTGTTTTTTTTCTGATCAGGTTCATCCCTAAACCGGGTGACTGCTTGTTTCTGCCTGCCTCTGGATGAATGTAGGAGGTTCAGCCACTGGATTATGAATATTCATTTAACCTTGGCCAATCCCTGGAAGGCTGACTCAGAAGGTGTGGCTCGGGAGATGATGAATGTTTGGGAGGGTAAGATCATAGCTCTCACTCATGGGGTCTCCCCCATTTGGAAGGCAGCCTGCATGTGATACAGAAAGAGCTACTGCTGCTAGGCTCAGCATGTGCTATGGTTTGGGGCCTGAATAAATCTGGATTAACCACTTGTTGACCACGCAATAGCCTAAAAATAGCTACAGTGAAGGAGGGAGGAGGCGGAGCCAAGCCGAGAGGTAATGCTGGCATAGAGCTCCATTCTCAGCAGGACAACAGAGCCATATAACGGCGGAGGTAACTTGTCCCTCCGCACATATATCATACCAAACGGTAGATAAATATCCCTACCTTACATAGGTAACATTCGGGGGGGTCAGAGGAGACTCATGAGGCAGAAAATTAACAAGAAAGCGCCACCTCACACATACAGCAGTATGGCACTGAAACCCTCCCCCTCTGAGGGGAGACACAGTGAGGAGAACAAACAGACAGCCCCTTCTGCTGCTTTACATAAAGATGTTCTCTCATTAAAGGCACATAGTCTCTCTAACCAAATACCTGAGAAAAATATGTCAGTTCTGGAGAATTTAGAACTTTCTACACAAAAAGACGTATCCCCTCCTGTAACACTGAAACAAATAGAAAATCTGCTTCAAAAATCACTAAAATCCACTGCAGATACCATCGCCACAAACCTTACTAAAGAAATTAGAATACTTGGTCAGCGTACATCAGCACTGGAAATTAGAGCAGACAATCTGGAAAATTATACATCTAACATTACCTCAGAAATAGATTTTCTTAAAGAGGAAAATTACATATTACAATCCAAATTGGAGGATTTCGAAAATCGTGCAAGGCGCTCCAATATACGTATTAGAGGAATACCAGAATCTGTGACTGATTTAAACGGTGCTATTACTGCACTTTTTCAAGAATTACAACCAGCTATCCCACTAGAGCGTCTTGAAATGGACCAGGTTCATAGAGCCCTAGCACCAAAGAAAACAGATGGTCCTCCCCGTGACATTATCGCAAAATTGCATTTCTACCACACTAAGGAACTACTGCTAAATACAGCTACAAATAAAGATCCCCTAATTTTCCAGGGTCATAAATATCAATTATTCACAGACCTCTCACAAATCACAATCAACAAAAGAAGAACCCTGAAACCACTACTGCAAATATTACAGCGAAATGACATAATCTACCAATGGGGCTTTCCTTTCTCAGTGCGTTTTACTTTCCAAAGTCGCAAATATATGTGCACAACAGCTAAGGATCTGCAAACTTCTTTACAGAAACTAGGGATGATAAACACATCAAGAGATGCTGCGGACACTCACGAAAAATCATCCTCATATGCTGATAATCCCTCCTCTGCTTCCAGAAGAGTTGAAGACTACAATCCACAGAAAAGAAGTTGCATACAATCTCCACCTCCGGATCCAGATCTGGCTGACACTATGGACTGATAAACACCTGTACTGAGGCTACTATCTTGCCTTTTCAACAGAATGGCTACTGCCGAGTTTTTTCTCTGACTTCCAATCAATATTTTTATCATAATCTTATTTACCGTATATACTCGAGTATAGGCCGACCCGAATATAAGCCGAGGCCCCCAATTTACCCCCAAAAAAACTGGCAAACTTATTGACTCGTGTATAAGCCGAGGGTGAGACATGCCTGTCCATCCCTGTGTGTGTGTCCGCCCATCCCTGTGTGTCCGTCCATCCCTGTGTGTCCGTCCATCCCTGTGTGTCCGTCCATCCATCCCTGTGTGTGTGTGTGTCCATCCATCCATCCATCCCTGTGTGTGTGTGTCTCCATCCATCCATCCATCCATCCCTGTGTGTGTGTGTCTCCATCCATCCATCCATCCATCCCTGTGTGTGTGTGTCTCCATCCATCCATCCATCCATCCATCCCTGTGTGTGTGTGTATCCATCCATCCCTGTGTGTGTGTGTGTCTCCATCCATCCATCCATCCATCCGTGTGTGTGTGTCTCCATCCGTGTGTGTGTGTGTGTGTGTGTGTGTGTGTGTGTGTGTGTGTGTGTGTGTGTGTGTGTGTGTCCAGCCTACCTGTGTCCCGAGCCTTTGTCCCGAGCCTCCGTCCCGTGTCGTGCCTTGCCTTCGTCCCGTCCCGTCCCGTCCCGTCCTGTCCCGTGCCGTGCCTTGCCTTGCCTCCGTCCCGTGCCCTCTTCGTCGGCGGCCATTGTAAAATTCAAAAGCCGCGCCTCCTCCTTCGCCTGTGATAGGCGGAACACTGAATTTCCCAGCAGCCTGTGTTCCGCCTATCACGGACGTCGTATCATCCTCGTCCGTAGTACGAGGATGAGACGACGCCCGTGATAGGCGGAACACAGGCTGCTGGGAAATTCAGTGTTCCGCCTATCACAGGCGAAGGCGGAGCCGGAGGCGCGGCTTTTGAATCATAGAATGGCCGCTGTCTGTCTGCTCGACACGCTGATCGAGCGGGCAGACAGCGATGACTCGAGTATAAGCCGAGGGGGGCACTTTCAGCCTCAAAAAAGAGGCTGAAAATCTCGGCTTATACTCGAGTATATACGGTAAGTAATGTTCCTAATAATTTAGGCACCTTATTATAACAGTTTTTTTCTCTCTCTTCTCTTCTTTGTCTCTGAGGTTGCTTTAATCTTACATTTTTATTTTTAGCTTAAAAAATGAAATGATATGATTGGCTCTTGGTGTTCTGCAGGGAAGTTCCTTGCACCCTCTCTTGCTACCCTCAGCAGCTCGGTGTACACCAGGCAGTTGACAGTCGCTCATGTACCCTTGGAGGGAGAGTTTTTCTCCTCCCAACGGACACATTAAGAATATAGATATGTTTAGTGATGGACGAACTTCCGACGGGACGTTTCGCGAACGCGAAACGCGAACGGACACAAACGTTCGCGAAAACGACCGTTCGCCGCGGGCTCCATTGACTTCAATGGGAGGCGAATTTCGCAAACCTTTAGGTCGAATTTGCGGCCACGGGGTAATTATTAGGGGGTAGCACGTAGTCCCACCACCTGGACAATAGCATAATACATGTATGAGGTGAATTTGGGATCGATAACTACAAGCATTTTTTTTTTATTTGGGAAATTGTTCTGACAATTCAGGACTATGGAGCTAATGAAGGCAATGGAGGAGAGGGAAGGTCAGGGACCAGGGTAGGCAAACAAGAGGGTGCAGGAGATACAGAGCACTGACAGCAGCACCGTAATACAGAGCACTGACATCAGCACCGTGACATACAGCGCTGACAGCAGCTCCGTGACATACAGCGCTGACAGCAGCTCCGTGACATACAGCGCTGACAGCAGCTCCGTGACATACAGCGCTGACAGCAGCTCCGTGACATACAGCGCTGACAGCAGCTCCGTGACATACAGCACTGACAGCAGCTCCGTGACATACAGCGCTGACAGCAGCTCCGTGACATACAGCGCTGACAGCAGCACCGTGACATACAGCGCTGACAGCAGCTCCGTGACATACAGCGCTGACAGCAGCTCCGTGACATACAGCGCTGACAGCAGCTCCGTGACATACAGCGCTGACAGCAGCTCCGTGACATACAGCGCTGACAGCAGCTCCGTGACATACAGCGCTGACAGCAGCTCCGTGACATACAGCGCTGACAGCAGCTCCGTGACATACAGCGCTGACAGCAGCTCCGTGACATACAGCGCTGACAGCAGCACCGTAAGCAGCCCCAGGAGGAAGTCAGCACAGCACAGGGATGGTGTGATCCCCTCATAATAAGAACCCCCAGGAGGAAGTCAGCACAGCACAGGGATGGTGGGAGCCCCTCATAATAAGAACACCCAGGAGGAAGTCAGCACAGCACAGGGATGGTGGGAACCCCTCATAATAAGCAGCCCCAGTAGAAATATGACACCGCTCAACCTCTTCAAAGAGGAGGGTAGGGGCATATAGTACGGTGTGCTTTTTTGGGTCAGGGAAGTGAGCCAAATGAATTAAGAAGGTCTGTGTGCTTGATTCCAAAAATTGTTTATAGACATATACATGGTCTACTGATCACATGTGTTGAATTCCTCCGAGATCCATGCCTCATTCATTTTTAGAAATGTGAGGTAGTTAACACTGTCGTGAGCTAGGCGAGTACGCTTATCGGTCACAATCCCCCCTGCTGCGCTGAACGTCCTTTCGGACAGGACACTGGATGAGGGGCAAGCCAACAGTTCGATTGCAAATTGGGCAAGCTCTGGCCAGAGGTCAAGCCTGCCCACCCAGTAGTCTAGGGGTTCATCACTCCTCAGAGCGTCCACATCGGCCGTTAACCCAATGTAGTCGGACACCTGACGGTCTAGGCGTTCCCTGATGCTGGATCCGGATGACACCTGTCGATGGGTCGGCTGAAAGAATGACCTCATATCCGAAGTCACCAACACATCTTCAAACCGGCCTCTTCTTGCAGGCGCTGTTGGATTGGTACCCGCAAATCCTTCTCTGGGAGTGGGAATTGCTCCTCTGCCAGCGCACGCAAAAGCAGAATGCAGCATTTCTCGAAGCAAGGCCTGGAAGTGCTGCATTCTGACAGCCCTCTGCGACGGCGGTAACATTTCCGCCATTTTGTGTTTGTACCGGGGATCTAAGTACGTTGCCACCCAGTACTGGTCCTTGACCCTCATGCTTTTTATACGGGGGTCCCTATTAAAACACTGGAGCATGAAGGCCCCCATTTGCACTCAAGCGGAAGGTATGTGGTGGTGGTGGTGTTGTTGGTGGTAGTGTCTTTGGGGGTGCACATAGCAGAGAGTGAAGAAGAGGGTGCAGATCGAGAGGATGAGGAGGGTGCAGAAGAATAAGGCTGAGTGAGCCACTCAACCAAGTCTGGTGCGTCCTTTAAAGTAATTGAACGCACCTTCTGCAACTTCCCACTTTGGCTCAAGGCTGTTGCTCCTGCCCTACCCCTACCACCCCTGCGGAAGGGCCTGCCTCTTCCTCTGCCTGTCATTTTTTAAATCACCCTGTGACAAAACTCTTAGTCCCTATACCGCTGAAGGACTGCTGCAGTATAGGGCAGCGGTCAGCAGTAGTGCACGTCAACCCTATGTATTGTGGACCGATAGCGGTCCTTACAGAACAGCAGACTGTACTGCACTCAGGCCTATGTACCGTAGCACCCTATACCAAGTTACCAGTCCTTATAAAAACTTTTGTGGACCAAGCAGGTTGTGTGTTAGTGTTTAGCAGACTGTGCGTCAGTCCCTATACCGCTGAAGGACTGCTGCAGTATAGGGCAGCGGTCAGCAGTAGTGCACGGCAACCCTATGTATTGTGGACCGATAGCGGTCCTTACAGAACAGCAGACTGTAACGCACTCAGGCCTATGTACCGTAGCACCCTATACCAAGTTACCAGTCCTTATAAGAACTTTTGTGGACCAAGCAGGTTGTGTGTTAGTGATTAGCAGACTGTACGTCAGTCCCTATACCAATGAAGGACTGCTGCAGTATAGGGCAGCGGTCAGCAGTAGTGCACGGCAACCCTATGTATTGTGGACCGATAGCGGTCCTTACAGAACAGCAGACTGTAACGCACTCAGGCCTATGTACCGTAGCACCCTATACCAAGTTACCAGTCCTTATAAGAACTTTTGTGGACCAAGCAGGTTGTGTATTAGTGTTTAGCAGACTGTGCGTCAGTCCCTATACCGCTGAAGGACTGCTGCAGTATAGGGCAGCGGTCAGCAGTAGTGCACGGCAACCCTATGTATTGTGGACCGATAGCGGTCCTTACAGAACAGCAGACTGTACCGCACCCAAGCCTATGTACCGTAGCACCCTAGACAGACCAAGTTACCAGTCCTGATAAAGAGCTTTGTGGAACAAGTGAGTTGTGAATGATTAGCAGACTGCAGCAGAAGGGCAGCAGTCAAGTATAATATTCTTTCTATATTTGGAAGAAAGAATATTATACGTGTACAAGCCTATTACCGTACCACTGATACCAGTCCTGAAAAGAACCTTTGTGGAACTAATAGTAACAGCAAGTCTTTAAAATTATCCTCACTGCCTGACACACTGCTTCCTGCCTGTCCCTATACAAATTGGCAAAAAAGAGTAGGCTGGAACGATTAGCTGGAACAGCTCTTTTGTGGACCTGATAGTAACAGCTAATGATGATGATGATGATGATGATGAAGAAAGACTAATCTGGCTGAGCTGTCCCTAAAATAGCAGCATACAGCGCTCTGTCCCTTTATCTAAACTGACAAAAGAAACTCAGGCTGCTGACCTAACACCTATACCAGTCCTGAAAAGAACTTTTGTGTACCAAATAGCTAGCGTTTTCTCTGTCCCTACTCCACACAGGATCCTTTCCCTACAGTGACAGAAGAAAGAATGTAAAATGGCCACCGGATCGGGTGTATTTATAGGTTAGGGGGAATGTCCAAGTGTCCATGAGCTGTCATGTCTCAATTGGTTGTCCTGTAACACATGATAAACGTGTCACGAAAGGTTAAAGTTCTTGTATACATTAAACACGTAAGTCCGCCGGGGCGAACGACGGAAAAAGGCGTTCGAACCCGCGGACGGCGAAAGTCGGAAATTCGCCGCGAAACGACCGCCGGGCGAAACGTTCGTCCATCACTAGATATGTTAAGATATATTTCAATATTGTATATTAATTGTATTTTCTTTTTCAGTCATTATCTCCTTTCCCCTCCCTCCCTCCACCCCTATACTCTGGAGACTAGGGATGAGCCGAACACCCCCCTGTTCGGTTCGCACCAGAACCGGCGAACAGACCTAAACTTCGTGTGAACTTTAGAACCCTATTAAAGTCTATGGGACTCGAACGTTCACAATCTAAAGTGCTCATTTTAAAGGGTAATATGCAAGTTACTGTCCTAAAAAGTGTTTGGGGACCTGGGTCCTGCCCCAGGGGACATGGATCAATGCAAAAAAAAGTTTTAAAAATGGCAGTTTTTTCAGGAGCAGTGATTTTAATAATGATTAAAGTGAAACAATAAAAGTGTAATATTCCTTTAAATTTCGTAGCTGGGGGGTATCTATAGTATGCCTGTGAAGGGACGCATGTTTCCTGTGCACAAAGTGTCATTTGTGCAGGAAAAAAAGTCTTTTAAAATCACTTGCAGCTAAATTGTCGGCTCCCGTAATACAGAGAACACTCAATGAGTGTTCTCTGTATTAGCCGACAATTCATTCATTCATTGATTAAAAAAAAAAAAAAAAAGAGTGGGGGTTCCCCTAAATTCAATTACCAGGCCCTTCAGGTCTGACATGGATATTAAGGGGAACCCCGTGTCAAATTAAAAAAAAAAATTGACGTGGGGGTCCCCCTAAATATCCATACCAGACCCTTCAGGTCTGATATGGATATTAAGGGGAACCCCGCATCAAATTTTTTAAAAAAATTGACGTGGGGTCCCCCTAAAAATCCATACCAGACCCTTTATCCGAGCACGCAACCTGGCAGGCCGCAGGAAAAGAGGGGGGGCAAGAGTGCGCCCCCCCCTGTTTGAAATGGTAAGGGGGTACAAAAGTACCCCTACCATTTCACAAAGAAAGTGTAAAAATGGTTAAATAAGACAAACACACTTTTGAAAAATTCCTTTATTAAAAATAAAAAAAATTAAAGAAAGATTCCAGCGGTGCTAATCCACTCTTGCTATCCAGCGACGAATCTCCGGGGTCCAGCGATGGATGATCATATCCAGTGACGGGGGATCTCTCAGTCCAGCGCTGTCCATACATCCGTCTTCTGTCTCCACTGCAGAGACACTGCGGAGATCCCAGCGCTGATGTTTCTTATATTAGGAGGGCGGGGCCACCCGCCCCCTCTGACGCTGGTGAAGGGAGCCAGGGGTTCGATTTGTTGCGGGTTTGATGCGGGGTTCCCCTTAATATCCATATCAGACCTGAAGGGTCTGGTATGGATATTTAGGGGGACCCCCACATCAATTTTTTTTTTAAATTTGACACAGGGTTCCCCTTAATATTCATGTCAGACCTGAAGGGCCTGGTAATTGAATTTAGGGGAACCCCCACGCTTTTTTTTTTTTTTTTTAAATCAATGAATGAATGAATTGTCGGCTAATACAGAGAACACTCATTGAGTGTTCTCTGTATTACGGGGGAGCCGACAATATAGCCGCAAGTGATTTTAAAAGACTTTTTTTCCTGCACTAATGAGTGCAAGGACAGTTCTAAGCACTAAGCATGGGAAACATGCGCCCCTTCACAGGCATACTATAGATACCCCCCAGCTACGAAATTTAAAGGAATATTACACTTTTATTGTTTCACTTTAATCATTATTAAAATCACTGCTCCTGAAAAAACTGCCATTTTAAAAACTTTTTTTTGCATTGATCCATGTCCCCTGGGGGCAGGACCCGGGTCCCCAAACACTTTTTAGGACAGTAACCTGCATATTACCCTTTAAAATTAGCACTTTAGATTTCTCCCATAGACTTGTATAGGGTGTTCCGGCTTTTCGAATTTGCCGCGAACATTCCAAATTGTTTACTGTTCGCTGAACAGGCGAACAGGCAATGTTCGAGTCGAACATGAGTTCGACTCGAACTCGAAGCTCATCCCTACTCCTGATGGTTCCTACTCTTTCAATGTCTCTGTGGGTATATGCACTGAGTAATTAACTGGGAAGAGGTAACAGGAGACATTGCAGTTTCTAGCAGGCTATGAGCATGGAGTAGGTAGGGGCAAGTGAGTGCCTTGCCATCCTAGGCTATAGGCTGTGTCTTTCTATTGATCCACACAGAGTAGGGAGAAACTGATCTAGATCCACCCAGTAGTGTGCATACAAAGATGGCTCCATAGGACTCTGTATAAAAAATGTGCCATCCTGAAATCAGAAAGATTGTGCAGTAATTATGGCCCCAGCCTAAAACTGAACAAAGGCAAGGAGTAAAAGATGAAAAACCCACATACTAAGTAAATATTTATATCAGCTGCTGAAAATGCTTAATAAATGTAAGGATTTAAAATCACTTAAAGGGTGCAATGGGCTTTAAATGGCTTCTAAGGGTTACTGGAACACCATTCATTCAACTATTTTGGTTCTGTTTGTGTGCCAAATAACATGCCCTCATAATTTTAAAATATTTTATAAATTTTTTTACAAACATTAAAAAATATTTATGCAACAATACACAAATGGTTAAATAAAATCAATTTACAAAAAAAAAAAAGAAAAACCAGGCATACAGGTGATACTCGAAAAATTAGTCTATCGTCCAAAGTTCATTTATTTCACTAATGCAACGTAAAAGGTAAAACTAATATATGAGATAAACTCATTACATGCAAAGCAAGATAGTTCAAACCATGATTTGTCATAATTGTGATGATTATGGCTTACAGCTCATGAAAACCCCAAGTCCACAATCTCAGAAAATTAGAATATTACATTCAATCAATAAAATAAGGATTGTACATAGAACAATATCGGACCTCTGAAAAGTATAAGCATGCATATGTAGTCCGTACTTGGTTTGGGCCCCTTTTGCAGTAATTACTGCCTTAATGCAGCGTGGCATGAAAGCTATCAGCCTGTGGCACTGCTGAGGTGTTATGGAAGACCAGGATGCTTCAATGGCGGCCTTCAGCTCTTCTGCATTGTTCGGTCTCATGTCTCTCATCTTTCTCTTGACAATGCCCCATAGTAGACATGTGCGATTCGTTTCATATGAATCTCAATACGTTCGGGAGGATCCGAAATACGAATTGCCGTGCGTCCGAATTCTGTACGGAATACGAACTTTTGTTTACGAATTCCAGATTTCGGACGACGACTTAGTCATTATGCTTATTATGACTTGTAAAAGACTTCTGTGATAGAAGTCAATGTAAGTTGCCTGAAGACATCATTGAAGCACTTTCCTCCTCTCTGGGCAGGCTGCCAAGAAAAGAACAAAATGATACAATGTTTCTTCTTCAATGGGCTGAACTCCTGTGTAGAAGTTCTCAGTTTAACCATTTAAAGACTAAATCTTTTCTGACACTTGTTGCTTACAAGTAAAAATCCAGTATTTTCTGCTAGAAAATCACCCAGAAGCCCCAAAAATTATATATATTTTTTTAGCAGAGACCCTAGGGAATAAAATAGCGGTTGTTGCAATATTTTATGTGACGCGGTATTTGCGCAGAGGTCTTTCAAACGCAAGTTAGCCCTCTAGAGAGCACTGACATCAGCAGCGTGACATACAGCAATGACACCTGCACCGTGAAAGAGTGATCTGACACCAGCACCGTGATAGAGAGCACTGACATCAGCAGCGTGACATACAGCAATGACACCTGCACCGTGATAGAGTGATCTGACAGCAGCACCGTGATAGAGAGCACTGACTTCAGCAGCGTGACATACAGCAATGACACCTGCACCGTGATAGAGTGATCTGACACCAGCACCGTGATAGAGAGCACTGACATCAGCAGCGCGACATACAGCAATGACACCTGCACCGTGATAGAGTGATCTAACAGCAGCACCGTGATAGAGAGCACTAACATCAGCAGCGTGACATAAAGCACTGACACCAGCACAGTGATATACAGCACTGACACCAGCACGTGATATACAGCACTGACACCAGCACCGTGATATAGAGCACTGACACCTGCACCGTGATAGAGTGATCTGACACCAGCACCGTGACATAACACATGTATGAGGTGAATCTGGGATCGACAACTACAAGCATTCTTTTTTTATATGTGAAATTCAGAAAATTCAGGAATCTTGAGATAATGGAGGTGAGGGAAGGTCAGGGTAGGCAAAGAAGAGGGCGCAGGAGATGATCACCAACACCAGCACCGTGATATAGAGCACTGACACCTGCACCGTGATAGAGTGATCTGACACCAGCACCGTGACATAACACATGTATGAGGTGAATCTGGGATCGACAACTACAAGCATTCTTTTTTTATATGTGAAATTCTGAAAATTCAGGAATCTTGAGATAATGGAGGCGAGGGAAAGTCAGGGTAGGCAAAGAAGAGGGCGCAGGAGATGATCACCAGCACCAGCACCGTGATATAGAGCACTGACACCTGCACCGTGATCATGCTCATTATGAGGGGCTCCCACAATCCCTGTGCTGTGCTGACATCCTCCTGGGGCTGCTTATTATGAGGGGCTCCCACCATCCCTGTGCTATGCTGACTTCCTCCTGGGGCTGCTTACGGTGCAGGTGTCAATGCTGTATATCACGGCGCTGGCGTCAGTGCTTTATGTCACGCTGCTGATGTCAGTGCTCTCTATCACGGTGCTGGTGTCAGATCACTCTATCACGGTGCAGGTGTCAGTGCTCTATATCACGGTGCTGGTGCTGGTGATCATCTCCTGCACCCTCTTCTTTGCCTACCCTGACCTTCCCTCGCCTCCATTATCTCAAGATTCCTGAATTTTCAGAATTTCACATATAAAAAAAGAATGCTCGTAGTTGTCGATCCCAGATTCACCTCATACATGTGTTATGTCATGGTGCTGGTGTCAAATCACTCTATCACGGTGCAGGTGTCAGTGCTCTATATCACGGTGCTGGTGCTGGTGATCATCTCCTGCACCCTCTTCTTTGCCTACCCTGACCTTCCCTCGCCTCGATTATCTCAAGATTCCTGAATTTTCAGAATTTCACATATAAAAAAAGAATGCTTGTAGTTGTTGATCCCAGATTCACCTCATACGTGTGTTATGTCATTGGCCATGTGCTGGGACTATGTGTGCACAGCTAGTAATTATTTTGTGGCTGCAAATATGACCTGTAGGTTTGCAAAGTTCACCATCCCTGTGATGTGCTGACTTCCTCCTGGGGCTGCTTATTATGAGGGGCTCCCACCATCCCTGTGCTGTGCTGACTTCCTCCTGGGGCTGTACCTCTGCTGTGCATATTATGAGGGGCTCCCACCATCCCTGTGCTATGCTCATTATGAGGGGCTCCCACCATCCCTGTGCTATGCTCATTATGAGGGGCTCCCACCATCCCTGTGCTATGCTGACTTCCTCCTGGGGCTGCTTACGGTGCAGGTGTCAGTGCTGTATATCACGGTGCTGGTGTCAGTGCTGTATATCACAGTGCTGGTGTGAGTGCTTTATGTCACGCTGCTGATGTCAGTGCTCTCTATCACGGTGCTGGTGTCAGTGCTGTATATCACGGTGCTGGTGTCAGTGCTTTATGTCACGCTGCTGATGTCAGTGCTCTCTATCACGGTGCTGGTGTCATATCACTCTATCATGGTGCAGGTGTCATTGCTGCATGTCACGCTGCTGATGTCAGTGCTCTCTATCACGGTGCTGGTGTCAGATCACTCTATCACGGTGCAGGTCTCATTGCTGTATGTCACGCTGCTAATGTCAGTGCTCTCTAGAGGTCGACAGAAAAAAAAGGGCTAACTTGCGTTTGAAAGACCTTTGCGCAAATACCGCGTCACATAAAATATTGCAACAACCGCTATTTTATTCCCTAGGGTCTCTGCTAAAAAAATATATATAATTGTTGGGGCTTCTGAGTGATTTTCTAGCAGAAAATACTGGATTTTTACTTGTAAGCAACAAGTGTCAGAAAAGATTTAGTCTTTAAATGGTTAAACTGAGAACTTCTACACAGGAGTTCAGCCCATTGAAGAAGAAACATTGTATCACTTTGATCTTTTCTTGGCAGCCTGCCCAGAGAGGAGGAAAGTGCTTCACCAATGTATTCAGGCAACTTACATTGACTTCTATCACAAAAGTCTTCTGCAAGTCATAATAAGCATAATGAACAATGTTTTTGCCTTTAAACTCATTGTAAAGAACGAACGAATGACAATTCGTATTTCGTATGAAACAACTGAATTTTGGACACGAAATATGAAGTACGAATTAATTTTTTTACGAATAGAAATGGAACAGAACGAAACAAATTTATTGACGGCGCCCATGTCTACCCCATAGATTCTGTATGGGGTTCAGGTCAGGTGAGTTTGCTGGCCAATCAAGCACAGTAATCCCACGGTCATTGAACCAGGTTCTGGTGCGTTGGCAGTGTGGGCAGGCGCCAAGTCCTGCTGGAAAATTAAGTCAGCATTCCCATAGCGCTCATCTGTGGAAGGAAGCATGAAGTGCTCCAAAATCTCCTGGTAAACGGCTGCATTGACCCTGGACTTAATGAAGCACAGTGTACCAACCCCAGCAGATGACATGGCTCCCCAAACCAACACAGACTGTGGAAACTTCACACTGCATCTTGCAGTGTGTGCCTCTCTATTCTTCCTCCATATTCTGGGTCCTTGGTTTCCAAATGAGATGCAAAATTTGCTCCCATCAGAAAAAGAGGACTTTGGACCACTGAACAGGTCTGTTTTTCTTTTGCCCCGGTAAGACACTTCTGACGTTGTTTGTTGTTCAGAAGCTGCTTGACAAGAGGAATACGACGTTGGAAGCCCATGTCCAGGATCCGTCTGTGTGTGGTGGCTCTTGATGCACTGACTCTAGCCTCAGTCCACTCCTTCTGAAAGTCCTAAATGAGTCGTGTAATGAGTCAATCTCATATATTATCTCATATATTAGTTTCACCTTTTAAGTTGCATTAGTGAAATAAATGAACTTTTGCACGATAGTCTAATTTTTCGATTATCACCTGTACATACAAGGAAAACTCCATGAAATAAAATGTAACTATAATAAATACACCCCCATACCTCCCAAAACAAACCTAGTTGCCAAGACAATGCCCAAAGACTGTTTTGAGTCAATATGATGTGCAAATGACCTTACTACTTTAATTGCATATCCTCATGTGTGTCTCTTGATCTAGGTCATGAGCTCCTCACTGTCAACAGCATTCTCGTTGAGTCACCATAGCCTTAAATTTTTGCCATCATTTATATACTCCCCGACTTTTTGAAATGGGAATGAGGGACACCTACCACCAAAATTACGAACCACCCCCCCCCACCCCTGCCACACTTTGAATTGTACAAAAAAATTATTGGTAAAACAAACAAGTGCTTTTTTCCCATTATTGTGCCTTTATACTGTTTTTTGAACTTTACAAATACAGCCATTCATAAATTAAATGAAAGGCTTAGCACTGGGAACCATTATTTGATTGATAAGTAGTTCATTTTATAAAAACTTTATAGATCAGAACAAAATGAGGGACAAATGAGGGGGACAGAGGGACCGTTCCTCAAAATCAGGGACAGTTGGGAACTATGTATTTAGGTCTGTAGCTACCAAAGAAACTTGACAAAGGTGGTGGTGCCCTGAAATGTGTTGCTTTGCTTGGCCAACACACTCACAGATGCACCTTTGCTGCTAATGATCTTTGCACTACTGGCTGCTATTCTGTACAAACAAGTGATTCAGTATTAACCACACATACCTATAAATTACATATTCAAAAATATTTAAAATATAATTGTAAAATAAATGAAAAAAATACCAAAAATTTGGAAAAAAAATAATAATTTTTCTTTCTTTTCTTTATAAATATCTGCAAATAAAGAATCTTTCTTTACAAACTTAGACATGTATCCTGCTACACTGTTATTTGTGTACAGTGTTAAAGTAATGTTCTCTGTATTACGGGAGCCGACAATTTAGCCGCAAGTGATTTTAAAAGACTTTTTTACCTGCACAAATGACACTTTGTGCATGGGAAACATGCGCCCCTTCACAGGCATACTATAGATACCCCCCAGCTACGAAATTTAAAGGAATATTACACTTTTATTGTTTCACTTTAATCATTATTAAAATCACTGCTCCTGAAAAAACGTCAGTTTTTAAAACTTTTTTTTGCATTGATCCATGTCCCCTGGGGCAGGACCCAGGTCCCCAAACACTTTTTAGGACAGTAACCTGCATATTACCCTTTAAAAATAGCACTTTAGATTTCTCCCATAGACTTGTAAAGGGTGTTTCGGCTTTTTGAATTTGCTGCGAACAGCCCAAATTGTTCACTGTTCGCTGAACAGGCGAACAGGCAATGTTCGAGTCGAACATGAGTTCGACTCGAACTCAAAGCTCATCCCTACTGGAGACAAATAATTTCTTATATGACACACGTTCTTACATAAACACCAACATATATTTACTTTTCCCAACTCCATGGCCCCATTAAACATCATATCATTAATACTCAGGGACTAAACGTTCCACACAAACGCACTAAAGCCTTCCGCACATTTTCATCCAAAAAAGCACATATAGTTTGCCTCCAAGAGACTCATTTTGCGTCACAATCCACTCCCAAATTTTTCAGTAAAGACTACCCCCAAGTATACACAGCTTCGGCCTCCTCTAAAAAACGAGGCGTGCTTATAGATTTCCATCGCAATACACCATTTTCACTAATGAAGGAAATCAAGGATCCAGAAGGTCGTTACTTGATTCTTAAAGGACACCTACTTGATACCGCTATCACCATTACATCATACTACGCTCCTAACAAAAATCCTATTTCTTTTCTTTCTCATTTATTTCAAACTATAGAACACCACAAAATAGCTGCTACAATTCTATGTGGAGATTCTAATCAGACCATATTTCCATTTTTGGATAAATCACCAATCCCACAGTCACATACAGCAGACAAACAACTCTTATCAAAACTAATTACAAAACATTAACCTAGTAGATACTTGGAGAGAATTGAATCCAACCAAGAGACAATACACACATTACTCGTTCCCTCACCGCTCATTCTCTAGGATAGACCATATATTTATGTCCATAGGGCTAATTCCAGAAATAATATCTACAAAAATTATTCCCATCCCATGGTCCGACCATAGTGCACTCTACATTACTGTTGCCTCTATAATTCCAAAAAATAAAAAACCAACATGGATATTAAGAGATTTCCTACTCAAAAATCCAGCTCATAAAAATAATATTGAAATTGCGCTCAAAGATTATATAAAATATAACTCCACACCTGACATCTCTCCAACTACATTATGGGAAGCACACAAACCTGTTCTCCGTGGCATATGTCTACAGCAAGCAAACATATTCAACAGAGAGCGGAAAATCCTTTGTCAGACTTTAGAAAAAAATTTCAATAAATGTCACACAGCATTCCAAAATAACCCTTCTTCTTTATCAAAAATAAATCTTGACAAAGCTAAATTGGAATTTGATCTATTCCTTACTGAAGCAGTGGATAAAACCATCAAGAGATCACAACACAATTTCTATATCAATGCGAATAAACCTCACACACTATTAGCCAGAGCATTAAAATCCTGCCAGAACCCAACGAAACCGATACGTCTGAAAATCTCTAGGGGGGTATACACAAATAATCCTTTAAAAATATTACAAAAATTCAAAACACAATTAAAAAATTTATACTCTTCTAATAATGAGTTGGACCCTTCTAGAGCGAATGATTTTTTTCTCTCATATATCTCTACCGAGACCATCTAAAACACAAATGGAAATGATGGAGGAACCAGTGTCAATTATAGAGGTATCTGAAGTTATCAAAAATCTGAAACTAAATAAAAGGCCAGGTCCTGATGCTTTTTCTGCGCTGTATTACAAAACGTTTGTAGACACCCTATCTCCAGTCTTGACAAACACTTTTAATTCCCTTTTGGAAGGTCATTCTGTTAGAAGAGAAACCCTGACTGCAATTATCTGTATGCTCCCTAAACCTCACACAGACGATTCAATATGGTCTAATTATCGCCCTATTTCGTTACTAAATTTGGACATAAAAATTTTAGCCAAAATTCTAGCTAACAGATTAAATACTATTATAGGCAATCTTATACATCGTGATCAAGTGGGCTTCATTCCATTACGTCAAGCAGGAGATAATATTAGACGGGCAACACTCCTGTCACATGCCACTAAAAAAAGACGTATTCCCACTTGTTTTCTTTCTTTGGATATTATGAAAGCTTTTGACACAGTATCATGGTCATATATGAACTATACCCTTTCCAAATGGGGATTCGGCCCTAATTTTTTACGATGGATCTCTAATTTGTATCAAGATCCCAAAGCTTATATCAGATATGCAGGGTAAAAATCGGACGAGTTTAATATACTGAGGGGGACTCGTCAAGGATGTCCACTTTCGCCATTATTATTTACTTTACTCATTGAACCTTTAGCACAAAGAATTAGAATGGAACCCACTATAACAGGTATTGAAATGGGTGGCTTTCATCATAAGCTCTGTTTATTCGCAGACGATATTCTCCTTTTTCTATCTTCTCCACATGTTTCGGCCCCAAATCTTATGGTTGTACTACAAGAATTCTCATTTATTTCGGGCCTTAAGGTCAATATTCAAAAATCTTCAGCATTAAACATTTCACTTGTCGAGAAAGATAAACAATCTTTACAAAATTCACTACCCTTTAAGTGGGTAGATCATAGCCTCCCATATCTGGGTGTGCAGTTTACTCCTAACCCCTCCGATTTATTTGCAGCTAACTACCCAGCTCTATTAAAAAATATTACAAGGTCCTTATCTAATTGGTCATCAATGCCGATATCATGGTTTGGGAAAATCAATATCATAAAAATGTCTGTTCTTCCGAAATTTTTATATTTATTCAGAACTCTCCCGATTCATATTCCTGCATATTTTCTTAGGCTGATTCAACAAAAAGTAACGAAATTTACTTGGGGGAAAATAAAACCCAGACTTCACAAAAAAACACTTGTTCTCCCCAAAGCTTTGGGTGGTTTGACTTTAACATATATTATAAGGCAGCTCAATTATCTCAATTAACAAAATATCACTCTTCTACAGAGATTCCTTTATGGGTTCTCATTGAAGCTGTAGATAGTGATCCTCTTCCTATAAACAATATATTATGGTTACAACCTGCAGATCGTAAGTAGTGATGGACGAACTTCCGACGGGACGTTTCGCGAACGCGAAACGCGAACGGACACAAACGTTCGCGAAAACGACCGTTCGCCGCGGGCTCCATTGACTTCAATGGGAGGCGAATTTCGCAAACCTTTAGGTCGAATTTGCGGCCACGGGGTAATTATTAGGGGGTAGCACGTAGTCCCACCACCTGGACAATAGCATAATACATGTATGAGGTGAATTTGGGATCGATAACTACAAGCATTTTTTTTTTATTTGGGAAATTGTTCTGACAATTCAGGACTATGGAGCTAATGAAGGCAATGGAGGAGAGGGAAGGTCAGGGACCAGGGTAGGCAAACAAGAGGGTGCAGGAGATACAGAGCACTGACAGCAGCACCGTAATACAGAGCACTGACATCAGCACCGTGACATACAGCGCTGACAGCAGCTCCGTGACATACAGCGCTGACAGCAGCTCCGTGACATACAGCGCTGACAGCAGCTCCGTGACATACAGCGCTGACAGCAGCTCCGTGACATACAGCGCTGACAGCAGCTCCGTGACATACAGCACTGACAGCAGCTCCGTGACATACAGCGCTGACAGCAGCTCCGTGACATACAGCGCTGACAGCAGCACCGTGACATACAGCGCTGACAGCAGCTCCGTGACATACAGCGCTGACAGCAGCTCCGTGACATACAGCGCTGACAGCAGCTCCGTGACATACAGCGCTGACAGCAGCTCCGTGACATACAGCGCTGACAGCAGCTCCGTGACATACAGCGCTGACAGCAGCTCCGTGACATACAGCGCTGACAGCAGCTCCGTGACATACAGCGCTGACAGCAGCACCGTAAGCAGCCCCAGGAGGAAGTCAGCACAGCACAGGGATGGTGTGATCCCCTCATAATAAGAACCCCCAGGAGGAAGTCAGCACAGCACAGGGATGGTGGGAGCCCCTCATAATAAGAACACCCAGGAGGAAGTCAGCACAGCACAGGGATGGTGGGAACCCCTCATAATAAGCAGCCCCAGTAGAAATATGACACCGCTCAACCTCTTCAAAGAGGAGGGTAGGGGCATATAGTACGGTGTGCTTTTTTGGGTCAGGGAAGTGAGCCAAATGAATTAAGAAGGTCTGTGTGCTTGATTCCAAAAATTGTTTATAGACATATACATGGTCTACTGATCACATGTGTTGAATTCCTCCGAGATCCATGCCTCATTCATTTTTAGAAATGTGAGGTAGTTAACACTGTCGTGAGCTAGGCGAGTACGCTTATCGGTCACAATCCCCCCTGCTGCGCTGAACGTCCTTTCGGACAGGACACTGGATGAGGGGCAAGCCAACAGTTCGATTGCAAATTGGGCAAGCTCTGGCCAGAGGTCAAGCCTGCCCACCCAGTAGTCTAGGGGTTCATCACTCCTCAGAGCGTCCACATCGGCCGTTAACCCAATGTAGTCGGACACCTGACGGTCTAGGCGTTCCCTGATGCTGGATCCGGATGACACCTGTCGATGGGTCGGCTGAAAGAATGACCTCATATCCGAAGTCACCAACACATCTTCAAACCGGCCTCTTCTTGCAGGCGCTGTTGGATTGGTACCCGCAAATCCTTCTCTGGGAGTGGGAATTGCTCCTCTGCCAGCGCACGCAAAAGCAGAATGCAGCATTTCTCGAAGCAAGGCCTGGAAGTGCTGCATTCTGACAGCCCTCTGCGACGGCGGTAACATTTCCGCCATTTTGTGTTTGTACCGGGGATCTAAGTACGTTGCCACCCAGTACTGGTCCTTGACCCTCATGCTTTTTATACGGGGGTCCCTATTAAAACACTGGAGCATGAAGGCCCCCATTTGCACTCAAGCGGAAGGTATGTGGTGGTGGTGGTGTTGTTGGTGGTAGTGTCTTTGGGGGTGCACATAGCAGAGAGTGAAGAAGAGGGTGCAGATCGAGAGGATGAGGAGGGTGCAGAAGAATAAGGCTGAGTGAGCCACTCAACCAAGTCTGGTGCGTCCTTTAAAGTAATTGAACGCACCTTCTGCAACTTCCCACTTTGGCTCAAGGCTGTTGCTCCTGCCCTACCCCTACCACCCCTGCGGAAGGGCCTGCCTCTTCCTCTGCCTGTCATTTTTTAAATCACCCTGTGACAAAACTCTTAGTCCCTATACCGCTGAAGGACTGCTGCAGTATAGGGCAGCGGTCAGCAGTAGTGCACGTCAACCCTATGTATTGTGGACCGATAGCGGTCCTTACAGAACAGCAGACTGTACTGCACTCAGGCCTATGTACCGTAGCACCCTATACCAAGTTACCAGTCCTTATAAAAACTTTTGTGGACCAAGCAGGTTGTGTGTTAGTGTTTAGCAGACTGTGCGTCAGTCCCTATACCGCTGAAGGACTGCTGCAGTATAGGGCAGCGGTCAGCAGTAGTGCACGGCAACCCTATGTATTGTGGACCGATAGCGGTCCTTACAGAACAGCAGACTGTAACGCACTCAGGCCTATGTACCGTAGCACCCTATACCAAGTTACCAGTCCTTATAAGAACTTTTGTGGACCAAGCAGGTTGTGTGTTAGTGATTAGCAGACTGTACGTCAGTCCCTATACCAATGAAGGACTGCTGCAGTATAGGGCAGCGGTCAGCAGTAGTGCACGGCAACCCTATGTATTGTGGACCGATAGCGGTCCTTACAGAACAGCAGACTGTAACGCACTCAGGCCTATGTACCGTAGCACCCTATACCAAGTTACCAGTCCTTATAAGAACTTTTGTGGACCAAGCAGGTTGTGTATTAGTGTTTAGCAGACTGTGCGTCAGTCCCTATACCGCTGAAGGACTGCTGCAGTATAGGGCAGCGGTCAGCAGTAGTGCACGGCAACCCTATGTATTGTGGACCGATAGCGGTCCTTACAGAACAGCAGACTGTACCGCACCCAAGCCTATGTACCGTAGCACCCTAGACAGACCAAGTTACCAGTCCTGATAAAGAGCTTTGTGGAACAAGTGAGTTGTGAATGATTAGCAGACTGCAGCAGAAGGGCAGCAGTCAAGTATAATATTCTTTCTATATTTGGAAGAAAGAATATTATACGTGTACAAGCCTATTACCGTACCACTGATACCAGTCCTGAAAAGAACCTTTGTGGAACTAATAGTAACAGCAAGTCTTTAAAATTATCCTCACTGCCTGACACACTGCTTCCTGCCTGTCCCTATACAAATTGGCAAAAAAGAGTAGGCTGGAACGATTAGCTGGAACAGCTCTTTTGTGGACCTGATAGTAACAGCTAATGATGATGATGATGATGATGATGAAGAAAGACTAATCTGGCTGAGCTGTCCCTAAAATAGCAGCATACAGCGCTCTGTCCCTTTATCTAAACTGACAAAAGAAACTCAGGCTGCTGACCTAACACCTATACCAGTCCTGAAAAGAACTTTTGTGTACCAAATAGCTAGCGTTTTCTCTGTCCCTACTCCACACAGGATCCTTTCCCTACAGTGACAGAAGAAAGAATGTAAAATGGCCACCGGATCGGGTGTATTTATAGGTTAGGGGGAATGTCCAAGTGTCCATGAGCTGTCATGTCTCAATTGGTTGTCCTGTAACACATGATAAACGTGTCACGAAAGGTTAAAGTTCTTGTATACATTAAACACGTAAGTCCGCCGGGGCGAACGACGGAAAAAGGCGTTCGAACCCGCGGACGGCGAAAGTCGGAAATTCGCCGCGAAACGACCGCCGGGCGAAACGTTCGTCCATCACTAATCGTAAGTCTATAAATAACCCCATTTCTAAGCACTCTCTATCTATATGGGATAGGTATAGAAATTCACATGGTCTGCAATCTCCACAAAATCCGCTATTATCTTTTCACAAGAATCCGACTTTTTACCCAGCCTGGAAATATCCCAAAACCTTTAAAGCTTGGTCTAAGGCTGGTATCACTTGTCTGTATAATTTAACTTCAACTACATCAATAAAATCTTTTACAGATCTATGTAAATTATATAAACTTACACAATCAGAAATATTCAGATATCTCCAAATCAAAAAATTGTATACTCCTCTTCTCAATTTAAATGTAAACTTACATAATATTTCTCAATTTGAAAGATTTTGTCTCAAGAAACCACATGCTAAAGGTCGTATTACATCATTGTATACACAATTGATATCTAATTCTAATACTGTTATACCTAAATATGTGGCCAAGTGGGAAAAAGATTTGGATTGTACGATCGATTCTAGGTCTTAGTCCAACATATTGTCTTTCACAAAATCTTCCTCTATAAATATATTGGCGTCTGAATCATCATATAAAGTTCTCACACGCTGGTATTTGGTTCCTGCGAGAATCGCCAAATTCTCAACAGACAACACTGGCCTCTGCTTTCGTGGCTGTCCAGAAAACGGTACCTATATACATACCTGGTGGCATTGCCCAATTGTACAATCATTTTGGAAAAAGATTTTTCTAATAATTACAACATTTTTTGATTGTCCAATTTTTCCAGACCCAATTATAGCTCTCCTTAAAGTGGTGTTGCCACCAAAAAATTAAAACTGCTTAAAATTCGTAAAAAAAAAAAAAAAAAAAAATTGGCAAAAAAAAAAAATTTTACTCACCTCTAAATACCGGTTGCTAGGGGGTCCCTCGTAATCTGCCTTCCTCATTGCCCGGGCTGGTGACATCACTTCCCCTCACGCCGCACATTCACCTGGGACCTGTCATGTGTCCCAGGTGACTGTACGGCGTATCACGGCGCCCTGCGCCGCTCGCACATGCGCAGTGGGTGCCCGGCTGTGAAGCCACAACCGGGTGCCCACAGTATGCATGACGGCACCGCGAGCGGAGCGGGGAGCGAGGGGGGGCTTCATTCCCCCGCATCGCTGGACCCTGGGGCAGGTAAGTGTCCGATTATTAAAAGCCAGCAGCTGCAGTATTTGTAGCTGCTGACTTTTAATTTTTTTTTTTAGGGGGTACCTCACTTTAATTTAAAACCAGCCTTTCTGAATCAGAAACAATTTAAATTAGTTCTTACACTCCTGATAGCCGCAAAGCAGACTATAGTCAATGCGTGGAAAACAGACGTGGTGAATATTGCAGAAACCAAACGTAGAATGAATCAATCTTTCATCCATGCTAAAATGGACACTATAGATAAAAACCAGATCACAAAGTTTGATATCATATGGAAACCCTGGATTAAATATTATACGTCAGATAATATTGATAACCGAGTTTTATTGTTATGGTGATTAAGATTTTTTATAGAATTACAACATTAGCTGATATATAAAACCTCCTCCAGAGAATTATTCCCTCCCCTTCCCCTCCTATATACCTTTTATGTTCCTCCCTTACTATATAATACTTACTATAAACATACTTTAGAAGTTATGGTCAAAACTTTAAAATCATATATTTTCTTTTAGACATATTTATATGTTCTTGGGATTAAAATGTTTAAAACTCAGCTATAAGAATGTTTTCAAATTCTAAAATATATAAGCCCATTTTTTGTCATTCCCACGAGAATATCTTGAAATTCTTCTTTGCTTTATATCATCCGTACTTCAATATGTCTTTTTATTTTTGGTTTCAAATAATTTGTCTTATATTTTGTACATGTAATTTATTTTAACATAAAATAAAAACTTTTGAACGAGAAAAATAGCTACAGTGTGGTTGTCTACTTCTGGGAACCACAACCCCTGCTGCGTGCTTTTGGCATGCTCTGTGATCAATGCACAAATTGGGGTAAATGACCAATCACATTGCCCCTTTACCATGTGATCAGCTGTTTCCAATCACTGATTACAGTAAACAAACTTGCTGGTTATTGGCATTCCATTTACCACGCGCTGTCACAGCATGAGGAAAGAAGAGCCGGTAACCAGCAAATGTGGCAGGGGGCATTTTCACTGATAATCATGGCACTGATCATGAGTGTCCTGATTATCAGTGCACCCTCAACAGTACTGACCAGTGCCCATCAGTGCTGCCTATTAGTCCCACCTATCAGTGCCCATCAGTGCCACCTATCAGTGTCCATCAGTGCACATCAGTGAAGGAGAAAAATTACTTTGTAACTGTAGCACTGACCTCTGAAGCAGCTGCTGGTTTTATTGGACTTAACGTTACCTTCTTGACCTCGTCTCCGTCTAGGGTTTCCTGTGGTAGATAGCCCAAAGAAATGTAGGAACTGACACTGAATCTTCTTTTGGGTTATTTATTTGAAGTAGAAACAGAATCTCTCAGTTTAGGGTAGAGGGTTAGGAGGAAGTTCAGGTACTTTGGACTGCCAAAAATGGAAAGTCATTTATAGAAGAAATTCAGAGAATAACCATTTCACAGCTGGATTTTCACAACCCTCGGATAGACCTCCTCTCACTAGGCCTAGCAGCCGGTAGGGTGTTAAGTAAAGTATCTCTCAGCCGGTCCGGCGATACCGTATGAGTGTAGATCCATGAAGTGTCCTTCAACTGAGCCTCCAGGCTCCTTTAGAGAAGCCAGCCTTGTGCATGGCCTTCTCCTGAAGAGTCCTTCCCTGGATGCTTCTCCAGTTTCTGGGCCTCTCCTTAGATGAGACAGCACCGGACCACCGTTGAATCACCAGGCCCCGATATCCATTCAGACCTGTCCCTGCAGTTGCTTCGCCTCGGGCTATCCAGCCCCAACATTTGGAAATGCATGGAACCGCACCCCAGGCCAGGAGGGCCATGGGGGCTGGTCAGGAGTACCAGAACCAAACAGACAGAAAAATCTTCTGGCACGGAACCCCGTAGCATGTGATGTCAGTACCTTAAATACCACCTCCCAGAATGCAAAGCAGGAGAACACTCCCACTGGGCTGGTTTCCGAGAAAAACGTGACACTCAATGCATCCAGCTAAACTGTGTTCTCACACTTGCCAGCGGTGACAGCAACACTTGCGGCCAAGGAGAGCCCAGTGCAACCCAGCTGGACTGGTGCTGAAATAATAATTTAGCAAAATTAGCCCCAAAACCCAACTGTGGTTTCAGGAATATTAACTTTCAAAAACATATAGCGCATGCTCGTCAGGAGCCAGCGCTACATAACATAAACCTTTTTGGTCTTTATTTGTTTGTTTAACAAGAAATAAAAAAAACAATAGTGAATAAATACCACCAAAAGAAAGCTCTATCTGTCTAAAAAGAAATTATACAAATGTCATATGGGTACAGTATTGGATGACCTGCAAATGTCATTCAAAGTGCTAGAGTGCTGAAAGCTGAAAATTGGCTGGGCAGGAAGGGTTTAAAAGTGCCCAGTATTGAGGTGGTTAAGGAGAACTTGCTGGAGGAAAATGCCTGTGGAGCCTTGGCTAGAGAGGTGGAGGCCCTCTCATCTGAAGCTGCGGGTTGCAAGTACTTCTTGAGGGTAGTCCCCAGGGGTTGCTGGTATGTACTCTGACTGCTCTTATAGAGTCTCAGATTGCTGGATGTCCCAATTTCTTCTACTGCTGGAACAAGGACCTTTAAGAGGTTCTTCACACTGGATGCAGGACATGTTAGTGGTAAAGCGCTGCTCGTTTTAGTGCCACTTTACCAGCGCTGTGCGGGTGGGAGCGGGGAGCTTTTAACCCCAAAGAAGGGGCTAAAAAGGGGTTGAAAGTGCCTGAAAAAGCGCTGCTGCTGAAGTGCTTTGCAGGTGCTTCGGCAGTGCTGCCTATTGATTTCAAAGGCAAGGGCAGTTTAGGAGAAGTGTGTACACCACTCCCGCACCGCCCCAAAGACACTGCTTGCAAGACTTTTTTTTTCTGTCCTTCAAGCTCATCACCCAGTGTGAAAGCACTCAGGCTTTCACACTGGGGAGACAGGGGAGGCAGGGGAGGCATTTTACAGGCGCTTTACACCTTCAGTATGAAAGGGGTCTTAAGAAGTTTTCCTCTTATGACTGTGTATCAAGAGTATTCTGCACAATTCTGCATTTGTTCTTCTTCAAAAACATACCCTTGGACTGAGCCTGGAATTTTTCAATGTGATTTTGGAACTGGGACCAGGGCTGGCAGCATCTATTTCCAACAGCAGTGCTACAGTTAGAATACATATGCCTTGTAATTCAAAAAAGCTGTGGCCTTGCTCATCCAAAAAATATGTTGAGATATGAGACAGTCAAGCTGCATTTAATGTATAAGGTTTTATACAAGTTTTGTCATGCCTATGCATGTCAATAGTCAGGTAGATCCTCCTGTATATTGCTGTACAGTCTTTGCAATACCTTTCTCATTGAAATCAGATACAGGTATATCCCAGTATCATCATTCAACCATCCACTGCCTTTACACAGTCCTGGAGTCTGTCATTGCGGTCAATTCTTGTAAGATAAAAACTTTTGAACGAGAAAAATAGCTACAGTGTGGTTGTCTACTTCTGGGAACCACAACCCCTGCTGCGTGCTTTTGGCATGCTCTGTGATCAATGCACAGATTGGGGTAAATGACCAATCACATTGCCCCTTTACCATGTGATCAGCTGTTTCCAATCACTGATTACAGTAAACAAACTTGCTGGTTATTGGCATTCTATTCCCCACGCGCTGTCACAGCATGAGGAAAGAAGAGCCGGTAACCAGCAAATGGGGCAGGGGGCATTTTCACTGATAATCATGGCACTGATCATGAGTGTCCTGATTATCAGTGCATCCCCAACAGTACTGATCAGTGCCCATCAGTGCTGCCCAATGCAGCATATGCCAACGCAACATGCATCAACCAATGTCTTCTGCTAGAAATCAGCTCCACACTTTTTTAGACCTAGTTCTGCCTAAATTGACTTATCAAGCTTACAGTATTTTTTAAATGTGCACAGGTTTTACATTTGGGGGCAAATGAGTATAAGTTGTTGTAGGCAGCCCTGGTTTTTATTTCCTTCTGTTCACTTCTAGAGATGATAATATTGTCCAACAAGCAGGGCTGGTGCAAGGATTTTTGACACCCTAGATGAAATCTAATTTTGCCGCACCCATTGGCTCCACCCCAGATTTTTGCGGCTTCTCTCCCCATATTTCTTCAGCCGTGGTCCACAGGCCCGCACCTGTGCCTCTGGACCCGTCCTGAAGACAAATAGGGGCGGCGCCGGCTTGCTTCCTCATGCCAGCCATGGTCTGCAGGTATATAGACTGGCAAGAGTAGTATATGAATAGGCTAGGGTAGTACTGTATATACACAGGCTAGGTCAGTATACAGACAGGCTAGGGTAGTATACACACAGGCTAGGGCAATATATAGACAGGCTAGGGCAGTATACACACAGGTTAGAGCAGTATACACACACAGGCTAGGGCAATATATAGGCAGGCTAGGGCAGTATACACACAGGCTAGAGCAGTATACACACAGGCTAGGGTAGTATACACACAGGCTAGGGCAGTATATACACAGGCTAGGGTAGTATATAAACATCCTAGGGTAGTATATAGACAGGCTAGGGCAGTATATAGACAGGCGAGGATAGTATACACACATCCTAGGGCAGTATACACACAGGCTAGGGCAGTATATAGACAGGCTAGAGCAGTATAAACACAAGCTAGGGCAGTATACAGACAGGCTAGGGCAGTATAGGGCAGAATATACACAGGAAAGGGCCGTATACAGACAGGCTAGAGTAATATATATAACTCACTTTATCTGCAGGCAGCGGACCAGGTCCTACAGAGACACCTGTGTTGACATCAGGCTAATAGGGTCTCTTCCAGCCCCTCCCTCTTCACAAGCAGCTGACATCTAGTTCCTGCTCTAATGTAGGACACAAGGATAGGCGAGGTTGCAGGCTCACAATGTTTTGAGAAGGACAGGCAAGGCTAAGAGGGAGAGTGGCCTCAACAACGGGGGAGGCAGAAAGCTGCCGGTACATCAGAGACTGGCGGTGGTGGCGATGTGACCGTGTGGTACATAGACAGGTCACTGGTACTGTGATGATCAGAGGCACCCATTGGCACAGGGGATGTTTCCTTTCTTTCCTCCTTTCAGGACAAAGACACAGTCCTCCGCAGCCACTGTGCCTCTGACACTGTACAGAGGAACTTGGGAGCTGCACCCTGTTGAGTTATTGCTGGCTGCAGAGAGAGGGAGTAGGATCACCAGCAGTCGGGCACCCTAGGTGGCTGCCTAGTATGCCTAGTGGTAGCAATAGCCCTGTCAACAAGCAACCCCTTTTCATTGCAGGGATTTTATCTACCTAGCTGAAATTCAGCATTGTAGAGCCTAGAACTACTTGGGGTTAGACTGATGTGTGTGCAAATTTATAATGGCATGCAAAAATCCATCCTTCCAATGATATTCTGTATGGCTGTTTTCTCTCATTAAGTAAACAGCCTTGCAATATTCTTTGCTATCTCATGCCTGTCACCTTCATAACACACGTCATCCAGAACTTGGATAACACTACGCCCACTTTTTTTATTGTTGCCTGTTGCCAGAGAAATGGCAACTTTTAAGGCTTGATTCACACCTATGCATTTTTAGTGCTTTTTGCATTTTGCAGATTTGCTCTACAGAACGTGTTCCATAGGAAACCATGTTAAGCTGGCTGCAGTGCAAATCTGAAAAAAGCAGTAAAAATGCATAGGTGTGAATCCAGCCTTAGGCTTGATTCATACTAATGCGTTTTTTAATGCATTTTGCAGAAATGCAGTGACATTTTTTAACATGGGTTCCTATGGAACATGTTCACATCAATGCATTTTAGTGCCTCTGCATTTTTGGAAAGGGTCGGGGACCTTTTTCCCGCAAAATGCAGCGTTTTGCATGTAATAGAATTCAATGGACCTGCATCCAAAACACAAGTACTGCGTTTTTACTGCAATTTTGCTGCCATTTGCATTTTGCGATTTTTTTATTTCTTTTTTTACACTGTATATAGCTGGTTGCTAAGGAGAGGGCTGGGATGCCGGCCGCCGCGTCCTTAGCAACTGATGAGTCATCAGCTGTCAGCTGACTTCCCGCTGAATGTAAAAAAAAAAATGTCGGCTAAAAACATTTTTTAGAAGAAAAATGGTGTGGGGTCCCCCCCCCCCAGGTCCATACCAGGCCCTTGGTTCTAGTATGGATTCGGAGGGGACCCCCATGCCAAAATTTTTTACAAAAATTACGTGGGGGTCCCCTCTTCCCAACAACCCTGGCCGTTGGTTGTCGGGGTCTGTGGGCGGGCTGCTTATCGGAATCTGGAAGCCCCCTTTAATAAGGGGTCCCCCAGATCCCGGCCCCCCACCCTATGTGAATGAGTATAGGGTACATCGTACCCCTACCCATTCACCTGGAAAAAAAGTAGTGTAGTATAGTGTTAAAAAATACAGTAGACAGTTTTTGACAAGTCTTTTATTAAAAATCTTCTTCACCGCTTCTTCCTCCATCTTCTCCCGCATCTTCATCGTCCAGTCTTCTCCTTCTTCCACTCTTCTGTCTCTGGTGTTCTTCTTCTCTTCTGCTCCCGCCGCCGATCCTCCTCCGATGCTGCGTCCCGCTGATCTGATCGGCGCCGATGTCTTGCATTCCTTAAATAACCAGGGGGCATGGCAATCAGATTACGTCACCCGGAGGCCACGCCCCCTTGTGACATCGGAGGAGGATCCGTCGGACTGATCCCATCGGACCTAGTCTGCCGGAAAGGGTTATGACAGGGTTATGTCATTGCAGGGGATTCCCACTCACTTTCTATCTTGGTATCACCAGGACAGGAAGTGAGGGAATTTCCCTGTAGGGATATAGCCAGAAATCGTTTCCTTATATAAATATAAAGTATAATATATAATATGAACATAAGGCAACAATTGCAAGCTATTTCCCCACAGGGAGATTCCCCCACTTCCTGTTCTGGTGACACTAAAACAGAAAGTGAGGGGAAATCTCATGTGATGATATAACCCTATTAGATGTTCTAGTGCGCAGTGCATAAATTGACCTAGGGCAGTTCCAAGTGTATTTGCAGGCGCAGCAGGCTTGCTCAGAGAAAGTTAATTTTCCGTTCTATTTTGGGCATATTTGTTACTTGGACAGTCATATCTTTACTTCCTCACATCATCCCACATCACCCCCATAATTTGGCACTTCCAGCTTCTTTTAATTCTGAGTTGAAGATGCCATGCGCCAGATCTATAGCGGCGCACAGATCGCGGCCACCCGTGCCCCGGAATGCTCATAGGCGCAAATGCTCTGTGAATACGAAAACGGCCATTGCGCGTCGGCGTGCACCGCAACTCATGGCACAAATGCTTTGTAAATCAGCACCATTGTCTTTTTGAAATGTACCTGCCTACACACAAACAAATTGTCCTTTTTGAAGAAAAACACATACCAAAGAAAATTTATTCTGGGTAACAAAATAAAGAGGAAGTCAACGCTGGACAAACTTTTGGGCACAAAATTGGTAGCTTGAGGAGTCCACATAATAAGGAGCACAATCTGGTCCAGGAATCCCAGAGATCAGGACCAGCAGCAGATGACATATCTGTCCCTAGTTTGTGGTACTACAGCAGCTTGCGTCTTCTGTCAGACCAGACTGAACCCAGGCCCTTACTCTTCCCTGCAGACTTCCTTGGAGGCTGTGACTCTGGTGGTGGACTTGAGGCAGGAGGAGGAGGAGGATGGGCGAGTTCACATATGTGGCTGTTCTCAGTCAGCTGGCCCCTCAAGCCCTTCTGAAGGGCATCATAAATAAATGCTGCACAGAGGAAGCGTTGGCCCTTCTCCAATTCCAGCAACCTGGTGGCTAGATAGCAGCCATAGGCCCCTTCAACGTTAAGAGGGCTCCTGAGGAAATGACTGGTTTCCTTAATGAGGCCCAGTGCTGCGTCCTCCGTCATTGTCCCCTTCCTGGGCCTTTTGGTGGTAAGGCAGAGGGGAGTCACCTGGGATTGGGTGAGGCTCCTACTGGGCCCAGCAACCTCCTGGCTGACACTGGGCACGGTCTCCTTCTGGTTGCCACTGGGCACAGCCTCCTCCCGGCTGACGCTTGGCACAGCCTCCTTCTGGCCATCCTGTGTATAAAAAAGGGACATAGTTGTAGTTTTTGCTTCAGTCACACACAATTTTCAGCTCATGACTTGCAAATTGAATGTTAATAAAAAGAAAAGGCTATCATTCTGACCCCAGCATTTTTCAAGCTGGTCACCAACATTTTGGCCACTACTGTCTAGTGATATGTATACCTTATTTTTGGTATAAAATCGTTGATCTGTTATCACTTATAACATCTAGTTAACATTGTTAATATTAGGACAATAAATATGTCTAAAAACTAATATACCTGGCTCCAGCTGGGTGCATCCACTTCTTCCAGAATTAAAGGCCCAGGTTGTTCTTGGGAAGCCTCTGCTGGGATGGAGGGAAGGGTGGAGGGAAGGCTGCAGGGAAGGGTCGAAAGAGATTCCCTGGCTTCAGTCTGGTCATCCAGAAACCTTCGTTTGTTGAAGTACCACCGCCTGGGGACATAAAGATTCTCTGCTGATGCTCCTGATCTGAGTGAAGCCTGGATCTTCTTGTGCTCCTTCTTATACATGTTCCTCAAGATCACAATTTTATTTTCCAAAAATGTCATGTTTGCTTCAGGGGCCCGAGTCTTGACATATACCAGCAGTCTCTCCAGTGTTGCCCTCCTTATTGTTTATTGTAATATAAACTGTGTTTGACCTCCTACAGATCCCTCATCTCCCTGTACTTATCAATAAAACTGGACAGAAATTCTGGGTCTTTAACCTGATTAGTTTTTTCTGTAAGACAATACACAAGACAAAAACGCTAATGTCAGTCTAAACTGTCATCCCAATCTTATCCCAATATAGGCCTCAATCTTGAAGCAGTATAGGACTGTGGTGGGCCGAGTAAAAATTTTACCTTCATTTAGGATGCTCGCCACTTCTGTTCATCATTCCCCCACACACACAAATCGGACATATGATGCGTTAGCTTGATAAGACAAAAACACAAATGTCAGCTTAAACTCATAATCTTATCCCAATATAGGCCTCAATCCTGAAGCAGTATAGGCCACTGTGATGGGCCAAGTTAAAATTTGACCTTTGTTTACCTTTGCTCTCCACTTCCGTTTGTTCATCCCACACACACAGATCGTACGTACAGATGCATGTTAGCTTTATATGCACTGTGCATGTGTCATACTCCGCCCGTGTCGCCCGCCCCTGAAATTCGTTTTCACAAATATTCCCCGCCCCTTCTCTCTTCGGTGCGCAGTAGGAGTAGTAGGCTAAACAAGGCAGAGACACATTTTTTAACTAGCGAGGAGGAAAGCCCAGAACCCCAAACATCCCGGATCCAGGAGGAGGACATTGAAGGCCACCAACATGGCTTTTGATGAAATGGTCGAGATAGTTGGGATTTTGAGGAGGGAGGATTATGATGGGAAACATGGTCCATACACCCATCCCAATCTAAGAAAGGACGAGATCATGACGAGCTGAAGTTTGGGGTATGTAGGTCCAAAGACCAGTTATGGAAACAATGGTCCGACATAAAACTGAGGGAGCCGGATCAGTATCGCAAAATAAAGAAGGTGCTTTAAAAAAGTAAGTTCCTATTATGATAATTAACTTGCATGCTGCTCCATGTGTTTTTCTTTACTGTTGTACGGTTTGAAATGGCTACTCGTGTTCGTGAGTACAGTAATCGTTTGTAGCAAACATCGATCGTTTGCCAATAAATACTATGTATTTAGCTGGTATAGGGTTATACCTACATTTTGGTCATGCTAATTTGTCCTATTAAAAGAAGTTTAGGACATTGTTGTCTAGGTGTCAATGAAACTAGAATGAATTGCAAACTTGATTCAGTGGAATGTAAGGAGAGGACACTCAGCGGCTTTTTACACATCTGGACTCAGGAACACTAGTGTGTGACTCCAGAGCACATTTTTTTATGGTAAGCCATACAGGTGCTCCAGTGGATACTTGGGGTGTCTCCATCTGTGAAACTTGGCCAAAAAAGGTATTGGCCAAAAAGGTATAAAAAGTATTCCAGCTTGGTAAAAAGGGAATTTTAATCATGTCTTCAACTTGGATCTCTTCCCAAACAGACACTTGTACACCACTTCAAGGCAATGTTTCATATTCCTATTTCTGGACTCACATATCTGTGTGCTAAGTATACCTTTTGTTTCATTATTATTCATTAGGAGAGAAAAGACTCAGACAACAGTCAGAATATCCCAGGGACCCCAACTTCGCCAGACTGATTGGGAAGTTAGCCCAGAGCCCCCTTGAGGATCTGGAAGAAGGAGAGGTGGAGAAAATGGGCGAGATGGGCATCCCACCAGGTGAGTGTATTACACGCCATCTTCAGGTAATCTATGTATGCCTGCATATGTCTAAATACATGTTTTTTTCAGCAATTGTAGGTGATGTTCTGTTTGTGGAAGGGGAAGCGGTGGAACATTTCAGTAGTACCAGTGCCCAAACCCTCATTAAACAAATCATGGAGTGGAATAGGGAAACAGAAGCAATGCGCAATTGCCTTGACATCATGCAGCAGGAAATGAAGAACATGATCAATGTTTTGGGGAGAATATAATCCCCTTTTCCCTCAAACAAATCTGTTGTTCATTTTCTTTTTAGATTACCCCAAAAATTTGTTCTTATTTGTACATTTTAAAAGCCAAATTTTGAAGAAGCACACGGTGTGTCAACATGTGCTATCTGCCATCAGGGGATCTCAATGTACGTATTTTGTGGGTGCAACCCCTTCCTCATAACTCTAATAGGTGAGAGGAAGGAATTGCACCTCCAAAACACGTTTTACAGAGGTGACATCACCCCATCATATTTACAGCAATATCAAGACATTTTTGATACTGTAATGTCTGATATTGCCTTCATTTTTTTTTATATGTTGAACTTTGTAAGTTCCAAAGTTGTGTATGTTATGTTTTAAAACATGCCTGTTTGTAAAAAAAAAAAAAAAAAATATATATATATATATATATATATATATATATATATATATATATATATATAATTTTTTCCCTCCACAGTTTGGAAAGTCCCAACGGTCAGCAAAATGGGAGGCCACAGTTTGCCATTCCTGTGGCGTTGAAGGAAACTGTGGAGTCAAACAAGAAAAAAATATAAGTACTTTTTTTTGAACATAACATTGCAAGCAGATTACACAAAAACATTCTGCGTACACATGATCGCACCAAGTCCGATTGTTAAGAAAACGGTGACATACAGCGCGTACGACGGGACTAGAAAAAGGAAGTTCAAGACCCAGTGCGACACCCTTTGTGCTCCTTCTGCTGATCTCGTGTTAGTAGAAGTTGATTTGCGCTTTTCAGACTCCAGCTTATTCCAGTCATTTTACTGCTGTTCAGTTTCAGTGGAACTCTGTCAGAAAAACCTTCGGAGTGTATTCCGACGGGAAAACCAGTCATGTATACCAGAGCACTTTTTGCGATTCGGCACTGCGTCACTTTAACTGACAATTGCGCGGTTGTACGTCATGGCTCCCAAACAAAATTGACATGCTTTTTTTCCCCACAAATAGAGCTCTCTTTTGGTGGTATTTGATCATCTCTGCGATTTTTATATTTTGAGCTCTAAACAAAAAAATAGCTACAATTTTGAATTATTATTTTTTACTTTTTGCTATAATAAATATCTCCCAAAAATATATAAAAAAACGATAGGTATTCTACATATTTTTGGTAAAAAACAAAACAAAAAAAACGCAATAAGCGTTTATTGATTAGTTTGCGCAAATGTTATAGCGTCTAAAAAATAGGGATAGTTTTATGGCATTTTTATTGATAATTTTTTTTACATTAGCATCTCCCCGTTCTTCCTCATCGTGAGACGATCGCGTGTATGCCTGCGGCCATTGAGTCCGCAGGGCTCGCGATCACGGTCAGCTGCCTCTGAAAGGACAATGTACAGGTATGTTAATCTGCCTGTACGAGCCCTTCTGCCGCAGTATATCTGCGTGAGGCGGTCGAGAAGCGGTAAGACACATAATGCAACTTACTAATACTTATGCCGCGTACACACGATCAAACAATCTGGTGGAAAAGTCCAGCAAACTCAAGTCCGTCAGACAATCCGCCCTTGTGTAGCCTCCGGCGGACTTTTTTTACCCAAAAGTACAGCGGACTTAGAAAGTAGTTTTGCACTCCAATCTTACCGCCGGACTTGCATTTCGGCGGACAATCTGGCCGTGTGAGTGCCAGTCCTTCTTCCGACTTCGGGGGTCTTGTCCCCCTCTTGGGTTCTTCTTGCCGGGCCACCGCACCTTCTTCTAGCTCTTTTACAGGCGGTGGCCCGGTCTTCTGTCGCCGCTGTCGCTGTCTTCTGTTCTTCTGTTCTTCTCTTCTTCTCTGCTCACAATGGCAGGGACGCTGCGCTCGGCGACTTATATAAGGACATCACCGGATGATGTCCCCACCTATTATGATGTCACAGTCCCAGCATCCTCTGGGACTGTGACATCATAATAGGCGGGGACATCGCTTTTTTCCGGCGCAGGGGTTCCCCTTTAAGTCCATACCAGGTGACGGGGCCAGCGACGTCTCCTTCGCTGGCCGTGGCTACCTGGAGACGTGCTCAAAATGAGCGGACTTTGCTCCGCGTGTGTGGGCGAGTCCGTTCATTTCAAAAGTACGGCGGATAGTCCGGCGGACTTAGTACGCTGTATTAGTCCACTGAAAAAGTGCCGTGTGTGGGCAAGTAGCCCGTTCCGTTCTTGGGTTCTTCTTGCCGGGCCACCGCACCTTCTTCTAGCTCTTTTACAGGCGGTGGCCCGGTCTTCTGTCGCCGCTGTCGCTGTCTTCTGTTCTTCTGTTCTTCTCTTCTTCTCTGCTCACAATGGCAGGGACGCTGCGCTCGGCGACTTATATAAGGACATCACCGGATGATGTCCCCACCTATTATGATGTCACAGTCCCAGCATCCTCTGGGACTGTGACATCATAATAGGCGGGGACATCGCTTTTTTCCGGCGCAGGGGTTCCCCTTTAAGTCCATACCAGGTGACGGGGCCAGCGACGTCTCCTTCGCTGGCCGTGGCTACCTGGAGACGTGCTCAAAATGAGCGGACTTTGCTCCGCGTGTGTGGGCGAGTCCGTTCATTTCAAAAGTACGGCGGATAGTCCGGCGGACTTAGTACGCTGTATTAGTCCACTGAAAAAGTGCCGTGTGTGGGCAAGTAGCCCGTTCGGAAAGTCCGGCGGACAGTCCGGCGGGAAGTCCACCAGACTAAGTCCGCCGGATAGTCCGCTACGTGTGTATGCGGCATTAGATGTGATGGCTCCATTCGTTTTCTTTTTAAGGCTTTCTTCTATTTTCACCTGGTAAACTGGCCAGGAAGTCTGTTGTTTTTCAAAAGAACAAAGCTCTCTTGCAGAAAGTATCTGTAACAGAGATGAAACATTTAACACTTGTAAGGGTGCTTTCAATGATCAGCTTTTATTTATTCATGCAAAACGTTTATCTCAAAAGGCAAAAAAAATGCTTGCTGTAACCGATTCTAAAGTGTTAGCTGGAGTTCAACTTCAATTTGTTAGTGTATCTAAATCTGTCATCTAACTCCGCCCTCCCCCAAGACTGGCAATGCTGCTGTTCAAAGGTGCCCTCTGTGCTCCTTCATCCAAGGTGAAGGCATTGTAATATAGATGGTTTGTTACTGGCAGGGCCATCCAAATAAATAGGCACACCTAGGCACTGGGAACTCAGGTGCATGGGGGGCTCATGATCAAGGCCAGGAAAAGGAGGGGGGCTCTGTATTGTGGGGGGCACTGGTGATTTGGCAACTGTCAGAAGGAGCAGCGGCTGGATTCTTCTGGAGAACGGATTTTGTTTTCTCCTCCCTCCTGCAGGGGGCAGAAGATAGCTGGTACTGAGACTGAGAACTCACCTTAATCTCAGTGCAAGAAAGGAAGGATTAGCTGCCTTCATTGCAGGTGGGAACAGCATTTGTGACTTGTGAGTACAAATGGGAAAGTGAGACACAACTCTGATGTATAAGGACACTGTGATGGGGACACTTGATGTATGGGGACCTTATTATTGAGACACCTGATCAGGGTCGGTACAAGGGGTGGATGCCCTGGGCGAAGCTATTTATTGTAGGAAGGGGGCGCAGTGCTGGCAGTGTACTGTTAAACCAGTGTTGCCAACCGCACCGTAAAGACAAGGCACTTTCTCCCTGTCCGCAAATGTCCGTGATAGGACAAACATGCCCGTAAAAAATAGCCGTGACTGGGTCAACTTCGAAGTGCGCATGCGCAGTTCTGCCGAGCTGAGCCATCGAGGAGGGCAGATTTGACAGAAGCTGTGTGGAGTGCTACTTGCGGTGATGCGAGTGATGTCATGGCGCATCCCGCCAGTCGCACCAGCCTTTAAAAATACAATAGCTGAGATGGCAGAATGGAGGAGTCTTGCCTTCGTGGAGCCGGCGGTGGTCTCCCCAGACAATTCAATAACAGCCCAGCAGCTGCCCAGGCATTCACGGCACAAACGGACCAGCTCAGGGCAAGCCTGCATTCTCAGACGACCTTTATTTAAGGTAATAAATAAATGAGGTGATGGGGGCAGGAGGAGCTTGTGGCAGGAGCTGGTGATGGTGGTGGGGGAAGGAGGTGGCAGGAGCTGGTGGTGACAGGAGGAGCTGGCAGTTGCAGGAGGAGCTTGTGGCAGGAGCTGGTGGAGGCAGGAAGAGCTTGGTGGGGGCAGGAGGAGCTGATGGTGGCAGGAGGAGCTTGTGGCAGGAGCTGGTGATGGTGGTAGGAGCTGGTGGGGGCTGGTGGTGGTAGAAGCTGGTTGGGGCAGGAGGTGACAGTGGCAGGAGGAGCTTGTGGCAGGAGCTGTTGATGGTGGCAGGAGCTGGTGGTGGCAGGAGGTGACAGGAGGAGCTGGCGGTGGCAGGAGCTGGAGGGGGCTGGTTGTGGCAGGAGCTGGAGGGGGCTGGTGGTGGCAGGAGGTGACAGTGGTGGCAGGAGCTGAAGGGGGCTGGTGATGGCAGGAGCTGGTTGGGGCAGGAGGTGATGGGAGCAGGAGCTGGTGCCACCACATATACTGCAACGGGGCTGCAGCTACAGTATTGTATTGTAGTGTTGTATTATTTTAACTGTTTTCTGGTTTTGAAAGAAGATGACAGAAGATCAGCAACAGAAAAAGTGACAGAAGATCAGCAACATTCAAATAGAAAGGAGTAAAACAAATGTGATACATATTTTATAAAAATTATGTGCATGATACAAAGGGGGTTATTTACTAAAGGCAAATCCACTTTGCGCTGCAAGTATACTTGAAAGTGCAGTCTCTCTAAATCTAAGGGGTAGATCTGAACTGAGGGGAAGCTCTGCTGATTTAATCCTCCAATCATGTGCAAGCTAAAATGCTATTTTTTCCTTGCATGTCCCCCTGGGATCTACAACTGCACTTCCAAGTGCACTTTCAGTGCAAAGTGGCTTTGCCTTCCGTAAATAACCTCAAAAGTACTTTAGCAAACTACATGTCATTTATTAAATGTTTATTTAAGGATTATTATTAATTTATATTCTTTAATGGAAAGGATATGTGCAGCATAATTGGTGGCTGTTAGCAAGAACCCCATTTTCTAATTTTTACCACTTCAGTGCAAATATATCCTCCACTTTGTATATCTCAGCTCTTGGAGCTGCTTAGTTGAATCTCCTAAACTGACTTGATCATTGCAGTATTTATAACTATCTACATGCGGTACATCTGCGCGCTGAAAATAAGCACCCAATCAGCAAAACAAACATATGTACATCAGAAAGCCTCTTTATGCGGTCTGGAATCATGTCTTTTCTAATAGAATTTCCGGAGATCACATAAATAGGTCAATCCAAGTTTAGTGCAGAGCGGTGTCAGTGGGATGTGAGATTGCAACGGACTGTGAAAAAGTATCAAAATTAATCATGTGTAAACCAGAAAAACACAGTTTACTGCAGATTTACAAATGAAAAAGGAAGCATTACTTAGTACAAATTTGATGTATTGTTAGATGTAAACTTGTATTAAAGAAAAACGTTCCTGGCAACTTAAAAAGAAGCTCAGCTTGAAACTAAACTCCAGGCTTCCCTTCGGTCTTGCACAGTTGTACCACCTGCTTTCCTGTACTGAAATTGCTTACTCTGATTTCACTGCACACTGTGAGCGTCTCACAATGTGCATTAGGAGATGCAGCAGGTCAGATAGAGCCCACTTAATTTTCTGGCTGAAACCATGTGTGGCCCTTTGGGTATTACTTGGGGTCCCTGCACACAGTAGTTTGAGCTTTCCTTGCTTAGGTTCTTAGGTAGGTTCATATTTGTGTGGGTTGAGAACATGTGCATAATCGCTTGCATTCCTGACCCATAGGCAAAACACACTCCTCTTTAGTAGATGCGGGAGGGTGCTATTAAATTCGTAATGACATCCCCACGCATAATTTCATGTACGCAAAACAGCATGGTGCCGTGCGGTTCTGTGCGACAACGTTATTAAAAAATTGGTCAGAGACTGTTTCCCCACATTTTTTGCAGCAATAGCAGCCAATTCAAATGAATGGAGTGCTGTGCCCATGCAAATGAGTGCTTCATGACACACACACATGTGACCTAGTCTTACTAATATTTTGGTTATGTTTTTTTTTGGTTTGGGTATTTCTTAACACTATCTTACTTTTTCAGTGTTGTTCCCCCCCGGTGCTCGCGCACAAATGCAAACACGCCCACAGGTCCCACACACATGTATCCAAACACGCCCACAGGTCCCACACACATGTATCCCCGCAAATGTCAGAGTGAGAGCAATAATTCTAGCACCAGACCTCCTGTTTAACTCTACTGGTAACCTGGCATGGCTTTCTAATGCCGCGGAAACACGGGCGGACTGTATGGCGTACTTAGTCTGTCGAAACACATAACAGCGGACAGTCCGCTCGTGTGTGGGCTTCAGCGGACTTTTTCAGCGTGCAGTCTGGCGTACTAAGTATTTCGGATTTTTCAAAATTCTGTCCGTCGTACTTTGGTTTCAGCGGACAATCCGCGCATCAGTAGGCTAGTTCGACGGACTAAGAATGGCGCATGCCCAGAAAGGATTTACACGGCGGAAGGGTGCTTTGCTGTGTATTGGACTTCCTATTTCTAGTCCCGTCGTACGTGCTGTACACGTCATCGCGCAAGCTTTCGACGGACTGTTTGGGTATCCGTGTGTGGTCAAGTCCATTCAGTCGAAAGTATGACGGACTGTCCGTCGGATTGTACGACGGACTAAGTACGGCCGCGTACACACGGGCGGACTGTATGGCCTACTTAGTCCGTCGAAACACATTTCAGTGGACAGTCCGCTCGTGTGTGGGCTTCAGCTGACTTTTTCAGCGTGCAGTCTGGCGTACTAAGTATTTCGGATTTTTTGAAATACTGTCCGTCATACTTTGGTTTCAGCGGACAATCCGCTCGTCAGTAGGCTAGTTCGACGGACTAAGAATGGCGCATGCTCAGAAAGGATTTACACGGCGAAAGGTTGCATTGCTGTGTAATGGACTTCCTATTTCTAGTCCCGTCGTACGTGCTGTACACGTCATCGCGCAAGCTTTCGACGGACTGTTTGTGCATCCGTGTGTGGTCAAGTCCGTTCATTCGAAAGTAGGACGGACTGTCCGTCGGATTGTATGACGGACTAAGTAGGCCATACAGTCCGCCCGTGTGTACGCGGCATAAGTGTCACCTATGGTAATTTTAATGCATTTTAGTTTTCCCCTTCCACAGGCGTGCACTATTTTAAAGCGTAACATGTTTGTTATCTACAGTATCTCACAAAAGTGAGTACACCCCTCACATTTTTGTAAATATATTTTATTCTATCTTTTCATGTGACAACACTGAAGAAATCACACTTTGCTACAATGCAAAGTAGTGGGTATACAGCTGGTTGTCACCACACATGGCTGACACCATTTGAACCAAATAAGTTTATCTTGGTCTCATCAGAACACAGGACATGGTTCCAGTAATTCATGTCCTTAATCTGCTTGTCTTCAGCAAACTGTTGGCAGGTTTTCATGTGCATCATATTTAGAAGAGGCTTCCTTCTGGGACGACAGCCATGCAGACCACTTTGATGCAGCGTGTGGCAAATGGTCTGAGCACTGACAGGCTGACCCCCCCCCCCCCCCCCATCCCTTTAACCATTGCAGCAATGCTGGTAGAACTTATACATCTATTTACCAAAGACAACTTCTGGAAATGACGCTGAGCACGTGCACTCAACTTCCTTGGTTGACCATGTTCTGAGTGGAAAAAGCACTGTATGGTCTTGGTCAGTGTCCTGCAGCTCGGTTTCAGGGTCTTGACAATCTCCTTATAGCCTAGGCCATCTTATGTAGAGCAACAATTATTTTTTTAGATCCTCAGAGAGTTCTTTGCCGTGAGGTGCACTACTTTATATTGTAGCAAAATGTCATTTATTCAGTGTTGTCACATGAAAAGATATAATAAAAAATCTACAAAAATGGGAGGAGTGTACTGACTTTTGTGAGATACTGTATTTACTTGGAGCAATATCATCTTTTAATTTGTACCCAAAAAATGGATATTACTTTGTATTTTTGTGCACTAGAATTCATTACAATGTATTTTGTCCTAAAAAATTGCGTTTTAAAAATGTGTGCACAAATATGTCTACTTACCGTAATTAGTTTTTTAAAGTGTCCCCCTAAAAATAAAAACCAATAATACTTAACTCTGCCACCACCAGCAGTACCAAACTTTGCTATATTTAAAAAAAAAAAAAGCATTTCTTTTATGTACTGAGGTGTGTTGCATTAGTTAGCCCAATCATTTTGAATGGGCTAGTAGTGCACCTTAATGCATGACGTAATGAGGTTGCTTTACTAAAACTGGGGAGTACAATATTTGGCGCAGCTCTGCGTAGAAACCAATCGGCCTCCAGGTTTTTTTGTCAGAGATTAAAGTGATTGTAAAGCCTCGTACACACTATCAGATTGTTGGCAGGGGATTGTCTGTTGACAGACTGTTGGCCTAAAATCTGTACCACTAGTACGCTCCTTTTGACAATTGTTGTCCAACTTTCTGCCAACAAATGTTGGATGACATGCTAGTAAATTTTCGGCGGACAACGGTCTGTTGCCAGATTTTTTGATGGTCAGTACACAAGTCCGTCACACAAAGGTTGAAAGTACAAACACGCATGCTCGGAATGAATGCTCACCAAACACAAAATTAGCAGAAGGGGCCCAAAGGGTGGCGCTCAAGAGCTCAAATTCCTTGTAGTATATCATTACATTCGTGTTTGTTGGCCGACAATTGTGTACCATTAGTATGCAAGACAAGTTCCTGACACACGCCCTTTGGAGAAAAATTAGATACTCGGTTGGCCAACAATCGGATCATGTGTATGAGGCTTAAGGCTTTGTTTTTTTTGTTTTTTCAAATAAAAAACATGTCACACTTACCTCCACTGTGCAGTTCGTTTTGCACAGAGTGGCCCCGATCCTCCCCTTTTGGGGTCCCCTGGCGGCGCTGGTAGCTTCTCTCCGCATCATAGCGCGGAGAAGTGCCCTCCCGGGGGGTTACCTTGTGGGTGTGCTCTCAAGTCCAGCATTCGGCGTCCATAGACCCCGAATATAGGACTCAGCCCCACCCACGTCATTGGATTTGATTGACAGCAGCGGAAGCCAATGGCTGTGCTGCTATCAATCTATCGAATCAAGAGCGACAACGAGGAGAGGGGAAGAGTGCGTCTCCGGCAGGGGAATACAGGACTCAGGTGAGTAAAACGGGGGGGGGGGGGGGGGGGCTGAGGGCTTACAACCCCTTTAATTGAACAAGCTGAAGTTAAAAGCTGATTGGCTACCATGAACAACTGCACCAAATGTTGCGCTCTCCAGTTTTAGTAAATCAACATCACTGTGTGTTGAAGAACATTTCCCTTCAACATGCTGTGCAAGCTCAGTTACCTGATGCAACCCCGCTCTACACATCTTTGCCATTGACGTGGTAATTTCATTCTGGGCACTGACCCCACTAAACTGATCTCCATACTGTATAATATTTTACTGATATATATATATATATATATATATATATATATATATATATATATATATATATATATATATATAGATGTATATTTACTATATTTACTATAAAAAGATTTTAATACACGTTAAGTATATTGATTATTTATGATTTTATTGAGAGTTGATATAAATCTATTTAAAATGTATACATATAAATAAAAGGTTACAACCAATTTAAACCACAGGCATTACTGAAGTATTATTTATTCAACTAATGGAATACTTTTATAAAATATCAATTGTTAATGAATTATGACTACAATCCCATATACCTGGTAACTGGGCATGGCCATCTGTTACCCCCCCCCCCCCCCCCGGTGTCCAGGGGTGCACATACAGATCAAATGGCCTCATACAGAAATGTTGGGGTGACCAGTGCGCTAGGTGACCTCATTCTGTGGCATCTGGTAGTGCCAGTTTTGACAATACTGTCATTGATCTTAACATAAAGTATGCTTATATTTGGAACAGTTAGCAGCAGTCAATATATTACTAGGGAGCAGCAGTGCAGGGAACAGTTTTTAACCTTCATTACTCCTAAATCACCCTTGCTCCAGTAAAGTAAAAAAAAAAATATTAATTATTAGCTGCTATGTACAAGTGTCAGGTAATCGTATTGTTTATAATACAAAGCGCTCCTTTAAATTATAAAGAGCCTTCCCCAATATTCACCATGCATTAATACATAATAAACCATACAACATTGGTGCATTATTGTACACCAAACCATATATCAAGTGCAAATGTAAAAAAATAAACAGAATTGTCCATACAAATTTCCATTGCAGTATATTTTTATTTGATCAAAAAGTGTTGTGATTTTAAAGTGTAATCCAGTGCATTATTCCAGGTGAGTTTCCTGTGGCAGCCGAGCTGATGTGGGTGCTGAGGCGATTTATAGAAAAGAGGACTACAACTGGGTGTTCCAGGTACGAAGCAATGCCAGTTTGGCAGTCTGTTCAGTAGTTGTGTGCATGCTCAGTCTTATGCCCCGTACACACGATTGGAAATTCGGCCGGCAAAAGACAGATGAGAGCTTTTGGTCGGAAAATGCGACCGTGTGTATGCTCCATCAGACTTTTGCTGGCCGAATTCCCACCATCAAAAGATTGAGAGCAGGCTCTCAATTTTTCGGTTGGAAAAAGTTCCGATCGGAAATTCCGATCGTCTGTACAAATTCTGATGCGCAAAATTCCTACGCATGCTCGGAAACAATTTGAGTCATGCTCGGAAGCATTGAACTTCATTTTCTCGGCTCCTCGTAGTGTTGTACGTCACCGCATTCTTGACGGTCGAAAGTTCAGTGAACTTTTGTGTGACCGTGTGTATGCAAGCCAAGCTAGAGCGGAATTCCGTCGGAAAAACCATCCAAGTTTTTTCCAATGGAAAATTTGCTTGTGCGTATGGGGCATTAGTTGCTATCCTTTAAGCACCATGAGATTGTAAGCCACCCAATTTGTTTACTCGAGTCTGCTCTATTCTTTCAGAAGCTGCTTCTTGTGATTGTGGTCAGCTGATGTTGATTCACAGTACTCTACAGGGAAACATGAGCTATGATACAGAAGTGGTTGTTTGACGGCATTAAAGAGTGAATATTTGGTCCAGTTCATGGAGGGGATAAGGTGTATTGTGACCCACTCAAATCAAGGGGTCCCAGGTTTTTGGTGAGTTCTCTGGATTGTTAATGGTGGTAACCTGCGAGCGGAGTGACACACTGAAGACAAATAATGCACTGGATGCACTTTTTGATAAAATTGTGTTATTTGCATGAACACTTTTTTCGTTTTCTTTACATTTCCAATTGATATATGGTTTAGTGTACATTAATGCACCAATGTTATATGGTTTATTATGTATTAATGCATTGTAAATATTGGGGAAGGCACTTTGGAGAATATTGGGGAAGGCGTTGTGCAGTATGAGAAAAAGGTGGGGTAGGGTGTGCTATGGGAACAAAATGTATTAGGAAAAAATATATACTTACCGTAAGTCGCTTGAAGTCATTTAGAATTAATTAAGTCGCATGTAAGGGGCTGCCACTACCAAAAGACCCCAACCTAAAAGGTTGGAGAAACATATAACTAACAAGGTGATAGTTATGGCGCTCTCCTATAGCTGTGCAAGAAATCGCATAATAAATCGCATACCAAAATATCATCTTAAAGTGCTAGTGTTTGTATGTTCTAATATGTTAGATCACAATTCAAAATACTGAAAATGTAAAGGAAACATTTGAGAATTAATAAAATTGACAACTGTGCAAAAAGGTGCAAAAAATTGCAAAAAGTGCTTACGTGCTATAGTGCAAGATGCGTGCATTTACAACCTGTACATTTTAAATCATCTTCTTCCAACAACCATTTCAAAACCAAGAAATATACATTAGGAAAATATCTTTAAGAATCACAAAAAATGCAAAGAAACTGCAAAAAACTAAAAATATAAAGCAAAGCAAAAATGTTCAAAATGATTTTCGTGCAAAAAAGGGTTTAAGCTAAAGAATTTTTGCAAAAGTTCAAATAGAGGTGACTTGTGCCCAGTGCCTGGTGTGTTCTGAATCTCAACCGGTGCGTTTTTTCGTGCCTGACAAGCCTTTCGTGTGCAGTATAACCTTTATGTTGACTTACTGCTATGGCTATAGTTACCCTGCTAACAGTGTCCAGCTGAAGTGGAAGCACTGTCTTGGAAACAGCCTGACTCACCTAGTGAGTCAAGTCTTTAGGGGCAATAACCCAGACCACTAAGCCTGTGTATATTGTACTCACTTTGCAGCAGTTTTCCAGCTTCATCAGTGTTGTTCTAAAAGTTACAAAAAAATGCCCTTCTGCATTCAAATCAGCCTGTGTGCTCTTCTGTATGTTATGTGTCTGAACCATCTACAGTGCCTTTAAAAAGTATTCAATTTTCCACATTTTGTCATGTTACAAACAAAAATTTAAATGTGTTTTGTTGGGATTTTTTTATGATAGCCCATAGTGGCACATAACAAAATGGTTTTAAAATTGTTTTACAAATAAATATCTGAAAAGTGTGGCATGTATTTGTATTTAGCCTCCTTTACTCTGATACTCTTAACTAAAATATAGTGGAACCAATTGCCTTCAGAAGTCACCTTATTATTAAATAGAGTCCACCTGTGTGTAATTTAATCTCAGTATAAATACAGCTGTTCTGCTAAGCCCTCAGAGGTTTGTTAGAGAAGCTTAGTGAGCATTAATCAGAGAAGCAGGCAAGAGGCCCATGGTAACTCTGGAGGAGCTGCAGAGATCCACAGCTCAGGTGGGAGAATCTGTCCACAGGACAACTATTCGTCATGCATTCCATTAATCTGGCCTTTATGGAAGAGTGGAAGAAAGCCATTGGGGAAGGAAAGCCATAAGAAGTCTTGTTTGCAGTTTGTGAGAAGCCATGTGGGGGACACAGCAAATATGTGAAAGAAGGTGGTCTGGTCAGATGCGAGCAAAATGTAACTTTTTGACCTAAAAGCAAAATGCTATGTGTGGCGGAAAACTATCACTGCATATCACCCTAAACACCCCCCCCCCCGTGAAACATGATGGTGGCAGCATCATGTTATGGGGATGCATCTCTTCAGCAAGGACTTTTTTTTCCGACGGATGTTGGCTCAAACTTGTCTTGCATACACACGGTCACGTAAATGTTGTTGGAAATTCCGAATGTCAAGAACGCGGTCACATACGATGAGCCGAGAATAATGAAGTTCAATAGCCAGTGTGGCTCTTCTGCTTGATTCTGAGCATGCACAGACTTTTGTGCGTTGGAATTGTCTACCCATGCTCGAAATTTGAAACAACAAATTTTGTTGTTGGAAAATTTGAGAACCAGCTCTCAAATTTTGTTTGTCGGAAATTCCAACAAGAAATGTCCGATGGGGCCTACACATGGTCGGACTATCCGACCACAAGCGCACATCGAACATTTGTTGTCAGAAATTCCAATCGTCTGTACGCGGCATTAGAGTCTGCAAAAGACTTGAGACTGGGGCAGAGGTTCATCTTCCAGCAGGACAATGACCCTAAAGATACAGCCAGAGCTACAATTGAATGGTTCGATCAAAGCATATTAATGTGTTAGAATGGCCCAGTCAAAGTCCAGGCCTAAATCCAATTGAGAATCTGTGGGAAGACTCGAAAATTGCTGTTCACAGATGCTCTCCATCCAGAGTGCTACCAACCTCTGCCCAGCACCGGCAACAACTGCGGAGTTCCAGGGAGCTGGGGCAGTCAGGCTCTCTCCCCAACAGTTAGCTGGAGCAGATGATGTAGGGAAGCTCCTACACCCAGCTGAACTGCTGGCAACGGAAGAAAGCGCTGTTGGTCTCTGCCCACAACAAACAGAGGACAGATTTCCTGTAAAGGTGGATGGGACTTCAGTCTCCTCCTGTATACCCCAGGGATTCTGGGCAGTAGGCCCAGATGCCCAACAGCATGACGGACTGAGCCCAACCACCCTGTATTCTCTCCTGCGGCTAAAGGGACTCCAGGGAGAAGGACCGGTCCACATCTCTCCCCAGCGTCAGGCCTGTTCTCTGAGAGAGACAGAGGTTGGCTGGGTGAGGAATACTCTGTTTGGGACACTTTATTTGAGGTACTGTGTGGATACCAGCATTAGAGGACTGGAACCCCTGATTAACTTCGGAGTCAACCCGTCCGTGGTCTCCTCCTGTGTTAGTCTCCTGCCGAAAGGGGAGAAATGTGACAGACCTAGCTGGGACCGAGGCTCTTGGAGGGGACTGAATGCTAGCCTCTGTGCTATGCTGTGATTATGGGCCCTCACATTTGGGGGAACGGTGCTCTTTGTGAGCTGTATGCCTGGGGACCCCTGAGGTGGTGTTACTTGGATTTAGGCCCGTGCCCCCCCCCCCCCCCCCCCCCAAGACACATAGACTCTGGATATGTAAATGCCATGTTAGCAATAGACTGAATCACACTATTGGGACACAAACTCTTAGCTACTAATATCATCACCTCCAGCCACCTGTGTGTCTTGTATAATGTAAATGAGTCTAGTCTGACTTGACACAGATTCTAAAGAGTATTCCACCTATTGTTGTTTTGTTGTTTGTGCTAATTAACCTGCAATTGATGAAGGAGTCCATGTTGAGCAGCTAAGCGAGTGTCGTCTTGCTTTGTGCTTGTGAGCGGTTGGAATATCTGATCTCTATATTCAGACTTAGGAAGCGGTATACTGACGGAAGCACTCAATCGGAGTGTGGGATCGATTCCGTCACAGTTGTAAACCCTCATGTTTTTTTACCTTAATGCATCCTATGCATTAAAGTGAAAAAACTTCTGTCACTGACCGGCCCCCTCGTTTTACTCACCTGAGTCCAGTGACTCACACACCGGTGACGCACTTTTCCCCTCTGCCCGTTGTCTCAGCTCTTGAGTGGATAGATTGATAGCAGCGCAGCCATTGGCTCCCGCTGCTGTCAATCAAATCCAATGATTCGGGAGGCGGGGCCAAGTACGGCATTCTGCATCTATGGATGCAAATACTGGATTCGAGAGCACACCCACAAGGTAACCCCCCCTCCCCCAATGAGAGAGCTTCTCCTAGGGGGTTATACAATGCGGGGAGGAGCTACCAGCACTGCTGGGAGACCCCAAAAGTCAAGGAAGTAAGTATGTGACATGTTTGTTATTTTAGAGAAAAACAAAGCCTTACAATCACTTTAAAAATAGTCAATGCTGATTGAAAGAGTGAAGTCCTGCTTTAATCCAATCTAGGGGAACTATACAAATCCAATATATGGCAGTCATTGTAAGAAAATGAAATGGATTAGGTGAAATCCTCTGTCTAGTCCAGGACTGGAGGATTAACTGTTTCTAGTTTGTCCACTCTTGTCACTTGTAAAATCTTAGTTTTCTCCTTAATAAACAGTTCCATGTACAAGCTGAGCTAATCCAATCAGTGTCACTAATCAAGCTGAAGCAGCAACACTTTAATGAGGCAAATAGATTGTTTATTTCAAAGCATTATGTCATCATAATTTTCACATTGAAAGGTTTATTTTATCTACATAATTTATCTTTTTCATATTAAAGCATATCTAAACCCAATAACAAAAATGTAATTGTGTGCACCATCTTAGGTAAGTGCTTATATAGTTAGATAGCTATTAGATTGTGTTTTTGGTAGGCAAAGCATATTCTGCTCACTGTACCCAGTGAAGCTGTAATATGCTACTTAGGCTTGCTTAGTATGTTCAGTTGCCGCCAGGCTGGTCTACAGCTTCCATTGTATCCAGGAGACTTAAAAGGTGCTGGATAATAGGTGTGAAGCTTTACATATGACAGCATGAATATTAATACAGCCCTGACCTATCACAGAGAGGAAGGCTCTGAAGGTTGGCATGCTGCCTTCCCAGGCACAACCTGCCATGAGGAGGCCTCGGGTAGGTGACCTGAGGAAGGAAAGCAGAGACCAGGGTGCTTAGAAGAAGCGGACAGTTAGAACACACTGAGGGAACACATTTAACCCATTGATCGCCCCCTAGTGTTAACCCCTTCCCTGCCAGTGTTATTTATACATTGCAAGAAAAAGAACCCGCTGCTCCAGGTGTTTAAAGATAAGGCTGATTGGAGTATCTTGCAGAGTGCTAGCCCCGGCCCGCCTCCGTGACAAACTTGGAAAGAAGAAAAAAAATGGCTGCACATCCAGAACTTTCCATTGCCTTTTATTTTGCTTCACAAAGATAACACCAGAGACACCAAACTGTGGTCATGTAGACGCGTTTCACACATACATCTTGTGTTTAATCATTACGATGACTGAGACACCTGATAGATCTTACATAGACCGCCCCAATAGCTACAGGTGTTATGGGGACGGTGATAATCAGTGATGAGAACACAGCTCGATCAATCACCAAACCTCAGCCCCAAAGAGCATGCGGCGTGAGACTTGGGTAAAAGCTCAACCTGAAAGTCCATATACCCCTGCATACCAAAGAATCCTGCATACACATAGGAACATGAACCAACAGTCGTATATAAACATTTATAGATAATACCATAAACCAATAAGAACATTTGATAAAGGAAAAAAACAAAAAATAAATGAAAAACAATCAACTTAATGAAAAATAATGATATACACATATATGACAATAAACCATTTGTCCCACATAAATGTGTATGCATGTGCATTCACACATATCCATGTGCCCCCACACATGTACACAAGGGACGTGCATATAAAATCATTTGCTAATCCATACTTGACCAATGAAAGATCCACAACAAAATGCATGTGTATCCACATATGCATGCATATATATATATATATATATATATATATATCAAGGGAAGCTGCTTCAATTATAGGATCCATAAAAAAGCACCATGTCCAAGGATAAATGCAGACACAGTACAACACAGTGCTCAACGTTGAGTGGGATGTTGTAATTTTTATGAGTGATCCATACATGCTTGTTTTTTTTTTTCAAAACTGTCATTTTTTTTTTTTGTTTATTTTTTTTTTTTTCAAATACCACCAAAAGAAAGCTCTATTTGTGGGGGAAAAAAAGGACATTGATTTTGTTTGAGTACAAAGTCACACGACTGGCAACAAATGGTCTGGTCATTAAGGGGGCAAATCTTTCTGGGCTGAAGTGGTTAATGAAGCTTGGCAAATGCCCTATGTGTGAGTTAATTTTCTATTTGCTTAAAAGGGGCCCAGTAGAATCTCGGCTTAGCAGTACCCCCACTCAGCAGATCCCCAGCTCATTAGTACCCCTATTCTGAATATCCCCAGCTTATTTGTACCCTTGCTAAGCAGTTCACCTGCTCAGTATATCCCAGCTCTGCTGATGCCCCACTCAGTAGTACCCCCATTTTGCTGATCCCCTGCTTAGTAGGCTAACTACAGCTGCCCACAGTTATGCCGCATACACACAATCAGATTATCCGGCGGACTTGGTTCAGTGGACCAGAGTCCGCCAGACAATCCGCCCGTGTGTGGGCTCCGGCGTACTTTTTGTTCCCAAAAGTCCGGCGGACTTAGAAAAAAGACAATCCGCCCATCTGTATGCTAGTCCGCCGGACTTTTGAAATGAACGGACTTGACCACACACGAAGTAAAGTCTGTTCAATTTGAACGTGGCTCCAGGTAGACGGGACTAGTGCAGGAAGTCAATGTTGCCGCCTCCATCGGTGAGATTGACATCTCGTGAGCCCCGTCACCTGGTTTGGATTTAAAGGGGAATCCCTATGCCGAAAAAACGGCGTGGGGGTCCCCCCAAAGTCCATACCAGACCCTTATCTGAGCACGCAGCCCGGCCGGCCAGGAAAGGGGGTGGGAACGAGCAAGTGCCCCCCCCTCCTGAGCCATACCAGGCCGCGTGCCCTCAACATGGGGGGGTGCTTTGGGGAAGGGGGTCCCAAAGCACCTTGTCCCCATGTTGATGAGGACAAGGGCCTCTTCCCGACAACCCTGGCCATTGGTTGTCGGGGTCTGCAGGCTTATCAGAATCCAGGAGCCCCCTTTAATAAGGGGCCCCCAGATACCGGCCCCCCACCCTATGTGAATGAGTATGGGGTATGATGTACCCCTACCCATTCACCTGGGGGGAAAAAGTGTTAATAAAAAAAAACAACACAGGTTTTTAAATTACTTTATTAGACAGCTCCGGGGGTCTTCTTCCGTCTTCGAGGGCCTTCTTGCCAGACTCCTCCACTATCGTCTGCTCTTTTACTAGATCTTTTACTAGCAGATGAGCCTGACTTTCTCCTTCTCCTTTCTCCTCACAGTCCCAGCATCCCCCAGGAATGTGACATCATAAGGGGAGGGGTCACCATGTGACATCACCCGGTGACCCCGCTTCTTGTGCCTATATAAGTCACCGCGCGATGTGTCCCTGCCATTATGGCCAGAGAGAGTGCCATGTCAACATCGGAAGAAAAGAAGAAGAAGGAAGAAGAAGAGGAAGCAGGGAGAAGAAGGAAGAAGAAGAAGCAGGAAGAAGAAGAAGCAGAAGTCGGCGGCGACAGTGACAAGACCAGGCCAGCGCTAGTAAAAGAACCTGAAGAAGAAAGCGGAGGTCCGGCAAGAAGAACCGAAGAGTAGGACCCCCGAAGTCAGAAGAAGACCCCCGAAGTCGGAAGAAGACCCCCGGATGGCGGCGGCGATGAAGGAGAAATCCGGGCTCCTCCGCTAGTGAAAGAGCTAGTAAAAGAGCAGAAGATAGTGGAGGAGTCCGGTGAGAAGACCCTCGAAGACGGAAGAAGACCCCCGGAGCTGTCTAATAAAGTATTTTAAAAACCTGTGTTGTATTTTTTTATTAACACTTTTTCCCCCAAGGTGAATGGGTAGGGGTACATCGTACCTCATATTCATTCGCATAGGGTGGGGGGCCGGAATCTGAGGGCCCCTTATTAAAGGGGGCTCCTGGATTCTGCTAAGCCCGCAGACCCCGACAACCAACGGCCAGGGTTGTCGGGAAGAGCCCCCTGTCTTCATCAACATGGGGACAAGGTGCTTTGGGGTGGGGGGCCTGCAGGGCCCCCCTTCACCAAAGCATCCCCCCATGTTGATGGCACGTGGCCTGGTATGGCTCAGGAGGGGGGGTGCTCGCTCGTCCCCACCCCCTTTCCTGACCGGCCGGGCTGCGTGCTTGGATAAGGGTCTGGTATGGACTTTGGGGGGACCCCCACGCCATTTGTTCGGCGTAGGGGTTCCCCTTTAAATCCATACCAGGTGACGGGACTCGCAAGGTGTCAATCTCGCCGATGGAGGCGGCGACATTCACTTCCTGCGCCAGTCCCGTCTACCTGGAGCCACGTTCAAAATGAACGGACTTGTGTGGGCAAGTACATGTACTCCATGTGTGGGCAAGTCCGTTAATTTCATAGGGAATAGTGTAGGGAAAGGTTGTTGCTGCTGCTTTGAGGGAGAGAATTAGATTTCTGCAGGAAAAAAAGTCATTTAAAATCACTCGCGGCTATAATGAATTGTCGGCAAAAGTCATTAAAAGTCATTGATAAAAAAAAGCGTGGGGTTCCCCCAAATTCAATTACCAGGTCCTTCAGGTCTGGTATGAATATTAAGGGGAAGCCTGCATCAAATTTTTTAAAAAAATGACGTGGGGTTCCCCCTAATTATCCATACCAGACCCTTCAGGTCTGGTATGGATTTTAAGGGGAACTCCACGCCAATTTTTTTTTTTTTAAATGGCGTGGAGTTCCCCCTAAAAATCCATAACAGACCCTTTATCTGAGCACACAACCTGGCAGGCCACAGGAAAAGAGGGGGGGATGAGAGAGCGCCCCCCCTCCTGAACCGTACCAGGCCACATGCCCTCAACATTGGGAGGATGCTTTGGGGGTCTGTGACCCCTCAAAGCATCCTGTCCCCATGTTGAAGAGGACAAGGTCCTCATCCCCACAACCCTTTCTGGTGGTTGTGGGGGTCTGTGGGCGAGGGGCTTATCAGAATCTGGAAGCCCCCTTTAACAAGGGGACCCCCAGATCCCGACCCCCCCCCCTGTTTGAATTGGTAAGGGGGACAAAAGTACCCCTACCATTTCACAAAGAAAGTGTAAAAGAATGTTAAAAAAGACAAACACACTTTTGAAAAAGTCGGTGGTAATCCACTCTTGCTATCCAGCGACAGATGATCATCTCTCCGAGGTCCAGCGATGGCTGATCTGATCCAGCGACGGATGATCTCTCTCTCCAGCTCAGCGCATCCATCCATCCTCGGTCTCCACTGGCAAAGAAACTGCAGGGATCCCGGGCAGCCTGACATTTCTTATATGAGGAGGGCGGGACCTCCCGTCACCTGACCCCGCCCCCTCTGATGCAAGTGGGAAAGCCTGGCTTCCCCAATGACAGGTGGGTGACCCCGTCCCCTCTGATGTACATGGTCTTCTGTGACTTTTCAAATTTGCCGCGAACACCCCAAATTGTTCACTGTTTGCCGAACAGGCAATATTCGAGTCGAACATGAGTTTGACTCAAACTCAAAGCTCATCCCTAGTCTTGATAATAGATAGACAAAGTACACAGAGTGTGCCGTAAATCAGGGGAGATCTGGGCATGCTCAGTGACGACTAAAGAACAAAAAGGATTATGCCGCGTACACACGAGCGGACTTTTCAACATCCAAAGTCCGACGGAATGATTCCGTCAGACTATTCGATCGTGTGTGGGCTGCAACGGACTTTTGATTCGCAAAAGTCTGACGGACTTTAGAAAATGGAACATGCTTCAAATTTTTCCGACGGAACTCCGCCGGACCCAGTTCCTACCGAAAAATTAGCTCGTGTGTATGCTATTCCGACGGACTAAAACCGACGCTAGGGCAGCTATTGGCTACTGGCTATGAACTTCCTTATTCGAGTCCAGTCGTACGTCATCACGTTCGAATCCGTCGGAGTTTGGTGTGATTGTGTGTGGCCAAGTCCGCTCAGTCGAAAAGTCCGTCAGAACTCTGAAGGAACTCCGGCAGAACTCCGGCAGAACTCCTTCGGAAGTCTGTCGGACATAAGTCCTCTCGTGTGTACGGGGCTTTACAACAATACTAAGCAAGTAAGGAGATATCTACAAGCAGTGTTCATTAGGGGTTTTTATGCTGATTTACATGGGATAAAGTTGTGGGGGAGAGTTTACAACCACTTTAACACTAAAATCCCTGCATCTACAGACATCCATGATCTAACATTAACCTATCTAGCCTTGTAAATAAGAAATCAATATACACACCTTTTTTGAAGCCGATCCCACTCTAAGCTGTAAGGCCGCGTACACACGGGCGGACTGTTCGCCCAACCTTGTCCGCTGAACAGTGTTTGGGTGGACAGTCCGCTCGTGTGTGGGCTTTCAGCGGACAGTTTCAGCGGACAGTTTGACGGACAAAGTCTTTCGGAAATTCCGAAAAACTGTCCGCTGAAACTGTGTTTGAGCGAACAGTCCGCCCGTGTGTAGGCTACTTTCGAAATGAGCAAACTGTTCCCGCTCGGAGGAAAGTCTGCTCATTTCGAGCGCGTGTGAAGGTAGGCGGGGCCCGCGACGGAGACGTCGCGGGCTCCGCCGCCTGGAATGGGCTTAAAGGGGAACCCCAACGCCGAAAAAAATCGGCGTGGGGGTTCCCCCAAAGTCCACAACAGACCCTTGTCCGAGCACGCTACCCGGCCGGCCAGGAAAGGGGGGCGAGCGAGCGCGCCCCCCCTCCTGAGCCGTACCAGGCCGCGTGCCCTCAACATGGGGGGGTGCCTTGGGGAAGGGGGGGCCGCGCGGCCCCCCCACCCCAAAGCACCTTGTCCCCATGTTGATGAGGACAAGGGCCTCTTCCCGACAACCCTGGCCGTTGGTTGTCGGGGTCTGCGGGCGGGGGGCTTATCCGAATCCGGGAGCCCCCTTTAAGAAGGGGGCCCCCGGATACCGGCCCCCCACCCTATGTGAATGAGTATGGGGTACAATGTACCCCTACCCATTCACCTGTGAAATAAAGTACAAAAAAAAACACAACACAGAGAAAAAATATTTTATTGCACAGCTCCGGGGGTCTTCCGTCTTCGGGGGTCTTCTCGCCGGACTCCTCCGCTATCTTCGTGTAGCTCTTTTACTAGCGGAGGAGCCCGGCTTTCTTCCTCCCCGCCGCCGGCCTCTTCTCCCGACTTCGGGGGTCTTGTCCCCCTCTTCGGTTCTTCTGCCGGGCCACCGCGCCTTCTTGTAGCTCTTTTGCAGGCGGTGGCCCGGTCTTCTGTCGCTGCTGCCTTCCGTTCTTCTGTCGCCGCCTTCGGTTCTTCTGCTGGGCCACCGCGCCTTCTTGTAGCTCTTTTACAGGCGGTGGCCCGGTCTTCTGTCGCCGCTGTCGCTGTCGCCGTCGCCGCCTTCCGTTCTTCTTCTTCTTCTTGTTCTTCTTCTTCTTCCCCAGGAGATGTTGACACGTCGCTCTCTCCGGCCGGAATGCCAGAGCCGCGCTGTGCGGTCACTTATATAGTGACAATGGGGCGGTGTCACATGGTATATGTCACATGGGTTGGTCACATGGGTTGATGTCACATGGGGAATATGACATCGTAAGGGGCCGGGGTCACCATGTGACCAACCCATGTGACATATACCATGTAACACCGCCCCATTGTCACTATATAAGTGACCGCACAGCGCGGCTCTGGCATTCCGGCCGGAGAGAGCGACGTGTCAACATCTCCTGGGGAAGAAGAACAAGAACAAGAAGAAGAAGAAGAACGGAAGGCGGCGACAGCGACAGCGGCGACAGAAGACCGGGTCACCGCCTGTAAAAGAGCTACAAGAAGGCGCGGTGGCCCGGCAGAAGAACCGAAGGCGGCGACAGAAGAACGGAAGGCAGCGGCGACAGAAGACCGGGCCACCGCCTGCAAAAGAGCTACAAGAAGGCGCGGTGGCCCGGCAGAAGAACCGAAGTGGGGGACAAGACCCCCGAAGTCGGGAGAAGAGGCCGGCAGCGGGGAGGAAGAAAGCCGGGCTCCTCCGCTAGTAAAAGAGCTACACGAAGATAGCGGAGGAGTCCGGCGAGAAGACCCCTGAAGACGGAAGACCCCCGGAGCTGTGCAATAAAATATTTTTTCTCTGTGTTGTGTTTTTTTTTGTACTTTATTTCACAGGTGAATGGGTAGGGGTACATTGTACCCCATACTCATTCACATAGGGTGGGGGGCCGGTATCCGGGGGCCCCCTTCTTAAAGGGGGCTCCCGGATTCCGATAAGCCCCCCCGCCGCGCGGCCCCCCCTTCCCCAAGGCACCCCCCCATGTTGAGGGCACGCGGCCTGGTACGGCTCAGGAGGGGGCGCGCGCTCGCTCGCCCCCCTTTCCTGGCTGGCCGGGTAGCGTGCTCGGACAAGGGTCTGTTGTGGACTTTGGGGGAACCCCCACGCCAATTTTTTTCGGCGTTGGGGTTCCCCTTTAAGTCCATTCCAGGAGGCGGAGCCCGCGACGTCTCCTTCGCGGGCCCCGCCTACCTGTACACGCGCTCGAAATGGGCGGATTTGCCTCCGCCTTACGTGGGCGAGTCCGTTCATTTCAAAAGTTGAGCGAACTGTTTGGCAAACAGTTCGCTGAAACAGTCCGCTCAAAAAGTGCCGTGTGTGGCCATGTCCGTCCATGCTAATTTTGAGCGGACTGTTTGCCGAAACTGTTTGACAAACAAAGTTGGGCGAACAGTCCGCCCGTGTGTACGCGGCCTAAGCCGCGGCTTCACTGTGGAGGCGGGGGCACAGGACAAATCCAACAACGGAAGTCCCATAGTAACTCTATGAGTGACATCACTCTCCATTAATTTCCCAGCCATTGTCAGCCATGTCCTCTGCAGAGCTTCCGCTGCCGGAGACCGGAACGGCTTCAAAAAAGGTATGTATACTGATTTCTTATTTTCAGGGTTAGATAGGTTAGTGTTAGATCGAGGATGTCTGTAGATGCAGGGATTTTAGTGTTAGGGTGAACTACACTTTAAACTTGAATTTCAAGTATGACAATTTTACATAGTTACATTACTTCAGCTTGAAACAATGTAAGTATGTATATATTATACCTGTGGGGTCCCCCTGGAAACTGGAAATCACTGTAGTAGGCACCGCTATTAAGTGATCTCTACTGGCTTCCAAGTTCCCTGCTGAGCTGATATACTTCTGCGTCCTGAACATAGTAGGTCACTCACTTGGCATGGGTACCATTTAGAGAACACTTTTTTTTTTTTGCATTTTCTCAATGGCACCTGGCACAGGACATGAAAGCTAGTTGAGATTACTGGAGTAACGGTGCCTACTGCAGTGATTTCCAGCTTCCACGGCAACCCTACAGGCATGGTATGTACATACTTACATTAGTCCAAGCTGCACCAATGTAAATACCGTATGTAAAAATGGCCATACCTGGGATTCAACTTTAAACAAGCAGTGTGATATCTAATGCAAAATTTTGCTACCCTAGGGACTATCCTTTATTATCCTGCCCTAAAATCTGCCCAGAGTATATCAGTGACTAGGGATGAGCCGAACACCCCCCGGTTCGGTTCGCACCAGAACTTTCGAACGGACCCCAAATTCGAACGAACGTTAGAACCCCATTGAAGTCTATGGGACTCGAACGTTCGAAATGAAAAGTGCTAATTTTAATGGCTAATATGCAAGATACTGTCCTAAAAAGGGTTTGGGGACCTGGCTCCTGCCCCAGGGGACATGGGTCAATGCCTAAAATGTTTTTAAAAATGGCCGTTTTGGCGGGAGCACTGATTTTAATGACGATTAAAGTGAAAAAAAAAAGTGAAATATTCCTTTAAATATGGTGCCTGGGGGGTGTCTGTAGTATGCCTGTGAAGTGCCACGTGTTTCCAGTGTTTAGAACAGTCCCTGCACAAAATGACATTACCGTATATACTCGAGTATAAGCCGAGATTTTCAGCCTCTTTTTTGAGGCTGAAAGTGCCCCCTCGGCTTATACTCGAGTCACCGCTGTCTGACTGCTCGATCAGCGTATCGAGCAGACAGACGGCGGACATTAAAATTCAAAAGCCGCGCCTCCTTCTCCGCCTCCGCCTGTGATAGGCGGAACACTGAATTTCCCAGCAGTCAGTGTTCCGCCTATCACGGACATCCGTTCATTCTCATACTACGGACGAGTATGAGAGGATGTCCGTGATAGGCGGAACACAGGCTGCTGGGAAATTGAGTGTTCCGCCTATCACAGGCGGAGGCGGAGGCGCGGCTTTTGAATTGTAGAATGGCCGCCGAGAAGAGCGGCGATCCTGGAGCGGCGATCCATCGGCACGACACGGGACGGAGGAGGCACGGGACGGAGGAGGCTCGGGACGGAGGCTTGGGACACAGGTAGGCTGGACACACACACAAGGCTGCACGGACACACACACACACACACACACACACACACACACACACACACACACACACACACACACACACACACACACACGGATGGATGGATACACACACACACACACACACACAGGGATGGATGGATGGATGGATGGATACACACACACACACACACACACACACACAGGGATGGATGGATGGATGAATACACACACACACACACACACACACAGGGATGGATGGATGGATACACACACAGGGATGGATGGACGGACACACACACAGGGATGGATGGATGGATGGATGGATGGACACACACACAGGGATGGATGGATGGACACACACACAGGGATGGACGGACACACAGGGATGGACAGCCATGTCTCACCCTCGGCTTATACACGAGTCAATAAGTTTTCCAGTTTTTTGGGGGTAAATTGGGGGCCTCGGCTTATATGCGGGTCGGCCTATACTCGAGTATATACGGTAAACGGAAATAACACCATTTAAAACTGCTTGCGGTTTTAATGTTATATCTGGTTCCTGCAATATGGTTGAAAATCATTGAGAAAAATGGCATGGGTAGCCCTCCCTGCCCATTACCAGCCTATTTGGGTCTTGTACGCATATTAAGGGGGACCCCGTACCCATATTAAAAAAAGGAAATGCGTGTGGCCCCCAGGCCCTATATACTCAGAACAGCAGTATACAGGCGGTGCAAACAAGACAGGGACTGTGTAGGTTTGTTGTGTTAAGTTGAATCTGTTTGTAATTTTCAACTGGTACATTTTTAAAGTGTAGCTCCAGTCAAAAAAACTATTTTAAAGCTTTTTGGAAAACATAGGGAAGGGTTATCACCCCTGTATAATTTGTTTTGTCGTCCATCTTTTTTCATCTCACTTGCTGTTGTCTCCTTCCGTTTGCAAGTAGGAGATGTTTGTAAATTGGATGTTTGAAAGTAGGGGCCTGCCCTATATGCTCTGCAGAAATGGCGGAACAAGGTGTTGGTTTTGCCACAACATTGTAAGCCCTCAAAGTGACTCTTGGTGGGCGCTGGAGCGCCCTGCTGTGAACGATTATATCAAAAATTGTAATTACATGCCATTGTTGAACAGTGGTAGAAAAATTGACCTTTGGTGGTTGTGGTGCTGGTGCCACAACACTATAAGTCCTCACCGTTACTCTGGGTGGGCACAGGAAGGGGCCCTCCTGTGAAATATTATATCAAGAATTGTAATTACATGTCCCTGTTAAACAGGGGCAGAAAAATTTGGCCTTAGGCACTGCTGCTGGTGCCACCACACTGCAACCTCTTCCATATACTCTAGTTTTATTGCAGGAATTAGCCCTGCTGCAAAGCATTGCATCAAAAATTGTACTTAAACGCCCCTGTTAAACAGGGGCAGAAAAATTGGGCCTTAGGCACTGGTGCTGGTGCCACCACACTGCAACCTCTGCCATATACTCTAGTTTTATTGCAGGAATTAGCCCTGCTGCAAAGCATTGCATCAAAAATTGTACTTAAACGCCCCTGTTAAACAGGGGCAGAAAAATTGGGCCTTAGGCACTGGTGCTGGTGCCACCACACTGCAACCTCTCCCATATACTCTTGTTTGATTGCAGGAATTAGCCCTGCTGCAAAGCATTGCATCAAAAATTGTACTTAAACGCCCCTGTTAAACAGGGGCAGAAAAATTGGGCTGATGGCATCAACCAGAACCAGAAATGTTCTTCCAACATATCAGCGGAGGAGGAAGAGGATAGACAATCAACATAACAGGACCGTCACTCAGCATCAGCATAGGCAGTCTTGAAGGGATGTGGTATTTCAAAAAAAAATTATTCGGTTACATCAGCTTCAGGTGCTTGGTAGCTGTGGGTGATCCAAGACTGATTCATCTTGATGAAGGTCAGTCGATCAACTGATTCGGTGGACAGGCGCACCCTGTGATTGGTAACAAAGCCACCAGCAGCACTGAAGGTGCGTTCCGAAAGAACGCTGGATGCAGGACAGGCCAGTAGCTCAATTGCATACTGTGCAAGCTCTGGCCAGTGATCCATCCTCAAGACCCAGTAAGCCAGAGGATTTTCGGTGGGAAAGGTGTCCAAGTCTGACCTTGCTCCTAGGTATTCCTGCACCATGTAAATCAGACGCTGGTGATGGGTGCTGGAACCGATCATACCTTGGGGCTGCGGACTAAAAAATTGTCTGAAAGCATCAGTCAGACGGCCACCTTCTCCACCGCTCCTTCTGACCGATGCCTCAGCAACCCGTTGTCCAGGACCAGGAGTTTGTAACCTCCCAGTCTCTGGGAACGCGTTGCACAGACCTTTCTGCAAGGCCTCCCGGAGATGTCTCATCCTCTGCGATGGCAAGATAAGGTCGGCAACCTTACCCTTGTACCGTGGATCAAGGAGAGTGGCCCGCCAGTAATGGTCCCTCTCCTTGATCCGAAGAATACGAGGATCCTTCCGCAGGCTTTGCAGGATCAGGGAGGCCATGCAGCGTAGGTTAGCTGAGGCATTCGGTCCGGAGTCCTCTGGGTCACTAAGGACAACATGATCCCCAGCTACCTCCTCCCAGCCACGTACAAGTCCACGTGTTTCTTGGGACTGTAAATCATCCCTACAAGACTGCTGCTGCTGAGTGCCAGCCTCCACCTCCATGCTGACACAATCATCCTCCTCCTCCTCTTCCTCATCCTCTTCCTGTGTGATGGGTGGCACAGCAGGAACACTGTCTGGATAAAGGGGGCCCTGAGAGGCAAGGAAGTCCTCCTCTTCCTGCCTCTGTTCTGCCTCAAGTGCCCTGTCCATTATTCCACGCAGCGTATGCTCCAAGAGGTGGAGAAGAGGTACAGTGTCACTGATGCATGCACTGTCACTGCTCACCATCCTTGTGGCCTCCTCAAACGGTGACAGGACAGTGCATGCATCCCTGATCATGCCCCACTGGCGTGGTGAGAAAAAACCGAGCTCCCCTGACCCTGTCCTGGTGCCGTAGTCGCACAGGTACTCATTGATGGCCCTCTGCTGCGTGTGCAGCCGCTGCAGCATGGCCAATGTTAAGTTCCATCTGGTGGGCATGTCACATATAAGGCGGTTCTTGGGCAGGTTCAACTCCTTTTGGAGCTCAGCCAGCCGAGCACAGGCATTAAATGATCGGCAGAAATGCACACAGACTTTCCTAGCCTGCTTCAGGACATCCTGTAAGCCGGGGTACCTGCCCAAGAACCGCTGCACCACCAGGTTAAGGACGTGAGCTACACAGGGCACATGGGTCAGTTGTCCCTGTCGGAGGGCGGAGAGGAGGTTGGTGCCATTGTCGCAAACCACCATTACTGGCTTAAGCTGGCGTGGCGTCAACCACCTCTCGGCCTGCCCCTGCAGAGCTGACAAAACATCCGCCCCAGTGTGGCTCCTGTCCCCCAAACAAACCAGCGCAAGCACGGCATGGCATCGTTTTGCCTGCGTACTTGCGTAGCCCCTGGAACGCCTACGGAGCACCGCTGGTTCTGAGGACAGAGCACTGGAAGAGGCCATGGAAGAAGAAGAAGAGGAGGGGGTGGAGGACAGAGGTGTGTCACAACCAATAGTAGCATTTTGGAGGCGTGGTGGCGGAACAACCTCCAACACTACTGCACCTTGTCCTGCATCCTTCCCAGCTGCCAGAAGAGTGACCCAATGGGCCGTGAAAGACAGGTAACGTCCCTGTCCATGCCTGCTGGACCATGAGTCAGCGGTAATATGCACCTTACCGCTGACCGCCCTGTCCAGCGAGGCAAGGACATTGCCTTCCACATGCCGGTAGAGAGCCGGAATCGCCTTCCGTGAGAAAAAGTGGCGTTTGGGGACCTGCCACTGAGGAACCGCACATTGTACAAACTCACGGAAGGGGGCCGAGTCTACCAACTGAAAAGGCAGCAGTTGAAGTGCTAGCAATTTAGCCAAGCTAGCATTCAACCGCTGGGCATGTGGATGGCTGGGAGTGAACTTCTTCCGCCGGTCCAGCAGCTGGGGCAGGGACATTTGCCTGCTATAATCGGACATGGGTGTACCGCTAGCAGAGTTCCCGGAAGCACTTGGCTGTGACACACCTAATTCTACACCTTCATTCCTCTCAGAGCAGGTTTCAGAGAGGACTGAAGGTCTAGTGGGGTTGGAGATGCCAGCTGATGAGGAGCAAGGAGAGGTCCGCTTTGTTCTTTGGTGTGGGTCTTTGAGGTACGCTTGCCAACAAGCTGCATGGCAGGTCAACATATGTCTGGTCAAGCATGTGGTGCCCAAGCGGCTGATGTTTTGGCCACGTGAGATACGCTTGAGACATATGTTGCAAATAGCAGCGGTGCGATCTGATGCACTCGTCTCAAAAAAGGCCCACACCAAAGAACTTTTAGAATAACGCGCAGAGGCAGCGCTCTGCACAGGCGGAGCTCTGCAGTGTGATTCAGTCGGTGTGCTGCCCCTAAGCTGGCCCCCGGAGGGCATCCTGCCTCGTTGGACATGTGCCTCCTCCTCCTCCTCCTCCTCCTCCTCCTCCCTCCTTCCAGGCACCCACGTGGAGTCAGTGCCCTCATCATCCCCTCCCTCTTCATCGCTGTAGCAAACCTGGCAGTATGCTGCAGCTTGTGGAACATGACTGCCAGATTGCTGTCCTTCTTGAGCATCCCCTCTGTCTGCGCTCACGCTACTGCCTTCCTCTAGCTGAGTGTCATCATCAGAGCCCACAAAACACTGGGCATCCTCCTGGAGCATGTACCCAACACTGTGCTCAAAGAGTTCAGGAGACTCCTCAGGAGGACGTGGTGGGTCTAGGGAAGGAGTCACTGATGATGACATTGAGAGGAGGGAAGACGATGCGTTGGCAGCTGCTTTGCTACTACCCTGAGACTGGGTGAGAGAGGATGAGGAGGATGAAGAGGGCTTGGTCATCCACTCTACCAAGTCGTTGGCATGTTGCGGTTCAACATGTCCAGCTGCCGAAAAGAAGGACAAGCATGTCCCATGGCCACGTGCTGATGACAATGCACCGTGTCCACGACCAGCACTGTTGTCTCTAGACACAGAGCCTGCTTGCCCTCTTTTATCGGCTCGCACCTGTCTGCCTCTCCTTGCTGGCCTTCCAGACATGGTAATGGCCTGAAGGGAGTTGGGTAAAACAGCAGTTGGGTAGTGTATATTGTGCTGGAGGCACACAACACCCACTAACTCCTGCAGATGCCTTTATTATAGAACACCAGAGATAAAGGGGTATATACAGATGTATACTGTGCTGTGCTGGAGGCACACACAACTTCCAATAACTCCTGCAGATGGCAAGTGGGCTCAAATAGAGAACAGCTATGTAGGTGGATATAGCGGTATGTACTGGGTACAGAGCACGCAGACAGCACGCACTATCTCCTAACACTACTGACTGCAAGCTCTATTATAAAAGATAGATCACTACTACTAGCTATATAGGTGAGGTGAATATAGCGGTGTATACTGCGGTCAGGGCACGCAGACAATAACCAGAGAACACCAGAGATAAAGGGGTATATACAGATGTATACTGTGCTGTGCTGGAGGCACACACAACTTCCAATAACTCCTGCAGATGGCAAGTGGGCTCAAATAGAGAAGAGCTATGTAGGTGGATATAGCGGTATGTACTGGGTACAGAGCACGCAGACAGCACGCACTATCTCCTAACACTACTGACTGCAAGCTCTATTATAAAATATAGATCACTAGCTATATAGGTGAGGTGAATATAGCGGTGTATACTGCGGTCAGGGCACGCAGACAATAACCACTACACAACAGCAAGATAGAAAATCGTCCGAAAACGATCGGTGTGTACTGTGTTGAAGGTACACAGAACACCCACTGCTTCAGACGCCAACACACTACACGAGGCCGCCGCGATGGCGGCCTTATATAGTGTGGGGCGTGCACTACACAGCCTGAGCTATGATTGGCCACAGGCAGGATGCCTGTGGCCAATCATGGCTCTCCTCGCTGCTGGCGCTGCGATTGGCCAAGCATGCGGGGTTACAGTGCATGCTTGGCCAATCATGAGCCAGCAATGCACTGCGCCATCGCAGTGCATTGTGGGCCGTGAGCGCCACGCGAATTTGACGCGAACGGACCAAAATGTTCGGATTTCACCGAACGGACGAACAGCCAATGTTCGAGTCGAACGTACGTTCGACTCGAACACGAAGCTCATCCCTATCAGTGACTTATCTCTCTATATTGTAATCCCCAACTCTGCATTTTGGGCTTTCATTGCCTTGCACATTTAATATTCTACTATTATTTCCTCTCTAATATATCATGGGTGGAACTGGTAACTCAAATGGGTGTAGCACGAACCCCCGAAGGAGCGGCTGTTTTTTTTTGTTGGGCTTACCGTTACCTCACCTGTTCACTGTGTCCGTCTTAGAGGTCCCGTTGTAGAGTGGATTAAAGAATGTTAGCTCCGACACTTTTTCCAAAGATTTATGTAAAAGAACATGACGTTTTTCAATGGGGGATAGAGGGTTAAGGAGAGTTCAGATACCTTGTAATTGCGGGTTAGAGGTATTTCCTTGATCCAGAGGACAAACAGCTTCCACAGGCTGGATCTGGCAACCACCAGATAGGCCTCTCTCACTGACCTAGCAGCCGGTGAGATGCTCGAACAAAGTCTCTGCCGCAGACTTGTCAATTCAACGGAATCGTTGTGCACTCCTCTGCCACAGGAAAGCACAACCAGCAACTTGTATCTTAAAAAAGGTATCAAAAATATAATAATAATAAAAACTAAAAAACACACAGTGAAAACGTGCTTAATATATCTAAAATAATGATGTCAGGAAAAAAGTAAAACAAAGTGCATATGTGCATAGTAGTGATGGACGAACTTCCGACGGGACGTTTCGCGAACGCGAAATGCGAACGGACCCAAACGTTCGCGAAACCGACCGTTCGCCGCGGGCCCCATTGACTTCAATGGGAGGCGAACTTTGCAAACCTTCATGTCGAATTTGCGGCCACGTGGTAATTATTAGGGGGTAAAACGTAGTCCCACCATCTGGACAATGACATAATACATGTATGAGGTGAATTTGGGATCGATAACTACAAGCATTTTTATTTTATTTGGGAAATTGTTCTAACAATTCAGGACTATGGAGCTAATGAAGGCAATGGAGGAGAGGGAAGGTCAGGGACCAGGGTAGGCAAAGAAGAGGGTGCAGGAGATGATCACCAGCAGCGTGACATACCGGAATGACACATGCACCGTGATAGAGGCATCTGACAGCAGCACCGTAATACAGAGCACTGACAGCAGCACCGTGACATACAGCGCTGACAGCAGCACCGTGACATACAGCGCTGACAGCAGCACCGTGACATACAGCGCTGACAGCAGCACCGTGACATACAGCGCTGACAGCAGCACCGTGACATACAGCGCTGACAGCAGCACCGTGACATACAGCGCTGACAGCAGCACCGTGACATACAGCGCTGACAGCAGCACCGTGACATACAGCGCTGACAGCAGCACCGTGACATACAGCGCTGACAGCAGCACCGTGACATACAGCGCTGACAGCAGCACCGTGACATACAGCGCTGACAGCAGCACCGTGACATACAGCACTGACAGCAGCACCGTAAGCAGCCCCAGGAGGAAGTCAGCACAGCACAGGGATGGTGTGATCCCCTCATAATAAGAACCCCCAGGAGGAAGTCAGCACAGCACAGGGATAGTGTGATCCCTTCATAATAAGAACCCCCAGGAGGAAGTCAGCACAGCACAGGGATATCATAAGCAGCCCCAGTAGAAATATGACACCGCTCAACCTCTTCAAAGAGGAGGGTAGGGGCATATAGTACGGTGTGCTTTTTTGGGTCAAGGAAGTGAGCCAAATGAATTAAGAAGGTCTGTGTGCTTGATTAAAAAAATAGTTTATAGACATATACATGGTCTACTGGTCACATGTGTTGAATTCCTCCGAGATCCATGCCTCATTCATTTTTAGAAATGTGAGGTAGTTAACACTGTGGTGAGCTAGGCGAGTACGCTTATCGGTCACAATCCCCCCTGCTGCGCTGAACGTCCTTTCGGACAGGACACTGGATGAGGGGCAAGCCAACAGTTCGATTGCAAATTGGGCAAGCTCTGGCCAGAGGTCAAGCCTGCCCACCCAGTAGTCTAGGGGTTCATCACTCCTCAGAGCGTCCACATCGGCCGTTAACCCAATGTAGTCGGACACCTGACGGTCTAGGCGTTCCCTGATGCTGGATCCGGATGACACCTGTCGATGGGTCGGCTGAAAGAATGACCTCATATCCGAAGTCACCAACACATCTTCAAACCGGCCTCTTCTTGCAGGCGCTGTTGGATTGGTACCCGCAAATCCTTCTCTGGGAGTGGGAATTGCTCCTCTGCCAGCGCACGCAAAAGCAGAATGCAGCATTTCTCGAAGCAAGGCCTGGAAGTGCTGCATTCTGACAGCCCTCTGCGACGGCGGTAACATTTCCGCCATTTTGTGTTTGTACCGGGGGTCTAAGTACGTTGCCACCCAGTACTGGTCCTTGACCCTCATGCTTTTTATACGGGGGTCCCTATTAAAACACTGGAGCATGAAGGCCCCCATTTGCACTAAAGTGGAAGCGGTGTGGTGGCCTGGCTCCTGCTCATCATCCAGGATAATGTCGTCCTCTTCATTCTCCTCTCCCCATCCTCGCACAACAGGGATCCCAGAAAGGTTTAAAGCATGCTCTTCTTGCTCCTGCTCATCCGCCCCGGCACCATCCTCCTCTGACTCCTCATCAGACTCCTGTTGTTGACTTGTCTCAGATAGAGTAGCCCCCCCTGGGAATTCATCCAGCATTGCGACTTCCTCATCTTCCCGCTCCTGCTCCTCCACAGCCTGATCAATGACACGACGCAATGCACGCTCCAGAAAGAAGGCATAAGGTACCATGTCACTGATGGCGCCATGGCTGCGACTGACCAGTTTGGTGATCTCCTCAAATGGCCGCAGAAGTCTGCATGTGTCGCGCATGAGCAGCCACTGGCGCGGTGAAAAAAAACCCAGCTCCCCAGAACCGTTTCTTTCGCAGAGTTCATACAGGTAGACGTTAACTGCACGTTTCTGCTGGAGCAGCCTATCAAGCATATAGAAGGTTGAGTTCCATCGCGTCGGGCAATCGCAAATAAGACGTCTGACCGGCAGATGGTGTCGCCGCTGAATGTCAGCAAGGCGAGCCATGGCCGTGTAAGATCTTCTGAAATGGGCCGAGATTTTCCTTGCCTGCCGCAAGATGTCCTGGACCCCAGGGTATTTGACAAGGAATCGCTGCACGACCAAGTTTAAGACGTGTGCCATGCACGGCACGTGCGTGATTTTGCCCTGTTTCAATGCGCTAAGCAGATTGGCACCGTTGTCACACACCACTTTACCAACTGTCAAATTGAGCGGTGTTAGCCACTCATCTGCCTGTGAACGCAAAGCTGAAAGGAGTGCCGGGCCAGTGTGGCTCTTTGCTTCCAGGCACAACAGACGCAGCACGGCATGGCAACGTCTCACCTGGCATGTGGAATAGGTTCTGGGGAGCTTGGGCGGTGCAGTGGAAGAGACGCTAGCAGCGGAAAAGGAGGAGGCAGCTGAGGAGGAGAGGGAGGAGGATGGAGTAGGAGGAGGAGAAGAAGAGTCAGGCCTGCATGCAATCCGTGGCGGTAAAACCAAATCTACACGGGTGCCACGGGTTACATGCTTGACGGCCGTCAGAAGGTTCACCCAGTGGGCAGTAAAACTGATATACCTTCCCTGCCCGTGTTTGCTAGACCACGTGTCTGTGGTCAGATGTATCTTGGCACCGACACTGTGTGCCAGAGATACATTCACTTGCCGCTGAACATGGCCATATAGCTCTGGGATGCCCTTCTCTGAGAAATACTTCCTTCCTGGGACCTTCCATTGTGGTGTTCCAATGGCCACAAATTTGCGAAAGGCCTCCGAGTCCACCAGTTTATATGGCAGTAGTTGGCGGGCTATGAGTTCTGACAAGCCAGCCGCCAACCGTTGGGCAAGAGGGTTATCCGGCATCATCATTTTTTTACGCTCAAACATTAGGCCCACGGAAGCCTGCCTTTTTGCAGAAAAATGTGAGCTTGGCGTGATGGAAGGTGGAGTGGAGGACAATTGTGAGGAGAGAGGAGAAGGAGAAGTAGAAGACGAGGCTGGACGGTGAGAGCCTGCAGTGTGGCTTTGTGTGTTCCGTTGCTCCCACTGGGCTCGGTGATGGCTGCTCATGTGCCTTCTTAAGGCGGTCGTCCCTAGGTGAGTATTGGGCTTACCGCGACTAACGCGTTGACTGCAAAGATTGCAGATGGCAACGCTATTGTCAGCAGCGGACACGTTAAAAAAAGCCCACACTGCGGAGCCATGTGCCGGTGTCCTGGGAGCGCCAGATGTGACCGTACATGGTCGATGACTCGCTCCTGATACATTTGCAGTCTGCTTTGTCCCTGCTGTGCAATGTAAGTCATTGCTGCTTCTCCTCCCTATCTGCTGGTCCATATCTCCCTCTGAACTCCCCTCCTCTTCCTCTCTTGTGGGCACCCACGTGACATCACTAGACACGTCATCATCAACGTCACCTTCCCCACCGCTATAAGTAGAGATCTCGGAGTAGGCAGCAACACCGGGGACCAACCTCCTCCTTGGGCTGATCTGGGTACTGGCGTCAGACTGCTGAGTAGCGCTTGTTGCTACCTCCTCTTCCTGATCCAATACCAAGAGTGGCTGCGCATCAGAAATGTCCTCTTGATATGGATCGGAAAATAATTCCAGTGACTCAAGCGGAAGGTATGTGGTGGTGGTGGTGGTGGTCGTGTTGTTGGTGGTAGTGTCTTTGGGGGTGCACATAGCAGAGAGTGAAGAAGAGGGTGCAGATCGAGAGGATGAGGAGGGTGCAGAAGAGTAAGGCTGAGCGAGCCACTCAACCAAGTCTGGTGCATCCTTTAAAGTAATTGAACGCACCTTCTGCAACTTCCCACTTTGGCTCAAGCCTGTTGCTCCTGCCCTACCCCTACCACCCCTGCGGAAGGGCCTGCCTCTTCCTCTGCATGTCATTTTTTAAATGACCCTGTGACAAAACTCTTAGTCCCTATACCGCTGAAGGACTGCTGCAGTATAGGTGAGCGGTCAGCAGTGGTGCACGTCAACCCTATCTATTGTGGACCGATAGCGGTCCTTACAGAACAGCAGACTGTACCGCACTCAAGCCTATGTACCGTAGCACCCTATACCAAGTTACCAGTCCTTATAAGAACTTTTGTGGACCAAGCAGGTTGTGTATTAGTGTTTAGCAGACTGTACGTCAGTCCCTATACCGCTGAAGGACTGCTGCAGTATAGGGCAGCGGTCAGCAGTGGTGCACGTCAACCCTATCTATTGTGGACCGATAGCGGTCCTTACAGAACAGCAGACTGTACCGCACTCAAGCCTATGTACCGTAGCACCCTATACCAAGTTACCAGTCCTTATAAGAACTTTTGTGGACCAAGCAGGTTGTGTATTAGTGTTTAGCAGACTGTACGTCAGTCCCTATACCGCTGAAGGACTGCTGCAGTATAGGGCAGCGGTCAGCAGTGGTGCACGTCAACCCTATCTATTGTGGACCGATAGCGGTCCTTACAGAACAGCAGACTGTACCGCACTCAAGCCTATGTACCGTAGCACCCTATACCAAGTTACCAGTCCTTATAAGAACTTTTGTGGAACAAGCAGGTTGTGTGTTAGTGATTAGCAGACTGTACGTCAGTCCCTATACCGCTGAAGGACTGCTGCAGTATAGGTGAGCGGTCAGCAGTGGTGCACGTCAACCCTATCTATTGTGGACCGATAGCGGTCCTTACAGAACAGCAGACTGTACCGCACTCAAGCCTATGTACCGTAGCACCCTATACCAAGTTACCAGTCCTTATAAGAACTTTTGTGGACCAAGCAGGTTGTGTATTAGTGTTTAGCAGACTGTACGTCAGTCCCTATACCGCTGAAGGACTGCTGCAGTATAGGTGAGCGGTCAGCAGTGGTGCACGTCAACCCTATCTATTGTGGACCGATAGCGGTCCTTACAGAACAGCAGACTGTACCGCACTCAAGCCTATGTACCGTAGCACCCTATACCAAGTTACCAGTCCTTATAAGAACTTTTGTGGAACAAGCAGGTTGTGTATTAGTGTTTAGCAGACTGTACGTCAGTCCCTATACCGCTGAAGGACTGCTGCAGTATAGGTGAGCGGTCAGCAGTGGTGCACGTCAACCCTATCTATTGTGGACCGATAGCGGTCCTTACAGAACAGCAGACTGTACCGCACTCAAGCCTATGTACCGTAGCACCCTATACCAAGTTACCAGTCCTTATAAGAACTTTTGTGGACCAAGCAGGTTGTGTATTAGTTTTTAGCAGACTGTACGTCAGTCCCTATACCGCTGAAGGACTGCTGCAGTATAGGGCAGCGGTCAGCAGTGGTGCACGTCAACCCTATCTATTGTGGACCGATAGCGGTCCTTACAGAACAGCAGACTGTACCGCACTCAAGCCTATGTACCGTAGCACCCTATACCAAGTTACCAGTCCTTATAAGAACTTTTGTGGAACAAGCAGGTTGTGTGTTAGTGATTAGCAGACTGTACGTCAGTCCCTATACCGCTGAAGGACTGCTGCAGTATAGGTGAGCGGTCAGCAGTGGTGCACGTCAACCCTATCTATTGTGGACCAATAGCGGTCCTTACAGAACAGCAGACTGTACCGCACTCAAGCCTATGTACCGTAGCACCCTATACCAAGTTACCAGTCCTTATAAGAACTTTTGTGGACCAAGCAGGTTGTGTATTAGTTTTTAGCAGACTGTACGTCAGTCCCTATACCGCTGAAGGACTGCTGCAGTATAGGGCAGCGGTCAGCAGTGGTGCACGTCAACCCTATCTATTGTGGACCGATAGCGGTCCTTACAGAACAGCAGACTGTACCGCACTCAAGCCTATGTACCGTAGCACCCTATACCAAGTTACCAGTCCTTATAAGAACTTTTGTGGAACAAGCAGGTTGTGTGTTAGTGATTAGCAGACTGTACGTCAGTCCCTATACCGCTGAAGGACTGCTGCAGTATAGGGCAGCGGTCAGCAGTGGTGCACGTCAACCCTATCTATTGTGGACCGATAGCGGTCCTTACAGAACAGCAGACTGTACCGCACTCAAGCCTATGTACCGTAGCACCCTATACCAAGTTACCAGTCCTTATAAGAACTTTTGTGGAACAAGCAGGTTGTGTGTTAGTGATTAGCAGACTGTACGTCAGTCCCTATACCGCTGAAGGACTGCTGCAGTATAGGGCAGCGGTCAGCAGTGGTGCACGTCAACCCTATCTATTGTGGACCGATAGCGGTCCTTACAGAACAGCAGACTGTACCGCACTCAAGCCTATGTACCGTAGCACCCTATACCAAGTTACCAGTCCTTATAAGAACTTTTGTGGAACAAGTGAGTTGTGAATGTTTAGCAGACTGCAGCAGAAGGGCAGCAGTCAAGTATAATATCCTTTCTATATTTGGAAGAAAGAATATTATACATGTACAAGCCTATTACTGTACCACTGATACCAGTCCTGAAAAGAACCTTTGTGGAACTAATAATAACAGCAAGTCTTTAAAATTACCCTCACTGCCTGACAACACTGCTTCCTTCCTGTCCCTATACAAATTGGCAAAAAAAGAGAACGATTAGTGGTTACTGGAACAGCTCTTTTGTGGACCTTGATAGTAACAGCTAATGATGATGATGATGATGATGATGATGAAAGACTAATCTGGCTGTCCCTGTAGCATACACCGTCCTTTCCCTTTCTCTAAACTAACAAAAGACACTCAGGCTGCTGCAAGAATCAGCAGCACAGCAAACCTATCAACACCTAACACCTATACCAGTCCTGAAAAGAACTTTTGTGTACCAAATAGCTAGTGGTTTATCTCTCCCTACTCCACACAGGAACCTGTCCCTATCTTAACAGAAGAAAGAATGTAAAATGGCCACCGGATCGGGTGTATTTATAGGTTAGGGGGAATGTACAAGTGTCCATGTGCTGTCATGTCTCAATTGGCTGTCCTGTATCACATGATAAACGTGTCACCAAAGGTTAAAGTTCTTGTATACATTAAACACGTAAGTCCGCCGCGGCGAACGACGGAAAAAGGCGTTCGAACGTGCGGACCGCGAATGTCGGAAATTCGCCGCGAAACGACCGCCGGGCGAACCGTTCGGCCATCACTAGTGCATAGCATATCAAAATATTAAAACTTGAAGGTGATATACAAGTATTTAAATATTTAAATATTTACGGCAATAGTGCTGTGATAAAATGTTTAATATAAAGTAATGAAGTGCATATAACAGAAAACTTCAAGACCGATTGGGTTTAATCAAGGTGACCCATAGATAGTCCAATCATGAAAAATGTGATGAAATATCACAACCAAGTAAACATAGTGTAGTTGTGTGTTCACAGTGCCAAGCCAACTCTCTCCATTAGGTGATTTCCACGTGTTAGTGCTGGCCACACCAGGTAATTACCTTACTGCTGTAAGGTATACAGCGAAATAGCCTTTAATGGGGAACACTTGAATTCAGAAGATGGACAAGGGGAACTTCACACTTCTCTAGCGTCACCGTCATCCATCAAATTCCTCCGTGGATACTATCAGCATATACACTCAAGGAATAGATAGTGTAGTAGGATTAAAATATTATCAAAGTTTATTAAAATAATATTGAACTACTCACAAAAATAGGGGAGGACAGAGCGCACAGCAAACGGACCAACGAGCGTGTCATATAAATACGACGAGTACACTGCTTATTGCACAAGCCTAATAAATAACTGGGACTAACCCTATATAAATTATAACAAGACAATGCTCGCAGCCATTTTCTAGGAGACTACATATATGTCTCTACAATGGTGAGAGCGGACATTTTGGAGGTAAATGTCTAATTATGTGTTTGACACAGGGTATTCGTCTCGCTGTCATTTTGTTGGTGTCAGTGTCTAATAAATTTAAATGTCATGATCTTTTAATAGTTATTAGTCAGGACATCATTTAGGGATGATTCTAAAAGGCGGCTTGGAGGTAAGCAGGTGCAGAAAAAATTATATATATATATATATAAAGGAATAAAATATATATATAAAAATAAAAATAATCATGTAAACCACCATAAAAATAGATTTCAAATATAAAAAGCAAAAAGAGATAAAAAAGTATATTTAATTTTACTAAAAATTATGAATATAAAAAATATAAAAACAACGGTAAAGAGGGATTGCGGAAGTGACGTATACATTACAAATCTTATAATATAAAATCTAATAATATATATAAAAAATATATATAAAAAATTCTTATAATGTACGGCAGAGAGAGAGATAAATAGTAGAGGGGGAGGGGATGTTAGGGGGGCATTAAAAATTACTAATAAAACAATTCAGATTGAACTCCACATTAAGTCCTCTAGGGACAAAGGTGTCAAGGAAAAATATCCATTTTGATTCAATCTGTCTCAAAGTCCTTACTTTATGCCCCCCTCTCCAATGTTTAGCGTATGGTACAATACCCCAAAACTTCAGGTCCCTAGGATCCTTTTTATGATGTGTAGCGAAATGCTTGGAGACGCTATGTTTGTCGAATCCCTTTAGGATATTTTGTACATGTTCCTTGAGCCTGATCCTCAAGGGTCTCTTTGTGTGACCTACATATTGTAGGCCGCAACTACACTCTAAGACATACACAGCACCTTCTGTGTTGCAACAAATGAAATCTCTGATTTCATGTGTATTACCTGTACTTGTAGATGAAAATTGAAATACCCTATTGGGTTTGCTTGCTCTAGTGCATGCAAAGCACCTCTTACACGGGTAAAAGCATTTCACTGTAAAGAATGTAAAATTCTTTGTAGGTGGATCTGGGATATTCCTCACTATCCTATCCCTTAATGTCGGGGCATGTCTGTATATACATTTCGGTGTGGATGGTAAAACATTATGTAGATCTTTATCGTTCAACAAGATATGCCAGTGTTTCTTAATTATTTTTTCCACAGTTTTATATTGGCTGTTGTAATCCAAGATTATGGCCCCATCGTTTGATCTCGTGTTTCCATTATCTTGCGTTCTTTTTTCTTTAAGGAGATCTTGGCGGTTCATCTTCTCTACTTCCGATATTTTTTCTATAATTAGATCATTATCATAGCCTTTCTTGCAGAATCTCTGACCCATGGATTTGGCCTGTTTTAGAAAAACATCTTGTTTGCTGCAATTTCTACGCAGTCTCATGAACTGTCCCTTAGGAATATTGAATAACCAGTTATGGTGGTGACAGCTTGTTACAGGAAGATAACTATTCTTATCTACACTTTTAAAGTGTGTTTTTGTTTGTAGCTTCCCATCATCTTGTATAATCGCAAGGTCCAGGAAAATCACCTGTTTTTCATCTGTATTCCATGTAAGTGTTATGTTCATGTCATTTAGATTCAATTTGTGTTGGAATTCACTAAGGCTAGTGCTACTTCCTTTCCAGAGTAATAGGATGTCATCAATATATCGTTTATACATCACCAATTCTGTAGGTGTATCAGAGAATACCGTATTTTCCTCCCATTTTGCCATAAACAGACCAGCAACGCTTGGTGCAAACTTGGCACCCATTGCAACGCCTGTTGTTTGATGGTAGAACTTCCGATTAAACCAAAAATAATTATTCTTTAAACAGAAGTCTAAACACTTGACTAAAAATTTTCTTTGTGAACAAATTAGGTCTGAATGTTTTCTCAAGCCCCATTTAACTGCTTCACAAGCCTTATGATGGGGGATTATAGTGTATAGTGAGACTACATCCGCTGTTGCAAGGATAAACGGTCCTTCATTAGAGAATTCTCCCAGGATCTGCAGGATGTGCTTTGTATCTTGGAGGTACGCTTTGGTCTTTTTAACTACTGGTTGCATGACTACAGAATGACTGACTTGCTTCGGCTGCTGTACCAACCACCCAACTCCATAATTGCCCCTTCCCATTAAATGAGACCACACCTTCTTTTGGAGTATTTAGTGGCCGTAGCAGCCTCTTTATTAATCAAAATATAATAATTTAACGTATAACAAAATATCAACAAAACATAATTTATCTTCAAACCCTGAGCGCGTTGGTCATCTGCAGTAAAACTCCCCCTCTCCACCCCATTAGCATATCGATCCAAACAAGCACTGCGGTAATATTCCTTTAACTAGGCCTCAAGCCGACATACTGGCTCAAAGACACCGAACTATTTTACCGCAGTGCACCCATTCACCATCAGCCATATCAACCCTCACTATATGGCATATCATCAACGAGCCCATATCTCCAATGGGTCCCGCATCAACTTCTCTGTGGGGAGGGGTTATCTTCCTGTACCTGCATCGACCAACACCCGCCAACCGCTACGACATCCAACACCGCAAACCTGAAACAGAAAAGAACAAGTTAGCCAGTCCTCCCCCCCCCCGGTAGATTCTACCACAACCACTCCGTCCAAGGTAAGGGAGGGAGGGTGGTAACTGAGCAACTTCCACTGACGCCGGGGCGTAGAGCGCGCACACGTCCTTGCGCTGACTCCGCCCCCTGGCCAATCGCTGCAGTCCGCTGTCCTCATGCCAGCCCTGCTCCTACGCTGTGCTCTCGTCTGCGGGCTGTGCTAGAAGCTATCTATATATGATCCCATCCTCAAAGTTAGTGAGTCTATTCCGTTTACTATAGGCCTAGGGGGGGGGATTGACTTTGTCTTTATGGAGCTTAGGTAGGTAGTAAATTATTGGTGTCCTTACAGACTCCGGTACTAACAATTGTGCTTCCTTTTTATTCAGCACAGATTTCTTCAGACCCAAATGCACTACCAACTCGAGTTCCTTTCTTCCCTTAAACACAGGGTTTTTTGATAATACACTATAGGTTTTTGTGTCATTTAGCAAATTTACCATGTTTTCATTATACTGAGTCTTTGACAAGATTACAATAACTCCTCCTATGTCGGCCGGTCGGATCACTATATCTTTGCGTTCACTTAATCTCTTGATTCCGCATTTCATATAATTTGGTTCTTTCTGCTTCTTGATATCTAGTGTTTTCAAATCTTCAACTACTATCTTTTTAAAAACATCTACAAATTTTTTGTTATTGATTTGAGGATTAAAAACTGACTTATTTCTTAAGGTGCTGTGTATGACATCATTTGACAATGATGCTTGAGTTTTTATAGGGTTGTTGATAAGGTATTTTTTTATATTAAGGCCCCTTATATATTTCTAGATGTTTACTTTTTTGGAGCAAATTTCAGGCCTTTGTCTAATACGGCTGTCTCTTCTGCCGTTAAGGGGATACCACTTAGATTAAAAACACCTTCTCCTTTTATTCTCTTTTTCGCTTGTTCTCTCGCTCCCGCTCTTCTGTCTCTCTTCTTTTTGGACTTATCTCTCTTCCTCTCTGTTCGTCTCTCATCTTCAGGGGATGATGATCTAGACCTCTTCCTAAAAAAGCCTTATTATCATGTGAGTCAGGATAGTAGGTCTGGTAGTAATTATCTTCCCTTTCTTCATCCCGATAATCTCTGAGTAGCGCATAATGATTATAGGTGGGAACTGGGTACTGGTCATACGGCGGATGGTACACCTGTGGTGGTCCCCAATCTTCTCTCTCTCTCCGATTATATTCATAATAGGGAACAGGGTTTCTTACATATGGGGAATGATATGGTCCTCAAGGTTGTTCATAAGGAGGGTGATGCCAGTTATCAACATAACCGGACTTTTTATTGTTGTTACTATTCTTTTTCCAGTGGGGTTTCTTCCATCCCTTTTTCGGTGTCTGGGGGTTCTGCGAGGGTCTCCGTTCTGGATATTGTGGTGTAGATTGTTTGGGAAAACTATGCCCATCATTTGGTTTAGTTGTTTTAGGAGAGTCATTCGTCTTATTCCTTGTTTGTCCATTAGATGTAGGCAGCTTATATGACACAGAGACTGAGTTAGCTAGAGGTGCAACTGCCTCTAATCTAACAGGTTTTTCAGGTGTAGAGTACGTGGAAATTGGGTCTAAATGTCCCAATTGGCTCTGCCACCTGAAGACCTGATCATTTTTTAAATCTCCCATGTCTCTAGTGTATTTTTTGCTCTTTCTTTAGTAGGTCTTTGTTTAGCTGCGTAGATAGAGTTAGAAATTCAGCGGACTCTTTATGTATTTCTAGGTCACCTTTAATTTGCTCTATATTTTGTTCTATTACTTTATTTTCCTCTGCTTCCTTTTAAGTAGGAACTGGAGAAGTTCTAGTCCCTTTTTCGTTAAAGAACCTGAACCACTCATCAATTGACTCTTGATTCAATAGGCCATCATTAGGTGGGATGTCCCACCTGAGTCGTCTAGGGACCAGACCATCTTTTAAGTACTGCTCAAAGGTGGTAGTATCCCACCATAGACATAGACATAGAATTTTTTATTTATATTTTTTATATATATTATTAGATTTTATATTATAAGATTTGTAATGTATACGTCACTTCCTCGATCCCTCTTTACCGTTGTTTTTATATATTTTTTATTCATAATTTTTAGTAAAATTAAATATACCTTTTTATCTCTTTTTGCGTTTTATATTTGAAATCTATTTTTATGGCGGTTTACATGATTATTTTTATTTTTATATATATATTTTATTCCTTTATATATAAAAAAAATTCTGCACCTGCTTACCTCCAAGCCGTCTTTTAGAATCATCCCTAAATGATGTCATGACTAATAACTATTAAAAGATCATGACATTTAAATTTAATAGACACTGACACCAACAAAATGACAGCGAGACGAATACCCTGTGTCAAACACATAATTAGACATTTACCTCCAAAAAAATGGCCGCTCTCACCATTGTAGAGACATATATGTAGTCTCCTAGAAAATGGCTGCGAGCATTGTCTTGTTATAATTTATATAGGGTTAGTCCCAGTTATTTATTAGGCTTGTGCAATAAGCAGTGTACTCGTCGTATTTATATGAAATTCCCTTTAATTTCTATTAGTTTTGGGTCCCTCTTCTGTGTTCGTCTGACCGCTCGTTTTCCCCTAATGTCTTTTGAGCGTGACGCTCTATGTAAAACGGTGGGCGGGGTATACCCGCCCAGTCCTCTCAAAAAGCCACTTTCGGCTGCCATGAAAATATCCCAGTTGAAGTCACGGGAAGTGACGTAACGCGTCGGATACCGGAAGTGACGCCTACACCCGAGTGACACGCTCGTTGGTCTGTTTGCTGTGCGCTCTGTCCTCCCCTATTTTTGTGAGTAGTTCAATATTATTTTAATAAACTTTGATAATATTTTAAACCTACTATACTATGGTGGACTCTATCTATTCCTTGAGTGTATATGCTGATAGTATCCACGGAGGAATTTGATGGATGACGGTGACGCTAGAGAAGTGTGAAGTTCCCCTTGTCCATCTTCTGAATTCAAGTGTTCCCCATTAAAGGCTATTTCGCTGTATACCTTACAGCAGTAAGGTAATTACCTGGTGTGGCCAGCACTAACATGTGGAAATCACCTAACGGAGAGAGTTGGCTTGGCACTGTGAACACACAACTACACTATGTTTACTTGGTTGTGATATTTCACCACATTTTTCATGATTGGACTATCTATGGGTCACCTTGATTAAACCCAATCGGTCTTGAAGTTTTCTGTTATATGCACTTCATTACTTTATATTACACATTTTATCACAGCACTATTGCCGTAAATATTTAAATACTTGTATATCATCTTCAAGTTTTAATATTTTGATATGCTATGCACATATGCACTTTGTTTTACTTTTTTCCTGACATCATTATTTTAGATATATTAAGCACGTTTTCACTGTGTGTTTTTTAGTTTTTATTATTATTATATTTTTGATACCTTTTTTAAGATACAGATTGAGTATTTAGTAGCTGCTGAGTTCTATTTAGGAGTGCAACACCATTTTTTACTTATCTATATTCAAATGAGAGCCAACTCATAAAGTGTTTGCTGCACCTATTAGGATAGAACCTCATTTTCCAATCTCTATATACAGCGCAGGAGCTCCCATATAAATACAACTTGTTGTAAAATTAAAGAGTTGTCACACAGTACCAGTTTCTTTCAGCTGATCTGGCGATACTGTGTGATAGGTGACCCAGGATGCATCCTCCAACTGAGTCTCCAGGCTCTTCCAGAGATACCAGCCTTGTTGCTCGGTCCTCTCCTGAAAAAGTCCTCCCCTGGATCCTCCAGTCACTTAGCTTCTCCCCACAGGCAAGACAGCACAGGACCACCCCTGGATCAGTAGGCCCCAAGGCTTTTGGGCCCACCCTTTCAGTTGCAAAGCCTCAGACCAGCCGGCCCCGAGACATAGAGAAAGACAGCACACACCTCAGGCCAGGAGGGCCATGAGGTCGGGATAATGAACCCCAAAAATATACCTTAAGTACCCTTGCCCAGAATGCACAGAGGCTGAAACACTCCCACCAGGCTATTTCTGAGTAAAAGGGGTACCCAATGCATTCAGTATGTTGCATTTCCAACACTTACCGGTGGTGACAGCGACACCCACGGCCAAGTGGAAACTAGCACAACCCAGATGAACTGGTACAGAAACCAGAACTTTGACATAATTAGTCTGAGCCAAACTGCAGCTTCAGACAATCTTACATTTACAAAAATAATAGCTTCTGTATTGAAAATACCAGCGCTACATGGGGAAAATATTTCACTATGCCAAATCAAGAAAAGTGAGTGCTTTATATCAACTTTAAGCCTTTAGACACTATAATTGAGCGAGTTTAAAAAAAAAAAAATATATTAAAATAATTAGAGAAGAAAAAAAGTAGTTCAAGTATTTGCTGCCACTTCCTTTGAATAATCATAATAGACTGACAGGAGATTTTACTGCTAAAGAAATAAGTCTAAGTATGCGCTGGAACAGTAGTTTATCTCCTGTGGCACCGAGTTCATCCTTTATCACTGGGGAAGATTGAGAAGCCTCAGGGGTCACATTCATTGGTTCAGATGCCAGACATTTCTATTGTCCCTCACAAGCCGAACGCACAAAGAACGGAAAGGAAAATAGAGGCTTTCGTAACATCTTTAATTTATCAAAAAATTACTGTCTTTTGAATAAGACGAGTAATGAGAGACTTTGCGCTGCATCTCTATCTTCTTCATCTTGGTTAGAGGTAGGATTTGAAGACTAGTCTGCAGGGTTGGCCTTCCCTCAGTGATGAATGGCTTTATAATTGTAGGAAAGCACTGTTTCTGCAACCAATTTCCCTTCAATCAGCCTTGAAAAGACAGCAAATAAAAGCAGTGGATTCAGATCACTTAGAGATAAAAAAAAAATACATATAGTTCAGATAGAAGGGTCTATTCTTATAATGTTGTCTCCAGCCTTACCTTTCATCTTGCACCATTGTACATACTCCTCTCCTGTACCTGAATTGTTTACTCTGATTTTACTGAACGTTGTGAGCTTCTCACAGTGTGCATTCGAAGCTGCAAGAAAGAGTTTGGCACAAACGCACACAGTTTGGTTTGGTTTGGAGGATAGACACTGTTTTTTTTTAGAAGATGTGAGAGGTCCAGTCTAAATAGAAAGAGAATAGGGAATGGGTGTTAATATTGGAAGTGGATAAGTGGAGGAGTTGGCAGAAATACAAAAAGGAAGAGGCCTATAAAACGTGCAGTAGTTTGTGTATTTATTTATTTGTAAACCTTCAGCTCTGGGAGGTTTACCCCCCCTTCATGACCAGGTCATTTTTTGCAATATAACAATATGTTATTTTAACTGATAATTGCGCAGCCGTGTAACGCTGTACCAAAATAAAATTGATGTAATTTTTTCCCCACAAATAGGGATTTCTTTTGAAGGTATTACTGCAAAGCAGGAACACTGATCTTTGGCTTCCCCTAGTTAAATCACCTCCCACACAGTGAGTAAGCAGAGGCTACAAACAAATGTAACCCTTTGATCACCCCTGATGTTAACCCCTTCTCAGCCAGTGTCCTTAGTACAGTAACAGTGCATATTTTTTTTAGCACTGGTCACTGTATAAAGCTCCTTTCACACAAGCTTTTCTGCCCAGTGGACTGTTTTGCTCAGCGGGGGATCGATCCGCTGATCTCCGCTGGGCAGGCGGATGACAGGTCCGTCTCTGCTTATGGTGCTGAGACAGACCTGTCAGAGCCCTGTTCTCCTCTAAGGGGCGATTGGATGAAAATGGACCGCCTGTCAATTTTCATCCGATCCCATCCGATCCAATCTGCCAGACGGATGGAAAATAGGGTTTCCATCTGTCTAAATTTCACGGACAGGATTGGATCGGATATCAGTAGATGTCAACAGACATGTCATTGCTGACATCTGCCATCCCATGGGGATGAATGGAGGCTACGATCAGGTCTGCCTGAAAAACGGACAGTAAACAGGAACAGATTCTGGACAACCGCACTCTTAAAAAGTAGCCTTAAAATTCACATCAAAAAATCAAAGATGGAAATCACAGCAGACAAAAATAACTGACGTTTCGCACTAACAGCAGTGCTTATTCATAGCTGGTTTTCTAAATCAAAGAAGGCTACTTTTTAAGAGTGTGGCTGTCCAGAATCTGTTCCTGTTTATTGCTAATAGCAATTGCCAGCACCTATGACTTCCGAACTAAGACCCCTTTCACACAGGGGCGTTTTTTAGGCATTTTTCGGGTGCTTTACCGTTAAAAAAAGTGCCTGTAAAGCGCTTGAAAGAAGCCTCATCTGCAATCCCAATGTGAAAGCCCAAATGCTTTAAGAGCCCTTTAAACTGCCAGCGCCCGAAAAAACGCTCGTAAAGCGCAGCTTAAACTAGCGCTAGTGGGGAGCTTTTAACCACTGCTAGTGGCCAAATAAAGGGTTAAAAGCTCCCACAAAGCGCTGCTGTCAAAAGCGCTTTGCAGGCGTTTTACAGGCGCTTCCTATTGATTTCATTAGGAAGGGGCGCTTTAGGAGTGGTGTATTCACCACTCCAAAAGCGCTGCAAAGAAGCTGCTTGCAGGACTTTTTTTGACGCCCTGCCAGCGCAGCGCCTCAGTGTGAAAACACTCAGGCTTTTACATTGGGATTGCAGTTGAGGCTTCTTTCAGGCACTTTACAGGCGCTTATTTTAACGCTAAAGCGCCTGAAAAATGCCATAGTGTGAAAGGGGTCTCAGTGTGAAAGCACTCGGCTTTCACATTGGGATTGCAGATGAGGCTTCTTTCAGTCATTTTACATGAGCTTTTTTTAACGCTAAAGCGCCTGAAAAATGCCTGAAAAAACGCCCCAGTGTGAAAGGGGTCTAAGAGAAGGATTTATTACCTGTTTGTTTTTCCTTGAGAGGTGATATCTTCTTTTTTCCTATGAAAAACTGACAGGCGGACCTGATCAGAGCGCCCGTGTGAAAGGGACCTAAGTGTCACTTTTCCCCAAAAAGTGTCAGTTTGGTGTCCGATTTTTCCGCCGTAATATCGCAGTCCCGCTATTAGTCACTGATCACCGCCATTGCAAGTAAAAACTAATAAATAAATAAAAATATCCCCCAGTTTGTAGATGTTATAACAAACCAATCTATATACGCTTATTGGGATTTTTTTTACCAAAAATATGTAGCAGAATACATATTGGCTTAAATTTATGAAGACATTATATTTTTTACATTTTTTTCTATTAGGTATGTTTTTTTAGCAGAAAGTAAAAATATCTTTTATTTTTTCAAAATTGTCTGTATTTTTATTATAGCGCAAAAAATAAAAAACACAGAGGTGATCAAATACCACCAAAAGAAAACTCTATTTGTGGGAAAAACTGACAAAAATTTTATTTGTGTACAGTGTCACAGGTCCACGCAATTGTCAGCTAAAGTAACATAGTTCAGTATTGCAAAAAATTGCTTTGTCATGAAGGGGGTAAATCTTCCGGACGTTAAGTGGTTAAGACACACAGCGCAGCTCGGGCCCCAACCCCTGCTCTCTGTTGGCAAGATTTGATTGACAGCAACAAGAGTCAATGGCTCCCCCTGCTCTCAACCAAGCTTCTGAGAGCAGGGACCATGGAAAAGAGCTGCTGCAGAATTTAGCGTATGCAAATCCTAACAATAACCTTCCTTTTTTGCTTCCTTGTGGACTGTTAAATACCATTAAACGCTTTTGAAATATCTGTTCAATAAGTGCAAAAAACAAAACAAAAACATGTTGATCTTGCCAGAGATCTTGTGAGCCGATAATGTTATGTGCAATATACCTGTGCTGACTGTTATCAGTTATTATTGCTCCCAGCTATGTCCGTGGACTACAGAACATATCCCCCATGTTAAGAGAAGAAGAAAAGAAGGGGAGATGTTCTATAATAGCACGGTCCTAGGAAAAAAATTTATAAAATAGCAATTATTTATGATATGCAGTGCTTCCGCAAGCAACATGCTATTTGGTTAAGTTTATATCTACTTTAAATACAGCAAATTAAATGCTTTTTTTTTTTTTGCTTTTTTTTTTGGCTTCAGTTTGGCGTTTATTTTCTATATACTGTATATATCTATAATGTTGCTGGCAAAACAACATCCATTGAACAAAAAAAAAAAAGCAGAACGGCCAAGGATGCACAATGTATCAATATTTATGATAAAATAAATAAATAACAAATCACTTTATTGATGTATTATTCCCTTACCAGCCTCTCTCAATGGGTACAGCTTTACTTGGCGGCTCCCAAGAAGATAAGAAGAAGGGTAGAAGCTGTACGCATACAGAACAGGAGCAATGAGCTACTGTACATACCAAACTGACAGAGCCTGGAATAAAATGTGTTTTTTGTGAGACGTGCGAGTATCACCTATGGGGCCTGAGGAAATTTCGTTCACGGTTTTTCACACAAATTTTTAAGCTGGAGTCTGGGATAAGTAAATATTGTCTAAATACAAGAGGCATGTGCATTCTTCCTTGAATCTTGGTGTGCTTAGTGTATTACTTCCAGATTTGTACTGTAATTCTGGCGTCGCTGCTGTTTTTACAATGTAAAGACATTTGGTGTTAACAAACTGGATTTTTATCCTTATATACTTTATGTTCTTATATATATTGAGGAAAATATTTAACCACTGCATTATTTTAACTAACAATTGCCCGGTCATGCGACACTGTACAGAAATAAAACTGTTCTTATTTTTCCACAAATAGAGCTTTCTTTTGGTGGTATTTGATCACCTTTGTGTTTTTTATTTTTTATGCTATAAAAAAAACAACTTAACCACTTGCCGCCCGCCCTATAACAAATAGACGGTGGCAAAGTGGTTGCATAATCCTGACCGGACGTCATATGACGTGATCAGGATTATGAGCCGCTGCGCGCCCCCGGGGCGCGCATCGCGGCGATCGTTGTTGCGGGGTGTCAGTCTGACACCCGGCAACTACGATCTCGGTAAAGAGTCTCCAACGGAGACTCTTTACCACGTGATCAACCGTGTCCAATCACGGCTGATCACAGTGTAAATAGGAAAAGCCAGTGATCGGCTTTTCCTCACTCGCGTCTGTCAGACGCGAGTAGAGGAGAGCCGATCGGCTGCTCCTCTGACAGGGGGGGTCTGTGCTGATCGATTATCAGCACAGCCCCCCCGAGGATGCCCACACTGGACCACCAGGGACGCCACCAGACCACCAGGGATGCCCAGGACAAGGTATGCTACCCTAGACCACCAGGGATTCCAGTCAGTGCCACAATGGATGCCAATCAGTGCCCATAATGGGCATCACTGATTGGCATGCATTATTGATTGGCACTGATTGGCATCCATTAGTACAATATATTATAATACAATGCCGCCTATCAGTTCCCATCTGTGCCGCCTATCAGTGCCCATCCATGCCACCTATCAGTGCCCATCCATGCCCACCTGTGCCGCCTACCCATGCCCACCTGTGCCGCCTACCCATGCCCACCTGTGCCGACAAACCCTTGCCCACCTGTGCCACCTATCCATGCCCATCCATGCCAATCCGTGGCAGCTATCAGTGCCAATTTGTGCCACCTATCAGTGCCCATCCGTGTCGCCCATCAGTGCCACCCATCAGTGCCACCCATCAGTGCCGCCTATCAGTGCCACATATCGGTGTCCATCAATGCCACCTCATTAGTGCCACTTCATTGGTGCCACCTCATCGGTGCCCATCAGTGCCGCCTTATCATTGCCCATCAGTGTAACCCTATTAGTGCCCATCAGTGAAGGAGAAAACTTACTTATTTGCAAAGTTTTGAAACTGAAACAAAAAAAAAAATTTTTTTCAAAATTTTCAGTATTTTTTTATTTGTTTAGCAAAAAATAAAAACCGCAGAGGTGATCAAATACCACCAAAAGAAATCTCTATTTGTGGGAAAAAAATGATAAAAATTTCATTTGGGTACAGTGTAGCATGACCGCGCAATTGTCTTTCAAAGTGCGACAGCGCTGAAAGCTCAAAATTGGTCTGGGCAGGAAGGTGTTTAAAGCGGTTCTTCACCCTAAAGGGGAAGTTCCGCTATTCTGATCCCTCCCCCCCTCCGGTGCCACAATCGGCACCTTTCGGGGGGGAGGGGGGTGCAGTTACCTGGATAATCCAGGTAACTGCACACACTTCCGGCCAGACCGCCGCAGAACCCCCGCAGACGCCCCCCCCCCCCCCCCCGTTGTGTTCTGGGAAACACACAGTTCCCAGAGACACAGCGGGGGACCATAAGAGACACGCAGCGTGACTCGCGCATGCGCAGTAGGGAACCAGGCAGTGAAGCCGTCATGCTTCACTTCCCGATTCCCTGACAGAGGATGGTGGCGGTGGCAGCAGCGAGACTAGCGATCGCTCGTCATCTGCCGCCGACATCGCTGGAACCTGGGACAGGTAAGTGTGATTTTATTAAAAGTCAGCAGCTGCAATATTAGTAGCTGCTGGCTTTTAATATTTTTTTTTTAGGTGCAGCTCCTCTTTAAGTGCCTGGTATTGAAGTGGTTAAAAAAAGAAATAAATATATAGGGAAGAGGTTAACATCAGGGGTGATCAAAGGGTTAGGTGTGCTCCTAGGGAGTGCTTTCTAACTGTGGGGGAAATGCTGTGACTGGAGGAAGACAGAGATCCGTGTTTCTGCTTAGCGGAAACACAATATCTCAATCTTCCTCCCTCACAGAACAGCAGTCTTCTTGTTTACATAGGCAGATTGCCGTTTAGCCTTTCCTGTGAAAAACAGTTGGTCCCGGCACCCATTGCGCCCGCCGGACCCACTGATTGACCCCCGCTGTGTCCAATCATGCCCTAGAAGCACTGCACGAAATCACGTACTTGTACGTGATTTTGTGCAGGAGGGCTGCCTATTTTTTTCTAGAAAATTACTATATATATATATATATATATATATATATATATATATATATATATATATATATATATATGTGTATATATATATATATATATATATATATATATATATATATATATATATATATATATATATTAAACAAAAATCTGCGAGGTGGATGGATAAATCAATTCACCCGTAGAAAAAACAGCGCATAATATTCAATAGAAGAAAAGAAATTATATACAAATTGCGCTAGTGCAACCTATTGTTCTATGGAAAGAATATTTCTATCTTCCCAAATGTAACCATACAATCACAATATTGTCCATGAACACTGTCCATATATCTAAATTGTACTGAGTACTTGGGATAGTTTCGGGAAACAAGTTGAACCAGGATATCTATTACAGTCCATCCACAGAAAATAAAATTAAAAGCCAAAACTAAAACAAAATGTCCTGGTATAAATCAAGAGGAGTGTACGATGCAATCCTCCCTTAACATGAAAAAACAGAGATCCCGAATTTGCTGGGGTACAATCTCAAGACTGGGGTGACCCCCCCTTAGTAATGCTCTTACCAGATATGCCTGGTTACATAGGCTCTTCGAAAATACTCCTCATCCGCTCGATTTCATCCGGTTCGTTTGCGCTAGGTAATACACGGTCGGATGTGCTTGGTTACGCGGGCTCTCAGATGTTACTCATCGGCTGGATCCCATCCACTGCATACACGATCGGATGTGCTTGGTTGCACGGGCTCTCAGATGTTACTCATCGGCTGGATCCCATCCACTGCATAAGTGCCGGGTGATTCAAGATCTCCGAAAGAAGCAATTACGGGAAACAAACATAGCGTAATACTGTCTTATAAAAACACAATTTATTTAAGTAAAAATGTTGCACTCACACAAAGTTAATTCTTTAAAGCATTGGTTCACTCAGCGTGCATAGTTCTTAATCACAGTCTCAGGGGAAATAATAGCATCAGCCGCTAATGGCCGTCACCACTTAGTAGCTCACGGTTAAAGCTGTGCGTCTCTTCCTCCCTCCTGTCAGTTCCTCTATGCTGCGAACCTGTGCTACCACCCTGACGCGTTTCGTCGTATTGACATCACCCTCAGATGATGTCAATACGACGAAACGCGTCAGGGTGGTAGCACACGTTCGCAGCATAGAGGAACTGACAGGAGGGAGGAAGAGACGCACAGCTTTAACCGTGAGCTACTAAGTGGTGACGGCCATTAGCGGCTGATGCTATTATTTCCCCTGAGACTGTGATTAAGAACTATGCACGCTGAGTGAACCAATGCTTTAAAGAATTAACTTTGTGTGAGTGCAACATTTTTACTTAAATAAATTGTGTTTTTATAAGACAGTATTACGCTATGTTTGTTTCCCGTAATTGCTTCTTTCGGAGATCTTGAATCACCCGGCACTTATGCAGTGGATGGGATCCAGCCGATGAGTAACATCTGAGAGCCCGTGCAACCAAGCACATCCGATCGTGTATGCAGTGGATGGGATCCAGCCGATGAGTAACATCTGAGAGCCCGCGTAACCAAGCACATCCGACCGTGTATTACCTAGCGCAAACGAACCGGATGAAATCGAGCGGATGAGGAGTATTTTCGAAGAGCCTATGTAACCAGGCATATCTGGTAAGAGCATTACTAAGGGGGGGTCACCCCAGTCTTGAGATTGTACCCCAGCAAATTCGGGATCTCTGTTTTTTCATGTTAAGGGAGGATTGCATCGTACACTCCTCTTGATTTATACCAGGACATTTTGTTTTAGTTTTGGCTTTTAATTTTATTTTCTGTGGATGGACTGTAATAGATATCCTGGTTCAACTTGTTTCCCGAAACTATCCCAAGTACTCAGTACAATTTAGATATATGGACAGTGTTCATGGACAATATTGTGATTGTATGGTTACATTTGGGAAGATAGAAATATTCTTTCCATAGAACAATAGGTTGCACTAGCGCAATTTGTATATAATTTCTTTTCTTCTATTGAATATTATGCGCTGTTTTTTCTACGGGTGAATTGATTTATCCATCCACCTCGCAGATTTTTGTTTAATGTTTTTTAGTGGTTTTATTGATTTAATACCTTTTAGAACAGCTGCTTAAATTCCACAACTCCCAGGTAGAAAGCATACTCTTTAATGCTAAGCGCCTTTTATTTGCGTGGTTAACGGGCGGAGGTTATCCTAAGCAAAGGCACACATATATATATATATATAGTTTCTCACAAAAGTGAGTACACCTCGCACATTTTTTAAAATATTCTATTATATCTTTTCATGTGACAACACTGAAGAAATGACACTTTGCTACAATGTAAAGTAGTGAGTGTAAATGCTGTAAGGGAAAAATTAAAACCTTCAGATTTTTTGAAGAAAATTGGATATTTTTGCGTACATTCGATTTTAACCATTTTGCAAAAAGGCACAATGTAAAAATTACAAATATTTGTTATTTATTAACTCCATACAGGTTAATCTTTTATTTTTAGTTGGAATTTAGCAGGAATTTTGTAAGATTATCAGTTTTTTTTGTAATAATGGTTTTAGTGTATTTTTAGCGAACATCTTGTTTTGATAAACATTTGCGCAAAAAACGCGGGGTCTAAAAAATCTGTAGCACCTTCTCTTTATTCCAGAGGACATATTTAGAAGGTAATCAAACTCTGAAAGCTGTAACTGAAAATGAAAACCTCCAGATTTTTTGAAAGATTTTTGGGGACTGTCAGTTACAGCTCTTTGCTCTTTGCTCTGCCCCCTCCACCCTCACTGGAGCGCTGAACTGTGGAGGGGTGGAGCGGCTGGCTAAGGCTCTCATTGGCTCACTCAGAGCCTGAGCTGGGTGTCCGACTCTGTGATGTCAGCAGAGAGCAGACTTCAATCTGCTCTCTGCTGAAAACGGGTCACAGGAGTGCAAAATGAACTGCACTCCTGTGATCCACATGAGAAGTAGAGCCAAACGAGCTTTGGCTGTACTTCTCCTTTAACACTACATTTAAAAAATAAATGTATTGATTTATTGTTTATAGATCTATATTATTTTTTGTATTTTTAATCTATCTGAAGTTTAGCTTTGGTGAACAACTTCATCTTCAGGAAAGTCTTCTACTATGGACCCACTCTTCCCTGCTGGACCCCCCTCTGGCAGCCCTTTATTTGGTCTATTATGCCTGGGGGGCAGGACTTGGTTGTCAGGTGGTCAAGTGGTCACATAAACAGTCCCTCTGGCTCCTGATTATTAATAGAGCCCAGGAGCTGTCTTTGACAGCTCATTCTCTGTGCCAGGAGTGACAGAGAGTGCACTCTCAGGACCGAAACCTTTGGACGCATATGTGCAACATGGGTTCATTATAGCCCACTCTCGCTGCTGCATACACTATACTACCAAAAGTATTGGGAAACCTGCCTTTACAAGCACATGAACTTTAATGGCATCCCAGTCTTAGTCCATAGGGTTCAATATTGAGTTGCCCCCCCCCCCCCCCCCCCCCTTTACAGCTATAACAGCTTCAACTTTTCTGGAAAGGCTGTGCATAAGGTTTAGGAGTGTGTCTATGGGAAAGTTTAACCATTCTTCCAAAAGCGCATTTGTGAGGTCAGCCACTGATGTTGGATGAAAAGGCCTGGCCTGCAGTCTCCAATCTAATTCATCCCAAAGGTGTTCTATTGGGTTGAGGTCAGGACTCTGTGCAGGCCAGTCAAGTTCCTCCACTCCAAACTCGCTCATCCATGTCTTTATGGAGCTTGCATTGTGCACTGGTCCAAATCATTTGGTGGAGGGGGATTATGGTGTGGGGTTATTTTTCAGGGTTTGGGCTTGGCCCCTTTAGTTCCAGTGAAGGGAACTCTTAAGGCGACAGCATGCCAAGACATTTTGGACAATTTCATGCTCCCAACTTTGTGTGAACAGTTTGGGGATAGCCCCTTTCTGTTCCAACATGACTGCGCACCAGTGCATAAAGACATGGATGAACGAGTTTGGGGTGGAGGAACTTGACTGGCCTGCACAGAGTGCTGACCCCAACCTGATAGAACACCTTTGGGATGAATTAGAGTGGAGATTGCATGCAAAGCCTTCTCGTCCAACATCGGTGCCTAACCTCACAAATGCGCTTCCGGAATAACCTTGCGGACAGCCTTCCCAGAGGAGGTGAAGCTGTTATAGCTGCAAAGGGTGGGCCAACTCAATTGAACCCTACGGACTAAGACGGGAATGCCATTAAAGTTCATCTGTGTGTAAAGGAAGGTGTCCAATACTTTTGGTAATATAATGTGTATGTGTTATGTGGGCAGAAAGAGGTTTTATTACATGCAGCCCACTTCTGATTTGAGAATTTTACTGTGTGGTTCTGCCTGCTGTCACACATCATTTTCTTCAAAACAGTCCCAGGTAAACCTTACATCTGCCATGGTCCAAGTTCATTTATTTGGAAAAGTCCATACTCATTTCCCAAATGGGCCTTTAAGGTGTGGAGGCTGTCTGGGACTGTTTTGTGACTTTCATATACACTTGCAAACAAAAATGCGCAGCAATGCTGAAAGGTAAAAAATTGATGTTTTTTATTTAATGCCATATGGAAATACTTCACTTATTGGTCTACTTGCATTAAAAACAAGAGGCATCATTCTGCTTGCTACCTGGAGGCCATGGACCATATATTCATAGGCATCCATGAAGCTCTTTACTGCTAGATGGTTCCTAGGGGTCAGGAATAGAAACATACACTATAGGGGCCTTTGGGAAAGTGGAAGCCTTGTGTTATTAACTCATTATAGGGCATGAGAAAAAAATTCTGACCTTGCTTCATAATAGGAGCAGTCCTTATGAAAAGGCAGCTTGCTGGTCAATCTGTTGCCTTTCAATTCGCTAATAATGTCCTCAATTTTCATCTGTTTCTTGGCTATATCTGTACAGTTAAACACTTGCTAATTACCTTGGTGAGCTAGTTTTCTGGGTCCTGTCAGTGATGAATACAAACCATCTCATCTCTCTTATCTGGGTCTGACTTTTTATCCTTCCATCTGGAACTGCAGCCGCTAATGAATTTATGATTCTTCTCTACACCCTGTCTCCTTAACAATGTTTCACAATGTATTACAATCTGTAGCGCTAAGCATCTTACCCGCCTTGTCCTTGCCCACTGATGTGTCAAAGAAGGACAAAAGTTAGAGAATGACTAATCATTTGCATATATTTGGAAAATACATTTTACTTAAAGTGAACCCCCCTCCCTATTTAGTTTATATCCCAAAGGATTGATTAAAATGAAGAATAGTGTTTGCTTTTCTTCTCAAGCAAATATAATCTTTTATCTCGGACAGTGTAAGACAAATAGGAGTTTCTGTAGAGATGAGGAGGGTCATTATATTAGTAACTGAGTATTGGAATGTAGTATCATCTGACCCTCCAGTGCTCTCAGTTAGAAAAGGACATCTGATGCAGGCTGAATGGCTATACTTAATCATATATATTATAACTCTCTTTTATATGTAATTATAATGTCAATGACAAATATCTAACTTCAACTGTAAATTAAAAGTCTGCTTTTATTTGAATCTCAATCTTGTTGCAGAGCTTACTTAGCTTGCTAAGATAACAGTCCACCTATAGTTAGATCCATATATATTTGGGCACAGGCACAATTTTAGATTTTTCAGGTATTTACCAAAACATATTTAGTTTTAGTTAAATAATGGATATGGGCTGAAAGTATACACTCTCAGGTTTAATTTGAGGGTATATACATGCAAATTGGAGGAAGGTTTTAGGAATTACGAAAGAATAGCCATCCCCCTTTTTCAAGGAACCAAAAGTGATTGGACAATTGAATCAAAAGCTGTTTCATGGCGAGGTGGTGTGGGCTACTCCTTTGTTATCTCTTCATAAATTAGGCAGGCAAAGGTCTGGAGTTGATTCTAAGTGTGGTATTTGCATTTGGAATCTAATGCTGTGAACCTACATCATGCGTTCAAAGGAGCTGCCCATGCAAGTGAAACAGGCCATGGCAAGGCTTCAAAAACAAAACAAATCCATCAGAGAGATAGCAGTAGCATTAGGAGTGGCCATCTGAGGGAAGAAGAATGCACTGGTGAGCTCAGCAAAATAAAAAGGCTTGGACATCCACGGTAGACAACAGTGGTGAATGATCGCAGGATCCTCTCTGTAGTAAAGATAAACCCATTCACAACATCCAGAAAAGTGAAGGACACTCTCCAGGAGGTGGGTGTATCATTGCCAAAGTCTACAATAAAGAGAAGTCTTCACAAGAGCAAATACAGAGGGTTCACCACAAGGTGCAAACCATTCATAAGCCTGAAGAATAGAAAAGCCAGATTAGACTTTGCCAAAAAAAACATCTAAAAAAGCCAGACCAGTTATGGAAAACATTCTTTGGACAGATGAAACTAAGATTACTCTGTACAAGAATGAAGGGAAGAAAAAAGTGTGGAAGTGTGAAGAAGGCTTGGAACAGCTCATGATTCAAAGCACACAATGTCATCTGTAAAACATGGTGGACGCAGTGTGATGGCGTGGGCATGCCTGGCTTTCAGTGGCACTGGGTCATTGGTGTTTATTAATGATGTGACAGAAGACAGAAGCATCCGGATGAATTTTTCAGTTATTAGAGATATACTGTCAGCCCAGATTTAGCCAAATGCAGCAGAGTTGATTGGATTCACAGTACAGATGGACAATGATCCAAAACACACTGTAAAAGCAACCCAGGAGCTTTTGAAGGAAAATAAGTGGAATATTCTGCAATGGCTGAGTCATTCATCTGATCTCAACCCAATTGAACATGCATTTCACTTGCTGAAGGCAAAACTAAAGGCAGAAATACCCACAAACAAAGAACAACTGAATACAGACGCAGTTAGAGCCTGGCAGAGCATCAGACAGAAGGAAACTCCGTCTTTGGTCCATGGGTCCCAGACTTCAGGCAGTCATTGCCAGTAAAAGATTCTCAAAAAAATATTAAAAATTAACATTTTATTTAGTATTAATTTGTCCAATTACATTTTAGCCCCTAAAAATGGGGGGATTGTGTTTAAAAATAGTTGCAGTTCCTAAAATTTGTACTTGATATTTATGTTTAAATGTATGACAATTGTGCCTGAAGAGGCACATGCACGGAGGCGTCCAAGATGGCCGCATAGCCTTAAAGCTTCACTCCGGTTCTCTGATCCCCGCCACAGCCTTCAGAGCTCTTGTCCCGAGCCGGCTTCACCTCTGATCACTCAGGGAACACCCCAGGAGTCACCTGATATCCGGTAGCTCTGCAAGGAGAGACCTCTCCTGCCAGCTAGACTTCACTCTGCAGCAGTCTGGCCTACCCAAGATGGCGGCCTCAGCTACATGAGGCACAAACCCAGAGATTGCCCACGACCTAGCCCCCATGCATGTGAATGCCGCAATGAGTACCCCTCCCAGCAGGCTGCACCGTTTCCTGCATCCACTGAATCATTGTTTGGGGGTACATTGGAAGGCCTCAAACTTATACCCATGAGTGACTTGCTGGCCAGCCCGGATACATGTTTGGGGCCCACAATTACCGTCTCACCCCTACTGACTTCCCTTCTATGATGGCAGCGTTTTCAAAAATGTTATCTAGGGGCCTAATCCAAACAGCTGCTCAGATCACCTCTTTAATTCATGCTGATCTTCAGCAAATAGGGGCACAGATTGAGGTCATAGAAAAGAAAGCTGACCAATCTGTCGCCAGAATTAACCAGAACTTTGCCAGAATACAGGACCTCCAGGACCACCTAGAGACTTCTCTGTCCAAAATTGATGACTTGGAAAACAGATTCAGACGTTACAATTTCAGAATAAGGGGCCTTCCTGAGTCGGTGAAAGAACTCTATCCAGCAGTCCACTCTTTTATTAGGGATTTAAACCCTGATATCCCAGACTACTGTTTGGAGCTAGACAGTGTACACAGAGCCCTGCAACCAATACGCATGGATGGCCTTCCCCGGGACATCATAGTCAAACCCCATTTTTACGCTGTAAAAGAAGAGGTAATGAAAGTGTCTCGCAATTCAGATAGACTCGCAATTAAGGGTCATCAAATTCAGGTCTTCACTGACCTTTCTCCTTATACTGTTAAAAAATGCCGCTCTTTGAAACGCATGCTTCAGGTTCTGACACGAATAGAAATGACATACAGTGGTGTGAAAAAGTGTTTGCCCCCTTCCTCATTTCCTGTTCCTTTGCATGTTTGTCACACTTAAGTGTTTCGGAACATCAAACCAATTTAAACAATAGTCAAGGACAACACAAGTAAACACAAAATGCAATTTGTAAATGAAGGTGTTTATTATTAAAGGTGAAAAAAAATCCAAACCATCATGGCCCTGTGTGAAAAAGTGATTGCCCCCCTTGTTAAAACATACTATAACTGTGGTTGTCCACACCTGAGTTCAATTTCTCTAGCCACACCCAGGCCTGATTATTGCCACACCTGTTCACAATCAAGGCATCACTTAAATAGGAGCTGCTTGACACAGTAAGGTCCACCAGAAGATCCTTAAAAGCTACACATCATGCCGAGACCCAAAGAAATTCAGGAACAATTGAGAAAGAAAGTAATTGAGATCTATCAGTCTGGAAAGGGTTATAAAGCCATTTCCAAAGCTTTGGGAATCCAGCAAACCACAGTGAGAGCCATTATCCACAAATGGCGAAGACATGGAACAGTGGTGAACCTTCCCAGGAGTGGCCGGCCGCCCAAAATTACCCCAAGAGCGCAGCGACGACTCATCCAAGAGGTCACAAAAGACCCCACAACAACGTCCAAGGAACTGCAGGCCTCACTTGCCTCAGTTAAGGTCAGCGTTCATGCCTCCACCATTAGGAAAAGACTGGGCAAAAATGGCCTGCATGGCAGAGTTCCAAGGAGAAAACCACTGCTGAGCAAAAAGAACATCAAAGCTCGTCTCAATTTCTCCACAACACATCTTGATGATCCCCAAGACTTTTGGGACAACATTCTGTGGACCGATGAGACAAAAGTGGAACTCTTTGGAAGGTGTGTGTCCAAGTATATCTGGCGTAGAAGGAACACTGCATTTCATAAAAAGAACATTATACCAACAGTAAAATATGGTGGTGGTAGTGTGATGGTCTGGGGCTGTTTTGCTGCTTCAGGACCTGGAAGACTTGCCGTGATAAAAGGAACTATGAATTCTGCTGTCTACCAAGAGATCCTGAAGGAGAATGTCCGACCATCTGTTCGTGTACTCAAGCTGAAACGAACTTGGGTTCTGCAGCAGGACAATGATCCTAAACACACCAGCAAGTCCACCACCGAATGGCTGAAGAAAAACAGAATGAAGGCTTTGGAGTGGCCTAGCCAAAGTCCTGACCTGAATCCTATTGAGATGTTGTGGTATGACCTTAAAAAGGGCGTTCATGCTCGAAAACCCCCTAAATGGAATTAGGACAATTCTGCAAAGATGAGTGGGCCAAAATTCCTCCAGGACGCTGTAAAAGCCTCATTGCACGTTATCGCAAACGCTTGGTTGCAGTTGTTGCTGCTAAGGGTGGCCCAACCAGTTATTAGGTTTAGGGGGCAATCACTTTTTCACACAGGGCCGCGATGGTTTGGATTTTTTTTCACCTTTAATAATAAACACCTTCATTTACAAATTGCATTTTGTGTTTACTTGTGTTGTCCTTGACTATTGTTTAAATTGGTTTGATGTTCTGAAACACTTAAGTGTGACAAACATGCAAAGGAACAGGAAATGAGGAAGGGGGCAAACACTTTTTCACACCACTGTACAGTCATTTGTATGCTGCACACCAACGTACAGCGATAAGGATGATCCACCACACCGTTAGCATACACACCCTACAGCTCAGAGACCTCCAGCGACACATAGAGGATCTAGACAACTGCAGGAGGCGACACAACTTGAGGGTGAGAGGCATCCCTGAGACGGTTGAGCCTGAACAAATTTTACCCACAGTAACGGGCATATTCAACCACCTCCTCGACAAGCCCCCACAAACACCCATCAACATGGAACGCATACACAGGGCCCTTAAACCATGCTGGGACACAGACCCACCACAGACATTGCATGCTGTCTAACTGACTTCAGGCTAAAGGAAGAAATCCTCTGGAAAGCCTGCAACAAGCTACAACTGTTACATGAGGGGCACATCTATCAGGATCTCTCGGCCATCACTCTTAAACACCGTAAGGACCTGTGTCCCCTTCTAGACATCCTCCGTTCCAAGGGAATCCACTATCAGTAGAAATTCCCATTTTTCCTGTCAAGAACCCCCCAGGGCCACACAGCCATACTGAGGATCCCAGAAGAATTAGATGCCTTCTGCCAAATGCTCAACATCCCTGTTGTCGAAGTTTACAAATGGTATGCGGACTTCACCACTTCAAGCCTAAACCAACCATTGGCTAGAGAGGAGCCAATAGATGCACAGGAGGTGTGGTACCGAAGACACTGTTCGCCATCCGGCACGAAAGCTCCCCTGTCTTGCAGGGCACGCTGAGACCACTGAAGTGACCTCCACTGAATGCATCCAGGACAGATAAGTATGAAGACCCTATCCATTTTATACCCTCTACCTGTTTTGTCACCCTGCTGCAAAACCCATGAACACAGTATTGCCTGCTAGGATGAGACTGAATTTCACCCACAACATCCTATCCCTTTGACTGACTAACCAGGCCTCCCTGAAGGACATACTAAAAGGACTAGGGATGAGCTTCGAGTTCGAGTCGAACTCATGTTCGACTCAAACATTGCCTGTTCGCCTGTTCAGCGAACAGTGAACAATTTGGGCTGTTCACGGGAAAATACGAAAAGCCGGAACACCCTACATATGGGAGAAATCTAAAGTGCTAATTTTAAAGGCTAAAATGCAAGTTACTGTCCTAAAAAGTGTTTGGGGACCCGGGTCCTGCCCCAGGGGACATGGATCAATGCAAAAAAAGTTTTAAAAACTTCAGTTTTTTCAGGAGCAGTGATATTAATAATGATTAAAGTGAAACAATAAAAGTGTAATATTCCTTTAAATTTCATACCTGGGGGGTGTCTATAGTATGCCTGTAAAGGGGCGCATGTTTCCCGTGCTTAGAACTGTCCCTGCACAAAGTGTCATTTCGCAAAGGAAAAAAAGTCTTTTAAAATCACTTTCCATTGTTGGCTCCCGTAATAGAGATAACACTCAATGAGTGTTCTCTGAATTAGCCGACACCATAAGCCGCACCTGCGTTACATCAGAGGGGGGTGGGGTCACCCATATGTCACTGGGGAACCCCATGGGTTCCCTCATCCCCGCCCTCCTAATATAAGAAACGTCAGCGCTGGGATCTGTGTCTCCGCAGTAGAGAAAGAAGACGGATGTATGGACAGCGCTGGACTGAAAATCACCCATCAAGAGATGATCATCCATCGCTGGATAGGAAGAGTGGATTAGCACCGCTGGAATCTTTTTTTTTTTTTTTAATAAAGGAATTTTTCAAAAGTGTGTTTGTCTTATTTAACCATTTTTACACTTTCTTTGTGAAATGGTAGGGGTACTTTTGCACCCCCTTACCATTTCAAACAGGGGGTGCTGGGATCTGGGAGTCCCCTTGTTAAAGGGGGCTTCCAGATTCTGATAAGCCCCCCGCCCGCAGACCCCCACAACCACCGGCCAGGGTTGTGGGGATGAGGCCCTTCTCCACATCAACATGGGGACATGGTGCTTTGAGGGGTCACAGACCCCCAAAGCATCCTCCCAATGTTGAGGGCATATGGCCTGATACGGTTCAGGAGGGAGGGCGCTCTCTCGTCCCCCCCTCTTTTCCTGCGGCCTGCCAGGTTGCGTGCTCGGATAAAGAGTCTGGTATGGATTTTTAGGGGGACCCCACGTCAATTTTTTTTATTATTTGATGCGGGGTTCCCCTTAATATCCATACCAGACCTAAAGGGCCTGGTATGGATATTTAGGGGGACCCCCACGCTTTTTTTTTTTTTTATCAATGAATGAATTGTCGGCTAATACAGAGAACACTCATTGAGTGTTCTCTGTATTACCGGAGCCGACAATGGAAAGTGATTTTAAAAGACTTTTTTTCCTTGCGAAATGACACTTTGTGCAGGGACAGTTCTAAGCTTGGAAACATGCGCCCCTTCACAGGCATACTATAGACACCCCCAGGTACGAAATTTAAAGGAATATTACACTTTTATTGTTTCACTTTAATCATTATTAAAATCACTGCTCCCGAAAAAAACGGCCGTTTTTAAAACTTTTTTTTGCATTGATCCATGTCCCCTGGGGCAGGACCCGGGTCCCCAAACAATTTTTAGGACAGTAACTTGCATATTAGCCTTTAAAATTAGCACTTTAGATTGTGAAGGTTCGAGTCCCATAGACTTTAATAGGGTTCTAAAGTTCACACGAAGTTTAGGTCTGTTCGCAGGTTCTGGTGCGAACCGAACAGGGGGGTGTTCGGCTCATCCTTAGAAAGGACAACAGTGTATGGCATTGTAAGGTCAGAATATCAGCCAACCCACCCCCTCCCAGTAAGAGTAACAATAACATAGGGTGACCAACCATAAGGAGTCACTGATAACTCAAGGAAGGGCAGGGGGAAGAAAGGAAGTGGGGGAAAGGGGGAAAAAGAGACACTCTTGCTATATTTATGACTGATCTCACTTCCCCCAGATCCTTAGACTATCCAATTGAAGTATTCCACCAATGAAACATCACTTCCAAATGATTAAATTAACAACCCCATACAGCCTCCCCCATGCTTAATGATTGATTACCATGATCACAAGACCACTTACCAACCTTTCCCTAACCGGAATCTCTTGCTATGAACTCCCTCTAGCTATGTTCTGACATTGCGCACTATACCCACCATAGGCCGCACCAGGGTAATTAACAAACCTTACCTGTTATCTTGTTACAATGTTTAAGAAGTTCCAAGTTATTGTCTCATTTAAGGTCTGATCATACTGGGTCACAAACCAAGATCATTTGTCCTAACTTGATGTTGATGTGTTCTTGTTTAAGTTTAAACAGCCTCTAAGTAAAAATAAATTGGTCTACAGAAAAATGTTATAAAATAGGCATAAACTCTACATCATATTACAGGCAGTCCCCCAAACTACCCTCTGGGAGGTTAGCCCCTCCGGCAACAGTTCTCCCACGGCACTCACACCATTCACACAACACCGAGCTCTAAACCCGCATAAACGACACAACTACACATACCCCTAAAAGCAACCCCTTCCTCGCTACCTTACAAAACAAACCTTTATGGCTGTTGATCTGATGGAGTACCCAGACCAGTACTTCTCCCTTGACAGACCACCTCCCACACAGTGGAAACCTCCTGCACCACATCTTCTTAGATAGTCCTACATCCCGCATAACACTAATCTTCTCCGGCAATACCACACAAACGGTATATTCCACACCTGTCACTGGACTACTTTCTCTTACACTTCTCATATTACATCTAGACCCCCCATCCCATCTACCTCCCAGCCCCAACGGAACAAAGCTGACATAATATTTTTACAGGAAACACACTTCTTCACCTACTCCATCCCGAAACAAATGAATTGATACTATTCAAATGCATACCATGCATCTAACCGAACGTCTAAATCCAAAGGAGTATCCATACTCTTGGCAAAGCACTGCCCCTTTCAACCCACTGACATGCTAGCCGACGAAGATGGTAGATTTCTCTTTCTGAAGGGCTCATCACCTTAGCTAGTGTCTACGCCCGAAATAGCCACCAGGTTACCTTCTTTTGTGACATAAATAGAGCGTTGACTACATTTCAGGAAGGCACCCTTATCCTAGGAGGTGATTTTTATATCCCCCTAAACCCTCTCCAAGACACCTCTACCGGTACATACTCTCTCCCCTATGCCGCTCTACGATCCATCAAATCTCAACTACGAGACCTGTTGCTCCATGACTCCTGGCACACATTAAACCCTAGTGGCAGAGACTTTACCTTCTTTTCAGCCCCACAAAATAGGTACTCCAGGATCGACTACCTATTGATCACACAGAATGACCTACCCTTCCTTAAAAGTACATCCATCGACCCCATGTTCCTATCGGAGCACCACCCCATCTCCATGACTATCTCATTCCCAGAGGTACACAGTCACCCATAGTCTTGAAGATTAGACTCCTCTCTGCTCACAGACCCTTCTATTGCAGATGAGGTTAAACTCTGCATTAAACAATATTTTGAAGAAAACAAACCTACTGACACCTTCCCAGTCATTACCTGGGAAGTTCACAAATGTGTGATATGGGGCATCCTTATCGCGGCAAACAAAATAGAGAGAAAAAGAAACATATCCTAAAAAACTTGAATGTGCACATAACTGCACACAAGCGACTGACACCCTACACACCTTAGTAAAGACCAGGACTGAACTCCTGGACATTCTTGGCAAACAACGCAAACGCAAATACATCTTATCCCAAAAGATGTACTATGAATACGGCAATAACTCTGGAAAGTAATTAGCTAGAGCCCTACAAGCTAAGAGAACTGCCTCCACAATGCATTCCTTGATACGGATTCCTCGGACGTAAAATGAATTCACCCCCTCACATAGCCAAACAATTTGTAGACTATTAGTCACAACTGTATAACCTACCCCCAACAGACCCATTAAAAAGCACTACATCAAGAAAACAGTTAATCACTGATTTCTTTACACAATACAGTCCCACCCCACTATCAAACACCATAGCTCATATCCATCTGACAGGAAAAGAAGCCGAATTGGCTCTGAAACAAATGAAACCAGGCAAAAGCCCAGGCCCAGACGGACTGACCGTGGGGTATTATAGGACTTATGCAGAACTTCTCCCCCCCCCGCTTTATGTCAACTTTCAACTCCTTTGCTTCATCGACAGAACCCCCATGGGACCTACTGAAAGCCCACATAGCAGTAATTTCCGAAACAAGGGAAAGACCACTAGCTGGTCACTAATTATAGACCAATCTCAATACTGAACGTGGACCTTAAGTTGTTTGTCAAAATTCTAGCCAACCGACTTCTCCTCTTGCTTCCCCAGCTGGTGTGTCTTGACCAAGTTGGTTTTATCCATCAATATCCACCATTGGCTCACATCCAATCACCACCAGGGGTTCCTGCTTTCCCTTGATGCAGAGAAGGCATTCGATGGAGTGGCCTGGGACTACATGATGCAAGCACTAAAATCCATTGGCCTTCCACATCGATCGCTAAACTTTATATTCCCACTCTACTCATATCCCACAGCTAGAGTCCGCGTAAATGGCCACCTATCGGATGCTTTCTCAATATCAAATGGAACTCACCAGGGAAGCCCACTATCCTCATTAATCTTTGTCCTTACCCTCGAACCACTACTGAGGCTCATTAGAGTGAACCCTGATATTAAAGGAATTGAAATAGGCCAACACACCTACAAACTAGCCGCCTTTGCAGACAACATCCTGCTTTTTCTTACTGAATCACTTACAACAATCCCCAACTTACTTCAACACCTTCAAACCTCTAACCAACCTACAGATAAATTTTACAAAATTCAATGCCTTCAAAGTCACTCTACCACTAGATACCTGCCGACTAGTGATGGACGAACTTCCGACGGGACGTTTCGCGAAAGCGAAATGCGAACGGACCCAAACGTTCGCGAAACCGAACGTTCGCCGCGGGCCCCATTGACTTCAATGGGAGGCGAACTTTGCAAACCTTCATGTCGAATTTGCGGCCACGTGGTAATTATTAGGGGGTAAAACGTAGTCCCACCATCTGGACAATGACATAATACATGTATGAGGTGAATTTGGGATCGATAACTACAAGCATTTTTATTTTATTTGGGAAATTGTTCTAACAATTCAGGACTATGGAGCTAATGAAGGCAATGGAGGAGAGGGAAGGTCAGGGACCAGGGTAGGCAAAGAAGAGGGTGCAGGAGATGATCACCAGCAGCGTGACATACCGGAATGACACATGCACCGTGATAGAGGCATCTGACAGCAGCACCGTAATACAGAGCACTGACAGCAGCACCGTGACATACAGCGCTGACAGCAGCACCGTGACATACAGCGCTGACAGCAGCACCGTGACATACAGCGCTGACAGCAGCACCGTGACATACAGCGCTGACAGCAGCACCGTGACATACAGCGCTGACAGCAGCACCGTGACATACAGCGCTGACAGCAGCACCGTGACATACAGCGCTGACAGCAGCACCGTGACATACAGCGCTGACAGCAGCACCGTGACATACAGCGCTGACAGCAGCACCGTGACATACAGCGCTGACAGCAGCACCGTGACATACAGCACTGACAGCAGCACCGTAAGCAGCCCCAGGAGGAAGTCAGCACAGCACAGGGATGGTGTGATCCCCTCATAATAAGAACCCCCAGGAGGAAGTCAGCACAGCACAGGGATAGTGTGATCCCTTCATAATAAGAACCCCCAGGAGGAAGTCAGCACAGCACAGGGATATCATAAGCAGCCCCAGTAGAAATATGACACCGCTCAACCTCTTCAAAGAGGAGGGTAGGGGCATATAGTACGGTGTGCTTTTTTGGGTCAAGGAAGTGAGCAGACTGTACGTCAGTCCCTATACCGCTGAAGGACTGCTGCAGTATAGGGCAGCGGTCAGCAGTGGTGCACGTCAACCCTATCTATTGTGGACCTATAGCGGTCCTTACAGAACAGCAGACTGTACCGCACTCAAGCCTATGTACCGTAGCACCCTATACCAAGTTACCAGTCCTTATAAGAACTTTTGTGGACCAAGCAGGTTGTGTATTAGTGTTTAGCAGACTGTACGTCAGTCCCTATACCGCTGAAGGACTGCTGCAGTATAGGGCAGCGGTCAGCAGTGGTGCACGTCAACCCTATCTATTGTGGACCTATAGCGGTCCTTACAGAACAGCAGACTGTACCGCACTCAAGCCTATGTACCGTAGCACCCTATACCAAGTTACCAGTCCTTATAAGAACTTTTGTGGACCAAGCAGGTTGTGTATTAGTGTTTAGCAGACTGTACGTCAGTCCCTATACCGCTGAAGGACTGCTGCAGTATAGGGCAGCGGTCAGCAGTGGTGCACGTCAACCCTATCTATTGTGGACCGATAGCGGTCCTTACAGAACAGCAGACTGTACCGCACTCAAGCCTATGTACCGTAGCACCCTATACCAAGTTACCAGTCCTTATAAGAACTTTTGTGGACCAAGCAGGTTGTGTATTAGTGTTTAGCAGACTGTACGTCAGTCCCTATACCGCTGAAGGACTGCTGCAGTATAGGGCAGCGGTCAGCAGTGGTGCACGTCAACCCTATCTATTGTGGACCGATAGCGGTCCTTACAGAACAGCAGACTGTACCGCACTCAAGCCTATGTACCGTAGCACCCTATACCAAGTTACCAGTCCTTATAAGAACTTTTGTGGACCAAGCAGGTTGTGTATTAGTGTTTAGCAGACTGTACGTCAGTCCCTATACCGCTGAAGGACTGCTGCAGTATAGGGCAGCGGTCAGCAGTGGTGCACGTCAACCCTATCTATTGTGGACCTATAGCGGTCCTTACAGAACAGCAGACTGTACCGCACTCAAGCCTATGTACCGTAGCACCTTATACCAAGTTACCAGTCCTTATAAGAACTTTTGTGGACCAAGCAGGTTGTGTATTAGTGTTTAGCAGACTGTACGTCAGTCCCTATACCGCTGAAGGACTGCTGCAGTATAGGGCAGCGGTCAGCAGTGGTGCACGTCAACCCTATCTATTGTGGACCTATAGCGGTCCTTACAGAACAGCAGACTGTACCGCACTCAAGCCTATGTACCGTAGCACCCTATACCAAGTTACCAGTCCTTATAAGAACTTTTGTGGACCAAGCAGGTTGTGTATTAGTGTTTAGCAGACTGTACGTCAGTCCCTATACCGCTGAAGGACTGCTGCAGTATAGGGCAGCGGTCAGCAGTGGTGCACGTCAACCCTATCTATTGTGGACCGATAGCGGTCCTTACAGAACAGCAGACTGTACCGCACTCAAGCCTATGTACCGTAGCACCCTATACCAAGTTACCAGTCCTTATAAGAACTTTTGTGGACCAAGCAGGTTGTGTATTAGTGTTTAGCAGACTGTACGTCAGTCCCTATACCGCTGAAGGACTGCTGCAGTATAGGGCAGCGGTCAGCAGTGGTGCACGTCAACCCTATCTATTGTGGACCGATAGCGGTCCTTACAGAACAGCAGACTGTACCGCACTCAAGCCTATGTACCGTAGCACCCTATACCAAGTTACCAATCCTTATAAGAACTTTTGTGGACCAAGCAGGTTGTGTATTAGTGTTTAGCAGACTGTACGTCAGTCCCTATACCGCTGAAGGACTGCTGCAGTATAGGGCAGCGGTCAGCAGTGGTGCACGTCAACCCTATCTATTGTGGACCGATAGCGGTCCTTACAGAACAGCAGACTGTACCGCACTCAAGCCTATGTACCGTAGCACCCTATACCAAGTTACCAGTCCTTATAAGAACTTTTGTGGACCAAGCAGGTTGTGTATTAGTGTTTAGCAGACTGTACGTCAGTCCCTATACCGCTGAAGGACTGCTGCAGTATAGGGCAGCGGTCAGCAGTGGTGCACGTCAACCCTATCTATTGTGGACCGATAGCGGTCCTTACAGAACAGCAGACTGTACCGCACTCAAGCCTATGTACCGTAGCACCCTATACCAAGTTACCAGTCCTTATAAGAACTTTTGTGGACCAAGCAGGTTGTGTATTAGTGTTTAGCAGACTGTACGTCAGTCCCTATACCGCTGAAGGACTGCTGCAGTATAGGGCAGCGGTCAGCAGTGGTGCACGTCAACCCTATCTATTGTGGACCGATAGCGGTCCTTACAGAACAGCAGACTGTACCGCACTCAAGCCTATGTACCGTAGCACCCTATACCAAGTTACCAGTCCTTATAAGAACTTTTGTGGACCAAGCAGGTTGTGTATTAGTGTTTAGCAGACTGTACGTCAGTCCCTATACCGCTGAAGGACTGCTGCAGTATAGGGCAGCGGTCAGCAGTGGTGCACGTCAACCCTATCTATTGTGGACCGATAGCGGTCCTTACAGAACAGCAGACTGTACCGCACTCAAGCCTATGTACCGTAGCACCCTATACCAAGTTACCAGTCCTTATAAGAACTTTTGTGGAACAAGCAGGTTGTGTGTTAGTGATTAGCAGACTGTACGTCAGTCCCTATACCGCTGAAGGACTGCTGCAGTATAGGGCAGCGGTCAGCAGTGGTGCACGTCAACCCTATCTATTGTGGACCGATAGCGGTCCTTACAGAACAGCAGACTGTACCGCACTCAAGCCTATGTACCGTAGCACCCTATACCAAGTTACCAGTCCTTATAAGAACTTTTGTGGAACAAGCAGGTTGTGTGTTAGTGATTAGCAGACTGTACGTCAGTCCCTATACCGCTGAAGGACTGCTGCAGTATAGGGCAGCGGTCAGCAGTGGTGCACGTCAACCCTATCTATTGTGGACCGATAGCGGTCCTTACAGAACAGCAGACTGTACCGCACTCAAGCCTATGTACCGTAGCACCCTATACCAAGTTACCAGTCCTTATAAGAACTTTTGTGGAACAAGTGAGTTGTGAATGTTTAGCAGACTGCAGCAGAAGGGCAGCAGTCAAGTATAATATCCTTTCTATATTTGGAAGAAAGAATATTATACATGTACAAACCTATTACTGTACCACTGATACCAGTCCTGAAAAGAACCTTTGTGGAACTAATAATAACAGCAAGTCTTTAAAATTACCCTCACTGCCTGACAACACTGCTTCCTTCCTGTCCCTATACAAATTGGCAAAAAAAGAGAACGATTAGTGGTTACTGGAACAGCTCTTTTGTGGACCTTGATAGTAACAGCTAATGATGATGATGATGATGATGATGATGAAAGACTAATCTGGCTGTCCCTGTAGCATACACCGTCCTTTCCCTTTCTCTAAACTAACAAAAGACACTCAGGCTGCTGCAAGAATCAGCAGCACAGCAAACCTATCAACACCTAACACCTATACCAGTCCTGAAAAGAACTTTTGTGTACCAAATAGCTAGTGGTTTATCTCTCCCTACTCCACACAGGAACCTGTCCCTATCGTAACAGAAGAAAGAATGTAAAATGGCCACCGGATCGGGTGTATTTATAGGTTAGGGGGAATGTCCAAGTGTCCATGTGCTGTCATGTCTCAATTGGCTGTCCTGTATCACATGATAAACGTGTCACCAAAGGTTAAAGTTCTTGTATACATTAAACACGTAAGTCCGCCGCGGCGAACGACGGAAAAAGGCGTTCGAACGTGCGGACCGCGAATGTCGGAAATTCGCCGCGAAACGACCGCCGGGCGAAACGTTCGTCCATCACTACTGCCGACATTGCCAAGAAAACTTCCAGATTAAATGGGAAAAACATGCTATAATTTATTTAGGAATCCAGCTACCAACTTCCCTCACAAACCGTTACTCCACTAACTACATACTGCAGGACTTTTCTCTTGGTTTGGCAGAACCGATATCATCAAAATGTTCGTACTCCGAATTCTATACTCACTACAAACTGTCCAGATTAAACTTCCACCCTCGTTCTTTTCAACATATTAGAAAGCATGTACAGATTTCATTTGGAGCACATTATGTCCAAGATTAAGTTACTCCAGACTTACCATCCCTAAATTCAAAGGAGGTATACGTCTCCCAGACCTACGTAAATACCACCAAGCCTGCCACTTGTCCAAAATTATAGACTGGAATATTTACTCCAAGGTAAAAGCTTGTGTTCAACTAGAACACTAAATGTCCCCTATCCCGCTATCTCAACCCCATGGATAGCCCCAAAACACACCCCTATAAATTGCAAAAAATCACCCACTTATTTACTATACACTAATCTCCTTCCGGGAAGCTTGCTGCAAATATAAAATATCCTCGCTACTAGACTCCATGATGCCATTACGCCACAACCCAGACTTTTCACCAGGTACCTCCTCGTCCTTTCTATCAGAATCATGGCCACACCGTACTATTCGAGTGGGACATTTCTTTGAAAAAGACCACCTCATCACCCAGTGCAAATTAGCTGCAATGATGGTAAATGGCACATTTGATTTTTGGACATATGTACAAAGTAAACATTTTCTTACCAAACCCAGACCAAGACCTGACTGATCGAGACAGCTCAACCCCTTTGAATCGTTATGCTTAAAAATAGAACCCCAAAATCACTAAATCTCCTACACATACGCTTTGCTATTCACAGACCAAAACCTCAAATCTAACTGGGCCAGCCGTAAATGGGAACTAGTACACTCAATCAATCTATCCAAACAAGACTGGGAAAAAATATATACATGTATACACAAAGGAACAGTTAACGTGTGCAGACAAGAGAATGCATCCACAATATTCTCAAGATGGTATAGGACCCCCCTCGGGTTACACAAAATCTATCCTTCACTTTCCTCACACTGTTGAAGATGTGAGGGGGAGCTGGGATCCCTTCTACATATTTGGTGGACATGTTCCAAATTACAAACTTTCTGGAAAGAGGTTCACCAACTGACTAACCGGATAACCACTTACACTCAAATATTCTCCAGCGTAATTCTTACTACGCCACTCCTCAAACTCCGAGCACAGCTTACCCTTGCTCACTCACCATGCATATGGTAAATGCAGCGAAGATGTGTATCCCAGCTAAATAACACTCCCCAAAACCACCATCTGTAGCATACGGGTTCAGACGCATTCAAAAGATTGCAGAAATGGAGGAACTGATACACCAAGCAAAAGACACCCCCTCCAAATTTAGGAAACATTGGTCTTGCTGGATACACTTTACCACTGCAGAAGAATACAAGCAGGCACTAACCTGACCTTGACTTGGATTTAAATGAGCCCCGAATTTTCCACTTCTTAATAAGGGATTAAACAGTACTGACTGGCATATTCAAGGCTTTGGAAATCTTTTCATATCATTTTCCATCTTTATTAAGTTCCATTACTTTGTTATTACACAGGTCTTCTGACTGTTCTTTTCTACCTCCTTATGGCTTAGTGTCTAGCATGCTTAGGGCATCCAAGTGAGAGCTAACAAATTCATTAACTATTTATACACACACACTAATTGTGATATAAAAAGCCACAAATGTGGACAATTTTGCTTTAATGTCCATTTTAACCTGTGTGTGCCATCTTCTGTTTCTGTACCAAGACCAAACACTCCTGGGTATGTAAACTTTTGATCAGAGCCATTTGGGTGATATCTGTTATCATTATGATTTTAAAAAGTGCCAAACATTGATGTGATAGTAAATGACTTCATGTGATCACTATCCTTGAATAAAAGACAGTTTTGTGGCATGATTAGTCATATTTTTTATATAAATGCCAAAATTACACGAATTTCAGCCAGGGTATGCAAACTTTTGAGCACAACTGTAAATACTGTGATTCTGTACTTGACAAATATGCTACAGAAATCTCCCTCCACTGAGTCTGGCTGCAACCATTTTAACTGTGGGCAACTGAAGCTGCTGCCTGTTCACAATCTGGATTTACACACCTCCAGCTCTGCAGCTCTCATTGGTCCTCTTATGACTCAACCCCCTCCCTTCCTGGCAAACTCTCACCAGAGTGAGAGAGAGAGAGCTGTGCATTAGCAGCTAAACTTAGCCCCAAACCACGCACCCTATCCCTTCCAAAAATCTGCACTGCATCAAATGACATGACCCAGAACCCCATTCAGACCATGGAAACCTTTCAGGATTTCTACTCAAGACTATTTAAATGATCCCACTCCTAGTAAATTGGAAACTTTATTCCGAGATATACTCCTCCCTCAAATCACACGCCAGCACAAGGAACTTCTTGACAAACCCATCTCACTGGAGGAGGTCCTAGAGATCATTAAATCACTTAAACCGGGCTCATCCCCAGGTCCCAATATTTTTTGGTCTGTTATTATAAGAAGTTTGGCCTCTCCCTGCCCTCATTTATTGCATGATTCTCTAGGATGGAGCTCCCCTGGGCAATGATTTAAACACAGCCTTTGCCTCTGTCAATCCCAAACCGGGGAAATATGTGAGTGATGTCAGTAACTAGCGTCCAATTTGCCTTATTAACAATGGTCTTGTCAGGGCTGGGCTCAACCCTTCCTTCTCAAGGCTGGCCAATCAGCTGTCAGCTAATTACCAGCACCTATCTCTTCACAGTGACTCACCTGTTGTTGATATCCTGCACGTCAGTCCTACCTACTTAAGCCGTCCAGTCCAGATGATCTCTGCCTTCGCCTTGGTCACATCTCTAGAGACGATCTCCTGTGTTCCTGTTAACCACTTCAATACAGGGCACTTTCGCCCCCTTCCTTCCCAGCCCAATTTTCAGCTTTCAGCGCTCTAGCGCTTTCAGTGACAATTGCACGGTCGTGCTACACTGTACCCAAATGAAATTTTTATCATTTTGTTCGCACAAATAGAGCTTTATTTTGGTGGTATTTATTCACGACTCAGTTTTTTATTTTTTGCGATATAAGTGCAAAAAAGCGGAAATTTGGAAAAAAAAAACAATATTTTCTTTTTTCTATTTTAAAAGAAATCCAATAAAATCAAATTTTGTCATAAATTTAAGCCAAAATGTATTCTGCTACATGTTTTTGGTAAAAAAAATTCCGTTAAGTGTATAATAATTGGTTTGTGTGATCACGGACATATGTACGCAAATGATCATGTACATATGTGTGCAGGTGATCACGTACATACAGTGGTGTGAAAAAGTGTTTGCCCCCTTCCTCATTTCCTGTTCCTTTGCATGTTTGTCACACTTAAGTGTTTCGGAACATCAAACCAATTTAAACAATAGTCAAGGACAACACAAGTAAACACAAAATGCAATTTGTAAATGAAGGTGTTTATTATTAAAGGTGAAAAAAAATCCAAACCATCATGGCCCTGTGTGAAAAAGTGATTGCCCCCTAAACCTAATAACTGGTTGGGCCACCCTTAGCAGCAACAACTGCAACCAAGCGTTTGCGATAACGTGCAATGAGGCTTTTACAGCGTCCTGGAGGAATTTTGGCCCACTCATCTTTGCAGAATTGTCCTAATTCAGTTACATTAGAGGGTTTTCGAGCATGAACGGCCTTTTTAAGGTCATACCACAACATCTCAATAGGATTCAGGTCAGGACTTTGGCTAGGCCACTCCAAAGTCTTCATTTTGTTTTTCTTCAGCCATTCGGTGGTGGACTTGCTGGTGTGTTTAGGATCATTGTCCTGCTGCAGAACCCAAGTTCGTTTCAGCTTGAGTACACGAACAGATGGTCGGACATTCTCCTTCAGGATCTCTTGGTAGACAGCAGAATTCATAGTTCCTTTTATCACGGCAAGTCTTCCAGGTCCTGAAGCAGCAATACAGCCCCAGACCATCACACTACCACCACCATATTTTACTGTTGGTATAATGTTCTTTTTATGAAATGCAGTGTTCCTTCTACGCCAGATATACTTGAACACACACCTTCCAAAGAGTTCCACTTTTGTCTCATCGGTCCACAGAATGTTGTCCCAAAAGTCTTGGGGATCATCAAGATGTGTTGTGGAGAAATTGAGACGAGCTTTGATGTTCTTTTTGCTCAGCAGTGGTTTTCTCCTTGGAACTCTGCCATGCAGGCCATTTTTGCCCAGTCTTTTCCTGATGGTGGAGGCATGAACGCTGACCTTAACTGAGGCAAGTGAGGCCTGCAGTTCCTTGGACGTTGTTGTGGGGTCTTTTGTGACCTCTTGGATGAGTCGTGGCTGCGCTCTTGGGGTAATTTTGGGCGGCCGGCCACTCCTGGGAAGGTTCACCACTGTTCCATGCCTTCGCCATTTGTGGATAATGGCTCTCACTGTGGTTCGCTGGATTCCCAAAGCTTTGGAAATGGCTTTATAACCCTTTCCAGACTGATAGATCTCAATTACTTTCTTTCTCAATTGTTCCTGAATTTCTTTGGGTCTCGGCATGATGTGTAGCTTTTAAGGATCTTCTGGTGGACCTTACTGTGTCAAGCAGCTCCTATTTAAGTGATGCCTTGATTGTGAACAGGTGTGGCAATAATCAGGCCTGGGTGTGGCTAGAGAAATTGAACTCAGGTGTGGACAACCACAGTTATAGTATGTTTTAACAAGGGGGGCAATCACTTTTTCACACAGGGCCATGATGGTTTGGATTTTTTTTCACCTTTAATAATAAACACCTTCATTTACAAATTGCATTTTGTGTTTACTTGTGTTGTCCTTGACTATTGTTTAAATTGGTTTGATGTTCCGAAACACTTAAGTGTGACAAACATGCAAAGGAACAGGAAATGAGGAAGGGGGCAAACACTTTTTCACACCACTGTATGTGTGCAGATAATCATTGGGACATGTGATTTTAGTGGGAAATATGTGGGGGACATGTTTTTATTATTAGGGACATGTGTTTTTATTATTTGGGGACATGTATGTTTTGGGGACATGTGTGGGGACATTGTGTTTATACTGTGTGGTGTGTTTACTGCGTGGTGTGTTTACTGTGTACACTAGACTGGTGATCAGTGAGTAAAAAGCTGTAAAAAGCAGCTCATACTCACTGATCATCAGCCGGCTGCAGCGATCTGCTCTCCTCTCCTCAGCGATGACTTCTGTGTGAGGAGAGGAGGAGCCGATTGCCTAGCAACCGGCTGTTTGTTTACATCACATGACGGCCGTGATTGGACACGGCCGTCATGTGATCAGGAGGGCCAATCACAGAGCCCTCCTGCCGATCTGAGATGCGCCGTGTCCGGGTGACACGGGCGCATCGGGATCGCGCCGCTGCGCGGGCACGCGCGCGCGCGATCCCGCTCCTCCTGATGGACGTTCCTGAACGTCCTATCAGGAGTAGACGGCTCCCACCCGGCCGTATATGTGCATTGGCCGGGTGGGAAGTGGTTAAAGACTTGCTTGGCTGACATTCCTTCTGGCTCCAGATCCTGATTGCTGTTCTACTACGCTCATCTCTGGCTCCCTGACGTTTTAGCTTGTCTGACTATCTGTTCCAGTTCCTGAACTTTGGCTATGTTTACTCTGTTAACCTTTTTTTTATTATTAATAAACAAGTGTGATTTTTTTTTTATTCTTTATTTAAATTTTCCACTTATATTGAATACAAAACACAACCAAGTAATAAAAGAAAACATAGAACCAAAGTACATTCATGCCCTTCAAGTTTCACATTATTCCAGTTTTCTTCCTTTATTTCTCGAATTCTTCTAAAATATCTCCCTCCTCCCCCCCCCCCCCCTTTCCCCACCCCTACCGAACCATTACCTCGCTATAGATCCTATATTGTCTAAAGATTTTCCAGTATTTCCATTTCACTTGGAATCTCTTTCTTTCCCTCTCTTCCTCCATTCCCAGCCCTTCAATACTATATATTTCCTCTACTTTTCCTAGCCCTTACTTTGGGTGTTTCTATGTCTTTCCATTTTCTCAAAATCAGACTCTTTGCCGCATTTATTAATGAGCTTGTATTAGAATTCCTATACTCCTTAATTGGGGTGTCTACTGCATGGAATAGACATAACCATGGGTTTTCTGGTAGCTGTATTTTATTTATTACTTCTATGTATCTTATTATTTCTCTGCAAAATTCTTTAATCTTGGGACAGTCCCACCATATATGGGCCATACTCCCCGTTTGTTCGCAATTCCTCCAACATTTCCCAGATTGTCCCTCCTGATACTTTGCCATTATATCTGGGGTCCTATACCATCTTACTAAAATTTTATAATTTGTTTCTATCATCTTACTGTTTTCCGTGGATCTGTGAACCATCTTCAATATTTTTTCTATATTTTGGTTTTCACCCCGTGCTCCTAACTCTTCTTCCCAAGTTGGTACCTCCGCTTCACATTCCCGTCTCAAGACCTTATAAAACTGGGCGATGCCTGCCCTTGGGGTTTTCCCCTCACATATCCGCTCCAAAGCAGTCAGATTTTCTCCATCTCTAAGCGGTTGTGGTAGTCTTGAGACGAAATGTCTAAGCTGCAGGTATCGCCACTCATTTAAATCCATCCAATCGTTTTCTTTCTGTAGTATTGCTAGTGTTTTCAATTTCCCCTCTTTAATTATGTGTCGTAATTGCATATTATCTTGTTTTATCCATTTCCCTCCTATTGTACTTGTACCAGGTGAAAAAAAATCATTATCTTTTAAGTATATTAAAGGGGAATTATATTTCCACTTATTATGTTTGTGTATTCCCTCCCATACTCTAAACAAATTTTTTGTGAACAAAGGTGTTATCTCCCCTAGTGATCTATATTTTAAAGGTGTCCAAATTTCTCTACCTAAATTTGTGCCTGATAGACTATGTTCTATTTTTCCCCATCTTTTTTTACTTTCTAATTTTGCCCATTCCGCCACCCGTGTTAATACTGCTGCTTCGTAATATTTTTTAAAGTCTGGGACATTCAGACCTCCCTCATCTTTTCCCTTTTTCAAAGTCTTCAGTGGGGTTCTAGGTTTCTTGTTGTTCCAGATAAATTTAGAAATTAAAGAATTTATCATTTTAAAATATAAGGTGGGGATATATATTGGTAATAGCTGAAATTTATATAGAATTTTGGGCTGTATAATCATTTTTAAGGCATTAATTCTTCCCAACCATGACAGGGGTTTTGTTCTCATTCTCCTTATTTCTTCTCTCAGTTCTTCTAAGAGGGGAATATAGTTTATTTGATATATTTTTTCTATTGATACGGTCAATTTAATCCCTAGGTATTTAATTTCTTTCTGCCATAGGAATGGGAATTCTCTCTTAATGTCTAATTCTTCTCTCAGATTTATATTTAAGATTTCTGACTTGTTTGGATTAATTTTAAAGTTAGATATTTCCCCGTACTCCTGTAAGGCCTTTAACAAGTTTGGCATGTAAATTCGTGGGCTAGATACATAAAACAGAATATCGTCCGAGAATGCGGCTATCTTATGTATTTCCCTCTCTATCTCCACCCCCTTTATATCTGGGTTTCCCCTTACTGTCTCCAGGAGTGGTTCCAGTGCCAGAACGAACAATAGGGGAGACAGCGGACACCCCTGTCTAGTCCCATTGCTCATTCTGAAGGCTGTTGATAGAACCCCATTAACTCCTACCACTGCCTTGGGGCTATTATAGAGTGCCTTTATCCATGTCAAAATTTTGGGTCCGAAACCCCATTCCCTTCAGAGTACCCATCATGAATCCCCAGTCTACTCGATCAAAAGCTTTTTCAGCGTCTATTGATAGGAGTAGGGGATTCTACTCTCCTTCATCCTCTGAAGCAACAATATTGACCTTACTCCATTATCTTTTCCTTCTCGCCCCTCAATAAATCCCACCTGATCTGGATGGACTAAACTTGGCATCAACTTCTTTATTCTAGCGGCCAATATTTTTGCAAACAATTTAACGTCCATATTGAGTAATGAGATTGGTCTATAATTTGAGCATATTGTATTCCCTCTTTCAATATCGTGGAGATTGTCACAGTGGAGGCCTCCTCGCTCAGTCCATATTTTGTACCTAGTCCATTGTAATATGCACATAGAATTGGAGCTAATATGTCTCCAAACTTTTTTAGATATTCTATTATATAGACGTCAGGCCCTGGGCTGGGGGGGGGGGGGGGGGGGGGCGTAATTTAGTACAAAAGAAACGAGATTGGAGATGTAAAGTAAAGAAAAGTCAATGTGGGTACGGGTGGAAACGGGGAGAGCCTCCCCGGAATATCTGTTCCCTCCTCTCCCCCCCTTATGTCTACCTGGCCTTAATGGCCGGGGGGGAGGATGGACACAGAATGCCGGGCTCGAAGCTTCACCCCAAGGGGTGAGGTACATATTCCAGGATGGGGAGATATTCTGGATGTAGGTACAAGGACCAAAGAGGGGTCAGGGAGGGTTGGGAGGTGGTTGGGTGGGGGGAGAAAGAGAAAGAAGACCCGACAGCATAGAACCTTGCTAAATGAGAAAAGTGAGAAAATCAGCCTGATTAAAATCTATGTCCATAGTTAACTGTTTGTCATATAATGTTAGGGGGCTAAATGAACCAGCAAAACGGTTTAAAATCTTGAAAGAAATAGAACAATATGAAGCTGGTATAGTGTTCTTACAGGAAACCCATCTATACTATGAAAGCAAGATTAGAATATATTCTCCTATACTCCCGGTGTGGTTCTACGGAGACTCTCAATCAAGGAACTCAAAAGGGGTAGCCATCGGTATAGGACGGGAGGTATACCATAAAATAGAAGAAAGATTAGTAGACCCGGAGGGTAGATTCCTCTTTTTGAAAGGGAAATTATGGGGAGTAGACTATACCCTCGCTAACATATACTGCCCAAATAGAAGTCCAACGGTTTTTCTGAAAGGAATATTAGAGAAATTATGGGATTTTAAGAGAGGGAGAGTAATCATAGCTGGAGATATGAATTTTTGTATGAACCCGCAAATGGATAGTTCGTCCCGTGTACAGGGGATTGGGAAGGAGCAGAGGAGAATAATAAAACATAGGCTGTATCAGTATCAGCTTATGGATGTGTGGAGAACTATGCATCTGGGGATACGAGACTACTCGTTCTACTCCCCTGTACACGGGACGTACACTAGGATCGACTACTGGTTAGTGGAACATAGAGTCTTGGACGAGGTGATATCCACAGATATAGGAATTAGAACATTGTCTGATCATTCTCCAATATGTCTGAAGATCAAAATCCCAGGATTTCAGAAACCTCTATTCTCCTGGAAACTGAACAGGGAACTGTTGGATGAGAAAGGAGAGGTAATAATTAGAAAGGAATTGGAGTTTTTTTTCTCCACCAATTAAAGTGGAGAGAATATGGAAAATATGGTTTGGGAGACACATAAAGCTTATATAAGAGGGATATACATTGCCTTGCGAAAGTATTCGGCCCCCTTGAACTTTTCAACCTTTTGCCACATTTCAGGCTTCAAACATAAAGATATAAAATTTTTATTTTTTGTGAAGAATCACCAACAAGTGGGACACAATTGTGAAGTGGAACGAAATCTATTGGATTTTTGAAACTTTTTTAACTAATAAAAAAATGAAAAGTGGGGTGTGCAAAATTATTCGGCCTCCTTGCGTTAATACTTTGTAGAGCCACCTTTTGCTGCGATTACAGCTGCAAGTCGCTTGGGGTATGTCTCTATCAGTTTTGCACATCGAGGGACTGAAATTCTTGCCCATTCTTCTTTGCAAAACAGCTCGAGCTCAGTGAGGTTGAATGGAGAGCGTTTGTGAACAGCAGTTTTCAGCTCTTTCCACAGATTCTCGATTGGATTTAGGTCTGGACTTTGACTTGGCCATTCTAACACCTGGATACCTTTATTTGTGAACCATTCCTTTGTAGATTTTGCTGTATGTTTGGGATCATTGTCTTGTTGGAAGATAAATCTCCGTCCCAGTTTCAGGTCTTTTGCAGACTCCAACAGGTTTTCATCCAGAATGGTCCTGTATTTGGCTGCATCCATCTTCCCCTCAATTTTAACCATCGTCCCTGCCCTGCTGAAGAAAAGCAGGCCCAAACCATGATGCTGTAACCACCATGTTTGACAGTGGGGATGGTGTGTTGAGGGTGATGAGCTGTGTTGCTTTTACGCCAAACATATCGTTTTGCATTGTGGGCAAAAAGTTTGATTTTGGTTTCATCTGACCAGAGCACCTTCTTCCACATGTTTGGTGTGTCTCCCAGGTGGCTTGTGGCAAACTTTAGACAAGACTTTTTATGGATATCTTTGAGAAATGGCTTTCTTCTTGCCACTCTTCCATAAAGGCCAGATTTGTGCAGTGTACGACTGATTGTTGTCCTATGGACAGACTCTCCCACCTCAGCTGTAGTTCTCTGCAGTTCATCCAGAGTGATCATGGGCCTCTTGGCTGCATCTCTGATCAGTCTTCTCCTTGTCTGAGCTGAAAGTTTAGAGGGACGGCCAGGTCTTGGTAGATTTGCAGTGGTCTGATACTCCTTCCATTTCAAAATGATCGCTTGCACAGTGCTCCTTGGGATGTTTAAAGCTTAGGAAATCTTTTTGTATCCAAATCCGGCTTTAAACTTCTCCACAACAGTATTACGGACCTGCCTGGTGTGTTCCTTGGTCTTCATGATTAGGGATGAGCTTCGAGTTTGAGTCGAACTCATGTTCTACTCGAACATTGCCTGTTCGCCTGTTCAGCGAACAGTAAACAATTTGGGCTGTTCGCAGCAAATTCGAAAAGCCGGAACACCCTATACAAGTCTATGGGAGAAATCTAAAGTGCTAATTTTAAAGGGTAATATGCAGGTTACTGTCCTAAAAAGTGTTTGGGGACCCGGGTCCTGCCCCAGGGGACATGGATCAATGCAAAAAAAAGTTTTAAAAACTTCAGCGCCCCCCCCTCCCTCCTGAACCGTACCAGGCCACATACCCTCAACATTGGGAGGATGCTTTGGGGGTCTGTGACCCCTCAAAGCACCTTGTCCCCATGTTGATGAGGACAAGGGCCTCATCCTCAGAACCCTGGCCGTTGGTTGTGAGGGTCTGCGGGTGGGGGGCTTATCAGAATCTGGAAGCCCCCTTTAACAAGGGGACCCCCAGATCCCGGCCCCCCCCTGTTTGAAATGGTAAGGGGGTACAAAAGTACCCCTACCATTTCACAAAGAAAGTGTCAAAATGGTTAAATAAGACAAACACACTTTTGAAAAATTCCTTTATTAAAAATAAAAAAAAGATTCCAGCGGTGCTAATCCACTCTTGCTATCCAGCGACGGGTCTCCGGGGTCCAGCGATGGATGATCATATCCAGCGACGGGGGATCTCTCAGTCCAGCGCTGTCCATACATCCTTCTTCTGTCTCCACTCCGGAGACACTGCAGAGATCGCAGCGCTGACGTTTCTTATATTAGGAGGGCGGGGCCACTCGTCACCTGACCGCGCCCCTCTGACGCTGGAGAGGGAAGCCAGGGGTTCCCCAGTGACGTGTGGGTGACCCCGCCCCCTCTGATGTAACGGAAACCCGCAGACCCTCACAACCAACGGCCAGGGTTGTGAGGATGAGGCCCTTGTCCTTATCAACATGGGGACAAGGTGCTTTGAGGGGTCACAGACCCCCAAAGCATCCTCCCAATGTTGAGGGTATGTGGCCTGGTACGGCTCTCTCGTCCCCCCCTCTTTTCCTGCGGCCTGCCAGGTTGCGTGCTCGGATAAAGGGTCTGATATGGATTTTTAGGGGGACCCCCACGTCAATTTTTTTTTTATTTGATGCGGGGTTCCCCTTAATATCCATATCAGACCTGAAGGGTCTGGTTATGGATATTTAGGGGGACCCCCACGTCAATTTTTTTTTTAATTTGACACGGGGTTCCCCTTAATATCCATGTCAGACCTGAAGGGCCTGGTAATTGAATTTAGGGGAACCCCCGCGCTTTTTTTTTTTTTTTTTTTTTTTATCAATGAATGAAAGAATTGTCGGCTAATGCAGAGAACACTCATTGAGTGTTCTCTGTATTACGGGACCCGACAATAGCCGCAAGTGATTTTAAAAGACTTTTTTTCCTGCACAAATGACACTTTGTGCAGGGACAGTTCTAAGCACCAGAAACATGCGCCCCTTCACAGGCATACTATAGATACCCCCCAGCTACGAAATTTAAAGGAATATTACACTTTTATTGTTTCACTTTAATCATTATTAAAATCACTGCTCCTGAAAAAACGGCCGTTTTTAAAACTTTTTTTTGCATTGATCCATGTCCCCTGGGGCAGGACCCGGGTCCCCAAACACTTTTTAGGACAGTAACCTGCATATTACCCTTTAAAATGAGCACTTTAGATTGTGAACGTTCGAGTCCCATAGACTTTAATAGGGTTCTAAAGTTCACACAAAGTTTAGGTCTGTTCGCAGGTTCTGGTGCGAACCGAACAGGGGGGTGTTCGGCTCATCCCTATTCATGATGCTGTCTGCACTTTCAACAGAACCCTGAGACTATCACAGAGCAGGTGCATTTATACAGAGACTTGATCACACACAGGTGGATTCTATTTATCACCATCAGTCATTTAGGACAACATTGGATCATTCAGAGATCCTCGCTGAACTTCTGGAGTGAGTTTGCTGCACTGAAAGTAAAGGGGCCGAATAATTTTGCACGCACCACTTTTCAGTTTTTTATTTGCTAAAAAAGTTTAAATGATCCAATAGATTTTGTTCCACTTCACAATTGTGTCCCACTTGTTGGTGATTCTTCACAAAAAATTAAAATTTTATATCTTTATGTTTGAAGCCTGAAATGTGGCAAAAGGTTGAAAAGTTCAAGGGGGCCGAATACTTTTGCAAGGCACTGTATATTTCTTTAGGTACAAATAGGAAGAAAGAAGGTATTAAAAAGAGTAGGGAGTTGAGGGAGGAAATCCATAGACTAGAGCAAGACCATAAAAATGCGAATGGAAGGGAAAGAGGACAGGTAGTGGACCTATTACATAAACTGGCTATTAAAAGAGAGGAACTAGGGGAACTAATGGAACAGGAAATGAGGACGATATATAATAGGATTGCTAAAGAGAGATATTATAGTGGCATTAAAAATTGTAAGACCTTAGCAAAGATACTGAAGAAAAAAAGATCGAAGAATTATATAGAGAAAATATTAAATAAAGAGGGAAAGCCGGTCTATAAAACTAAGGAAATAGCAGAAGTTTTTAGAGAATATTATGGGCAGTTATATTCCGTGAGAAATAAAGAGACAGAAAAACAACAGATGAAGAGAAGGGGAAAAATTAAAGATTATATACTTCAAGCAAATATCCCTAAAATCCCGGGGAATTAGCGCAGGAATTGGAGAATCCAATCTCAGTCCAAGAAATAATACAGGCAATAAAAGAGACTAAAGGATAAACAAGTGTGATTTAACTGTACTTCTGTCTCAGTCTGATTCATGTTTTTTGACAGATCTCAAAATGATGACGAAAATCCTTGCAATGAGACTAGGTGTTGGAAAAGAACAACAGCATATAATGTAAAGCTGTTAATAAACTGACATAACTGTATGCATTGTACCTATGTATGCATCAGGTGGTGCTGTGGTATTATAGTGTATAGTTTTTATAGTCTACGATATAACAGGATGTATTGTGCATCTATGCTCAATGCACTTGTTTGTGTTCTCTTCCTGTTCCATGATGATAAAAGGCATGTAATGTATTTCTCCATGAAAGTAAAGCTGTATTACTGCATCCATGAAGCTTCCAAAGCATCATTTCAATACCCAACTAATAGGTTATGGGTCCCAGGCACCCAGGCATTGGAGAGGATACCCCAGTGCACCCAGCGTACCCAGCAGAGCACCCAGCAGGCATCCAGGCACTGGAGAGGATACTGAAAGTATGTGAGTACTGTATGCAAGCTACTAGAAAGATGGCAGCCGATTCAGATGTGAAGTTTGCAATAGCAAAGCGGAACAATGCCAAATACCAGCTGTGGAAGTTTAAACTGGAAATGTTTTTCACCAAGGATGACTTGTGGCAAGTGCTTAATATAGACAGACCCACAGACGGAGGACTGGGATAGGAAGGATAAACAAGCAAAAGCGGAAGAGTGCGCATGCGCGGGACTTCCGGATCGCCACGCTAACCGGGAGCTCCGCTCCACTCCGGCCATCTAAGGCATCCAGACCGCGCAATCGACAGCGAATATTTACAGCGAGACCATCCACGCACTCCGGACACGGCAGAGACACCTCCCGTATGTCGCAGGGGCTTCCCAAGAGGGACGTTAACCGGCATCTTAACTTTGGCCTGGTTCCCCCTGAGCCTTCCAAGATGGCGGCCGCGTTGAACCCATGCAGCAGCACCGCTACAGGCCCCATCCAGGCAGAACCTCCGCTGACTCCTCTTCCTCTTGTGAGTAGTGGCCAACATCCCTTCTCTTCCCCGGCATCCACTGAATCTCTCCTGGGCAGACTGCAGAACGGGACGCCTTTTTCCCCCCTCAGTAATACACCGGGCAGTATGCCAGCTTCCCCACAGGCCCCTGTCATGCAGGCTATTCACTCCCCTGACATGGCACAGCTTCTCAATAGCTTTTCTGACATGCTGGCAGCAGGCCTTGCTCAAAATGCTGCACAGATTACTACATCCATTAAAGCAGATATACAGAGCCTTGGGGCCAGGATAGATGCGATTGAACAGGCGGTTGATGACTCTAATGCACGCACAAACCAGAACACTTTGTGTATACAATCGCTTCAGGATCAACTTGAAACTGCCCATTCCAAATTAGAAGATTTGGAAAACAGAAGCAGAAGATACAATTTCCGTATCAGAGGCATCCCCGAATCCACTTTAGATGTGCAGGACACAGTCAAAGCCTTGATTAAAGATCTTATCCCTGATATTCCTGATCACAGGCTGGAATTGGATAGGGCGCACAGAGCCCTTCAAGCCCCTCATCAAGGTGGCCTCCCCAGGGATATTGTTGTCAAACCCCACTTTTATGGGGTCAAAGAGGAAATCATGAAGAGATCGTGTAATAGAGAGGACATACTTCTGAATGGCAATAAAATCCAGATTTTTGCTGACATTTCTCCGGCTACTATCCAGAAGAGGAGATCCCTCAAACCGCTCCTGGAAGTCCTCTCCCAGAAATTGATTAAATACAGATGGGCCTTCCCCTTTCGCCTGCAATTCCAGTATAAGGAGAAATCCTACAACTTCACAAACTTCCAAAACGGCGAACGCCTACTTCTCCAGATTGGTCTCATCTCCCAGGATGTCGACCATGACCAGATGGAAACCCGTTCCAGCTCCTCTAAGAGGCCCCCTCCGACCAGCCCGCTTCCCCCGATGTGGATGAAACAAAAGTCAAAGAGACACCGTGACTCCATACCCCCAAGATGAATCCCTCGGCCTGCGTTCCCTGCTGGGAACGGCTCTAATCCTCTGCCTAGGCCGGCATTTTTTTTCTCTCTAAGAATGATCCACCTATACACCCAGACAGGTCTTGCTTTTTTTTTTTGAACTTTTTTGCTTTTTTGAACTTTTTTTCTTTTGGTTTTTTTTTTTTTTTTTTTTTTTTTTACTATGTCATTATCTCTCTTATCATTATGTGTTGTCTGTTTGAGCCTGTCTGTATAACCCCATTGTTTTGATGGTTCACCAAAATGGATCGGACCCCTGGTGGTCCCACCGTTATTTTGAAATGTGTAATGCCTAACGGCCGGAGCGGAACTCTTTGCCGCTCCCCCTGTTGTAGTCTCGAGGGCTCCTTATTTCCCCTCGGGACGCCACCAGGCTTTCATCCCACTGTAGGGATGCCTTCTTACCGTTCCCTATTTTGTTTAGGGAACCGGAGCAGGTGCTGGCCGCCCAGCCCTGCTGACATGCATCCCAGGATAGTTTCTTTCCTGGACCTGCTCTCTTCTCACCCTTCTCTCTCTCTCCCCCCTTTCTGTCTTTCCCTCCCTTTTTTTGCCCCCTTCTCCCTCTTCCCTCAGGTACCTCCAAGGGGAGCTCCCCACCCGTCTTCCAAGCGGTACCGGGATCGATCCCGCCTGATGTCTCCAATGAACTCCTCTCTGCTGGATCAGGTGAGACCCTTCTGCTTTTTTTTGCTCCTCCACCCTCGTGTCCATGGCTGATGATCCCCCCACGCTCCAATCCCTCCGGATAGGGACACACAATACGCAGGGCCTGAATTCCCCAATGAAGAGACGCAAAGCCTTTCATAGCTACCACTCGAGAAAACTTGACATTATGCTACTACAAGAGACCCACTTCCCAAAAAGCTTTAACCCTACTTTCTTACATCATAATTACCCCACCTTTTATCTTGCTAGCGCTGAGGATAAGAAGCGAGGAGTGGCCATTCTCATTTCTAAACACATCCCGTTCACCCTTTCCAATGTAATCAGAGACAGTGAGGGGAGATACCTTCTTGTCAAAGGCCATGTGAATGGGACCTTGTTCACCTTCATCTCATACTATGCTCCTAACAAGGGCCAGACCCGTTTCTTCTCCTCAATGTTAACTTCCCTCTCTCCTCACATAGAAGGTAAAGTGGTCCTAGGAGGCGACTCAAACGTCGCCTTCGACCTCCTTTCTGATAAATCATCCCTCCACAAAACCATCCTCAAAAGGCCGCCCAAGCAGAGCCTCACTATCGCACGACTCCTCCACTCGATGGGCATGATTGATGCCTGGAGGGAGCTTCACCCCACAACTAGGGACTACACTCACTTTTCTGCTCCACACAACACGTATGCCCGCATCGACCATATCTTCCTACACTCGTCAGACATATCACTGGCCTCTCAGGCTACCATATGCGAGGTCCCCTGGTCTGATCATTCCCTAGTTTCCATTACGCTTTCGGGTCTGTTGAACAAAGCAAGCACCCCTCAATGGCGCCTTGGGGACTCTCTCCTATCCAATACAGCTCACCGCACTATGCTTGAACATGAACTGAAGGATTATTTCCGTCACAATGACACCGATGATACCTCTCCCGGTACTCTTTGGGAAGCCCACAAGGCGGTCATGAGGGGTAAAATTATACAACTTTCTTCACGCCTAAAGCGAGAGAAACGAATAGACATCGTAAAACTTGAGAAAGAATTTCACTCCATTAGCCAGGCCCACAAAGCTAACCCTTCCCTCCCATCTCTCGCACGTCTCGACGCGGCTAGGCTTGCACTTAATACAGCTCTCACCTCCAACGCGGAACAGCATCTGCGGTGGGTAAGCGGTAGATTCTACCTTAATTCTGACAAATTCGGCCCCCATCTCGCGGCTAAACTTTCCCCGAAATATAGAGTAAGAGCCTTACCAAAAATCAGATCCCTGTCTGGCTCTCTGACCCAAAATCCCAAACAAATACTAGAGGCCTTCCACAAATTTTATTCCGACCTCTACTCTGGCCCTAACCCAGGTAACGACCAAACGATCGACTCATTTTTTAACAGCATCCCCCTCCCCAAAATCTCTGCTGCTCACCGATCCATCATGGATGCCCCTTTTACTGAGGAGGAGGTCAGTGAGGTGATCAAGTCCCTGAAAAAAAATTCTGCCCCCGGCCCGGACGGATTCTCCAATTGTTATTATAAATCCTTTTCGGAAATCCTCTCCCCCTTCCTGACCCGATTCTTTAACTCCCTAGGCCAGAACTCACCCGTTGACCCAGCTTCCAATCTCGCATACATCTCTGTCATACCTAAACCTGGCAAGGACCAGAGCCTAGTGAGCAACTACAGACCCATTTCCTTGATCAACAACGACCTCAAAATAATGACAAAAATTCTCTCTAACAGATTGGGCTCTTTTATAAGTTCCTATGTCCACAAAGACCAGGTGGGCTTTATCCCGGGGAGACAAGGCCCAGACCAGATAAGGAGAGCTGTAGACATTATCTCTGTCCTCCAGGCTCGGTGGGACGGGAGCCCCCCACAGGAGGGCTTCCTCCTTTCGCTTGACTTACAGAAAGCATTTGACACTATCACTTGGCCCTTTTTATTCCGCACCCTTGAGCACTGGGGATTCGGTTCTCCTTTCAGGACTCTCCTGAGTTCCTTATACTCACAGCCCAGGGCTCAAGTCAGACTCCAGGGACACCTCTCTGACCCATTCCCGATCTCCAAAGGCACCAGACAGGGTTGTCCCCTATCCCCCCTTCTCTTTGCCATAGGCGTGGAATCGCTTGCGATCGCCATCAGGAACCACCCAGACATCCATGGAGTTCAATGCGGCCAAGCCGTACATAAGTGTGCGTTATTCGCTGATGATGTCCTCCTTTTCGTTACCAACCCTCTTATATCTACTCCCGATATCCTCCAACTTCTTCTCCACTTCGGGCAAGCCTCAGGGTTACAGGTTAACATGTCCAAATCCTTAGCCCTTAATATCTCCTCCCCCCAAGCCACAGTAGACCTGCTCACGGAACGTTTCCCCTTCTCCTGGAGCACTTCCTCCATTCCCTACCTGGGAGTTCACCTCACCCCAAAATTCGACCAACTCTACAAACATAATTACCCCCCTATGTTTAAGAAGCTCAAGACGGATTTAGATCAGTGGTACCTCCACAAATTATCATGGATCGGTAGGGTGAACGCGGTCAAGATGACCCTTCTCCCTAGGATTCTTTACCTATTCCGCTCGCTCCCTATTCTTGTTCCCCAATCTCACATCCGATCACTCCAATTGTCCATTAACCGATTTATTTGGGGGTCCTCCACCCATAGACTCCCCAAGAACACTCTATTCCATCCCAGACGGAAAGGAGGCTTGGGCTTGCCCAACCTCCGCTGGTACTATCACGCTGCTCACCTGAACCAAATTTCGACTGTATACTCGAGAGGACCCAAACCAGATTGGATCGAGATGGAGAGACAGGCAATCCCCAACTTCACCATTGACTTTCTTCTTTGGCGCCCCTCAAAAAGCAGACCCCCGATCATGTCCCCTACTCTCTCCCATTCCTTCGCGATTTGCGACACCCTACATAAGATGAATAATGTTACTTCCAGCTGGCACCCCCTGGCCCACATCTTTAATAACCCCGCCTTCCCCCCCGGTTTAAATGTTAAAGCTTTTCAATGGTGGCTGGACAAAGGCCTATATAGGATTGGTCACTTCTTTAATATGAATGGTCCCGTCACTCTGAAGCAATGCATCTCCCAACTTGCCATGCCCCCCACGGAGCAGTTCCGCTTTTACTAGATAGCTCACTTCTTACGCACTCTCCTACCCACCAATTCAGATCGCCTCGAGGTCACTCCTTATGAACAGTGGTGTGTTTCGGCCATGGACATGAAGGGGGGAATCTCCCTGATCTACACAGCTCTGTCTACCCCCTCGGAGAAATCCAGTTATATGCTAAGCTGGGAACGAGACCTTGACTTGGAGTGGGACATGGACACTTGGCACTCCTATTTTACGAGAGCCTTCGCAGGGATCCTTAATGTCTCCCTCATTGAGGCAGACGTTAAGGTCCTCACTAGGTGGTATCTGGTCCCAACCCGCCTGGCTAAATTCTACCCTCAGACCTCGCCTCTATGTTTTCGAGGCTGTGGTCACATGTGCTCCCTTCTCCATATCCTGTGGGAGTGTCCCCGGGTCAGAAGCTACTGGAACAAGATCTTCTCCCTGATCCGCAAGGTCACTGACGTTGCGGCCCCCCAAACCCCAGCTATAGCGCTCCTGAACCAGCCAATCCCTAAAATTTCTAAATACCAGCAATGTTTGATCCATTACATTCTGATTAGTGCCAAGATGACCATAGCCCCGGCTTGGAAGTCCCCAAGGGTCTCGTACCCCGCAGCTAAACAAAAAATCTCCTGGATTATGTTCCAAGAAAGGACCTCCAGTCTCATCATTGATAAATCTAAAAGATTCAAAAAAAATCTGGGATCCCTGGGCTCACTACGTGGGGGTTCTCCTCTAGTCCTGGAACAGGACGTAATTTTGACAACCAGTGTCACAGCGAGATCCCCGTCTTCCCCTAGGAGCTCCTCCTGGCATGGGTACCTCCCCAACCCACTCCTTTCCCTTCCCCCTTTTCCCTCTTCTGTCCCCTCTGTTTCTGTCCTGTCTTTCTTCTTCTCTTTACTCCGTCCCTCCCCTCGAAATCTTTCGTCGGGAGGTGATGGATATTTGGCACAAGATCAGAGCCTGGACTGAGCAAGATTAATCGCTCCTACCTTTTGGCCTGCATAGGCACCGATGTCTTGTGGCCCATAGGGCCTACCCCACTCTGGCCCCTCCCTTTGTTTCCTGTTTGGAGGGTCCAGAGTCGGATCGCACTATTTACTACGCTATCAGTCACTGAGTTTGTTTGGTTGACATTCTTCTTTTTAAGTTGTCCTATGTCAGGCTTGATGCACACGGTAGTCCTAGGGGGTTAGGGGTTTGGGGGGCTCTGAGCTCCTGGCACAGTCTGAGCCCATGTGGGGTGTCTGGAAGCCGGGCTCCCCAGAGGAAATTGAATTCTCCCTTTACCACTAAACCGTTCCCCTCTCCCCCTCCCCTGGACTTCTTTTTTAGCAGGGGACTCCCATGTGCATCACTCGCTCCCCCCCAGTTCACATGTGCCCCGCATTCATGGCCATTATTTTCGTGGTTTCTGGTCGCGGGTGCCATTATCCCCCTTTTTATTGTTCCTTGGCATACTGTTTTTTGCTGTTTACCATGTGCCTTATTGCTGACTCTCCTGCGTGAGAGCAATTTGATCCATGTATCGTCTTTGTTTCAATAAATATCTTTTAAACTGAAAAAAAAAAAAAAAAAAAAGTGAAGACAAAAAAAACAAAACAAGCAAAAGCGATTATAAGCTTACTAGTGGAAGATGACCAGCGTATCCACATAAGAACAGAGAAAACAGCCAAAGGTATGTGGACATCATTACACAAACTCCATGAGCATTCAAGCCTCAACAGTAAGCTGCTTCTATTAAGAAAATGGTATAAGATGAGACTAGAAGAAGGCCAGCAACTGTGTAACCACATGAAAGCTATGCTAGAAATCATAGAGCAGCTACGCGCTATCAGAGAGGACATCAAAGATCACCAAATTGTTGCCCTGCTCCTCTGCAGCCTTCCAGAGACAAATGCTGCTCTTATTAACGCATTCGAAACCAAATCTGAGCAGGAGCTAACATTAGGATATGTCAAAGGCAAATAAATCGATGAATATGACAGAAGGAAAGAAAATACACACCATGATGACAAAGCTCTTAAGATGTACAAAGGCATAAAGCACAACAAAGAAAGCAGAGCCTGTTTTTGTTGTAAAAGGACCGGTCACTTGAATGATTGTTCTGGAAAGCCGAGCAGCAAAAGCTACAGCTATCCACAAAAGAAAGTGTCAAAGCAACCCCAAAGGAAACTGCTGACACGCCATGAAGTGGCACCTTTAAAGTGACACAAAGCGGTTGGTGCATAGACTTTGGTGCGACAGGCCACATAACTAGCGATAAGACCTTCTTCACAAACATTGATTACAGTGCAAAGGACAGAGTTTTCCTAGCAAACGGGAAAAGCATCATTGCTGAAGGTAAAGGCCTGGGATTCCTGAACTGCATTACACCACAAGGCAAGCAAAGTATCCTTGTAAAGAAAGTGCTGTATGTTCTAGAACTAGAAGGCAGCCTTCTATCAATGAAAAGTCTTGCAAACAATGCTCTCACAGTTAAGTTCCAGGGTAATGAATGCACAATTCACAATAATAAGCAATTCCTCACAAAAGAAAAACTGCATAATCACCTATACAAGCTCATCACCACAGACCAGCAAGCCAATATAGTCTCTAATGATCTACACAACAAATATATTCATTTTTGGCAAAGGCAGCTGGGACACAGAAGTCCAGAAGCTATGCAGGACATTATTAAAAGAGGTTTATCAGAATATTTAACAATAGCGCTGTCAGAAACCATGATTCAGACCGAGACAGAAGTACAGTTAATTACACTTTTTTAATAATGATAAAAGGGTAAGCATAGTCAATACATAGCCAGAGTTCAGTAACCAGATCGGGTAGTCAGCCAATGCCAATGTCAGAGAGATCAATGTAGTAGTACAGCAAGCAAGATCAGGAACCAGAAGGGATGTCAGCCAAGCAAGTCTTCAACAGGAACGCAGGAGAAAGTCTCAGAGATGTGACCAAAGGTGATGGCAGAGATGAAGTGAGCTGGATGGCTTTAAGTAGGCAGGACTGATGAGCAGATCATCAACATCTGAGTGACTGTGGAGAGCAATTAGCCTACAGCTGAGCGACCAGCTCAGAGAAGGAAGGGCTGAGCCCAGCCCTGACAGTACCCCCTCCTCAATGACCCCTCCCCCTCGGAGGAACACCGGGCTTGAGGGGAAAACATCTATGGAAATCATGGAGGAGGACAGGAGCATGTACGTCCGAGGATGAGACCCAAGAGCGTTTCTCCAGACCTCACCCCTTCCAATGCACCAGCTACTCTATACGTCCACAGAACCTACGGGAGTCAACAATGGATTGTACTTCATACTCCTTGTGGTTCTGAACCTGTATAGGGTGAGGACGTGGCACCGAGGTGGTAAAGCGGTTGCAGACCAAAGGTTTCAATAAGGAGACATGAAACACATTAGAGATGCGCATACTAGGAGGAAGGTCCAACGTGTAAGTCACTGGGTTAATCCTGCAAAGGATACGGAAAGGCCCAATAAACCGAGGCTGCAAACTTCAAAGAAGAAACACAAAGTCGGAGGTTGCGAGACAACAGCCAGACTCTGTCCCCAACCTGGTAGGAAGGCGCAGGCAGGCATCTGCGGTCAGCGTGGAGTCTGTACCTATCATTAGCATGTCACAAAGCCTCCTGGACTTGTGCCCAAGTAGAACGAAGACCACAGAGATGCTCCTCTAACGCAGGAATACTCTGCAGAACAAGCAAGGCAGGCAACACGGAAGGTTGGAAACCATAGTTCACCATAAACGGCGACAAACGGGAAGCTGAATTCAAGGCACTATTGTGAGCAAACTCTGCCCACGGTAAAAGGTCTGACCAGTTGTTATGATGGTCAGAAATATAGCGACGTAGGAATTGCTCCAAGGACTGATTGACTCGCCCCATTAGACTGCGGGTGATGAGCAGAGGAGAAAGCAATCTGAATACCCAACTGTGCACAAAAGGCTCGCCAGAACCGGGACACAAACTGACTACCTCTGTCTGAGACAATGACCTTGGGTAGCCCATGTAAGCAGAAGATCTCTCGAGCAAAAATAGAAGCCAGTTTCTTAGAAGTAGACAACTTCTTGAGTGGAATACAATGCAACATTTTCGAGAACCGGTCAACCACGATAAGGATAATTGTGTTGCCCTGGGAGTTGGGTAACTCCACAATGAAATCCATAGACAGGTGGGTCCAGGGCCTCTCTCCATTGGGTATGGGTTGTAGGAGGCCCACTGGAAGGTGTTGTGGAGTCTTACTCTGAGCACACATGGAACAGACAGCTACGGAGGCGGTTACATCAGCATGTAGACTATGCCACCAGAATTGTTGGGAAATGGCCCAAAAGAATTGATTCTTCCCAGGGTGGCCAGCAGCCTTGGGAGAATGGTAAGCCTGGAGCACGGCAGTACAGAGACTCTCAGGAACAAAACAGCGGTCCCAAGGTTTCTCAGGAGAAGCATCGACGTGAGCAGCAAGAATTTTGTCACCCAGAGGAGAAGTAAGACTGGTGCAAACCGTAGCCAGAATACGATCAGCAGGAATCACAGGAACCGGAACCGACTCCAACTTGGAAGTGGAGGAAAATTGTCATGACAAGGCGCCAGCCCTTATATTCTTAGTACCGGGTAAGAATGAGAAAATGTCCTTCTGGGAGAGAGGTGCTTAGCCTCAGACAAGTATGTGAGATTCTTATGGTCAGTAAGAATGACAACCGGCACAGTAGTACCTTCAAGGAGATGTCTCTATTCTTTCAGGGCTAAAATGATCACCAACAGCTCTCTGTCACCAATCTCGTAATTGCACTCTGCCGGTGACAATTTCTTGGAAAAGAAGCCACACGGATGCATAGCACACCCAGAGTTAGGACATTGAGATAGAAGAGCGACAATTCCAGTCTTGGAAGCATCAACTTCTAGGATAAAAGGTAACGTAGGATCAGGATGTGCCAACGCAGGAGCAGAAACAAAGGCAACCTTGAGGCTCTCAAAGGCCTTAATGGACTCTGGAGACCAACTCTGTGGGTTGTTGTCTTTCTGGTCATATCAGTCAGGGGCTTGACCTGAGACGAGAAGTTACGAATAATCTTCCCATAATAGTTGGCAAAGCCAAGAAAACGCTGCAGAGGATGTAAACCCATGGGTCGAGGCCACTGTAGGACCACTAAACGTTTCTCTGGGTCCATCGAAAAACCAGCAGTGGAAATTACATAGCCCAGGAATTTGACCTGTTCACAATGGAATTTGCTCTTTTCAAATTTACAGTAGAGATTGTTCTCTCGTAGTCTCTGAAGCACATGACAGACATCTGTGTGGTGGCTCTCCAGGGACTTGGAAAATATGAGGATATCATTGAGATAAACCATCACACATAACTGCAAAAAATCTCAGAGGACATCGTTAATGAACTCCTGGTAAACTGCTGGAGCGTTACAAAGGCCAAAAGGCATTACGAGATACTCATAATGACCTGATCTGGTATTAAACACAGTTTTCCACTTGTCGCCCTCCTTAATCCCGAGGAGATTGTATGCCCCTCTCAAATCAAGCTTTGTGAAAACCATTGCTCACTTGAGGCGGTCAAATAACTCCGTAATCAACAGAATGGGATAGGCATTCTTAATCGTGAAATGATTGAGACACCTATAATCGATTCAAGGTCTCAGTTCACCACTCTTCTTCTTTACAAAAAAGAAACCAGCACCAGCAGGAGACCGAGGATTTGCAGATGAAACCACAAGAAAGTGCGTCTGCAACATACTCCTCCATGGCCTTATCCTCCAAGACCAACAAAGGGTAAACCTGGCCATGAGGGGGTATGGCCCCAGGTTGAATGTCAATTGTGCAATCATACGACCAGGGTGGAGGCAAAGTACTGGCTTGACCTTTGTCAAAGACTTCGCTAAAATCACGGTACTCCACAGAGAGTGAGGGAGGAGGGTGAAGAGGTCCACAGGACCTTGGCTACCTTCTGGAAGCATCTCTCACTGCACTGTGGTGACCAGGACAGAACCTCAGCATGGAGCCAATGAAAAGAAGGGTTGTGCCTCTGTAACCAAGGATAGCCAATAACCAGTGAAAACTTAGATGAGGAAATAACTTGGAATTGGATTATCTCATGATGAAGGGCCCCTACAGCCATGGACAATGGAACAGTCTCCTGAGTCACATGGGCAGGCTGTAGAGGTCTACTGTCAAGAGCCTCAGTGGCAAGTGGAGTGTCACGCAGCTGCAATCGAGTGCTTTTATACAAAGGCAGCATCAATGAACAGGCCTGCAGCCCCAGAGTCAATTAGAGCCTTTATCTCGATGGATGACTCAGCCCAAGACAGGATAACCAAAACCAAGGGCTTATCTTTCTGGGGAACTGGAGATGAAACAACGCCACCTAAGATCTGTCCATGACAGGACCTCAAGGTTTGGGCGTTCCCTGGACGGATAGAACAAGACTTAAAAAAGTGACTAGCCTGGCCACAATAAAGGCACAATCTCTCCCTCCTCTAAGGGCTCTCTCATCCGCAGAGAGACGCATGAAGCCCAAGTACATTAGTTCATCTTCACAGACCGACTCGGTACCAGGAGGCATGGGAGGTGAGGGAGGCAAGGGTGGGACTGCAAACCTCGGACAGAAATGTACAGAAGGCTTGCACCAGCGCTCCTTAAAAGAGAGTCTTTCTCTGAGTCTGGAGTCAATGAGGATGGCAAATGTGACCAACCTCTCCAGCTCTGTGGGTATATCTCGGGCTGCTATTTGGATATGGGAGATGCAAAAACCTGTGGTCCTGAGTTACCCAGAATTTGTGGCTTCCTTCAAAAGGGTATACACAAACAGTAACTCAAGGTGTCGTGACCCTGGATGACATAATTCTCTTACGAAACGCACAGGGAAGAGCAGGGTGACGCGCTGATGTCACCTCGAGTTACTGTTTGTGTATCCAGAAGGACGGGATTCTCTGAATGTGCACCGGCCGGCACATTGGACTTCAGGCTTTCTATTTTATGCAACATTTGTAAGTACGTTATTTTGTTTTTAAACTTTTAAATAAACCTGAAGGTTTTTACACTATTGGAGCATTCATGTTTTTTACATGCTATGTGCATCCACTCATGGGCTTGATTACTAATGAGGCGATCTGAAGAGCAGCAAGCAAGCACGTTTGGTGCGCTCTGAAGTTAAAGCTGTGCCTAGATTACATGCTTTCCCTGATCCTCTGTAATGGGGGATCACGGACATCTGATAAGCAGTGATTCTTTCTATAGCGATGGTGGATAGCATACAGTTTTTGTTAATCAGGGATTGAAGATTTATCTCATCTGTGGATGTACTTTATTCCTGATTTTTGCATGGGTGGACGTAATATTCTTGAGTTATTTATATACAGACTCTTTGTTTTGTTTTGATATTGAGTAATTTTTCATTTATAATTTTTATGGTTTATCAATTTTTCATTCATGCTTTCTGCAAGGTTTATGATTTATAACGTATACCTGCTGACTGAGCTTATGATTCACACTGAATTGTGAATGGTTTCCACAATTTGTGTGTTTTATTTTTTATTAACTTATGGTTTACACTTGTTCAAATTTACAGGTTTAGCGTGATTCTATTTTTTCTTTTCATATTTTTCACTGTATTGGTGTTATATAGGAGAATTACTGCTTCCACTATACAACAATTTTTATTATTTAGAGGTGCTTTATATATATATATCTTAGCGTAGTTTATTTTTCTTTTTTCTTCACAAGCTGAAAGAACATTTTGGAATTAAAGCGGGAGTCCACCGGGACTCCGCGTTTTTTTTTTTTTTTTTTAAAAGCCAGCAGCTACAAATACTGCAGCTGCTGACTTTTAAATAGTGACACTTACCTGTCCAGCGCGCCCGCGATGTCGGCACCCGAAGCCGATCGCTCGCTCGGCTGCCGGGTCCCGCCGCCATCTTGGGTATGGGAATCAGGAAATTGAGCCTTTCGGCTTCATTTCCCGGTTCCCTACTGCGCATGCGCGAGCCGCGCGGCGCAATCCGGACGGTCCCCGCTGCCTCTGGGAGCTGTGTGTTTCCCAGCAGGCAGCGGGTCACTTGCTGAAGGGGGCGGGCGCTTGCGGAACGGGGGCGTAACCTACGCCCGTTCCGCAGAGAGCTAGCCCGGAAGTGGGTGCAGTTACCTGGATTATCCAGGTAACTGCACCCCCCTCCCCCCTGAAAGGTGCCGATTGTGGCGCCGGAGGGGGGGGATTCCGATGAGCGGAGGTCCATTTTAGGGTGGACCTCCGCTTTAAAGAGCTAGGGAACATTAGCTACTATCTGGGAATCCAAATAGTGAGAGAAGAAGATGGAAGTTATCTTCTCAACCAATCTCCTATGGAACCAGGCTCTAAAGAACAATGAAGCAGAAAACTTTCTACAAAATAATGACAAGTTTAGCAGAGCAATTGGTAAGCTGCTATATGTTGCCAATGACAAAACCAGACGTAGCTGCAGCAGTGGGCATACTATGTAGGAAAGTCTCAGCTCTCTGTCAGCGTGACTAGAACACAGTAAAAAAAAAGTGATGCAATACCTCAAAGGAACAATTCAGATGAAGTTACAGTTAGCAGCAACATCCAATCCAAAACTGGTCGGCTATGTGGATGCTCATTGGGCCAGGGACTGCACAGACCGCAAATCCACAAGTGGATTCATCTTCCAGTATGTGGAAGGAACCATAAGTTGGTCTAGTCAAAAGCAAGCAACTGTCGCTCTATCTTCAACTGAAGCAGAGTACATTGCAGCAGCACACGCATGTCAACAGACGATATGGATTTGTCAACTTTTTGTGGACATTGGAATAGATATGTCAAAACCAATTCCCAGTTTTGAAGACAACCAGGATTGTATAAAGCTTATACAATCAGAAGGGGTCAAGGGTCCTAGGACCAAACACATCAATGTCAAGTATCACCTAATGAGGGACAATCAAGAGCAAGGTGTTATTGACATTCAATACTGGTCATCAGAGGAGATGACTGCTAATGCACTCAGCAAGCCTTTGTTGAAGGAATGGCATAGTTAAATCCAGAAGAAGTCAAATATAATTTGACAAAGCACACGCTGTTGAGAAGGGGTGATGGAAAAGAACAACAGCATGTAATATAAAGTTGTTAATAAACTGACAATACTGTATGCATTATACCTATCCATGCAGCTGGTGGCACGGTGGTATTATAGTTTATAGTTCTTATATTCTGTGATTGAACAGAATGTATTGTCTATCTATGCTCAATTCACTTGTTTGTGTTCTCTTCCTGTTCCATGATGATAAAAGGCATTTTATGTACTTCTCCATGAAAAGTAGGGGACCCCAACATCAAAAAAAGGGATGAGGCAGGGATGCTCCCTATCGTCACTAGTATTTGCAATCGCTATTGAAACCTTAGCTATTGCCATCAGATCTCACGCCGATACTAAAGGGGCATTGTGTGGCCCTCAGGAGCACAAATGCATGTTGTTCGCAGACGACATGCTGCTATTTATTACCTCTTCACTGATATCAACCCCCAAAGTATTTCAACTACTTCAGGACTTTGGTACTATCTCAGGTCCTAAAATAAATGTCTCCAGATCAGTTGATTTAAACATATCAGTCTGCCCTAAGCTAGTGGATTAGCTCAAGCATCATTGACCATTTTCCTGGGCCTTTGATTCAATTCCATATTTAGGAATCAAGCTATATAATAATATAGACAAACTGTACGCAGCTAATTATCCTACCATGCTTTGTAAACTAGAAGGAGGACTTAAAAATTTGGTCGAACTGTGTTTTATCCTGGATTAATGCTATTAAGATTACATTGCTACCATGTTTACTATACCTCTTTTGCTCCCTCCCCATACCTATCAAGAAAATACATCTTTCCAAAGTTCAGGAAAAAGGGCCATCGCTGTGCTAAAGAAGTTCTCTTCTGCCTGAAAAATCAAGGTGGACTAGGGCATGTGGTGGTATTATCAGGCCATGCAACTGGCCCAAATCTCTTTAATATACTCGAGGGGCCCCAAACCAGATTGAGTTTCTGTAGAAAGACAGGGAGCTCTTCTACATGTGATCGACTACCTCCTGTGGAGCCCCCCTAAATGGAAAGTCACTGTTTTGGTACCTACACTATGCCACTCTTTGGCACTCTCTGATGCACTACACAAACAGGCTACACTAATCTCTAGCATGAGGCCCCTCTCCCATTTATTTCATAACTCGGAGTTCCCCCCTGGTATGAACATTCTTGCCTTCCGATGGTGGCTGAATAAGGGACTATTCAGAATAGGTCACTTCTTTACCTCAGTGGAATCGTCTCTTTAGGATATTGTTAAACTCAAAATTCTGAATACATAGACATTCAGACTCTCACAAATTACACATTTCTTACACACTATCTGGTTGGACAAACCTGAACCCCCCCAAACCTACCGTTTATGAACAATATCATGGATCAGAGTGGAGGCAACTCTATTATATATTCCTCCCTGGCAGACAAATTGGACATAACCTGCTCACGCCCGATCCTGGGAGTCTGATTTGGAGATCCATTTAGATCCTGAACAGTGGTTTCAGGCATTCGGACGCTCAAATAAGGGTATCATGAATACCTCTCTAATTGAAGCAAATATTAAAATCTTCACTAGATGCTACTATTCCCTCAATAGATTGGCCAGGATCTTCCCAGATGCTTCCCCCTTGTGCTACAGAGGGTGCAATCATGTTGGTTCCATGCACCACATATGGGGGACCTGCCCTTGTATTTAAAATGATTGGAACAAGTTCTTCCAAATACCAGGGAAAGTTACAGGGGTGGCAGTTCCTCAGGAGCCCACAAGTGCCGTTTTGAACCACAGGGTGGACAAAACTCCTAAACACACTCAGACATTGATCTTTTTTATATTTCTGGGAACTAAAATCAAACTTGCAGGAGCCTGGAAGAAACCCACGGTCTCAATTCCAGCAACAAAGCGGAAAATCTCCTGGATCATGTCCCAGAAACAAATTGTAGCTAAACTTCTAAATAAAGTTCAGTTTGAAGCAATCTGGTAACTCTTGGCACTTTATATTAAGGTCTCCCTATATCTGGGTCATGTACCCCTCTAAATGGATTCTCCTGGAAGTCTTGTCCTCTTCCTTTGCCTTTTTTGACCCCTTTCCTTCTGGTTTCTTCTCTTATCTCTTATTTCTCTATTCATTTCTTCACAATACTCCCACTGGCATAAAGCCTTATATTTTTGTTACTTAACACTTAGGAAAATATAGTGACCAGTAGGTGACACATTATGATCTGATAGTATTTGCCTTGGAAAAATAACCACTAGGTCCTATTGAAATGAGATACGGGTTATAGATATTGCCTTCCTCTCTTTATCACGTATATATTACCCAGGCCCGGTGATCCAGTCTCTGGGTTCTGGATGAGGGAGAGAGGTGGGGACATGACCCTGGTACCAAATTATTCCTAATGGGGGTCTCCTAGTCAACAGTGTGTGCCCATAGGGGTGGCATGGATGACCCATGTTGGGTTGGTGGAGCCTCGACCGCCTCAACTAATTCCCTGAATTTTTTTTTAACTAACCGATTTTATTTGAAATTTCATAATGAGACCCTAGAACCTTTGCTTTGTTCTTATTGTTCACAATCCACTTTGTTACAATCCTTCTGTGTGTGCTTGCTGTTCTTGCCTCTAACTGTTAAGGAGGGATTACATTGGTAAATGAAGGTCAAAGATGGATATGCCAAAACCGATCAAAAGAAAATCCACATTTTATTAAAGTCATATAACTGAGAGCGTTACAGACAATCATGAAAATCCTTAGATGTTACATCATCGCCCTGATTCCAGAGTCAGATGTACACAAATTTATACAGATTTCAAATAGGCGAAAACACCTTCATTGGTAATTCATTAACACATGATGCGCCATGGAAGTTTAGCATGGTCAGAATTCACAAAATATATTGAACATGTGATAGCCTTCAAAAAACAAAGTTATCCCCTCCATGGACAATTATCTTGTTATTTACCAGCAGAGTCAAAAGGTTAATTTTTTTTTTTATATTAAAAAAAATATATATTTTGAAAAGCAGAAGTCACACATATGTAAACAATAGTAGGTACAAAGAAGTGTGATAATTGCACAGATCACATTTAACAAAAGCATTTTTAGATCCATTACCATTGATCTATTCTGGTCCACTGGACTATAGTGGTAAAAACAGACCTAATGGGTGCAGGTTCTCACATCTTCCAGCTCCCCAAATGGGAACAACTTGTGTCGGAAGGAGAATCTCTAACCCCCACCTACGGACCTAAACCCTCTATCAAATATGGGTATAACACCGGGGTAATTGCTAAATAAGTAATTTTAGAATTATATAAACTATATCTTTCACATTAAACCTTAAAACTTGTTATTGTTAGTAGACCTGTAGTGAAGGAGATGGGAGGGAAGATAAGGATAGAAGCTCAAAGTGAGAGATGAGAAAGAGGAGTAAAGAAAAAGAAAGCATCCCATCAAGCGCTGAGTATAATTTATTTTGTAGGTATGTTAGCAACAAGGGGGTGCCTACATATCGGGCCCAGGGTTCCCAGGTGGCCTCAAATTTATTGGCTGTGTCTAGTAATTTGCTGGATAGCTATTCCTGAGACATTATCTAGGATATTTTCCCTTTTGCAGCCAATAATTACATTTTTGGTTGTTTCCAGGCTTTAGCCACTCTGATGCCACATACACATGATCGGACTATCCGGCGGACAAACCGCCGGACTTTGCAGCTGAGGTCCTCCGGACTTTCCGAATGAGCGAACCTGCCCACACACAACTGGACTTTTCCAGCAGGCTAGGTCTGGCATCCTGCCGGACTATGGTTGTAGTCTGCCAGACTTTTAAATGAACGGACTTGCCCACACACAGAGAGAATTTTCGGTTCTTCTTGCCGGGCCTCCGCTATCTTCTTATAGCTCTTTTACTAGTGTTGGCCCGGTCTTCTGTCGCCGCGCCTTCTCTTCTTTTCTTCTTCTCTTCTTCTTCTTCCTTGCGATGTTGACACGACCCTCTCTGTGGCCGCAATGGCAGGGACGCATTGTGCGGCGACTTATATAGGGACAATGGGCGGGATCACCGGGTGATGTCACATGGTGACCATGCCCCCTTATGATGTCACAGTCCCAGCATCCTCCGGGACTGTGACATCATAAGGCAGTGGGGACACCATGTGACATCACCCGGTGACCCCGTCCCTTGTCCCTATATAAGTCGCCACACAATGTGTCCCTGCCATTGGGGCCAGAGAGAGCGTTGTGTCAACATCACAAGGAAGGTGAAGAAGAGAAGGCGGCATCAGCGACAGAAGACTGGGCCAACGCTAGTAAAAGAGCTATAAGAAGATAGCGGAGGCCCAGCAAGAAGAACCGAAGAGCGGGACAAGACCCCTGAAGAGCGGGACAAGTCTGAAGAAGACCACCGGACGGCGGCAGCGATGACAAAGATGACAGCCGGGCTCCTCCATTAGTAAAAGAACTAGCAGAAGATAGCGGAGAAGTCCGGCGAGAAGACCGCACCAAGATGGAAGAAGACCACCGGAACTGTCTAATAAATTATTTAAAAAACTTGTGTTGTGTTTTTTATTTACACTTTTTTTACCAGATGAATGGGTAGGGGTACAATGTACCCCATACTCATTCACATAGGGTGGGGGGCCAGTATCTGGGGGCCCCCATTATTCCGATAAGCCCCCTGCCCTCAGACCCTGACAACCAATGGCCAGAGTTGTCAGGAAGAGTCCCTTGTCCTCATCAACATGGGGACAAGGTGCTGTGGGGTGGGGGGTCTCTAATCTGGGATTTTACGATATGTGTAATAATGTGAGTTGGGACTAAAAGATGATCGATCCTAGCATATGAGTTATGAGGATTGGAGTAGTGTGTGAAGTCTTGCTTAGGTGGGTTCAGCTCTCTCCAGACGTCTGCCATATTTGTAATTGTTAAAAAAAATGTCTGCATTTAAGAGATACATTTATACCTTGAACGTTATGAGTGGCAGCCTTTAGAATGTTCTGTGTGGTGTTAGCCATGAAACCAGAATTGAGGAGCGCAAATGGATCTTCCGTCGCTTTCCTCAGGGATTCTTTTCTATTGGACGGATGTAGAGGGGCTTCCATGTGGGAGCATTTGGTATCTTGTTCACTGTGTAGGCCAGGCGAGGTGAGTTTCTGGAAGAAACAAAATAGGAGATGCTCAATAGGAGAAAGAATAGGAAAGAGGAAGAAGAAGAGGGACAGTAAGAGAGGGGGTTTTCTCGTTAGGCTGGTATTTGGACCCCGGGGGGAAGACCCTAAGGACCATCTAACAAGAAGAGAAAAAACAAAACAAAAGTATCCAAATCAGAAAGGCTCGGAAGTCCTATCCCTTGGAAACCAGAAGGAGTCTAAGGGATATGAGGAGGCACATGTGAGCCACCCCAAACCAGGGCGCCCTTTAAAATTGTAACAATTAAACTTGTGTTAACGATAAAAATTTATATCCAAGACTACAAACATGAATTAAGAAAAAATATAGTGGGGGATCAAATGGCCCCAGGACCCATCCACGGTAGGACACCCCCATCCTGATAGTAAAGATGAGGAGATGAAGTGGACTAGGTGGGCCAGCAAATTTAGCCCATATGGCTCCAGTGCGGAAGTCATTAGCCAGTTCTTTGAGGTTGTCCTCCCTCTGCCGTAGCGGAGAGTGGGCTGCTGGGATTCCCGCCTCTGGTAGCCAGGGGAAAACTGTCAAAAAAACACAGAACTGCTGAAGGAACAAAGGAGGAACACAGGAGAGACGACTCCTGGAAATAGTGATGGAGTCAGTCATAGCATGTAAATGGTTAAATGTGTGGACTAGGGATGGGCTTTATGTTCGGGTCGAACATGAGTTAGGCGGCGTACACACGCGGGGACTGTCTGCCGAAACTAAGTTCGTCAAACAGTCCGCTCAAACTTTTGAATGAACGAACACGCCCACACACGGCACTTTTTGAGCGGACAAATACGGCAAACTTTGTTCGTCGTACTAAGTCCGCGCAACTTTTGAAATGAGCGGACTCGCCCACACACGAGGCAACAGTCCGCTCATTTCGAGCGCGTGTGCAGCTAGGCGGGGCCCGCGACGGAGACGTCGCGGGCTCCACCGCCTGGAATGGACTTAAAGGGGAACCCCAACGCCGAAAAAAATCGGCGTGGGGGTCCCCCCAAAGTCCACAACAGACCCTTGTCCGAGCACGCTACCCGGCCGGCCAGGAAAGGGGGGCGAGCGAGCGCGCCCCCCCTCCTGAGCCGTACCAGGCCGCGTGCCCTCAACATGGGGGTGCCTTGGGGAAGGGGGGGCCGCGCGGCCCCCCCACCCCAAAGCACCTTGTCCCCATGTTGATGAGGACAAGGGCCTCTTCCTGACAACCCTGGCCGTTGGTTGTCGGGGTCTGCGGGCGGGGGGCTTATCGGAATCCGGGAGCCCCCTTTAATAAGGGGGCCCCCGGATACCGGCCCCCCACCCTATGTGAATGAGTATGGGGTACAATGTACCCCTACCCATTCACCTGTAAAATAAAAGAACCCAAAAAAAAACACAACACACAAGATAAAATATTTTATTGCACAGCTCCGGGGGTCTTCCGTCTTCGGGGGTCTTCTCGCCGGACTCCTCCGCTATCTTCTTGTAGCTCTTTTGCTAGCGGAGGAGTCCGGCTTTCTTCCTCCCCGCCGCCGGCCTCTTCTCCCGACTTCGGGGGTCTTGTCCCCCTCTTCGGTTCTTCTGCCGGGCCACCGCGCCTTCTTATAGCTCTTTTGCAGGCGGTGGCCCGGTCTTCTGTCGCCGCTGTCGCCGCCGCCTTCCGTTCGTGTTCTTCTTCTTGTTCTTCTTGTTCTTCTCCAGGAGATGTTGACACGTCGCTCTCTCCGGCCGGAATGCCAGAGCCGCGCTGTGCGGCCACTTATATAGTGACAATGGGGCGGTGTCACATGGTATATGTCACATGGGTTGGTCACATGGGTTGATGTCACATGGGGACTATGACATCGTAAGGGGGCGGGGTCACCATGTGACCAACCCATGTGACATATACCATGTGACACCGCCCCATTGTCACTATATAAGTGGCCGCTCAGCGCGGCTCTGGCATTCCGGCCGGAGAGAGCGACGTGTCAACATCTCCTGGAGAAGAACAAGAAGAACGGAAGGCGGCGACAGAAGACCGGGCCACCGCCTGCAAAAGAGCTATAAGAAGGCGCGGTGGCCCGGCAGAAGAACCGAAGAGGGGGACAAGACCCCCGAAGTCGGGAGAAGAGGCCGGCGGCGGGGAGGAAGAAAGCCGGACTCCTCCGCTAGCAAAAGAGCTACAAGAAGATAGCGGAGGAGTCCGGCGAGAAGACCCCCGAAGACGGAAGACCCCCGGAGCTGTGCAATAAAATATTTTATCTCGTGTGTTGTGTTTTTTTTGGGGTTCTTTTATTTTACAGGTGAATGGGTAGGGGTACATTGTACCCCATACTCATTCACATAGGGTGGGGGGCCGGTATCCGGGGGCCCCCTTATTAAAGGGGGCTCCCGGATTCCGATAAGCCCCCCGCCCGCAGACCCCGACAACCAACGGCCAGGGTTGTCGGGAAGAGGCCCTTGTCCTCATCAACATGGGGACAAGGTGCTTTGGGGTGGGGGGCCGCGCGCCCCCCCCTTCCCCAAGGCACCCCCCATGTTGAGGGCACGCGGCCTGGTATGGCTCAGGAGGGGGGGCGTGCTCGCTCGCCCCCCTTTCCTGGCCGGCCGGGTAGCGTGCTCGGACAAGGGTCTGTTGTGGACTTTGGGGGGACCCCCACGCCGATTTTTTTCGGCGTTGGGGTTCCCCTTTAAGTCCATTCCAGGCGGCGGAGCCAGCGACGTCTCCTTCGCGGGCCCCGCCTACCTGCACACGCGCTCGAAATGAGCAGACTTTCCTCCGAGCGGGAACAGTTTGCTCATTTCGAAAGTAGCCTACACACGGGCGGACTGTTCGCTCAAACCAAGTTTCAGCGGACAGTTTTTCGGAATTTCCGAAAAACTTTGTTCGTCAAACTGTCCGCTGAAACTGTCCGCTGAAGCCCCACACACGAGCGGACTGTCCGCTGAAACACTGTTCAGCGGACAAAGTTGAGCCAACAGTCCGCCCGTGTGTACGCGGCCTTAGACTCGAACATTGGCTATTCGCCCATTCACCGAATAGCAAACAATTTGAAAGCCGCGGGTCCTGCCCCAGGGGACATGTATCAATGCAAAAAAAGTTTTAAAAATGGCCATTTTTTCAGGAGCAGTGATTTTAATAATGCTTAAAGTGAAACAATAAAAGTGTAATGTTCCTTTAAATTTCGTACCTGGGGGTGTCTATAGTATGCCTGTAAAGGGGCACATGTTTCCCGTGCTGACAGCAAAATTACATTTCTAAAGGAAAAAAAGTCATTTAAAACTACTCACGGCTATAATGAATTGTCGATCCTGGCAATACACATAAAAGTTCATTGATTAAAACGGCATGGAATTTCCCCACAGGGGAACCCCGAACCAAAATTTAAAAAAAAATGTGTGGGGGTCCCCCTAAATTCCATACCAGGCCCTTCAGGTTTGGCATGTATATTAAGGGGAATTCTGCGCCCAAATGAAAATATTTTTTTCTTTTAAATGGCCTGGGGTCCCCCCAAAAATCCATACCAGACCCTTATCTGAGCACGTAACCTGGCAGGCCGCAGGAAAGGAGAGGGAATGAGAGAGCGCCCCCCCCTGAACCATACCAGGCCACATGCCCTCAACATTGGAAGGGTGCTTTGGGGTAGCCCCCCAAAGCACCCTGTCCCCATGTTGATGGGGGCGAGGGCCTCATCCCGCAACCCTTGCCCGGTGGCTGTGGGGGTCTGCAGGCAGGGTGCTTATCGGAATCTGGAAGCCCCCTTTAACAAGGGGACCCCCAGATCCCAGCCCCCCCCCCCGTGGGAATTGGTAATGGGCTGCAAATGTACCCCTACCATTTCACCAAAAAAGTGTCAAAAAGGTTAAAAAATACAAGAGACAATTTTTGACAAGTCCTTTATTAACTTCTTCTTCTTTCCCCGCTTCTTCTTCCATCTTATTTCTTCTGGTCTTCATTCGGTGTTCTTCTTCCTCCATCTTCTTCTTCTCCATCTTCTTCTTTCTCCACTCTTCTCGTCTGGCATCTTCCTCCGGCTTCTTCTCCGCTTCGTCCTCTGTACGATCCGCCTCAGTGGGAGTCTTCTGCCGTGTGATGCTTCTGTTCTTCTGATACTTCTTATATAATGGAGGGCGGGACCACCTAGTGACCCCGACCCCTCTGACGCACAGGGACTTTCCCATGGCTTTCCCCGTGTTGTCAGAGGGGGCGGGGTCACCTGTTTACATAAACAGGGTGACCCCACCCCCCCCCCCCACCCCCGATATCACGGGCCCAGGGCCAACCTTACTAAGGTTGGTCCTAGGTAGTCACTGTGGGCACTGCTGGTCTAGCGTGGTGCAGAGCTTGGGGAACAGCCGGCCATCTTGGAACACTCACGCATGGCATGTGCTCTCCCAAAGGTTACATTTTTAATACTGTGTAGTATAGGTTGGATAGTCATGCTGAGCTGTTTTGCAACTCCAAAAAAAAAATATTTTCTTTTTTTTAGGATGATTTTAATGAAAATTATCTGATAGCAAAATGTATGTTTTAGCAAAATCATTGGATTTGCATGCCATATATTTATAGGCAGCACCTGAAAATTCCCATAATTTCTTTGGTTATAGTCAGCTTAATGGTTAGGGTGTTCTTTAAATGCTCCAATCTCCATCATAAAGGCAATTGGTCTAATGGTACAGAACATTAACAGCTATCTTAAAGAGGTTTTTAAATTTATATACAGTATATTTAAAATGTTATCAAAATGTTCTTGTCTAATGCTGTTTCTAGTTGCTTGACAACTCTGTGCACATTTTGCTATTGGGCACCTAGCAGTTGCTCGGTCTACTATAATTTTAAAGAACAATAGTGATTGGGCACGTTTTCTAAAGTCGAGTGTCCGGTTGAAGTTGGAGGTTATTATAGATGTGACAATCAGCACTGCTATCCAGTAAATCGGTTCACTCAAATTTAATAGTAGTTCACGGCAACCAATCACAATTCACCAATCACTAAGTTGACTGCAGCCATTTGAAATCTTATTGGTATAAGAAGTGTGTGCATGTACACTTTACATGAGTGAATTAGCCAGTCTATCTGCATTTCTGTACCCATAAATTAGAAATGGGCAAAACTCAAACCTTAAACAACTTGCCAGAAAGTGAACTATGAACATCATCCTCAGACCTGTATGAGCAATAAATAATAAATGTAAATGTTGTCTGAAACTTTAAGATAAACAAGTTGAGAAAAAAGCAAAATGGCATTGCTCTATGAACATATTAAATTAAAGGAAACTCATAAAACACAATAGGGCATAGCAGAAAACCAATTTAAATAACATTTTGTACTTTTTTCTTCTGTTTGGTATGTTACAATAAACACTGAGACCATCTGTTCAGCTCACAAGGAAAGCCTGTGTAGACTGCCACCACAGAATCAGAAATCTTCTTGTGCGATAGCCTCCATTCTCCTTTGATATTACAGGCGTTAAAAGGTAGCATAAGGGACTTCATGCTGATGTCATCTGCTCTCTGATATTTAATCATTAATACAGAGCTGTACACAGAGATGACTTGAAAGAAAATGCTAAACTTCTGCTTCCTTAAAGTATATCTAAAGACAGATATTTTCAGTTTTGGGTAGAGTAGTGAGGGGCTATCAAGTGTGTCCTATAGATACAATAAAAGGCTGTGCCTAGAGTGGTGCGAATGCCACCCCAGTGCCCTTCTACAACACACCCACACTACAGTGCACCACAATATATGGCATCAAGTGTGTCAGGGAAAAATTATTGATTTCCATTTTTACCTGTGTTGCAATTCATGAATGTGTGATCTAAGGCCAGGTTCACACTTATTTCACACCTATGCATTTTTTGTGCGGTTTCAGTTTTGCATAAATACACGTTCACATCTGTGTATTTTATGAAAAGGGCCAGGGACTTTTTTTTTGTTTTTTGGTTCCATAGACTTCAATGGATCAAAAATGTGCATTGAAAAACACAAAATTCACCTGGAATATGCAAACTGCAACCTGTATAGGTGTGAACCAGGTCTAAATGCATCGCAATGTAGAACAGACATGATATTTTGCCCTAGCATTGGGGTCATACTCCTCTGGATGGCATGGTCTGCCAAGAGTTTGGCCTGGGCCATGGAAATGGGACACACCACATACATACATACATAGCAAAAATCTCTGACACTGAGCTAAACGTAATTATTCTGTCTCACTAATCTTTTTAAGCCTTCTGACCAGAATCAAGATGGCACAAAATGCCCATCGCCATGAAGGGGTTACATGAATTACTTTCACATTTGGAGTGCACTTTCTATATGTGTGTATAATGAAGGCTTAAAATAAGCAAGACTTTTCTCAGTCTGAAACTTTCTAAGTAGAAAGATATAATGTGAACGTTGTTTCATGTTATCTGTTTGTACAATGGCTTCAGAATTAGAGAATTTATCTTTTATCCCAATCTCTTTAAATCTTTTGAAATGTTTAGAAATGTCGCAGTCTTTAGAATTGTTGCAATCTTCATCAGATTTACTGCTCTTTTGCAAAAATGTCTTTCTTTATCGAGCAGTAATTGTTTCCTTTGTGCCTTTAGAACATCATATTGTTATAGATTCATCTCAGGCAGAGTTGGGGTTAAAAAGATAGAAACATATTCCTTTAGTAATATTTTATGTAGAGTTAGTTATAGAACTATTCTATAATCATAGTCAGTTTTGGATAACGCAGTCAGAAGGCAGATATACTGTTCAAATAGACAAAGAGTATCAGAGTATTTTGATTGGTCTAGTGATGTTGGGAGCTACAGCATCGTATGTACAGTAAGCAAGGGCAAAATCATAGCTATCGCAGACTGAATGTAACTACTATGTGGCCCAGAAGTACAAGGATCTCAGAACTGTTATTCTACACTTTGATTTATTCAGTAGTAAGGGTAATGGGTAAATACACTTGGGAATAGTGATGGCCGAACGGTTCGCCCGGCGGTCGCTTCGCGGGGAATTTCGGCTGTTCGCAATTCGCCCGATCGGCGGACTATTGCCGCCGTTCGCCCGGCGGACTTCCATGTTTTCTGTGAAATAGAACTTTGACCTATGATGACACATCCATCATGGGGTACAGGACAGCCAGTTGAGACATTACAGCACATGGATACATGGACATTCCCCCTAACTTATAAATACACCCGATCCGGCGGCCATTTTACATTGTTTCTTCTGTCACTATAGGGAGAGGTTGCTGTGTGGAGCAGGGAGAGATTGCAGTGACCCAAATCGCTAGCTATTTGGTACACAAAAGTTCTTTTCAGGACTGGTATAGGTGTTAGGTGTATATAGGTTTGCTGTGCTACTGATTGTTGCAGAAGCCTGAGTGTCTTTTGTCAGTTTAGAGAAAGGGACAGGACGGTGTGTGCTGCAGGGAGAGTCAGTTTAATCATTAGCTGTTACTATCAGGTCCACAAAAGTGCTATTCCAGTTATTGTTCCAGCAGCCTCTGTTTTGTCAGTTTATATAGGGACAGGCAGGAAGCAGTGTGTGAGGCAGTGAGGGTCAGTTTAATCAGTAGCTGTTACTATATTAGGTCCACAGAGGTTCTTTTCAGGACTGGTATCAGTGGTATGGTAATAGGCTTGTACACGTATAATATTCTTTCTTCTAAATATAGAAAGAATATTATACTTGACTGCTGCCCTTCTGCTGCAGTCTGCTAATCATTCACAACCTACTTGTTCCACAGAGGTCCTTTATAAGGACTGGTAATAACCTGGTGTAGGGTGCTATAGTACATAGGGTTGAGTGAGGTACAGTCTGCTATTCTATAAGGACTGGTATAGGTCCACAATACATAGGGTTGAGGTGCACTACTGCTGACCGCTGCCCTATACTGCAGCAGTCCTTCATCAGTATAGGGACTGACGTACAGTCTGCTAATCAGTCACACACAACCTACTTGTTCCACAAAGGTCCTTATAAGGACTGGTAACTTGGTCTGTCTAGGGTGCTACAGTACATAGGGTTGAGTGAGGTACAGTCTGCTATTCTATAAGGACTGGTATAAGTCCACAATACATAGGGTTGAGGTGCACTACTGCTGACCGCTGCCCTATACTGCAGCAGTCCTTTATCAGTATAGAGACTGACGTACAGTCTGCTAATCACTCACACACAACCTACTTGTTCCACAAAGGTCCTTATAAGGACTGGTAAGGTATAGGGTACTACAGTACATAGGGTTGAGTGAGGTACAGTCTGCCATTCTGTAAGGACTGGTATAGGTCCACAATACATAGGGTTGAGGTGCACTACTGCTGACTGACCGCTGCCCTATACTGCAGCAGTCCTTCATCGGTATAGGGACTGAGAGTTTTGTCACAGGGTCATTTAAAAAATGACAGACAGAGGAAGAGGCAGGCCCTTCCGCAGGGGTGGTAGGGGTAGGGCAGGAGCAACAGGCTTGAGCCAAAGTGGAAAGTTGCAGAAGGTGCGTTCAATTACTTTAAAGGACGCACCAGACTTGGTTGAGTGGCTCGGTCAGCCTTAATCTTCTGCACCCTCCTCATCCTCTCGATCTGCACCCTCTTCTTCACTCTCTGCTATGTGCACCCCCAAAGACACTACCACCAACAACACCACCACCACCACATACCTTCCGCTTGAGTCACAGGAATTATTTTCCGATCCATATCAAGAGGACATTTCTGATGCGCAGCCACTCTTGGCATTGGATCAGGAAGAGGAGGTAGCAACAACCGCTACTCAGCAGTCTGACGACAGTACCCAGATCAGCCCAAGGAGGAGGTTGGTCCCCGGTGTTGCTGCCTACTCCGAGATCTCTACTTATAGCGGTGGGGAAGGTGACGACGATGATGACGTGTCTAGTGATGTCACGTGGGTGCCCACAAGAGAGGAAGAGGAGGGGAGTTCAGAGGGAGATATGGACCAGCAGATAGGGAGGAGAAGCAGGAATAACTTACATTGCACAGGAGGGACAAAGCAGACTGCAAATGTATCAGGAGCGAGTCATCGACCATGTACGGTCACATCTGGCGCTCCCACGACACCGGCACATGGCTCCGCAGTGTGGGCTTTTTTTAACGTGTCCGCTGCTGACAATAGCGTTGCCATCTGCAATCTTTGCAGTCAACGCATTAGTCGCGGTAAGCCCAACACTCACCTAGGGACGGCCGCCTTAAGAAGGCACATGAGCAGCCATCACCAAGCCGAGTGGGAGCAACGGAACACACAAAGCCACACTGCAGGCTCTCACCGTCCAGCCTCGTCTTCTACTTCTCCTTCTACCCTCTCCTCACAATTGTCCTCCACTCCACCTTCCATCACGCCAAGCTCACGTTTTTCTGCAAAAAGGCAGGCTTCCGTGGGCCTAATGTTCGAGCGTAAAAAAATGATGACGCCGGATAACCCTCTTGCCCAACGGTTAATGGCTGGCTTGTCAGAACTCATAGCCCGCCAACTACTGCCATATATACTGGTGGACTCGAAGGCCTTTCGCAAATTTGTAGCCATTGGAACACCACAATGGAAGGTCCCAGGAAGGAAGTATTTCTCAGAGAAGGGCATCCCAGACCTATATGGCCATGTTCAGCGGCAAGTGAATGTATCTCTGGCACACAGTGTCGGTGCCAAGATACATCTGACCACAGACACATGGTCTAGCAAACACGGGCAGGGAAGGTATATCACTTTTACTGCCCACTGGGTGAACCTTCTGACGGCCGTCAAGCATGTAACCCGTGGCACCCGTGTAGATTTGGTTTTACCGCCACGGATTGCATGCAGGCCTGACTCTTCTTCTCCTTCACCTCCTACTTCATCCTCCTCCCTCTCCTCCTCGGCTGACTCCTCCTTTTCCGCTGCTAGCGTCTCTTCCGCTGCGCCGCCCAAGCTCCCCAGAACCTATTCGACATGCCAGGTGAGACGTTGCCATGCCGTGCTGCGTCTGTCGTGCCTGGAAGTCAAGAGCCACACTGGCCCAGCACTCCTTTCAGCTTTGCGTTCACAGGCAGATCAGTGGCTAACACCGCTCAATTTAACAGTTGGTAAAGTGGTGTGTGACAACGGTGCCAATCTGCTTAGCGCATTGAAACAGGGCAAAATCACGCACGTGCCATGCATGGCACACGTCTTAAACTTGGTCGTGCAGCGATTCGTTGTCAAATACCCTGGGGTCCAGGACATCTTGCGGCAGGCAAGGAAAATCTCGGCCCATTTCAGAAGATCTTACACGGCCATGGCTCGCCTTGCTGACATTCAACGGCGACACAATCTGCCGGACAGACGTCTTATTTGCGATTGCCCGATGCAATGGAACTCAACCTTCTATATGCTTGATAGGCTGCTCCAGCAGAAACGTGCAGTTAACGTCTACCTGTATGAACTCTGCGGCAGAACCGGTTCTGGGGAGCTGGGTTTTTTTTCACCGCGCCAGTGGCTGCTCATGCGCGACGCATGCAGACTTCTGCGCCCATTTGAGGAGATCACCAAACTGGTCAGTCGCAGCCATGGCGCCATCAGTGACATGGTACCTTATGCCTTCTTTATGAAGCGCGCATTGCGTCGTGTCATTGATCAAGCTGTGGAGGAGCAGGAGCGGGAAGATGAGGAAGTCGCAATACTGGATGAATTCCCGGGGGGGGCTACTCTATCTGAGACAAGTCAACAACAGGAGTCTGAAGAGGAATCAGAGGAGGATGGTGCCGGGGCGCATGAGGAGGAGCAAGAAGAGCATGCTTTAAACCTTTCTGGGATCCCTGTTGTGCGTGGATGGGGAGAGGAGAATGAAGAGGACGACATTATTCTGGATGATGAGCAGGAGCCAGGCCACCACACCGCTTCAAGTTTAGTGCAAATGGGGGCCTTCATGCTCCAGTGTTTTAATAGGGACCCCCGTATAAAAAGCATAAGGGTCAAGGACCAGTACTGGGTGGCAACGTACTTAGACCCCCGGTACAAACACAAAATGGCAGAAATGTTACCGCTGTCACAGAGGGCTGGCAGAATGGAGCACTTCCAGGCCTTGCTTCGAGAAATGCTGCATTCTGCTTTTGCGTGCGCTGGCAGAGAACCAATTCCCACTCCCAGAGAAGGAGTTGCGGGTACCAATCCAACAGCGCCTGCAAGAAGAGGCCGGTTTGAAGATGTGTTGGTGACTTCGGCTATGAGGTCATTCTTTCAGCGGACCCATCGACAGGTGTCATCCGGATCCAGCATCAGGGAACGCCTAGACCGCCAGGTGTCCGACTACATCGGGTTAACGTCCGATGTGGACGCTCTGAGGAGTGATGAACCCCTGGACTACTGGGTGGGCAGGCTTGACCTCTGGCCAGAGCTTGCCCAATTTGAAATCAAACTGTTGGCTTGCCCCTCATCCAGTGTCCTGTCCGAAAGGACGTTCAGCGCAGCAGGGGGGATCGTGACCGATAAGCGTACTCGCCTAGCTCACAACAGTGTTAACTACCTTACATTTCTAAAAATGAATGAGGCATGGATCTCGGAGGAATTCAACACATGTGACCAGTAGACCATGTATATGTCTATAAACAATTTTTTTAATTGAGCACAGAGACCTTCTTTCTTCATTTGGCTCACTTCCTTGTCCAAAAAAAGCATACCGTACTATATTCCCGTACCCTCCTCTTTGAAGAGGTTGAGCGGTGTCATATTTCTACTGGGGCTGCTTATTGTGAGGGGCTCCCACCATCCCTGTGATATGCTGACATCCTCCTGGGGCTGCTTATTATGAGGGGCTCCCACCATCCCTGTGCTATGCTCATTATGAGGGGCTCCCACCATCCCTGTGCTATGCTCATTATGAGGGGCTCCCACCATCCCTGTGCTATGCTCATTATGAGGGGCTCCCACCATCCCTGTGCTATGCTGACTTCCTCCTGGGGCTGCTTACGGTGCAGGTGTCAGTGCTGTATATCACGGTGCTGATGTCAGTACTCTTTATCATGGTGTTGCTGTCAGTGCTGTATATCACGGTGCTGGTGTTAGTGATTTATGTCACGCTGCTGATGTCAGTGCTCTCTATCACGGTGCTGTTGTCAGATGACTCTATCACGGTGCAGGTGTCATTGCTGTATGTCACGCTGCTGATGTCAGTGCTCTCTATCACAGTGCTGCTGTCAGTGCTGTATATCACGGTGCTGGTGTTAGTGCTTTATGTCACGCTGCTGATGTCAGTGCTCTCTATCACGGGGCTGTTGTCAGATGACTCTATCATGGTGCAGGTGTCATTGCTGTATGTCACGCTGCTGGTGATCATCTCCTGCACCCTCTTCTTTGCCTTCCCTGGTCCCTGACCTTCCCTCTCCTCCATTGCCTTCATGCGCTCCACAGTCCTGAATTGTCACAACAATTTCCCATATAAAAAAAGAATGGTTGTAGTTGTCGATCCCACATACATGTGTTATGTCATTGGCCATGTGGTGGGACTATGTTTGCACAGCTATTAATTATTTTGTGGCTGCAAATTTGACCTGTAGGTTTGCGAAGTTCGCCTCCCATTGAAGTCAATGGGACCCGCCGCAAATGTTCCGGTTCGCGAACTATCGGCCGCATTCGCGGTCCGCGTTCGCGAAACGTCCCGTCGGAAGTTCGTCCATCACTACTTGGGAAATGTTAATGTACTGTATACACTCAAAGTACAAGCAACATTGATTGCTATACATACTCTTTCAGACCACTTGTCTAGACATAATGCTCTGTGCTGACACCACCAAACTGTGACAGTGAAGGATGAATGAGTCCTTGTAATACCCTGTACACACAACCGGACTTTTCGGCACAAAAGGTCTGACGGAATAATTCTGTTAGACATTCCAATCGTGTGTGGGCTTCATCTGACTTCTTTCTAACATTCTGACGGACCTACCCTGTTTCCCCCGAAAATAAGACCTAGCATGACTGTCTGTGATTGGCTGCAATATAAGCTCTACCCCCAAAATCAGCCCTATCCTGTTTCCCCAAAAATAAGCCCTACCCTGAAAATAAGACCTGCAAGGGCTTATTTGGGGTGTAGGGCTTATATTGCAGCCATCACCGACAGTCACACTAGGTCTTATTTTCAGAGAAACAGGGTATAAATAGAACATGGTTCAAATCTTTCAGCTGGAACCAGTTCCTATCTAGAAAACCGCTTGTCTGTATGGTGTTTCGACGGACCAAAAATAATGCAAGGACAGCTATTGGCTACTGGCTATTGAACTTCCTTTTTCTAGTCCTGTCATTCGTCATGGCGTTCTAAACGTTCGGACTTTGGTGTGATTGTGTGTGCACAAGTCCGTTTCGGCGGAACTCCGTCGAAAAGTCCTTTGGAGTTCAGTCCGACTAGAAGTCCGCTCGTGTGTACGCGGCATTACAGGACTCTAAAACGAAATGTGATCGGTTACAAAGCCTCCAGCAGCACTGAATGTGCATTCCAAAAGAATGCTGGATGCAGGACAGGCCAGTAGCTCAATTGCATACTGTGCCAGCTCTGGACAGTGATCCATCCTCAAGACCCAGTAACCCAGAGGATTTTCGTTGGCAAAGGTGTCCAAGTCTGATCTTGCCCCTAGGTATTCCTGCACCATGTAAATCAGACGCTGGCGATGGTTGCTGGAACCGATCATACCTTGGGCCTACAGACTAAAAAAAATTCTGAATGCATTGGTCAGATGGCCACCTTCTCCACCACTCCTTCTGTGACTGACCGAAGCCTCAGCAACACGTTGTCCAGGACCAGGAATTTGTAACCTCCCAGTCTCTGGGAACGCGTTGCACAGACCTTTCTGCAAGGCCTCCCGAAGATGTCTCATCCTCTGCTCCCTCTGCGACGGAAAGATAAGGTCTGCAACCTTACCCTTGTACCGTGGATCAAGGAGAGTTGCCAGCCAGTAATGGTCCCTCTCCTTGATCCACTGAATACGAGGATCCTTCCGCAGGCATTTCAGGATCAGGGAGGCCATGCAGCGTAGGTTAGCTGAGGCATTCGGTCCAAAGTCCTCTGGGTCACTAAGGACGACATGATCAGCAGCCACCTCCTCCCAGCCACGTACAAGTCCACGGGTTTTTTGGGACTGTAAATCATCCCTAAAAGACTGCTGCTGCTGCTGAGTGCCAGGCTCCACCTCCATGCTGACACAATCCTCCTCCTCTTCCTCTTCCTGTGTGATCGCCGGGCCAGCAGGAACACTGTCTTGATAAAGGGGGCCTTGAGAGGCAAGGAAGTCCTCCTCTTGCTGCCTCTGTTCTGCCTCAAGTGCCCTGTCCATTATTCCTCGCAGCGTGTGCTCCAACAGGTGGACAAGAGGTACAGTGTCACTGATGCATGCACGGTCACTGCTCACCATCCTTGTGGCCTCCTCAAATGGTGACAGGACAGTGCATGCATCCCTGATCATGGCCCACTGGCATGGGAAAAAAAAATTGAGCTCCCCCACCCTGTCCTGGTGCCGTAGTCGCACAGGTACTCATTGATAGCCCTCTGCTGTATGTGCAGCCACTGCAGCATGGCCAACGTTGAGTTCCACCTGGTGGGCATGTCACAGATTAGGCAGTTCTTGGGCAGGTTAAATTCTTTTTGGAGCACAGCCAGCCAAGCACTGGCATTATATGACCAGCGTAGACGGAGATACCTAAGAATTTCACAGACATCTATGCCTTGAATTACAGCCCCATGTTGGCGAAAATTCGTCAGTCGCTGGAATTTTGGCATAACCTCAAACTATCCTGGTGGGGCCGTATGAATGTGCTGAAAATGGACATCCTGCCTAAGCTACTGTACTTGTTTCAGACATTACCCATAACTCTTCCCCTGGCCTTTTTCCGCACACTTCGCTCCTTAGCGGTCAGGTTCGTCTGGCAGAATCACCCACCCAGACTAAGACATAGGATTTTATGCGCCCCTAAAGACAAGGTGGGGCATGGGTCTTCCGGACTTTCAGTTGTACCACCTATCAGCCATCTCGTCACGACTCCTTGAATGGTTTCCACGCCCCTTGACTAAACCGTCCACGATAATTGAACAAACCATGGCTCAGGTTGACCTCAGAGCCCTCCTATGGGGCTATCATGTGAAATGTAGCACCATGTCTGGACTATCCCCTTTGACGATAGCAGCACTCACCCTCTCGCACTGCAAACGTCCCTTCTCCTCTCCACGATTCCGAGCCCATTGTCACCTTTATTTGACAATCTGGCAATCCCGACACTTCACACGGGGAGACACTGCGGCTCTTACTCTAGGAACCAGTGGCCTACCACCAAACAGTATGTACAGGCTTCCACCGGTCTGTTTTGGGCACCTGTAGACCCCCGGCCGTTGACTCAGATAGACTGGCTCTCCAGACTAACTATAACACAATACTGTAAGTCACTCCATCTCTCTGGACAGGTACATAGACCTCTCACAACCTTTGAGGATATGTGTGGTCTCTCTCAAACGCCTAAACACTCATTATCTCTGATCTACAAGGACATCCAACTACATTCTTATGACACACTTCCAAATTGCACACAAAAATGGTCCAGGAACCTCGGCACTGAAATATCCACGACACACTGGAATACATCGTTTATGATCACTCACAAATCTTCCATATCTGGATTCACGCAAGAAAAAAATTACAAACTGTTGACGAAATGGTACAGGGATCCAGTCACGGTGAGCAAAATGTATCCTGAGACCTCAGATAGGTGCTGGCATTGCCACGGAGGAGTGGGCACGTATATCCATGTGTGGTGGGAATGCGACCAAGTACGCCCATTTTGGGATAAGGTATTCAAAATTTATAATGATTTGTATGATGTCTCTGTGTTACCGACACCACAAATAGCTTTACTTTCCATACTCCCAGGACCCCTGAACTCACACCGAAAGAGTCTGTTCCGGTTCTTTCTGTCTGCAGCCCGTCATGTCATCTTGCAGTTCTGGAAAAAGGATGTTGTCCCCCCGATTGCGAGGTGGACTGATGCCATGAATGATATTATGCTCATGGAATAACTGCACGCCAAATGAACTGACAAATGGGATAACTATATGTCCCTCTGGTACCCCTGGCTCCTTCACTCCTCATCGGCCCACTTTCTCAGTAGTGTGGCTTAGTGACAAGGAGGCCTTGTAAACATGGGGCATGGGCAGACTGTTTGGGGTGGTCTCACGGATCACAGGGCTTAACGCGGACCCCCAGGTGGACAATCCGGGACCTTTCTTGTTGAACCCCTCTTATTTACACCCTGCCCCCCTACCTAGGTGGACCAAGAGGTCACACGAGCAGTGAACCTGTCTCATGCCGCATAGGCTACCATTTTAGGCTCACAGGCTCCCTGACTACATAGACCCCCCGAACAGGGTCCTTGTATGGACGTAATCGCAGAGGAGGGTTTATGATAATTTCCTTCTTGTGTGGGTTTTACTGTATAACTTGATGAGCGAACTCTGCAGATGCCTTTAAGTTGTTTTGTATGCAATGCACTCCCTACCCTTTCCCCCTTCCCCAACCTTCTTTATTCTGTACCCCCCTTCCCCCCTTAACTCTTATTGTATTAAACTGTTACCTGATTTGTAACAATAAACAAATACTCAACCTTATATGACCAGCGTAACTGCACACAGACTTTCCTGGCCTACCTCAGGACATCCTTTAAGCCCAGGTACCTGCCCAAGAACTGCAGCACCACCAAGTTAAGGACATGAGCCACACAGGGCACATGGGTCAGTTGGCCCTGTTGGAGAACGGAGAGGAGGTTGGTGCTATTGTCGCAAACCACCATTCCTGGGTTAAGCTGCCATGGCATCAACCATCTCTCAGCCTGTCCCTGCAGACCTGACAGAATATCTGCACCAAGTGTGGCTCCTGTCCCACACCAGCGCAATCATGCCATGGCATCTTTTTGCTTGCGTACTTGCGTAGCCCCTTGAATGCCTATGGAGCACCGCTGGTTCCGAGGACAAAGCGGCGATGGAAGAAGAAGAAGAGGAGGGAGTGGAGGAGAGAGGTGTGTCACAATCACCAGTAGTAGCATTTTGGAGGTGTGGTGGCGGAACAACCTCCAACACTACTGCACCTTGTCCTGTATCCTTCCGAGCTGCCACCCAATGCGCCGTGAAAGATAGGTAACGTCCCTGTACATGCCTGCTGGACCATGAGTCAGCAGTAATATGTCACAGTCCCAGCATCCTCCAGGACTGTGACACCATAAGGGGGCGAGGTGACCATGTGAAATCAACCGGTGACCCCACCCCTTGTCCCTATATAAGTCGCCGCACACCGCGTCCCTGGCGTTGCGGCCGGAGAGAGCGTTGAGTCAACATCTCAAGAAGGAAGAAGCAGAAGGAGAACGGAAGGCGGCGGTGGCGACGGCAGCAGAAGACCGGGCCACCGCTAGTAAAAGAGCTGGAAGAAGAAGTGGTGGCCCGGAAAGAAGAACCGAAGAGGGGGACAAGACCCCCGAAGTCGCAAGAAGGGGCGGCGGCGACGGAAGACCGGGCCTCCGCTAGTAAAAGAGCTAAAGGAAGAAAGCCGAGGCCCGGCAAGAAGAACCAAAGAGGGGGACAAGACCCCCGAAGTCGGAATAAGACCCCCGGGCGGCGGCGGCGAAGAAGAAAGCCGGGTTCCTCCGCTAGTAAAAGAGCAGAACATAGCGGAGGAGTCCGGCGAGAAGACCCCCCCAAGACGAAAGACCCCCGGAGCAGTGCAATAAATTATTTTTAAACCTTGTGTGTTGTGTTTTTTTTTTTTTTTTTTTTACAGGTGAATGGGTAGGGGTACATTGTACCCCATACTCATTCATATAGGGTGGGGGCCTGGATCTGGGGGCCCCCTTATTAAAGGGGGCTCCCGTATTCCGATAAGCCCCCCGCCCGCAGACCTCGACAACCAACGGCCAGGGTTGTCGGGAAGAGGCCCTTGTCCTCATCAACATGGGGACAAGGTGCTTTGGGGTAGGGTGCCGCAGGGCGCCCCCTTCCCCCAAAGCACCCACGCCCCATGTTGAGGGCACGCGGCCTGGTACGGCTCAGGATGGGGGTGTTCGCTCGTCCCCACTCCTTTCCTGACCGACCGGGCTGCGTGCTCGGATAGGGGTCTGGTATGGATTTTGGGGGGACCCCACGCCGTTTTTTCGGCGTAGGGGATTCCCCTTAAAATCCCTACCGGACCTAAGGGCCTGGTATGCCTCCGAAGGGGGAACCCATGCCGTTTTTATTTTTTTTAATTGGCGTGGAGTTCTCCCTTAGAATTCATACCAAATACAGTGCCTTGTATTGGCGGGAATCCAATTCGGATCCCCGCACTAGTGTGAACCCGGCCAACAATGCTTGTCACTTATCGGGAAAGGAAAAGAAAAATTTTTCCTTTCCCGATGCGAGCTGGCTCGGCACTGGCTCCCGCAACACTGTGCTCAAACAGTTCGGGAGACTAATCAGGAGGACGTGGTGGGTCTAGGGAAGGAGTGACTGATGCCATTGAGACAAGGGAAGATGCCACGTTGGCAGCTGCTTTGCCAGTACCCTGAGCCTGGGTGAGAGAGCATGAGAAGGATGAGGAGGGCTTGGTCATCCACTCTACCAAGTCTTCGGCATGTTGTGGCTCAACACGTCCAGCTGCTGAAAATAAGGACAAGTGTGTCCCATGGCCATGTGCTGATGAGGATGCACCGCGTCCACGACCAGCACTGTTGCCTCTAGACACAGAACCTGCTTGCCCTCTTTGATTGGCTCGTGTCTGCCTCTCCTTGTTGGCCTTCCAGACATACTAATGGCCTGCAGGGAGATGAGAACACCAGCAATTAGGGTAGCTTTAGGTGCACACTGTGCAGATGACACAGTACAGCAACTGTAATTACTGCAGCTACCTGCCCGTGGTATAGGATCTGAAGAGCATCAGCAATTGGGGTAGCTTCAGGTGTACACTGTGCAGGTGGCACAATACACTGACTGTAACTGCTGTAGCTGCCTGTGGTATAGGACCAGAACAACACCAGTGATTGGGGTAGCTTCAGGTGTACACTGTGCAGGTGGCACAATACACAGACTGTAACTGCTGCAGCTGCCTGTGGTATAGGACCAGAACAACACCAGCAATTGGGGTAGCTTCAGGTGTACACTGTGCAGGTGGCACAATACACTGACTTTAACTGCTGCAGCTGCCTGTGGTATAGGACCAGAAAAACATCAGCAATTAGGATAGCTTCAGGTGTACACTGTGCAGGTGGCACAATACACTGACTTTAACTGCTGCAGCTGCCTGTGGTATAGGACCAGAAAAACACCAGCAATTAGGGTAGCTTCAGGTGTACACTGTACAGGGGGCACAATACACCAACTGTAATTGCAATAGCTTCAAAGGAAATGAAGACACTGTCTCTCCATCTATATCTCTCTATGAGCCACAACACACTATGCAAGGCTGCCGCGCAGGCGGCCTTATATAGTGTGTGGCATGTACTAAACTCCCTGAGCCAAAATTGGCCACAGGCATCCGCTGTGATTGGCCAAGCATGCGGGTCATAGTGCATGCTTGGCCAATCATCAGCCAGCAATGCACTGCGATGCCGCAGTGCATTATGGGCCGTGAGCGCTACTCAAATTTGGCACGAACGGCCCATAATGTTCTGGTTTCGCTGAACGGGCGAACAGCCGGTGTTCGAGTCGAACATGGGTTAGACTCGAACACTCAGCTCATCCCTAGTCCTGTAGTATGGTCTTTTTTTTTTTTTTACTCATTTCATTTTTATTAATATATTTTGCATTTATACACGGATAACAATGTATCCGTGTATACCTGAGTACCTGAGGGAACGAGCCATGTATGACTCGTACATATCGTTTCTCATACTGATACCAGTCAACAGCGTGGATCTTCTCTCTCCTCCGGACACCCCTAATGGGAGCACTCTGCGTCTCAAGAAGAGAGATTACCCACTGAATGGTTACTCAACATGAGTATGAATGTTTACACCACGTGTATTGTATGACTAACTAATGTACTTATACAGAAAACAGAACTTGAACAGACCATTCATATTGCTTGATCAAAAAGGAATTAAGCCTCTCAAGTCTTGGAAGCCTGACCAATACTGGCGGCCATTATTGTCTCGTAGCTGAAGTGTAGGTTCACTGGTTCAGTGGTGCTTGCAATGGTTGGTGATGTTGCAGTTTTCCACAGTCTTGTAATACTTAGTCTGGCGACCAGGAGTATGTGCGTTGTGACATGCCTGAAGGGCTTGGGAATGTTTTCAATGGTTAGGTTTAGTACTGCAAGGTCAGGCGAGGGTTGGACTGTATTGTTGGTTATATCTGCTATAATTTTGAAAATGGAGTCCCAATATCCTCGGACCAAACTGCATGCCCAGAGTATATGAATCAGATCCCCTTTGGCCGCTCTACATCTACAGCAGGTGTTAGGGGTTTGGGGGCTAAAGGATGCTATTTTAACAGGTGTCATATAACATTGAAGTGATCATTTCTGAGTGTGTTCCCAGAGGGCTGTCCATTTCGTGGCTCTGTATACTGTTTGAAGGGCGTATTGTCATTATTTATCTGAGAAGCAGTGTGTTAGGTCTGCTTCCCATTGGGCATGTGGAGGTTGTTTAAAGAAAGTGTTCTTTTGATGAAGGAGGCTGTAGAAGTGGGAGATGCCTTTTACCTTGGAGGTAGGGTTTGTCAGGAATTCCCAGGTCGATGGAGGTATGGCATAAAGGGAGAGAGGTAATGTGCATAGGCAGTGGTGTATTCTTATATACGTAAAGTATTCTGATGGGGGAAGAATATACAAATTTTATAGTAGTGATAAGGATTTGGGTTTTGAATCAGATTTTGTAGATAATGGATTCCATTGTGGATCTAGTGTGACAGCGGTAGATCTGGCATTAAGTGGTGAAGAGATTCCAGAGTAGGGATGAGCTTGATGTTCGAGTCGAACATACGTTCGACTCGAACATTGGCTGTTCGCACGTTCGGCGAATACCGAACGTTATGGGCGGTTCGTGCCAAATTCGTGTGGTGCTCATGGCCCACAATGCACTGCGCCACTGTGACCCCGCATGCTTGGCCAATCACAGCACCGGCAGCGAGGAGAGCCATGATTGGCCACAGGCAGGATGCCTCTGGCCAATCATAGCTCAGGCTGTGTAGTACACGCCCCACACTATATAAGGGCGCCAGCACGGCGGCCTTGTGTAGTGTGTTGGCGTCTGTAGGAGTTAGTGGGTGTTCTCTGTGTACCTTCAACACAGTATACACCGTTCGTTATCGGCTGATTTAGCGTTCTTGCTCTTCTGTAATTGAGCTTTTAGCAATCTGCAGGAGTTTGTGGGTGTTGTCTGCGTGCCCTGACCGCAGTATACACCATTATATCCACCTATATAGCTAGCTATATTGCTCTTCTGTAATAGAGCTTTCAGTCGGTTGTAGGAGATTGTGGGTGTTGTCTGCGTGCCCTGACCGCAGTATACACCATTATATCCACCTATATAGCTAGCTATATTGCTCTTCTGTAATAGAGCTTTCAGTCGGTTGTAGGTGATTGTGGGTGTTGTCTGCGTGCCCTGACCGCAGTATACACCATTATATCCACCTATATAGCTAGCTATATTGCTCTTCTGTAATAGAGCTTTCAGTTAGCTGTAGGAGATTGTGGGAGTTGTCTGCGTGCCCTGACCGCAGTATACACCATTATATCCACCTATATAGCTAGCTATATTGCTCTTCTGTAATAGCGCTTTCAGTCAGCTGTAGGAGATTGTGGGTGTTGTCTGTGTGCCCTCACCGCAGTATACATCATTATCCACCTATATAGCTCTTCTCTAATTGAGCCATCTGCCATCTGCAGGAGTTAGTTGGTGTTGTGTGCCTCCAGCACAGCACAGTATACACCGGTATCTACCCTTTAATTCCTGTTCTATAATAAAGGCATCTGCAGGAGTTAGTGGGTGTTGTGTGCCTCCAGCACAATATACACTACCCAATTGCTGGTTTTCCCATCTCCCTTCAGGCCATTACCATGTCTGGAAGGCCAACAAGGAGAGGCAGACAGGCACGAGCCGATAAAAGAGGGCAAGCAGGCTCTGTGTCTAGAGACAACAGTGCTGGTCGTGGACGCGGTGCATCGTCATCATCAGCACGTGGCCATGGGACACGCTTGTCCTTATTTTCGGCAGCTGTACGTGTTGAGCTGCATCATGCCGAAGACTTGGTAGAGTGGATGACCAAGCCCTCTTCATCCTCCTCATCCTCTCTCACCCAGGCTCAGGGTATTGGCAAAGCAGCTGCCAACGCATCGTCTTCCCTTATCTCAATGTCATCATCAGTGACTCCTTCCCTAGACCCACCACTGAGGAGTCCCCTGAATTCTTTGAGCACAGTGTTGGGTACATGCTCCAGGAGGATGCCGAGTGTTTTGCAGGCTCTGATGATGATACTCAGCTAGAGGAAGGCAGTAGCATTAGCGCAGAGAGAGGGGATGCTCAAGAAGGACAGCAATCTGACAGTCATATTCCACAAGCTGCAGCATACTGCCAGGTTTGCTCCAGTGATGAAGAGGGAGGGGATGATGAAGGCACTGACTCCATGTGGGTGCCTGGTAGGAGAGAGGAGGAAGAGGCACATGTCCAATGAGGCAGGATGCCCTCGGGGGGCCAGCTTAGGGGCAGCACACTGACTGAATCACACCGCAGAGCTCCGCCTGTGCGTTATTCTAAAAGTTCTTTGGTGTGGGCCTTTTTTGAGCGGAATGCATCAGATCGCACCTCTGCTATTTGCAACATATGTCTCAAGCGTATCTCGCGTGGCCTAAACATCAGGCGCTTGGGCACCACATGCTTGACCAGACATATGTTGACCTGCCATGCAGCTCGTTGGCAAGCGTACCTCAAAGACCCACACCAAAGAACAATGCGGACCTCTCCTTGCTCCTCATCAGCTGGGATCTCCAACCCCACTAGACATTCAGTCCTCTCTGAAACCTGCTCTGAGAGGAATGAAGGTGCAGAATTAGGTGTGTCACAGCCAAGTGCTTGCAGGCACTCTGTTAGCAGTACACCCACGTCTGATTATAGCAGGCAAATTTCCCTGCCCCAGCTGCTGGACCGTCGAAAGAAGTTCACTCCCAGCCATCCACATGCCCAGCAGTTGAATGCTAGCTTGGCTAAATTGCTAGCACTTCAACTGCTGCCTTTTCAGTTGGTAGACTCCGTCCCCTTCCGTGAGTTTGTGCAATGTGCAGTTTCTCAGTGGCAGGTCCCCAAATGCCACTTTTTCTCAGGGAAGGCGATTCCGGCTCTCTTCCGGCATGTGGAAGGCAATGTCCTTGCCTCGCTGGACAGGGCGGTCAGCGGTAAGGTGCATATTACCGCTGACTCATGGTCCAGCAGGTATGGACAGGGAAGTTACCTGTCTTTCACGGCACATTGGGTCACTCTTCTGGCAGCTGGGAAGGATGCAGGACAAGGTGCAGTAGTGTTGGAGGTTGTTCCGCCACCACGCCTCCAAAATGCTGCTACTGGTTGTGACACACCTCTCTCCTCCACCCCCTCCTCTTCTTCTTCCTTTTTTTTTTAACTCTTTCTTCCTGCCAATTTAGGGGAGGGGTTAATTGTTCACAGGTGTATAAAGGTAGTTATACAAACTCTTCCAGGAGCTTGCTCCCTGATGGTGGCTTGCATGTGGATTTTGTGAACACAAGTGGATTTTTTGAACTAAAGTGGTGAGTTAATAACCAGGAGTTGAAAACAGGAGTTAAGACAGGAGTCTCTAACCTCTATCCTACCTCCATCCTCCCCTCCATTTTAAAGATCCCACTGCAAGGGGCAACCAGACAACTCTCCGGAAACATCAGGCTGACAGCAAGCCAGATTAACCGAAACCAGAGTGTTTAACGGGGACCACCGCAGCCAGGTAAGCTCGCACCTCCACCCCCCCCCCCAGTGATTGTTCCAGGGACTCCGTCCGACCGCCTACGGGGGTCAGGAAGGAATTTTTGCCCCACTGGTCATTTGGCTGCTACTGTCAGGGGGTTTTTCGCCTTCCTCTGGAACAATCAGGAACAACCGTAGGTTAGCATACCCCTACCTCCAGCCTCCATTACATTTTTCACGCTATCCTAGGATGACTATTCCAGATCACAGCCAGACTTCTTTTCTGAGCGGAGACCTTCACCTTAAGTAAAGGTAGCCAGAACAGCCAGCAACCGAATACAACAACTCCTTCCGCATCCATATAGGCATCCCCTGATCAACTTGCGCGCTAATAGCCTCAAGCACGGCGGCAAGTATGATACCTAGCCCCTCCTCAGGATCAATACCCTGATCAGGATCATCATCTTAGGCCCATAGTACCATCAACAGCATCCACAAACCATGTGCAACTTCAAATACTCAGCTGAAGTTCTGCACTAAGGAACATCAACACCACATTGCCATCTTCCATACAAAAAATACTTCAAAGAGAACAACTATTAAAAACCGGACGACAAGCAGCTCCCAACCACAGGAAGACATCTACTCGACCACTACAATTAGATTGCGCCTTGATTAACGCCAGGTCTGCAGTCAAACATAGACTGGAAGTACACGACTTCATCATGGAGAACAATGTAGACTGCCTCTTCATCACCGAAAGCTGGTTAACCTCTGACTGCAACACCATCCTCACCGAATTGGTGCCGGAAAACTACAGGATCCTAACCGAACACCGGATAGGGAAAAAAGGAGGAGGCCTAGCAGTGATCTTTAAAGGTCACCTGGATCTCACTAAACCATCATCTCAGAACCCAGTGCCTTTTATGGAAACCCTGACGCTACATCTTCAACCAACACCCCATGACACCACTCATATTCTACTGTGCTACAGACAACCGGGACCAAAGTCCAATCTTCTTTCACCCCTCACGGAATCCTTTGCAATGCACACCCTAAAATTCAAAAATTTCCTGGCACTCGGAGATTTCAACCTTTGGGCAAACGAGCCTAAAGACCTCATCGCGACTGCCTGCATCAATCAACTAGAAGAACTGGGTCTCCAGCAACTGATAAAGACTCCCACGCATGGGTCAGGACACACCCTGGACCTCATTTTCAAACAGAACATTGACGTCAACATACTCGACAACATAACTCTGCCATGGACGGATCACCACGCCATCAAATTCAAAATAGCTACCAACATCACCAACGAAAAACGGAAACCTGTAACAACAACGCACTGGACCAGATCGCATAAAAAACTGTACTCCGAATCCTTCAAATCCACTCTGTCCAACAAGATAACTACAATAACCTTAAACCACTCTACGGAGGAAACACTCAACTCCCTGAACAGGGCATTGCTGCAATCAGCAGACTCGGTAGCACCAAAACGCAGGGCTCTCATCAGGAAGAAAAACTCTGGATCGTTTAACAGCTCCCTCGCCGTACTAAAGCAAGAACGCAGAAGAGCATAAAGAACATGGAGAAGAAATACCACAGAGGAAAACCACTTTAACTACAAAGGTCTCACAGAGAATTATCGGAAAGCAATCTTCAAAGCCAAAAAGGACCACTTCTCATATACAATCTCAACGGCCACAAACCAACCACGGGAACTGTTTAAACTGGTTAATCAATCAATGAATCTGGTGTGCCTAGAACCCCCAGAAAGCGAATCCCAGAATTAATGTGACAAACTGTCGGATTTTTTCATCAATAAAGTCAAAACCATCAGGGAAACAATTTGTCAGAAGAAAACATCCAACCTCAGCCAGCAAATACATAAAGAGGATGTCTGCACCAACATACCGCAACCGCCAAAATTTTCACTATTCCCAATTACCGTAGACACCGCAAAAAACATCATTAATAAACTGCGTGACAGTACCTCACCTATTGACATCATCCCCACAAAACTACTGAAAGAATGCTCCGACATCGTGGCTCTAACCATAAACCCACCTCATAAACATCATTCCACGAAGGGATTGTTCCCAGCATCCTCAAACAAGGCATCGTCAAACCTCTACTCAAGAAACCAAACCTGGACCCTCAGGATCCAAACAACCGTAGGCCAATTACAAGCCTCAACACCATTTCTAAGATCATGGAGAAAGCTGTAGTACATCAGCTACAACTTCACCTGGATACTCACAAACTCCTGGACCCGCTGCAATCAGGCTTCCGCCCAGGTCATGGAACAGAAACAGCTCTCCTCAAGATTTGGGATGACGCCCTCGAAGCAGCAGATGACAGAGAGCCATGTCTCCTCGTACTGCTAGACCTAAGTGCAGCGTTTGATACAGTAGATCACAATACTCTACTCGTCCAACTCACAGAAGTAGCCGGAGTCCAAGACATAGATCTCCAATGGTTCGCGTCCTTCCTAGGAAATCGGTCACAGACAGTGAAACTAGGAAAATAACTCTCCGAAACTCGGGCAGTCACCTGCGGAGTCCCTCAAGGCTCTCCTTTATCACCCGTTCTCTTCAACATTTAGATTCGCCCCCTTCTCCAAATCATCAGATGCTCAGATCTCTGCTTCCACTCTTACGCTGACGACACGCAACTTTATTTCCGGATCAATGGAAAAAAAGATCATCAACAACAACTTGAAAACTGCCTCAAATCAATAGAGGACTGGATGACCACTAACTCCCTCCAGCTGAACGAATCAAAGACAGAGCTTCTTATCTTACACCCAAATCATAAGCCCGCAACCAAAACCTCCTGGTCTCCACCAACCGTCTTTGGGCAGACTATCTCCCCAAAGACCAAAGCGAAGAGTCTCTGGGTTATTTTAGATGCACAAATGTCAATGGATGCACAAATAGGATCTGTAGTCAGTGGATCTCACCATCTGCTATGCATGTTTCACAGACTCATCCCTTTTATCCCAAAGAATGACAAAGCAGTGGTAGTTGGAACAATCATTAATTCACGACTGGACTACGCAAACTCGCTTTACATAGGATTACCACAATATCAACTTGCGCGATTACAACTGATACAAAACACGGCGGCAAGGCTGATAACAGGAAAAAACCCTGGGAATCCATCTCTCCTTCGCTGAGGAGCTTACATTGGCTAACCGTAAAAAATCGGAACATGTTCAAGACCCTTTGCCTCACCAACAAATGCGTGCATGGAGAAGCTCCGCAATACCTAATGGAGAAAATAAATCATTACACACCAAACCACAGTCTTCGATCAGCGAACAAAAACCTCCTCCTCGTGCCCAAAGCCCGGTATAAATCCAAGGGGGATCGGAAATTCGCTGTCCAAGGGCCTCGGCTATGGAATGCTCTACCAATCAACATCCGCCTGGAAGAAAATCACCTGGCTTTTAGGAAAAAACTCAAGACCTTCCACTTTTAGCAGATGATCAATGCTCGCCACAGCGCCTAGAGGCGATTCAGTTCGCATTGTGCGCTATACAAGTATTTCATTCATTCATTCCTCCATGGCCTCTTCCAGTGCTCTGTCCTCAGAACCAGCAGTGCTCCGTAGGCGTTCAAGGGGGTACGCAAGTAGGCAGGCAAAACTATGTCATACCGTGCTTGCGCTGGTTTGTTTGGGGGACAGGAGCCACACTGGGGCAGATATGTTGTCAGCTCTGCAGGGGCAGGCCGAAAGGTGGTTGACACCATGCCAGCTTAAGCCAGGAATGGTGGTTTGTGACAATGGCACCAACCTCCTCTCCGCCCTCCGACAGGGACTACTGACCCATGTGCTCTGTGTGGCTCATGTCCTTAACCTGGTGATGCAGCGGTCCTTGGGCAGGTACCCGGGCTTACAGGATGTCCTGAAGCAGGCCAGGAAAGTCTGTGTGCGTTTCCACCGATCATTTAATGCCTCTGCTCGACTGGTTGAGCTCCAAAAGGAGTTGAACCTGCCCAAGAACCGCCTTATATGTGACATGCCCACAGAGGGCCATCGATGAGTACCTGTGCGACTACGGCACCAGGACAGGGTCAGGGGAGCTCGGTTTTTTCTCAACACGCCAGTGGGGCATGATCAGGGATGCATGCACTGTCCTGTCACAGTTTGAGGAGGCCACAAGGATGGTGAGCAGTGACAGTATATGCATCAGTGACACTGTACCTCTTGTCCACCTGTGGGAGCATACGCTGCGTGGAATAATGGACAGAGCACTTGAGGCAGAAAGAGGAGGACTTCCTTGCCTCTCAAGGTCCCCTTTATCCAGACAGTGTTCCTGCTGTCCCACCCATCACACAGGAAGAGGACGAGGAGGAGGAGGATGATTGTGTCAGCATGGAGGTGGAGGCTGGCACTCAACATCAGCAGCAGCAGCAGCAGTCTTGTAGGGATGATTTACAGTCCCAAGAAACCCGTGGACTTGTACGTGGCTGGGAGGAAGTAGCTGCGGATCATGTTGTCCTTAGTGACCCAGAGGACTCCGGACCGAATGCCTCAGCTAACCTACGCTGCATGGCCTCCCTGATCCTGCAAAGCCTGCGGAAGGATCCTCGTATTCTTCGGATCAAGGAGAGGGACCATTACTGGCTTGCCACTCTCCTTGATCCATGGTACAAGGGTAAGGTTGCCAACCTTATCTTGCTGTCGCAGAGGGAGCAAAGGATGAGACATCTCCGGGAGGCCTTGCAGAAAGGTCTGTGCAACGCGTTCCCAGAGACTGGGAGGTTACAAACTCCTGGTCCTGGACAACGTGTTGCTGAGGCATCGGTCAGAAGGAGCGGTGGAGAAGGTGGCCGTCTGACCGATGCGTTCAGACAATTTTTTAGTCCGCAGTCCCAAGGTATGATCGGTTCCAGCAACAATCGCCAGCATCTGATTTACATGGTGCAGGAATACCTAGGGGCAAGGTCAGACTTGGACACCTTTCCCACCGAAAATCCTCTGGCTTACTGGGTCTTGAGGATGGATCACTGTCCAGAGCTTGCACAGTTTGCATATGAGCTACTGGCCTGTCCTGCATCCAGCAATCTTTCGGAATGCACCTTTAGTGCTGCTGGTGGCTTGTTACTGATCACAGGGTGCGCCTGTCCACCAACTCGGTTGATCGACTGACCTTCATAAAGATGAATCAGTCTTGGATCACCCACAGCTACCAAGCACCTGAAGCTGATGTAACCGAATATTTTTTTTTTAAATATCACATCCCTTCAAGACTGCCTATGCTGATGCTAAGTGACTGTCCTGTTATGTTGATTGTCTATCCTCTTCCTCCTCCGCTGATATGTTGGAAGAACATTTTTGGTTCTGAGTGATGCTACCAGCCCAATTTTTAAGTCCCTGTTTAACAGGGGCATGTAATTACAATTCTTGATATAATATTTCACAGCAGGGCCCGTTCCTGTGCCCACCGAGAGTAACTGTGAGGACTTATAGTGTTGTGGCACCAGCACCAGCACCACAACCACCAAAGGCCCAATTTTTCGACCACTGTTCAACAATGGCATGTAATTACAATTCTTGATATAATCGCTTACAGCAGGGAACTCCAGCGCCCACCAAGAGTCACTTTGAGGGCTTACAATGTTGTGGCAATACCAACACCTTGTTCCGCCATTTCTGCAGAGCATATAGGGCAGGCCCCTACTTACAAACATCCAACTTACAAACGTCTGCTACTTGCAAACAGAAGGAGGCAACAGGAAGTGAGATAAAAAAAGACTGACGGAAAAACAAATTATACAGGGGTGATAACCCTTCCCTATGTTTTCCAAAAAGCTTAAAAACATATTTTTTGACTGGAGCTATACTTTAAAAATGTACCAGTTCAAAATTACAAACAGATTCTAATTAACACAACAAACCTACACAGTCCCTGTCTTGTTTGCACCGCCTGTATACTGCTGTTCTGAGTATATAGGGCCTGGGGGCCCCACGTCTTTCCTTTTTTTAATATGGGTACGGGGTTCCCCTTAATATCCGTACAAGACCCAAAGGGGCTGGTAATGGGCAGGGGGGCTACCCATGCCATTTTTCTCAATGATTTTCATCCCTATTGCTGGAACCAGATATTACATTAAAACCGCAAGCAGTTTTAAATGACTTTTTTTCCGTTAAATGTCATTTTGTGCAGGGACTGTTCTAAACACGGGAAACACGTGTCACTTCACAGGCATACTATAGACACCCCCCAGGCACGATATTTAAAGGAATATTTCATTTTTTTCACTTTAATCGTCATTAAAATCAGTGCTCCCGCCAAAACGGCCATTTTTAAAAACATTTTAGGCATTGACACATGTCCCCTGGTGCAGGAGCCAGATCCCCAAACCCTTTTTAGGACAGTATCTTGCATATTAGCCATTAAAATGAGCACTTTTTATTTCGAATGTTCGAGTCCTATAGACTTCAATGGGGTTCTAAAGTTCGCACAAAGTTTTGGTCCGTTTGAAAGTTCTGGTGCGAATCGAACTGGGGGTATTCGGCTCATCCCTATTCCAGAGGTATTTGATTGGGTGGTGGAGTGAGAGCGTGATCAGTGAGGGTTATCATTTTTTTCCATGCTTGGGCTGATGCCTTCACAGTTGAAGAGATGGTGGATGGAATGATGGTGCCTAAAGGGGTGCTTAGTAACCAGTTCTTTAGGCTTGCACGATGGATAGAGAGAGATTCTATGTGTCCTCATAGGGTGGCAGGTTGAGAGCGAATCCACTCCGGTAGTTGGGTGAGAATAGCTGCTATGTAATAGTCTTCAAAGTTTATGGACCCTGTTCCCCTCGTAAAGGTGTTCTGGCTTTAACCCCATTAGGAGTTGCTCCCTAATGTGAAAGAAATGTATCCTCATTAGAACATCTCTGGGTACCGATGCCGCTAGGTGGGTGAGGTTTAGCAATCCTGTGGATTCTGTCAATTATTATGTCCCAAGGGGACGTATCAGGGATGATGATGTGAATGAGCTCTTTTGCGTATTTTGGTATGTCTGCCAGAATAATGGATTCTGGAATCCCTCGCAGGTTAACATTATTCCTGCGGGATCTGTCTTCCAAATCGGCCAGCTTGGCCCACATCCATGCTTGTTCCTCCTTTACATCATCATAAGTGTCTATGATCTCATTCACTGTGGAGGTGCATTCAGTCATTCCCTTTTCAAGACAGGTGACTCTGTTACCTAGAGTGTACATGTCTGATGAGATTTTTGTGAAGAGAGAGGGCAAGCCTGTCATTAAGGAGGATTGCAGAGACAGTAGCATATCCTTTAGAGTGGTATCTATGACAGGCTGGCCTGTGGTGGGGAAAGAAGCCATTGTGGAGTGTAAGGCCTGGTTAGAGAGAATGGGGTTCAAAGCCTGGACCTTGATTTGTGGTTGGGACGGACGCTACAGCGGGCAACCATCCTCATTTTTGCCTTTGCAGGGCTATTTGTGAGGGGCTCACTCTCTGGGGCAGGTGTGGGTGATGCAGGGGGACCTGAGGTACCAGATTCTTCCGGAAAGTCATCCGGTAGGTCTGTATAGGTGTCCCGCTGCGCGGCCATGCTGGCGCCATCTTGGGAGAAACTGACCTGCTCTGCTGATTTGAAGGCGAAGGCCAATAGTTTCTGGAGTTTATATTCATTTATCCTCTTTCTGGATATGATGTCTGCGATCTCTGAAGCCCCTAGAGTGAGAATGGCTGTGGATTGAGGATCGAGGTGGGCCTATGTCGGTCCTGATGTCTCCCTAGCTGATGAGCTTAGTGATCAGGCATCCATCTACAGCTATGATCAGCCATGCCCCCTAGTATGGTCGTCTTTAGTGCCATGTCATACTGGATGTGTAGCGCTAGCCCCACAGGAGTCACTTGAGTTTGTTTAGTCTGTTACTCTGCCTCTTCAACCCCAAGAACAGACTTAACCCCACTGGTACACCTGACAACAGTGTTGATGTAAATACTGCTGACAATAGACACAGGTTGTAGTGAACACAGAAATGATCCTTACTATGAACTTGCTTAAACACTTTAAGACCAGGCACTGCACATATAATGCAACAGGGTGGCTTGTACCTCTACGTTGTTTCATGCAAGAGATACTGTGGGTGAGTGCATGGGTCTTGCGGACTCATTGTCCGCTGGCCACCCGTGATTGCTGCACAGAGAGGCAGAACGGGGATAAACAAGGTTGATCCCCATTCTGACAGGGGACAACATGGAGATATGCTGTACCTAGTGATCAGGAACAGCAATCTCTGTGTTTTCCCAGTGAGCCCAGCCCCCACACAGTTAGAACATACCCAGGGGACACACTTAACCCCTTGATCGCCCCCTAATGTTAATCCCTTCTCTGCCAGTGCCATTTTTACATTGATTAGTGCATTTTTTAGCACTGATCACTTGGGGTCATATTTGTCTGCTGCAATGTTGCAGTCCCTCTAAAAATCACAGATTGCCACCATTACCAGTAAAAACATGAAAAAAATAAAAGTCCATCCCCTATTTTGTAGATGCTGTAATTTTTGTGCAAACCAATCAATATACGCTTATTGCGATTTTTTTAACAAAAATATGCAGCAGAATACATATTGGCCTAAACTGATGAATACATTTTTTTTTGGATATGTGTTATAGCAGAAAATTAAAAATATTGTTTCTTATTCAAAATTTGTTTTTGTTTATAGCGCAAAAAAATAAAAAATGCAGAGGTGATCAAATACCACCAAAAGAAAGCTCTATTTGTGGGTAAATATATTATCAATTTTGTTTGGATACAACGTTGCATGATCATGCAATTGTCAGTTAATTGTCAGTGCCCTATTGCAAAAAATTACCTGGTCATTAAGGGAGAACATCCTTCCAGGGGTGAAGTGGTTAAGGAGGAAATGAAAACAACAGTGACAATAATATTGAATAGTAAGCAGATTTGTATGGGTGGAATAAAGGATAATAAAGAAACTTCAAATATCAAATCCGTCTGCTTTTAGGGGACTCCTTTAAGTGAATAACTCAGAGAGCAGAGGTAAACACACAAGATTATTATAAAAATTATAGTCAGAATATTACTTCTGTGAATTAACTGCCAACTACTTAAATTGGGCTATATGAATCCAGGCAAGAGGAGGGCAGAGGAATGACCTTGTTCTCAATGTTTGTTCCTTCCCTTCTTTATCCCAGCACCACAGTCCCAACAGGCCTGTTTACACACAATACATGATTCAGTGCACTGAATTAACCTACAACCTGAACCCACTTGTATAATGACTAGAGACCTGAGTATAGATAGGGCCCTCTGGTCTTTAGATGACTTTACAGTTGTGCACTTTCTGGCTTTAAGTGAAATGACTGACTGATGCAAGCATGCTGAATATGGAAATCTAACGATACTTACTGCTATGTTAACGCCCGTGTGTAACTTCATTTTTGTAAGTGTACTACAATAAAGTTTTTACATCTTTTATTTGTGGGCTTCACTATGTTTTTTTGCTTCACCTCTTGCCTTGCATGGTATGTGTAAACTATCTGGATCGCTGGAGCCTGAAGTTTAATGAAATGCTCTGATTGCTGCTTTTTTGATCAATGTATGGTGATTGAGAGAGATTGACATCAATTGGAATAGACCATATCCTGGTGATCATCTTTCCATCTGAGAGAAAGTGGAAGTTGTGCTGATAATTTTTTGATGCTCTTCTCTAGTTGTGATCTGGTAAGCAGATTTGATACACATGGGTGTTGTGTGATCTTTCCTGCACTCCTTGGAAATGGTGGATGTCTCGTCACTATCATAAAGCATTCTTCGCTTTGGTCTCTTCAATGATGGAATTTGTATAAGCGCTGCACCCTGGACTATATTTAAGTGAAATGAATAAAGTACATCCAAAGAGGACTTGATAGACAGAAATAACTCAAATGGTAATACTATTCTTCAGTTAAATCAGACATGTACTATCACTGCCAAGCAGAGTATAAAAGCATCACAGATTCTCCTGATTAAGTGAGGCAGAGTAACAACAACAACAGTTCGTGTTCTGGCTTAGGGAGGATTGAGCAAGTGCCCTCTCTCGCCAATCCTGTGTCCAGAGGCCCAAGGGGGAAATATCCTGAAACCGATCCTTCAGGTTGCCCAACTGGCCACCTCCTCATTGCAACAACACACACGGTCAGAGACGCCTGGACATGCACTCAGGGTCCTCTCTTTAACCCTGGATGTCCACTGCCCACCTCAGATCTTTAGCAGGAGTCATTACATAGACTAATGGCACTGTTCTTCAGCATCCAGCCTTTCCCACACCTCATGGTAACTCTATTTTCTCCCAGGAATCCTCTGGAGGTAAGATTGTTTCTCTCTAGCAATGGCTGCTGGGATGTGTAGTTCTCCTGGTATGGATTACAATAAAGCAGCCTGCGTTGAGGACTCCATCTCCCAGAGTTTTTTGCAGCTCTTGCAGTCCTCCCTTGATTGGCTTGCTTCCCTCTGCCAATGAAGAAACAAGAGAAAGAGAAGAGTGGGTGGACCTGCCTGTGAATATGCCTCTGACTCAATCCAGAGTGAGAGGAAAAGGGAGTAGGGAAATTCCCCCACAGAGGGACAGGCTGTGTTTCTCCCTTCAGTGAGAGAACCAGCCAGCTTGACAAGGTAGCGGGGATGCAGGTAGCCACTACAGATGTGTAATGCTATGTGTCTGAACAGGCTATTAGAATTGTATTATTGTGATCATAATCTATGCCAAGGTCATGTTGAGTGTATTCTCTGTCTGAACAAACTGTTGTATAATTGTGTTATGCTATTATAATCATGTCCAGTGGCTGGATTATGTTGTAGGTGTTGTGTTTTCTGTCTGAATAGTCAGATGTAAAATGCTGGAGATGTAGTGCTCTCTGTCTCAACTGACGGTTGCACAATTCTGTATTATAATCATATTTGTTGACAAAGTTTTACTGGAGGTGTAGTGTTCTATGTCTAAATAGAGTAGCCTTCTCAACCATGGTTCCATGGAAATCAGGGGTTCCTCCAGAAATTGCTAGGGGTTCTGGGAGCAATGAGTCACTTTAGCCTCTCCAGTAAGAAACCACTGACATCAATGATTGTTTAGCTATCTCTGAGAAAGACCAGCACACATACCCATCCACAGGTCCCCCAAAATACATAGCTGTCCCTTAGAGGGGTCTGTGCGCTGCACATTTTTGGAATTAAAAAAAAATCCCTGCTCCTGATCAAATTTAATTTTTTTTATTGCTTTGGTATATATTCCTCAGGGCAGTGCCCAAGCTCGTGCTATTTTTTACAACCCCTTGCCAGGGGCGTACCTAGAGCATTTGGCACCCGGGGAAAAAACACCCACGATTTATTTTCCATTTTCTCAAGAATATTTATTTTATACAGCACACGCCTGGATACTGCACCCTGTATATAAGACATATCTGCATTCTGCACCCTGTATATAGGACATATCTGCATTCTGCACTTTGTATATAGCACATATCTGCATTCTGCGCCCTGTATATGGGACATATCTGCACCCTGTATATAGGACATATCTGCATTCTGCGCCCTGTATATGGGACATATCTGCACCCTGTATATAGGCCATATCTGCATTCTGCGCCCTGTATATGGGACATATCTGCACCCTGTATATAGGACATATCTGCATTCTGCGCCCTGTATATAGGACATATCTGCACCCTGTATATAGGACATATCTGCACCCTGTATATAGGACATATCTGCATTCTGCGCCCTGTATATGGGACATATCTGCACCCTGTATATAGCACATATCTGCATTCTGCACCCTGTATATAGGACATATCTGCACCCTGTATATAGGACATATCTGCATTCTGCGCCCTGTATATGGGACATATCTGCACCCTGTATATAGGACATATCTGCATTCTGCGCCCTGTATATAGGACATATCTGCGCCCTGTATATAGCACATATCTGCATTCTGCGCCCTGTATATAGGACATATCTGCACCCTGTATATAGCACATATCTGCATTCTGCGCCCTGTATATAGGACATATCTGCATTCTGCACCCTGTATATAGCACATATCTGCATTCTGAAATCCCCCCTCCCCCATCAGGTCAGCTACACTATACACATGGGAGGGGGTGATGGACACAGCAGTCACCCTGACTCCCCCCCCCTCCCCTCAGACCAGCACAGGGTAGACACAATACTCCAGCCTCTTCTTACATCAACCCCCCCATCAGCTACACTATACACATGTCAGGGGGAGGGGGACACAGAAATCACCCTGACCCCCCCAGACCAGCATATGGCAGGGGTATACACACTCCTCCAGCCCCTTCTTACATCAACCCCCCCAATCAGGTCAGACAGCTAAACCAATACACATGGCAGGGGGAGGGAGTGGTGGACATTTCAATCACAGTCACTGACCCCCCCACCTTAGACCAGCACAGGGGTAGACACAATTCTGCAGGCTGCAGCCTCTTCTTTACATCAATCCCCCCCTGCTCACCACCTCGGGCTCTCAGTCGGCTAGGGAGGACTCTGTATTCACTGTGTGGAAGCAGCCGCCCCAGCGGAGAGAGATGAGACAGACACACACAGGCAGCAGCAGTGGTGGGTGGAGGCGGAGCTAGCAGGAGGGAATTCAGTCACTCACTGAACAGTCTGGAACAGTCCATTGTGGCCATGGCACGGGGGTGTTCTAAAAAAAACTAAAGTGAAAATGAGCAACCAGAGACAGCAGGGATGCCCTTGAGATGATCTGACAGTGTCACCCCGACTTGGGTGCGGAATGCACCCCCATATCAAAGTCACTTGGCCACTGACACCCCCCCCAAAGTGTGGCACCTGGGGCGGACCGCACCCCCCGCCCCCATATTGGTACGCCCCTGCCCCTTGCCTATAAGTCAAAAAAATGGGCATACTTAATTTTACAAGTTTGGCTTCTATTGATTTCAGCAGGGTTCAGGTTCGGCATCTGAAGCTCACAGAACCCCGCTTGAACTGGCTTAACCCCAGTTGCAAGTATAATGGCGTGTGCATGTATAGACAGTCTTAGTCACATTAGCAGGCTATATCATGCTGAATATAGAGGGTCTGTCCACATAGACTGTAAATCATCTTAATAGTTATTGTAAAAGGAAAAAAAGGGAAGATAGTACAAAAATGGTGAGGGTACTTAATATGATGCATATAAAGGCACTTTGTTCAAGCTGCTGGAGGAAAAAAAAATGTAAACAAAGCCTTTCATTTTCTTTCACGTAATCCTGACAGCACCTTTGTTAACTAGCAATTTTTGATAATCCCTTTTCAGCACTGAGCTCTAGCAGGAGACAGAATGGCCTGACAGCCTGACACTAATCCTAAAATAGAAAAAGAATAAAAAATGAAGGTTGTAGATTCCTAGAAGGTAGCAGAACACTGGCTAATAACTGCGAGAAATTAAGTTCACTGGTCTGGACACTGGAAAACACACCCCAGATAGCAAGCAGTTGAGCTGTAAGTTTGAAAATCACTTGCTAAGCTATTGATAGACTTGCAAGGCTTAACAAGTTTTTTTGCACAATTGCAGCATTGCATGACTACAGATCAACTTTCTTTGCAAACATTTTACAAGTCTGCTGCAAGTTCTGGTTCAGTTATGTTGTGCAATAGTCATCCCACCACAGGGGTCACTGTGACTTGCAGAGCTCTTGCTGTAGACTCACCACTGGAACTTTGCTCTTGCTAGAGACTTGCCATGCAAATTTGCTACAAATTGGAAAGGTGTCAACTAGAACTTGTACAATTAAAAAAAGGGTGTGCTTGGCCAATATGGTGAAAGACTGCAGCATTGAAAAAATCCCTGGATTGGTGGGATGTGATAAATGTGGTATTAAGTGAAAAGTGCGCTGTCAAAACTAAATCCTCGTACACATGATCGGACTTTCGATGACAGACTATTGGCGGTAAATCCGACCGTGTGTATGCTCCATCGGACAATTGTTTGACTTTCCGCCAGCAAATGTTGGCTAGCAGTTTTTCAAACTTTCCAAGGACAAATGTATGTTGTTGGATTTTCCAAGGACGAGCCAGAAGCGGTTGGTCTTGTAAAACTAGCATTCGTAATGGAGATATCCCATTTATGACGTGGCAAATTATGAAATCTCTCAATGCAGTGCACATTCTATTCTTCTTTATAATGGGATAATAATGAAGCTGCTTTGCTGGTGATATTGACATTCTGCCAAACGTATTTAATTTTTTTTCTATTGATCTCCAGAATAATATTTTTTTCTAGTGATCTCCGGAATAATTTTTTTTCCTAGTGATCTCCAGAATATATATATTTTTTTGGGTCAAGTTACCACAACATCATTATTATCTCGTATTTTTGAAGCTTAAAGATACAACTATGTTGGTGTCCCTTGTTAATTTGACACTGTATTTTTGAAATGTACCTGCCTACTCAAAAACAAACTGTCCTTTTTTAAGTAAAACGCATAGCCAAGTATTTTTCAAAATAAATCATTTTTATTGAATAGGGAGCACAAAGTCATATACAAATCAAGAGGAAGGCAACAATGGAGTAACAGTTTGAATTGGTGAAGCTTTTGTACCCCAGGGCAGACATCAATTATGTGAATATCAAAATTGGTAACCTGCGGCGTCCATTTAATAGGGAGCACAATATGGTCCTGGACTCTGAGAGATCGGGAGCAGCAGCAGATGACATATATGTCCGAGGCTGTGGTCTTCCAACAGCCTGTGCTTTTTGCCAGACCAGACTGAACCCAGGCCATTGCTCTCAATGCTTTCTTCCGCACAAATAAACTAAATTAAATAAAAAATGTATTCTCTGCACAAGAAAAACAAGATCAACCCAAATCATAATTTTCAAAATAAACCAAAAGAAAATTATAAATTAAATTGTTGATAATCCCCAGCCCAGTGGCCTTGTTGGGGGTGTTGGGGCTGCATTAGCCATGGTCTGCCATGCTGCTGTGGTGGGTAGGGTGGCTGTGGTATCTGTGGAGGTGGTAAAGGTGGTGGAGGATTATGCTCTAATTCGCATATGTGCATTTTCCAGGTAATTTTGCCCCTTCCCCTTCTTGTTGAAGAGATGCAGGATCATCTCCTTGCACATGCTGTGTTGGTCCTCCTCCATATCCTTCAACTTGTTTGCGGTCATGCAGCCAAAAGCCTCTCGGGCACCCGGGGCCATGCTAATGGCACTTCCTGGTTCTTTTAGTTGGAGGGTATAGGAGAGGAACCTGGGACTCAGTCTGGCTGCTGGGCACGGCCTCCTCCTAGCTGAGAACTTCCTGTGTACAAAAATGGGACATATTTTTAGGTTTTTGGTCATCAATCACACACAATTTTGAGCTCCTGACTGTTGCAAATTGAATGTTAACAAATAGAAGAGAATATAATTCTGACCCCAGCATTTTTCATTCTTGTCCCAATCATTTTTGGCATCTATTGTCTATTGATATGTAAGCCACTTTGTTAAGGCAGAAATTTGAGATCAATAACGTCTAGTTAACATCATTAAATTTCTCTCTACAAATAATAGTTAGTTTAAGAAGAGATTGTCACCTCATGGACCAAATAAGTTACGTTTGCACTATTGAAGAAAATGCCCAAAATTAAAAGGCCTTTTGAGTAGTGATGGACGAACTTCCGACGGGACGTTTCGCGAACGCGAAACGCGAACGGCCACAAACGTTCGCGAAAACGACCGTTCGCCGCGGGCTCCATTGACTTCAATGGGAGGCGAATTTCGCAAACCTTTAGGTCGAATTTGCGGCCACGGGGTAATTATTAGGGGGTAGCACGTAGTCCCACCACCTGGACAATAGCATAATACATGTATGAGGTGAATTTGGGATCGATAACTACAAGCATTTTTTTTTTATTTGGGAAATTGTTCTGACAATTCAGGACTATGGAGCTAATGAAGGCAATGGAGGAGAGGGAAGGTCAGGGACCAGGGTAGGCAAACAAGAGGGTGCAGGAGATACAGAGCACTGACAGCAGCACCGTAATACAGAGCACTGACATCAGCACCGTGACATACAGCGCTGACAGCAGCTCCGTGACATACAGCGCTGACAGCAGCTCCGTGACATACAGCGCTGACAGCAGCACCGTGACATACAGCGCTGACAGCAGCTCCGTGACATACAGCGCTGACAGCAGCTCCGTGACATACAGCGCTGACAGCAGCTCCGTGACATACAGCACTGACAGCAGCTCCGTGACATACAGCGCTGACAGCAGCTCCGTGACATACAGCGCTGACAGCAGCACCGTGACATACAGCGCTGACAGCAGCTCCGTGACATACAGCGCTGACAGCAGCTCCGTGACATACAGCGCTGACAGCAGCTCCGTGACATACAGCACTGACAGCAGCTCCGTGACATACAGCGCTGACAGCAGCTCCGTGACATACAGCGCTGACAGCAGCACCGTGACATACAGCGCTGACAGCAGCTCCGTGACATACAGCGCTGACAGCAGCTCCGTGACATACAGCGCTGACAGCAGCTCCGTGACATACAGCGCTGACAGCAGCTCCGTGACATACAGCGCTGACAGCAGCACCGTAAGCAGCCCCAGGAGGAAGTCAGCACAGCACAGGGATGGTGTGATCCCCTCATAATAAGAACCCCCAGGAGGAAGTCAGCACAGCACAGGGATGGTGGGAGCCCCTCATAATAAGAACACCCAGGAGGAAGTCAGCACAGCACAGGGATGGTGGGAACCCCTCATAATAAGCAGCCCCAGTAGAAATATGACACCGCTCAACCTCTTCAAAGAGGAGGGTAGGGGCATATAGTACGGTGTGCTTTTTTGGGTCAGGGAAGTGAGCCAAATGAATTAAGAAGGTCTGTGTGCTTGATTCCAAAAATTGTTTATAGACATATACATGGTCTACTGATCACATGTGTTGAATTCCTCCGAGATCCATGCCTCATTCATTTTTAGAAATGTGAGGTAGTTAACACTGTCGTGAGCTAGGCGAGTACGCTTATCGGTCACAATCCCCCCTGCTGCGCTGAACGTCCTTTCGGACAGGACACTGGATGAGGGGCAAGCCAACAGTTCGATTGCAAATTGGGCAAGCTCTGGCCAGAGGTCAAGCCTGCCCACCCAGTAGTCTAGGGGTTCATCACTCCTCAGAGCGTCCACATCGGCCGTTAACCCAATGTAGTCGGACACCTGACGGTCTAGGCGTTCCCTGATGCTGGATCCGGATGACACCTGTCGATGGGTCGGCTGAAAGAATGACCTCATATCCGAAGTCACCAACACATCTTCAAACCGGCCTCTTCTTGCAGGCGCTGTTGGATTGGTACCCGCAAATCCTTCTCTGGGAGTGGGAATTGCTCCTCTGCCAGCGCACGCAAAAGCAGAATGCAGCATTTCTCGAAGCAAGGCCTGGAAGTGCTGCATTCTGACAGCCCTCTGCGACGGCGGTAACATTTCCGCCATTTTGTGTTTGTACCGGGGATCTAAGTACGTTGCCACCCAGTACTGGTCCTTGACCCTCATGCTTTTTATACGGGGGTCCCTATTAAAACACTGGAGCATGAAGGCCCCCATTTGCACTCAAGCGGAAGGTATGTGGTGGTGGTGGTGTTGTTGGTGGTAGTGTCTTTGGGGGTGCACATAGCAGAGAGTGAAGAAGAGGGTGCAGATCGAGAGGATGAGGAGGGTGCAGAAGAATAAGGCTGAGTGAGCCACTCAACCAAGTCTGGTGCGTCCTTTAAAGTAATTGAACGCACCTTCTGCAACTTCCCACTTTGGCTCAAGGCTGTTGCTCCTGCCCTACCCCTACCACCCCTGCGGAAGGGCCTGCCTCTTCCTCTGCCTGTCATTTTTTAAATCACCCTGTGACAAAACTCTTAGTCCCTATACCGCTGAAGGACTGCTGCAGTATAGGGCAGCGGTCAGCAGTAGTGCACGTCAACCCTATGTATTGTGGACCGATAGCGGTCCTTACAGAACAGCAGACTGTACTGCACTCAGGCCTATGTACCGTAGCACCCTATACCAAGTTACCAGTCCTTATAAAAACTTTTGTGGACCAAGCAGGTTGTGTGTTAGTGTTTAGCAGACTGTGCGTCAGTCCCTATACCGCTGAAGGACTGCTGCAGTATAGGGCAGCGGTCAGCAGTAGTGCACGGCAACCCTATGTATTGTGGACCGATAGCGGTCCTTACAGAACAGCAGACTGTAACGCACTCAGGCCTATGTACCGTAGCACCCTATACCAAGTTACCAGTCCTTATAAGAACTTTTGTGGACCAAGCAGGTTGTGTGTTAGTGATTAGCAGACTGTACGTCAGTCCCTATACCAATGAAGGACTGCTGCAGTATAGGGCAGCGGTCAGCAGTAGTGCACGGCAACCCTATGTATTGTGGACCGATAGCGGTCCTTACAGAACAGCAGACTGTACTGCACTCAGGCCTATGTACCGTAGCACCCTATACCAAGTTACCAGTCCTTATAAGAACTTTTGTGGACCAAGCAGGTTGTGTATTAGTGTTTAGCAGACTGTGCGTCAGTCCCTATACCGCTGAAGGACTGCTGCAGTATAGGGCAGCGGTCAGCAGTAGTGCACGGCAACCCTATGTATTGTGGACCGATAGCAGTCCTTACAGAACAGCAGACTGTACTGCACTCAGGCCTATGTACCGTAGCACCCTATACCAAGTTACCAGTCCTTATAAGAACTTTTGTGGACCAAGCAGGTTGTGTGTTAGTGTTTAGCAGACTGTGCGTCAGTCCCTATACCGCTGAAGGACTGCTGCAGTATAGGGCAGCGGTCAGCAGTAGTGCACGTCAACCCTATGTATTGTGGACCGATAGCGGTCCTTACAGAACAGCAGACTGTAACGCACTCAGGCCTATGTACCGTAGCACCCTATACCAAGTTACCAGTCCTTATAAGAACTTTTGTGGACCAAGCAGGTTGTGTGTTAGTGATTAGCAGACTGTACGTCAGTCCCTATACCAATGAAGGACTGCTGCAGTATAGGGCAGCGGTCAGCAGTAGTGCACGGCAACCCTATGTATTGTGGACCGATAGCGGTCCTTACAGAACAGCAGACTGTACTGCACTCAGGCCTATGTACCGTAGCACCCTATACCAAGTTACCAGTCCTTATAAGAACTTTTGTGGACCAAGCAGGTTGTGTATTAGTGTTTAGCAGACTGTGCGTCAGTCCCTATACCGCTGAAGGACTGCTGCAGTATAGGGCAGCGGTCAGCAGTAGTGCACGGCAACCCTATGTATTGTGGACCGATAGCAGTCCTTACAGAACAGCAGACTGTACTGCACTCAGGCCTATGTACCGTAGCACCCTATACCAAGTTACCAGTCCTTATAAGAACTTTTGTGGACCAAGCAGGTTGTGTGTTAGTGTTTAGCAGACTGTGCGTCAGTCCCTATACCGCTGAAGGACTGCTGCAGTATAGGGCAGCGGTCAGCAGTAGTGCACGTCAACCCTATGTATTGTGGACCGATAGCGGTCCTTACAGAACAGCAGACTGTAACGCACTCAGGCCTATGTACCGTAGCACCCTATACCAAGTTACCAGTCCTTATAAGAACTTTTGTGGACCAAGCAGGTTGTGTATTAGTGTTTAGCAGACTGTGCGTCAGTCCCTATACCGCTGAAGGACTGCTGCAGTATAGGGCAGCGGTCAGCAGTAGTGCACGGCAACCCTATGTATTGTGGACCGATAGCGGTCCTTACAGAACAGCAGACTGTACCGCACCCAAGCCTATGTACCGTAGCACCCTAGACAGACCAAGTTACCAGTCCTGATAAAGAGCTTTGTGGAACAAGTGAGTTGTGAATGATTAGCAGACTGCAGCAGAAGGGCAGCAGTCAAGTATAATATTCTTTCTATATTTGGAAGAAAGAATATTATACGTGTACAAGCCTATTACCGTACCACTGATACCAGTCCTGAAAAGAACCTTTGTGGAACTAATAGTAACAGCAAGTCTTTAAAATTATCCTCACTGCCTGACACACTGCTTCCTGCCTGTCCCTATACAAATTGGCAAAAAAGAGTAGGCTGGAACGATTAGCTGGAACAGCTCTTTTGTGGACCTGATAGTAACAGCTAATGATGATGATGATGATGATGATGAAGAAAGACTAATCTGGCTGAGCTGTCCCTAAAATAGCAGCATACAGCGCTCTGTCCCTTTATCTAAACTGACAAAAGAAACTCAGGCTGCTGACCTAACACCTATACCAGTCCTGAAAAGAACTTTTGTGTACCAAATAGCTAGCGTTTTCTCTGTCCCTACTCCACACAGGATCCTTTCCCTACAGTGACAGAAGAAAGAATGTAAAATGGCCACCGGATCGGGTGTATTTATAGGTTAGGGGGAATGTCCAAGTGTCCATGAGCTGTCATGTCTCAATTGGTTGTCCTGTAACACATGATAAACGTGTCACGAAAGGTTAAAGTTCTTGTATACATTAAACACGTAAGTCCGCCGGGGCGAACGACGGAAAAAGGCGTTCGAACCCGCGGACGGCGAAAGTCGGAAATTCGCCGCGAAACGACCGCCGGGCGAAACGTTCGTCCATCACTACTTTTGAGAACCTAAGAGACAGATAAGAAACAGTAATTCAAATGAAATATTAGTTTAGTAGCAAATAAACGTTTTATTCAACATCAGAAACATTTTGCTGCAAAGCCACTGCCCCTCTACCCAATAAGTGCTCTAGATACTTTTGCCGGACATCTCTGGCAGTTTGGGAGGGCAACTCAGCATGGCCACTTTCCACTTGCTCTTAGAAAAAGCTTGAACTAACTTGACAGGATTCCAAAAGCGTTCTTGACAACTCTTCGGGCACAAGATAGCCTATAGTTTAAGATCCTCTGCTCTGGGGTCAGGTTCCTCATGGGAAAGGGCCTCATAAGATGTCCCCCCCAGAGCAAAGGCCTCATCTGCAACAAAGACGAAATTGAGGCCCTCCACATTCTCCTCAGGAGGTGGCAAATGTAAGGTGCCATTCTGGAGCCGACTGTAGAATCCTGTCTGGGCAATCACTCCTCCATCCGAGTTGCGGCCATTTTTCCCAACATCAAGGTAAAGGAATTCATAACTTGCAGACACCACCACTAACATCACTATACTGCAAAATCCCTTATAATTAAAATAACAAGAGCCCGAGTTGGGTAGTGGAACAATATGCACATGCTTCCCATTAATAGCCCCACCACAGTTGGGAAAATCCCACTGATGGTGGAATTGGGAAACCACAGTCTGCCATTCCTGTGGGTTGGAAGGAAACTGTGGAGTCAAACAAGAAAAAAAAAATTACTACTTTTGCACATAACATTGCAAGCAGATTAGACACAAACATTCTTGGCCAACATAAGTATTACATTAGTTGAAATTAGTATTTAAAGACAAACATAAAAGGTCAGCTTATCAGATTCCTCACCCCCTCTGGTAGCCCATTCAAAAAATGTTATGTCATTAAGGTTGTTTTTAACATGATCATAATTTTGAACTCACTTATTAGAGGCTTTTTGCACCGATCGATATATATATATATATATATATATATATATATATATAGTGTCTCACAAAAGTCAAATATTTGTAAATATTTTATTATATCTTTTCATGTGACAACACTGAAAAAATTAAACTTTGCTACAATGTAGTGAATGTGCAGCTTAGTTTGTGTGACCACCATTATTTTTCAGCACTGCCTTAACCCTCTTGGGCATGGAGTTCACCAGAGCTTCACAGGTTTCCACTGGAATCCTCTTCCACTCCTCCATGACGACATTAGGATCTGGTGGATGTTAGAGACCTTGCACTCCTCCACCTTCCATTTGAGGATGCTCCACAGATGTTCATCATTTAGGTCTGGAGACATGCTTGACCAGTCCATCACCTTTACCCTCAGCGTATTTAGCAAGGCAGTGGTTGTCCTGGAGGTTTGTTTGAGGTATTTACCATGTTGAAATATTGCCCAGTCTCCGAAGGCAGGGGATCAGGTTTTACCTCAGTATGTCACAGTACATCTTGGCATTCAGGGTTCACTCAATGAACTGTAGCTCCTCAGTGCCGGCAGTCCCACACCATGACACTCCCAACACCATGCTTGACTGTAGGCAAGACACACTTGTCTTTGTACTTCTCACCTGATTGCTGCCCCACACGCTTGACACCATCTGAACCAAATACGTTTATCTGGGTCTCGTCAGACCACAGGACATGGTTCCAGCAATCATGTTTTTATTCTGCTTGTCTTCAGCAAACTGTTTGTGGGGCTTTCTTGTGCATCATCTTTAGAAGAGGCTTCCTTCTGGGACAGCAGCCATGGAGACCAATTTGATGCAGTATGCGGAATATGGTCTGAGCACTGACAGGCTGACCCCCCACCCCTTCAATCTCTGCAGCATTGCTGGCAGCACTCATATGTCTATTTCTCAAAGACAACCTCTGGATATGATGCTGAGCATGTGCACGCAACTTCTTTGGTCAACCATGACAAGGCCTGTTCTGAGTGGAACCTGTCCTGTTAAACTGCTGTATGGTTTTGGCTAACGTGCCTTCTTATAACCTAGGACATCTTTATGTAGAGCAACAATTATTTTTTTCAGATCATCAGAGAGTTCTTTGCCATGAGGTGCCATGTTGAACTTCTAGTGACCAGTATGAGAGAGGGAGAGTGAGAGCGATAGCACCAGATTTAACACACCTTCTCCCCATTCACACCTGAGACCTTGTAACAGTAACAAGTCATATGACACTGGGGAGGGTAAATTGCTAATTGGGACCAATTTGGACATTTTCACTTAGGGGTGTACTCACTTTTGTTGCCAGCGGTTTAGACATTAATGGCTGTGTGTTTATTTATTTTGAGGGGACAGCAAATTTACACAGTTATACAAGCTGTACACTCACTATACATTGTGGCAAAGTGTAATTTTTTCAGTGTTGTCACATGAAAAGATATAATAAAATATTTAGTACTCACTTTTGTGGAATACTGTGTGTGTGTGTATACTGTATATATATAATATATAATTTTTTTAACCACTTCAATAGAGGGCACTTATACACCTTCCCACCCAGAATTTTCTTTCACCACTTTTTTTTTTTCATTAACCACTTGCCACAAAATCACCTACCTGGTAGGTAATTTGACTTCAAGTGGTTGTACCGGGATGATGCCTGCAACTGCAGGCATCACCCTGGTACTGTTTTTTTTAGAGCCAATGATCAGCTCTTTTGTAATAGCAATCGGAGTGTTTATTATTATTATACAGGACTTATATCGCGTCAAAAGTTTGCACATCGCTTTACAACATTAGGGCAATACAGGAAGAATCAGAGGGTCCTGCTCCTTAGAGCTTACAATCTAAAAGGGAGAGTCAAGTGATACAAAAGGTATTAACTGTGGGGGTGAGCCGATGGAGAAAATAAATACTTGTGAATATTCCCTTGACTCCTGTCTGCCTTTTGCCCCACAGCTACCAAAGACCTGTTCCTCTTTAATCGTTCCACATCCTAAAGTCTCCAGGGTGCATTTACACTTTTTTAAATCTGTTCACGCAATATTTTGAATGAATTACTATGACTGGACTGCATGGTATGGGAGTTATGAGCTAATAAATGAGGATCTGGAGTATGACAAATAAATGCATACCAATTGACAGGATAAAAGAGGTGACCCCTCTGTTCATGTTGACAGTATGTCTCTGCTAATACCTTTGAACAGGTCTCATCTAATAGGCCCATGCTGTGAGCACATCCTCATTAGGCATATTCCTTTATTTTTTTTATTTTTATTTTTTTACAATAACAGCATTGCCAATTTGCATGATCTGATCCCAGCACATTGGCATTTCATTTTAACCTATGATGCACTATGAAGCCTCCCTATCATATTTAAAGATGAAAAGAAAGTCCTTATTGTGGAGAAACAACCTGCTTTCTGATTGGGGTTTTCATTTAAAGCAAGCCTGTCATACATTTTCAATATTCACACTAACTAAAAGCCTGCTATTAAATGCAGTTATCCAAAAGCATCTTCTGTGTGCTGCTCACACCAAGCAGTGACCTCAAGTTCTATAAAACTAAATCTCCGCATTAGGATAACATGTAATAAAGAAGTGTAATGCCGCGTACACACGACCGGATTTTCGATGGACTAGGTCTGACAGAACGAATCCGCCGGACAATTGGATCATGTGTGGGCTTCATCGGACCTTTGCTGTCTAAAAATCAGACAGACTTTAGATTTAAAACATGTCTCAAATCTTTCCGACGGACTCAAGTCCGGACGAAAAACCAGTTCGTCTGTATGCTAGTCTGATGGACGAAAACCGACGCTAGGGCAGCTATTGCCTACTGGCTATGAACTTCCTTATTCTAGTCTGGTCGTATGTCATCACGTTCACATCTGTTGGGCTTTGGTGTGCTTGTGTGTGGCCAAGTCCGTTCATTCAGAAAGTCAGTCAGAACTCAGCCGAAGGTCCGTCGGAAAGACTGTAGGGAAGACCGTCGGACCTAGTCCGTCGAAAAGTCCGGTCGTGTGTACGTGGCATAATGCTTCCTTATTTGGTTGCTAATATCTCAGGAACCAGAGAGTCTTCCCCAGGAGCCTTAAAATAGGACCTTTAGGTGACCAGAAGTCATCCAGGGATTTACGAGCACTGGATTTCTGCTTGTAAAGAACCAGTGAAACTCTGCAATGTTGAACAAGAACTGGTGATTCATCCTTAGGACCACTGTACCTCATGAATAAGTGAATTGCCAAAATAAGTTGGCACTTACTGGGTAAGCTTGGCTTAGCGTAAGCCTACCAATGTACTGCATAGATCTTGGTGTGAAATTAGCTGCATTTCATCTATTTACAAGCTAAGAGGGGACAACATCTTTTGCATTTTTTTTTAAATAATATTTAACAACTTTTTCTTCATCTTCTGAAATCTCTGTCTTTATGATACATCACGTGGACACAGAGTGAGGGTATTATTCCTTACTTACTGGGTTATACTTGTGATTCTCTATATATCTCCTCCCATACAGAAAGTACTTCAGTGTTTTTACCAGTGTCTGCAAGGTGGCCTGGACTTTTTGCCATCAGGTATCTGTGGCTCAGATTTGTAAGGTTGGTCTTCAGCCTGGTCTTCAGCCTGGTCTTCAGTGCATACGTTCACAAAATTTTATCAAGTGGATGTTCAAGCAGCCGAGGATTTAGCTTTCAGCCGTAGTGTACTGCGGGCTGCTGTATAGGTCTGTTGGCTATTGTTTTTGCAGGGTGTCTCCCTCCCCTCGAGGCTATTGCTCTGTGATGTCCCAGTAATTAAGGAATAATAGCCTCACTCTGTGTCCCGTGATGTATGATAAAGAAAATAGGATTTTTTCATCATACTTACCTCTAAAATCTTTTTCCTGACAGATTCCATGGCAGCCTACGTGTGGGTAAATCCCGACCCCTCATAATTCATAGGACCCTTCTCCCATAAATCTTTGCTCCTGGCCAGAGGCTGTGTTCCTTTTTTTGTCCTCCTAGGACCAAGATGAAGTGTTACCTTTCCATTAAGTTTTCCGTAATCCAGGCCTGACATTGTGCACGGCGATATGTTGGTGGTTAGCGGTGATCCTCTCTGAAGTCCAGCAATTCTAGCAATTAGCAGGTCGACACCGGCAACATAATGTGATGCCATGAAGAGCTTACTAGCCTGGCCATTGGCAGGCAAGCAGCAATATGGCTAAAGTCCCAGGTATTAGCAGGAGGACTTGTTGTAAATGCTCTGGTCGTGCAGGGGGTCAAGCAACAGCTCCCCAGTCCCAGGTCTGGTCCAGATCGTGCCGTGGTGGTGGTAATGTACAAAGATATTCATTTTATTATGGCAGCTGCATCTCTGTGTTTTGTGTATCTTCTTGTTTGCTATCAAGCTCCAGTAATTGGCCATGGTGGCTGGAGCGCAGCTGCATTCCAGCTCACCCATTTCAGGAAGTCGCCAGGACCTGTCTGCACATCTGCAAGCTGCAAACGAATCAGAGGCTGGGTTCACACAGGAGCAATTCCGCCAAAAAAGCGGCGGCGGTTTCCGACGCAGGTGCGCTGTGGGGCATGGTGACATCATCAACAGCGGCAGATTTAAATAGCTGTCAAAGCAACTATTCCTTGGGATGACTTGCAGGCTTATGTGGCAGTCTCCCCAGGCACTGCTCTCCAGTTTACAAGGTAAATTGCTTGCTGTGGGCTCCCTGGATGCTGGCTATGTTTGTTATGTTCTCTCTCATGCCTGTTGTCACTCCTGTTTCTCCTGTTTCTCATAAGGCTTTAATAGTTCATTTCATTTTCAAGCTGCCTTGACAAGGATCTGTCACCGCCCCCCGTGGCCAACCCTTGTGCTGCGGGTAGGATTTGATTATTTTCTTCTCCACTCAGCCCTTCTAGGTCTGAACACCAAAACATGGCAAGCAAAGATAAGGATCGTCTTATTTCTCAATGTCATCACTCCTCTTCAAGCTCTAGATGTCATATATCTCCCTCCAGATCGAGGTACCACAGAAAGGAGTCTAAAACCAACTCTGGGCTACACTCTCACCACCACTCCAGATGCTCTGAGAGGAAAGCCTGCTGGGGATGCGGGGCCCTGGTTCCCGAAAGCAAGTCATCCTGCGAGCAATGCTTTTCCACAGCCACAAAAGAAAGAGAGGGTGGAGACCAACGAGTGGAAGAACTGGTCAGAAAGGTGGCCTGTGAGTCCCTGACTAAAGTGGATTCTATTCGTACCCACAACGCTGCTGGTGACACCATGTCAGTCTCTATTGGGGATGATCTCGAGGCTCCAGGTCTTTCACAGCCGAACCATTCCTCAATTGAAGCCTCAGACAGTGAGGAGGTAGATGACCCTGGTGCAGGTTTTGAATTTGCCTTAGTACCACAGCTGGTCAAAGCTGTCAAAGAAGGTTTGAGATGGGAAGAGCCAGGGAAGGCACACTCCAAACAGAGGAATTATTTTAAACACCTCAAAAAAGAACACCCTAATTTCCCTTTTGGGTGAACTCAGCAAAATAATTACTGATGAATGGGGTGGTGTTGAAAGGAAGAATTCCCTGTTAACAAAGGTATCGAAGATGCACCCATTTAAAAGCGAGGATGTGAAACATCTGGAGTTGGCTCCTCTCATTGACACAGCTATCATGAGATTGGTGAGGCACGTTGCACTCCCACTGGAAGATGGCCTGGAGAGGAAAATTGATACCGACCTCAAGCGGATCTATATTACAGCGAGTATGACTTGCAAACCAACTCTAGCTCTCGCAGCTCTTTCTAAAGCAATGGAAGTCTGGACGGACGACGTAGATGCTTCTCTGAGAAGCAAGAAGAAATGGCCAGGAGCTCACCTATTCATGAACTAAGGTTCGGTGGCTGCGTTTCTTGGGGAGGCTTCCCTGGACATAATTCGCCTGGTGGCTCGGATCATTCTGTTATCTGTGATGGCTAAGCGTGCCTTGTGGCTGCGTCCATGGGTAGCTGACCCTGCCTCCAAGCAGGCATGGTATAGGGTTCCCTTTGAGGGTTCGTCCCTCTTTGGGAAAAAATTGGATATTGTCATCACCCATGCCACAGGGGGCAAGTCAGGATTCCTCCTCCAGGATCGCCATCTGCTAAACCAGAAGAGCCCAGGCAAGGTTCAGATCGAGCAAGGGATGCTCACCGCTATAGGCCTGGCCATGAATTCAGGAAGACCTGGAAGAAAAACCAGCCTTTGGACCAGAAGTTTTCAAAAGGGGCATCTTCCAGTGGATGAGAAGCCCCTAAGTCTTTTTGATATTGCGCCTGCCCAGACAGAGCGAGTCAGAGCTTGCTTACTTCGTTTTCAACACGTTTGGCTAGACTCGATCAAAGATTATTGGATTGTCAAAACAGTCTCATCAGGCCATGCCTGGATGTTCAGCAACCCACCCATTCTCTGATTCATATCCACATCCTTGCATCTCTCGGAAGAGAAAAAGCAAATTCTCCCATCCTATGCAGACTCTCTTGTGGCTCAGGCCGCTGCAATACCAGTTCCAGCTGACGAAAGATTTCAAGGGGTCTATTCACCCCTTTTCATGGTGTTGAAGAAAACGGCTGATGGAGGCCTGCTATAGACCTAGCCCACTTGAATTCTTTCATCAAGAAGGAGAAGTTCAAGATGGAGACACTACTCATGATTCGTTAAGCAATCCAGCCAGGTGATTGGCTTGTGTCTATAGACCTGAAAGACGCTTACTACGATGTCCCCATAGCGTCAGAGTTCCAGAAATACCTTTGCTTTGCTGTCGATCAAATCCATCTGCAGTTCACCTGCCTCCCCTTCGGACTTACATCACCTCATGTGTTTTCAAAACTCTTGTTGGCTATTGTGGCACTGATCATGACCAGAGGTATCCATCTGTACCACTATTTGGACAACCTGCTGTTGTTATCTCGGGACAGGGAGCAGTTGCTAATCCACAGATCCAAGGTCATCTCTACTCTACTCGTTTGGTTGGCTACTGAACCTGGAAAAGAGCCACCTAGATCCTATACAGTCCCTGGTTCCTCAGGGCACAATCCAACACTAGCAAGAGCACTGCATTACTCCTGGAAAAAAATGCCAGTGATCCAGGACAGAGTTCACCTTGCAATGTTCTCCTCTCATCTCTGAGCCTCACAATACCTAAAAATCATTGGCACCATAGTAGCAACAACACCCATGGTAAAGTGGGCTCAGTGGAAAATGCAGCCCTTCCAGAAGGGCTTCCTCCAGCAGTGGAACCCAGGGCTTCAGCATCACTCTAATTTGAATAACCTTGTCCATGTGGGAGAACCTTCCTTGGTGGTTACAGCAGAGGAACTTCCTCAATTGTCATTCCATTGCACCTGTGTCCTGGATCACCATCACAACAGATGCCAGCAACAGGGACTGTGGCGTGCTCTGCTTGATAGAGGTAGCAAAAGGCATATGGAGCTTTCCTTCTCACAGGATAGTCTCCAATATTCTGGAACTCCGGGCAGTGTTCTGCACTCTACAGGTCTTTCACCACTTAACAGCAGGAGCCTCAGTTCTCCTAAGACTGGACAACGCAAAGGCAGTCTCATACATCAAGAGACAAGGGGGTACTCACAGTCTCTCCCTGTTGAAGGATGTAGAGCCCATCATGACCTGGGCTCAGTACAACCTAGCCAACCTGACAGCTGTCTATCTCCTTGGAGTCCAGAACATTAAGGCAGATTTTCTCTCGAGAGTATCTCTAGACAACGAGTGGGCTCTCCACCCCAAAGTCTTTAAGTGGATCCTGTCCTTGGGAATCATTCTTGAAGTAGACTTGTTCACCTCTCCGTGTAACTTCAGACTAGAGAAATACTGTACGAGGTCTCATTGTCCCCAGGCTTTCAGGGTGGATGCTCTGATAGACCATTGACAATTCCACAGGGCCTATGCCTTTCCCCCGTTTCCTGTCATTTTCCGGTTTCTGACGAGGCTCAGGATGGAAAAGCAGAGATAGTGGTAATAGTCCCTTACTGGCCAAACAGACCATGGTTTCCTCTGCTGATGAAACTCAGCTTCCAGGACCCCATTCCTCTGCCCTCCAGACCAGATCTCCTATCACAAGGGGCAACTATAGATCCATGCCTGGCCCATCTACATCTGATGGTCTGGTTCTTGTGAGGGGAAGGCTGGAGGCCTAGGCTGTCCAAATAGGGCCATCTCCATGTTATTGAATGCCAGAAGAGCAGGCACCAACAGGGTCTACTAGAGAATTTGGAAAAAATTTCCAGACTACACCTCTTCCACTGCAGGGTCTTGCAGTAACCCAAAGATATATGATATCCTGGGCTTCCTACAATCAGGCTTAGATCTCCCCTTGTCAGTCAGCTCTCTGTGGGTCCAAGTCTCTGCAATTTCTGCCTTTACAGGAATTTCCTGGGCTAGACACCCTCTTACTCAACAGTTCTTCATATGAGCAGTGAGGCTCAGACCTCAGAAAAGGCCAAGATTCTCTAAATGGGATCTTCCCTTTGTCCTGGATTTCTTCTCAGGAAGAGAGTTGGAACATGCAGATCAGTCCTCTATTAAGGAACTTTCCCTGAAAGTTGCCTTCCTGATGGATATAACATCGGCCAAGAGGGTCTCCGAAATCAGCTCTCTGGGATGCAAGGAGCCATTTCTAACCTTTTTTCCTGATCGGGTAGTTTGATTCCAAACCCCAAAGTGTCATCTGTGTTTCACTACAATCAGGAGATCGCACTTCCAAAGTTCAGATTCAGATTGCTCTTCCAGATCTATCGCAGCATGGATTGTTCAGGCCATTCAGTGAGCCTACAAAGCCAAGGGCTTGGCGCCTCCAGAAGCAGTGACTGTTCACTCAACTAGAAGCGTGTCTACATCATGGACGGCATGTGGCTCCAGAAAGTTATTTGCAAGGCGGCCTTGTGGTTTTGAATTAACACATTCATGGTGCACTACTGCATAGAGCCAGCCTCGTTATCTTCTGTTAATTTTGGTTTAAGTATCTTGTCTGTTGATGGTGCCAATGACGCATTTTTTCTTTTGTCCAGCACCCTGCCCACTCGGGTGTGTATTTCCCGCATGTAGGCTGCCATGGAGTCTGTCAGGAAAATGGAAAATGTCTATCAAATACTTACTGTAATTTTCCTTTCCTGATGGACTCCATGGCAGCAGGAGTTCCCTCCCAGTGGCTGGAGTAGGCTAAATTATGGAACATGGCCTCTGGCCCGGAGCAAAGATTTATGGGAGAAGCGTCCTATGAGGTATGAGGGGGTAGGCCGCCATGCAGTACATCAAGAAAGGAAAATGACTGTAAGTATTTGATAGCAATTTTCCGTTTTCTTTGAGTACATCACGGGACACAGAGGTCCCTCCCTTCTTTTTGAGGATTAAGTGCTTGCTACAAAACTGAAGTACCTGTATGGGAGGGGTTATATAGGGGATCACTTCCTGTCTAAAGACCTTTGGTCTACCAGTGTCCATTCACCTGGAGATGAAGTATAACCCATGAAGTAAGCCTCACTCTGTGTTCCCTGATGTACTCAAAGATGGGTAAGTGTGATGAAAAAATCATTTTTTTAAATCATGACATATTGCACTTCACCGGGATTTAAATCTGAAGAGCTAATAACCAAGATTGTGTTTCACACGGGCGCCTTCTGTTTAGCAGGGAATCTGTGAGCTGATACCCTGCTGATCGGAGTAGAGTGGGTGGATTTCAGGTCTATGTCTGCATAGTTTATGCAGAGCTGACATGGACAGACTCTGCTCAACTTTATGGGTGGCCACAAATAAATGAACTCTTAATTTTTTTTTTTTTTGCGGTCCTGATCAGACCTGGAGGTAGGCAGGTGTAAATGGACACAATTCTGTTTATGTGCTCCTGTCCATAGGAATGCATGGACCTTCCGATCAGGTCCACCTGAAAAAATGACAGATGGACCCGATCGGACCGCCCATGTGGAAGGGCCCCAAGTTTTGCTTTTTAATATCATGGGCCAGGTTAACCCCCAATCTGAATGAGCTTGCACACCCAGCTCATTAATTGACATACTCAAGCTACTTTTTTTTTTTTAATATTAATCTTTATAAAATTTTCACAATATACAGACCACATTTTAAAATAACATTGCCAAAATTTCAATACATATTCCTTCCATTCAAGAGTCTGAGTTTTAAAGTTCTAGGAAGGGGGGGGGGACATAAAAATACATCCATACTTCACATATAATTAACAAAATAAAAATCAATATCTAGACAATACCATAATCCCCAATATCCTTCCTCGACTATTTTTGCAATTCCTACATTTTTCCTATTGATATAACCCCCCCCTCCCTCCCACCCTTTCTATCGATACAACCCCCCCTCCCCTCCCCCCCCAATATATATGTTTGTGCTTTTATCCTACAATGTGTCGTAAATATGTTATAATGCTTCCCATACCTTTAATATACTCTACCCTGCTCCCTCCCAATACCCATCCCCCCTCCCCCTCTCTTCTTCCTTTTCCTATCGTGGTTTAAACTGGGGTATGCATCTCTTCTATCCACTCTCTCCAATTTCTGTTAAACTCTTTTAAGTTATTTCGTTTTGCATATACTGCTCTCTCCTTACATAGGTATTCGTTTACAGCACTCATCCAATCCTCTACTGTGGGGGCTAGCTTTGATTGCCATCTCCTAGCGATCATTCTTCTGGCTTGGAATAGGCATTTTAGAATTACCGTTGTTATTCCCTTTCTCTCTACTTCCTCATTTCTATATCCTAAGATACACACTATGGGATTTAATTCTATCACAGTCCCAAAGGCCCTACTTATTGTCTCTACCACTCCTTCCCAGTATCTAAATAATTTGGGACATTTCCAGAGCATATGCATTAAATTCCCTGACCCCCCCCCACACCTGGGGCAACAGTCATCTGTTCTCTTACCGAATCTAAATAGTTTCTGGGGAGTATAGTATGCTCAAGGTACTTTAAAAAAAAAAAAGATATCATTTGTTTCATAGCATTTTTCCATTAATCATCTTGACTATTTTGTTTGTACAGAACGGGTATAGATTAAAGCCATTGTCAGGTTTTTGTTGCTGTATGTGTTCTTTTTGCAAAGATTTCTCATTACTTCCTGCTCCACAATATTAGGCTGTATTTTTTAATTCAGGTACTGTTTTACTTTAAACAAAAGTGTCTTAATTTATTATTTTATTATTACTTAAAGCTAAACTCTGGTATAAGCAAATAATGTCTAAATACAAAATGGTTCTGTATTCTCATTAGCATCTTGGTGCACTAATCCAGCATGAAGCTGTGCCTTGGTGTAGGAGCTTCCTGTAAAATACCAGCCACCGCTGCTCTCATTCCTTGTGTAAGATGGCTGGTCTTGTAACCCCCAGTAGTTTGCTGCAGGCACCCCTGTAGTGAGTGGACCCTGTGCTGAGTCCTAACCACAGCTACCAACAGCTCTGTGGTCTGCACAGGATATGTATAGCACAGTCATGACGTCACTTCTATTTTTACAATATAATAACTGGATTTGCAAAGGGCATTTGGTGAGCGTCGTGTACTGTAGATCAGTGGTCATCAATCCCATCCTCAGGGCCCACTAACAGGCCAGGTTTGCAAGAAAACTGAAAACTGAAAACAGGTGATATATTTTGCTGCTCAGTGATTGCAGTATTCTATTCTGCATCTCCCCAAGGTAATACATAAAACCTGGCCTGTTAGGTTGCCCTATCTTGCAAACCTGGCCTGTTAATGGGCCCTGAGGACAGGGTTGATGACCACTGCTCTAGAGCATGCAGCAGCAGGATCTGTGACTGCTGTGTCATCGATGTACTGGGTAACTGTGAGCTGCCCTGGTACCATGTGATCACTGTGATCAATCACAGCGATCACAGTTACTGTAGTAAACAAGGCTGTCATTGTTTACTACTGTGTGATCTTTGTGATTTGTCACAGCAATCACATGGCACCAGGCCTAATCACAGCGGCCCTGTACCATGTGGGAACTTGGTAGTAAACGAGGTTTCATGAATAAAACGCTTGAAGAAACTTATGCCATGTACACATGACAGGACTTTTCGACAGCAAAGGTCTGACGGAATGAATCCGCCAGACAATTCGATCATGTATGGGCTTCATCGCATCTTTGCTGTCTAAAGATCAGATGGACTTTAGATTTAAAACATGTTTCAAATCTTTCCGATGGACTCGGGTCCGGTCGAAAATTCAGTTCTTCTGCATGCTAGTCCGACGGATGAAACCGACGGTAGGGTAGCTATTGGCTACTGGCTATGAACTTCCTTATTCTAGTCCAGTCGTACATCATCACGTTCGAATCCGTCAGACTTTGGTGTGATTGTATGTGGCCAAGTCCGTTCGTTCGGAAAGTCTGTCTGAACTCCGTCGGACCTAGTCTGCCAGAAAGTCTGGTCGTGTGTACGCAGCATTACTGATTGATTATTACAGCGATCAACAGCATATTAAGCAATCACAGTAAAAAAAAGTAAAAAGTAAAAAATAAATCCTGATTACCTCCCCAGGGCACTACAGTGTCAATATGGTATCACTGTAAAAAAATTGTACATAAAAATGTAAAACACAAAAAATATAGAATGTTTATTCATTTATTTTAATGAACTGTCAGCAGCCAGTGTTCCTGATCACTGCCACACCAGTTATGCCTTGTACACACGATCGGACTTTCCGCCAACAAAACTGTAAAATTTTGTCCGAAAGGGCGTTGGCTCAAACTTGTCTTGCATACACACAGTCACACAATTGTTGGCCAACAATTAAGAACGTAGGAATCCCGCGTTCCCTCCTGGCATGTCCGCGACCTTTCTCAAAAATAGCTGGCCACATAAAGAAATGTTTGCGCATCAGTTCTATAACAATGGGGAGATCTTGGACTACTCTGCACTCCCGACAGAAGGGGATCTCCCCCCCATACCTAAATGGTCCTACTTTCAAATACGCCATTTTCTTAAACAGGTACATAGAGAAGCTGAGTTATCTAGGCGGCTGACACCTTTTGAAACCCTCTGCTCACAGGCCTCTCCCCAACGCCACCTTATTTCGGTGACCCACTCATTCCTCTCCCAGTCCAAATCACCAAAAAATTGGAAAGCATGTATAGCGTGGGAAAGAGATCTGCAAATGGAGATCTCGGAAGAGGAATGGGAAAAGATCTTTATCATCACACATAAAAGGCTCCCTAAACGTGCATACCCAAGAGAACAATTTTAAACTTATTTCACGGTGGTATCGAACGCCGGCTCTGATAACCAAATTTAACCCAGAAATCCCTAACAAATGCTGGAGGTGCCTTGGTGCTGATGGATCCCTACTACATATATGGTGGTCGTGTCCCCGGATCCAGGAATTCTGGACCCGGGTGCATGACATAGCTAGCTCTATTACTGATCTCCCTATCGAATTCACAGCTGCCCGCATGCTCCTACACCATACTTCAATCCCAAACCGCTCATATACGCACTCACTAGGCTTGCATCTACTCAACGCTGCCAAACTTTGCATCCCTATCCATTGGGGATCTTCCACTGTCCCTTCCACCACTGAATGGTTACAAAAGGTGGCAAAGATAGCTGAGATGGAGGAACTCATTTATATTGCTAAGGATGCCCCTCATAAATTCGCACAGATTTGGGATAGATGGATGACCTTTCAAAGCAGTAACCCCTTGAACTTCGGGGCCAACATGTCTTGTCCCGTACGTACTGGGTAATCGCCTGTCGGATTTAGAAGAACCCCCAGCCCCAACTCACACTGTCCGCTTGGCCTCAGGTTCCTATTTCGGATAGGCTGCTAGGTTGCTTTCTGGATCCCAACCTCCATTCTGCGCATGGACAAATGGGGGAGCCCGGAGAGAAAACCCCCTTCCTAACCCATATACCCACCCTCTACCCTCCATCCACTCTTTTGCTGTTCCCCTACCCTTGTTCTTCCTTCTTTCTTTTTGAGTTCACCACCCCCCCGCATGGGGGTTCGGCCTTCGACATTGACACAGACTTCCACACACAAGGACGGTTACCAGCCTCTGATTGACGGAGTGAACCCCTTCCCAGTCCCCTACGCCTCTATTTTGGCCGAAGTTTTATCACCCACCCACCATTCCCCTCTTTCATACTCCGGGAAATAGCCCGATAGCCCTATTGCGATGGACGACTGAACATCCTCGAACCGATTAATTTGCCTATGCTTAGCTACCCCCTGACGCTCATTGGGATTGCATCCTTAAAGAGGAAATGAAAAGGAGTTGAGACGTAGGGGTTGTAGCACTGTGTGAAATTTGAACAGGGGATGTGGGGAAGGTCTCATCTCCGAGTTCCACTTCAAAACTAAGCGCTTTACGCCTGTTCACCTGTACGAATACTTACTTTGTTATTGTCTGTAATATTGACTTGTACTTCATTTGTGTAGTACATTAAGTATTGCTTGTTACACTTTTTGTTTCTTTGAAATTCAATAAATACTTTATGGAAAAAAAAAAAAAAAAAAAGAACGTAGTGACATACTACATGTAGTACACATGGTTTTTCAGCTATTTACCGCCACTCTTTGGGCTCCTTCTGCTAATTTTGCATTAGTAGAAGTTTAGGGAGTGTTGTTCCACGTTTTTTTCGCACTTTTCAGTTCACGCTTTTCAGTTCACGCTTTTCAGTTCATTTCTGAACGCCCGTTCGTCAACCAGACATGTTGCGTAATCAGAGGAGATAACGTGTTATTTATTATTGGCCTTGGAGCTATTGCTTTGACATTATTTTCTGGTTGAATAATAATGATTTGATTTGGTATATTTTCTATATTTTTGGAAGCATAGAATACACTTTTTGGTTAAGTGCTATCGGCAGATAGCATGTCTAATTTTATTTGTTTTCTTTTTTTAATGCACAATAAAAAAAATTGTGGAGAATAATACTTGGCTATGTGTTTTACTTCAAATGACAGTTTGGGAGTAGGCAGATACATTTTAAAAAATATCATGTGAAATTAACAAGGGGCACCAACATAGTTGTATCTTTGATTTAAAAAAATATGGGATAATGGTGTTGTGGTAACTTGCCCAAATAAAAAAAATAAATAAAAAAAAGCATAATAATATTATTCTTGATATCACTAGAAAAAAAAAAGCATTTGAAAATGTGTTTGCAATAACTTCATCAGTATCCCCAGAAAAGAAGCTTCATTATTATCCCATTAAAGAAGAAGAGAATTGTGCGCTGCATTTGAAGATTTTATAATTTGCCACATCACGAATGTTAATTCTCTATTACGAACGCTAGTTTACAACACCAACTGCTTCTGGCTTGTCCTTGCTTCCGAGCATGCGTATTTGTGCTTTGGACTTTTGTCAGACGGACTTGTGTACAACACACATTTGTTAGCGGAAAATATGAAGACATGCTAGCCAACATTTGTTGGCAGAAAGTCCGACAATAATTGTCCGATGGAGCATACACACAGTTGGATTTTCCGCCAACAGCATGACATCGAACATTTCCCGTCTGAAAATCTGATTGTGTGTACAGGCCTTAACAGTGTCCCTGATCAGTGCCATGCCAGTTATAGTGTCTTTGATTACTCCCACTGCAGTTACAGTGTCCCTGATCACCACTAGTGATGGACAAACTTCCGACGGGACGTTTCGCGAACGCGGACCGCGAATGCGGCCGATAGTTTGTGAACCGTAACGTTCGCGGCGGGCCCCATTGACTTCAATGGGAGGTGAACTTTGCAAACCTACAGGTCAAATTTGCAGCCACAAAATAATTACTAGCTATGTAAACATAGTCCCACCACATTGCCAATGACATAACACATGTATGAGGTGAATCTGGGATTGGCAACTACAAGCATTCTTTTTTTATATGTGAAATTGTGACAATTCAGCACTGTGGAGCGCATGAAGGCAATGGAGGAGAGGGAAGATCAGAGTAGGCAAAGAAGAGGGTGCAGGAGATGATCACCAGCAGCGTGACATACAGCAATGACACCTGCACCGTGATAGAGTGATCTGACACCAGCACCATGATAGAGAGCACTGACATCAGCAGCGTGACATACAGCAATGACACCTGCACCTTGATAGAGTGATCTGACACCAGCACCGTGATAGAGAGCACTGACATCAGCAGCGTGACATAAAGCACTGACACCAGCACCGTGATATACAGTACTGACATCAGCAGCGTGACATACAGCAATGACACCTGCACCGTGATAGAGTGATCTGACACCAGCACCGTGATAGAGAACACTGACATCAGCAGCGTGACATAAAGCACTGACACCAGCACCGTGATATACAGCACTGACACCAGCACCGTGATAGAGAGCACTGACATCAGCAGCGTGACATAAAGCACTGACACCAGCACCGTGATATACAGCACTGACACCAGCACCGTGATATACAGCACTGACATCAGCAGCGTGACATACAGCAATGACACCTGCACCGTGATATAGTGATCTGACACCAGCACCGTGATATACAGCACTGACACCAGCACCGTGATAGAGAGCACTGACATCAGCAGCGTGACATACAGCAATGACACCTGCACTGTGATAGAGTGATCTGACACCAGCACTGTGATAGAGAGCACTGACAATAGCAGCGTGACATAAAGCACTGACACCAGCACCGTGATATACAGCACTGACACCAGCACCGTGATATACAGCACTGACACCAGCACCGTGATATACAGCACTGACACCAGCACTGTGATAGAGAGCACTGACACCAGCACCGTGATATACAGCACTGACATCAGCAGCATGACATACATCAATGACACCTGCACCGTGATAGAGTGATCTGACACCAGCACTGTGATAGAGAGCACTGACATCAGCATCCTGACATAAAGCACTGACACCAGCACCGTGATATACAGCACTGACACCAGCACCGTGATAGAGAGCACTGACATCAGCAGCGTGACATACAGCAATGACACCTGCACCGTAATAGAGTGATCTGACACCAGCACCGTGATAGAGAGCACTGACATCAGCAGCGTGACATACAGCAATGACACCTGCACCGTGATAGAGGGATCTGACACCAGCACCGTGATAAAGAGTCATCTGACATCAGCAGCCTGACATAAAGCACTGACACCAGCACCGTGATATACAGCACTGACACCAGCACCGTGATATACAGCACTGACATCAGCAGCATGACATACATCAATGACACCTGCACCGTGATAGAGTGATCTGACACCAGCACTGTGATAGAGAGCACTGACATCAGCATCCTGACATAAAGCACTGACACCAGCACCGTGATATACTGCACTGACACCAGCACCGTGATAGAGAGCACTGACATCAGCAGCGTGACATACAGCAATGACACCTGCACCGTGATAGAGTGATCTGACACCAGCACCGTGATAGAGAGCACTGACATCAGCAGCGTGAAATAAAGCACTCACACCAGCACCGTGATATACAGCACTGACACCAGCACCGTGATATACAACACTGACACCTGCACCGTAAGCAGCCCCAGGAGGAAGTCAGCATAGCACAGAGATGGTGGGCGCCCCTCATAATATGCACAGCAGAGGTACAGCCCCAGGAGGAAGTCAGCACAGCACAGGGATGGTGGGAGCCCCTCATAATAAGCAGCCCCAGGAGGATGTCAGCATAGCACAGGGATGGTGGGCGCCCCTCATAATAAGCAGCCCCAGGAGGAAGTCAGCACAGCACAGGGATGGTGGGAGCCCCTCATAATGAGCATAGCACAGGGATGGTGGGAGCCCCTCATAATGAGCATAGCACAGGGATGGTGGGAGCCCCTCATAATATGCACAGCAGAGGTACAGCCCCAGGAGGAAGTCAGCACAGCACAGGGATGGTAAGAGCCCCTCATAATAAGCAGCCCCAGGAGGAAGTCAGCACAGCACAGGGATGGTGAGAGCCCCTCATAATAAGCAGCCCCAGTAGAAATATGACACCGCTCAACCTCTTCAAACAAGAGGGTACGGGCATATAGTACGGTGTGCTTTTTTTGGACAAGGAAGGGAGCCAAATGAAGAAAGAAGGTCTGTGTGCTCGAATAAAAAATTTGTTTATAGACATATACATGGTCTACCGGTCACATGTGTTGAATTCCTCCCAGATCCATGCCTCATTCATTTTTAGAAATGTGAGGTAGTTAACACTGTCGTGAGCTAAGCGAGTATGCTTATCGGTCACGATCCCCCCTGCTGCGCTGAACGTCCTTTCGAACCGGACACTGGACGAGGGGCAAGCCAACAGTTCGATTGCAAATTGGGCAAGCTCTGGCCAGAGGTCAAGCCTGCCCACCCAGTAGTCCAGGGGTTCATCACTCCTCAGAGCGTCCACATCGGCCGTTAACCCGATGTAGTCGGACACCTGACGGTCTAGGCGTTCCCTGATGCTGGATACGGATGACACCTGTCGATGGGTCGGCTGAAAGAATGACCTCATATCAGAAGTCACCAACACATCTTCAAACCGGCCTCTTCTTGCAGGCGCTGTTGGACTGGTATCCGCAACTCCTTCTCTGGGAGAGGGAATTGCTCCTCTGCCAGCGCAGGCAAAAGCAGAATGCAGCATTTCTTGAAGCAAGGCCTGGAAGTGCTCCATTCTGACAGCCCTCTGTGATGGCGGTAACAATTCCGCCATTTTGTGTTTGTACCGGGGGTCTAAGTACGTTGCCACCCAGGTCCTTATGCTTTTTATACGGGGGTCCCTATTAAAACACTGGAGCATGAAGGCCCCCATTTGCACTAAAGTGGAAGCGGTGTGGTGGCCTGGCTCCTGCTCATCATCCAGGATAATGTTGTCCTCTTCATTCTCCTCTCCCCATCCACGCACAACAACAGGGATCCCAGAAAGGTTTAAAGCATGCTCTTCTTGCTCCTCCTCATCCGCCCCTGAACCATCCTCCTCTGACTCCTATTCAGACTCCTGTTGTTCACTTGTCTCAGATAGAGTAGCCCCCCCTGGGAATTCATCCAGCATTGCGACTTCCTCATCTTCCCGCTCCTGCTCCTCCACAGCTTGATCAATGACACAACGCAATGCACACTCCATAAAGAAGGCATAAGGTACCATGTCACTGATGGCGCCATGGCTGCGACTGACCAGTTTGGTGATCTCCTCAAATGGCCGCAGAAATCTGCATGCGTCGCGCATGAGCAGCCACTGGCGCGGTGAAAAAAAAAACAGCTCCCCAGAACCTGTTCTGCCGCAGAGTTCATACAGGTAGACATTAACTGCACGTTTCTGCTGGAGCAGCCTATCAAGCATATAAAAGGTTGAGTTCCATCGCATCGGGCAATCGTAAATAAGACGTCTGACCGGCAGATTGTGTCGCCACTGAATGTCAGCAAGGCGAGCCATGGCCGTGTAAGATCTTCTGAAATGGGCCGAGATTTTCCTTGCCTGCCGCAAGATGTCCTGGACCCCAGGGTATTTGACAACGAATTGCTGCACGACCAAGTTTAAGACGTGTGCCATGCATGGCACGTGCGTAATTTTGCCCTGATTCAATACGCTAAGCAGATTGGCATCGTTGTCACACACCACTTTACCAACTGTCAAATTGAGTGGTGTTAGCCACTGATCAGTGTGACTCTTGGCTTCCAGGTACAACAGATGCAGCATGGCATGGCAACGTCTCACCTGGCATGTCAAATAGATTCTGGGGAGCTTGGGCGGCGCAGCGGAAGAGACGCTAGCAGCGGAAAAGGAAGATTCAGACGAGGAGGAGAGGGAGGAGGATGGAGTAGGAAGAGGAGGAGAAGAAGAGCCAGGCCTGCATGCAATCCGTGGCGGTAAAAGCAAATCTACACGGGTGCCATGGGTTACATGCTTGACGGCCATCAGAAGGTTCACCCAGTGGGCAGTAAAAGTGATATACCTTCCCTGCCCGTGTTTGCTAGACCACGTGTCTGTGGTCAGATGTATCTTGGCACCGACACTGTGTGCCAGAGATACATTCACTTGCCGCTGAACATGGCCATATAGCTCTGGGATGTCCTTCTGTGAGAAATACTTCCTTCCTGGGACCTTCCATTGTGGTGTTCCAATGGCCACAAATTTTAAAAAGGCCTCCGAGTCCACCAGTTTATATGGCAGTAGTTGGCGGGCTATGAGTTCTGACAAGCCAGCCGTCAACCGTTGGGCAAGAGGGTTATCCGGCGTCATCATTTTTTTATGCTCGAACATTAGGCCCACGGAAGCCTGCCTTTTTGCAGAAAAACGTGAGCTTGGTGTGATGGAAGGTGGAGTGGAGGAAAATTGTGAGGAGAGAGGAGAAGGAGAAGTAGAAGACGAAGGCTGGACGATGAGAGCCTGGAGTGTGGCTTTGTGTGTTCCGTTGCTCCAACTGGGCTCGGTGATGGCTGCTCATGTGCCTTCTTAAGGCGGTCGTCCCTAGGTGAGTGTTGGGCTTACCGCGACTAATGTGTTGACTGCAAAGATTGCAGATGGCAACACTATTGTCAGCAGCGGACACGTTAAAAAAAGCCCACACTGTGGAGCCATGTGCCGGTGTCCTGGGAGCGCCAGATGTGACCGTACATGGTCGATGATTCGCTTCTGATACATTAGCAGTCTGCTTTGTCCCTCCTGTGCAATGTAAGTTATTCCTGCTTCTCCTCCCTATCTGCTGGTCCATATCTCCCTCTGAACTCCCCTCCTCTTCCTCTCTTGTGGGCACCCACTTGACATCACTAGACACGTCATCATCGATGTCACCTTCCCCACCGCTATAAGTAGAGATCTCGGAGTAGGCAGCAACACCAGGGACCAACCTCCTCCTTGGGCTAATCTGGGTACTGTCGTCAGACTGCTGAGTGGCGGTTCTTGCTACCTCCTCTTCCTGATCCAATGCCAAGAGTGGCTTCTCATCAGAAATGTCTTGATATGGATCAGAAAATAATTCCTGTGACTCAAGCGGAAGGTATGTGGTGGTGGTGGTGTTGTTGGTGGTAGTGTCCTTGGGGGTGCACATAGCAGAGAGTGAAGAAGAGGGTGCAGATCGAGAGGATGAGGAGGGTGCAGAAGAGTAAGGCTGAGTGAGCCACTCAACCAAGTCTGGTGCGTCCTTTAAAGTAATTGAACGCACCTTCTGCAACTTCCCACTTTGGCTCAAGCCTGTTGCTCCTGCCCTACCCCTACCACCCCTGCGGAAGGGCCTGCCTCTTCCTCTGCCTGTCATTTTTTAAATGACCCTGTGACAAAACTCTCAGTCCCTATACTGATAAAGGACTGCTGCAGAATAGGGCAGCAGTCAGCAGTAGTGCACCTCAACCCTATATATTGTGGACCTATACCAGTCCTTAAGGAATAGCAGACTGTACCTCACTCAACCCTATGTACTGTAGTACACTATACCTTACCAGTCCTTATAAGGACCTTTGTGCAACTAGTAGGTTGTGATTAGCAGACTGTACCTCAGTCCCTACTGTATACTGATAAAGGGCTGCTGCAGAATAGGGCAGCAGTCAGCAGTAGTGCACCTCAACCCTATATATTGTGGACCTATACCAGTCCTTAAGGAATAGCAGACTGTACCTCACTCAACCCTATTTACTGTAGTACACTATACCTTACCAGTCCTTATAAGGACCTTTGTGGAACTAGTAGGTTGTGATTAGCAGACTGTACCTCAGTCCCTATACTGATAAAGGACTGCTACAGAATAGAGCAGCAGTCAGCAGTAGTGCACCTCAACCCTATATATTGTGGACCTATACCAGTCCTTAAGGAATAGCAGACTGTACCTCACTCAACCCTATGTACTGTAGTACACTATACCTTACCAGTCCTTATAAGGACCTTTGTGCAACTAGTAGGTTGTGATTAGGGATGAGCCGAACACCCCCCTGTTCGGTTCGCACCAGAACCTGCGAACAGACCTAAACTTCGTGTGAACTTTAGAACCCTATTAAAGTCTATGGGACTCGAACGTTCACAATCTAAAGTGCTCATTTTAAAGGGTAATATGAAAGTTACTGTCCTAAAAAGTGTTTGGGGACCTGGGTCCTGCCCCAGGGGACATGGATCAATGCAAAAAAAAGTTTTAAAAACGGCCGTTTTTTCAGGAGCAGTGATTTTAATAATGATTAAAGTGAAACAATAAAAGTGTAATATTCCTTTAAATTTCGTAGCTGGGGGGTATCTATAGTATGCCTGTGAAGGGGCGCATGTTTCTGGTGCTTAGAACTGTCGCTGCACAAAGTGTCATTTGTGCAGGAAAAAAAGTCTTTTAAAATCACTTGCGGCTAAATTGTCGGGTCTCCGTAATACAGAGAACACTCAATGAGTGTTCTCTGTATTAGCCGACAATTCATTCATTCATTGATTAAAAAAAAAAAAAAAAAAAAAAAAAGCGTGGGGGTTCCCCTAAATTCAATCAAAAGGCCCTTCAGGTCTGACATGGATATTAAGGGGAACCCCGTGTCAAATTTTAAAAAAAAATTGACGTGGGGGTCCCCCCAAATATCCATACCAGACCCTTCAGGTCTGATATGGATATTAAGGGGAACCCCGCATCAAATTTTAAAAAAAAATTGACGTGGGGGTCCCCCTAAATATCCATACCAGACCCTTTATCCGAGCACGCAACCTGGCAGGCCGCAGGAAAAGAGGGGGGGACGAGAGAGCGGCCCCCCCTCCCTCCTGAACCGTACCAGGCCACATACCCTCAACATTGGGAGGATGCTTTGGGGGTCTGTGACCCCTCAAAGCACCTTGTCCCCATGTTGATAAGGACAAGGGCCTCATCCTCACAACCCTGGCCGTTGGTTGTGAGGGTCTGCGGGCGGGGGGCTTATCAGAATCTGGAAGCCCCCTTTAACAAGGGGACCCCCAGATCCCGCCCCCCCCCCCTGTTTGAAATGGTAAGGGGGTACAAAAGTACCCCTACCATTTCACAAAGAAAGTGTCAAAATGGTTAAATAAGACAAACACACTTTTGAAAAATTCCTTTATTAAAAATAAAAAATAAATTCCAGCGGTGCTAATCCACTCTTGCTATCCAGCGACGGGTCTCCGGGGTCCAGCGATGGATGATCATATCCAGCGACGGGGGATCTCTCAGTCCAGCGCTGTCCATACCTCCTTCTTCTGTCTCCACTGCGGAGACACTGCAGAGAGCCGAGCGCTGACATTTCTTATATTGGGAGGGCGGGGCCACCCGTCACCTGACCCCGCCCCTCTGACGCAGGAGAGGGAAGCCAGGGGTTCCCCAGTGACGTGTGGGTGACCCCGCCCCCTCTGATGTAACGGAAACCTGCGTTACATCAGAGGGGGCGGGGTCACCCACACGTCACTGGGGAACCCCTGGCTTCCCTCTCCTGCGTCAGAGGGGCGGGGTCAGGTGACGGGTGGCCCCGCCCTCCCAATATAAGAAATGTCAGCACTCGGCTCTCTGCAGTGTCTCCGCAGTGGAGACAGAAGAAGGAGGTATGGACAGCGCTGGACTGAGAGATCCCCCGTCGCTGGATATGATCATCCATCGCTGGACCCCGGAGACCCGTCGCTGGATAGCAAGAGTGGATTAGCACCGCTGGAATTTTTTTTTTATTTTTTTTTATTTTTAATAAAGGAATTTTTCAAAAGTGTGTTTGTCTTATTTAACCATTTTGACACTTTCTTTGTGAAATGGTAGGGGTACTTTTGTACCCCCTTACCATTTCAAACAGGGGGGGGGGCCGGGATCTGGGGGTCCCCTTGTTAAAGGGGGCTTCCAGATTCTGATAAGCCCCCCGCCCGCAGACCCTCACAACCAACGGCCAGGGTTGTGAGGATGAGGCCCTTGTCCTTATCAACATGGGGACAAGGTGCTTTGAGGGGTCACAGACCCCCAAAGCATCCTCCCAATGTTGAGGGTATGTGGCCTGGTACGGTTCAGGAGGGAGGGGGGGCCGCTCTCTCGTCCCCCCCTCTTTTCCTGTGGCCTGCCAGGTTGCGTGCTCGGATAAAGGGTCTGGTATGGATATTTAGGGGGACCCCCACGTCAATTTTTTTTTTAAATTTGATGCGGGGTTCCCCTTAATATCCATATCAGACCTGAAGGGTCTGGTATGGATATTTGGGGGGACCCCCACGTCAATTTTTTTTTTAAATTTGACACGGGGTTCCCCTTAATATCCATGTCAGACCTGAAGGGCCTTTTGATTGAATTTAGGGGAACCCCCACGCTTTTTTTTTTTTTTTTTAATCAATGAATGAATGAATTGTCGGCTAATACAGAGAACACTCATTGAGTGTTCTCTGTATTACGGAGACCCGACAATTTAGCCGCAAGTGATTTTAAAAGACTTTTTTTCCTGCACAAATGACACTTTGTGCAGCGACAGTTCTAAGCACCAGAAACATGCGCCCCTTCACAGGCATACTATAGATACCCCCCAGCTACGAAATTTAAAGGAATATTACACTTTTATTGTTTCACTTTAATCATTATTAAAATCACTGCTCCTGAAAAAACGGCCGTTTTTAAAACTTTTTTTTGCATTGATCCATGTCCCCTGAGGCAGGACCCAGGTCCCCAAACACTTTTTAGGACAGTAACCTGCATATTACCCTTTAAAATGAGCACTTTAGATTTCTCCCATAGACTTGTATAGGGTGTTCCGGCTTTTCGAATTTGCTGCGAACAGCCCAAATTGTTCACTGTTCGCTGAACAGGCGAACAGGCAATGTTCGAGTAGAACATGAGTTTGACTCGAACTCGAAGCTCATCCCTAGTTGTGATTAGCAGACTGTACCTCAGTCCCTATACTGATAAAGGGCTGCTGCAGAATAAGGCAGCAGTCAGCAGTAGTGCACCTCAACCCTATATATTGTGGACCTATACCAGTCCTTAAGGAATAGCAGACTGTACCTCACTCAATCCTATGTACTGTAGTACACTATACCTTACCAATCCTTATAAGGACCTTTGTGCAACTAGTAGGTTGTGATTAGCAGACTGTACCTCAGTCCCTATACTGATAAAGGACTGCTACAGAATAGAGCAGCAGTCAGCAATAGTGCACCTCAACCCTATATATTGTGGACCTATACCAGTCCTTAAGGAATAGCAGACTGTACCTCACTCAACCCTATGTACTGTAGTACACTATACCTTACCAGTCCTTATAAGGACCTTTGTGCAACTAGTAGGTTGTGATTAGCAGACTGTACCTCAGTCCCTATACTGATAAAGGACTGCTGCAGAATAGGGCAGCAGTCAGCAGTAGTGCACCTCAACCCTATATATTGTGGACCTATACCAGTCCTTAAGGAATAGCAGACTGTACCTCACTCAATCCTATGTACTGTAGTACGCTATACCTTACAAGCCATTATAAGGACCTTTGTGGAACTAGTAGGTTGTGATTAGCAGACTGTACCTCAGTCCCTATACTCATAAAGGACTACTGCAGCAGAAGGGCAGCAGTCAAGTATAATATTCTTTCTATATTTGGAAGAAAGAATATTATACGTGTACAAGCCTATTACCATACCAGTCCTGAAAAGAACCTTTGTGGACCTAATAGTAACAGCTACTGATTAAACTGACTGTCCCTCACTGCCACACACAGCTTCCTGCCTGTCCCTATTTAAACTGACAAAACAGGCTGCTGCAACAATAACTTGAATAGCACTCAAAACTATATCCTGTACTACTTTACCATACCAGTCCTGAAAAGGAATTTTTGTGGACCTAATCGTAATAGCTAATGATTAAACTGACTGTCACTGCTGCACACAGCGTCCTGTCACTCTCTCTACACTGACAAAAGACAGGCTGCTGCAACAATGACTTGAATAGCAGTGCCTCAAACCTATATCCTGAACTACACCTAACACCTATACCATACCAGTCCTTAAAAGAACTTTTGTGGACCTAATAGCTAGCGATTTGGGTCACTGCAGTCTCTCCCTGCTCCACACAGCAACCTCTCCCTATAGTGACATACAAAAGAATGTAAAATGGCCGCCGGATCCGGTCTATTTATAAGTTAGGGGGAATTTCCAAGTGTCCATGTGCTGTAATGTCTCAATTGGCTGTCCTGTACCACATGATGGATGTGTCACCATAGGTCAAAGTTCTTTTACACAGTAAACACGGAAGTCCGCCGGGCGAACAGCGGCAATAGTCCACCGATCGGGCGGACTGCGAACAGCCGAAATTCGCCACGAAACGACCGCCGGGCGAACTGTTCGGCCATCCCTAATCACCACCACACCAGTCCCAGTGTCCCTGTTCTCCACCACACCAGTCATATTGTCCCTTATCACTGCCACACCAGTTAAAGTGTCCCTGATCACATCACACCGGTTACAGTGAACCGGTCATTATTAGATGCAAAATGTGTTGGTAATAAATAGCCTGTAGGTGCTCCTTGAGATTTTAGTCTCTCTCTATGTGGCTGGACTGTGAAAAAGTCTCATACATGTGTTATCACCATACACAGAAGAAGTAGAATTTGCTTTGGGGTGTAATTCTAAGTATAAGATTATAAAAATGTGGCGCTCGCAAATGTTAATAAACATGTGTAACCAAGTGTGGATAAGGGTAGATGTGAATATACAAAGCAAAAAACATGAAAATAAAGTCCAAATAAATGTGTAGAATGTTCTGATCCACGATGGGAAAAAAAACGTTTGAAGTGCAATGGACCACAGACGCTCCAGGACTTTTCAGGTGCAGAAACGCCACCCCCACATGTGTCCCCACTCACCAAATGGCAATGACCTCCAGCTTTGCAGTTTGGGGGTCACTTCAGGCTTATGTGATGGTATCCAGAGAAGCTCAGGAGTGGTGTTGTGCACATCAGATCAAAGGATTTCTTGTTGGAATTTCTCAGCAAAATCACCAGGCACCAAAAAAGATAAAAAATTTAACTAATAGTGAAAAGTACAGTTTGAAAAGGGATTTATTCCATATACAAATGGGTATTTACAAAATAGTTAATAAAAACAGGCATTTATCTTATCTTATTAACCGCTTGCCGACCACCTCACGCCGATATACGTCGGCAGAAGGGCTCGTACAGGCAAACTAACGTACCTGTATGTTGCCCTTTAAGAGGCAGCCAGCGGGCGCCCGCGGCAAGCTCCGTGAGTCAGGTCGCGGGTCCTGTGGACTCTATCACCACAGGAATACCCGCGATCGCCTCACAGAGAGGAAGAACAGAGAAATGCTAATGTAAACACTTCTGCCTAGTGACAGCGTCACTGATCTCTGCTCCCTGTGATCGAGAGCAGAGATCAGTGACGTGTCACATGTAGCCACACCCCCCACAGTTACAAGCATTCCCCAGGACACACTTAACCCCTACACTGCCCTCTAGTGGTTAACCCTTCACTGCCAGTGTCATTTACACAGGAATCAGTGCATTTGTATAGCACTGATTGCTGTATAAATGACAATGGTTCCAAAAATGTGTCAAAAATGTCTGATGTGTCCACCATAATGTCGCAGTCATAATAAAAATCGCCATTTAAAAAAAAAAAATATTAATAAAAATGCCATAAAACTATCCCCTATTTTGTAACGCTATAACTTTTGCGCAAACCAATCAATAAACGCTTATTGCAATTTTTTTTACCAAAAATATGTAGAAGAATATGTATCGGCCTAAACTGAGACAAAAAATGTTTTTTTATATATTTTTGGGGTATATTTATTATAGCAAAATGTAAAAAATAATGCATTTTTTTCAAAATTGTTGCTCTCTTTTTGTTTATAGCACAAAAAATAAAAACCACAGGTGCGATCAAATACCACCAAATGAAAGCTCTATTTGTGGGAAAAAAAAGGACGTCCATTTTGTTTGGGAACCACATTGCATGACCACGCAATTTTCAGTTAAAGTGATGCAGTGCCGAATCGCAAAAAGTGCTTTGGTCAGGAAGGAGGTAAATTCTTCCGGCACTGAAGTGGTTAATTGACAACTTTGGGTAAAAAAAAGTCTTCAATTTCATTCCTGCATTTTCCAAAAACCTGTGGAAAAAATGTGATAGGTAGTCAGGAAATTAGATGTGTCATTTATGCCTGTAGTATAGCTAAAGGTGCTCCTTGGCTTTTTGGCCCCTCTATGCTGCTAGGCTGTGAAAAAGTCTTACACATGCAATATGCCCATACTCAGAAGGCATAACAAAATGTGTTTTGGGTGAAATTGTGAGTATGCCTATGTTGTGTGTGAGAAATAACTTGTTAGAATGAATATTTTGTGAAAAAATACTTATATTTTTTCATTTTCCCAAAAAAATGCGACAAAATAAATTACACATTCAAAAAACTCACCTTGCTTCTAATTAAATACCTTGAACTGCCTACTTTTTGGGGGGTATTTGTACTATCCTGGCATATTAGGACCTCAAGAAATAAGATACGCAGTCCTTACATCAGGATTGATTTTTGAATGTATACACCATAGTTTGTAGACTAAATAATAGATACTGATTTGGGCTATTTTTTACCAAAGAGTAGCAGAATATACGTTGGCCTAAATTTAAGAAAAAAGATTATTTATTTGCAAAGTTTTATAACGAAAACTAAGAAAACTCTTTTTTTTCTGTACTTTTCTCTTTATATAGCAAAAAAACAAAACAAAAAAGCAAACAAAACAGTGGTTATTATATACCACCAAAAGAAAGCTCTATCTGTCTATAAAAAATCATAAAAATTTTATTTTGGTACAGTGTTACATGACTAAGTAATTGTCACACAAAGTGTGACAGCTCTGAAAGCTGAAAAAATGGTCTGGACTGTAAGAGGGTGAAAGTGTTCAGTCTTGAAGTAGTTAAATTAAGATCAAATCACCTATCAGGAGTCATTCATACAGAAATTTGCATACATTCCTAAGGGTTGGCATACTATTTCTAACAACTGTATATTATTTTCTGCTGCTAATTAGCTCATATTGTTCTCCTATGTCTTCTGTTGCTTTCAATAGCCACCAGAAGAAAAGCTACAGGAAAATGAATGAGAATGTACAAAGGGCAGGTTCTTCCACAAAAGTAATAATACAAAAAGTCAAACAGAGAAAGCCAGATCCCATATGACAAATAACACGAGCAGTATCATGATTATTTGAATAAATGAATAGAGAAATGAATGGATGATAGGAAGAAGAGCCATGTTTAAACAGAAAACTACAAAGTGAATCACCGTGATCATTCATTATAAAAGATATAATTATCATTAGACCAGCAGTGGTGAGATAAATGGTTGTCACAGGGATTGGATGAGAGATAAAGTAACACCTCCTTTGCCAGAAGGAATTTACAGAGCCTGATCTCTCACTGTCGGAGCCTTGAGACAGAATACATAATATATAATATGTAAAGGACTTAATTCAGCAATAAAAAAAAGAAAAAAATTAAGCCTTGTATATTATCACTATTGTTTTAGTATTATGTGTTGCTACTATACTATACTGTGTATAAGCCCAATACAATACCATCTTTAACATGTTGATGCAATTTCATAAATATTTAAAACCTACAGTATATCTACAGTAACTATAAAAATCTGCAATCTTTGAAAATAATACCTGCCATGAAGGTCCTTATTTTGGTGCTCCCTAGGTACAACTTGTTGCCCCTATTCCCTAATTAAGCCCCTGGGTCTTTGTCCTTTCAGATGGGCTTCCTACTAAGTTTACAAGTAGCATTTTAACACATGATGGGCAGGCATGGTCCACAATCAGGAAACCACCCTGAGAAATGCCAAGGTGTAAGCCCTTGTACACACGGTCGGACATTCCTACAACCAAATCCATCGGATTTTGTCCGACGGATTTTGTCTGAAACTGTTGCATACACACAGTCGGATTATCCGACAACATGGTCCTATCGGACATTGTCCATCGGAATGTCCGACCGTGTGTACAAGGGCTAAGAAGTTTCAGTAATCTGCAAAAGTCCTAAATTCAAACCCTACTGAACACCTTTGAGATGACAGGAAGCATTGACTGTGAGTCAGGTCTTATCCTCTAATATCAGTACTCAACCTAACATATGCACTTTTTGCTAAATTCCCACAAATTCCCACAGGCACACTTCACAATTTGGGGAAAGTCTTCCCAGATTAGTGGAGGATGTTATAGCTTCAAATGGTGAGGAAAAGGGGGTGGTTGGCCAAGACCATTTGGATGAGATATCCGGGTGTCCACAAATTTTTGGCCATATGTGTAGGAACACAAGGAAATTCAAATTTAAAACACAAATATAAATGCATTTTTAGGCTTTTGTGCAAATGTATGAACATATACATAGCCAAATAGCGCTGTCTGAACACATTGATAGACTGTCATAATCCAGTGCTTATATCAACACTTTTTGACAGCATCCTACATGTCTCCCCATCATCAAGAACATATTGCTTTTTCTCTCTCTTTGTGTGCTGCCTTGACTATGCACAAAGAAGAATGTTCATCTCTGTGATAATCTTCAAAATGAGTAAGTGTAGTTCAATGCTATTTCTATATTGTCATGTCAATGACAATCATACAGTATTTTACAAATATCTGTTTGTCTCCTGTGTACAAGAATGATGACTAATACGTTTATATCAACACTGAATGAGGTAGGTCCATTGATAGTTACATCAAAGCATTTTTTTTTTACATACACCAAAAAAAAATAGATGACAGTGTTGTTTGCAGCCTTGTCATTCTTAAGACGCTTTGTGACAGGCAATTTCAATCTGTTGTAAAGTGTTTATTTTACATAAGGATGTAACGTTTCTGCCAGGAAATGTAAAACGTAGGATTATGAGCATGATCTAAATGTATAGGTAAATTGAATGCTTTCTATATCATTTGTTGCCCTGATACTTTCATGATGGTCAATTTCTTTGATCTGGTTTATATTCTTGCCTCAAATATATAAAACTAAAGTTAAAGGGATTGTAAAGGTAAAAGTATTTTTTTTCAATAACAAACATGTTATACTTACCTACTCTGTGCAATAGTTTTGCACAGTGCAGCCCAAATTCTCCTCTTTTCTGGTCCCGGCGATCCTGGACCCTCTCCTCTACTGAGCACTAGGCTTGTGCAATTCGTTTCGTAATGAAATTCGCCCGGATTTTGCATCTTTCGGACATTTGGATGCATTTGAATGTCCGAATAAAAAAAATGATGAATTTCAACAAATACGAAAGAAATTATAGCGGATATAATGAATGAATTTGACATGATTCGGTAATTCGTTAAAGATCTAATAAAAAAAGGTCAACTCAGAGTAAATCTTACAGTCCAATCAGCTGATTAATTTTATGCTGGAGGTTGGATTACTGGCAACGTGCATTCCTGAGAACTCAGTGAGAAGGGTGTTGTATTGTATTTTAGCAGAAGAGAAAAGATATTATCATTGCGTGTGTTAATAGATTCAATAAACAAACAACTTTCCAAACTAAAAATCATTATCACGAATCAATATACATACATAAATATAAAAAAATGTCAACTAATACAAAAGAAATTATAGTGGATATGAATTTATTTGACATGATTCGGTAAATTGTTAAAGATCTAATAAAACAAAAGTTCAACTCAAAGTAAATCTTACAGTCCAATCTGCTGATTAATTTTTTGCTGAAGGTTGGATTACTGGCAAAGTGCATTCCTGAGAACTGAGTGAGAAGGGTGTTGTATTGTATTTAGGCAGAGGAGAAGAGATATTTTCATTGTGTGTGTTAAAAGATTCAATAAACAAACTACTTTCCAAACCACAAATCATTATAATGAATATATATACAGTGCCTTGCAAAAGCATTCGGCCCCCTTGAACTTTTCAACCTTTTGCCACATTTCAGGCTTCAAACATAAAGATTAGGCTTGTGCAATTTGTTTCGTAACAAATCTAAATTCGGCTGAATTTTGCATCTTTCGGACATTCAGATGCATCCGAATGTCCGAATAAAAAAATAACGAATAACAACGAATACGAAAGAAATATAACGAATGAATTCGAATGAATTCGAATGAATTTGAATTAATTCAAATGAATTTGGTAATTCTTTAAAGATCTAATGAAACAAAAGGTCAGCTCAACGTAAATCTTATAGTCCAATCAGCTAATTAATTTTGTGCCGGAGGATGGATTACTGGCAAAGTGCATTCCTGAGAACTGAGTTAGAAGGGTGTTTTATTGTATTTGAGCCGAGGAGAAGAGACATTGTCATTGTGTGTGTTAAAAGATTCAATAAACAAACGACTTTCCAAACTACAAATCATTATCACGAATGTCTATACATACATAAATAGCGAATTTCAACGAATACGAACGAATGAATTCGACACTCTACGAATAATAACGAATTATCCAAAAATGTATTAACGTAACATAACGAATATAACAGAACGAAATAATGTATTTTATGAATGACAACGAACCGAAACTAAACGGAATTTTCCATTTTGCACAAGTCTAATAAAGATATAAAATTTTTATTTTTTGTGAAGAATCACCAAGTGGGACACAATTGTGAAGTGGAACGAAATCTATTGGATTTTTGAAACTTTTTTAACTAATAAAAAAATGAAAAGTGGGGCGTGCAAAATTATTTGGCCCCCTTGCGTTAATACTTTGTCGAGCCACCTTTTGCTGCGATTACAACTGCAAGTCGCTTGGGGTATGTCTCTATCAGTTTTGCACATCGAGAGACTGAAATTCTTGCCCATTCTTCCTTGCAAAACAGCTCGAGCTCAGTGAGGTTGGATGGAGAGCGTTTGTGAACAGCAGTTTTCAGCTCTTTCCACAGATTCTCGATTGGATTCAGGTCTGGACTTTGACTTGGACATTCTAACACCTGGATACGTTTATTTGTGAACCATTCCTTTGTAGATTTTGCTGTATGTTTGAGATCATTGTCTTGTTGGAAGATAAATCTCCGTCCCAGTTTCAGGTCTTTTGCAGACTCCAACAGGTTTTCATCCAGAATGGTCCTGTATTTGGCTGCATCCATCTTCCCCTCAATTTTAACCATCTTCACTGTCCCTGCTGAAGAAAAGCGGGCCCAAACCATGATGCTGCCACCACCATGTTTGACAGTGGGGATGGTGTGTTGAGGGTGATGAGTTGTGTTGCTTTTACGCCAAACATATTGTTTTGCATTGTGGGCAAAAAGTTTAATTTTGGTTTCATCTGACCAGAGCACCTTCTTCCACATGTTTGGTGTGTCTCCCAGGTGGCTTGTGGCAAACTTTAGACAAGACCTTTTATGGATATCTTTGAGAAATGGCTTTCTTCTTGCCACTCTTCCATAAAGGCCAGATTTGTGCAGTGTACGACTGATTGTTGTCCTATGGACAGACTCTCCCACCTCAGCTGTAGTTCTCTGCAGTTCATCCAGAGTGATCATGGGCCTCTTGGCTGCATCTCTGATCAGTCTTCTCCTTGTCTGAGCTGAAAGTTTAGAGGGATGGCCAGGTCTTGGTAGATTTGCAGTGGTCTGATACTCCTTCCATTTCAAAATGATCGCTTGCACAGTGCTCCTTGGGATGTTTAAAGCTTGGGAAATCTTTTTGTATCCAAATCTGGCTTTAAACTTCTCCACAACAATATTACAGACCTGCCTGGTGTGTTCCTTGGTTTTCATGATGCTCTCTGCGCTTTCAACAGAACCCTGAGACTATCACAGAGCAGGTGCATTTATACAGAGACTTGATTACACACAGGTGGATTCTATTTATCACCATCAGTCATTTAGGACAACATTGGATCATTCAGAGATCCTCGCTGAACTTCTGGAGTGAGTTTGCTGCACTGAAAGTAAAGGGGCTGAATAATTTTGACGCACCACTTTTCAGTTTTTTATTTGCTAAAAAAGTTTAAATTATCCAATAGATTTCGTTCCACTTCACTTTATATCTTTATGTTTGAAGCCTGAAATGTGGCAAAACGTTGAAAAGTTCAAGGGGGCCGAATACTTTCGCAAGGCACTGTACATACATAAATATGGAATTTCAACGAATACAAATGAAATTATAGCGCATATAATGAATGGATTTGACATGATTTGAGATTCAGTATAACGAATATCGACACTCTACAGCAGTGACTCTCAACCAGGGTTCCTCCAAAGGTTGCTATGGGTTCCTTCAGCATTGAGCAATTTCTGCCTCTCGGATAAGTTTCCACTCACACCATTGATCTTTTTAGCTATCTGTAAGGAGGTAATTCTTCCCAATAACTACAAGTGTAAGGAGCATTCTTCCCACTGACCAGACTAAGGTATCATGAGTTGTAGATTTCTAATTTCAAATTTTTAGTAGGGGTTCCCCGAGACCTGAGAACTATTTCAAGGGGTCCTCTGTGTTGAAAAAGTTGAGAAAGGCCGCTCTACAGAAAAAACAAATTATCTGAAAACGTATTAATGTAACATAACAAATATAACAGAACGAAATTATGTATTTTACGAATGACAAGGAACTGAAACTAAACAAAATTTTCCATTGTGCACAAGTCTACTGAGCGCTCCCAAGCCACTTGCTACGAGGGCACTTATGTAGGCTTGCTCCCGTTGAATTACTAAAACTGGAGAGTGCAAAATCTGGTGCAGCTGTGCATGGTAGCCAATCACCTTTTAAAGTTATAATAAAGTCTTGTTTTTTTTTTTTTTTTTAAATAACAAACATGTTATACTTACCTGCTCTGTGCAGTGGTTTTGCACAGAGCAGCCCAGATCCTCCTCTTCTCAGGTCCCTAGCTTGCATTCGTGACCCCTTCCTCCTGTAGCTTGCTATCGGGCACCCAAGCCACTACACTGTGTGTCCATTCAGACACAAAACTGTGGCTCAGCCTCACCTCCTTCATCTCCTGATTGACTCACTGGTTGTGATTGACAGTAGCCAATGGCTCCCGCTCCTGCCAAAAGCTAATCAGTAGAAGGAGTTCCCGGGGTGGCAGGGCTCTTGTGGACATCGCTGGATCAAGAGGGGGCTCGGGTAAGTATTGGGGGGCTAGGGGGGCTGCTGCGCAGAGAAGGATTTTTTACCTTCATGCATATAATGCATGAAGATGCATTATATTATTATAAAATTGCTGCCCTGCCATCGCGTGCACACCGCCGGCGCCGGTCGGGACCCCCGTGAGTATGGTCGCGGGTCCCGCGGACTCGATCGCCGCGGGGATACCCGCGATCATCTCACAGGGAGGCTGAATGGGGAGATGCCGATGTAAACTGTGATTGGAGTAGAGATCAGTGTTCACTAAAAAACAGCCCAGCCCCCACAGTTAGTAACACACCCCTAGGACACACTTAACCCCTACACAGCCACCCCCTGGTTAACCCCTTCACTGCCAGTGTCATTTACACAGGAATCAGTGCATTTGTATAGCACTGATTGCTGTATAAATGACAATGGTCCCAAAAATGTGTCAAAAATGTCCGATGTGTCCGCCATAATGTCGCAGTCACAATAAAAATCGGTGATATGCGTCATTACTATTAAAAAAAATATATTAATAAAAATGCCATAAATCTATCCCCTATTTTGTAAACGCTATAAATTTTGTGCAAACCAATCAATAATCGCTTATTGCGATTTTTTTAAACAAAAATATGTAGAAGAATACGTATTGGCCTAAACTGAGGAAAAAATTTTTTTTTTTATATATTTTTGGGGGATATTTATTATAGCAAAAAGTAAAAAATAATGCGTTTCTTTCAAAATTGTCGCTCTTTTTCTGTTTATAGCGCAAAAAATAAAAACCGCAGAGGTGACCAAATACCACCAAAAGAAAGCTCTATTTGTGGAAAAAAATGTGTTTGGGAGCCACGTCGCATGACTGCGCAATTGTCAGTTAAAGCATCGCAGTGCCGAATTGCAAAAAGTGGTCTGGTCTTAAGCCAGCAAAATAGTCACGGTCTGAAAGTGGTTAATATATACCTTATTTAAGACCCAGGGATGTTATCACTGGGTCTTTGTGCTTCTCTAAAGCCTGGTACACCCTATGAGATTTTTTTTGTTCAACCCTGTGGGAAGAACGAAAATAAGCTGTCAGCTCCGATTGGAGCCTCTGAACTAATTACTAAGTTAGCATAGTGATCTCCCACATTCAGCTGTTCTGACAGGGGGATGACCTCTTGCCAGAACACTCCAATTGGTGCTCTCCGCTATTGAGAACGCTAATTGGGTCGATCAGCTGCTGGTTTTCCAGCATGCTCTTCTGACAGAAACAGGGTGTGTTAGGTACCTGATATTAGAGCCCAACTTGTAGGAGAAGACCCCTCTTACAGCGCTGGTTCAAGAACCACTGGAATGGGAACAGTGGTCTTGTGAGCACAGTGGGTAGGAGTGCCTGATGGAAGTTGTAGTGGTCGGCACATGAACGATATGTAGATCTTCCAAGGACGGCTGAACTGCAGATGACAGCAGGCAGAAGCGATCGGCGAGCTGAGTGGCAGGAGATTCAGGAACAGTGGCAGCAGGAGCTGGATGAGAAGGCCAGAACACAACAATACAAGGCAGCAGGCAATAGGCAGAGTCAGACAGTCTAGGTTGGCAGGCAATAGGCAGAAGAAACACAGCAGACGACAGTAAGGTCAGACGGTCCGGGTTGGCAGGTGATCAGGCAGATGAGAGCAGCAGACAACAGCAGAGTCGGTAAGGCAGGCAGGAGTCGGCAACGGTTCAGAACAGAGATAGGCAGAGTCAGGCAGGCGGATTGAAGAACGCATGTGCACTGATCAACACTGGCACATTCCAGACAGGGTGGCATACACTTGGGCCAAATGGGCTTAAATAATGCAGGCAGATTATGGTTGCTGGGAGGGGCCAACAGTATGCTGTACAGAGCTTCCTAAAAACACCACAGCACCCTGTCTCAGTATTCTTTGTGTTGATTACATTTTCAGATACCAGCACTGGAGACCAGAATGTGACATATTGCACCCCCAGCCTCACCCTCTTCAGCAATTTTTTTTCACTGCCACAACAATCTAAGCACCAGCAAGCTAAGAGGGATGAACGATGCAGTTAACACTTTACTCCCATGACAGTTGCAACCATGTTTTAAGCAGAAACAGTCACCATTCACTGCATCTGCTGCTGCAATTCTGACCTTGTCTGTATCATTCCCTGCCAAGCCCAGACAGGAGTGTAACAGAGTTCACTATGTGATTGCTCCTTTAAAGGCAAAACGTTTTTTAATTTCTAATTATAGCATTCAGAGATTCAGCTTAACTATTTTTAAAGCTCATTTTAATGCAAGAAAATCAAATGGTGCAAGAAAATATTTACAGAAAATTATTACATATATAATTATATAATATTAAATAAAATTTTATTAAAAAGAGGGTACATAACAAAGAATACAAAATCACAAGGACAAAATAATTTTTTCGTGTTAGAATACAAGTCGGGTGAGAGCAGTTATATGACATAAAATGTAGTATGAACATAGTACTCTTTACAGTGGTTTAGTTGAGTTGAGAGAGGCCTACCATTCCCCCTCGGAGGAAGGAGAAGGGGAGGCCTCAACTGGATGGATCTGGTATTAGTAAGGCACCATGACATCTTTAAAAGGAGCCCTATGATAACAAATAACATATAAAGAAAAAAATAAAATGACCGGGGGGGGGGGGGGGAGACGGGGAGAGAGGGGGGGAGGAGGGGGAAGAATGATCAGAAGCAGGTATGACTGCTCACGCATCAGGGGGGGGGGGGAATCCTATATAGATCCGAACTGTTGGTAGAAGATGGTATGTCCCCATGTGAGGGGGAGAGGGTCTGGAGTCCCCTGACCTGTAGTTTAAGGCTTTAGGTGGTAACAGAGTCCGCTGTTGGCGAGTGTCCCTTCTGGATGAAGGGGGGGTGTTTTGAAACACGTTATTATGCTCGGCGGCACACCCTTAATGCCAGCTATGCTAAATACATCTATACTTTCATCTTACCAGGTTTTACAATTTGATAGCCAAGATATTTAAAAGCTGAATAAAATTACAATTTATTTGACTCTTCATTTGATAAAGATTTAATATATTTCTTGCATAGGGGATCTAATACATTTTAATAGCCTCCTGGACCTTGTAATATAGGTGCACTTGGTATCTGATTGGCATCTCTTCATACTTTAGTGTAACCACTTTTAATAATGATAAATCCATTAAAGCAGGAGTTACAAAATATGAATAGAGCCTAGCCTTGGTAGTGTATTGCAAAAATGATTCTCAAGATTGTTTACGACCTGCACATTTTATGACAAGGCAACAGGGTCTAATTATAAATCTTTTACAGACTCTGTGAGTGGAGGTTTTATGATATCACAGCTTTTTGTTAAACGTAACTTAATCATCAAATGTGTCACTAAGTACCGACATAAGATCTAAATCTTGACATTTTTTGTCACGACTTGTGAATTTTGTAGAAATGATGATTGCACTATGTTCATTACAGAAGTTATATTGTATATATTGCACTCCTTACAGTTTCACCCTCAGTTCATGTAGAGCTATGTAGTAAATTGGTTGATGGCACCACCATGCATCACAAAAAAAAAAGGATCTTCACCAGCCCACTGATAATCTTCACATAAAGCAACAGACATTACAGGTATATGATGCCTGTTACTTCGTGTGAATAAAGGACCAGATTTGATTATCACTATACCAAGGTGTGTTGGCAAATATCCTTAATTTACTGTATTCAATATGATTTCCCCATTTTGGGGCTTATCAGACCTAACTATTTTCACACTCCTATCAACGGTACTCCCTACGAGGGTTGTTGAATGCAGCAAACACAGAAAATCATTGATCATTTACAGATAACAGAGATTCAGTACTCCATCATTTTTCCACCCCACTCCATCCAAAAAAAAAAGAAGACGTTTTGGCAGGCTATAGACTTTACAATCAGTTACACTATATTGGTACAATTGACACTACCATACAGAGAGGTTGCTTTAGTAAGTAAAAAAAAAAAAAGAGTACAAATGACTTAAAGGGTCAAAAATATTCAAATCGTTACAAAAGACAGTAACCTTCAATAAAAACAAAACGTTTAACATATGGCTACATCATCAAAGAACAGTATGAATATGAGACAAAGTCATGTAATATATCAAAGGGCAAAAGGAAAAAAACATGAAATAAGTGGCTGAATATATGGTAATAGTGATACAATAAAAGATATGACAAAAAAAATGAATGGTGGGAGGGCTTCTAAGCACTCCATTTGGCATAGAAGAGGTGCATTGTATAAAATAACATGTGATGTATTCGTTACATCAGCATTACAGAATCCACTCTGTCAATAATAATAGTAAATGGTACAACAGTGGACTTCCATTGAAGGGCTATCGCCAAAATTGTTGTAACGCACACAGTGCGTATAAGTCGTTGCTCCTGGTGTGTGGCCCAAAAAGAATTAAACAACAAGCACATAGAAGAGGTCAATTGATGCAGACGACCAACAATCCCAACAGCTATCTTAGTAACTTTATGCCATACTGGTTTCATTAACTCACAAGACCAGAACATATGTATGTGCTAGAAGTTAGTGTAGGCAAACAATACTCTGATACACATTTAAGCTGGTAAGTCTTAATTGGGTCAGGGTTTATTAGAGGTCAGGGCTGGATGACTCATCCTGGCAGCTCTCTGGTGCCTCCCCCTTGTCTGGAAAGTTATAGAATTTCTAGAACTAGGGGGTGGATGTTAGGAGGAGCTGCCTTAAATATTTATGATGCCTCAGCCAATCCCCAGCAGTGGGCTGGCAGAGGATGCAGTGTTGAGGAGGCTGTCAGTGGCCCCGGGGGGGGGGGGGGGGGTCCTACCTTGGGCCTGGGCTTGGGTGCTAGAAGTGTCCTGCCAAAAATACACAGGAGGAGGCCTTCCTGGAGACACAGGAGCAAGAGAGGACACAGTGAATAGTGCAACACTGTGGGGATTAACAAATGGAGGGAGACTGCCACATGTAGCCAGTCTGCCTTGAAGACAGAGGTGTGCTTAAGTCTTCTATTCTTTCCCTGGGAGATCTCCTGAGAGTCAGTTGGGAGGGCTGAGGAAGAATCATTAGGACAGACTGGTGTAGAGAGACAGCCAGGAGGACTGGTGAAGGGTTCAGATGCAGACAAGTGGGCTGGCTTTGCATGAAGAAGTGATGCTAGTATCAGTTGCCACAAAGGAAGCTTTTCCACTCTAATTGTGCTACTTTTAAGGGACTTTAAGGTTCCTGCCTGTAATGGGCTACAAACGAATGAGTGCAGGTGGAAAGCTAAAGAAGTTAGAGCTGTATATAGGAAGCTGTATATATGAGACTGTAAATCCGAAGTTGTCCCTGAAGAACTTGTTCCAGTCAAGTGAGAATCCCATATCGCCCATCCCTATCCAAGTTATTAACCCTAATAAACAACAAAAACAGCTCTGGACTATTCTCTGACTCTGAGTGCTGAATATTTAGTATGCCTGGCTGTGCAGGAGTGGGGGGTCCCTTTAATCTGCAGCTCCATTGTGGGGTGTGCTACATACTGTATGATATAGTGTACCCTGAGCAGGGCAGCCCCAAAAGCATAGAGGTGATGAATTAGGGAAGATAGCATTGATGCAGAGCGGTGTAATACCATCTAGATAAAAGTTTGATTGCCATCTCCCTAACAATGATGGATATAGTGCATGCTCTGAGATTGCCAATCATTTCATCCCAATCTTGTGGATTGCATTGTAGGTTACAATCCTCTTTGCGCTTATATGGAAAGGACTCAGGAGTGAAAGCGCTAAGTAAGGAACTGTAAATGTCAGCAATTAAACCTTTTCCTCTGGAACAGAAACTACAGATACATTCATAAAATGATTTAGTAGAGGTAAGAGTAAGGGCATGACTAGAAGCATAAAAGTGTCTAATTTGAAGGTATTGCAGACGTTCCTGTTGAGGAATGTCCATGGATTGGCAGAGTATTTCAAATGATATGAAAGCTGACACATTGTGCAATGCTGCTAATTTAACCAGATATTTGGCTTTCCACCAAAGAAACTGTTGATCTATAGGACAAGCTGCAGTAAATGTGTACAAAATTTGTGCAAACAGACCCATAGGGGATTAAATGCAAGGTAGTATTGCAACTTTCTTCTAAGCCCCACCTCCACATATTCCTACTGGCTAATCTTTATGAGGGACAGTGTCATTGGTCAATAGAAATTTGGAGGAGGGAGGAAGTTTCAATGCTTTGCCTGCCAAGACTGCCATTCAGCCAGGACAGGAATACAGGTTATAGCTGCAATTTGTTTTTTATCCCCAGAGCTCCTTTAAAGCCCAATTCGAAATAAAAAATGTTTTTGTTATTTTTAAATAGATTGTAGAAAAAGAAACTCCTGTCCACATGTTATTTCGGTCTGTGATCCCAGTAGGGAGATCTTGTTTTGGTAATAAAAAAATAATAATAAAAATAAAAACCTCTTTTTTTGGAAAGATGAACCATTACTCCCTGCCTTTGTATCTCCTGACAACAATATAGGAAGTGAGGGATTTTTTCCTCAATGGGGGCACAGACAGCAAAAAAAAAAACTCTTATTGCCTAAACTATCGGACTATCCGCGGGACTTAGTATGGTGGCCTTAGTCCGGCGGACAACCTGCCGGACTTTGCAGCGGAGATCTGCTGGACTTTTCCGAGCGGACCTGCCCACACACGACCGGACTCTTCCAGGGGACCAGCAAACGGACGGGAGGATTGTCCGCCAGACTGCCATGTCCGCCGGACAATTTTAAGTCAAAACTTCTTTCTAAGTCCGCCGGACTTTTGGGAACAAAAAGTCCGCCGGAGCCCACACAGTGGATAGTCCGATCGTGTGTACGCGGCATAAGGGGAAGTAAAGTTCTGAGATACAGTATAAAAAATATATTTTATTTGTTACAAAGCTATAAGTTGATCTCTCAGAAAGCCCAAAATATTTTATTGGAAGCTGTAGATTAAAAAAAAAAAGGAAAAATTGTTTTGAAAGTACATGAGATTTTAGTTATTGGCGGGGAGGAGGGGGGACATCAGTGGAACAATTGGAGAACATCTGCTGCAAGGTACTAAACACTCCTCTCCTAAACATCTACTTTTCCAGTTCAAATCACCGGCATAGTAAATGAATCCTTTTGAAAGATTTGCCTAAAGTCAGGAGCTTTGAAAAATTGTCATTTATTTAGATGTTTTAAAGACACAGATTACTTGCATAACATTTTACAGATCTGAAGAAATTATCAAAGCAAGATCAGTCCCAAGAATTATACAACTCCTGTAAACATTGTTTTTTTATGCTTTATTTATGAACTATAAGGAATGAAGACACACAATATACATGAAAACATGTTTTATGTTACAATAATAATACAAGCATTTGGCAGAAAAGATCCAAAGCAAGAAGATCACATAAGGTGGGGCTGGTCAGCATGGGCTCAAACCCAATTAAACCTAGTTACAGTATAATTTATATATATATATATATATATATATATATATATATATATATATATATATATATATATTTATTACTGTGCAAAAGTTTTAGGCAGGTGTGAAGAGATAAGGTAAAGTAAGAATGCTTTCTGAAATATAGATTTTAATTGTATATTTTTATCAATTTACAAAATGCAAACACAGCTATATTGAGTTTATGAGCATTTTGGGAAAGTGGGAGTTAAAAATAGCAGAGAGGTGTTTTCTTGCTAAAAAACGATAACGCTGCAAAATGCTCATAAAAAAGCAGCAAAACCCAAGTGTTTAAAGATCCAATGCTACTGCTATTTTTATAACATCCAGTGTGCACGAGGCCTAAGCCCCTGTACACACGGTCGGAGATTTCGACAACTAAATCCGTCGGATTTTCTCCGTCGGATTTTCTCCGTCGGATCTTGTCCGAAACTGTTGCATACACACGATCGGACTAAGTTGTCGAAAAATCCGATCTTTCAGAACTTCATGACGTAATTTCGTTACGATGAGACTACATTCAGGCTAGTAGCCAATAGCTTTGATGTAGGAATTTGATCTGAGCATGCGTGGCACTTGGTCCGATCAAAATTGTTGGTCGGGAAATATTTCCAACATGTTGGAAAATTGGGTCCGACGGATATTCCGACGGAATCAGTCCGATGCATACCACACACAGTCGGATTATCCGACGACACGGTCCGATAGGACACATTCCGGCGGATTCTCCGACCGTGTGTACAAGGGCTGAGACTTACCCAAGCCCAATCGCGATCCAGCAATGTGCACGAGAGCACTGAACAGAGTAGGTATGACATTTTTATTTTATTTTACATTTATAATAACTTTAATTTACAGCAACTCCCTTAACCCCCCTGACGGTCTTCCCGAGTCTTGCTCGGGGTGGAATTTTTATACCAAAAGCGGTAACCCCGAGCCAGACTCGGGGCCGCATCGCTGGATCCAGGAGGAGGTTTACTTACCTTCTCCCTCGGATCCAGCGTCGTCTCCCCGCTGTATGAGCGAGCCGTGTCTCGCTCGCTCTATCACATCGCCGATCTCCGTTCCCTGCGAGCGTTGCGACGCACGGGGACGGAGATCGGCGCCAAATTCAAAAAGTGAAACACACAGTATACATACAGTATAATGTAATCTTACATTATTACATTTCTGTATGTAAATATTTCACATCCCCTTTGTCCCTAGTGGTCTGCCCAGTGTCCTGCATGCAGTTTTATATAATAAAAACTGTTCTTTATGCCTGGAAACTGGAGATTGTCCATAGCAACCAAAACTGTCCCTTTACATGAAAAAATTTTTTAGACCAGCTAGAAAACAGCGATAATAAATTGGAATCACTCGCAGAATTGAGGGATAGCAATTTGTGGGGAGATCCGTCATCAAATACTGAAAAGTAATGACAGTGACAATTCTGCAACTGAGCAAATTTCAGTGTTTTTGATTTGATTACATTATTGAATAATTTTTATTATTGTTATATTATTATTTGGTACAATTATTTATAATTATTTATTATATTATAATTTATGATTTCATTTTTCAAACTTTATTATACCCGGGATGTCTGCTAGACTCTGGTTTGGACATATTTAAGAGAGTTATTCCTAAGAATTACAGGACTACAATATAAAACACCAAATTTTCATGCAAAATAATGGTACCGCTTTTAGCACCTAAAATCCGAAATAATCGTACCGTCAGGGAGGTTAAACTTTTGCACAGTAGTGTATGTATTACCTTTTGTACCACCACCCCCTCCCTTTAGAATGTAAGCTCTACTAGCAAGGCCCTCCTGTACCTTTTGTATTGAACTGTACTGTAATTGTGTTGTCCCCCCTATACATTGTAAAGCACTGCGTAAACTCTCGGCGCAATATAAATCGTGTATAATAATAATAATAATAATAATGTACAATATATATACTGTGTAACTATATATATATAAACTGTAATAGTAATGTAAAAGTAAACAGTCTTTACTGTCCACTCAAATACAAGCAAACAAAATAATTCCTTCAGCCATAATTCTGATATGATACAAATAACACATTGGTTCAACACCATCATACCAGCTCCCAACTGTCCCTGATTTTGAGGGACTGTCCCTGATTTGGAGCAATGTCCCTCTGTCCCTCTTTCCCCCTCATTTGTCCCTCATTTTGGTCTGATCTGTATAGTTGTATATAAAATGTATCTTTCAAAAAGTGTTTGCCAGTGCTAAACCTTTCATCCAATTTCTAAATTGCTGCATTTGTAAATTTTCAAAGCCAATATAAAGGAATAGTAGTGGTAACAAAAAAAAAAGCCCTTGTGGATTAAATTAACCTTTTTTTTTTGTTCATTCACCTTTAAGGGGGTGTGACGGGGGTGTGTCCTATGCCTACATACATTTGTCAGTAGGTGTCCCTCATTCCCATCTCAAAATGATGGGAGGTATGCAATCCCATACCAGGGCTTAATCTCCTCTTTGCTTTGGGATGTCACAAAGGCTGCAGGAGCGCAGCAAACTGTTTCCATTACTGGACTCCCCCGCAGACAGGTTAGCCATAAAGTCTGAAGTCCCTGTAGGTGGGGTTGGATGCTCTTTCCCACCCAAAGTTTCTGAGCCTCCAAATGCTGGGTCCCAAATAAGGACTTACCAATCCAAAAGCACTTTAAATTAGTCCTCTCTCCTCCAACCGGAGTACCCAAGAGCCCCTCACCTTGCATGGGTATGAACCCCTGAATCATAGACCTCTGATGTTTCACCTTTGAAACAGAGAAAGGAGATTAAGATCACAGCTTTCAATCTCCATCTCCACAGCCTCAGCTGCACAAAATAAATGGGCAGGAATGGCTCTGTACATCACTTGCCATTCATTCAGAAACTGAAGCATAGTGAACATCGTCTGTCCATTGAGAAAGGGAAGGGTCCAGTAAATTACATATTTGCTGGCATCTCCCTCGCTCTTCATCCAGACATGCAGCAGCTAGTGGGAGATGTGAAGGGGGAAGTCTTCAGAGCTGCGGGTTGAAGAGGGGGGGCCAGAGGAGCACACAGGGGCCTGGGAGCAGCAGCACCTTGCAGGGAAGGCAGTGGTGGTATATAGAGGAACTGATCCTCTTCATTTTCCTCCTGCAGCTGTTGAATGCCTGCAGAAGGGAGAGGAGGAGAAGCAGGCTTTCAGCAGCTGCAGCAGGAAAACTAAGGGGATTGGTTTCTCTGTATGCCACACCAGACAACCTTATCTAGGTGTTGAGCAGAATGTGACAGGGGAGCTGGCTGAACCCCCTGGAGCATGGGGCTGGGTCGCAATTGCAACCCCTGTAGTTATGGAACAAATATCTCCCATCCAGGACACATCCCTGGCATCCTGTACAATATATGCATGTATACAGTATATGTATAATTTTATAAGTTTTGTTATTTATAAACAACATGGTATAAACTAGACCATATAGGTTACACAAATGGGCCAATATTTGAACAAACTGGAACAATGCCCACCAAGCCACAATTTTCTTTTTATAAGGGTTTGAAAGTACTGGAGGATTGCTGGACTTTGATTACCTTGTTAGGGATATTTGTTTGGAAAGCATGGCATTAGGAGCTCCATATGTCTACCTGTTAAAGAGGAACAAAACCTTTATCCTTTACAGCCAAAGAAGCTTCTATCTCAGCTTCTTTTTTTTATTTATTTTTTATCTAAAGTTGCTATGGTGCAGCACATGTGATTGTTTTTGACACCAACCATTTGAAAGCTTGACAGTTAAGTTGAGAACAAAAGCAAATGTGACACAGCTATCATTCAGGGATTGCTTGAATGTAACTGTTTTGGGAAACAATTATATTTATGGGTTTAATTCCACTTTAACCACTTCAGACCGGACCATTTTGCTGGCCAAAGACCAGACCACTTTTTGTGATTCGGGACTGCGTCACTTTAACTGTCATGCGACGTGGCTCCCAAACAAAATTGATGTCCTTTTTTTCCCACAAATAGAGCTTTCTTTTGGTGGTATTTGATCACCCCTGCGGTTTTTATTTTTTGCGCTATAAACAAAAATAGAGCGACAATTTTGAAAAAAAACGCATTATTTTTTACTTCTTTTTATAATAAATATCCCCCAAAAATATATAAAAAAAATGTTTTTCCCTCAGTTTAGGCCGATACGTATTCTTCTACATATTTTTGGTAAAAAAAATTGCAATAAGCGATTATTGATTGGTTTGCGCGAAAGTTATAGCTTTACAAAATAGGGGATAGTTTTATGGCATTTTTATTAATAATTTTTTTTTTTAGTAGTAATGGCAGCGATCAGCGATTTTTTTATTGTGACTGCGACATTATGGCGGACACATCGGACATTTTTGACACATTTTTGGGACCATTGTCATTCATATAGCAATCACTGCTATGCAAATGCAGTGATTCCTGTGTAAATGACACTGGCAGTGATGGGGTTAACCAGTGGGTGGCAGTGTAGGGGTTAAGTGTTCCTAGGGGTGTGTTACTAACTGTTGGGGGCTGGGCTTTCTTTTAGTGAACACTGATCTCTGCTCCAATCACATGGAGCAGAGATCAGCGTCACTTGTTGCTAGGCAAAACGGGGAGATGCTGTTTACAACGGCATCTCCCAGTTCAGCCGCCCCAGTTCAGCCGCCCGTGGCGATCGAGTCCGCAGGACCCGCGACCGGACTCACGGGGGTCCCGACCAGCAAGCGAGTACACAGCCAGTGGCGCGCTCACGATGGCAGGGCGGCATTTAAGATTGGATGTACCTGTACGCCAATATGCCTGCCCGTGCCATTCTGCCGATGTACATCGGCGTGCGCTGGTCAGGATGTGGTTAATGTGGTTGTAAACCCTTACAGACCACGTTTTTGTGCAAGTAAGCCTATAATAAGGCTTACTTCTAGCTACCCTGGATATCTCCTAAACCTGCATGGTTTAGGAAATATTCCCTCTATCAGCATGTGCCAAGGTCATCGGGACATGCACACTGAAGCAATCTACAGCTAGTGTGCCATTACCAGCAGCTCCCACTCACATTCGCGGAAGTGACATAATCGTGGCTCTGGCCAATCACAGCACCAGAGCCTGCGATACCCGGAAGTAACTCTGGGAGCAATGTTGCCGGCCGGAGCAATGTACAGGGACCACTACGGGGGATCCGATCTAAGGTAAGTATTTTATAATGAGCTAGTATGCTATGTATACTAGCTCATTATTGGAACAAAAAACACAGAACACCTGGTAAGCTGCGAGTAGGGATGAGCTTCGAGTTCGAGCCAAACTCCCGTTCGCCCGTTCGCTGAACGGCAAACAATTTGGGGTGTTCGCGGCAAATTCGAAAAGCCACGGAACACCCTGTAAAAGTTTATGGCTAATTTTAAAGGCTTATATGCAAGTTATTGTCATAAAACGTGTTTGGGGACCTGGGTCCTGCCCCAGGGGACATGTATCAATGCAAAAAAAAGTTTTAAAAACTGCAGTTTTTTCGGGAGCAGTGATTTTAATAATGTTTAAAGTGAAGCAATAAAAGTTTAATATTCCTTTAAATTTCGTACCTGGGGGGTGTGTATAGTATGCCTGTAAAGGGGCACATGTTTCCCGTACTTAGAACTGTCCCTGCACAAAGTGTCATTTCTGGAGGAAAAAAAGTAATTTAAAAGCACTCGCGGCTATAATGAATTGTCAGCTGCAGGTAATACAGAGAACAGTCATTGATAAAAAAAAAATGTGCGGTGTTCCCCCCAAATTCAATTACCAGGCCCTCCGGGTCTGATATGGATATTAAGGGGAACCCCATGTCAAGTTTTTTTTCAAATGACGTGGGGTTCCCCCCAAATATCCATACCAGACCCTTCAGGTCTGGTATGGATTTTAAGGGGAACTCCGTGCCAAATTAAAAAAAAAATGGCATGGAGTTCCCCAAAAATCCATACTAGACCCTTTATCCGAGCACATAACCTGGCAGGCTGCTGGAAAAGAGGGGGGGACGAGAGAGCGCCCCCCATCCTGAACCGTACCAGGTCACATGCCCTCAACATTGGTCAGATGCTTTGGCGGTCTGTGACCCCTCAAAGCACCATGTCCCCATGTCGTTGGGGACAAGGGGCTCATCCCCACAACTCTGACCGGTGGTTGTGGGGGTCTGCGGGCAGGGGGCTTATAAGAATCTGGAAGCCCCCTTTAACAAGGGGACCCCCAGGTCCCGGCCCCACCCTGTTTGAAATGGTAACGGGTACATTGTACCCCTACCATTTCACAAAAAAAGTGTAAAAAAGTGTTAAAAAAGACACAGACAATGTTGGGATAAGTCCTTTATTAAAATAAAAAAAAAATTAAAAAAAGATTCCAGCGGTGGTAATCCACAACCACAACTACCAGTCAGGGTTGTGGGGATGAGGCCCTTGTCTCTATCAACATGGGGATATAGTGCTTTGAGGGGTCACAGACCCCCAAAGCATCCTCCCAATGTTGAGGGCATGTGGCCTGGGACGGTTCAGGGGGGGGGGCGCTCTCTCTCATCCCCCCTCTTTTCCTGCGGCCTGCCAGGTTGCGTGCTCGGATAAAGGGTCTGGTATGGATATTTGGGGGGAACCCCACGTAATTTTTTTTTAATTGATGCGGGGTTCCCCTTAATATCCATACCAGAACTGAAGGGCCTGGTAATTAAATTTGGGGGGACCCCATGCATTTTCTTTTTTTTTATCGATGACTTTCAATGACTGTTCTCTGTATTACGGGGAGCCGACAATTCATTATAGCCTCGAGTGCTTTTAAATTACTTTTTTTCCTGCAAAAATGACACTTTGTGCATGGACATTTCTAAGCACGGAAAACATGCACCTCTTTACAGGCATACTATACACACCCCCAGGTACAAAATTTAAAGGAATATTACACTTTTATTGTTTCACTTTAAGCGTTATTAAAATCCCTGCTCTTGAAAAAACAGCCTTTTTAAAAGTTTTTTTTGCATTGATACATGTCCCCTGGGACAGGAGCCGGGTCCCCATACCCTTTTTAGGACAATAACTTGCATATTAGCCTTTAAAATTAGCACTTTTGATTTTGAATGTTCGAGTCCCATAGACTTTAATAGGGTTCTAAAGTTCACACGAATTTAGGTCTGTTCGCAGGTTCTGGTGTGAACCGAACTGGAGGGTGTTCGGCTCATCCCTAGCTGCGAGTCTAGAGGCCAAGTAGAGTGCTCTGATGAGGAGTAATCAGATAAGTGGATCAGACCCAATGCAGCCAGCACAGCATGTAAAGAGATGTGACAGTCAAAGAAAAAACACAAAATGCAGCGCTCTGAAAGAATGATCAAATAAATTACAACGTAGTACTGTATGCATAAACTATTTTTTTTTTTTTTTTCCATAAAGATTTTATTAAGGTTATAACACAGGCAGGTACAAACATGCATAAGCAAAACAGGCTTAGCTTACAATACAGGTCAAGGCAAGACTTACGAAAGGGCAGGAAATATCTCCTGGGTAAACCCAGTAATAGGTAGGGGGGAAGGAGTCCGTTCCAACATTCTTTTATGGTAAGTGCAAGTGTCACAACTCATGAGTACAGGCGATAGGAGAGGGAAGCCGGACGGCGACCAGCACACGTCCAAACCTCCCAATGATATATGTGCGGAGAGGAAGGGTCAATTATGGCGGAAACGGCACAGCCGGGTATGAGGGAGAGGGAGAAAGAGAAGAAAAGGCAGGGGGGGGGGGTGACGAGAGGGGGAGAGAGAAAAAAAAAAAAAAAAGGGAAGGGGGGGGAGAGAGAAGGAGGAAGAGAAAAAAGAGAAGAAAGGGGAAGGAAAGAAAGGGAAAGACATGACAGGAAGGGAAATAAAGAGGAAGAGGAAAAGGAGAGGGGAGAGGAAAAAGAAAGGGGGGGGGTGCAGCCCCACGTCCAGAATCAATCGGGGGGGGGGGAGCAGGGGAAGGTTCCAGAAGCCCGGGAATGGGTTTAGGCACTAGAGGAGGGAACGTGTTGCTTGAAATCTGCGGTAGTGGTAAAGTGTGACCAACAGGCCCAGGTGATCGAAAATTTCTCCGTCCTTTCCTGCGCAATATGAATCAGCTCTTCCATGTCACCAATCCTGGAGATAGTGGCAAACCACTCACCCAAAGTTGGGGTGTGTGTGGTCCGCCAATGTCTGGGGATGCACAATCTTGCGGCGTTGACCATGTGCATAGCTAGGGATTTAAAGTAGGTTTTTTTGGACAGGGACGTGTGATGGAGAAGAAACTGCTCCGGTGTAAAGTCTAGGTTATAGGTGGTAACTGCCAAGATAAGTCTGTGGACTTCCCTCCAAAATAGTTGGAGGTTTGGGCAAGTCCACCAGACGTGAATCATCGTCCCAACATCAGCATTGCATCTCCAACAGGTATTTGGGACGGCGGGGGAAAACTTGTGGAGGCGAGAGGGGGTCCTATACCATCGCGTGAGGATTTTATATCCATTCTCCTGGACAGCAACATTCATCGAGCCACCGTGTGCATATTCGTGAATTCTCGTCCAATCTCCGGGTGACAGGGAGGTATCTAGTTCCCTATGCCAGGAGGATTGTGATGGGGAGAGGTCTAGGACACCTGGGTCCGAAATGAGAGCATACAGGAGGGAGATAAGGTGCTTCTGAGGTGTCTTGCGATTACACAAGTCCTCGAAGGGGGTGAGTCGTCTCGTCCAGCAGTTAGGCGCATCTCGGGTGGAAAGAAAGTGGCGAATTTGCCGATATGTCCAGAATGGAAAGGAGGAGGACTTGGAGAGGCTCTCGAGAGTGGCATGGGAGGCAACCTTACCCCCTGGGAAGAAGTGAGAGGCCAGAACGTCCTCGAAGGGCCATTCTCGCCGAAGAAATGTGGGTGAATTGCCAGGGGGGAAATCCGGATTGCCTCGTAGCGTGGTCAAGGGGCCCGGAGTCGGAGCAAAATCTAATCCAGCTGGGAGTTTCTTGAAAAGTAACAGGGAGGTGTGGATAAATGGGTGCTTGGCCAGCGCCGGGGGCCATTGTGACTGGAGCAACCAGGGAAGAAGGTGGATAGGTATAGGAGAAAAGGCATTTTCTAAAAGGACCCAAAGTTTATCGCGGGAGTGGATGTTCCAGTCTGCTATTCTAGTGAGATGGCAGGCTACATAGTATTTGTAAAGGTCCGGGAGGGCAATACCACCTTTTGATTTGGGTAACGTGAGACGGGCATATTTGATCCTCGGGGGCGAACTTTTCCATAAGAAGGTAGAGCACATCTGCTGATAAGATAAGAAAAAAGAATGGGGCAGGGCTATAGGGATGGTTTGGAATAGATAAAGGAAGCGAGGTAGTACAATCATTTTAAGCAAGGCCGCCCGGCCAAACCATGACACGTTTAAATGTTGCCAATCTTTAAGATAGTTTTGGGTTTGGATCAAAGTAGCATGAAAGTTGAGAGAGTAAAGGTCCGGGAGGTGCTGCGGGAGTTTAATACCTAGGTAGGAGATCGCGGTCCGTTCCCACTTGAAGGGAAAGGCGTCCTGGCAATGGGTGACTTCGGAAAGGGGCAGGGTGACATTTAACGCCTGAGACTTGGTATAATTAATTTTGAGGTTGGAAATTCTCCCAAAGGCCTCAAGGTCTTGGAGTAGAGAGGGCAGGGAGGTACGCGGGGACGTCAGGGAGAGCAAAACGTCATCAGCGAACGCGGAGACCTTATATTCCCTGTCCCCCACCACCACCCCCCTGATATCAGGGTTTGTCCTGAGTTTATTTAAGAGGGGTTCCAGAGTAAGGATATAAATTAGGGGGGAGAGGGGGCAGCCTTGGCGGGTGCCATTGGTGATGGGGAAGGCGTTCGATAGGTGGCCATTTACTCTCACCGCCGCAGTGGGGGCGGAATACAGTGCCATGATGGAAGCTAGCATGCGGTCCCCCAGTCCCATGGATGTCAGGACTGCTTGCATGTAGTCCCAGGCCACTCTATCGAACGCCTTCTCGGCATCAAGGGAGAGCAGAAAGCCCTGGGTCTTGGACGAGGTGAGCCAGTGGTGTAGATTTAAAGCACGGGTGGTGCCGTCTCTGGCTTCCCTACCCGGGACAAAACCCACCTGGTCGTTAGGGATGAGGTCAGGAATCAGGGGCAGCAGTCTGTTGGCAAGAATCTTCGCATAGATTTTTATGTCTACGTTTAGTAGCGAGATCGGTCTATAGCTAGACGGTAGAAGGGGGTCCTTCCCTTCCTTCGGTATTACCGAAATGTGAGCTCTCAACATCTCACCTGGTTGCGCAGACGGGTCAGCTAAGGCATCGAACGTGTGGAGTAGTTTAGGGGAAAGGACATCTTGGAAGGTCTTATAGTATTGAAGGGAAAACCCATCAGGACCCGGGCTTTTACCAACTTTCATTTGTTTAAGGGCAGTATCTAGCTCAAGGGGCGAAAACCGCGCCTCTAGAGACTGTACACATTGGGGGGGGGGGAAAGATTTAGGGCCATAGAGGGAAAGAAATTCCGTAATAAGGGCATTGTGTGTGTCACGCGTAGTCTGGGACTGTCGGGGCGGTCGGAGGTTGTAAAGTTTGGTATAAAAGGTTTCAAATTCCTTTGCGATGTCAGCATTCTTAGTCAATAGGGGGCCCTTAGAGGACCGTAGGTTGTGTACAGTGGGGGACAATTTGGCGGACTGAACAGAGCGCGCCAAGAGGCGGCCACATTTGTTGCCATGTTCATAAAAGATTCGTTGGCCAAGGATATATCGCCTCTTAGCACGTCTGCCCAACTCCTCCGCGATTAGAGTGCGAGTTTGGATCAGGTCCTGAAGGGTGGATTGGGCCTGAGATTGTTTGTGGGCGAGTTCGAGCAAGTTCAGCCGTTGCATAAGGGAAGATATACGTTCCTGGTGAAGTTTTTTGGCCTGCGAGGACAAGGCCAACAGCTCTCCCCTGATCACGCATTTGTGCGCCTCCCAGAGGGAGATCGGGGAGATCACTGAGCCTGAGTTCTCCTGAAAGTAAAGCTGCAGACGAGTGCGGATGCGTTCCAGGGCGAGAGAGTCTTTAACAGTGGACGGGTTGAACCGCCAGATTTTTGTCCTAGGGCTAGATTCGGGGAAAGATAGTGTGAGCGTAATAGGATGGTGGTCAGAGAGGAACATGGGTTCAATGGAGGAATGGTGCAGGAAGGGGAGGTCAGCTTGGGACAGGAAGAAAAAGTCAATCCTGGAATATTTTTGGTGGGGGGCCGAGAAGTAAGTGTAGTCTTTAGTCGAGGGATAGAGGGTGCGCCACGCGTCGTGGAGGGACAGGGCTTGCAGTTGGGCTTTGATCTGGCGTAAGGCCTTGTAGGGCAACGATGAGGTTCCGGTGGACGTATCTAGAAGAGGGTTTAGGGGTACATTAAAATCCCCCGCCAGAAGGAGCATTCCGTTCTGGAAGGAGGACAGAAGGGCACAAGTTTTGCGGAAAAAGGTGACCTGGTGTTCGTTGGGGCAATAGATATTGGCCAACGTGATTGGCGTGGATGCATAAGTACCTTTGAGAAAGACATACCTGCCCTCAGGGTCCACCAGGGAGTCAGTCAAATGGAAATTGGCATGCTTGGAGATAAGGACAGAGACGCCCTTTGATTTCGCAACAGGATTGGTGGCATGGAAGGCAGACCGGTATACGTGGTTAGACAGTTTCGGAATGGCATCAGAGCGGAAATGCGTCTCCTGCAAAAAAATAAAGTGAGCCTTAAATTTGGTTAAAGATGAGAGCACCTGGGACCTCTTTTCCGGTAAGTTTAGACCCTTCACGTTAAGGGATACACATTTCAACTGTAGAGGGCTACTAATCGGGGGAGAGGGCCGCATCATCAGAGGCAAACGGAAGCAAGACCCGTACCCGGGGTCAGTAGGAGTAGGGAGCTAGACGGGGTAGGGATAGAGGGGGGGCTACACCCCAAAAAGAAAGCGGATAAAAAGGGCAAGAAGGGGAGGAAAGAGAAGGGGAAGGGAGGGGGTTTAGAAAGGCGAGATCGAGAGAGAGGGCCGGGAAGGGACAGAAGAGAAGACAAGGAGGGTAGAGAGGGGAAGGAAGAGTCGGAAAAGAAGCGAGAGGAGGAGAGAAAAAGGAGACAAGGGTGGGGATCCGGAGGGGGGATAACCAGAGGTAGGGTTAGACCAGCTACCCACCTAAAGGGGTGGAGGGGGGATTCCGGTATGTCAGCTTGGTCTTCAAAGAGACCGCTGTGTGGGGACTGTAAAACTGGCGGGGATCGCAGGATGGCCGCGTCCCGGGGGGGAAAGTGGAGGTGAGGGGAACTCCACCTATTGCAAGGTGGGCCCGAGCGTAGTGGGGAGCCTACCAAAAAAAAAAAAAAAAAAAAGGGGGGGATCCTAAGGGAGGACCACGTATGGAAACAGCAGGAACAAACTGTGAACATAATATCATGCAGTAATTGCGAACAAAACATGAAAGAGAGTTTAGCTAACATTCAAACAGCCTAGATCGCCGTACAAATTGAGCACAAAAAAGGAAAAGCCGGAAGCCGGCCAAGGAGAAGGAAGTCCGTGCACCAGCCAGTTCAAGGGGATGCGGGAAGAAGAAAGAGAACAAAAAAAAAAAAGGGGGGGGGGAGGGGGGGGAGAAAACCCCCAACAACCCCCCCCCCCTCGGTGCAGTAGCCCCATCCAGAGGGTAAGGTGTATGCCAGGATATATCCATTAGAGATCTTCTCCAGAGAGAGCTCAGCAGATGGGGGCGTTCAGGGTCCACATGCTTCCAGGTATGGTGATGGGTGCAAATGAAAAGATCGCGGGACAGCCAGTAGCTAGTAGGTAGGAAGGCGCATGTTGCAGTTCCTCGGGAGACGTGAGAGGCTTCGTGTCACAGGTTCTTGGAAGGGGAGTGAGCGGCAGAGAACAGCGAACGAATCCATCGCAGGAACATTGTGCATTAAGTCTATTGCCGGGAGCTGCGCGTGGAGAGGAGGCGGAGGCACGATGAAGTCAATTCAGGTAAGGTCTCCACTGCGCACTATACGAAGGGAACGCCGTCCCCAGCGACTTTTATGCTATAGGTCAATCCATTCTCCCCTTCCGATTTCCGAAGGGTCGAAACGAAGGGTCAGAACGGGTCGGCAGTAGTGGCAAGCAGCGGGCACATAGTAACTAGAACGGTGGTCCGTGCGGGTGGAGTCGTCCGGAGGGGCTGGAGGGCAACTTCGAGGATAGGCACCAGGTCAGAGAACGAAGGGATCTTGTGGGTAAAACAAACAACCCGGGCCGTCAGTGAGAACGGAAGGGGGGGTAGAGGGAGAAGCAAGGCAGGTCCCGGGGGAGGAGGGGTGGAGAGGCTGGTGTGGTACTCACGGACGGCAGATCTTCGGCAGCAACAGAGTTCCTCATTCCACCAAATCGTCCCCTCTCATTAACGGAGGAGAGGGGCTGCGCTGACGTGAGTCGCGGCGTACCGGGCGGGCATTCGGCGACATCGGTCCAGGCCTACGATGACGGGATCGCTGACGAACCGCTTTCGGTGAAGGATTGAGCGTCACCGGCCTCCAAGGTTCAGCTGGGAAGAAGATGGAATACCAGTCCGGAAGTTCAACAAAGGGGAGATCAAGTTGAGCACAAAAAGCCGGCAGGTCTTCAGGTGTACGGAGGAGAGCCGAGCGCCCCCTGGAGGATGCGGATAGGCCAAAGGGGAATCTCCAACGATATTGGATGTTCCTGGTGCGCAGGGCTTCCAGTAATGGTCGCAATGCCTTCCTGTTCTGGAGGGTAATTTGCGAAAGGTCCTGGAACAGCTTCACCTCAGTTCCATTAAACAGTATACGGCCTCTCATACGTGCCTTGCGGAGTATTTCTTCCTTGAGGGGGAAATTCACAAGGAAACAAATTATGTCTCTGGGGGGCTCAGAGTCTCTGGGTGGAGGACGGAGGGCACGGTGCGCCCTTTCCATGTCAATGGGGGAGTCCGCCGGCCGCTCCATGAGGTCGTTGAAAATGGCGCATAGTGTTGGCTGGATGGCGTCAGTTTCGACGGATTCGGGGATCCCTCGCACCCGAATATTGTGCCGGCGGCCCCGATTGTCGAGGTCCTCGACATGCCTGTGAAGCTCAAAAACTTGGGCAAGTTGGGAATCATAGGCAGACTGTACCTGGCGAATGGCGGCAGCGTGCGTCTGTGTGGTCTGTTCCACGTTGTCCATGCGGTGAGCCACCGCAAGGATGTCGGCCTTAAGATCTGCAATCGCCGCTGTCACTGTACATTTAATGTCCTGTGCCACCTTCTCCAGATCCAGGAGGCTCGGCGGATGAGTCCCTCCGGCCGCAGATAGGGATGCTCCAGGCATGGTAGCAGGTGATAGTTCGTCAGGCGAGGCCGGGGACTGGGCCTGCAGAAGCACGCGGGCCTGGTGTTTCTGGGACCGAAAGATCTCCGGAATGTGCCTCCCTTGTGGGGTCTGGGGATCCTTAGGGGTGCGGGAGACGGACGAGCTTCTGGTGGATCTGTGCATAGCAGGGAAGGGTGGTAGGCTCCCGTATGTGCAGCTAAAACGTCCCCGGAATGCGGGAGCTCCCAAGTTAGGCAGCCATCTCGGTCTCCGTCCAGGCCACGCCCCCCATGCATAAACTATTTATTCCATGAAGTAAAAAATGGTTGAACAGTCAAAGTTTAAAATAAATAGTAGTGAACATTACCAGTGACCTCAGAGTGAATAAGGGGGAAACAATCATCCAGGAGGCTTGCCTGGAGATGGTTTGAACATTAATCACCATCCAAGGAAATGGAGGGGAGAAAATTCAGTCCCCAGAGGAGGAGTGTACTGGCTGCTGGAAAAACGTGCCAGCTCCAGGTTGATGCCAGGGCTGGATGGTGGTCAGCAGGATGGATAGAAAGGCAACCTGTGCGATGTAATCGGCCCCAGAAGGAACAACCAAGCCAGCAGGGTCGATATTCTCAGCATGCCTATGCGCCTCCTGTGACGTTACTTCTGTGCCGGAGATGAAGGGGAAAGTGAAGTCAGTTGTGTAAGCGTCCATTGTTCTGTTGCAGTGACTTACATGTTTTGTGAGCATGCGCTTTGTCAAAGTCCCCTTTAAATACTTAGATCCTTAGATACCTTAGATCAAAGCCCCCGTAGCTCCAGCCAGTGACATCGCTCTCGGAGTTACTTGCGGGTATCACGAGCTCTGGTGCTGTGATTGGCTGCAGTGGCGATTACGTCACTCCTGCGCATGCTAGTGGGAGCTGCCAAGGAGCAGCACATCTTGTGCAAGTCCTCTCCAGAAAAAAAGGATAAGTCAACTGGTTTTTGAATGTATGGCCAACAAGTTCCTATTGGTGTGATAGTCAGGTGTTTAAAAACGTAACAAAAAAAAATAAATGTAGACAATAGTCTAAAGCTGGCCTTACAGATGTAGAATTCCCTTTCAATGACAAAGTATAAAAATTGCTTGTCCGACCCTTTGATGGTGCTTTCACAGGCTCAACTAATCACCAAGGACTTTTCATTTGGTTACCATGTCAATGTCTCGATTTTAACAGAAAGATGTGCATAGGACTAGTTAAGATTTTTTCTCGGCTGGGAGACAATTCAACAATTGGAAATGTGTTCATTCCCATTAGATTCAACAAAAATTTTACATCCTTGTCATTTTTATGTTTCGCTCACTCTGGTCATAACAGATTGCCAAATTGCCCCTTTTACTAGTAGATAATCAAATTAACGTTTTCAAAAGCAACAATTTTTTAACAAAATTCTACAGCTTTAAGGAAAACCTATGCCAACATGATGGAGGTTTGTAAGACTGATTGAACAATCCATATCCATTAGTTTTGGGTACAAGATGAAGCTAACATTTTTCACTTAGTTTACAGAATGAAATACTGTCAGTTCTTTTCATGTCTTAAATGCTACCTTATTGTTATATGCTAATTTCCAGACCATGCTATTTCCATATCTTTACTTGCAATTTCTGCAAACCATACACAGGTTTGAATAGTTCTGTAGGGCATAGACCTGAAGCCCTGAAATATATTCATAAATGTCTCTGCCACATCTTGTAATGCATATCTTGTTCAATAACTCATAAAGACCCTTTTTTTTTTCCTGACATGCCAAAACAGAGGAAATTTATGCATGCAAATTAAAAAGAATAATTGCAATGCTATTAATACTTCATAATAAAAACACGAATCACACAATTGCACTGCCAACTATTCTAACTGACTGTAAAATCTTAGAACAATTAGGCTGTCAAAGTAAAACTGAATAATTTTAGGGAAGTTCTAATGGCATCTTCAGTCTTAGGCAGCAATAACTATATGGAAAAGAATATATTAGAGCTTCAGATTAAAGCAGTTTATGACAAAAATTCTGTGCTGATTGCGAGGTTATCACAAATTCCTATATGAGGCCCTAGAGTTTGGCAATAGTAATTGAAATATCCATTTTGTCTCTGTGTTCTACCTGGTTAACAGTCCTTGGGCAGCAAGTGGGTGACACCTGAAAAACATGGCAGTAATTCTGACTTTTCAGTGTCCGTACATCACCTGGAGAATATGATTTGTGTCTTGGCATACACTGCAGGAAAACACCCCATGGGAAATTAGAAATTAGAACACTTTCTAAAAGTATGCACTTTACCATTAGTGTGTGAAAAGACTATGCCAAGCACTCATTCATGCCAAAATTTCCACAATATATTGACAGAATACTGGGAAATGTAGTCCTAAATCTGGCACTACATCACAGCAGGACAGCCCTCCCACATAATGATATGATTATAACCTAACACTGGGAACAAGTCCTTATAAAGGGACACTTTTAACATAAAGGGTTGGTGCCAGTGTAAGGATTATTAGAAATAATCAGTGTTAGGGTTACTGGAAGAGTAGAGTTAGAATTACAAGGATGGTTATTGTTGAAGTTCCAAGGGGGGTTAGTGTTAGAGTTACAATTAATGCTAGTTTTAGGTTTACAGGGAGAGGTTGCATTAGTGTTACAGAGAGGGTTAATGTTAGAGTTATGGGGGAGAGGGTTAGTCTTAGAATTACTTGGAGGGTTAGAGTTACAGTTACTGGGTGGTTTAGCATTAGTGTTATGGGGGGGGGGGGGGTGGTTAGCATTAAGGTTAAAGGTAGGTTTAGTGTAACAGATACAAGAAGAGTAAGGCGGCGTACACACGCGGGGACTGTCTGCCGAAACTAAGTTCGTCAAACAGTCCGCTCAAACTTTTGAATGAACGAACACGCCCACACACGGCACTTTTTGAGCGGACAAATACGGCAAACTTTGTTCGTCGTACTAAGTCCGCGCAACTTTTGAAATGAGCGGACTCGCCCACACACGAGGCAACAGTCCGCTCATTTCGAGCGTGTGTGCAGGTAGGCGGGGCCCGCGACGGAGACGTCGCGGGCTCCGCCGCCTGGAATGGACTTAAAGGGGAACCCCAACGCCGAAAAAAATCGGCGTGGGGGTCCCCCCAAAGTCCACAACAGACCCTTGTCCGAGCACGCTACCCGGCCGGCCAGGAAAGGGGGGCGAGCGAGCGCGCCCCCCCTCCTGAGCCGTACCAGGCCGCGTGCCCTCAACATGGGGGGTGCCTTGGGGAAGGGGGGGCCGCGCGGCCCCCCCACCCCAAAGCACCTTGTCCCCATGTTGATGAGGACAAGGGCCTCTTCCCGACAACCCTAGCCGTTGGTTGTCGGGGTCTGCGGGCGGGGGACTTATCGGAATCCGGGAGCCCCCTTTAATACCCTATGTCAGGGGTGTCCAAACTACGGCCCTCCAGTTGTTCAGGAACTACAATCCCCATCATGCCTAGTCATGTCTTTGAATGTCAGAGTTTTACAATGCCTCATGGGATGTGTAGTTCTGCAACAGCTGGAGGGCCGTAGTTTGGACACCCCTGCCCTATGTGAATGAGTATGGGGTACAATGTACCCCTACCCATTCACCTGTAAAATAAAAGTACCGAAAAAAAAAAAAAAACACGCGAGATAAAATATTTTATTGCACAGCTCCGGGGGTCTTCCATCTTCGGGGGTCTTCCGTCTTCGGGGGTCTTCTCGCCGGACTCCTCCGCTATCTTCTTGTAGCTCTTTTGCTAGCGGAGGAGTCCGGCTTTCTTCCTCCCCGCCGCCGGCCTCTTCTCCCGACTTCGGGGGTCTTGTCCCCCTCTTCGGTTCTTCTGCCGGGCCACCGCGCCTTCTTATAGCTCTTTTGCAGGCGGTGGCCCGGTCTTCTGTCGCCGCTGTCGCCGCCGTCGCCGCCGCCTTCCGTTCTTCTTCTTGTTCTTCTTGTTCTTCTCCAGGAGATGTTGACACGTCGCTCTCTCCGGCCATGTGGGTTGGTCACATGGGTTGATGTCACATGGGGACTATGACATAGTAAGGGGGCGGGGTCACCATGTGACCAACCCATGTGACATATACCATGTGACACCGCCCCATTGTCACTATATAAGTGGCCGCACAGCGCGGCTCTGGCATTCCGGCCGGAGAGAGCGACGTGTCAACATCTCCTGGAGAAGAACAAGAAGAAGAAGAAGTACGGAAGGCGGCGGCGACAGCGGCGACAGCGGCGACAGAAGACCGGGCCACCGCCTGCAAAAGAGCTATAAGAAGGCGCGGTGGCCCGGCAGAAGAACCGAAGAGGGGGACAAGACCCCCGAAGTCGGGAGAAGAGGCCGGCGGCGGGGAGGAAGAAAGCCGGACTCCTCCGCTAGCAAAAGAGCTACAAGAAGATAGCGGAGGAGTCCGGCGAGAAGACCCCCGAAGACGGAAGACCCCCGGAGCTGTGCAATAAAATATTTTATCTCGTGTGTTGTGTTTTTTTTTTGGGGTACTTTTATTTTACAGGTGAATGGGTAGGGGTACATTGTACCCCATACTCATTCACATAGGGTGGGGGGCCGGTATCCGGGGGCCCCCTTATTAAAGGGGGCTCGCGGATTCCGATAAGCCCCCCGCCCGCAGACCCCGACAACCAACGGCCAGGGTTGTCGGGAAGAGGCCCTTGTCCTCATCAACATGGGGACAAGGTGCTTTGGGGTGGGGGGGCCGCGCGGCCCCCCCTTCCCCAAGGCACCCCCCATGTTGAGGGCACGCGGCCTGGTACGGCTCAGGAGGGGGGGCGCGCTCGCTCGCCCCCCTTTCCTGGCCGGCCGGGTAGCGTGCTCGGACAAGGGTCTGTTGTGGACTTTGGGGGGACCCCCACGCCGATTTTTTTCGGCGTTGGGTTCCCCTTTAAGTCCATTCCAGGCGGCGGAGCCCGCGACGTCTCCGTCGCGGGCCCCGCCTACCTGCACACGCGCTCGAAATGAGCAGACTTCCCTCCGAGCGGGAACAGTTTGCTCATTTCGAAATTGGCCTACACACGGGCGGACTGTTCGCTCAAACCAAGTTTCAGCGGACAGTTTTTCGGAATTTCCGAAAAACTTTGTTCGTCAAACTGTCCGCTGAAACTGTCCGCTGAAGCCCCACACACGAGCGGACTGTCCGCTGAAACACTGTTCAGCGGACAAAGTTGAGCCAACAGTCCGCCCGTGTGTACGCGGCCTAAGGCCGCGTACACACGAGAGGATTGTCCGTCCAACTTAGTTGGAGCGGACAATCCGCTCGTGTGTGGGCTTCAGCAGACTTTTTCAGCGGACAGTCTGGCGGACTAAGTCTTTCGGAATTTCCGTAATTTTGTCCGTCCAAACTTGGTTTCAGCGGACAGTCCGCTCGTGTGTAGGCAAGTTGGACGGACTAAGTATGGCGCATGCTCAGAAAGGATTTACACGCCGAAGGTTGCATTGCAGTGTATTGGACGTCGTATTTCTAGTCCCATCGTACGTGCTGTACACGTCATCGCGCAAGCTTTCAGCGGACTGTCTGTTCATCGTGTGTGGTCAAGTTCGTTCATTCAAAAGTTGGACGGACTGTCTGTCGGATTGTCTGACGGACTTAGTTGGGCAGACAATCCGCCCGTGTGTACGTGACCTTAGTGTGTTAGAGTCATGGGGAGTGTCTCAGATAGCAAGAAATTGAGCTGCAAGTTTGAAAATTACTTGCTAAACTATTGTTAGGCTTGCCAGGCTTCACAAGTTTGTTGCACAATTGCAGCAAGTCCACATTGTATGACTTTAGATCAACTTTCTTTGCAAACATTCTGCAAGCCTGTGGAAAATTCTGGTTCTGTTATGCTATGTAATAGTCATCCCACCACAAGGGGTCACCGTGGCTGAATTTTCATGCTGTAGACTTGCAGAGCTCTTGCTGTAGACTCACCAATGCAACGTTGCTCTTGCTAGAGACTTGCTACAAATTGGAAAAGTGTCAACTAGAACTTGTACTTCAAGTGCTCTGCAAGTGTACAACTTGCCAGTGAAAATGTGCAACAAGTTAACAAGACTTACAATTCAACACTGCCACAAACTGGTGGCAAGTTATGCTTGCTATCTAAGGTTAGTAAAAGAGTTACAGGTAGGGTAATAGTGAAGGCTAGTGCTAGAGTTACAGGAAGGGTCAGTCTAAGCCCACGTACACACGGTCAGAGATGTTGCCAACCAAATCCGTCGGATTTTGCCCGTCGGATTTAGTCCGACGGATTGTGTCCAAAACTGTTGCATACACACGGTCGGGGCAAGTTGGCGAAAAATCCAATCTTTCAGATGACGTAATTTCGTTACGATGGGACTACATTCAGGCTAGTAGCCAATAGCTTTGATATAGGAATTTGATCTGAGCATGCGTGGCACTTGGTCCGATGAAAATGCTTGGATTACACATGATCGGATTAACTCCGTCCGACCCAGTTGGTCGGGAAATATTTCCAACATGTTGGAAAATTGGGTCGGACGGAGATTCGGACGGAATCAGTCCGATGCATACCACACACAGTCGGATTATCTGACGACACGGTCCGATAAGACTCATTCCGACAGATTCTCCGACCGTGTGTACAAGGGCTTAAAATTACTAGGAGAGTTAGTGTCAGAATTACAGGAGTGTTACTCTAAGCCCTTGTACACACGGTCGGTCATTCCGACAACAAAATCCGTCGGATTTTGTCAGACGGATTTTGTCCGAAACTTGTGTTGCATACACACAATCGGACAAAGTTGTCGGAAAATCCGATCATATGTAACGTGATGATGTTATTTTGTTACGACGGGACTACGTTCAGGCTAGTAGCCAATAGCTTTGGTCTAGGAATTTGATCTGAGCATGCGTGGCACTTTGTCCGATCGCAATTCTCTACACACAATCGGACAAAGTCCGATCGGATCATGTTGTCGGAAAGTTTTATAGCCCAGCTCTAAAACTTTGTCCGTCGGATATTCAGACGGAAACAGTCTGATGGAGCCCACACACAGTCGGATTATCCGACAACAGGGTCCGATCGGACATTTTCTGTCAGAATGTCCGACCGTGTGTACAAGGGCTTAGGGTTACAGGGAAGGATAGTGTTAGGGTTACAGGGATTAGTGATAGGGCTACAGGGAAGGTTAGTGTTGGAGCTACAGGGAAAGATAGCGATAGGACTACAGGGAGGGTTAGTGTTGGAGCTACAGGGAAAGATAGTGATAGGACTACAGGGAGGGTTGGTTTTACTGGGAATAGTAGTGTGAGGGTTAGTATTAATAAAAGGAAGTTCCTCATGGGCAAGTAATGGTAAGTGTTAACATTACAATGCTTTAGAACTGAGTAAAATAATTAAACTGATAAAGCCCCTTAAATTTAATTTACTCTTCTTCTGCACACACACAGAAAACCTTCTATCTGCTCACAAGATTTGTTTTGTAAGGAAAGGCATGTAAGAGAAAGCACCTTGAAGGGCCTGTTGTGAGGAAGATGGAAAACATTAGCACTGCATTCATGATGACAGCTTCATTTTAATCTTCTAGGCATAGGAAAGAATGCATTTCACCGGCTTGGCAAATTATTGCATATTCCTTTGTTCTGTAGATAGGAGTTTCTATAGTTGTATGATGCAGAAGCTTAACAGTAAAAATACATTTTTACCAGCCCACAGATTGTCTGAGCTCACAAGCCCTTAAATAATTTATATGAGTTGTCACTTTACAGGTTGCCAGTCCCTTCTAATTGCACCCTAAAATTGTCACTAGATGTAAACCTTATAGTGGAACCAAACCCATTGATTTAACTGCTCCCCAAAACAGTTACATTCAAAATATGCCATGAGTGATATCGGTCACATTTGCTTGGGCTCTCAATTGGACTATCAAGCCATCAAATGGCTGGGGTCATCACATGTGTAGCACCATGGCAACTGCAGATCACACAGAGGCTAAGATGGCAGCTTGCTTGACTGTAAAGGATAGGAGGGTTTAGTTCCCCTTTAAAGCCCAACTCTAGGGCTTCCCACAATGCAAAGGTTAAATGGTTAAGTCTAGGGGAGTACAGAAGAACTGTATTGCTTACCGGGCTCTCTGTTCCAGCACGGTCCTTCAATCCATGGGAGCCTTCTGGCGCAGCCTCCTATGTAAGCTGTTCCCTACTGCTTTTGCACATTTGCACTCACTACATACAATACAGGGATAGTAGCTTTACATTGTATCTGATGATGCTGAGGCTTGCTCACAGACCTGAGCTTTAGGCAGAGCATAAATGCACATGGGGGGTGGTCAGATCAAAGAAGAAGGTAAGTAATACGCCTCTTATGTAACCCCTTAGACTTAAGCAAGCATGTAACCATTTCAATGTGTGTATGTGCGTGTGTGTGTGTGGGGGGGGGGGGGCACTGCAAGGGTTTTTATGCCTGAATTTGGGGTTTAAGCCCAAGAGGAGTCATAAAGAACCGGAATTCAGTTGGATACACCTGGTACTAAAAGCATCAATTTTCAAAGTTGTACCACCACTTTCCTGTGCTCTTACCTCCTTTTCCTTTTGCAATGGGGTGGACTTACTAAAGGCAAATAGACTGTGCACTTTGCAAAATGCAGTTGTTCCAGAGCTTGAATTCAATCATCCAATCATGTGCAGGCAAAAATTATGTTTTTTTTTTTTAAATTTTCCTTGCATGTGGTTGGGTATTCTTTGCAATGTGAAGGTTTACCTTATTTACTAAGCTCTGGAGCAACTGCACTTTGCCAAGTGCACAGTCTATTTGCCTTTAGTAAATCAACCCCAATGTGTACTTTGTAATCTACCAAGCCTGGTCAGACACATCCCTTCTGTTCTTCCACATTATAAACTTGTGTGATTGGGAAGTCTGTCCTGCCCAGCCCTTGGCCTTTAGACCCATTTAAAGAACCACCATGGGTGGTCAGGGAGGGGTTAAGCATGTGATTATTAATACAGAATTGTATTAATTTGTGTTTTTCTAGAGTTACATAGTTAGGATAAAAAAAAAGACACAAGTCTAGTTCAATCAATGGAAAGAAATGGAGTAAATAAATGGAAAACCACCATGTACAGAGTCCTATACCTACAGCTAAACCAGAGGAAGGCAAAATCAAGCTTACAAAGCATGATCCAAATTACTCCAGTAGGAGAAAAGAAAATGTGTTCCTGATCCCGGGAAGGCAATTAGATATTCCCTGGAGCAGCAATCTTCGGTGGTGCCACCTATAAATGTTAATATCTGGTTATATTTTGTACATTTAGGAATGCATCCAGCCCTTTTTTTTTTAAAAAAAAACGAATGAGCTGGTCAGAACTAGTGCTTGAGGGACTTTAGTTCACATTTTCACAGCTCTTAGATTAAAGAAGGCTTTCCGTATTATGGAGGACTCTTTTGATACCTTCCTGGAGTTCATCTTTACATAGTATGACATATGGCAGTATAGGACTATAAAGGTGAGACTTGTACTTTAAATTGTACCTTAAATGACTTTGAGAACAGCAAAGGACAGTAAAGATTCTCCATTGGACATTAAAGTAAATTTGTGCCCATAGGTGGCGTAGGCAAAGTATATGCTTTTCCCTGTAAAGTTATCCGTATGGGTACAGAATTTCAAGACTGGCAAAGGATAATACAATTTTAGTGGTAAGCCTACCTCTAAAAAAAAAAAAAAAAAAAAAAAGAGAAATGTAACATAATATAGCGCTTAGACTTACAGCCATGAAAAAAGATACACAGCTCAGCGATTTGGCACTTTTACTTTACTCCATTCTGTTGCTATAAGCTTCTGTAGTGTTATGATATAAGGAAACATTTGGCATTTGATTAAATCATAACATTTATTTTATGTATGCACATATATATCAAAGGAGAATTTTTACCCTTGAAAATGAGTTAATTATCCCTCAAAAAAGTAGAGTAGAATCTCCTGTCACCGTCCTTTTTGATGTGCACGGTTCCTGGGTTTTTAATATTTATTAACCAACTTCTAGAGCTGGCGGCAGGTAGAAAGAGTTGACTGTAGGACAGTCACAGCACTTTGTAAATTGTTTGCATAGTATAACATCTGGTGCGTTAAAATGTTTCTGCTTTTTTTTTATGTGTTGCAAATGAAGGAATTTTGTCTTAAGTGAAGGTTTATGCCTGTTAAAGCAGTATTAAACCCAAAGACAAAACTGTATTATATTGCAACATACCAATCATTAGATGAGGGGGCTGCATTTGTTTTCTTTTCCTTGACTTTGCCCCGCTGTTATCACCTGATGATCTAGCCAGTAATACCCCCTGTATTAGTGACACACAATTCTGGAGGAATGAGCATGGGAGGAACAGCCGACTGCAGCACTGTCAGTCGGGGTGGGAGGGTAATGTGAAATGTATTAGCAGATTTAGAACCACTAACAGGTTAAAGCCAAACTCCAGCTCACACTTTATAATCATTTTTTTCCTTTTGAGATAAAGGTTTTGCATGAATAATCATCTCAGCTTCGAAAGATTTTACCTACTTCATGACCAGGCAATTTTTTGCTATTCAGCACTGCTTTACTTTACTTTAACTGCTAAATGTGCAGTTATGCAACACTGTACCCAAACTAAATTTATATATATATATATATATATATATATATATATATATATATATATATATATATATATATATATATTGTGGTAGTACGGAATCTCCAATCCTGGGACCAGGTTTTGGGACCAGCCAGCAGTCTGGCTGGATGATTGCACAGGTGGGTCTTGGGCTTAAAACAAAGCCAACACCATGGTTCTGGGCTCCACCCTCCCGAGGAGTCCAGGCGAGTAAGGGTCCTTTCACACGGGGCGGATCAGTTCTGATCCGCCCCGTGGATGTCCGTTTGCTCAGCGGGGATCACTCCGCCGATCCCCGCTGAGCAGGGAGATGACAGGTCTGTCTCCGCACACTGCGCAGGGACGGACCTGTCACAGCGCCGCTCTCCCCTATGGGAGATCGGATGACGACGGACCGCAGTGCCCGTCGTCACCCGATCCGATCCGCAGACGGATGGAAAAATAGCTTTTTCCTCCGTCACACTTTTTCGGATCGGAGCGGGTCGGATGTCAGCGGACATGTCACCGCTGACATCCGACGCTCCATAGAGCTCTATGGAGCACCCGTTCAGGTCCGCCTGAAAAACTGACAGGCGGGCCTGAACGGGACGTTAGTGTGAAAGGGGCCTAAGGGAGAAGTGTGCATGTCTGCACAGGTCAGTCTGTCAGAGCAGACAGAGGGTCCAAGCTTGTGGGCTGAAAAAGAAGCTAGTAAAGAGTGCTGAGGTACTGGGTGTACAGGAACTCTGTTAAAGAGCCAAGAGGGCTGCAGCAGAAGTCTGAGCAGCATTGCTGCTAAAGAGAGCCAGGTGGCTTGGTATTTTTGGTTCTACGTACATTATTGCTGTGGAAAGCTGAAACCCCTGTGTGGGCAACTATTTTGTTATCGGACTTTTATTCTTTAATAAAAGTGGGCCTACAAGCCCTTAAAACGGCATATCTGGCGTGGACTCAGCTCACTGGTAAGCTCTACCTTTAACCACTTCAATACAGGGCACTTTCGCCCCCTTCCTTCCCAGCCCAATTTTCAGCTTTCAGCGCTCTAGCGCTTTCAGTGACAATTGCGCGGTCGTGCTACACTGTACCCAAATGAAATTTTTATCATTTTGTTCGCACAAATAGAGCTTTATTTTGGTGGTATTTATTCACGACTCCGTTTTTTATTTTTTGCGATATAAGCGCAAAAAAGCGGAAATTTGGAGAAAAAAAAACTATTTTCTTTTTTCTACTTCAATAAAAATCCAATAAAATCAAATTTTGTCATAAATTTAAGCCAAAATGTATTCTGCTACATGTTTTTGGTAAAAAAAAAATCCGTTAAGTGTATAATAATTGGTTTGTGTGATCACGGACATATGTACGCAAATGATCATGTACATATGTGTGCAGGTGATCACGTACATATGTGTGCAGATAATCATTGGGACATGTGATTTTAGTGGGACATATGTGGGGGACATGTTTTTATTATTAGGGACATGTGTTTTTATTATTTGGGGACATGTATGTTTTGGGGACATGTGTGGGGACATTGTGTTTATACTGTGTGATGTGTTTACTGTGTGGTGTGTTTACTGTGTACACTAGACTGGTGATCAGTGAGTAAAAAGCTGTAAAAAGCAGCTCATACTCACTGATCAGCAGCCGGCTGCAGCGATCTGCTCTCCTCTCCACAGCGATGACTTCTGTGTGAGGAGAGGAGGAGCCGATTGCCTAGCAACCGGCTGTTTGTTTACATCACATGACGGCCGTGATTGGACACGGCCGTCATGTGATCAGGAGGGCCAATCACAGAGCCCTCCTGCCGATCTGAGATGCGCCGTGTCCGGGTGACACGGGCGCATCGGGATCGCGCCGCTGCGCGGGCGCGCTCGCGCGGGCGCGATCCCGCTACTCCTGAATGACGTTCCTGAACGTCATATCAGGAGTAGGCGGCTCCCACCCGGCCGTATATGTGCATTGGCCGGGTGGGAAGTGGTTAAGCTAAAATAACCCCCAAATATTACAAGTGGTGTTCGAATGCGGGCACAAGACGGTGGAATCCGGGTCCTTGCTCTACAGTAAGTTCAAGTCAGGAACTTTTGGCTGTGTGTGGAAGTGCAGCCAGGCAAAAGGCATTGCGTGTTGCAGGTGGTGTACCTGTGAATGAAAAGTCAAATTTTTTTTTCTCTTGCTATGAACTGTGTTTGTGTGCATGAGACAGCACAATCAGTGTGTGCAATGTGCAGGTGAGGAAAGCTTGCATGAAGAGAAAAGCAACTTGCTTTAAAAGAGACAGAGCTCTGTGGTTGGAGGGGTTGTTACCGCCCGAACGAGCCCCATACATACCTGATCAGAGTTTATCAAAGAGAAAAAGGGCTGGGGTTGTCCCTAGCAACACTGGTGCAATGAGTGCACAGGTGACTGCTGTTCTGGAGAGGCCACCAGCATTTGAATCTGCAGTGGATTGGTGCAAGCGGCATTTAGCAGCACTGAACCAAGCTACAGAGGAAAGGAAGCCAACCCTCAGTGCAAGGGGAAAGCCGCTGGATGTCCATAACTGGAAGAGGGCTGTTGCCCCTGGCAAAGCTGCTGCAGTTAAAACCGCTATTGTGAAAGATGTGAATGTGTCACAGCATGAGACGGGATCCAGCAGAGAGAAGCCCATGCTATATGCAAGGAGAGAGGCTGATCAAAGGCTGAGGATGAGAGTGGTTGCCCATAGCAACACAGAGGAAGCCAGTCGGGCTGTCTCTGTACCATGGGCTATGTCTAATAAGGATCGTGGAAAGTGGCTTAAGGAGGAGCCAATTTATCATGCTGGAGAGAGCCAGCAAAGTTCTGCTGGGAGAGTGCGGTCTCCCATGGCAACCGGAGTGAAATTTATGCCTGAAAGGAGCTGCAGTAGAGGTTTGGTTCAGCGTCCCCACAAAGAGGCCTGTGCATTCCGGCCAGCTGGGAATCGCCAGGAGAGAATCGCTTTTGGAAAAAATCGTCCAGTACCATGCCTGGAATGTGGCCAGCTGGGGCATGGCATGTTTTCTTGCCCTAGGTTGTGGAATACGGCTGGAGATAATGTTGCTGAGAAAGTTTTGTCTGTAGGCCCAGATTCCGGTCAAAATATGTTTGCAGTCACCCCTAGCAAAAAGAAGTTTCCTGTTGTGCCTGCAGGGGGTGCTAAACGGTGGGAGATGCCTGCTGTAGTTTCATCCCATGGCCACCAGGAGGAGTTGGCCAGTAAAAGTGCAGCAGAGGACTGGTGCATAAGACGACGTACTCAAATGAAGATGGTGACCCCAACTACTGCGGTGGATAAGACTGTCTTTAATGAAATGATGGCTGGAACTGCTGATTTCATGTATAAAAGGACTGGTTACGAGACTGTCCATGATGATGTGAGAGTGACCCCAGTTAGTGGGGCCACTGAATGTGCACTTGAGAATGACTTTTCCCTATATAGTGGGAATGCAAGGGTTAAAATCCAAATAGAACCTGTGTTGATGACTAAAACTGTTGTGTCTAATGACTATCGGGCTCAAGTTGACCATGGGCTGGGACAGCCTACAAATGCGAAAAATGCTATAAGTGTTACTGTTAATGAAAAGTTTAATGCTGTTGGGAAAACTTTTGCTCTGAAAGAACCTGGGGTTATCAAAAATGGGCCGTTGCCTGTAGCAACTGGTGGTAAGACAGCACAGTTGTCCACAGGAATCTCCAGGGAACTTCATGTGTTGGAGTCAGAGGTTGCCCTGGACAACTGCGATGTCACTCTGGTGGGACAGAATGGAACTGTACTGTGTAATGGTAATGTGTTGGTGCAAGCTGCTAGTACTAAAAATGTGCAGGTAAATGGTGGATTAACACAACCTGTGAAAAATGCAAAGGTGTGTGAGGTTTATGAAATGCAAGCAGAGAAAGGTGGTGAATATGGTGTATTGCAACCTGTGCTACCACCGTCTGACATGATTTACAATGACTGGTGTAATGAGTCTGCAACTAAGCCAGTCTGTTCTTATGTGTCTCCTTGGGCAGATGGATCGGTGCTGAGGAGTACCGCAGAAGGGAGCGCACATACAACAGATTGGGATGGTTGGAGCAAAAATCTTATCTCCCTGATAGATAAGGCTTTTATGCACAAAGATAAGGTGGACAAGGTTTCTGCTGGGCCAGCAGGAGGGGATGCAGAACAGCCTGTACCTGAGGGCGCGGTGGCTGCTGCAGGAGTTAACCCTTGTGAGCAGGATGAACCAAATAAGGGCACAGCAGAGACATTGTCCGTGACCCACAAAACTGAGGTTGGCATGGAGTGTCAACGTGACGTCACTGGTAATGTTCTGGAGTAGTTCACTGATGCTGAGCCTGAGAAGTTGGGTATGAGTCCAGCAATTGGCAGCGCTCTGGTGGAGCACCAGGCTGTGTTTACCTCCAGCCGGGAGGAGGTTCCGTTAACCATTGCAACTTTTCAAGTCTCAGCAAGTGAGTCTCTCTGCATCCCCAGTGTCATGAAAATCCCCAGGAAGGACTTGGGTCTGAAGTCAAGGGCCTGGTTATTAACCAAAGCATTAAAAGAGATGCTTGAACTTTGGGATGTACAGCCAATCTATACTAGTGTGTCTCCTCCACGGTCTGATGGGCTGGTACTGCGCAGTACCACTAGTTGGAGCACTGTATGGCAGGCTGTACAGAGCAAAGCAAAACAGGACAGGAATGGTTTATTCCTAAATCTGCTACTTTTGTTAAAAGTTGCCGCTACGCATGCTGCTAGATTAGATCCAGAAGAAATATTTGAGACAGACGTTGGAGAAGTTGAAAATAAGCCTAAATTGCCTGTGGTTACACCTCCTAACAGCCAGATGGGAAGCATTTCTGCTGCTATGGTCCAGTGTGGTGCTGGTCAGTTGTCGGTGAAGGGCGTGTATACTGCACCAGTAGAAAAACCACATGAGGTGGAAGGGCCAGGTGTGGACCTGAAAGCAGCAGAGATCCTGACCAGGGCTCAAACAAAGGTGGTTAAAGAGACTGGGGTCCCCAGTCCAGTGCTTGGTTTAGGTGACAAACCTAATAAGGTCCCCGGGACAGGGGAATGGGCAAGGAGCGTGGTAAAAATTGTAAGTGGATCAGACGAGAGCTGGCCTGTTCCGGTGGATAAAAATACAGATGGCATCAGAACGGGTCAAGTGGTAGGACAGCTGCCTGCAGAGTGGGTGAACCCAGGGGAGGTGGTGTCCTGTGAGGTTCCTGTGGGTGATGGCGGTCCTCTGGTATGTGTGCCCTCTGCAGACTCTGCCCTAGCAAATTTTGAAAAAAAAGGAATTGGTGACATGTGCAACATTGAGAGGTCTAATGTTGGTTTGAATATGTCTGTCAATGATGAACCAAATAATGTGTTAATGGTACATGATAATGTGGTGCCCAAAGGTACAGGTAAACCTGGTAATCAATTAGTGACTGCTGAGTCAGGTACCAGAAATAAGAGGTGGGTTTCCGTTCTAAACACTATAGAAATAGGCCCCCTACAGTCTCAGAACAGTACTGCTGAGAGAGTTTTGGGGAAACCTGGGAACCTGAAGCGTGGAGGCAGAAGGGTTGGTAGAAAGACCAACGGGAACCCATTAGGATTTCAGGAGAGGAAGTGCTTATGGAAATTCACTCGGAAGAAAAGTTGGGAAGGTTGCATCAAAGCTCATAGCAGAGTGACAGTAAGGCTTAGAGGGAGACACCAAAGGAGGCATTGGGTGGAGTTCCCCGTTAGGAGAAGCGAGGTTGGACAGGAGGGTACTTCTGTAAATGGTATCTGGCACAGAGGTGCCAAAAGTAACTTGGGTGTTCCGCCCTCTGGGTCGAAACAAAGGGGGGGGGATATGTGGTAGTACGGAATCTCCAATCCTGGGACCAGGTTTTGGGACCAGCCAGCAGTCTGGCTGGATGATTGCACAGGTGGGTCTTGGGCTTAAAACAAAGCCAACACCATGGTTCTGGGCTCCACCCTCCCGAGGAGTCCAGGCGAGTAAGGGAGAAGTGTGCATGTCTGCACAGGTCGGTCTGTCAGAGCAGACAGAGGGTCCAAGCTTGTGGGCTGAAAAAGAAGCTAGTAAAGAGTGCTAAGGTACTGGGTGTACAGGAACTCTGTTAAAGAGCCAAGAGGGCTGCAGCAGAAGTCTGAGCAGCATTGCTGCTAAAGAGAGCCAGGTGGCTTGGTATTTTTGGTTCTACGTACATTATTGCTGTGGAAAGCTGAAATCCCTGTGTGGGCAACTATTTTGTTATCGGACTTTTCTTTCTTTAATAAAAGTGGGCCTACAAGCCCTTAAAACGGCATATCTGGCGTGGACTCAGCTCACTGGTAAGCTCTACCTTTAAGCTAAAATAACCCCCAAATATTACAATATATATATATATATATATATATATATATATATATATATATTTCCCACACAAATACTGTACAGATTTCTTTTGATGGTAGTTGACCATCACTGATTTGTTTTTATTGTTTGTGCTTTACCCACTTCAGCTCTGGAAGGTTTTATCACCTTAATGATCAGACCATTTTTTGCAATATGGCACTGCATTGCTTTAACTGACAATTGCACGGTTGCTGTACCTAAATAAAATTGGCGTCCTTTTTTTCCCAAACTTAAAGCTTTCTTTTTGCTCATATTCGATCATCTCCATGATTTTTATTTTTTGCGCTATAAACAAAAAAAGAAAATTTTGATAAAAAAGTTTTTTGCCTTCTGCTATAAAACATACCCAATAAAAAATGTAAAACATCTACTTTCTTCATCAATTTAGGTCAATATGTATTCTGCTACACATTTTTGGTAAAAAAAAAAAAAATACCAAGAAGCGTATATTGATTGGTTTGTACAAAAGTTATAGCATCTACAAACTATGGGATATTTTTACGTAATTTTTATTTATTATTTTTTACTAGTAATGGCGGCGATCGGCAATTTTTAGCAGGACTGCGACATTCCAGCGGACAAATCGGACACCTAGCTGACACTTTTTGGGGACCAGTGACATTATTACATTGATCAGTGCTAAAAAAAATTGCACTGTTACTGTATTAATGACACTGGCAGGGAAAGGGTTAACATCAGAGGCAATCAAAGGGTTAAGTGTGTCCCTAGGGGGTGCTTTCTAATTGTGGGGGATGTGCTTTGACTAACCCCTGTACACACAATTCGAAAAACGGACGACAGATTGTCTGTTTTTTAGGGGTTTTTTTTGCATGCAAGTCGCATATGGAACATGAAGAGTTTACTAAAGTTAAAATTTGTGTACGACAGAATAAAAAAATTGGATGTGATGTTAAATGTGTAGTGTATTTGTATTGTATTTTCGGACGACAAATGTACTGATTAAGTGAAAATTGCACGATCTGGTATCGTGCCAGAATTTTTTTTGTGCTTGTCTGATTGGATAATATTGGATGAACTGTCGTGATCGTCTCTCGAAAGCTCTGTACTAACGATCCAATTATCGTACGATCACTTCAAAAGCGGAATTTTTTGGACGATTTTCGGATCGTGTGCATGGGCCTAGTAAGGAAAACTGAGATCCGTGTTTCTGTTTAGCAGAAACACAAGATCTCCATTTTCCCCTCTGGTAGAACAGGGATCTGCCTTGTTTACATAGACAGACCACCATTCTGCTTCTCCTCAGAACGATCAGCACATCACGGCTGACATCACGTCCCCTGGACCCGCTGAATGGCTCCTGCTGTGTCCAATCACAGCAGGAGCAGGGCTCCGGTGGTGCGCATGCATGCCCCAAGAGCCAAAGAAAAAAATCACTTACAGGTATGTGATTTAATGGAAAAAGACCAAAGATGTTGAAAAAAACCAATATTTTTTACTTTCTGCTATAAAACATATGCATTTTTATTTTTTTTTCATAAAGAATGAAAACAGAAATTACAATTTCTTTCACTCACAGTAGACCATTTTCCCTGACCGGGTTTCACCTTTCTGCTTAATTATTTGAAAAAGGGATGCAAGTAAATAGGTACTATATATAGTTAGGATGAAAAAAACACACATCCATCTATTTCAACCAATACAAAATTAACAAAATAGTTAAAAAAAATAATACAATTCCATATACACAATCTTTCACCCACAGTTGACCCAGAGGAAGGCGAAAAACCCCAAGATCCAATTTGCTACAGGAGGGGAAAAATTCCTTCGTGATCCCCCCGTGAGGCAATTGGATATTCCCTGGATCAACTTTACCTATAAATGTTAGTATCCAGTTATACTGTGTACGTTTAGAAAATAATCCAGGCCCTTTTTAAGGCAATCTACTGAGCTGGCCAGAACCACCTCTGGAGGGAGTCTATTATACATTTTCACAGCTCTTACTGTAAAGAAACCTTTCAGTATTTGGAAATGAAAGCTCTTTTCCTCTAGGTGTAAAGAGTGCCCCCTCGTCCTCTGTGATGGCCTAAAAGTGAATAACTTTCTTTATATAGACCACTTATGTATTTGCAAATGTTGATCATATCCCCCCTTAATCTCCTCTTCTCAAGAGAGAATAAATTCAGTTCCATAATCTTTCCTCATAGCAGAGCTCATCCATAGTGATGGCCGAACGGTTCGCCCGGCGGTCGTTTCGCGGCGAATTTCCGACTTTCGCCGTCCGCGGGTTCGAACGCCTTTTTCCGTCGTTCGCCCCGGCGGACTTACGTGTTTAATGTATACAAGAACTTTAACCTTTCGTGACACGTTTATCATGTGTTACAGGACAACCAATTGAGACATGACAGCTCATGGACACTTGGACATTCCCCCTAACCTATAAATACACCCGATCCGGTGGCCATTTTACATTCTTTCTTCTGTCACTGTAGGGAAAGGATCCTGTGTGGAGTAGGGACAGAGAAAACGCTAGCTATTTGGTACACAAAAGTTCTTTTCAGGACTGGTATAGGTGTTAGGTCAGCAGCCTGAGTTTCTTTTGTCAGTTTAGATAAAGGGACAGAGCGCTGTATGCTGCTATTTTAGGGACAGCTCAGCCAGATTAGTCTTTCTTCATCATCATCATCATCATCATCATTAGCTGTTACTATCAGGTCCACAAAAGAGCTGTTCCAGCTAATCGTTCCAGCCTACTCTTTTTTGCCAATTTGTATAGGGACAGGCAGGAAGCAGTGTGTCAGGCAGTGAGGATAATTTTAAAGACTTGCTGTTACTATTAGTTCCACAAAGGTTCTTTTCAGGACTGGTATCAGTGGTACGGTAATAGGCTTGTACACGTATAATATTCTTTCTTCCAAATATAGAAAGAATATTATACTTGACTGCTGCCCTTCTGCTGCAGTCTGCTAATCATTCACAACTCACTTGTTCCACAAAGCTCTTTATCAGGACTGGTAACTTGGTCTGTCTAGGGTGCTACGGTACATAGGCTTGGGTGCGGTACAGTCTGCTGTTCTGTAAGGACCGCTATCGGTCCACAATACATAGGGTTGCCGTGCACTACTGCTGACCGCTGCCCTATACTGCAGCAGTCCTTCAGCGGTATAGGGACTGACGCACAGTCTGCTAAACACTAATACACAACCTGCTTGGTCCACAAAAGTTCTTATAAGGACTGGTAACTTGGTATAGGGTGCTACGGTACATAGGCCTGAGTGCAGTACAGTCTGCTGTTCTGTAAGGACCGCTATCGGTCCACAATACATAGGGTTGCCGTGCACTACTGCTGACCGCTGCCCTATACTGCAGCAGTCCTTCATTGGTATAGGGACTGACGTACAGTCTGCTAATCACTAACACACAACCTGCTTGGTCCACAAAAGTTCTTATAAGGACTGGTAACTTGGTATAGGGTGCTACGGTACATAGGCCTGAGTGCAGTACAGTCTGCTGTTCTGTAAGGACCGCTATCGGTCCACAATACATAGGGTTGCCGTGCACTACTGCTGACCGCTGCCCTATACTGCAGCAGTCCTTCATTGGTATAGGGACTGACGTACAGTCTGCTAATCACTAACACACAACCTGCTTGGTCCACAAAAGTTCTTATAAGGACTGGTAACTTGGTATAGGGTGCTACGGTACATAGGCCTGAGTGCGTTACAGTCTGCTGTTCTGTAAGGACCGCTATCGGTCCACAATACATAGGGTTGCCGTGCACTACTGCTGACCGCTGCCCTATACTGCAGCAGTCCTTCAGCGGTATAGGGACTGACGCACAGTCTGCTAAACACTAACACACAACCTGCTTGGTCCACAAAAGTTTTTATAAGGACTGGTAACTTGGTATAGGGTGCTACGGTACATAGGCCTGAGTGCAGTACAGTCTGCTGTTCTGTAAGGACCGCTATCGGTCCACAATACATAGGGTTGCCGTGCACTACTGCTGACCGCTGCCCTATACTGCAGCAGTCCTTCATTGGTATAGGGACTGACGTACAGTCTGCTAATCACTAACACACAACCTGCTTGGTCCACAAAAGTTCTTATAAGGACTGGTAACTTGGTATAGGGTGCTACGGTACATAGGCCTGAGTGCGTTACAGTCTGCTGTTCTGTAAGGACCGCTATCGGTCCACAATACATAGGGTTGCCGTGCACTACTGCTGACCGCTGCCCTATACTGCAGCAGTCCTTCATTGGTATAGGGACTGACGTACAGTCTGCTAATCACTAACACACAACCTGCTTGTTCCACAAAAGTTCTTATAAGGACTGGTAACTTGGTATAGGGTGCTACGGTACATAGGCTTGAGTGCGGTACAGTCTGCTGTTCTGTAAGGACCGCTATCGGTCCACAATAGATAGGGTTGACGTGCACCACTGCTGACCGCTGCCCTATACTGCAGCAGTCCTTCAGCGGTATAGGGACTGACGTACAGTCTGCTAAACACTAATACACAACCTGCTTGGTCCACAAAAGTTCTTATAAGGACTGGTAACTTGGTATAGGGTGCTACGGTACATAGGCTTGAGTGCGGTACAGTCTGCTGTTCTGTAAGGACCGCTATCGGTCCACAATAGATAGGGTTGACGTGCACCACTGCTGACCGCTGCCCTATACTGCAGCAGTCCTTCAGCGGTATAGGGACTGACGTACAGTCTGCTAAACACTAATACACAACCTGCTTGGTCCACAAAAGTTCTTATAAGGACTGGTAACTTGGTATAGGGTGCTACGGTACATAGGCTTGAGTGCGGTACAGTCTGCTGTTCTGTAAGGACCGCTATCGGTCCACAATAGATAGGGTTGACGTGCACCACTGCTGACCGCTGCCCTATACTGCAGCAGTCCTTCAGCGGTATAGGGACTGACGTACAGTCTGCTAAACACTAATACACAACCTGCTTGGTCCACAAAAGTTCTTATAAGGACTGGTAACTTGGTATAGGGTGCTACGGTACATAGGCTTGAGTGCGGTACAGTCTGCTGTTCTGTAAGGACCGCTATCGGTCCACAATAGATAGGGTTGACGTGCACCACTGCTGACCGCTCACCTATACTGCAGCAGTCCTTCAGCGGTATAGGGACTGACGTACAGTCTGCTAATCACTAACACACAACCTGCTTGTTCCACAAAAGTTCTTATAAGGACTGGTAACTTGGTATAGGGTGCTACGGTACATAGGCTTGAGTGCGGTACAGTCTGCTGTTCTGTAAGGACCGCTATCGGTCCACAATAGATAGGGTTGACGTGCACCACTGCTGACCGCTGCCCTATACTGCAGCAGTCCTTCAGCGGTATAGGGACTGACGTACAGTCTGCTAAACACTAATACACAACCTGCTTGGTCCACAAAAGTTCTTATAAGGACTGGTAACTTGGTATAGGGTGCTACGGTACATAGGCTTGAGTGCGGTACAGTCTGCTGTTCTGTAAGGACCGCTATCGGTCCACAATAGATAGGGTTGACGTGCACCACTGCTGACCGCTGCCCTATACTGCAGCAGTCCTTCAGCGGTATAGGGACTGACGTACAGTCTGCTAAACACTAATACACAACCTGCTTGGTCCACAAAAGTTCTTATAAGGACTGGTAACTTGGTATAGGGTGCTACGGTACATAGGCTTGAGTGCGGTACAGTCTGCTGTTCTGTAAGGACCGCTATCGGTCCACAATAGATAGGGTTGACGTGCACCACTGCTGACCGCTCACCTATACTGCAGCAGTCCTTCAGCGGTATAGGGACTAAGAGTTTTGTCACAGGGTCATTTAAAAAATGACATGCAGAGGAAGAGGCAGGCCCTTCCGCAGGGGTGGTAGGGGTAGGGCAGGAGCAACAGGCTTGAGCCAAAGTGGGAAGTTGCAGAAGGTGCGTTCAATTACTTTAAAGGATGCACCAGACTTGGTTGAGTGGCTCGCTCAGCCTTACTCTTCTGCACCCTCCTCATCCTCTCGATCTGCACCCTCTTCTTCACTCTCTGCTATGTGCACCCCCAAAGACACTACCACCAACAACACGACCACCACCACCACCACCACATACCTTCCGCTTGAGTCACTGGAATTATTTTCCGATCCATATCAAGAGGACATTTCTGATGCGCAGCCACTCTTGGTATTGGATCAGGAAGAGGAGGTAGCAACAAGCGCTACTCAGCAGTCTGACGCCAGTACCCAGATCAGCCCAAGGAGGAGGTTGGTCCCCGGTGTTGCTGCCTACTCTACTTATAGCGGTGGGGAAGGTGACGTTGATGATGACGTGTCTAGTGATGTCACGTGGGTGCCCACAAGAGAGGAAGAGGAGGGGAGTTCAGAGGGAGATATGGACCAGCAGATAGGGAGGAGAAGCAGCAATGACTTACATTGCACAGCAGGGACAAAGCAGACTGCAAATGTATCAGGAGCGAGTCATCGACCATGTACGGTCACATCTGGCGCTCCCAGGACACCGGCACATGGCTCCGCAGTGTGGGCTTTTTTTAACGTGTCCGCTGCTGACAATAGCGTTGCCATCTGCAATCTTTGCAGTCAACGCGTTAGTCGCGGTAAGCCCAATACTCACCTAGGGACGACCGCCTTAAGAAGGCACATGAGCAGCCATCACCGAGCCCAGTGGGAGCAACGGAACACACAAAGCCACACTGCAGGCTCTCACCGTCCAGCCTCGTCTTCTACTTCTCCTTCTCCTCTCTCCTCACAATTGTCCTCCACTCCACCTTCCATCACGCCAAGCTCACATTTTTCTGCAAAAAGGCAGGCTTCCGTGGGCCTAATGTTTGAGCGTAAAAAAATGATGACGCCGGATAACCCTCTTGCCCAACGGTTGGCGGCTGGCTTGTCAGAACTCATAGCCCGCCAACTACTGCCATATAAACTGGTGGACTCGGAGGCCTTTCGCAAATTTGTGGCCATTGGAACACCACAATGGAAGGTCCCAGGAAGGAAGTATTTCTCAGAGAAGGGCATCCCAGAGCTATATGGCCATGTTCAGCGGCAAGTGAATGTATCTCTGGCACACAGTGTCGGTGCCAAGATACATCTGACCACAGACACGTGGTCTAGCAAACACGGGCAGGGAAGGTATATCAGTTTTACTGCCCACTGGGTGAACCTTCTGACGGCCGTCAAGCATGTAACCCGTGGCACCCGTGTAGATTTGGTTTTACCGCCACGGATTGCATGCAGGCCTGACTCTTCTTCTCCTCCTCCTACTCCATCCTCCTCCCTCTCCTCCTCAGCTGCCTCCTCCTTTTCCGCTGCTAGCGTCTCTTCCACTGCACCGCCCAAGCTCCCCAGAACCTATTCCACATGCCAGGTGAGACGTTGCCATGCCGTGCTGCGTCTGTTGTGCCTGGAAGCAAAGAGCCACACTGGCCCGGCACTCCTTTCAGCTTTGCGTTCACAGGCAGATGAGTGGCTAACACCGCTCAATTTGACAGTTGGTAAAGTGGTGTGTGACAACGGTGCCAATCTGCTTAGCGCATTGAAACAGGGCAAAATCACGCACGTGCCGTGCATGGCACACGTCTTAAACTTGGTCGTGCAGCGATTCCTTGTCAAATACCCTGGGGTCCAGGACATCTTGCGGCAGGCAAGGAAAATCTCGGCCCATTTCAGAAGATCTTACACGGCCATGGCTCGCCTTGCTGACATTCAGCGGCGACACCATCTGCCGGTCAGACGTCTTATTTGCGATTGCCCGACGCGATGGAACTCAACCTTCTATATGCTTGATAGGCTGCTCCAGCAGAAACGTGCAGTTAACGTCTACCTGTATGAACTCTGCGAAAGAAACGGTTCTGGGGAGCTGGGTTTTTTTTCACCGCGCCAGTGGCTGCTCATGCGCGACACATGCAGACTTCTGCGGCCATTTGAGGAGATCACCAAACTGGTCAGTCGCAGCCATGGCGCCATCAGTGACATGGTACCTTATGCCTTCTTTCTGGAGCGTGCATTGCGTCGTGTCATTGATCAGGCTGTGGAGGAGCAGGAGCGGGAAGATGAGGAAGTCGCAATGCTGGATGAATTCCCAGGGGGGGCTACTCTATCTGAGACAAGTCAACAACAGGAGTCTGATGAGGAGTCAGAGGAGGATGGTGCCGGGGCGGATGAGCAGGAGCAAGAAGAGCATGCTTTAAACCTTTCTGGGATCCCTGTTGTGCGAGGATGGGGAGAGGAGAATGAAGAGGACGACATTATCCTGGATGATGAGCAGGAGCCAGGCCACCACACCGCTTCCACTTTAGTGCAAATGGGGGCCTTCATGCTCCAGTGTTTTAATAGGGACCCCCGTATAAAAAGCATGAGGGTCAAGGACCAGTACTGGGTGGCAACGTACTTAGACCCCCGGTACAAACACAAAATGGCGGAAATGTTACCGCCGTCGCAGAGGGCTGTCAGAATGCAGCACTTCCAGGCCTTGCTTCGAGAAATGCTGCATTCTGCTTTTGCGTGCGCTGGCAGAGGAGCAATTCCCACTCCCAGAGAAGGATTTGCGGGTACCAATCCAACAGCGCCTGCAAGAAGAGGCCGGTTTGAAGATGTGTTGGTGACTTCGGATATGAGGTCATTCTTTCAGCCGACCCATCGACAGGTGTCATCCGGATCCAGCATCAGGGAACGCCTAGACCGTCAGGTGTCCGACTACATTGGGTTAACGGCCGATGTGGACGCTCTGAGGAGTGATGAACCCCTAGACTACTGGGTGGGCAGGCTTGACCTCTGGCCAGAGCTTGCCCAATTTGCAATCGAACTGTTGGCTTGCCCCTCATCCAGTGTCCTGTCCGAAAGGACGTTCAGCGCAGCAGGGGGGATTGTGACCGATAAGCGTACTCGCCTAGCTCACCACAGTGTTAACTACCTCACATTTCTAAAAATGAATGAGGCATGGATCTCGGAGGAATTCAACACATGTGATCAGTAGACCATGTATATGTCTATAAACAATTTTTGGAATCAAGCACACAGACCTTCTTAATTCATTTGGCTCACTTCCCTGACCCAAAAAAGCACACCGTACTATATGCCCCTACCCTCCTCTTTGAAGAGGTTGAGCGGTGTCATATTTCTACTGGGGCTGCTTATTATGAGGGGTTCCCACCATCCCTGTGCTGTGCTGACTTCCTCCTGGGTGTTCTTATTATGAGGGGCTCCCACCATCCCTGTGCTGTGCTGACTTCCTCCTGGGGGTTCTTATTATGAGGGGATCACACCATCCCTGTGCTGTGCTGACTTCCTCCTGGGGCTGCTTACGGTGCTGCTGTCAGCGCTGTATGTCACGGAGCTGCTGTCAGCGCTGTATGTCACGGAGCTGCTGTCAGCGCTGTATGTCACGGAGCTGCTGTCAGCGCTGTATGTCACGGAGCTGCTGTCAGCGCTGTATGTCACGGAGCTGCTGTCAGCGCTGTATGTCACGGAGCTGCTGTCAGCGCTGTATGTCACGGAGCTGCTGTCAGCGCTGTATGTCACGGAGCTGCTGTCAGCGCTGTATGTCACGGAGCTGCTGTCAGCGCTGTATGTCACGGAGCTGCTGTCAGCGCTGTATGTCACGGTGCTGCTGTCAGCGCTGTATGTCACGGAGCTGCTGTCAGCGCTGTATGTCACGGAGCTGCTGTCAGTGCTGTATGTCACGGAGCTGCTGTCAGCGCTGTATGTCACGGAGCTGCTGTCAGCGCTGTATGTCACGGAGCTGCTGTCAGCGCTGTATGTCACGGTGCTGCTGTCAGCGCTGTATGTCACGGAGCTGCTGTCAGCGCTGTATGTCACGGAGCTGCTGTCAGCGCTGTATGTCACGGAGCTGCTGTCAGCGCTGTATGTCACGGAGCTGCTGTCAGCGCTGTATGTCACGGAGCTGCTGTCAGCGCTGTATGTCACGGTGCTGATGTCAGTGCTCTGTATTACGGTGCTGCTGTCAGTGCTCTGTATCTCCTGCACCCTCTTGTTTGCCTACCCTGGTCCCTGACCTTCCCTCTCCTCCATTGCCTTCATTAGCTCCATAGTCCTGAATTGTCAGAACAATTTCCCAAATAAAAAAAAAATGCTTGTAGTTATCGATCCCAAATTCACCTCATACATGTATTATGCTATTGTCCAGGTGGTGGGACTACGTGCTACCCCCTAATAATTACCCCGTGGCCGCAAATTCGACCTAAAGGTTTGCGAAATTCGCCTCCCATTGAAGTCAATGGAGCCCGCGGCGAACGGTCGTTTTCGCGAACGTTTGTGTCCGTTCGCGTTTCGCGTTCGCGAAACGTCCCGTCGGAAGTTCGTCCATCACTACTCATCCATGCCTCTTTCCAGTTTGGTTGCCCTTCTCTGCCCTTTCTCCAGTTCCCCGATATCCTTTTTGAGAACTGGTGCCCAAAACTGAACTGCATATTCCAGATGAGGTCTTACTAATGATTTGTACAGGGCCAAAATGATATCTCTCTCTATGGAGTCCATACCTCTCTTAATACAAGAAAGGACTTTGCTCGCTTTGAAAACTGCAGCTTGGCATTGCATGCTGTTATTGAGCTTATGATCTACCAAAACCCCCAGATTCTTACTCACCATTGATTTCCCCAGTTGTACTCCCCCTAGAATGTATGATGCATGCATATTCTTAGCCCCCAAGTGCATAACTTTACATTTATCAACATTAAGCCTCATCTGCCACATAATCTGGTGATCCAGCCAGATAGCTCCACTTTAGTATGTAAAAAAATATCCTTTGTGCCTTTAACCCCTTCCTGCCACTGCCCCAGCTCTTTAAGAGAATCTTACTGCCCGGAGATGGGCATCCAAATCATATGACCATAGAAATTCCTGTCATAGCAGTGACATGATCTGAAACTCCCAATTGAAAATATGCATCAGGAGCTTTCTGTGATATTTTAGTTAATGTGCTGGAAGTGCACTCTCAACACAGAAAACCATTCCCTATGGATGGATATTTGCAGTCACTTGGGGTTAAAGCCCACCCGTCCAGCTGCCGCATATATGCCTACAGCCAGCAAGAATGTACCCATGTGCCCACTCCTTTACTATGTTATATGTAAGTCACAGCTTAGACAAGATCAGAACATGGAAAGCACCTGATGCACTGTTGGAACTGATCTTATTTCCAGGGTCAGATTTGCTGAGCTACAGCATTTGTACATAGGGGCCAAGCTTCAAATTTGTATTTGACATCTAGTGGCATAGAAAAAACATTCAAAGTATTAATTTGCAAAGATGGTTATTTTGAAACTGCTTCCACATTGTCATACAGTCCTTATGGATGATTGATTTTGCCATGAAATTAATGATTTTATAATTTGTCTCATTTATAATGACACTAATATAACAATTTTGGTAGAAAGTAATAAAAGTGGTAAAGGCTATTATTTCCATGTGTGGGCATTTTTTTTATGTAAACTAGAACAATTTACAAGCAAAATAAGTTAAAACAAAATAACAAAAAAAAGAAAAAAATAATAATAATGGTGTAAAAAGAATTTATTAATAAAAAAAAAAGTATTTCATGCGGACAGGCTAAACATGGGAATGATTTATTTAGGCACGTCAAAGGATAACTGAGGTTTAATAAGATGTTAAATATATGGGAATATATTTTGTTTTTTTTAAGGTTGCTTTAAAGTGGTTGTATAATCATTTTTGGTACTTTTACCTACAGGAAAGCCTATAATAAGGCTTACCTGTAGGTAAAAAAAATATCTCCTAAACCTGTACGGTTTAGGAGATATTCCCCTCGGTATGCGCCGCTGACTGGGGATTCTCGGCCTGAAAATCTGGCAGTGTCCGGCCGGCTGGAATGAAATCTCCCGTGCGCATGCGCGGGAGTGACGATATCGATATCCACGATAGCCACTCACAGCGCCGGAGCCGCGATACCCGGAAGAAACGCAGAGGGAGCATGTCGGCTCCCTCGGCGTGGATCGGGCCAGATGTTCTAAGGTAAGTATTTCATAATGAGCTAGTATGCGGTGCATACTAGCTCATTATGCCTTTTGCTTTGCAGGTGTAAAAAAATAAAATAAAAATAGCGGGTTTACTACCGCTTTAACAATATCGTATGCAGATTGAAGGCCACCCTGTTATCTGCATATGAATGGAACAAAGGTAATACAATGTAACAGCTCTTGAACAGTGTTTGTGCAAAAGCTCCATAATTATATTGCAGTGGCTGCAGCTTCTTCTGTGTTATGCCTTGTACACATGGTCGGTATTTCCGACAACAAAATCCGTTGGATTTTTTCCGACGGATTTTGTCATAAACTGGTGTTGCATACACACGTTCGGACAAAGTTGTTGGAAAATCCAATCGTTCGGGAATGTGATGACGTTCGCTACGATGGGACTACGTTGAGGCTAGTAGCCAATAGCTTTGGTCTTGTGATTTGATCTGAGCATGCGTGGCACTTTGGAATTCTCTACAAACGATCGGAAAAAGTCTGATCGGATTTTTTTGTTGGAAAATTTGAGATCCTGAGTCAGAGCCCACACACGATCAGATTTTCCAACAATATAATCCGATCGGAACTTTTCCATTGGAATTTCCGACCGTGTGTACAAGGCATTAGACAATAAGATCTGGCTGTCATTTTGACAGCTGGGAATTGTCGGTTGGTTACATAGCATGCCCTGTGTACTTCGGTGTATGCCCAAGATCTTCAATGTCTCAAGGTCCTTAATCTCCTAAAAACCATGAAAAAATAACTTGATTTTACCTCGCCTATTGACCCCAATATATTTCAGTGAAGTTTCACCAAAATCTCCAGATTTTTGTGGAAATGTCAGAAAATCTAAACTCTCAATTTTGTTTATACCTAGTGGTGATTTTAGATAAACTAAAATAACACTTTATATAGCAACCTTATTTATTGAGGTAGCACAAACTTTATTACATTTGTGCTACATGTACTAATTCAGAACAACCAGTCCAATTTCAGTTTAATTAAAACAAAGAAGGGGAAAAAAAGCACAGTGTTTAGCAGTTAGCACTGCTGCCTTACAGCACTAGGGTCATGAGTTTAAATCCCAACCATGAATCTACTTGCATGGAGTTTGTATGTGCTCTGGTTTCCTCCCACAATCCAAAGACATGCTGGTAGGTTAATTGGCTCCTCTATATGAAATAGGGACCTTAGATTGTAACTTCATTGAGTGCAGGGACTAATGTGAATGTACAATATGTAGGGCACTGCATAAATTGTTGGCACTATATAAAAAAAAGTGTACTCTGATTTATTGAACTCCAGCACTTTACATTTTATTTAGTTCTCAACTGTTGTGAAAACCTAATCAAGGACATTGTTCTGCCATTGCTTTTGTGTAACTTAAACTATAATAATTAAACTGTACTGTACGTTGGAAAAGAATAGTGCTAAAAATAATATGTACTCTTCAGAATACATCAATCATTAAACGTCCATATTACACAATGTACATTCTCTCCTATAACAATGACAGGGAAAGCTACCGTTCTTTTAATAGGGAATGTAAAGGATGGTAATATGCAATGTTTTCAATTACGGTAACTTTACTGAAATTTGAAATACATTTAACTTTTCCTGACCACAGAGTGATTGATTGGTGGTTTCTCATTACTTAGACATAGTGAAGGCAGACAAGAGTCAGATCAACTCTTAACCTAAAGCTGAAATCCAGGCAAACCACTAAATACACAGATTAAATACATATAAGGGAGCTGTGTTCCCTGGCAGGACAGCAGACCTGATGTTTCTTTGCTCCAATTTAGTAACACTTTCAGGTCTTATCCCTCCCACAGACTGTGAATGGACAGTGAAAGGAGAAACAGCACACTGATGAGCTCATCTCTCTTTCACTCCCCTCTCTCCTCAAATTAGCATGCTCTATGCACTTCAGCACACCTCAATGGCTCCTTGCACCTCTCCCTCTCTGAACTTTGCTGTACATGGGATTGCAAGAAGCTGATACCACGTCAAATTCAGGTACTTTCTTTGCTTGCCTTTAAAAAAATCAATGTAAGGATGTATTCATACAGTACAGAGCTGCATTATTGTTTTTGGTATATCAGCCTAAAAGGGCACTGTATATAAAAGGTTGTATGTTCATATAACAAAACTTGCTTTACTACACTAGTTTGTCACAGACATTTATTTAATTTATTTTACGTACTTGTATAGCACCATCAATTTATGCAACGCTTAAAGTCCATACACACGATCTGACTTTTTGAAAACAAACATGCAAATTAGCTGTGTACGCTCCATCAGACAAACTTTTTTGGTTTTCATCTGACTTTTGTTGGCTGTGCGAACAGACAAACTTTTCGACAACATAAGTTCAATGGAGCAAAGTCCAAATGTGTGTACAGAATCCCATCGGACTTTACAAACATGCATGCTCAGAACCAATGCAAAAGATCAGACAACAATACAGAAGTTGACTAAAGGTTGCGGTAAAGAGCAGAAAAACCACGTGATTTGGTGAAAGTTGACTGAAACAGTCAGATCGTGTGTATGCTTTACAAGTTCAGGGCCAACGCCCTTTGTACAAACGTCCACGGGAAAGTTTGTATAAAGTCCGATTGTGTGTATGAGCCTTTACATACACAATGTACAATGTCCCTACCCTCAAGTCGCTTACAGTCTAAGGTCCCTCAAGCCTCATACACACAATCGGACTTTGTACAAACTTTCCCATGGATTTTTGTACAAAGGGCGTCGGCCGAGAACTTGTATTGCATACACACGGTAGGACTTTTTCAGCCAACTTTCACCAAATCACGTGTTTTTTTTCTGCTCTTTAGCGATACCTTTGGTCAACTTCTGTATTGTTGTCTTATCTTTTGTATTGGTTCTGAGCATGCGTGTTTGTACTTTGTAAAAAAGTCCTATGGTTTTCTGTACACACGATTAGACTTTGCTCCATCGGACTTTTGTTGCTGGAAAGTTTATCCGTTCGCACAGCTAACAAGAGCCCGATGAAAACCGAAAAAGTTTGTCTGATGGAGCGTACACATGGTCGGATGTTGCCTTAAAACAGCTAATTTGCATGTTTTTTGGCAAAAAGTCGGATCGTGTGTATAGGCCTTAACCCACATTCATACATACACATACTAGGGCCAATTTAGACAGGAGCCAATTAACCGCTTAAGCCCCGGACCATTTGGCTGGCCAAAGACCAGACCACATTTTGTGATTCGCACTGCGTCGTTTTAACTGACAATTGCGCGGTCGTGCAACGTGTCTTCCAAACAAAATTGATGTCCTTTTTCCCCACAAATAGAGCTTTCTTTTGGTGGTATTTGATCACTTGTTCAGTTTTTATTTTTTGCACTATAAACAAAAAAGAGCGTCAATTTTGAAAAAACGCATTATTTTTAACTTTTTGCTATAATAATAATCCCCAAAAAATATATATATATTTTTTTTTCCTCAGTTTAGGCCGATACGTATTCTTCTACATATTTTTGGTACAAAAATATACTTCCTCGTAGAATGGTCTGGCAGGAATGACCTTTCGTAAACCCATGCTGATAACTACTAATTATATTTTTTTCTTCATTACATTTTTGGATATAGTCCCTTATCATCCCCTCCAATAATTGACCTACGATTGATGTTAAACTGACTGGCATGTCGTTTCCAGGGATTTGGCTTTGTCCTTTTTTTGAATATTGGTACCACATTGACTTTTCTCCAATCAGCTGTTACAATTCCTGTCAGTATGCTGTCTGCAAAGATTAGGAACAATGGTCTGACTATAACCTGACTGAGTTCTCTGAGGACTCTTGGGTGTAAGCCATCTAGTCCTGCTGATTTATTGGTATTAAGTTTATCTAGTCTTTCCTTGCCTCTGGCCTCTGTTAGCCACCAGGGTCCTGTGATGTGTCACTAACAGTACTGGCGCAGTCGGTCTACTCCCCCTTTTCCTGTGTAAAAACTGAGGAAAAGAAGGTGTTTAGTACAGTTGCCTTCTCTGTGTCATCTGTAACCCTCCTCCCACCCTCATCTTTTATGTAGGCAATATGCTCCGGTCTTGCCTTTTTTCTGCTAATACATGTAAAAAAATGATTTCGCTTTTTGTACTCTCCTTCCCATGTGTCTCTTGTAATCTTTTTTAGCCGCCCTGATTGCGTTCTTACCCTTTTTATTGCATTCTTTGTAGTGTTGGAATGCTGATAGTGACTCATCCCCTTTATATTGTTTAAAGGCAATTTTTTTCTATTTAACCACTTTCAGACCGGACCAATTTGCTGGTCAAAGACCAGACCACTTTTTGCGATTCGGCACTGCGTCGCTTTAACTGACAATTGCGCGGTCGTGCAACGTGGCTCCCAAACAAAATTGACGTCCTTTTTTTCCCACAAATAGAGCTTTCTTTTGGTGGTATTTGATCACCCCTGCGGTTTTTATTTTTTGCGCTATAAACAAAAATAGAGCGACAATTTTGAAAAAAACGCATTATTTTTTACTTTTTGTTATAATAAATATCCCCCAAAAATATATAAAAAAAACATTTTTTTCCCTCAGTTTAGGCCGATACGTATTCTTCTACATATTTTTGGTAAAAAAAATCGCAATAAGCGATTATTGATTGGTTTGCGCAAAAGTTATAGCGTTTACAAAATAGGGATAGTTTTATAGCATTTTTAATAATAATTTTTTATTATTTTTTTTTTTACTAGTAATGGCGGCGATCAGCGATTTTTTTTTTTTATTGTGACTGCGTCATTATGGCAGACACATCGGACATTTTTGACACATTTTTGGGACCATTGTCATTTATACAATAATCACTGCTACATAAATGCAGTGATTCCTGTGTAAATGACACTGGCAGTGAAAGGGTTAACCAGTGGGTGGCAGTGTAGGGGTTAAGTGTTCCTAGGGGAGTGTTACTAACTGTGGGGGGGTTGGGCTTTCATTTAGTGTACACTGATCTCTGCTCCAATCACATGGAGCAGAGATCAGCATCACTAGTTGCTAGGCAGAATAGACAAATGTTGTTTACACAGCATTTGCTCTATTCGGCCGCTCCGTGAGACGATCGCGGGGATGCCCGCGGCGATCGAGTCCGCGGGTCCCGCGACCGGACTCACGGGGGTCCCGACCAGCGCGGGAGCGCGCCGCCGCCGGCGCGCTCCCGATGGCAGGGCGGCATCGAATATTGAACGTACCTGTACGCCAATATGCCTGCCCGTGCCATTCTGTCAACGTACATCGTTGTGCGCTGGTCGGGAAGTGGTTAATGAGGCTTTTTACATTACGGTTTAGCCACCCAGGTTTAACCTTTGTTCTTCTATATGTATTGTCCATTAGAATGCACTGTGTGATGCCTTTGTTTATTATGCCCCTAAAGCATTCCCATTTTTCTTCTGTGTTCAATGTTTCTAGGATTTGGTAGCAAATTATATCACGTAGTAATGACCGCAGTTCAGAAAAATAAGCTCATTTGAAATGTTGTGTTCTTGTGCTACCTGCATGCCTCCTTTTCCTATGATATATGTTAAATGTGTTTATCCTATGATCGCTAGATCCCAAGTTGTCCCTTATTACCACATCTGAGATCAGACTTCGGTCGTTCATAATTAATAGCTCTAGCGGGCATTTTTTTCTAGTTGGAGAATCCACCATTTGGGACATGAGGTTGTCCTGTAAGACATTCATGAATTTACAAACCTTTAGGGAGTGAGCTGTCCCCTCTGTCCAGTCAATATCAGGATGGATTTGACATGGATGACTAACAATAATACTTTTTAAAGCGGAGGTCCACCCTAAAGTGGACCTTCCGCTCATCTGAACCCTCCCCCCCTCCGGCGCCACAATTGGCACCTTTCAGGGGGGAGGGGGGTGCAGGTACCTGTACAGTACAGGTATCTGCACCCACTTCCGGGATAGCTCTCTGCGGAAAGGGGCGTAGATTACGCCCCTTTCCGAAAGTCCCCCCGCTGCCTGCTGGGAAACACACAGATCCCAGAGGCAGCGGGTCCATCCTTATTGCGCAGCGCGACTCGCGCATGCGCAGTAGGGAACCGGGAAATGAAGCCGAAAGGCTCCGCTTCCTGATTCCCATACCCAAGATGGCGGCGGCAGCACCGGAGAGACGATCGAGAGATCAGCTTCGGGTCCCGACATCGCGGGCGCGCTGGACAGGTAAGTGTCACTATTTTAAAAGTCAGCAGCTGCAGTATTTGTAGCTGCTGGCTTTTAAAAAAAAAAAAAAAAATGCGGAGTCCCGGCGGACTCCCGCTTTAAGCAATTTCATAAACATTTTTTCCTTCTGGGATAAAGATTTTATATAAATGAACATTTGATCATTGTAAGTAGTGGCATCCTTGTCATTGTTAAATGGTTTGTCTCATCTCAACTATTTCACTGCTACTTTTGCTATATAGATCACAGATCACCACCGCATTTAAAGGATTGATAAGCTACAATATGTAAATTTTTTGCTTTTGTGCTTTAAGGGTTCCCTGTAAGCAGGTAGAACTGAAATAGGTGACACAGTGCTAATAATTATACTTCATGATAGCTCATGCTAGGGAGAGAAAATTAAGGTCGTGAATCTGTCTTTAGAGTTCACACTCAATGACATGTATGGCTTGCTTGACAGATTTATTTGACTTATAACATCAATCCAAACTGTATTTTAGGGCATGGCAGTCTCCTTTTATCAAACTGAAACTTCACATAGACATCAGTTGCCCATGCAGGGGTTCTACCACATCAATGTGAACAGTCAAACAAAATAACAAGCCACTAGGTTCCCTTGTTGGTAGCATCGCTGCTCTTCTTACCAGTCCCTCTGATTGTGTTATCCAGCTCTATTGGTTCACTGGGCTCTCTTAGCCTTTAGTCGCAGCACTCTGCTGCATGGCCCAATCCTGGCCTCTGGATAGGGACTCCCCTGACACACCAATAAGAGCCCACCTGTCTCCCGGTGCAATAAAACATGGTGCCCCCCCACCAACTATAGTCGCCCCACAGTACAGACCCCCCTCTATTAAGTGCAGACCCCCCTCTGTCAGCACAGACCTTCCACTAAGTATAAACTCCCTCCAACAGTATAGACCACCCCCTCAGTATAGACCCACCTTCCTAAGTACAGACCTTTCTCCCTCAGCATAGACCCCCCTCAGTACAGACCCCCCCTTCCCTTTGCATAGACCCTCCCTCAGTACATACCCCCCTTCCTTCAGTATAGACCCCCCTTCAGTACAGACCCCCCTCCATCAGTACAGACCCCCACATTATAGACCCCTCCCCTCAGTAATGACCCCACTCCCTCAGTATAGACCCCACCCTCAGTTCAGACCCCCCCATCAGTACTGACCCCCTCCCTCAGCATAGACCTCTCCCTCAGTACAGACCCCCCTTCCCTCAGTATATACCCCAGTACAGACATCCCTCCATCAGTACAGACCCCCTCCCTCGGTATACCTCGGTATAGACTTCTCCCCTCAGTACAGACCCCGCTCCCTCAGTATAGATGCCCTACGTCCTCCAATAGTACAGACCCCTTCAGGACAAACCACCCCCCTCCATTAGTACAAACCCCCTTCAGGACAAACCACCTCTTCCATTAGTACATACCCCCCCCCCCCCTCCGGACAAACCACCCCCTCCATTAGTACAGACCCCCCCTCAGGACAAACCTCCTCTTCCATTAGTACAGAACCCCCCTCAGGACAAACCACTCCCTCCATTAGTACAGACCCCCCCTCCATTAGTACAGATCCCCCCTCAGGACAACCCCCCCTCCATTAGTACAAACCCCCTCTCAGGACAAACCACCCCCTCCATTAGTACAGACCACCCTCACGACAAACCACCCCCTCCATTAGTACAGAGCCCCCCCCCAGTACAAACCTACTCCTACATATAATATAGCTGTGACCAGCAGCAAAAACCAACTTCATCAGCAAGCCTCACATCACAACACCTCCCTTTGGGCGGCTAAGGAAATCCCCCCCCCCCATCACAAGCCGACACCCCCCATTACCGCACCAGCTTGAGCAGCTCAGGTACACAGAACACAAGGGCGGCAGGTGGAGTGGAGAGGATAGTGTGCAGCCGCTCTGCCTGGGTGGAGAGCAGAGCAGGCTTGGGCAAGAGTGAGAGACACAGAGGAGGAACTAGGAGAACACATGCCAGGCATGGCCACGGCGCTCTAGGTGTGATCCGGCTGAAGAAAAAAAACAGTCAAAGGGAGCAGGCTTTCATCACCCTCTGGATGGTGTTACCCCTCTAGCGTGTGGCACCTGGGTGCAGCCCGCACCCCCCCTATTGACGCCACTGCCCACCTGACTCCTGGAACAAGACCTTCTGGCTACTGGCTGAGGCAACTCTGACCCCTGGGTGAGACCTCCTGTATCTTGTCTCCTGGCTGGGACTCCTCTGACCCCTGGGTGAGACCTCCTGTCTCCTGGCTCCTGGTTGGGGCTCCTTTGACCCCCTGGGTGAGACCTCCTGGCTCGGGCACCTCTAACCCCTGAGTGAGTCCTTCTGTCTGCCAAACTGGGAGCCCTGAGCTATCCTCATGCTTGAGTATATAGCGACCCTGCACACCTGTGTACTCTGCAGGCACCTGGTAAAAACCGGACAAGGGATTGAAAGTTCCAATCCAGAAGTATAGAATCCGGAAAAAATCTAAAACACTAATTTCTCCGCTCAGAAACAATATTTTCCAAACTTCGCATTAGCCTTTAATGTGAATCCTGTGTCAGATTCTCCTCTATTATCACAGGGACAGCATCTCACTCTTTCACAGTTGGCTAACCCCATGTGGAAGTTCATGAATTCCAATAACACCTCAAAAGTCAAAGGGCATATGTAGATCTCACCCAGCCAAGCGTGTACCTCAATTGGTGGCAGTGCTTCAACGGGGCAGTGTCCTGTTTCAGGGCCTGCAGGAAATGGAGCCAAGTGCGAACTCTAGCGAGCTTCATAGGTGACTCGGATTTCCTCCGAGAGGTGTGGCATGAGTGGCATTATACATGACACTCTTAAAGGCACACCAAGGCACATCAACCTAGATCCATTTTATGCATGGGAAGGTGGAACTCCTAGATCCTCCAATCCTTAAAGTGATTGTAAAGGTTATTTTTTTTTTCATTAAAGTAAAAAATAAGTTATACTTATCTGGTATTGGTAATGGTATTGCACAGAGTGGCCCCTAACCCTGTCTTCTGGAGTCATCTGCCAGCACTCCCTAAGGCTCGGTTCACACAGGGACGACTGCGATCCGAGTTCAGGTCGCCCCTAGTCGCCTCAGGTCGGACAACATTTAAAAATCAATGTAAGTGAATGAGAGCTGTCTTAATGCACGCTACTGAAGTCGCCTCCGACTTCAAAAGAAGTTCCTGTACTACTTTAATCCGACCTGTAGGCGACTTGTACCCATTGATTTCAATGGAGGTCGCCTCCAAGTCGGATCTCTGTCTATACGGAGGAGACTTTGACAGAATTATTAGCTCTGAAGGGGGAACTCCACGCCAAATTTCCGGAAAAAAATTTGGCGTGGGTTCCCCCTCCGAGAGCATACCAGGCCCTTAGGTCTGGTATGGATTCCAAGGGGAACCCCCTACGCCGAAAAAACGGCGTGGGGGTCCCCCCCAGATCCACACCAGACCCTTATCCGAGCACGCTACCCGGCCGGCCAGGAAAAGCGGTGGGGACAAGCGGGCTCCCCCCCTCCTGAGCCGTACCAGGCCGCGTGCCCTCAACATGGGGGGTGCCTTGGGGGAGGGGGGGCGTGCGGCCCCCCCACCCCAAAGCACCTTGTCCCCATGTTGATGAGGACAAGGGCCTCTTCCTGGCAACCCTGGCCGTTGGTTGTCGGGGTCTGCGGGCGGGGGGCTTATCGGAATCCGGGAGCCCCCTTTAAAAAGGGGGCCCCCGGATACCGGCCCCCCACCCTATGTGAATGAGTATGGGGTACAATGTACCCCTACCCATTCACCTGTAAAATAAAGTACAAAAAAAAACACAACACACAAGATAAAATAATTTATTGCACAGCCCTGGGGGTCTTCCGTCTTTGGGGGTCTTCTCGCCGGACTCCTCCGCTATCTTCTTGTAGCTCTTTTACTAGCGGAGGAGCCCGGCATTCTTCTTCGTCGCCGCCGCCTCTTCTTCCGACTTGGGGGGTCTTGTCCCCCTCTTCGGTTCTTCTGCCGCGCCACCGCGCCTTCTTATAGCTCTTTTACAGGCGGTGGCCCGGTCTTCTGTCACCGCCGTCGCCGCCGCTGCCACCGCCTTCCGTTCTTCTTGTCCTGTAGATGTTGACTCGACGCTCTCTCCGGCCGCAATGCCAGGGACGCGCTGCGCGGCGACTTATATAGGGACAAGGGGCGGGTTCATCGGTTGATGTCACATGGGTGGATGTCACATGGGTTGATGTCACATGGTGACCCCCGCCCCATTACGATGTCACAGTCCCGGAGGATGCTGGGACTGTCGCCATGTGACATCAACCCATGTGACCAACCCATGTGACATCAACCCATGTGACACTGCCCCTTGTCCCTATATAAGTGGCAGCGCAGCGCGTCCCTGGCATTGCGGCCAGGTAGAACGTTGAGTCAACATCTCCAGGAGAAGAAGAACGGAAGGCGGCGGCGGCGGCGACAGAAGACCGGGCCACCGCCTGTAAAAGAGCTATAAGAAGGCGCGGTGGCCCGGCAGAAGAACCGAAGAGGGGGACAAGACCCCCGAAGTCGGAAGAAGAGGCCGCGGCGACGAAGAAGAATGCCGGGCTCCTCCACTAGTAAAAGAGCTACAAGAAGATAGCGGAGGAGTACGGCGAGAAGACCCCCGAAGACGGAAGACCCCCGGAGCTGTGCAATAAATTATTTTATCTTGTGTGTTGTGTTTTTTTTTTGTACTTTATTTTACAGGTGAATGGGTAGGGGTACATTGTACCCCATACTCATTCACATAGGGTGGGGGGCCGGTATCCGGGGGCCCCCTTATTAAAGGGGGCTCCCGGATTCCGATAAGCCCCCCGCCCGCAGACCCCGACAACCAACGGCCAGGGTTGTCGGGAAGATGCCCTTGTCCTCATAAACTTGGGGAAAAGGTGCTTTGGGGTGGGGGGGCTGGTACGGCTCAGGAGGGGGGGGCGCCCGCTCATCCCCACCCCCTTTCCTGGCTGGCCGGGTAGCGTGCTCGGATAAGGGTCTGGTGCGGATCTGGGGGGGGACCCCCACGCCGTTTTTCCGGCGTAGGGGGTTCCCCTTGGAATCCATACCAGACCTAAGGGCCTGGTATGCTCTCGGAGGGGGAACCCACGCCAAATTTTTTTTCAGAAATTTGGCGTGGAGTTCCCCCTTCAGAGCTCATTCTCTGATTGGCCACGGCAAAAGTCGCCTGGCCTGGGGCGACTTGTAAGTCGCCCCAGGTCGTGTCTAAAAGTCGTGTTCAAGTCGTCTCCAAGTTGCCTCACAAAGTCGTCCTGAAGTCGTGTCGCCCCTGTGTGAACCGAGCCTAAAACTTTTTAAGCCTGCAGCACTTGTGCTATGGGGAGCAACTTAGAAAGGGAAGCAACTTAGAAAGGAAGCAGAAAGGGAGTAACTTAGAAAGCTTCTGGCTCTGAACATAGAAACAATAAAATGTTTTAGCTTGAATAAGTGGTCAATATCTATGTCTACTAGCTATGTTTAAAAAGAATTCCAGGTATGGATATTTTATACATAGTTACATTGGTCCAGCTTGGACCAGTGTAACTTTGTGTATACCACACCTGGCCAATACTTCTGGAAGCTGTAAATCAGTAGACACAGTTACTCCAGTGATCTCCACTATCTTCTGAGTCCCATGCAGAGTGGCTGCCTGTTGCATTCTCAGGAGGTCCACCACTAAGCACAAGCGCCATTCAGAATTCTGAATGCATTCAAAGAATTCTTTGACTGGACAAGATAGAAACATGGGGTGGTGACATCACGCTGATAGCGAGAAAAGGCACAGTGAGAGATGCTGATGTGACAGGTTAAGGTGGGTTCAGAGAAAATGGGTTAAATGAAACTGGCCATCAGACTGAGGACATCTACTGGCAGAAGAAAAAAAAAGACCTGAGGAAATCTCTAGATGGAAGCTGAATACTGCAGCAAAACTTTTTTTTTTTTTTTTTTTTTTTTTTATGGGCTATTCATTGTATGTTGTTATTTCTGGCTTGGTTCTGTTCAAAGATCAACTTTTGTACACATAAGGTAAAGCAACATATCCACTAGACAAGAAGTTGCTGCCTGCAATTGTCCAGAGAATAATATACAACTGAATTGAACTGTCTGTCTGCTATCATTTCACCGTATCTATAAAGTAACCCAATATTCTAAAGATGATGACTTTGTATGTACTGAAAAATCCATTAAAACAAAATTTGTTGAGTATTTTTTTCTTTTTCTTTTTTTTGCAGTACATTGCATCGTAAACATCTCTTTTCAAACTAGATAACTTGCTGAGCCCAGATTTTCTTAATCAAAGCTAATTTCTCTCAGCTGGACACTTCATTATCATTTTAATGATAAAAGTGTGCAGCAGAGGTGTTATGTTACATACATTGAGACAGATTGAGTTAATTACACCTGCCCTTAGTCAGGAGTTCTGCGACTCACTAATATTAATGCTGGGTCTTATTTTTTTTATATATGCAAGGTTATTATAACAATTATTTCTTCCCAGGGCCCAAGTGTTTTGCAGCTTATGTTTTTTTTATTTTAATTTTTTTTATTTAAAGAATCAAAACATATTCAAGCCCAACTCCTGCTGAAACATTTTATTTTATTTCAGATAGACAGGGGAAGGTATAAAGCACTAATCGTCTTATTTAATTTATTTAAATGGTTGTACACCTAGAGAACAGATATAGTTGGGGATTCAATAAAGAAATAAGGACATTTTTTCTGTCTGTATGGCCCAATTTTTGAAGTTCAGCACCCTGCGTTGCTGATCACGGTGACATTAATGATTGGAATTTGTATTTATTTTTTTCCAATGCATATTACCTTTTTGGACAGCAAATAGGTCTACTTCCGCTGTACCTCGCCATGGTGAGGTACGTCATATGCCACCAATCGTTGGCTCCTGGTATGTAAGTGTCATCAATCCCAGGAGCAGCCTCAATGGGCAGCCTAGCATTGTGGTATTTCAATGAGTGAGCCACGCTTTGTACAGACTGCGCATGCGCGAAATCAGGAGGTACATGCTGGGTAGCCAGCAGCACCATATCCCAGAAGAAGCCACGCCTTCAAATGCCCCTACTGAAGATGGGACTGTGCTTGTTAGATAGAATACTGTGAGTAAATTGCATAGTAATATGCCAAAAAAAGACTACATTTACTATATACCCTGTGTGAATGGATTATGTAAACTGTGAACCATTGTGGGGGTGTTCTTTAGAAAAAAAACTAAAAAATTACTGGAACTCCGCTTTAACATTTAACATTTAGCCTGCACCTTATTCATGAAAGCTGTGCGCCAGTTTCAGTACGCACATGCGCCACAGATTCAGGTAGTGCTTTCTCCCAACACTTAAATGATATGTTGATTTCTAAAATAAAAAAATAATAATAAAAATAAAATAATTCTAAATTACTACTAGGTAAGAAAAAATACTTATTATGTTTTGATATAAAAAAAATGCCAAGTAATCCCATTTTCACTGGCCCGATGGCAACCTGGGGTCAGAGCCATTCATGAGGGTTGGTCCAATTGGTCCATATTTGTAGGCAAGTGCAGTTTGCTTTCTCCACTGCAGGTGGCAATCAACGTGGCATTGCAGAGGTAGAGGAAGTCGAGAGGAACATAGTTCCCGTATGTTTTCCTGGGTCACTGGAGCAGCTTTTTGATTGGATGCTAGTGGCCCATGTGACTCTGGTAGCCATATTGGACCAAGTAGAATCTATTTAGTTGAAATGGAAGGAGAGAAGCACCTCTAAGGCTACTTTCACACTGAGGCGCTTTACAGGTGCTACAGCACTAAAAATAGTGCCTGTAAAGAGCCTCTCCTGTCTTTCCAGTGTGAAAGCCCTCAGGCTTTCACACTGGAGCAGTGCACTTGCAGGACAGTAAAAAAAAGTGTATACATCAATCCTAAAGTGCCCCTGCCCATTGAAAACAATGGGGCAGTGGTGCCAAACCACCACTGCAGCTGCATTTTGTCTGCGGTTTTAACCCTTTTTTGTTAACGGGGGCTAAAACTGCCCCGCTAGCAGCCGAATAGAGGCGCTAAAAATAGTGCCGCTTTACCACCAACTCCCACCCGCACCGGTGTGTAAGTTGCCTTAGCCTTCTGACAACCAAATCCGTCTGAGTAATTCCGACGGATTAATTCCGGAAGAGGTCCAGAAGTGATGTTGCATACACACGGTCGGACTAAGTTGTCGGAAAATCTGATTGTACATAACGTGATTACGTTATTTCGTTACGACGGTACTACGTTCAGGCTAGTAGCCAATAGCTTTGGTCTAGGAATTTGATCTGAGCATGCGTGGCACTTTGTCCGTCAGAGTAGGCTACACATGATCGGAGTATGTCCGATTGGAGCATTTGATGGGAAAATTTTACCGGCAAGTTGGAAAAGTTGGTCCGTCGGATATTCCGATGGAAACAGTCCGATGCAGACCACACACAGTCGGAATATCCGACAAAACGGTCCGATAGGACACATTCCGACGGAATCTCCGACCGTGTGTACAAGGGCTAAGAGTAGGAATATAAAACCATTTTAATAAAAGGTAAGACAAATGGCAACTCACATGGTTTGTAGTTAAAACAGGCATATCAAAAATAAAAGCATCCAGGAAAAGCTGTCAGCAGTGACTGTCCTCCGTAACGCTGGCTCCCACCTTTGCAATCCTCCACTCGCAACCAGGAAGAATGCCAAAAGATTAAGCAATCCCTGAAAGAAGCTCAGGGTGCTAGTGGAGCATATATGGCATAATGGTGTCACTGAACCAAGCATGCACACTGTGGGTATGGCAGCATTCGCGCTCCTTCTTCAAGCTATCTGTTTAGTTTAATAAAACTATATATAGCCACAGTGGGTGTGCACTGTCAATATTTAATAGGGATACAACGGGGAACATCTCTTAACGCTATATAGTATGGAGTGTACCAATAGTTCAATTACAAATAGAAATTGAGGTAAGAAATATAGAGGAACATTTCCTCAAAATATACAATACAATAAACGCTAATGGAAAGGTTTAAAAAAAACTGGACTATTTCATACTAGTTCATAAAATGCTAAATATATGAAGTAAATACATAAAATACAATGATTCAACATTTGTGTTGGGATAACATTTAAGGTGCATATGCTATGTTAGTGTAAATAGATATATTTAATAATAATATGAAGAAATATATAGTAAAAAAAATGTAAAAGGGAAATAAATAAAATAAAACACAACATGAAAAACCAGATGATCAAAAAGAACTGCTGAATAGATGTAATGAGGTCATTTTATGATAATTAATGTGGAAATGTATTGCGCAATAATGAGCCTATATCCTTCTACAGTATTTCTCATAGCGGCAGCTGGAATTTGCTTTGGATCCCTGTTTGGAGACTGCCATTTGTCGATGAACCTTATAGTGCCATAGGACTCTTTATTTTGCTATATCTGAAATTTGGACATTTAATCTGGGGACTAGTTCCTTTATTCCCCTTTATAGCTCAAATCTATCTTATGCCTTTTTGCCTATTAGTGCCCACAGGTATATCCTAAATTAGATCACTAATTTTTGCCTTTCTACCATTTGTAGAGTCTATTTAGAACTCTGGCTCCCAGGCTTGGCACACATTGGGTGGTGTAGGGACAGGTCACCCATCTGTCAGGGACAGTTTAGCAGTAGGAAGAGGCTTCAAACAAGTAGGGAAAGAGGGGGGCACACACCATCCTTCCTGGAAGCCTTCCCACTTGGGTATGGACCAGCCAGGCTGCATTACGCCCCTCGAGACAGATGTTGTCGGTGTACTGGAGACCTACTGCTATACTCATCACTGTCACATCCTGTGAGTGCCCCAGGTTGGGTTGTCTCCCTTTTGGGTTAGTTGTGCTTTGCTGAACTTTAAATAAATACTGTTCTGTTCATGCAAATATATTGTTTAATTTCTGCCACACAACGCTGCACCTCTCCACATGTTGCATGCCAGAGAGAGAGCCAGAGTCAGACAATCGGAACAGTGCCATGATCAGACATTGCCCTGGGACAAGGGAACAGCTATTACCCTGAGCTGTGATTAGAGTTTCCTGTAGGAGATCTGCAGAATGCTATTTGTCCCTTTTGTTCTAGCTCCCTTGCATCAGTGATCCACCATTGCTAAGCACAGTGTGGGTGGGCTTGTGCTCGTCCGGATACAAGAGGCACAAAAAATCCAAGTAAAAATGTGTGTGAACTCCATGCTATGGTGTGGTATATACCCAGGTGCGTAGCAGCCTGCACAATGATTACCTCTTAAATCAAGGGGATAACCTCAGCCTGGATTTCATACAAACATTGTAAATCAATCTTATTATTGCTTACTAATATTCCCATAAGGTGCACTGAGCCTTAAACCTCATAATATAATCTCATACAAAACCTGTAAAGCCATCTACTTAATAAATGTGAATACTAAATATAAAATAAAAGTACATAGGCATAAAAATCCACTGTGTGCAAATTAAAGTGACTGGTGCTTAAACTTCATAGAATTCAGTGTTCTTTGGTATAAACACTCCGTGCTCCCCTCCTTTGTCACCACACTCATCAGAATATGATGCCAAAAGAGCTTTATTAAAAGTCTCCAGTTTCTGTCCAGCTGTTCCCATTCTGTGCGGAAGGGGACTGCACTGTTACTCTTCGTCATGCATGCATATATGGGGAGATAAAAGCCAAGGCAGCCTCCAATAGCGTAATTCAGTTTTATTTTCTTAAAACACTTAAAACATTACTTACAATGTATCAATGTATGCATTACACAAGCCAAGAGGGCTGTACAGTAATTTCTATATCCATCTACATTCCATTGGCTGGAATTACGAAAGTGGAAGTGATGCCAACAAGCCCCACCCAATGCGTTTTTTCTTTAATATTGTTTGGTATGTTACATAGTTACATAATTAGTCAGGCTGAAAAAAGACACAAGTCCATCTAGTTCGAAAGAAAGAATCCAGGCCTTTTTTAAAGCAATCTACTGAGCTGGCCAGAACCAGCTCTTGAGGGAGTCTATTCCACATTTCACAGCTCTTTCTGTGTAGAAACCTTTCCGTATTTGGAGATGAAATCTCTTTTCCCCCAGATGTAATGGTGCCCCCTTATCCTCTGTGATGACCTTAAAGTGAATAACTCAACACCAAGTTCACTATATGGACCCCTTATATATGTGTACATGTTGATCATATCCCCTCTTAATCTCCTCATCTCAAGAGAGAATCATTTTAGTTCCTCTAACCTATTCTCATAGCTGAGCTGAGTATGTGTGGAGTTCCCCTTAAAAAAGGGGGGTACGTTTTACTGAATCAGCACTAGTTTACTATAACCTGGTTGCTGACTGTGTTTCTGTGGCTGTATCATTACAGATGATGAATGTAGCAATGTGCTCTGTGTGTTCTTGGTGGAAAAGTGGAAAAGCATCATCCAGGAGGTACCTCATCCTGGGATACCTCATCCTTAAGACTAATACCCTATACACACGGTCATGCAATTGGACTGTATTGTCAGAAATTCCGATCGTGTGTGGGCTCCATCGGACTTTTTCCGTTGGAATTTCCGACACACAAAGTTTGAGATCTGGATCTAAAATTTTCTGACAACAAAATCCGATCGTTTAAATTCCAATGCACAAAGTGGCACGCATACTCAGAATAAATTACGAGACGAAAGCTATTGACTACTGGCCTCTTTATAGCCCCATTGTACGTGGTTTAAGTCACCTCGTTCTGAACGATCGGATTTTCCGACAACTTTGTGTGACAAGTTTGGGCCAAAATCCATCAGAAAAAATCAGACGGATTTTGTCGTCGGAATGTCCGACCGTGTGTACAGGGCATACCAGGTGGAGAGAAAAATGCCAAGTTTAAGTTGCTAAGAAAGAGACGGAATCAGGGCAGGACTTAGGATGGTGGGGGCCCCTGGGCTTGAGTCACTTACGGGCCCTACCTTCTATACATTCCCATATTTATCAGCGTATAACCCTCTCTGGCGTATAACACGCGCCCCAAGTTTAGGAGGGAATTTTAAGGAAAAAAACTTTTAGGAGGGATGTTTAAGGAAAAAACTTGCATTGAAATTCCCATCAATGCAGCCTTGCCCAACCATCTGCAGCCTTGTCAGTGTCATTTGCAGCCTTGTCAGTGTAGCCTTGTCATTTGCAGCCTTGAAGTTTAAAAATGGCGCCGCCAGTCCTGTGTATCTCGGCGGCTCTCGGGTCCTCTCGGTGGCTCTCGTGTCCTCTCGGCGGCTCTCGGGTCCTCTTGGCGGCTCTCGGGTCCTCTTGGCGGCTCTCAGGTCCTCTCGGTGGCTCTCGGGTCCTCTCGCAGTCCCGAGCAGAGCCGAGAGTAGCCGAATGTACTGGGCTCGGCTCACAGTCACGCCCAGTCCCTGTGATATGTCCATCATAGGGCGGGACTGGGCGTGACTGTGAGCGGAGCCGAGAACACTGCTACTCCTACTGGGTGGGGCCCATGGGCTTGAGCCCAGTCAAGCTCAATGGTAAGTCCAGCCCTGGACAGAATGACAGGGTTTACCACAATTAAGAGAATACCATCTAAATCTTCTGCCTCTAAAACTGCATAATGTATTATGTAATGTGCAATGTGTCAGAAAAACCAAGGATTCAGTATAAAAACACCAGGAAACCCCGCCTTACCTTAGCCACGATGCTGGCTGGAACAATTAGTGGCCCAGGCTTCACCCATTGCCGAGGGCAATAAACTCTTAGATACTTATAGAAGTTTCAGAAAGAAAATTGAATGTTAAAAGGAAGGAAAATAATATTCTAGAGGAAAACAGTTTCATCACCTATGGACACTAGCAAAAACTGGAGTCTCACTGAGTGGGCAAATACATTACACTGTGCAATGTTTATTAAATAAGTATACCTTTACAAAATATACAGTACATTTACTGTATTTTACACATATGAACATATCAGAATCTTTTGCAAAATATGGAACACCTGGAAACTATGTAGGTAGGAGGGCTGGGCCAGATCTCTGATGAATGAGGAGAATCAAGGGAGATTTTTATATCATGCAGATAGACTGGGCAAGAGGTATAAACTTCTTGTATCTTAGAGTGAATTGACATGGCTGGAAATCAGATCAGCAAGAGGGGGGGGGGGGGGCGTTTTGCTGTGCTGTCAAAAATTGCGAAGATGCCAGAATTTTGTACCCCAAACCTCCAAGGCACTCGATATCCCAAATCCCATGGTTTTCAATTATGCCTGTTCACACCTTGTAGCTTAAAAAATGACATGAGCTTCTTTTGAGCTACAAGTTTCAAGCATTTTTGACCCTAACAGACTTCAATGGGAGGACCATTGCACGAGTAACCAAGACTGTAGCTGATAACTGCTGCGGAACTTGTTGCTGCTCTATTATCCTTCTGCAAAGTGGACAGGGTTAAAAATAATATTCATTAATGCAGAAGTAAAGCAGCCATCTTTAAGGAGACCACTTTGCAATTATCCTCTATAAAGTGTCTCCAGTGCAGGGGGCAGACATCGTTGCTGGGTCTGGATTGATTCTGGAGGACGATGATTGGCTGATGCAATAAAACAAGAAGTCTGTCTGCAAAGTGGACAGGGTTAAAAATAATATTCATTAATGCAGAAGTAAAGCAGCCATCTTTAAGGAGACCACTTTGTAATTATCCTCGATAAAGTGTCTCCAGTGCTGGGTCTGGATTGATTCTGGAGGACGATGATTGGCTGATGCAATAAAACAAGAAGTCTGTCCGCAGGCTGCTGAGAGGAAAGGGGAGGGCAGTGCTGAAGCTTGCAGGGATCTTGCTGACTGAATGGAACCCTGCCATAGCTGACCACAAATGGGAGAGTTTGCTTATCGCACAGAACCTTGCCTCGGAGATGGGAACTTTCTTCCTAAGAAGGTATGAGGTGTGATTTGGATGCCTGTGTGATCAAATTGTACTAGAGAGCTTCCCCATCACTTATAAGAAGGAAAAGAGGAACTGTCCCAGCAGGATGGAAAGAGAGACATCACAGCAACTCATACCCCTTTCTGAGGACATGGGCATCCTGGGTGTGATGAGAGACTAACATTGTACAAGTTCACCTGTTGTCTGCTAGGAACAGTTGTGTTTTTTTCAAGGGCCACAACTTTGCCAGCCAATGTTTTTTTTTTCATCATTCGCTGGCCATTGGAATAAAACCTCAAAGTATGTCGGTAAATGCTGAGTAAGCAAGGCATGTCATTTTCAGAGGTGTAGAGCAACCGCAAAACAATTCAGCAGCTCCTCTGGAGGTAGTGCTACACACATTTTTTTCATTGCTTTCTATTGGCTACAATACCATGCTTAGGCCTCAGACATATCTGTACAAATGCTCAAAAACAAAAAGCCAGCAAAACAACTGAAGATGCTAATCTCAAGTTTACACAAATGCTAAAGGCGGGCTGATCAGCCGCCCCTAAGATTGATAGAGAATGCAGTAGATCACTGGTACAGAATTGCATTCCTGTTTGTAATGCTAGTGATGTTTTCTCAAATACACCCTTTGCAGCCTCCTTGCATTGTTTCACATACAAAGCATTTGATGTATGTGAGTGTCACAACTGAGAAGTTTGTGATAATTGTTGCGTTTAACACCAGCAGATGTCTTTTAGATCACAACCATTAGATCACTAAGCATACGCAATCAGTACACTGCATTTTACATTAACTGCTCTCTTTTCCATGTATCTTTTTATGTGCATGTATTAACTTCTTATGGAGCTACATTTTACAAGTTCTATATCATAAACTGTACATACTGTATTTTAGAAGCACAGGTATTTACATGTCTCGTTCCATCTTAGATCACAAACTCAAGGGGATTATTTCTTATTTAAAAATTGTGGGTGGATCCATTCAAATGATTCCTTTACACCCGTGTCAAGAGATCATGCCTACAGCAACGTTAACAGGAGCAAGATCCCTGTTTGGGGATGAGGGATGAGAGGGAGAGCGCTTGCCTTGGAAAGGTAAAACAAGGATGTGAAACAGCTATCAAAGCCTGCAGTACCGCCAGCCAGCACTAGAGGGGGACTCGCCAAAATCTAGCAAGAAGGACACATACAGATACAAACCTTGCATACAATCTGGTGCAATCTTAGGGTTGTGTAGCAGCTAGTTGATTCCCACAGTTACACAGTTGAAAAAAAGACACAAGTCCATCAAGTCCAACCTATGTGTGTGATTATATGTCAGTATTACATTGTATATCCCTGTATGTTGGTTGTTCAGGTGCTTATCTGATAGTTTTTTGAAACTATCGTTGCTCCCCGCTGATACCACCGGCTGTGGAAGGGAATTCCACATCCGTGCCGCTCTTACAGTAAAGAACCCTCTACGTAGTTTAAGGTTAAACCTCTTTTCTTCTACTTTTAATGAGTGACCATGTGTCTTGTTAAACTCCCTTCCACAAAAAAGTTGTATCCCTATTGTGGGGTCACCAGTGCGGTATTTGTAAATTTAAATCATATCCATTCTCAAGCATCTCTTCTCCAGAAAGAATAAGTTCAGTGCTTGCAACCTTTCCTCATATCTAATATCCTCCAGACCCTTTATTAGCTTTGTTTCACTTTTTTGTACTCGATTTTCAGTACTTTCCTGAGCACTGGTGTCCAGAACTGGACAGCATACTCTGGGTGCGGCCACACCAGAGTCTTGTAGAGTAGGAGAATTACTATGATCTACTAGGATCCCCATGTCCTTTTCCATCCTAGAGTCCCCCTAGTGTATAGGTTGCATTCATATTTTTGCCACCCAAATGCATTATTTAAAATTTTTCTACATTAAACTTTATTTTCCATGTAGTTGTCCATCCCATTAATTTGTTCAGATCTTTTTGCAAGGGTTCCACATGCTGAGGAAGTTATTGCCCTGCTTAGCTTAGTATTGTCCACAAATACAGAGATTGAACTGTTTACCCCATCCTCTAGGTTGTTTATGAACAAATTAATTAATCGTTAATGGACAAATTAAATAGGAATGGTACCAGCACAAGACCCTGGGGGACCCTACTACCCACCTCTGACCATTCAAAGTATTCCCCATTTATAACCACCCTCTGAACTCACCCTTGTGTGTTGCATTTAATATAAAATATAATTTTTCTCTAAAACTTATAGCATTCTGGTTTCACAGACACAGAATTTCTCAAGCAAATGCTGTTGGATGCAATGGGAATGTAGATACCATTGTTGTAGTCAGTTGGCAGTTTGAGAAAAGTCTATTGTCTCTATAGCTATAGTAAACAGGTAAGAGAGTGCCTTTTAATCTGAAGCTACCGAGATGTAAGTTTGTTGGTTGTTTAGGTAACAGAGTTGGTAACAAGCTGACATATAAAAGGACTTATGATGCCTTATGCCGCGTACACTATCCGGCAGACTTAGTCCGGCGGACTTCCCGCCGGACTGTCCACCGGACTTTCCAAACGGGCTACTTGCCCACACACGACACTTTTTCAGTGGACTAATGCGGCGTACTAAGTCCGCCGGACTATCCGCCATACTTTTGAAATGAACGGACTCGCCCACACACGTGGAGGAAAGTCCGCTCAATTTGAGCGCGTCTCCAGGTAGGCGGGGCCAACGCGCCACATCCTGCGCGGGTATGGACCTAAAGGGGAACCCCAACACCGAAAAAATCGGTGTGGGGGTCCCCCCCAGGTCCACATCAGGCCCTTATCCGAGCACGCTACCCGGCCGGCCAGGAAAGGGGGGACGAGCGAGTGCCCCTTCTCCTGAGCCGTACCAGGCCGCGTGCCCTCAACTAGGGGTGGTGCAGAGCGGCCCCCCACCCCAAAGCACCTTGTCCCCATGTTGATGAGGATAAGGGCCTCTTCCCGACAACCCTGGCCATTGGTTGTCGGGGTCTGCGGGCGGGGGGCTTATCTGAATCCGTGAGCCCCCTTTAATAAGGGGGCCCCCGGATCCCGGCCCCCCACCCTATGTGAATGAGTATGGGGTACAATGTACCCCTACCCATTCACCTGTGAAAAAAATGTAAAAAAACCCCACAACACACAAGGGTTAAAATAGTTTATTGCACAGCTCCGGGGGTCTTCTTCCGTCTTCGGGGGTCTTCTTGCCGGACTCCTCCGCTATCTTCTGCTAGCTCTTTTACTAGAGGAGGAGCCCGGCTTTCTTCTTCGCCGCCCTCTTCTTCTGACTTTGGGTTTCTTGTCCCCCTCTTTGGGGGTCTTGTCCCCCTCTATGGTTCTTCTTGCTGGACCACCTCGCCTTCTTCTAGCTCTTTTACAAGCGGTGGCCCGGTCTTCTGTCGCCGGTGCCGCTGTCGCCGTTTTCTGTTCTGTTCTCTTCTTCTATTCTTCTCTTCTGAAGATGTTGCCTCGTCGCTGTCTCCGGTCACAATGACAGGACACGCGGCGTGCGACGACTTATATAGGGACATCACCGGATGATGTCCCCGCCCATTATGATGTCACAGTCCCAGCATAAAAAAACCAAGCTCCCCAGAACCTGTTCTGCCGCAGAGTTCGTACAGGTAGTCGTTAACTGAACGTTTCTGCTAGGGCAGCCTATCAAGCATATAGAAGGTTGAGTTCCATCGCGTTGTGCAATCGCAAATTTTGCCCTGTTTCAATGCGCTAAGCAGATTGGCACTGTTGTCACACACCACTTTACCAACTGTCAAATTGAGCGGTGGTAGCCACTGATCTGCCTGTGAACGCAAAGCTGAAAGGAGTGCCGGGCCAGTGTGGCTCTTGGCTTCCAGGCACAACAGACGCAGCACAGCATGGCAACGTCTCACCTGGCATGTCGAATAGGTTCTGGGGATCTTGGGCGGCGCAGCGGAAGAGATGCTAGCAGCAGAAAAGGAGGAGTCAGCCGAGGAGGAGAGGGAGGAGGATGAAGTAGGAGGAGGAGAAGAAGGGGCAGGCCTGCATGCAATCCGTGGCAGTAAAACCAAATCTACACGGGTGCCACGGGTTACATGCTTGACGGCCGTCAGGAGGTTCACCCAGTAGGCAGTAAAAGTGATATACCTTCCCTGCCCGTGTTTGCTAGACCACGTGTCTGTGGTCAGATGTATCTTGGCACCAACACTGTGTGCCAGAGATACATCCACTTGCCGCTGAACAGGGCCATATAGCTCTGGGATGCCCTTCTGTGAGAAATACTTCCTTCCTGGTACCTTCCATTGTGGTGTTCCAATTGGCACAAATTTTTGAAAGGCCTCCGAGTCCACCAGTTTATATGGCAGTAGTTGGTGGGCTATCAGTTCTAACAAACCAGCCATCAACCGTTGGGCAAGAGGGTCATCCGGTGTCATCCTTTTTTTACTTTCGAACATTTGGCCCACGGAAGCCTGCCTTTTGGAAGATGGAGTGGAGGACAATTGGAAGGAAAGAGGAGAAGGAGAAGTAGAAGACGAGGCTGGATGGTGAGAGCCTGGAGTGTGGCTTTGTGGGCTCCGTTGCTCCCACTGGGCTCGGTGATGGCAGCTCATGTGCCTCCTTCATGTGCGGTCTGCAGATGGCAACACTATTGTCAGCAGCGGACATGTTAAAAAAAGCCCACACTGCGGAGCCATGTGCCAGCATCCTGGGAGTGGCAGATGTGACTGTACATGGTTGATGCCTCACTCCTGATACATTAGCAGTCTGCTTTGTCCCTCCTGTGCAATCTAAGTTCCGCCTGCTTCTCCTCCCTATATGCTGGTCCATATCTCCATCTGAACTTCCCTCCTCTTCCTCTCTTGCGGGCACCCACGTGACATCACTAGTCACGCCATCATCAACGTCACCTTCCCCACCGCTATAATTAGAGATCTCGGAGTAGGCAGCAACACCGGGGACCAACCCCCTCCTTGGGCTGATCTGGGTACTGTCGTCACACTGCTGAGTGGCGGTTGTTGCTACCTCCTCTTCCTGATCCAATGCCAAGAGTGGCTGTGCATCAGCAATGTCTTGTGATGGATCAGAAAATAATTCCTGTGACTCAAGCGGAGGGTATATGGTGGTGGTGGTGTTGGTGGTAGTGTCTTTGGGGGTGCACACAGCAGAGTGTAAAGAAGTGGGTGCAGATCGAGAGGATGAGGAGGGTGCCGAAGAGTAAGGCTGAGTGAGCCACTCAACCACGTCTGGTGCGTCCTTTGACGTAATCGCACACACCTTCTGCAATTTGCCACTTTGGCACAAGTCTGTTGCTCCTGCCCTACCCCTACCATCCCTGCGGAAGGGCCTGCCTCTTCCTCTGCCTGTCATTTTTTTAAATGACCCTGTGACAAAAGTCTCTAAAGAAGTGCAGTATGTATGTGGAAGAAGGTATATAACACCCTGCTTCAATCTGTCATTTTGAGGGTCCACTGGTCTATCACACCAGTTATAATACTTTTTTCTAATTGCGTTTGTCACTCTTTGTAGTATAACTGCAGAACCGCTCAGCAGTCACAATGCTGCACAGTGGAAATGCACTATACTATGCTTTCTATATATGCAAGTATTTTATATGTGTATTACACCCCTATATACTGCACACCAAATAGTACACCAATACCAGTTCTTAAAAGGACCTTTGCGGACCTAGTAGCTAGTGATTCGCAGACTGTCCCTGCTCCAAACACCAAACTGTCCCTCAGTCCCTGCACTGATAAAAGACAGCTGCAGAATTGGTCAGCAATCAGCTCAGCAGCAAAGCAGTCAAGTATAATATGCTTTCTATATTTGAAAGAAAGTATACTGTATTATACGTGTACAACCCTATATACTGTACACCTATACCAGTCCTTAAAAGGACCTTTGTGGACCTACTAGCTAGTAAATTGCCGACTGTCCCTGCTCCAAACACCAAACTGTCCCTCAGTCCCTACACTGATAAAAGACAGCTGCAGAATCGGTCAGCAATCAGCTCAGCAGCACAGCAGTCAAGTATAATATGCTTTCTATATTTGAAAGAAAGTATATTATACATGTACAACCCTATATACTGTACACCTATACCAGTCCTTAAAAGGACCTTTGTGGACCTAGTAGCTAGTGATTTGCAGACTGTCCCTTAGTCCCTACACTGATAAAAGACAGCTGCAGAATCGGTCAGCACTCAGCAGCACAGCAGTCAGCAGTGCACCATAATATACTTTCTATATTTGAAAGAAAGTATATTATACGTGTACAACCCTATATACTGTACACCTATACCAGTCCTTAAAAGGACCTTTGTGGACCTAGTAGCTAGTGATTTGCAGACTGTCCCTGCTCCAAACACCAAACTGTCCCTTAGTCCCTACACTGATAAAAGACAGCTGCAGAATCGGTCAGCAATCAGCTCAGCAGCAAAGCAGTCAAGTATAATATGCTTTCTATATTTGAAAGAAATTATATTATACGTGTACAACCCTATATACTGTACACCTATACCAGTTCTTAAAAGGACCTTTGTGGACCTAGTAACTAGTGATTTGCCAACTGTCCCTGCTCCAAACACCAAACTGTCCCTCCCTACACTGATAAAAGACAGCTGCAGAATCAGTCAGCAGGCACTCAGCAGCACAGCAGTCAGCGGTGCACCATAATATACTTGAAAGAAAGTATATTATAGGTGTATTACAACCCTATATACTGTACACCTATACCAGTCTTTAAAAGGACTTTTGTGGAGCTAATAGTAATAGCTAGTGATAGACTGATTGTCCCGTCTCCACACAGCGTCCTTTCCCTACACTGACAAAAGAGGTAGGGGGTATGTCCAATTGTCCATGTGCTGAAATGTCTCAATTGGCTGTCCTGTACCCCATGATGGATGTGTAATGGGTCAAATTTCTTCACAATGTAAACAAATATGGCCTCCGCGAACAGTGGCAGAATTTTGGCGAATCGCGAACGAGCAAAATTCACCACGAACCGACTGCCGGACAAACCGCAAGGCCATCTCTAACCACCATTACAGTGGCCACTGGACTCCTCTTCCACTCCTCCATGAGGACATCACGGAGCTGGTTAGAGACCTTGAGCTCCTCCACCTTCCATTTGAGGATTCCCCACAGATGCACAATAGGGTTTAGGTCTGGAGACATGCTTGGCCAGGCCACAACCTTCTTTAGCAAGGCAGTTGTCATCTTGGAGGTGTGTTTGGGGTCATTATCATGTTAGATTTCTGTCCTGTGGCCCAGTCTCTGAAGGGGGGATCATGTTCTGCTTCATTATGCCACAGTACATGTTGGCCTTCATGGTTTCTTCAATGAACTGTAGCTCCTCAGTGCTGGCAGCACTCATGCAGCCCCACACTATGACACTCCCAGCATCATGCTTGACTGTAGGCAAGACACTCTTGTCTTTGTACTCCTCACCTGGTTGCTGCCACACAGGCTTGACACCATCTAAACCAAATAAGTTTATCTTGGTCTCATCAGACCACTGGACATGGCTCCAGTAATCCATGTCCTTAGTCTGCTTAACTTAATGATGCAGGCTTTCTTGTGCATCATCTTTAGAAGAGGCTTCCTTCTGGGATGATAGCCATGCAGACCAATTTGATACAGTGTGCAGCGTATGGTCCCCACCCCTTCAACCTCTGCAGCAATGCTGGCAGTACTCATACGTCTATTTACCAAAGACAACCTCTGGATATGATGCTGAGCACATGCACTCAACTTCTTTGGTCGACCATGGCGAGGCCTGTTCTGAGTGTAACCTGTCCCGTTAAACCACTGTATGGTCTTGGCCACCATGCTGCAGCTCAGTTTCAGGGCCTTGGCAATCTTCTTATAGCCTAGGCCATCTTTATGTAGAGCAACAATTCTTTTTTTCAGATCTTCATAGAGTTCTTTGCCAGGAGGTGCCATGTTGAACTTCCAGTGACCAGATTGAGAAAGTGAGAACGATAACACCAAATTTAACACACCTGCTCCCCATTCACACCTGAGACCTTGTAACACGAATGAGTCACATGACCCCAGGGAGGGAAAATGGCTAATTGGGCCCAATTTGGACATTTTAACCTAGGGGTGTACTCACTTTTATTGCCAGTGGTTTAGACATTAATAGCTGTGTGTTGAGTTATTTTAAGGGGACAGAAAATTTACACAGTTATACAAGCTGTACACTCACTACTTTACATTGTAGAAAAGTATAGTTTCTTTGGTGTTGTCACATGAAAAGATATAATAAAATATTTACAAAAATGTGAGGGGTGTACTGACTTTTGTGAGATACTGTATATATATCTATTGTGAGGGGTTAGCTCGGCAGCGGGTGTGTGTGACCTCCTAGATGGGTTCACAACACAAAATCAGGCACAGCAGACAGCGTTGTAGGTGCAAAAAACAAAAGATGCGGTTTATTTATGCTACATGCAGTGATACATATAACAGCCAAACAAAAATAAAACATGAAAATAAATCCTGGTCAGCTTGACCTCTAACTACACACTTAGATTCCCTGTCTAACAACTGAGTGCAGCCTTGTGCTGCACTAGTCCCTGTCTCTGTTGTAGAGGTTTGCCACACAGGCGTTAACTCACCGCACAGAACAGAACAGATATCACACTCCCCAGTCTATACAACACAAAACTGGTTCCAGGATGGAGCATCTCCCTAAGCATGCTGGGGTTTTTTGTAGAGGTCTTAATGAGCCCACTTACTTCAGCTGGGCTCATTAACTCTTCCTCTCTAATTGTAAAGGTCTGCATAAAGCCTGAATCTAGGGCACACATATTTCCCATCCTGGATACAACCAGGTGACTTTACCTGCGTGCTGCCACATACCCCCCCCTCTTGTTTCAACCTTGGGGTTGTAACACAAGCAGTCAGACACGCATGTATCCGAGACAAAGCATCCACATTCCCCATTTTACCACCAGGGCGATGCTTCACTGTAAAGTTAAATTCTTGTAGGGCCAGGAACCACCTATTTACCCTTCTATTGGTCTCCTTGTTCTGAGCCATCCACTTTAAAGGAGCGTGATCAGTCACCAGGTCAAAGTGCCTACCTAGCAGATAGTACCGAAGGGAATCTAGAGCCCACTTCACTGCTAAACATTCCTTCTCAATCATGGCGTAATTTACCTCATGGGACTTCAACTTCCTGCTGAGGTAAATGACTGGGTGCTCTTCCCCGTTCCAGACCTGGGATAACACTGCTCCTAACCCAACGTCTGATGCATCAGTTTGTACAACAAAGTCCTTAGAGAAGTCTGGTGAGTACAACACTGGCTGGCTACATAAGGCTGTTTTTAAGGACTGAAATGCTTCTTCAGCCTCTGGGGACCATTTAACCATGACAGACTCTTTCCCTTTTGTCAGGTTGGTGAGGGGCACAGCCTGAGAAGCAAAATGGGGAATGAATCGTCGATAATAGCCAGCGATTCCCAGAAAGGCTCGTACCTGTTTCTTGCTGTTGGGACGTGGCCAACTCTGTATGGCCTCGACTTTATTGACTTGGGGTTTTATCACCCCCCTCCCAATAGTGTACCCAAGATATTTGGCCACCTCCTGTCCAATGGTACACTTCTTTGGATTGGCCGTAAACCCAGCTTCCCGGATAGAGTCTAGGACTGCTTGTACTTTCGGCAAATGTGAGACTCAGTCTGTGCTATGGATAATCACATCATCCAGGTAAGCTGCAGCATATTTCTGATGGGGCCTCAGAATCGTATCCATTTTCCGCTGGAAAGTTGCCGGTGCATTCTGTAACCCAAACGGCATTCTCTTATATTGGAATGCCCCATCTGGGGTTACAAACGCAGTTTTCTCCTTGGCGGACTCGGCCAGGGGAATTTGCCAATAGCCTTTGGTGAGATCAAGAGTTGTCATATATCGGCTGTTCCCAGCCGGTCAATCAACTCATCTATACGCGGCATGGGGTAGGTGTCAAATTTTGTAACTTTATTTAATTGTCGAAAATCGTTACAAAACCGCCAGCTCCCATCAGGTTTGGGCACTAGTACGATAGGACTGGACCAGTCACTCTGGGACTCCTCTATCACACCCAATTCCAACATCCTTTGAACCTCCCCACGTATTGCCTCCCGTCGGGCCTCTGGTATTCTATAAGGTTTTAGTTTTACCCTTTCTCCTGGCGGGGTGATAATGTCATGCTCTACGCCAGATGTTTGTCCCGGAAGCTCAGAGAAAATCTCTTTGTTACGAAGTACAAACTCTTTAACTTCCTGTTGTTGGGGTTTCGATAAGGTGTCTGCTATTCCAACCTCAGGAACTAAGCAATCAGGCTGTACTTGTGACAAAGTCTCTGCGACTAGGGATTCCCTATCCCTCCAGGCTTTCAGCAGATTGACGTGATAGATCTGCTCTGGCTTTCGCCTTCCTGGCTGTCTAACCCTGTAGTTCACCTCACAAATTTTTTCAATTACTTCATATGGACCTTGCCATTTGGCCAGAAATTTGCTTTCAATCGTAGGGACTAGCACCAAGACCCTATCCCCCGGGGAAAAAGTACGGGTCTTGGCCCCACGGTTGTACACTCTCTGCTGTGCTAACTGTGCTTGGGTTAAATGTTCCTTTACAATTGGCATTACCTGTGCAATTCTATCTTGCATCAGGGCGACATGCTCAATCACGCTCCTGTGAGGAGAACTCTCATTTTCCCAAGTTTCCTTGGCAATATCCAGCAGCCCTCTTGGGTGTGTCTCCCATAGAGCAACTCGAAGGGTGAGAAACCCGTAGAGGATTGGGGTACCTCCCTAATGGCAAACATTAGATAGGGTATTAGACAGTCCCAATTCTTTCCATCTCTATCCACCACCTTCTTTAACATTTGTTTAAGGGTTTTGTTGAATCTTTCAACCAACCCATCTGTTTGGGGGTGATACACAGATGTATGCAATTGCGTCACTTTGTACAACTTGCATAATTCTTTCATAACCCGGGACATAAAGGGTGTACCTTGGTCCGTAAGCAGTTCCTTACAAATACCCACACGGCCAAAAACAAGAGATAGCTCTTTGGCTATGGTTTTGGCCGAGGTATTTCGGAGAGGAATCGCTTCCGGATAACGGGTGGCATAGTCCAATATAACCAAAATGTACTGATGCCCCCTGGCGGACTTAATTATCGGACCTACCAAATCCATTGCGATCCTTTCAAAGGGGACCTCAATGATAGGAAGAGGTACCAGCGGGTTACGGAAATGTGGCATAGGTGCCGACTTCTGACACACAGGGCAGGAGGAACAATCATTTTCTATTTCCTTCATGACCCCAGGCCAATAGAATCTCTGCAATACCCTCTCTCTGGTTTTCTCTGTCCCCAGATGACCTCCCAGAATGTGCCCATGAGCCAATTCTAACACCAACTTCCTGTAAGGTTTGGGCACTACAAGTTGCTCAATGGTTTCTTCTGCCCTTTGAGCCACTCGATACAGCAGGTCCCTTTCCATAGTGAAGTAAGGATAAGGGCAAGTCTTATCTGGGTTCACTAACTCGCCATCTATTTTCACCACATTTTCCCGTGCCTTTATTAGGGTGGGGTCTTTTAACTGTTCTGTGGCAAAATTTTCCCTGTGAACCTTAAGATCCGAAAACTCCACAGACGGCATGTTTTCATCTGAGGATGTTGGCTCCCCCCCAGTTTCTCGAGTTTCCCCCGCCAATACCGACAAGGGAAATTCAGGAGAGTCCTCACCACTCCCAGAGGAATTCTGGTCATCTTCCTGGTTTACAGGGGCACCAGTGGGGGGCTCAGGACAATCCCAGAGTTCCCAGAATTTTGGAAAATCCCTTCCCACAATAGCATCATGTGGTAAGTGAGACACTAACCCCACCTGATGAGAGAGGTTACCTTTGGGGGTCTCAAAAAACACTGAAGTTACAGGATACTCTCGGGTGTCCCCATGCACACAAATAACAGCCACCCTGTTCTTCCCAGAGACCTCTATAGTAACTAATTCAGCTTTTATCAATGTTACCAGGCTACCTGAATCCAGCAACACATCAACATTTCTACCATTAATACACATTTTACATAAATGTTTCTCAGGTCCCCAAATGGCAGTGCATGCAACTGTCGCAAACAGCGACTGATGTCTCTCCCTTATAAAGTCACATTGCATAGGCTCATCCACAATGGGGCAATTGGCTGCAATATGTCCCTCTTGCCGGCAGCGGTAGCAAATAATCTTTTTCGCTGTCTCTTGCAGCATGGGCTTCCTGGGCTGCTCCCGCCAGACCTTAGGTAGAAGTCCCACCCTCTCACTCTCTCCACCCTCACCCCTTGGAGTCATCTTACCCGCCACTGGGAATGATCTGGTCTTAGGGTGGAAAGTCCGTGAGTCCCTGGAAGAGGTGGTCAGGTTCTCTGTAGCCAAGTACCTCTCAACCAGATCCACAAGTTTATCTGCATTTTCTGGGTCTCCATGGCTTACCCATTTTTGGATGGCAGTAGGAAGAGCTCTCAGGAAACGATCCATAACAACACGTTCCACAATGTTTGGTGCGGTCAAAGTCTCTGGCTGCAGCCACTTCCTGCTCAGGTGAATGAGATCATACATTTGAGACCTGGGGGGTTTTCTAACCTGAAAAGTCCAATTATGCACACGCTGAGCCCGGACAGCCAGGGTGACACCCAGCCGTGCCAATATTTCTGTTTTTAGCACCACATAGTCTTTTGCTTGGTCAGGCTCTAGGTCATAATAAGCTTTCTGCGATTCCCCAGTTAACAGAGGGGCCACCAGTCCAGCCCATTGCTCCTTAGGCCACTTTTCCCTTTCAGCAGTCCTTTCAAATGTGGTCAAAAACACCTCCGGATCATCCTCTCCAGTAATTTTTGTCAATAAACGGCTCACACCAAAGGATGTGGTATTATTGTAACCACTTGCTTCATTGGTCTGCGGACGTTGCTGTATTAATGTCTCTATTTTCTTTTGAAAATTCTGCTCTTGCTTCTGCAACAGGTCTATGAAGCGGGCTTCAGATCGCTGCTGGGCTTGTTGCTGAGCTTCCAGACTCTGCAGGTGAGCTTTCTGCTGAGCTGCAAGGCTCTTTTGTAAAGCTGCATTTGTTTGCTGCTGATTTGCATTTGCTTGCTGCTGGTTTGCATTTGCTAGAGCCAGCTGTCTCAGTATCTCCTCCATGCTGGCCTTTAAAAAAATTGAAAAAAAACGGCCAAAATTCTCCACCAACTGTGAGGGGTTAGCTCGGCAGCGGGTGTGTGTGACCCCCTGGATGGGTTCACAACACAAAATCAGGCACAGCAGACAGCGTTGTAGGTGCAAAAAACAAAAGATGCGGTTTATTTATGCTACATGCAGTGATACATATAACAGCCAAACAAAAATAAAACATGAAAATAAATCCTGGTCAGCTTGACCTCTAACTACACACTTAGATTCCCTGTCTAACAACTGAGTGCAGCCTTGTGCTGCACCAGTCCCTGTCTCTGTTGTAGAGGTTTGCCACACAGGCGTTAACTCACCGCACAGAACAGAACAGATATCACACTCCCCAGTCTATACAACACAAAACTGGTTCCAGGATGGAGCATCTCCCTAAGCATGCTGGGGTTTTTTGTAGAGGTCTTAATGAGCCCACTTACTTCAGCTGGGCTCATTAACTCTTCCCCTCTAATTGTAAAGGTCTGCATTAAGCCTGAATCTAGGGCACACTTATTTCCCATCCTGGATACAACCAGGTGACTTTACCTGCGTGCTGCCACACTATATAGACAAAGATATATATCTAAATATATAAAGATATATATATATATATATATATATATATATATATATATATATAGACAGGGGCTGAAGTATGAAGTCCAAGAACCGGGGGGGGGGGGGGCTGGGTGGTGGGGTTGTGTGACTTACCAGTGCCCATCAATGCTGACCAGTAAACATACCTGCCTGACACTGACCTACATACACTGATCTGCCTGACCTACATACACTGACCTGTCTGACCTACATACACTGACCTACCTGATGTACATAAACTAACCTACATTATACACTTACCTGCCTGACCTACATATACTGACCACTGACCTGCCTGACCTACATCCACTGACCTGCCTGACCTACAATACACTGACCTGCCTGACCTACATACACTGACCACTGACCTGCCTGACATACATACACTGACCACTGACCTACATACACTGACCTGCCTGACCTACATACACTGACCACTGACCTGCCTGACCTACATACACTGACCACTGACCTGCCTGACCTACATACACTGACCATTGACCTACATACACTGACCTAACTAACCTAAATACATTGACCACTGACCTACATACACTGACCACTGACCTACCTGACCTACATACATTGACCACTGATCTACATACACTGACCACTGACGACTGACCTGCCTGACCTACATATACTGACAGTGACCACTGACCTGCCTGATCTACATACACTGGTAATGACCACTGACCTGCCTGACCTACATACACTGACCTACATACACTGTCCTCATTGGAATCTATCCAGTGAGGACAGTGACAGTGGTTGGAGCCACTGAGCTTGTGCACGTCGCTGGAACAGATGGGCTCAGGTAAGAAAAAAAAGGGGGGGGAGGCTCTGGGGGCAGCTGCAGCAAAGAAGGTTGTTTCACCCAAATGCATAGAATGCATTAAGGTGAAAAACCTTGAGACTTTACGTAAACAGTTCATTCTTCTTTAGTAAACCAACCAATTAGGGGTTGATTTACTGAAGGTAAATAGGCTGTTTAGCACTTTGCAAGTAAAGTTCTACCTTGCAAATGAATTTTCCTCAGAACTTAGTAAACGGACTGAAATTTCACTTTGCAACTTTTTTACCTGCACATTATTAGATGATGGAAGTCAGCAGAGCTTCACCTCATTCACTTAGCTCTGAAAATTCCCTTGCAGAGTGAACAGCCTATTTGCCTTTAGTTAATCAACCCCAGTGTCTTTAATTGCAGAATAGTAAATCCGGTCCTTAATCCCCTGCGTAATTGAGTGCTTTTGTAACTCATTTCAGTGTATATAAACACATCTTCATTTCAAATTTGACTATTCTGATCATTTGCCGATGGTTGTGAGATGACTATAAACACATGCATCAAAAAAAATTCACCTATTTCCATTTGGTCATTTGCTGTGGTTGGCATGACTCAGTAAACCTCCCAAACTCATGTTCGGTTTGCTTTATAGCAAAAAACATTTTTTTGGAGGTGGCAAAACAAACACTGATCGATATGCAATGCTGCCTTGGCAGAGCCACGTGCACTCCTGCCCACTCTCAGTGGAAGTGTCACTCAATCTGCACACCCAATGTAGTCATTTGTTGGCCTCCAATGATTGCTGACACTGGCAAATTTGCTTCCATTCTTGTTCTTTGTAACTCTAACGGAGCTGTCTAAATTCCCTTTGTTCTACAGAATAATAATCAGCTTCTTCATTGTGACATGAATATTAAAGGGAACATTTTGTATAGCTTTTCATCCTGGTTTTTAGCCGAGTGGCACAGCTGTGTAAAGTCACGCCATTAACCCTAGCGGTTCTCCATTTAGAAAATGTATTGGCTGTTACAGTTCTAAACTGCAATGTGCTTTCATCTATGTCATTCAATTAAACCATTAATCCTGCCTTGACAAAATATGCATTGCAGCCATAAAAACCTTTTAATCTTCTACACATTTTGTTTCAAAGATTCTTATTCATATAATTTTCATAAAGAGAGTATAACATCACATACAGTAAATCCAAGCTTTCAATATTGCCTTAGCACAAGCACAAGCCTGTACTTTGCCCACGCAGGGCAAAATATAAAAGTTGTTTCAATGGTGGTCCTGCTAGTAGCATATGCATACTCCCTCTCTTTGCTGCTTTGATGCTCTGTTCAGAAGGGAACAATAAAGAGAACCCTGAATGGACAAAGCATAGGTTTGTTTTAAAATATTGCTGCCAGGAGCTAAAATTCTGGTACTGTCAAGAGCACCAGACGTAATGACAACAGTCTTGCTTTTACTGTCTCTTGGAGTATAGGCAGCCTCAAGTAAGCATTTTTTTAGGGTCCACACAATAGGTCAGCTTGAAACTGGATGTAAAACTAAAACTTTTTTTTCTAGTTTTGGATGAAATGGAAATCCTTGTCAAGTCTTTATTGCCATCTCTATCCCCGATGGGGACATTTACCCCTTTTAATTGTCCAGGTGACCCTCATCAGCAAGATAGAAAGTGATGGGAAATCCAAGATTTTACAGTTGACACGCAAACAATAGGTGAATGATTATCTTCCGCTGGGGACACCTGTTCTAGTGACTACTATATTAGAGTGGATTTCCCCTCACTTTGGAGAGATTTCTTCTCATTTCCTGTTGTGTTTCTGGGACAGGAAGTGAAAGGAAATAACAAAAAACTAACTAGAGTTTTCAACAAGAAATACAGTAAAATGTGCTGCATTTCAACCCTTTTCTACTCTATTCAAAACCTAAAGCGGAGTTCCACCCAAAAGTGATCTGCCCCCCCCCCCCCCCCCCTTCGGTGCCACATTTGGCAGCTTTCAGGGAGGAGGAGGAATGGGTACCTGTTTTTGACAGGTACTCATCCCCACTTCTGGGAGACTGCGTCGCAGAACCCTTCCTCCGCCACCAGGCCAGTTAGAAAGTGCAACGCAGTAGGGAACCGTCTGTGAAACCGAAAGGCTTTACTGCTGGTTTCCCTTACCACGAATGGCGCACAGCAGCACCCGAGAGCTAACATGAAAATCAGCTAAGGTGCCAACATTGCGGGCTCCATGGACAGGTGCCCTTATATTAAAAGTCAGCAGCTATAATATTTGTAGCTGCTGACTTTAAATGATTTTTTTTCCCTAGGGTTGGAACACCACTTTAAAATAAAGTTGTAGCTATACATAAAAGTTAAAACTAGCCACAACCAGCTTAATTTCACTTCCACAATCGGATAAACATAATCAACACTTGATGTATTTTTACCTGAAACATACAAAAAGAACAGGGGGGTGCACTGACCTTGTGCATTCATCCATCGTCCATCGCTATGGCTCTGTGGAAGAGGGTTTGCCCTCGTAACTTGTAAGCCGCTTGCGATGCCACCTGGGTCCTCCAAACATCTGGTCCAGGCTGTAGGCGTGTAGAGGTGCTGTTCGCTATTGCTAGAATATTGATAAGCCTTATTTTTAAACATGTTTGTGAGTATATTTCTTGTTATTTTATGAATACATTTTATCCTTGGTAATGCACAAGGTCTGTGCGCCCCCCTGTTCTTTTTGTATGTTTCAGTTATAAAGGATATCCATTGTTCCGAGGAGGGCAGCAAGACCAGAGACATTCCATTGACTTTGCTAAAGGGACTGGCTGTGCCACTTACTTAACTGCCCGGGCACCTTAGCGCAGGAGATTGTTTGGTGATTTATTTTTACCTGACACATTAAGCCTATTCATGGCTGCACCGCTCTGCCTAACAACAACTCTATTGTCAGGATAAATTCATCCTCCAAATCCCTTTGTACTGCTTTCTTTTCAAGTTGTCTATTTTTGTAGACTGATGTATAGACCACAATAATACACCTATTATTTGATTAATACACTTTTATTCTAGTCTCTAAATCATTGCCTGATAAAAGAAGCACCTGCGGGTTTAGCCAATCATTTTAGGCATACTAAGACTTTGTGAGACAAGTACCTGGGAACATGACAGAAGTGTATTCTTTGCCTACTGTGTATAGTTTGTGCTAAAAGGTGACCCTCATTTTCAGAAAGTTTGTAGATATGGTGTTATATCATGTTAGTCATCAAAAATAGTGTTGGCTTTGTTTTTCTTTGAGTTTAAATGATATGTGTTGTTGGCTAAGTTATTAAAGATGCAAGATTTTGGATCATGGTGGGTTTTTTGGTGAACATGAACTTGAAGCTGCACACTGCTAATGTCTGTGACCATGCCCCTCTGATGTTTTTTACCCTGTTTGGGCTTGATTCTAGAGGATCTCTAGAATTAGGCCCAAACCAAGTGAAACGTGTCAGTGGGGGGTCATAAGTGCGCAGCTTCCTGTTCATGTTCACAGCAATCTGCTGAGTAGGGTCAAGCTCTCCAAAAACAGAAACAGGGTTGTCCGCAGACCAAGGACATGCATGAGAGCTTTGAATGGTAGGTTCTTGGTCAGGAATTAAAGAAACTTTTGGTGTTTCTAAAGTTTGCATCTTTAACAAATTAAGGGATTATATAAATTCAGCTTGCTTTTTTGTGCATTCATCTTAGCCACATCAAGGAGTTTTTGCATTCCCATTGACTTGTGTTGGAAGAAAAGCAGTTCCGACACAAACAAAAGCCTGTGAATATAGGCCAAAAGCCTGTGTAGATTAACCCAAAAAAATGTATTACTTGAAGTATATCTTTTTTTATTTTGGAACTTTTGAAAGTTTTCCTCTCCCATACAGATGTCTCTATGTTACAAGAAGTAAGGGGAAATCTCCCAACGGGGCACACACAGTAAATAAAAAAAAAGGATGACAGAAAGGTTAAACCATTCCCTACAGTCAACCACATTAGAAGGGGGTTGACAGAAGACAGTTGGCCTTGAAGCACAGGAAATATATATCTGGCCCAGTTAGTGGATGCAAATGTCCCTATAACAATAATTAAAATAAAAATAATAAAAAGTGCAGCAATAGCCATAGCAAAGACATAATACTGTTGCCCCCTAATTTGTAGCTATACCAGCAACATTTTAACCTCTTTTTTAAAACCAAAATGATGCTGTTTGAAAGTCCCACATACCTTCCTAGATATCCCACCAAAATCATTATGTTGTCCAACTACAGCAGGGATATGCAATTAGCAGACTTCCAGCTTCCAGCTGTTGCAAAACTACAAGACCCATCATGCCTCTGCCTCTGGGTGTCATGCTTGTGGCTGTCAGAGTCATGCTATGCCTCATGGGACTTGTAGTTCTGCAACAGCTGGAGGTCTGCTAATTGCATATCCCTGATCTACAGAAATGAGGGAACATTCCCATTGAAAGGCTGATTTTTTGCTAGTGTTTCCCATTCTTTTTAAAAGTATTACCATGGAAACTGCAGCTGCAAGAAATAATCAGAAACCTGAATTATTTGGGAAAAAAATGAAAACTACCACTTTCTCGTCTGCATTTCATTTTATGTACTCCAGTACGCTCGCTGTTTGATTTCTGAATATGTTTTCCATCCCCTTTCTCACTTACATCATAAACTCTTTTGTTTTAAGAGGGATAAAATATCAGGCTGTGTACGGAATAAGTACAAAGTGTTTTCACAGAGTGGAAGGGGAATCAGAGGGACAGGGAATGAGACATTTTCAGTCTTGATAGCCTCATTTCTTGTTGCTTCCATAAACACTATGGGAATTAAAAGGATCAGGGGGGAGAGGGAAGGCAAGAGTCAGAGTACACACAATCGGACATTCCGGCAGAAAAAGGTCCAATGGAATCATTCCGTGTGTATGCCTCACATGCTCTGAAGCAAGTATGAGACGGAAGTGCTTGGTGTGGTAAAACTACCATTTGTATTGGAGCTAGCACATTCCTCACGCTGCTAATTCTGTGATCTTTTAATACAGCGCATTTTTCTTCTTCTTTAGAATGCTGGAAGAATGAAGTTGTTTTGCTGCTCGTATTCACAAAGAGTTCCCACAAACTTCTTTCTTCATTATTTATCCTCCTCATGAATAATATTCTATTTTTTAAAAGCCTGATCTCCATAAATAATGTTTACAATTATTCTTTATACTCACCTTTTATAATTTTTTATTCCATCAAGATTTATTCTACGATTACGTAAAAATTATTTTCTAGTGATCTCCATATAATTAAATTTTTTTGAGTTTCAAGTTACCACAATAACATTATTATCTTGTATTTTTTCTTAACATTAAGGAGGTTGGTGTCCCCCTGTTAATCTTACATGGGGGTTATTTACGAAAGACAAATTCATTTTGTATTAGAAACTCCACTTGAAATTCCACTGAAAGTGCACTTGGAAGTGCAGTCACTGTGGATCCAAGGGGGACATGCAAGGAAAATAAAAAACAACATTTTAGCTTGCACATGATTGGATGATAAAATCAGCAGAGCTTCCTCTCATTTCAGAACTACCCCTCAGATTTACAGAGACTACACTTCCAAGTGCACTTGCAGTGCAATTTCAAGTACACTTTGCACTTGTAGTTTGCACTTGTAGTGCAAAGTGGATTTGACTTTCGTGAATAACCCCCATAGTCTTTTTGAAATATACCACAAACAAACTGTCCTTTTTGAATAAAAACACATAGGAAGTATTTTGTGAAAAAAAAGAATCCATTTATTCTGGGTAACAAAATAAAGAGGAAGGCAACGCTGGAGAAACTTTAGGAGTATGCGAAGCCTTTGGCCCCCAGGGCACACATCAAGTCAGTGGAAACCAAAATTGGAATCTTGAGGAGTCCATATAATAGGGAGCACAATCTGGTCCAGGAATCCCAGAGATCAGGACAAGCAGCAGATGACATATCTGTCCCCAGGCTGTGGTACTACAACAGCCTGCGTCTTCTGTCAGAACAGACTGAACCCAGGCCATCACTTTCTTCTCCTCCCTGCAGCCTTCCCTCCACGCTGCCCTGCAGCCTTCCTTGGAGGCTGTAGCTCTGCTGGTGGACTTGTGGCAGGAGGAGGAGGATGGGCTTGCTCATAAATATGGCTGTTCTCTGTGAGCTGGCCCCTCAACCCCTTCTGAAGGGCCTCATAAAAAGTTTGCTCAGAGAGGAGGCGTTGGCCCTTCTGTAATTCCTGCAACCTGGTGGCTAGATAGCAGCCATAGCCCTCTTCATCGTTGGGGAGGCTCCTCAGAAAATTGCTGGCTTCCCTAATGAGGCCCAGTGCTGCATCCTCTGTCACTGTCCCCTTCCTGGGCCTTTTGGTGGTAAGGCAGAGGGAAGGCACCTGGGATTGTGTGAGGCTCCTACTGGGCCCAGCCACCTCCTGGATGCCACTGGGCCCAGCCACCTCCTGGCTGACGCTTTCCACAGCCTCCTCCTGGCTGATGCTTGGCACGGCCTCCTCCTGGCTGACGCTTTCCAGACCCTCCTCCTGGCTGAGCTCATCCTGTGTATAAAAAAAGGGACATAGTTTTAGTTTTTGCTTCATCAATCACACACAATTTTCAGCTCATGACAAATTGAATGTTAATAAATAGAAAAGACTATCATTCTGACCCCAGCATTCAAGCTAGTCACCAACATTTTTGGCCACTACTGTCTAGTGATAGGCATACATAATTTTTGGTCTAAAATCATTGATTTGTAAGCAATTATAACATCTAGTTAACATAATTAATATTAGGACAATAAATATGTCTAAAAACTAATATAGCTGGCTCCAGCTGGGTGCATCCACTTCTTCCAGTATGGAAGGCCCAGGTTGTTCCTGGGAAGCCTCTGCTGGGGTGTAGGTAAGGGTGGAGGGAAGGCTGCAGGGAAGAGTCAAAAGAGATTCCCTGCCTTAGTCTGGTCATTCCGAAACCTCAGTTTTTGGAAATACCACAGCTTGGGGACATAAACATTCTCAGCTGATGCTCCTGATCTGAGGGACCTTGATCTTCTTGTGCTCCTTCCTATACATGTTCCTCAAGATCCCAATTTTAGTTTTCCAAAAATGTAAAGTCTGCTTCGGGGACCTGAGTCTTCACAAACACCAGAAGTGTTTCCAGCGTTGCCTTCCTTGCTTGTTTATTTTAATGTAAACTGTGTTTGACCTCCCACAGATTCCTCATCTCCCTGTATTTGTCAATAAAAATTTACAGAAATTCTTGTTCCTTAAATGGATTCATTTTTTCTGTAAAAGACAATACACAAGACAAAAACACTAACGTCAGTCTCAAATCTCATTATGTTATCCCAATATAGGCCTCCAATGTGAAGCAGTATAGACCACTGTGATGGGCCAAGTTCAAATTTTACCATAGTTTAGGACGTTCGCCACTACCGGTCGCTTGCCACACAGATCAGACGTACAACAGATGCATGTTAGCTTTACATACACTGCGCATGTTTCAAAGTCTGCCTGCCTCATCCGCCCTTGACGTTCTTTTTCAAGAGTATTCCCCACCCCTTCCCTCTTCTGTGCGCAGTGGGAGTATATAGATAAAAATGGCTGTGACATTTTCAGAAAGTAGCGTGGAGCAAAGCCCAGAGCCCCAAACATCCGGGTCCATGGGGAGATTGAAGGCCACCAATGTGGCCTTTGAAGAAATGGTGGAGATGGTGGACATCTTGAGGAGGGAGGATTATGATGGCAAAAATGGTCCATTCACCCGTCTCAATTTGTGGAAGGACCAAATAATGCCCTCAGTTGTGACCACTTTGGAGCTACATTTTGGGGTACGATGGTCCAAAGACCAATTGAGAAAGTGCTGGTCCGACCTTAAGCGGAGGGAGCCAGATCAGTATCGAAGAATCAAGAAGGTGCTTCAAAAAAGTAAGTACTTGTCATGTGTTGCTATTATGATAATTAACTTGCATGCTGCTCCATGTGCTTTTCTTTACTGTTGTAAAGTTTGAAATGGCAACTTTCATGTTCGTGGCCACAGTAATCGTTCGTAGGAAACATTGTTCATTTGCCAATAAATACAATGTATTTAGCTGGTACAGGGTTATACCTACATTTTGGTCATGATAATTTGTCTTATTAAAAGAAGTTTAGGACATTGTTGTGTAGATGTCTTTGAAACTAGAATGAATAACAAACTTGATTCAGTGGAATGTAAGGAGAGGACACTCGGCAGCTGTTTACACATCTGGACTCAGGAGCACTAGAGAACACCAGAGAACATTTTTTAGGTAACCCACACAGGGGATACTTGGGGTATCTCCATCTGTGAAACTTGGCCAAAAAGGTAAGTATTGCAGTTTGGTTAAAAGGGAATTTTAATCATGTCTTCAACTTGGATCTCTTCCCAAACAGACAATTGTACACCACTTCTAAGCAATGATTCATATTCATATTTCTGGACTCAAATATCTGTGTGCTAAGTATACCTTTTGTTTCATTCTCATAGGGGAACCCCAGCTTCAGGTAATCTATGTAAGTGTGCATATTTCTAAATACATGTTTTTCCATCAATTTTAGGTGATGTTCTGGTTATGGAAGGGGAAGCGGTATAACCATTTACTAGCACCAGCGTCCAAACCCTCATTGCCAAGATCATGGCCTGGAATTGGGAGATTGATGCAATGTGCAATCGCCTGGATATTATGCAGCAGGAAATGAAGAACATGATCGATGTTTTGGGGAGAATCTAATCCCTTTTTCCTTAAAACAGAATCGATCATGTTCTTCATTTCCGTTTTAGATGACCACATTCTGTGATTTTAAGTTTTTAAAATTTTAAAAGCCAAATTTTGAAGATGCACACGGTGTGTCAACATGTGCTATCTGCCATCAGGGGATCTCAATGTACGCGTTTTGTGGGTGCAACCCCTTCCTCATGACGCTAGTAGGTGAGAGGAAGGAATTGCACCACAAAACACATCCATTGATCCCCCATGATGGGAGATAGCACATGTTGACATTACCCATTTGGACTCCCATTTGTGTGCATCTTCAAAATTTGGCTTTTACAGGGGTGACATCACCCCATCTGATGAAGGCAATATCAAGACATTTTTGACACTATAATGTCTGATATTGCCTTCACGTTTTATACGTTGAACTTTGTAAGTTCCAGAGTTATGTATATTATGTTTTAAAACATGCCTGTTTCTAAAAAATCGAAAAAAAAAAAAAAAAAAAAATATATATATATATATATATATATATATATATATATATAGATGAAAAAAAAGATTGTGAAAACCAAAAAAAATTAAATCTGGATGAAAAAATATAATACCAAAAAAATTATAGAGAAAAACCCAAAACATTTTTTACACATTTTATAAACACACATGTGTGAATGTGCACATAGTAAACATTTTGAAATACAACAATGTGTGGCTTCTTCTTTCAATACCAGTTTTGTAAGTAATTTTGTGTTTACAGTGACAATGGGGCTTATTTAGTAAAGGAAAATCCATTTGGCACTACAAGTGCACTAAAAGAACCTAGGAGAGAGGCAAAAACAAAAGCAAGCAATAAAGAAAATTCAAGATTTTATAAAAAAAAATTTTTTTTATTAAAACGGGCTCTTTGAGTTGCCAAGGCAGTACGGCCAGTATCCAGGCCTGTCAGGGAATGTTCAGGAATAAGTCCAGCCTCAGGCCCAACTGAGGCTAGATAATTATGAGAATGTTTCCTTAAATAATTATGCAGGATGCAACAGCACAGGATGATATGGTTGATTTTGTAGTCTGCAACATGAGATTGCTGTCAGAAACAGGCGGAACTGGCTGGCCATTATCCCAAAGGTATTCTCAATGACTCTTCTTGCTCTGGCCAGCCTGTAGTTAAAAACCCTCCTCTCCGGGGTGAGGGTCCTTTGGGGGAATGGCCTCATCGGGTGCTTGCCCAGACCGAATGCTTCATCAGCTATGAAGACAAAGGGGAGTCCTTCTATGTTGTCCCCATCAGGTGGCAATGCCAGGCCACCAGTCTGGAGACGTTGGTAAACTCCGTCTGGGCGAAGACTCCTCCATCCGACATCCAGCCATTCTTCCCCACGTCCACATAGAGGAACTCATAGTGTGCCGACACCACCGCCATTAACACTACACTATTAAACCCCTTAAAGTTATAATAGTGAGACCCCGAATGGGGTGGTGGCACAATGTGGACATGCTTCCCATCTATTGCCCCTCCACAGTTGGGAAAGTCCCAACGGGCAGCAAAATGGGAGGCCACAGTCTGCCATTCCTGTGGCGTAGAAGGAAACTGTGAAGTCAAACAAGAAAAAAAAAGTACTTTTGTACACAACATTGCAAGAAAATTACACAAAAACACTCTTGCACAACATCACTATTACATTTTATCAGATTCCTCACCCCCTCTGATGGCCCATTGATAAAATTGTATGGGGGGGGGGGGGGTTTGAGGTGACTTTGGGAGCCTGAATTTAAGGACACACATTACATTTGGACATATTTTAGGGGTGGGGGAGGGTTTGAAATTCATTTAAGGACACACATTACATTTCCACAGATTTTAGGGGGTGGGGGAGGGTTTTAAATTAATTTAAGGCCATACATTACATTTGGACAGATTTTAGGGGGTGGAGGAGGGTTCTAAATTAATTTAAGGACACACATTACATTTGGACAGATTTTAGGGGGTGTAAATATTGACAAGGAAAAGGGGGAGTAGGGGAGAAAAATAAAAAATAAAAATAAAAGAACCTTCACATAAAAGACCTCAAAAGAAAAAATGTGGGTTCAGTTGGACTTTTTAGGCATAAAGAAAGTTGTAAACACAACCAGTATATTCAAAAGGAATTATTTCTATTTATTTTTAAAACAAAAAATAAAAACAGAAAATAAAGAGTTCAATTTCCTTTTTACACACAAAAAAGAAATGTTTCCTCCTTATAACTACACATTTAAGACCTAATTGACATCCTATCAAAAGTAGTAAAATCCATTTCAAATTTCCAAAAAGGAAAAAACAAAATATATATCTATATAAATATAGGATCAAGGATATCAACCATACAGTCAGCAATTACATATATTTTTGGTGCTCTACATGTTTCGCGTCTGTGATAACGCTTCTTCAGGAGCTGATAACAGTGTCATTCCTTCATAGAGTGTGTCCCAAATAGAGAGACCACCGTTTCCGAAGGAGAGTGGGGAAGTTGGTACGATTGATTACACAACCATTTCTCCACAGAGGGAAAAAAAAGGAAGAGAAGAAGGGGAAGGGGAAAAGGGGGAAAAAAAAAGGAAGTAATTGTTGAGCAAATGAATATAAATATAGATTTTGAGCTTAGTGGAATCACTTTAAAGGTGTATTGGGCTCATAAGGTTTCAAATCTTCAGTGTTTAATAAGTATTCTTGAGACGTAAGTAAACAGAAGTAGGATCGGTGATGGATACTGTTTAGTATCCCCTGAGCTCAAGGTGCAATAAAAACGGACCAAGTTCCCACTGGGTAAAGAAGGAAGGTAAAGGGGAATCAAAAAGGCAGACTATTCGGCCCATTCACCCCTATCATATTGTTTTTTGTATAAAAGATGGCCACCATTACTTTTTAGATTTTAGGGGGTGTTTCGGGGAAAGCAGTACAATGGAGCTGACAATATACATTGATAAAGGGACTAGGCTATATAGATGTATATGGGCCCACGATAGCATGCTGGGGAGGTTAGTGAAGGCAAATATGCATGTAGGCCAAAAAAGGGAGTATTAAAAAAGCTACCAGCATGCATGAGGATAAAGGGGACATTCACATATTCCAATCATGGTAATAAGGGAATGATGAAATAAATACTATACATTAACAAACATTAAATGCATATAATGTGATGTTAAAGAGGAAGTAAACCCTGATGGGACACAGGAGCCAGCGATGTCACCGCTGTCCCCTGTAGCACGGAGCATCCATCTTCTTCCGGGTATCGCTGCCCCAGCCACTCACAGCGGCGGAGCAGCGATGACGTCACTCCCGTTCATGCGCACGGGAGCTGCCACTAACGGCATATCGCCGTTAGCAGGGGCATACCCAGTGCGCCTGCACGCCGCTGTCTATGGAGCATGCGCCAGAGACAGAGGTGCCTGTATTTTTGTAAATATTTCCTAAACCATTTAGATTTAGGAGATATTTCTTAGACCTACAGGTAAGCCTTAATCTAGACTTACCTGTAGGTCAAAGTGGTTTGCAAGGGTTTACAACCACTTTAAAGGATAAAACTTACCTTCTGCACGACCTGAATGATGGCAGAACAGGACTCTGGAATAATTATCCCCAGAGCCTGGGGGGAGATGCCTGTCGAGAACTTGAGGTCATGTAGACTTTTCCCAGTCGCCAAGTACCGCAATGTGGTGACTAGCCTCTGCTCCGGAGTGATGGCTTGCTGCATGCAGGTATCCTGCCTGCTGATATAAGGAGTCAGCAAAGCCAACAGATGGTGAAAAATCCGTCATCCTGAGATAATTCCTGAAATCCTCAGGATTTTTCTCCTGGATCTCACGAAGCAAAGGCATATGCGAGTATTGGTCACGCTGGAGTAACCAATTCTTGTTCCATGAACTCCTCCTCACCCTGTTCATGGATCAGGCTTGGGCCAAAGTATTAACCCCAACACCAAGCCCCCACACATCACGAACTCGAGAATGCATACATAAACGCACCATGGATTCAAAACAGTCAGCTGGTCAGAATGAACATAAATGAATGCACTGAAGAACAGCAAGGCCTGTGAACCCACATTGGAATGATGTGGATGTAAGACATGGCCAACAAACCCTCACTGGAGCACTTTGGTCACGGCTGCTTAGGCTGGACTGTTGGGCAAGTGCCTAGATGGCTGTCAGAAACTGTAAATCAGACTGAGACAGAAGTACAGTTAAATCACACTTGTTTATTAATAATAATAATAATAATAATAAAAAAGTAAACAGAGTAAACGTAGTCAAAACATGACCACAGTTTAGGAACTGGAATGGATAGTCAGACAAGCCAAAAAGTCAGGGAGCCAGAGATGAGTGTAGTAGAACAGCAAGCAGGATCTGGAGCCAGAAGGAATGTCAGCCAAGCAAGTCTTTAACAGGAACACAGGAGAGCGCCTCTAGAGATGTGACCAATGTGAAGACAGAGATCATTTGGGCTGGATGGCTTAAGTAGGCAGGACTAACAAGCAGGATATCATCAACAGATGAGTCACTGTTGAGAGAAAAACCAGCAGTGGAAATTACATAACCCAGGAATTTAACCTGTTCACGATGGAATTCTCACTTCTCCAATTTACAATAGAGATTGCTCTCTCTTAGTTTCTGAAGCACATGACAGACATCTGTGTGGTGGCTCTCCAGTGACTTGGAAAATATGAGGATATCGTCGAGATAAACCGCCACACATAACTGCAACAAATCTCAGAGGACATAGTTAATGAATTCCTGAAAAAATGCCAGGGCGTTACAAAGGCCAAAAGGCATTACAAGGTACTCATAATGGCCTGTTCTGGTATTAAACGCAGTTTTCCATTTGTCGCCCTCCTATCCTCACGAGATTGTATGCCCCTCTCAAATCAAGCTTTGTGAAAACCGTTGCTCCCTTGAGGCAGTCAAATAACTCTGTAATCAGTAGAATCGGATAGGCATTCTTAATCGTGAAATGGCTGAGACCCCTATAATCAATACACGTTCTCAGTTCACCACTCTTCTTCTTCTTCACAAAGAAGAAACCAGCACCAGCAGGAGACAATGATTTGCAGATAAAACCCTGAGAAAGTGTGTCTGCAACATACAGTATCTCACAAAAGTGAGTATATCCCTCACATTTTTGCAATTTTTTTATTTTTATCTTTTCATGTGACAACACATATATGATATATGAATAAAATTACACTTTGCTACAATGTAAAGTAGTGAGTGTACAGCTTGTATAACAGTGTACATTTTGTTGTCCCCTCAAAATAACTCAACACACAGCCATTCATTTCTAAACCACTGTCAACCACTGTCAACAAAAGTGAGTACACCCCTAAGTTTAAAAGTCCAAATTAGGCCCAATTAGCCATTTTCCCTCCCTGTTGTCATGTGACTCATTAGTGTTACAAGGTTTTATGCTTGAATAGGGAGCAGGTGTTAAATATGGTGTTATCGCTCTCACTCTCTCATACTGGTCACTGGAAGTTCAGCATGGCACCTCATGGCAAAGAACTCTCTGATGATCTGGGTACTAACATTTATAGGTAAAGTTGATCCAGGGAAAACCAGATTGCCTCTCTGGGATCAGGAAGGAATTTTTTCCCCTACTGTAGCAAATTGAATCCTGCTTTTTTTCTTCTGTCTTCCTCTGGATCAACTGTGGGTATAGAATTGGGTATATGGGATTGTATGATATTTTTTTATTTTATTTATTTATTTTTTATGGTTGAACTAGATGGACTTGTGTCTATTTTCAATCTGACTAACTATGTTACTTCATAAGGTGACCATGATGGTGTAGGTATAGACATATCATGGTAAAGTAGTAGGAGAAGCTGAAAGGGAAGCTTAGACTGGGTGGGGTTGAGTCTTAAAGGGACAGCAAGCAGTACATTGTGTTACACTGAGACTTAGTGTTACCTTGGCCATTTAACGCACTGTTATGTGCCAGTTAGAGGTTCACTTTATTAAAAATTCAAGTACAATCACAGAAGATGATGGGTTAAGCCCAAATCTATACCTTTTTTTTGCCAGCAGTTAAAGGGTTGTGGAAATCTGAGTGGGTAAGCTGTCATCCTGACTCGCTCAGGAGAAAATTACAGCAATTTTCTTCAACAAAGCAATCGTGCTCTGTACCTAAGTCTTGTGTTGAGCTAATCTTTTATGTTCTCAGATCACAGAGAGACACTGTGCCAAAGGTGTCCATTGGTTCTTTTTCCCTCACATTTTCAAGATCAAAATGAATAGGTTGTTTTAGAGACTTTAAATGTCTTGAGATTTGCAGCAAAAGCAAGACAGGAGTCTAAAAAGGTGTGCAATGTATAATTATGTAAATAGCCCAACATGCTTCGAGCATCTCAGAGTAAAATATAATTTAGACCCTTTCCTTCCTTTTCTCTCTCTCTCTCTCTCTTTCTTTCCCATCCTTCATTTCTTCCTGCTACTATGAACCGTTGAGCAGCCTAAAAACACATTTTTCCAGAACCCTTTCAATGGCTGTCAGAAAAGTCTGCCTTTTCCGATGCTGTCTCTTAGAGGAGAGGCAGTGATATGCTCCGAGACAGACAGGAAAAACACTCTTTCACTAAAGTTGTCAGACCTAAAACAAAATTGTACTTACTTACAATAGCTTGTCAATATAAACTGAAGGTTCAAGTAGACCTTGCAGACAATGTAATGTGATCCATCAGAGCACACTTAAATACATGTTTTAAATGCTATATACTGCAATATGCATTTGTTTCCTTTGTAAACATTTTTACCAATGAAGGAGTTAATATGATCCCATCTGCTTGGGAAGATATGCAGAAAATAAGATTTTTCATGGTATAGAATTAAACATTGTGTATACTCTTTGCAGTGGGCACAGGTGTAGTGTTGCAGCGAAGCAAATGTACATTTTTATTCTTCCTAGGAAGAGAGACACTCCACATTCTTTTATTACTTTAACAACAAATGATGCAATTAGTGTGCTCTTTATTTACCCAGTTTGAAAAGGTGCAAATAAAATAGATTCTAACTAGTTGTCATTCTATAAACCCAAACACATTCTAAATGTGCTCCTATAAATGTGTCATGGCATCCAACAGTGGAAGGAAGATTGGTGCTATTGTCACTTCAAAAGACGAGCCCTCAACTTCACCCTGGAGCTTTTATAATGGGCCATCAAAGGCTGGATCAGCAGCTGCTGTTGCTGTTGACAGTACATCAGATGGCTTCCACTTACCTCTATGTCATTGTTCCTTAGGCAGAATAGTACTGACTCTCCCTCATAATTAAGGGAGCATTGGGCGAATTACATCTCACTGATCTGCCTTTAAATATCGTGCCTAGGGGGTGTCCTTAGTATGCTTGTAAAGTAGCACATTTTTCACAGTGTTTAGAACAATACCACAGCAAAATTACAATTCTTAAGGATAAAAAGTAATTTAAAACTGCTCACGGCTGTAATGAATTGTCAGATCCCAGCAATACAGATAAAAATTATTGAAAAATTATTGAAAAAAACAGCCCTTTGGGTCGGGTATGAATATTAAGGGGATCCCTCACCGAAATGAAAAAAAAAATGCATGGGGGTCCCCCCAAAATCTATACCAAGGATGTATGGTATGGGTAGTAAGGGGAACCCTGTGCCAAAATGTAAAAAAAAATGGCGTAGGTGTCCCCCCCCCCAAATCCATACCAGACCCTTATCTGGGCACACAACCTGGCAGGCCGCAGGAAAAGGGGGGTGAGAGAGCGCTCCCCTCCTTAACCAGACCAGGCCACATGCCCTCAACATGGGGAGGTTGCTTTGGGGTAGCCCCCAAAGCACCTTGTCCCCATGTTGATGGGACAAGGGCCTCATCCCCACAACCCTTGCCCGGTGGTTGTGAGGGTCTGCGGGCATAGGCTTATAGGAATCTGGAAGCCTCCTTTAACAAGGGGACCCCCAGATCCCAGCCCCCCCTCCCTATGTAAATGTGTATTGGGTACATTGTACCCCTACTCATTCACCAAAAAAAGTGTCAAAATGTTAAAAATAACAAGAGACAGCTTTGGGCAAGTCCTTTATGAAAAAAACTGTCCTGCGATGTCCATTCATCTTCAAACACAGCACAGAGAGACCGAGGGGAAAAAAAGGCAACAACTCCTCCTCCATGGGAGGCTCCCGCCGACTGAATCCTCTTCGCAGTAACAGTTGTTATGTAGCTGATGGCAGGGCCACCTGGTGATGATGGGAACAAGGGCCTCATCCCCACAACCCTTGTGGGGATGAGGCCCTTGTCCCCATCAACATGGGGACAGGGTTCAGTGTTGTGGGAACTTTTTCCTCCACCACACCTCCAAAATGCTAGTGGTTATTCTGCCACAGCTCTCTCCTCCACCCCTCCTCTTCTTCTTCCTCTATGGCCTCAGCTGCACTGGGGCAGAGATTCTGTTAGTTCTGCAGGGGCAGGCTCAGAGGTGGTTGATACCATGCCAGCTTCAGCCAGGAATGGTTTGATGTGACAATGTCACCAACCTTCTCTCCGCCCTCCAACAGGGACACTTGACCCATGTTCCATGTGTGGCACATGTCCTGAATTTGGTGGTGCAGTGGTTCTTGAGCAGGTACCCAGGCTTACAAGAGCTCTTGAGGCAGGCCAGAAAAGTCTGTGGTCATTTCCGCCAGTCATACAATGCCAGTGCTCGGCTGGCTGACATTCAAAGGGAATACAACCTGCCCACCAACTGCTTCATTTGTGACAAGCCCACCAGGTGAAACCTGTGCAAGTATGGCACCAGGACAGGGTCAGGAGAGCTAGGCTTCTTTTCACCATGCCAGGGGCTACTGATTAAGGATGGAAGCACTGTCCTGTCACCATTTGTGGAGGCCACAAGGATAGTGAGCAGCGAATGCATGCATCAGTGATACTGTCCCTCTAGTCTTCCTGCTAGATCTTAATGGAATCATGGACAGGGCACTTGAGGCAGAACAGCAGGAGGAAGAGGAGGACTATCCTTATCTCTCAAGGCCCTCTTTATCCAGATGGCATTCCTACGGGTCTGCCAAATGCACAGGAAGAAGAGGAGGAAGAGGAGAATTGTGTCAGCATGTATGTAGAGGATAACACTCAGCAGCAGGCTTCAAGGGATGGTTTTCAGTTCCCAGAAAGCCAAGGAGTTGTAAGTGGCTGGGAGGAGGTAGGTGTCAGGGCTGGGCTCAGCCCTTCCTTCTCTAAGCTGGCTTCTCAGCTGTTGGCTAGTTGCCAGCTCCTATCTCTCGACAGTTACTCAGTTGTTGATGATATCCTTCTCATCAGTCCTGCCTGCTTAAGCCGTCCAGTCCAGAGGTTCTCTGGCTTGGCCATGGTCAATATCACAGACACTATCTCCTGCTATCCTGTTCAAGACTTGCTTTCCTGACATCCCTTCTGGCTCCAGATCCTGCTTGCTGTTCCACTACATTGACTTTTGGCTTGGCTGACTATCCGTTCCGGTTACTGAACTTTAGCTATGTTTTGACTACATTTGTTCTTTTTACTATTATTATTAAACAAGTGTGATTTAACTGTACTTCTGTATCAGCCTGATTTCATGGTTTCTGACAGTAGGTATCGATAATTTGATCCTTAATGATTCAGACTCGAATTCCTCTGCAAACTTACGCTGCATGGCCTCCCTGATTCTGCAAAGCCTGTGAAAGGACCCTAGGATTCGTGGTATCAAGGAGAAGGATCATTACTGGATGGCAACCCTTCTTGATCCATGTTACAAGGGTAAAGTTGCAGAACTCATCCTGCCTTCGCAGAGGGAGCAGAGGATGAAACATCTTCAGGAGGCCTTGAAGAAAGGTTTGTGTATCACATTTCCAGACACTGGGAGGTTACCATTTCATGGTGCTGGACAACGTGTTGCTGAGGCTTTGTTCAGTCAGAAGAAGAGCGGTGTAGAAGGTTGCCAGCTAACCAATGCCTTTAAAAAAAATTTCAGTCCTCAGCGACAAGGTTTGATTGGTTTAAGCAACCATTGCCAGTGTCTACATTATATGGTGCAGGAATATCTAGGGGAGAAGACTTGGAGACCATTCCAACAGAATATCCACTGGGTTATGGGTTTTGAGGATGGACCACTGGCCAGACTTGCTCAATATGCAATTAAGCTACTGGCATGTACTGCATCTAGCGTGCTTTCTGAATGCTTATTCAGTGCTGCTGGAAGATTTGTAATGGATTAAAGGATGCGCCTGTCCACAGACTCTGTTGATAGGCTCACATTCATAAAAATTAATCAGTCTTGGATCAGCAGCTATCAAGCACCTGATGCTGATGTAACTGATTGAATTTGCTATGGATCTGGGATCCCTTGATGACTGCCTATCCTGACTATCCTATTCCTCCTCAATCTTGATAATGCTAGCTTCCAACAATACTTTTCGTTTAGGGCACCATCACCACCACCCAAGGCCCAATTTTTCTGCCCCTGTTTACCAGGGGCATGTAATTACAATATTTGATATAATATTTGACAGCAGGGCCCATTCTTGCGTCCACCAAGAATAACTGTAAGGGGTTACAGTGTTCTGGCCCCACCAAAATCAAAGGCCCAATTGCCCCTGTTTAGCAGGGCCATGCAATTTCAAATTTTGACATAATATTTCACAGCAGGGCCTGTTCCTGTGCCCAACAAGAGTAACTGTGAGGGGTTACAGTGTTCTGGCACCACCAACGCCCAAGACTCAATTTTTATGCAGAGTATATAGGGCAGGCCGTATAGTATACATACTGCTGTTCAGAGTGTATAGTGCCTTGGAGCACCCACACCATTTTTTTTAATTTTGATGTGGGGTTCCCTCTAATATCCATACTAGACCTGAAGGGCCTGGTATGGATTTTGGGGGGACATGCACGCCAATTTTTTTGGTATTTTTAGCGCAGGGTTCCCCTTAATATTTATATTTATACCAGACCCAAAGGGCCAGGAAATGGACTGGGGGGGGGGCACAGCATTTTTTCAATGATTATTATTATCTATATTGCCGGGATCCGGCAATACATTACAGCTGCAAGCAGTTTTAAATTACGTTTTTTCCTTTAGAATTTTGCTGTGGTACTGTTATAAACATGAGAAAGATATGCTACATTACAGGCAGACTAAGGAGACTGCCCAGGCACAACATTTAACCACTTTCAGACCGGACCATTTTGCTGGTAAATGACCAGAGGTCTTTTTACACTTTGGCACTGCGCTGCTTTAACTGGTAATTGCGCGGTCATGCAATGTTGTACCCAAACGAAATTTGCGTCCTTTTCTTCCCACAAATAGAGCTTTCTTTTAAAGGTACTTGACTGACTCTGCGATTTTTATTTTTTGCGATATAAACGTAAAAAGACCGCAAATTTTGAAAAAAAATGATATTTTCTACTTTTTGTTATTAGAAAAATCCAATAAACTCAATTTTAGTCATACATTTAGGCCAAAATGTATTCAGCCACATGTCTTTGGTAAAAAAAAGTCAATAACTGTATATTTATTGGTTTGCGCAAAAGTTGTCACATCTACAAACTAAGGTACGTTTTCTGGAATTTACGCAGCTTTTAGTTTACGACTGCATATCTCATTTCTTGAGGTGCTAAAATGGCAGGGCAGTACAAAACCCCCCCAAATGACCCCATTTTGGAAAGTAGACCCCCTAAGGAAATTGATAAGTGGCATGTTGAGCCCATTGAATATTTTATTTTTTTGCCTCAAGCGATTGAATAATGACAAAAAATTTTTTTTTTTTTTTTTTACACAAAGTTGTCACTAAATGATATATTGCTCACACATGCTATGGGCATATGTGAAATGACACCCCAAAATAAATTCTGCTGCTTCTCCTGAGTACGGGGATACCACATATGTGGGACTTTTTGGGAGCCTAGCCGCGTACGGGGCCCCGAAAACCAAGCACCGCCTTCAGGCTTTCTAAGGGCGTAAATTTTTGATTTCACTTCTCACTACCTATTACAGTTTTGAAGGCCATAAAATGCCAAGATGGCACAAAACCCCCACAAATGACCCCATTTTAGAAAGTAGACACCCCAAGCTATTTGCTGAGAGGCATGTTAAGTCCATGGAATATTTTATATTTTGCCACAAGTTGCGGGAAAATTACAAACTTTAATTTTTTTTTATTTTTTTTTCACAAAGTTGTCACTAAATGATATATTGCTCACGCATGCCATGGGCATATGTGAAATAACACCCCAAAATAAATTTTGCTGCTTCTCCTGAGTACGGGGATACCACATGTGTGGGATTTTTTGGGAGCCTAGCCGCGTTCGGGGCCCCGAAAGCCAAGAACCGCCTTCAGGTTTTCTAAGGGCGTAAATATTTGACTTCACTCCTCACTACCTATTACAGTTTTGAAGGCCATAAAATGCCAAGATGGCACAAAACCCCCACAAATGACCCCATTTTAGAAAGTAGGCACCCCAAGCTATTTGCTGAGAGGCATGTTGAGTCCATGGAATATTTTATATTTTGCCACAAGTTGCGGGAAAATTACAAACTTTTTTTTTTTTTTTTTTTTTCACAAAGTTGTCACTAAATGATATATTGCTCACGCATGCCATGGGCATATGTGAAATGACACCCCAAAATAAATTCTGCTGCTTCTCCTGAGTACGGGGATACCACATATGTGGGACTTTTTGGGAGCCTAGCCGCGTACGGGGCCCCGAAAACCAAGCACCGCCTTCAGGCTTTCTAAGGGCGTTACAGTTTTGAGGGCCATAAAATGCCAAGATGGCACAAACCCCCCCCAAATGACCCCATTTTGGAAAGTAGACACCCCTAAATTTAGGGGTACACTAGTGAGACTAGGTAATAAATGGCGGGTGCCCTGAAACTATAAAAAAATAACTAACCAACCAGCGTCACCTGTAACAGTTATATGGTGATCACTGGTGAAAGGGTTAACTAGGGGGCAATCAGGGGGCTTTATGCGGTAGTATATGGGGGTCCCTGGCGCTATAAAAAGCTGCGGCGAACCTAAATACCTACCTGCCTAACTAGCGTCACCTGTGACACTAATACAGCGATCAGAAAAATGATCGCTTATTAGGCTGGGTTCACACTGGAGCGATGCGGGAACGCCACGAATCCGCGGCGGGTTCCCGCATCGCATGCCTCCCGGCGGCAGTTCACACTGCCCTATGCGAACTGCTGGGAGTGTCAGTGAAATGTTAATGACACCCCCAGATCAGTTCGCATATCGCAGTGCGATCTGCAAACTCGGATCGCATGGTGTGAACACCCATGCGATCAGATTCTGCTGCGGACCAAAAAAAGGGTCCCGTGCGAATTTGCGGCGGGTGCGGCGGGTGCGGCAAATGGCTGAACTCGAATCGCAGAGATCGGATGTGATTTGCACTGCAGTGCGGTGCGAATCACATCCGTTCTCATAAACCGCTGCAATGTGAACCCAGCCTTAGTGACACTGGCGACGGGGGGTGATCACGGGGTTAAACCTTTATTGGGGGGGGTTAGGGGGGTACATTAGAACTAAAGGGGGCTAACCCTAACTGCCCTAACAGTTATTACAGTCACAAATGACACCAATGCAAAAAAAATAAAAAATAAATGCATTGGTGTCACTGTGACTGGGGGGGCAGGGGTAATTGGGGGGGTGGTCGGGGGGTAAAGGGGGGGTGTGAGTGTGCCTGGCATGTTCTACTGTGAAGTGTCGTGTTGGTGCAACTCACCGATCCTCTCTCCTCGGTGCCGGAACGAAAAATACCGACACGGAGGAGAGATTACATCACTTCCTCTCCTGTGTTTACATTACAGGAGAGGAAGTGATGTCACGAAGGATTTCCATTCGTCGGGAGCGATCGCGAGGGGGTGGCCATGAATGAATGGCCGCCCCCTCATCCCGGATCGCTCCCGAACGAATACCGACCGCCGCAGGCACCGGGGGGGCCCGATCGGGCCCCCCACCCGCGGGAAGGCAGGGACGTACAGGTACGCCCATATGCCTGCCCGTGCCATTCTGTCGACGTACATCGTCGTGCGGCGGTCGGCAAGTGGTTAAAGGAATATTTATTTTTTATTGTTTCACTTTATGCATTATTAAAATCACTGCTCCCAAAAAAACAGCCATTTTTAAAACTTTTTTTTTGCATTGATACATGTCCCCTGGTGCAGGACTCGGCCCCCAAAGACTTTTTATAGCAATAACTTGCATATAAGTCTTTAAAATTAGCACTTTTGATTTTTCACGTTCGCATCCCATAGACTTTAACAGTGTTTGCATGTTCTGCAGGAGGTGTTTGGCTCATCCCTACCTCTTATACAAGGCTTTAGAACCTTTGGTAACATGTCTTCATTGCCTCTTGCACATTAGATAGCATAGCTTTATTGCCTATGGTGATGTGGCTTTACTGCTTTTGGTAATTTAGCTTTACTATAGTTGGTTCAGTTGGCCTTTTCTTCAGTGCTTACGATGACATGGCTCCAATGCCTCTGTTGACCTTGCTTCAGTGGCCCTGGTTTTATGACTTTTTTGGTATAATGAATAGTCTTGCAGTATTTCATATTTTTTTGGTAACAAAACTTTATTCTGAGCCCTCTGTAATGTAGCATTATCATTCTTCTAGTGACATGGTATTGATTGTATCTCCTGTAATGTTGTACTGCTCTACCTCTGGTTACTAGGCTAGGCTATCATTCTGGCTCTAATCACATAACATGTGACCTGACAACATGTGGCATCGGTCCAGATGACTAAGAGGCATTGAACGTAATCAAGATGCCTGGTGCTAAATAGTGCAAGAGGGATGGGGGAGCATGCAGGCTGAGGATGCAAAAAAGGCAGTTAGCAGATGCAAAAACTCACCACATCATCACGGGTATTCTGCTTCATACTGTTGATGAAACTTGCACTTAAAGCCCCATGCACACTATCAGATTTTCTGCTTATTTTTGTCTTCAGATTTACCAAAACCGTGTAGTGCAAGGGCCTGCCTGATTGCATAAAAATGTAAACTCCTAAGGTTTCACCTCATATTATATGGTTTTGGTAAATCTGAAGACAAAAATCAGCAGAAAATCTGATAGTGTGTATGGGGCTTAAGTTTTGCTTTTTCAGGATTTGTCTATATATTTACAGTATCTTACAAATGTGAGTACATCCCTCACATTTTTATAGATATTTTATTATATCTTTTCACGTGACAACACTGAAGAAATTACACTTTGCTACAATGTAAAGTAGTGAGTGCACAGCTTGCATAACAGTGTAAATTTGCTGTCCCCTTAAAATAACTCAACACACAGCCATTAATGTCTAAACTGCTGGCAACAAAATTGAGTACACACCTAAGTGAAAATGTCAAATTTGGGCCCAAAGTGTCAATATTTTGTGTGGCCACCATTATTTTCCAGCACCGCATTAACCCTCTTGGGAATGGAGTTCACCAGAGCTTCACAGGTTGCCACTGGAGTACTCTTCCACTCCTCCATGATAACATCATGGAACTGGTGGATGTTAGGGACCTTGCACTCCTCCACCTTAAGTTTGAGGATGCTCCACAGATGCTCAATAGGGTTTAGGTCTGGAGGCATGCTTGGCATTCATGTTTCCCTCAATGAACTTTAGCTCCCCAGTGCCGGCAGCACTCATGCAGCCCCAGACCATGACACTCCCACCACCATGCTTGACTGTAGGCAAGTCACACTTGCCTTTGTACTCCTCACCTAGTTGCTGCCACACACGCTTGACACCATCTGAACCAATAAATGTATCTTGGTATTCTCAGACCACGGGATATGGTGCCAGTAATCCATGTCCTTGGTCTGCTTGTCTTCAGCAAACTCTTTGCGGGCTTTCTTGTGCATTATCTTTAGAAGAGGCTTCCTTCTGGGATGACAGTCATGCAGACCAATTTGATGCAGTGTGCAGCGTATGGTCTGAGCACTGACAGGCTGACCCCCCACCCCTTCAACCTCTGCAGCAATGCTGGCAGCACTCATATGTCTATTTCCCAAAGACAACCTGTCATGAGCAGGGGTCAGACTCAAAGACCAATTGCTATAGCAGTTGCAGGTCTACCACCAGCCAGCAGGATAGGTACACAGGCAGTCACCTTGGCAGATGACGCAGGCTCATCTGAGGTGCAGAGTCTAAGTATTAACCGGTTTTCACCAGAGCTCCTGATGGTGGAGATGGATTTTTCTGCATGTTAATACCAGGTGGCGGTCCTCAGGATCACCCCACCAGGAGGTGAGCAAGCTGGGATCCAGTAGCGGATAAGCAGGTAAGGCTCAACCAGAAGGGTGGTCAGTAAGCAAGCCAAAAGATCTATAATGAGTAGTTGCTGGTTGTGATCAGGCAGAAGCGTAGTCGAGTAACAAGCCAAGGATCGATAACAAGCAGCAGCAAATATGGACGGCAGCAGGGAAGACAGGAGCGAGATACTGGCTGGAGATGGCACAATATTGTGGCAAAGCCAAGAGGGCAGAGTTTGGGACTTTAAATGAGGTACAAAAAATGTACCTCCATCCCAGGTTCAAGTACATAAGGAGGGAATGTGGGACTTTAAATGAGGCAATTGACTTGTGGAGGTAGAGTATTTAGTAAACTTTTTTTATTTGTAACACTAGTAAAAAAAGTATTTCCATATATACATACATGCACACATGGTATAAACATAATGGATACATATATGTCAGCTTGGCAGCACATAAGAGATAGTGAAAATTGATGAATGTAATACAAGGTATTTTATATTAGCAGGCTTTGGTATACTATGCAAAAGAGCTGCTACAAGATAAGTACACATACACATTAATAGTTACATAGTACTCAATAAATTTTGAATGTATGAAAGATATGTATGGGCCAGTGAATAAGTAATGAGCCAGACTTGACTGAGCACCCCATGGAAACTCGATGCGTTTCATGGCTATATGCCATTCATCAGGAGTTGGGTACAGAAGTAAACTGTAAATATAAATAGATGTAAAGTATTAGTAAATATGCTCTACCCCTTTTAAAGGGAGAAAATACCTCATGGGGAAAAAAGGAGATCTATACTCACAGGTCAGCTAGAGCACTGTGCTTGGCTAGCTAGCATCAAGGAAGATGGAACTCCAAATGGTTGTCTGTTCCGGAGCTGAGGCAAGGAACCACACCCCAGCCAAGAAAACCTCCACATAGCATGCCCGATTGCCACAACACATTCCACATGTGTGGGGATGATTACAAGTGTGGTGTTCTGGAAAAAATTGTATAAAAATGTGAAAAATATGTATGAAAAAGGTGAAAAAAGAAAAGTAAGAAAATGGAAAACATGATGAGTGTTTGCAAAGAAAAAAAGAAAAAAAAGTATATATATTGATATGTACATATTTTAATGATTGTCGTGTATGTATAAAAATACACACATACACAATAGTAAGTGGGTATGTTGCCAAGCCAAGGGTCAATAACAAGCAGCAGCAAATATGGACAGCAGCAGGGAAGACAGGAGCGAGATATTAGCTGGAGATGGCACAATATTCTGGTAAAGAGGAAGTGCATATGGTTTATATCAGGAAGTTCATGGGAGGAGCAAAGAGTTCAAGGTTCAGCAGAAATCAAGCCACAAGGCAGGGTTGTTGAAAGGATCCGACAAGGTGCTGTCCAGCATCTCAGAGAGCTCAGTGAGAACTAAGTTTCATTGCCAGACACAGCTGAGGTCCCAGGTTCAAGTTCAGGTCCTGACAGTATTCCCTCCGCCCAGGACATCCCCTGGACATCTTAGGGCCTGGTTTGTGAGGGAACCTTGGGTGGAATTCTCTGGTTAATCTAGGAGCATAAACATTCTGATAAGGCTCTCAAGAATATTCTTCTGGCCCATATCCTTCCCATTGAACCAGATATTAGAAATTGTTCCTATAGATCCTATAATCAAGAATTTTGTCCACCACATATTCTTCCTTACCCTGTACCTCAACAGGTGGAGGGGGTGGAAGAATTCTTACGTAAATGGGTGGCCCACCCTCTCTGATGCCCCAGGAAAGCCATGGGGAAGTCCCCGTGCATCAGAGGGGGCGGGGTCACCCGGGTACGTCACTATGTAGTCCCACCCTCAGTTATAAAAGAACTATCACCTGCAAGGACACATCATATGGCGGGTGCCTCCCATGGAGGTGGATCAGTGGCGGCCTGTGGCTTCATGGGACATTTTTATTTTGTAATAAAGGACTTGTTCCAAGCTGTATCTTGTCTTTTGTACCATTTTGACACTTCATTTGTACCCTGTTACCATTTCACACAGGGGAGGATGCCGGACCTGGGGGTCCCCTTGTTAAAGGGGGCTTTCAGATTCTGATAAGCCCCCCGCCCACAGACCACTACAACCACTGGCCAAGGGTTGTGGGGATGAGGCCCTTGTCCCCATTAACATGGAGACAATGTTCTTTGGGGGGCTACCCCAAAGCACCATCCCCATGTTGAGGGCATGTAGCCTGGTATGGTTCAGGAGGGGGGCACTCTCTCATCCCCCCTCTTTTCCTGCAGCCTGCCAGGTTGCGTGCTCGGATAAGGGCCTGGTAATGGAATGTGGGGGATATCATGCCTTTTTTTTCAATGACTTTTATCTGTATTGCCAGACCTGACAATTCATTATAGCCACTAGTACTTTTAAATCACTTTTTTTCCTTTAGAAATGTCATTTTGTGCAGGGACTGTTCTAAACACGGGAAAAATGTGCCACTTTACAGGCATACTATAGACAGAGGGAGAGAAGGCTACTGGGGAGAGAAGCATGGTGGATCTTTAGATTAAAAACTAGATCGCATCAGGGGTTAAACCTGAGGTGGGATCTGGACTTGCGCTTACATTAAGAATTTCCTCTCCCCAGAGCCTCCTCTCTCTTTCTCTCTTTTCCTCCTCTGGTGTCTTTTTTCACATACCTAGATTATCAGTTTTATTTTTTGTATTTAATGTTTTTTGAATTTCATGGTGTGTTTTAACTATGTATATATGCATGAGTGCATGCACGAGTGTGTGCATATATGAACTTATTATCACTAAAATGTGTGTGAGAAATAGTGGCATGCATATGGATCACCCTATATGCAGTGTAGCTGATTCTGCCTTTTTTTGGATAATTGCCTGCAGGCAATTAAGAAAATTAATGGGTGGAGCTAGTGATCCTTAGAGCTACTATTTATTTCAAAGTTTCATGTCTGTAATGTGGTTATGACTAAGGCCTTATAGGCTGAAAAGCGTCAACATTTTTTTATTTGTGTTTGGTCACTGTGGCTTGTTAATAAATACAACATTTTTTAAGAGCAATCACCCGAGTGCGGATCATCTTTTCCTCATACTATAGACACCCCCCAGGTACAAAATTTAAAGGAATATTTCACTTTTATTGTTTCACTTTAAGCATTATTAAAATCTCTGTTTCTGAAAAAACTGCAGTTTTTAAAACGTTTTGCATTGATACATGTCCCCTGGGGAAGGACCTAGGTCCCCAAACACTTTTTATGACAATACCATGCATATAAGCCTTTAAAATTAGCACTTTTGATTTCTCCCATAGACAATTCACTATAGCCGCTAGTACTTAAATTACTTGTTTTCCTTTAGAAATGTCATTTTGTGCAGGGACTGTTCTAAACACAGGGATATTAGCCTTTAAAATTAGCACTTTAGATTTCTCCCATAGACTTGTACAGGGTGTTCCGTGGCTTTTCGAATTTGCCGTAAACACCCCAAATTGTTCACTGTTCGCCGAACAGGCAATGTTCGAGTCGAACATGAGTTCGACTCAAACTCGAAGCTCATCCCTATTTAGTAGCCTGGACAGGACATTTGGCTGGGACGTTCTATCTCTCTTCTCGTCCTCCTTCCAGAGTTTCAAAGCCAACAACTCAGGGGCAGGACATGTTTGCAAAATATATTTACAGGCATTTACAAATTAACACAGTAGACAGTATCCCTGCATACATATCACAAACTAACACCAAATAGCAAATCTGTTAATAAGTCTGTCTTTGGTGAAGACCTTAGTTTCATCAATGGGTTATCCCCCTGATACTGGAATACAATGCATGTAGCATTATTTTTATTACAATTACAGCTATATTACAACAATGACATTAAACTCCAGACTCACAATTAATTACACAGACATACATATGTGGTAGATGTTTTACATGCAAAAGGATTTGTATTTTTTTCTATTCAGTCCTAAGATGTACTCAGATCTGCCACACATCACAGCAGATGAGAAGATTTTTCTCTGCTGCAGGTCTTGATTCAATCCCAGCTGGACTGTGACTGGACCATGAAGGGAGAAGAAGCACATGGATGAGTCTAACCCTTTGGGACTCTGCTCGTTCCTCTTATCAGCATGCTCATTGTACTTCAGCACAACTGATTGGCTCCTTGTGCTGCTTCTACTTCCTCTGGCCTGGGCTCTGCTATATAAGGACTGCAATAAACTGATGCCAAGTCAAATTAGGTTACTTACACTGCCGGTGTCCTGTCGAGAAATGTCCCCCATCAGATAGAGTCCGCCTTATACTGCGCTTGCGCAGTATGGAGGACAAAGGAGACGCCAAAACTCTCCGAAGATGAACAGCACCTGCACGCTTAATAGTACATTCTGCCCTGAGTCCAGGTTCAAGCCCCACCATCCAAGTGGACATAGAGTTAGAATAAAAATATGCCGAGCAAAGCGAGGCCGTGCCCGAAGCGTGGCAAGTGAAGTGAGCCCACGAGGGTTCCTGTTACAAAGTGCTGGCGTCATTCATCTTCGGAAACTTTTGGCGTCTCCTTTGTCCTCCGTACTGCGCAAGCGTTGACACTGCGTGGTATAGGGTGGACACTATCCGATGGGGGGACACTTCTTGTCAGAACACCTGCATTAAAAATAATAAAATTTAAAGATGTATTAATGATTAAATAGTTGCATTAATTTGTGTCTCCTAAATCTGCCTGGAATTCAGCTTTAAAGCCAATGCTTTTTAGGATAACTAACAGATATTACTATGACTTAGAAGAAGATTATTTTTGTTTTGTTTTTTAGGCTTGTTTTTAACTTGAACTATCTTGGCTGATTTTTTCATGCCCCTTTGATGAACACAAGGTATCATGATGCATGAAAAAGATCTTTGCAGTGGCCCTGTTTTACACAAAAAGGCATGTACAAGGCTGTGGTTCACAAGCCAGCCTTTATATCTAGTCGGTGAAGAGATCAGACAGATCTGATGTGAGTTATATCTTATATTTGAGGAAATGCATGCATAAATAGAAGGGTCTCCAAGAAAAAGGAACATCTGCTACAAGTATTGATTTATGTATTTACGATCTATGCTATGCGAAAGGAATGTTTTACATTGAAGTGTTGTGATCATGGATGTATTTTGAACTAACATCTAAAACTTTGAATACGTAATCTATAGCTGAGCATAGTAGAGGATTTTTGACAATCTTCACATGTTCCTCCAAGGCAAACAATTGGTGCCAATGGGGAAAACTGTTTATTCTATTTACATTTTACTTTGGATACATAACTGCAAGGTTTTTTACAAGTCGTATAATTACCGAGTATGGCTGCATGCCATTGTTTTAGTCTATACCTTGAAAAAACATTGAAGGGACATTAAAGGCTAACTCCAGTTAGAACACTTTTAGTTGTGCCCTCATTAGGTACATTCACCCTCTCTATATGTGTCTTGCTTACCATTATCATTGAAAGTAAAAGTAAATGAAAATCCCAAATTTGTCCCCAGCAAATTAATAGAGGGGAAATTTTCCAATGGGGCAAAAAAAACTGACGGTGGTTATAACTCTCCTTTAATCTATCCCAAAAAGTTGTGCCTATAGTTCTGGCTTCAGGCACACGTGCGTTAGAAAAAATTAGCTGTAAAGCCACTACCAACGGCAAGAAAAAGCAGCTGTAAAAACGCGCTTTTAGTAGCTTTTTGCATTGGCGTTAATGCGCGTATTAGTATTAACACTTGAGAAAGGAGCACGCATGTCCTTTACGGACTTCGCGCATGCTCAGAAAAGTGTTGTGTCCCCTGCTGACATCACACGCTGCTTTCACGAGTCTGTTCGCATTCTGTTGTGCGCAGGACACAGCTGAGCTCCCCCCCCCCCCCCAGCGTCTTGTGGATCTCGTTACAGCTGCTTGGACTCTTGGATACTTGTTTTTGATAACAGCCGCTCGTTCACGTGTAACCCTGTGATCTTAATATGTAAGTGATAATATACGTTTTTATAATCAATTAAAATCATTTTTACTGAGTGGCGCTCTTCTATCTGTTATATTTTTTATGTCCAGATTCCGATAAACCCCCTGCTTGCAGACCCCCATAACCATTACCCAGGGTTGTCCGGAAGAGGCTCTTGTCCCCATCAACATGGTTGAGGGAGTATGGCCTGCTATGGTCCAAGAGGAGGGGGTGCGCTCGCTAGCCCCCCCTTTCCTGACCTGCTGGGCTGCATATTTGGATGAGGGTCTGGTATGGATTTTGGGGAACCTTGTGCCTTGTTTTTTCTGGTGTGGGGTTTCCCTTCAAAATCCATACCAGACCAAAGGGTCTGGTATGGTTTTGAGGGGGGGGGGGGGTCCCACACCTTTTTTGTTCAATTTTGGTGTGGGGTTCCCTTTTAACACTTACTGGACCCAAAGGGCCTTGTATGGATCCTGGGGGGACCCCACGCTATTTTCTTTAAAAAATGTTGGCGTTGGGTTCTCCTTTAAGATCCCGAGAGCACAAGTCGCACCACAAGTCGGATGATGATGCTCCGACTTGGATACGACTTCCATTCAAATCAATGGGCTGAAAGTTGGATCAGTTAAGGCGGCTCTCATAGGGAACCATTCATTTTGAAATGTAAAAAAAAATAACGCTTGTAACGGCTAAACGCTAGATTTTAACGTTTACAAGCAGTTAAAAGTATGTCCTGAACGCGATTTATCTGCTTTCAAAAAAACTTCAGTAAACTCAACTGCCTCTAAACTACTGTAAGCGACTGAGTGTACATGTACACATAACATAACATAGAGGCGAGTGCTATGTTCCATGAGTTTAGCAGCTGCAGTGTACATGAAGCCCAAGGCAAACCGACTGTGCAATTTGAAAGTTGCTCCAGAGCTTAGCAAATGAAGTAAAGCTTTACTCAACAAAGAATACCCAATCATGTGCAAGGAAAAAAAATGCATTTTTGCTTGAACATGATTGGATGGTGGAAGTCTGGAGAGCTCCCCCTCATTAACCTCCCTGACGGTATGATTCAGTCTGGAATTAGGTGCTGAAAGCGGTACAATTATTTTGCATGGAAATCTGCCGTTTTATTTTGTAGTCCTGTAATTCTTAGTAATAACGCTCTTAAATCTCTTCGAGTCTAGCAGACATCTCGGGTATGATAAAGTTTATAATATAATAAAGAATAATAAAAATGATTCAATAATGTAATAAAATCCTAAAACACTGAAAAAGGGACACTTTTTGGTTGCTATGGACAATCTCCAAATTCCAGGCAGAAAAAACAGTATTTATAATATAAAAGTGCATGCAGGGCATTGCACAGACCACTAGGGACAAAGGGGTGTGTATTTTTTTATACAGTACTGTAATCTGTAAGATTACAGTGCTGTGTGTGTTTTGTGTCTTTTTACTTTTGATTACCGCCAGGGAGGTTAACTAAGCTCTGGAGTAACTGCGCTTGCAGAGTCCTCAATCTATGTGCCTTTAGTAAATCCACCCCATTACATGTAGTGAAATATATTTATTTTCTATGGTCATTTTGCCAGATTTTTTGAGATTTTGTTTGTGTATATACAAGCATATCTATAATTTGGTGCAAACCTCCCAATCACTCCAAACATAATACAATGTCCATGCATATCATTATGGTCTAATCCTTTGTTAGAACATACAGTATGTCATACATAGTGGGGAGACTTTACTTATTCACAATTATTTTGACATCTTTGGCTCATATATTTGCGGGATAGAATGGGATTAGGAATAGACAAGTATTCTTACAAAGGTGTGGAACTTGAGCTGTTAGGAGAGGGGTGTCATCAATTTGAAGGTTTGACAGATGGATACCAGAGTGACACTTTCAAGAACACCAGAGAATGATAATGGCTGTTCTCTAACAAGAAAACACAGACCTGTCCAAAGATATAGCAATAACTTCCCAAATATTACAGCAAAAAATACTTTAACCACTTGCCGACCAGCGCACGACGATGTACGTCGACAGAATGGCACGGGCAGGCAAATGGGCGTACATGTATGTCCCTTTAAATTTGCCGCCCTACCATCGGGAGCGCGCCGCCGGCGGCACTCTTCCACACTGGTCGGGACCCCCGTGAGTCCGGTCGCGGGACCCGCGGACTCGATCGCCGCGGGCATACCCGCGATCGTCTCACGGAGCGGCCAAATGAAGAAATGCCGTTGTAAACAGCATTTCTCCATTCTGCCTAGCAACTAGTGACGCTGATCTCTGCTCCATGTGATTGGAGCAGAGATCAGTGTTCACTAAATGAAAGCCCAACCCCCCCACAGTTAGTAACACACCCCTAGGAACACTTAACCCCTACACTGCAACTCACTGGTTAACCCATTCACTGCCAGTGTCATTTACACAGGAATTACTGCATTTATATAGCAGTGATTACTGTATAAATGACAATGGTCCCAAAAATGTGTCAAAAATGTCCGATGGGTCCCCCACAATGTCGCAGTCACAATAAAAATCGCTGATCGCCACCATTACTAGTAAAAAAAAAAAATAATAAAAAATAATTAATAAAAATGCTATAAAACTATCCCTATTTTGTAAACGCTATAACTTTTGCGCAAACCAATCAATAATCGCTTATTGCGATTTTTTTTACCAAAAATATGTAGAAGAATACGTATCGGCCTAAACTGAGGGAAAAAAATGTTTTTTTATATATTTTTGGGGGATATTTATTATAACAAAAAGTAAAAAATAATGCGTTTTTTTCAAAATTGTCGCTCTATTTTTGTTTATAGCGCAAAAAATAAAAACTGCAGGGGTGATCAAATACCACCAAAAGAAAGCTCTATTTGTGGGAAATAAAGGACGCAAATTTTGTTTGGGAGCCACGTCGCACGACCGCACAATTGTCAGTTAAAGCGACGCAGTGCTGAATCGCAAAAAGTGGTCTGGTCTTTGACCAGCAAATTGGTCCGGTCTGAAAGTGGTTAAAGCAGGGTTTCACAACCAGGGTTCCTTACACACATATATAAATACACTTCTTCCAATTAAATAGTAAACCTTGTGTTTTTTATTGGTGGAAGAAGGGTATTTACAGTATATACAGTATGCGTGCCAATTTTTATACTATTTTCAATCGATATTTGCCACTTTTAAAGAAATTTTGTATTTACGTAATTGAACTTTTTGATACACCACATGTGTCCTGTGAAAGCAGCTTCCCCTTGACTGGTATTATAGTCACCTGTTTTGTATTAATACATATGCTGCAGGGATCACACTAACTTAGTGAGTTGGCATATTTCTACGGTTTAAATAATTCCCCTCTTTATTAGCAATAAAAACCAACAGGGGTTCCAATTCTTCTCCACTGTATCCATTCCACTGGATATCATATGAGATAAAATACTTCATGGTTTCATGAGATAAATACCACATATTTCGATGGAATACGCCCCCCCGTGCACAGACTCAGCCAGAGTTGTTGGGAAGAGGTCCTTGTCCCCATCAACATGGTTGAGGACAAAGCACCCACCCCCTTATTTTGAGGGCATGTGGCCTGGTACGGTTCAGGAGGTGGGGGGGGGGCGCTCGTTCGTCCCCCGCCCCCCTCTTTTCCTGAACTGCCAGGCTGCATGCTCGGATAAGGGTCTGGTATGGATTTTGTGGGAGGGCCAACACCAATGAAAAAAATAATAATTGGTGTAGAGTTCCCCTTAAAATCCATACCAGACCCAAAGAGGTCCTGGTATGGAGTGTGAGGGGGGACCACACCCCGTTTTTTCTTTTTTTGTTTCATCTATATTGCCAAGAGCCTGCAATAAATTACAGCTAGATATAAAATGTATTCTTTCCTCCTCTACTCCTATGGTAACAGTCTTAGAACAGTTTCTAACACACATTGTAACAAACTCCTTCACTGTTATACAACCACTTCTTGTAGATTCTCAGCCCACCGAGCTTTCAGTCTCTCTCACTTGACTTGCTGATTCACTGCCACTAAAAGCCCTGATCTCTTGTAATCTTCTTACTTTAGTATCTTCCTCAAGCGTCACCTTTGGTACTCCAGATACTCCTCAAGCGTCACCCCACTGGCTTGGTCCCTGGCTTGGGACCTGCTGAAGTTTTCTTATTCTTCATCGTCCCTGGTTGGTGAGAATACTGCTCCAGGACTTGCTTCAGCTACTCACAGTGGTCCCTGGTAATAAGGTGGATGGTCCCTTAGTAGCGACAGCTTTCCCTCTACCTCCGACCATGATAGGTTCTCCGGCTGGCAGAACCGTCAATTCTGGTTGGACTGCAAGCCGCAATCCCAACCCTGCACTGCTCTCTCTTGCTTCTGGATAGTCCCTCAGACAGCCTAGCAGCCAGAAGTGCCTGGGATAGACCCAAACTCCGGCCTAGCAGCAATACAACACACATCCACCCAGACAGCTGTCAGGTGTCACAGAACCCCTATCACCTGACTCAACCCAAAAATATAGGCTCTCCCAGTAGGCTAAGGGGCCAAGAAAACCCCTGCCCATTGGCTGAGTAACCCCATATACACTTAATCTGTCCTTGCATCATCCTTGTCTTGTCTAATGTCACCAGGTACCTGGCCATCCAGCTACAAAAAAGAGAAGTGCAGCAATTCCACACTTGGGGTGAAATTAATTGATCCCTAGGAATTGGCCAAGGCAACTATACCTGGCAGGTAAATTGAATAGCAACCCTGCCTAAACATCAGGGTGCTACAGCTGCTATAGCCAATCAGAGGCTATCACAGTGATCATGTGATTGGGATCAGGTTCCCCCAAGTTCTGATCATTAGTAGAGACCCGGGGCTGTCACCGAGAGCCCAGTCTCAGTGTTGGGTCTGGGAATGGCCTGTTCGAGCACACCCCTAGCACAAACCCAAGAACACATATATGCGGTACCCAGGATTAAAGCCCGCTTACTGGATGCCACATAGCTGTTACTCAGACGTAAAAGGGTTAAAGTGCAACTCCAAGCTCAAGTCCCTAGTCCCTAGACAATACAACTGCAGGGGTTTGTTCACATGCTGCAGACATGGTACTTTGCATTGCAGCCACAGCAAATTTAACACAGTATGGGGCTGTGCTTCATCCTCCAGCCAAACATTTAGCATTAGTCCTTTAAATTACTGTAAATGAAAATGCCTGCAGCTTCTTATCCATACAATGAAAAGTGATGCACTGCAGATTGCTTTTCAGAGAAAGGACTAGTGCATAGATGTATGCAGCCTATTGCATTAGGGTGTGCACCCCAAAGGCACAATGAATGGTGGGTGTGGCCAAACTGTGTTTACAGTGGGAGGGGCCTGGCTAAATAATACAAAAGCCTTCCTGTTCCCATAAAATATGCTTTTGGTCTTCCCTCCCCCCAGTATGGTGCATTCACACTGATGCCATATGGTTTTCATGGCTGCAGCGCAGTGTGCCTGCAGTTTCCGTGTCAGTTAGTTGCACTTTGCCATAGACTTCTATTATATCCCGCAGTTTTGGTGCGCTTTCTGAAAACAAAAACTGAAAGGTTGGTTTTGGTGCACTTTCAGAAAGCGCATCAAAACCAGCTAACCCGCAGCTAACCCGCACGAAAACTGCGGGTATACTCTCTGCACCGATGGTGTGGGAAAACTGCACCGCATTCATTTGAAAGCCAAGCTGATCATTTATTATTACTGACCTCTGAACTCTCTGTTAATTACTACTGATCACTGAACTCTGCCTTACTTACTATTGACCCCTGAACTCTGGTTAATTTACTATTGATCCCTGAACTCTCCCTGATGTACTACTGGTCCTTGAACTCTTGTTCTCTTACTACTGATACCAGAAATTGTGTTCACTTACTACTAATCCCTGAAATCTGCATCCCTTACTACTAACCCCTGAACTCTGGTTCACTTATTACTGATCCTTGAATTCTAATTTTAATTACTTTTTATTGAAAAAAAAATGATCTTTGAATCTTTGAATGACCTTGAATTCTGGTTCATTCACTACTGATGCCTGAACTCTGGTTCATTTACTACTGTTCCCGAAACTATGGTTTAATTACTACTGACCCCTGAACTCTGGTTCACTTACTACTAACCCCTGAACTCTGCCTCACTTACTATTGACCCCTGAACTCTGGTTCATTTACTACTGATCCCTGAACTCTGCCTGATGTACTACTGGTCCTTTGAACTCTTGTTCACTTACTACTGATACCAGAACTTTTGTTCATTTACTACTAATCCCTGAAATCTGCATCACTTACTACTGACCCCTGAACTCTGGTTCACTTACTACTGATCCTTGAACTCTGGTTCATTTACTACTGTTCCCTGAACTATGGTTTAATTACTATTGACCCCTGAACTCTGGTTCATTTACTACTAACCCCTGAACTCTTCCTCATGTACTATTGACCTCTGAACTCTGGTTCATTTACTACTGATCCCTGAATTCTGGCTTAATTATTATTGATCCCTCAACTTTGCCTGACGTACTACTGGTTCTTGAACTCTTGTTCACTTACTACTGATACCGGAACGTTTGTTCATTTACTACAAATCCCTGAAATCTGCATCACTTACTACTGACTTCTGAACTCTGGTTCCCTTACTACTGATCCTTGAACTCTGGTTCATTTACTACTGACGCCTGAACTCTGCCTCACTTACTACTGACCTCTGAACTCTGGTTCAATTAGTACTGACTTCTGAACTCTGCCTCACTTACTACTGACCCCTGAACTCTGGTTCATTTACTACTAATCCCTGAACTCTGCTTCAATTACTACCGACCCCTGAACTCTGGCTCAGTTATTACTGATCTCTGAACTCTGCCTCACTTACTACTGACCTCTGAACTCTGGTTCAATTATTACTGATCTCTGAACTCTGCCTCACTACTGACCCCTGAACTCTGCCTCACCTACTACTGACCCCTGAACTCTGCCTCACTTACTACTGACCCCTAAACTCTGCATCACTTACTTACTACTGACCCCTGAACTCTGGTTAACTGACTACTGATCCCTGAACTCTGCCTCACTTACTACTGACCTCTGACCTACTGACCCCCTGAACTCAGCCTCACTTACTACTGATCCTTGAACTCTGGTTCACTTACTACTGACCCCTGAGCTCTTGTTCAATTACTACTGACCCCTGAACTATGGCTCATTTACTACCGATCTCTGAACTCTGCCTCACTTACTACTGACCTCTGAATTCTGGTTCAATTACTACCGACCCTGAACTCTGGCTCAATTATTACTGATCTCTGAACTCTGCCTCACTTACTACTGACCTCTGAACTCCGGTTCAGTTATTACTGATCTCTGAACTCTGGCTCACTACTGACCCCTGAACTCTGCCTCACCTACTACTGACCCCTGAACTCTGTCTCAACTTCTACTGACCCCTGAACTCTGCCTCACTACTGACCCCTAAACTCTGCATCACTTACTACTGAACCCTGAACTCTGGTTCACTGACTACTGATCCCTGAACTCTGCCTCACTTACTACTGACCTCTGACATACTGACCTCCGAACTCAGCCTCACTTACTACTGATCCTTGAACTCTGCCTCACTTACTACTGACTCCTGAACTCCACCTCACTTACTATTGACCTCTGAACTTTGCATCACTTACTACTGACACCTAAACTTCACCTCACTACTGATCTCTGAATTATTTGCGACTGACCTCTGAATTCTGCCTGACTTACTACTGGCCCCTGAACTCTGGTTCACTTATTAATGACCCCCTGAACTCTGGTTCATTTACTACTGATCCCTGAACTCTGGTTCAATTACTACTGACCCCTGGAACTCTGTCTCAATTATTACTGATCTCTGAACTCTGCCTCACTTACTAGTGAACTCTGAACTCTGGTTCAATTACTACTGATCTCTGAACTCTGCCTCACTTACTAGTGAACTCTGGTTCAATTACTACTGATATCTGAACTCTGCCTCACTTACTACTGACCCCTGAACTCTGGTTCATTTACTACTGATCTCTGAACTCTGATTCAATTACTACCGACCCCTGAACCCTGACTCAGTTACTACTGATCTCTGAACTCTGAATCACATACTACTGATCTCTGAACTCTGGTTCAATTACTACTGATCTCTGAACTCTGCTTTACTACTGACCCCTGAACTCTGCCTCACCTACTACTGACCCCTGAACTCTGCATCACTTACTACGGAGCCCTGAGCTCTGGTTCACTGACTACTGATCCCTGAACTCTGCCTCACTTACTACTGACCTCTGACCCACTGACCCCTGAACTCAGGTTCAATTACTACTGATCTCTGAACTCTGCTTTACTACTGACCCCTGAACTCTGCCTCACCTACTACTGACCCCTGAACTCTGCATCACTTAATACTGAGCCCTGAACTCTGCCTCACCTACTACTGACCCCCTGAACTCTGCATCACCTACTACTGAACCTTGAACTCTGGTTCACTTATTACTGATCTCTGAACTCTGGTTGATTTACTACTGACCCCTGAGCTCTTGTTCACTTACTACTGACCCTTGAACTCATTTACTACCCACCCCTGAACTCCACCTCACTTACTATTGACCTCTGAACTTTGCATCACTTACTACTGACACCTAAACTTCACCTCACTACTGACCTCTGAATTATTTGCGACTGACCTCTGAACTCTGCCTCACTTACTACTGACCCCTGAACTCTGGTTCACTTATTAACCTCCCTGGCGGTACGATTATTTCGGATTTTAGGTGCTAAAAGCGGTACCATTATTTTGCATGAAAATTTGGCGTTTTATATTGTAGTCCTGTAATTCTTAGGAATAACTCTCTTAAATCTGTCCAAACCAGAGTCTAGCAGACATCCCGGGTATGATAAAGTTTGAAAAAGGAAATCATAAATTATAATATAATAAATAACTATAAATAATTGTACCAAATAATAATATAACAATAATAAAAATTATTCAATAATGTAATCAAATCACAAACACTGAAATTTGCTCAGTTGCAGAATTGTCACTGTCATTACTTTTCAGTATTTGATGACGGATCTCCCCACAAATCGCTATCGCTCAATTCTGCGAGTGATTACAATTTATTATCACTGTTTTATAGCTGGTCTAAAACCATTTTTGATGTAAAATGACAGTTTGGTTGCTATGGACAATCTCCAGTTTCCAGGCATAAAGAACAGTTTTTATTATATAAAACTGCATGCAGAGCACTGGACAGACCACTAGGGACAAAGGGGATGTGAAATATTTACATACAGCAATGTAATCTGTAAGATTACATTATACTGTATGTATACTGTCTGTTTCACTTTTTGAATTTGGCGCCGATCTCCGTCCCCGTGCGTCGCAACGCTCGCAGGGCACGGAGATCGGCTCTGTGATAGATCGAGCGAGGCACGGCTCGCTCGTACAGCGGGGAGACAACGCTGGATCCGAGGGAGAAGGTAAGTAAACCTCCTCCTGGATCCAACGATTCGGTCCCGAGTCTGGCTCGGGGTTACCGCTAATGGTACAAAAATTCCACCCCGAGCCAGACTCGGGAAGACCGTCAGGGGGGTTAATGACCCCATGAACTCTGGTTCATTTACTACTGATCCCTGAACTCTGGTTCACCTACTACTGTTCCCTGAACTATGATTCATTTACTATTGACCCCTGAACTCTGGTTCATTTACTACTGATCTCTTAACTCTGCCTTACTTACTACTAACCCCTGAACTCCGCCTCACTTACTACTGACCCCTGAACTCTGGTTCAATTACTACTGATCTCTGAACTCTGCCTCACTTACTACTGACCCATGAACTCTGCCTCACCTACTACTGACCCCTGAACTCTGCATCACTTACTACTGACCCCTGATCTCTGGTTCACTGACTACTGATCCCTGAACTCTGATTTACTTACTACTGACCTCTGACCTACTGACCCTCAAACTCCACCTCACTTACTACTGATCCTTGAACTCTAGTTCACTTACTACTGATCCTTGAACTCTACTTCGCTTACTATTGACCCCTGAACTCCACCTCACTTACTATTGATCTCTGAACTTTGCATCACTTACTACTGACACCTAAACTTCACCTCACTTCTGAACTCTGAATCACTTGCGACTGACCTCTGAACTCTGGTTCACTTATTAATGACCCCCTGAACTCTGCCTCACTTACTACAAACCCTTGAAACTCTGGTTCACTTACTTCTGACCCCTGAACACTGCCTCACCTGCTACTGAACTCTGAACTCCAAATCCCTTAGACCCCTTTCACACCAAGGACGTTTTGCAGGCACTATAGCATTAAAAATAACGCCTGCAATCCGCCCTCAAACAGCTGCTCCATTGTCTCCAGTGTGAAAGCCTGAGGGCTTTTACACTGGAGCCGTGCGCTGGCAGGACGTCAAGAAAATTCCTGGCAGCAGCTTTGTTGGAACGGTGATGGAACGGTGAGTTTACCGCTCCTCCACCGCTGCCCCCCATTGAAATCAATAGGGCAGTGTGGCTATACCACTGGCAAAACGCCACTATTGCAGTGCATTGCAGGCAATTTTAACCCTATCTGGGCTGCTAGTGGGGGTTAAAAGCACCCCGCTAGTGGCTGAAATGTGCCGCAAATCCCACAGTAAAAATAAGGTAATAATAGCGACATTTTACCGCTGATGCCACGTGCGGCTTGGTGTGAAAGGGCACTTAATGCTGACCTCTAAGCCATTCCTGAGCTCTGTCTCACTTACTACAGAGGTCAGAGGTCAATAGGGACACAGAGTACAGAGTGCAGTAGTAAGTGACCCTCTGTCTCTCATTTCTGCACTGGTTACTTGTGTTCTCCTTCTTCCTGGACTTTTCACAGTACTTAGGATACTGCAGCTCTAGTTTATCTCCCCCTTCTCCTATTCACTGGTCCTGTAGGTAGAGCTAAATTACAGCTACTCATAGCCCTGCATACTGGACCTCGGGATAGGAGAAGGAAAGGGGCGGGGTATGTAGAGTGTAGAGCTGGAGTTGCAGTATTCTTAATTATGTAAAAAGTCCAAGGGGAACAACAGAAGCCAATCCTATTTCTGTGTCTCCCATACAGCTGTGATTGTCATAGGCAACTATAGGGGAAACGCTGTTTGTTTATGTCAGGGAGGGGGCGGGTACTAAAGAATGGCATGGAAAACAGGGGGCAGGGCTATGAATGACTGTGATTGGCTTAAAGATCCCACTGCCACACCGGCTTTACCTTCCATCCTCTTCCTGGTATAAAAACAATCACAATTAATCATAGTCCTACCTAGCTACTCCCTGTGCTAGCCCTTAGTGTCCACCACCTTCCCAACATAAGAAAACAACATTTCCTCTGTAGCTGCCTATAAGAAGCACAGCTGCATGGGAGACCAAGAACATTGTTTCTCTGGAACATGTCCCTCCACTGGGATCCAGCAGTTGGGAGACACGTGTGCAGGGTGAGTAGGGTGTGCAAAGGCACACCCGGAAAAACCCCATGTGCATGCCTATGAACTAGTGTTATGACTAAGGCCTTATAGGCTGGAACGCGTCAACTGTTTTCATCTGCTTTCGTTCACTGTGGCTTGTCAATAAAGACGAAGATTTTTTAAAGAGCAACAACTGGAGTGCGGATCATTTTTCCTACATTACTTTACTCAGCCAGCGACTGTGGATCGAGCAGCCGAGAGCTCTGCTATCTATGTGTTGTATGGGTAGTAGCACTGATTTTTCTGTTTACACTAGTGTGAACCTAGCCTTAATGCTGCAGCGATCAGTGCCACTTTATCACGTGGTGCCACTCTTTACAGCATACCTCTGCCAATTCAGGAGATGAGGCAGAGCCATGATGCCCTGGACTCATCCAAAAATTACTGAATGATGTTGGGTGTCATTCAAGCTAGACAAGGAGCGGTGCTAAATCATTCAGCAGGTGATTTGACAGTGTATAATGCTGGAGATCAATTCTTAATTACTTTTCAATTTTTTATTTTTATTTTTTTGCTTTTTTTGACCCAACCTGGAATTGGCCTTTACGAATTATGCTTGTGTTCCAGTATTTCATGTTATGCTGACATTTTGTGTTAAAAAAAAGACATTTCTTCTTGTGAACTGACTCATTCCCCTCACATCCACAAAACAATTATAGAAAATAAAAGATAACATTCTCTGCATAAAAGTTGTGTATATTGCTGTGCCAGCGTGGGCAGGAATAGAATGATTGACAAGTGTATCGGCAAGCTTAATACACCTTAATAGTTTAGTAAATAATTAGCTACACAAATAGACTGAGGAAACACTGGGAAGCCAGTGGAAACACAATCAATACGACACACATAAAACAGGCTGGTCCATTCAACAAGAAATGATGGTGAGCCGTGAAATGGAGAGGGATATATAGCAGGCTGTTATCACTGTAATAGTAATTAGGATGTATATCTGAAAAGAGTTAGGGTGTAAATCAGCTTACGTACAATAATAACCAACTACTATCAGACACAAATGGCCATTAAGGGACACATCACATCGCTATCCTCCATTGATCTTCAGTTTTTATAACTATGCAATTCATTTTAAGTATATTTACTTTAAGTACTTGCTTCCAGATCAATTATACCTGTCACTAATTCACAACAAGAGAATTTCCTACCAATCAGCTCTTATTAGGGGTGAATTACACCTCATAAATAATAATAGTAGATAAATCCAGCCATGAATGTTTTTATTTAAAGGCACACATTATTTTTAGGTAAATACTTGCCAGCATTATGGTTTTGTAAAATGAAAGAATTCCACATAGATCAATTTATCTGTCTATGTACTATCTATGTATCTACATTGAGCAAAACTATAAACACTTTTTTGTTTGCCCCTATTTATCATGAGCTGAACTCAAAGATCTATGACTTTTTCTATATACACAAAAGGCCTATTTTTCTCAAATATTGTTCACAAATATTGTGTTAGTGAGCACTCCTCCTTTGCCGAGCTAATCCAGCCACCTCACAGGTGTGGCATATCAAGATACTGTTTAGACAGCATGATTATTGCACAGCTGTGCCTTAGGCTGGCCAGAATAAAAAGCCACTCTAAAATGTGCCTTTTTTACTGTATTGGGGGGTCTGAAAACCAGTCAGTATCTGCTGTGACCACCATTTGCCTCACGCAGTGCAGCACATCTCCTTCGCATACAGTTGATGAGGTTAGTGATTGTGGCCTGTGGAATGTTGGTCCACTCCTCGTCAATGGCTGTGCGATATTGGAAGGAACTGGAACACGCTGTCGTATACACCGATCCAGAGCATCCCAAACATGCTCAATGGGTGACATATCCAGTGAGTATGCTGGCCATGAAAGAACTGGGATGTTTTCAGCCTCCAGGAATTGAATACAGGTCCTTGCAACATGGGGCCATGCATTATCATGCTGCAACATGAGGTGATGGTTGTGGATGGATGGCACAACAATGGGTCTCAGGATCTCGTCACGTTATCTCTATGCATTCAAAATACCATCAATAAAATGCACCTGTGTTCGTTGTCCATAGCATACGCTTGCCCATACCACAACTCCACTGTCACCATGGACCACTCGATCCACAACGTTGACATCAGCAAACAGCTCACTGATACGATGCCATACACGCTGTCTGTCATTTGCCTTATACAGTGAAAAAACAGGATTCTTCCGTGAAGAGAACACCTCTCCAAAGTGCCAGACAGCATTGAATGTGAGCATTTGATCACTCAAGTCTGTTACAACAATGAACTGCAGTCAGGTTGAGACCCCGATGAGGAAGACGAGCATGCAGATGAGCTTTCCTAAGACAATTTCTGACAGTTTGTGCAGACATTCTTTGGTTATGCAAACCGATTGTTGCAGCAGCTGTCTGGGTGGCTGGTCTCAGACGATCTTGGAGGTGAAGATGTTGGATGTGGAGGTCCCGGGCTGGTGTGGTTACACTTGGTCTGCAGTTGTGATGGATGCCTAAGAAGGTAACAGCTCTGGTGCACCTTCCTGCAATCAGCATGCCAAATGTACGCTCACCACAAAACTTGCGACAGCTGTGGCTTTGTGCTGTGTGATAAAACTTAATGTTTTAGAGTGGCCTTTTATTGTGGCCAACCTAAGGCACACCTGACAGTTCGGACATGAATCGGATCGCATATGTGTGAACACACATGCAATCTAATTCTGGTCCGAACAGAAAAAAGGGTCCTGTGCGTGTTTGCACCGAATGCGGTGCGATATCAGCCATCGCACCGCACAGACATCGCATGTAATGTGAACAGCAGTGCGCTGCGAATTACATGCATTACCATCGCAATAGTGTGAACCAGCCCTTAGACAGATTTGTGAAGAATACTTGAGAAAAATAGGTCTTTTGTGTACATAGAAATCTTTGATCTTTGAGTACAGCTCATGATAAATAGGGGAAAACACAAAAGTGTTCCGTTTATAATTTTGCTAAATATGTATCTATCTCTCTATGTATTATCTGTCTATCTATCTATGTACTATCTATATATGTGTCTACCTCTCTATGTACTATCTATCGATCTATCTACTATCTATCTACCTCTCTATCTATCTATCTATCTATCTATCTATCTATCTATCTATCTATCTATCTGCTATCTATCTATCTACCTCTCTATGTACTATCTATCTATCTATCTATCTATCTATCTATCTATCTATCTATCTATCTATCTATCTATCTATCTATCTATCTTCTGGCCATCCCCTCTCGATCGCTCCTGGCGAATGAGAAGCTTCCTCCCTCTGTGTATAGTAAACACAGGCAGGGAGGAAGTGATGTCATTCTCCTCGGGGCGGTCTTATTGACCGGACTACGAGGAGAAGTAAAAGTAAGTGTGCACCAACACTCCACTAACACATAGGCACACATAGGTACACAAACCCCCCCCCCCCAGATTTTATTAGGTTCACCGCCAGGTTTTTATAGCGCTAGGTACCCCGATATACTACCCAATAATGGTTTTAACCCTCTGATTGCCCCTAGTTAACCCTTTCACCCCCTTTTGCCAGTGTCACTAAGCGATCGTTTTTCTGATCGCTGCATTAGTGTCACTGGTGCCGCTAAGTAGCTAGTTATTTTTTTAGGTTCACCACCAGGTTTTTATAGCGCTAGGTACCCCCATATACTACCCAATAACGGTTTTAACCCCCTGATTGCCCCTAGTTAACCCTTTCACCCCCTTTTGCCAGTGTCACTAAGCGATCATTTTTCTGATCGCTGCATTAGTGTCACTAGTGTCGCTAGGTAGCTAGTTATTTTTTTAGGTTCACCGCCAGGTTTTTATAGCGCTAGGTACCCCCATATACTACCCAATAATGGTTTTAACCCCCTGATTGCCCCTAGTTAACCCTTTCACCAGCGATCACAGTATAAGTGTCACTGGTGACTCTGGTTAGCCAGTTAGTTATTTAGGTTCCCCGTCAAGCTTTTATATAGCGCCAGGAACCCCCATATACTACCTAATAAAAATGTTAACCCCCTGATTGCCCCTAGTTAACCCTTTCACCAGTGATCACCATATAAGTGTTACGGGTGACTCTGGTTAGTTTGCTTTTTATAGCATCAGGGCACCCACCATTTATTACCCAATAAAGGTTTAACCCCCTGATCACCTGGCGGGTGATATCAATTAGGTTTTAGGGTCAGGGTCTGCGTCGCCCCAGGCAGCGCTAGGTTAGTGCCAGTACCGCTAACACCCACGCGCAAAGCATAAACCTCCCGTAGTGGTATAGAATCTGAACAGATCAATATCTGACTGATCAGATCTATACTAGTGTCTCCAGCAGTTTAGGGTTCCAAAAAAACGCATTGTTAGCAGGATCAGCCCAGATACCTGCTAGCACCTGCGTTGTGCCCCTCCGCCCAGCCCACCCAAGTGCAGTATCGATTGATCACTGTCACTTACAAAACACTAAACACATAACTGCAGCGATCGCAGAGTCAGGCCTGATCCCTGCGATCGCTAACAGTTTTTTTGGTAGCGTTTTATATTTAAATCCGGAAGGCAGTGCTTGGTTTTCGGGGTCCCGTACGTGGCTAGACTCCCAAAAAGTCCCCCATATGTGGTATCCCCGTACTCGGGAGAAGCAGCAGAATTTATTTTGGGGTGTAATTTGACTTATGCCCATATCATGTGTGAGCAATATATCATTTAGTGACAACTTTGTGCAAAAAAAAAAAAAGGTAATATTCCTGCAACTTGTGGCAAAATATAAAATATTTCATGGACTCAACATGCCTCTCAGTAAATAGCTTGGGGTGTCTACTTTCCAAAATGGGGTCATTTGGGGGAGGTTTGTGCTATTTTGGCATTTTATGGCCTTCAAAACTGTGATAGGTAGTGAGGAGTGAAATCAAAAATTTGCACCCTTAGAAACCCTGAAGGCAGTGATTGGTTTTCGGGGTGCCGTACGCAGCTAGACTCCCAAAAAGTCCCACATATGTGGTATCCTCGTACTCGGGAGAAGCAGCAGAATATATTTTGGGGTGCAATTCCACATATAACTATGGCATGTGTGTGCAATATATCATTTAGTGACAACTTTTTGTAAACTTTTTTTTTTTTGTGTCATTATTCAATCACTTGGGACAAAAGAAAAAAAATATTCAATGGGCTCAACATGCCCCTCAGCAATTTCCTTGGGGTGTCTACTTTCCAAAATGGGGTCATTTGTGGGGGGGGGGGGGGGTTGTACTGCCCTGCCATTTTAGCACCTCAAGAAATTAGATATGCAGTCGTAAATTAAAAGCTGTGTAAATTCCAGAAAATGTTTGTAGATACTATAACTTTTGCGCAAACCAAGAAATATACGCTTATTGACATTTTTTTTTACTAAAGACATGTGACTGAATAAATTTTGCCCTAAATGTATGACTAAAATTGAGTTTATTAAATTTTTCTTATAACAAAAAGTAGAAAATATCTTTTTTTCTCAAAATTTTCGGTCTTTTTCCATTTATATCGCAAAAAATAAAAATCGCAGAGGCAATCAAATACCATCAAAAGAAAGCTCTATTTGTGGGAAGAAAAGGACGCAAATTTCGTTTGGGTACAACATTGCATGACCGCGCAATTACCAGTTAAAGCAGTGCAGTGCGAAATTGTAAAAAGACCTCTGGTCCTTAGGCTGAAAATTGGTCCTGGGCTGACGTGGTTAAAGCAGAACTCCAGACACAAATAGAAGATAAAAATAAACAAGCTAAAAAGATACAAAAACTAAGCCTGTTGTTGCTGCAATATTCAGCCTCAGTTTAGGGGTTTTAGCTGTAGTATCTTTTTATGCCAATAGATGACCTCATTTTGATGATGAACATCATTCAACCTACTTGTTCTGTGGCCAGGTTATCCTGGATTTGTCCCAGCTTTGACTGAATGGTGTAAGGAGAAACAGCACAGTGATGAGCTTATCTCTCTGTCATTCTTCTTTCTTCTCCTATTAATATACTTCTTGTCAGCATATAAACAGTTTCTTCTGAGATTTCTCCCTCTCACATTCCAGCCCTGTTGTGCAGAAACCATAAGGCTGGATTCACACTTATGCATTTTTAGTGCTTTTTACATTTTGCAGATTTGCACTACAGAACGTGTTCCATAGGAAACCATGGTAAATGGACTGTAGTGCAAATCTGCAAAATGTAAAAAGCACTAAAAATGCATAAGTGTGAATCCAGCCTAACAGGGTGGTTACCTTTTAAATCAGGAAACGTAAACTTAATGATGTATTAATGATTACAGAGCTATTCATTTGGGTTTTATATTGCCATATAATCTGCATTTAAAGTGTATCTACAGTATAGCCAAATCTTTGTATTTTATTCTGTTTTTTATTTAGAACCTCTGTCAGGTTTAAACTTCTGTCTGTATCCTCACTGAGGGTATTCATTTTATTAATTTGTTCTTTTGGCCATTGTCTTCAGGTTTTGAAGTGATACAAATCCAAAATGTTACAGTTTTCACCAGAACAATAATATAGGGTAAATTTTCCAATTGGGTACCTGTTTTAGTCTAAGCCCTTGTACACACGATCGGAGATTCCGTCGGAATGTGTCCGATCGGAGCGTTTTGTCGGATAATCCGACTGTGTGTGGTCTGCATCGGACTGTTTCCGTCGAACCAACTTTTCCAACTTGCCGGAAATATTTTCCGACAAAATGCTCCGATCGGACATACTCCGATCATGTGTAGCCTACTCCGACGGACAAGGTGCCACGCATGCTCACATTCAAATTTACGACACGGAAGCGCTCGCTCAGGTAAAACTACTGCTCGTAATCGATATAGGACATTCGTCACGCTGCAATGTTAAAAAAAATTTAATGAAGCACATTCTCTTGTTCTTTACAATGCTGCAAGAAGGAACTTCTTTTGATGCTCATAGTCACACACCCTTCTCCCGAACGTATTTCCTGACTCTTATTTACTAATTTTGGCAATGCAATTTTTGAATTTGTCACATCTACACAATTTTATATTTTGTTTATTCTTTTTTGCCTGCATTTATTTATTTTTTATTTTTTTCATAAACATCTCCTTTTTGGATAGTTTGCTCATCTTTCCATTTTTTGGGGTGTGTTTTGTGTGTAAACTTACCACAACAACATTATTATATTTTTTAGATTTTCTTTTTGAATCTACAGGAGGTTGTTTAGTGTTGGTACCCCTTGTTATTCATTTCACTTATTTGGGGGGAAATGTACCTGCCTGCTCACAAATAAACTGGCCTTTTGGAAGGAAAACACATACGCAAGTATTTCATCAAACAAAAAAAACCTTTATTTAGGTCTCAATAAAATAAAAAGAGGAAGGCAGCGCTGGAGAAACGTGTTACTTTGGTGCAGCATTTGGCCCCCAGGGCAGACATGAACAAATTAGAATAAGAAAAATTGGTGGCCTGAGGAGTACATAGCTCATGACTTTTGCAAATTGAATGTTACCAAATAGAACAGACTATCATTCTGAGCCCAGCATTTTTCATTCTTGTCCCAATCATTTTTGGTCACTACTGTCTATTGATATGTAAACCACTTTGTTAAATCACAACTTACTGATCAATAAGAACATCTAGTTAACATCATTAAATGTACCACAAGAAATATGTTCAACAATGCAATACCTGTCTCAAGCTGGGCCCCACCACATGTTGCTGCCTGGAAGGCCCAGGTTGGACGTTGGAAGCCTCAGCTGGGGGTGAAGGAAGCCTTGAAGCAAGACTAGAGAGTGGTGGCCTGGGTACCCCCTGGTCTACCAGAAAATGCAGCCTCTGGAAGTAAACCATCCTGGGGTAATAAACGGCATCTGGATCTCCTGATCTCAAGGACTCCAGGTGCTTCTTTCTCTCCCTGAGATATATACTCTTCATTACACCAATTTTCCTAGTCACATAGGCCATGTCTGCCGTGGGGACCATGATCCGCACCAAAGAAAGAAGTTTCTCCAGCGCTGCCTTCCTCTTTCTTCTGTCGTAATAAAACTGGTTGTTGATCTGCCACAGGCAGGGCATCTCCCTGTACAGTTCTATGAATAGTCCCATAAAATTGGGGTTTTGGAATGGATCCATCTTCTCTGCAAGACACAACACAAGACAAACCCTAAAATACTAATAATGCCATTAAAAACCCTCCTAATCTTGTCCCAACATTGGCCTAGATAGAAGCAGTCTAGTCTAGTGATGTACCAAGTTCAAAATTTTACCTTCGTTTGCACGATCGCCGCATCCGCGACTCACTCTGTTCCCAGATCGTACGGACGACACACGCTTGTTGCGTTTTATATACAGTGCGCATGCGTGAAACTCCGCCCGCCCCTGACGTTCTTTCTAGACTATTCCCCGCCCCTTCGCTTTCAGCGCAGTGGGGAGAGCACATGGCGGAGAGAACACAGGTGCGCAATCACAGTTCCACTAACGAGGAGGAGGGTGAGGAAAGCCCGGAGCCTGAAATGTCCCGATCCAGGAAGAGAAGATTTAAGGCCTCAAATATGTCTTTTGGAGAGATGTTGGAGATGGTGGACATATTGAACAGGACCGACTATGATGGGAAATATGGACCTTACCCAAACCCAAATATCAGAAAGGCCAAGATCATGACTAAAGTTGTGAAGAGTCTTCAGAAGAATTTTGGGGTATGCCGATCCAAGGATCAACTGAGACAACGCTGGTCATACCTGAAACTGAGGGAGCACCATCAGTACAGAAGGATCAAGCGTGTTCTTCAAAAAAGTAAGTAGTTGTCGTGTGTCCATATCATTATTCTTGCTTGCATACTGCTCCATGTGCTTTGATTTCATGTTGTGCAGTTTAAAATGGCCACTTTCAAGTTCATGGTTTCATTCGTTCGTAAGAAACATCGTTCTGCAGGTAAGTATTCCAGCTTACAAAGTGTCCACAATAATGTTCTCCCCTTGGAGCTCGGCCAAAAAAAAAACAATTGTACAACACTTCCAAGCAATGTTTCATATTCCTAATTCTGCCCTCTGTGTGCTAATTATTATTTTTTTACATTTTCATAGGGGAGAGAAGACTCGGCAAGTATAAGGACACCAGAGACCACACCCCTCACAAAGAAGGCCAAATTCCAAAACCAGAAGCAGAGGAGCAGGAGGAGGAGAAAGAGGAAGGAGAGATCGTTGAAGTTGGACAAATTGTCACCACAACAGGTGAGTGTCAGAGAACACAGCTTCCGGTAAGCTCAATGTGTATCACCATATTTTTAATACATGGTGTGTTGTTTTGATTTGTTTTGTAGGTGATGTGGAAGAAGAATCCCATTTTACCAGTGAAAGTGCCCAGATCCTGATTGGGGAGATAATGGGGTGCAATCGGGATTTGGAAAATATACAGCAAAACATCAATGATGTTAAAAATAAAATGAAGAACATCATTGATGTTTTGGGGAGAGTGTGAAACAGCCCAAACTAGCTAGGGTTTTATTTTTTGTATTTTAAACCACAACTTTTGTATTTTTAGAAAATCCAAATTTGGAAGATGCACAGAGTGTGTAAACATGCGCTATCTCCCATCATGGGGGATCAATGTACGTGTTTTGTGGAAAGTGGCTGAGATGAAGGGGTTGCAGCCCCAAAACATGTACATTGATCCCCCATGATGGGAGATAGCACATGTTGACACACTCTGTGCATCTTCCAAATTTGGCTTTTCCAGGGGTGACACCCCATGTGATGAAGGCAATATCAGCCCAGTTTGTACATACTCATGTCTGATATTGTCTTCACTTTTCAAAGTTGAACTTTGTAAGTTCCTGTGTTCTGTATGTTACGCTTTGAAACATGCCTGTTTACACAAAAACACAAAGTGTATAAAAAATTACCAGAAAGACTGTTTTTGATACACAATATGTTGGTTTGTTGTAAAACCCTTTTCTAAATGCACATGTGAATGTGCTTGGATTAAAAAGTTAAATTATCATCAATGTGTGGCTTCCTTTTTCATTGCGCCAAAGATGTATTTGGAGTACAATTTTTGATTGTGGTGAGAATGGGTGTTATTTACTAAAGGTAACTCCACTTTGCACTCCAAGTGCAGTTTCAGGTGTACTTTTGCAGTGCACTTGTAGTGCATAGTGGATGTGCCTTTAGTAAAAAACACCCACAGTGATGTGTTAATTTGGACAATCATGCTATTTTCCTGCCATGGTGCTGAAAATGAGCACGATTTTGGTCAGTAATGCACTACATACATTAGTTACCAAAAACAAGGTGTATGTGTAGCAGACCCACAACATAATAAGCTTATCTGAAGAAGAGACTGTCCCCTCATTTCGCTCCAAACTTGGGCTTGAACTTGGGTTTGCACAACAAGAAAAAACATAAATGTCCTAGGAGACACCTAAAAGCAAGCCAAGCAGTAAATGAAGGAGTTTCAAAGAAAAAATTATTTTGAAAATGCCGCTCAGACATTGTCTGGCATATCAATGCCCCCCCTACCCACAAAGTAGTCCATGTATTGGGTTATAACCTCACGGGCGCTTTGGGGGGGCAAGCCAGGATGAGCAGGTTCAAGGCCCGTGAGGTTATCATTTTCCAGCAAGTCTGCTTCTTGTTGGACAACTGAGACCGCATAGTTCTCAGAAAGTCTTTTTAGAAAATTGTGCAGAACACAGCAGGCCAGCACTATGTGATTTAGTTTGTATTCCGCCATGTGGAGAGGCGTTAAAAAAAGGCGGAACCGGCTGGCCAGTATTCCAAAGGTGTTCTCCACAACTCTTCGGGCTCTGGACAGGCGGAAATTAAAAATCCTCTGGTCTGGGGTGAGGGTCCTCATCGGGAAAGGCCGCATCAGATGGTTCGCCAGGGCAAACGCCTCATCCGTGACGAAGACGAACGGGAGTCCTTCCTGATTCTCCTCTGGGGGTGGCAAGCCCAGACTGCCACTCTGGAGACGCCAGTAGAACTCCGTTCGGGAGAACACTCCACCATCCGACATCCGTCCATTTTGCCCCACGTCCACATACAAAAACTCATAGGTTGCAGACACCACCGCCAACATCACGATACTATGAAACCCCTTATAATTATAATAGTACAACCCCGAGTTGGGTGGTGGGATGATGCGGACGTGCTTCCCATCAATTGCTCCCCCACAATTGGGAAAGTCCCAACGACTAGCAAAGTGGGAGGCCACAGTCGGCCATTCCTGTGGCGTTGAAGGACACTGTGGAGTGAAACAAGACCAAAAATTTGTAATTTTGCAAATCAACATTAGAAGCAGATTAGACACAAACATTTTTGGCCAAGATTAGTATAACATTTTGGGAACTGAATATTTAAAGAGGAAGTAAACCCTGATGGGTTTACTTCCTCTTTTTTTCCCTGCAAAGGTAAAGCATAATGGACTACTATGCATCGCATAGTAGCTCATTATGTGTCACTTACCTGACACAGGAGCCAGCGAAGTCGCCGCTGATCCCTGTAGTCCGCCGCGTCCATCTTGCTGGTGGCGTCTCGCAGTTCCGACCAATGACAGCGGCGCAACCGCGATGACGTCACTCCCGCGCATGCGCACGGGAGTCGCGCCTCGCAGCTCCGTTGCTGTCATATGGCGAAGCCGCGATGACGTCACTCCTGCGCATGCGCACGGGAGTCGACAAATTTGGCAAATCCATTCTTGGATTTGCCGCATTTAGTGCGCCTGCGCGCCGCTGTCTACGGCGCATGCGCCGTAGACAGCGGTGCCCATTTTCAGGCAAATATCTCCTAAACCATATAGGTTTAGGAGATATTGCTTGGACCTACAGGTAAGCCTTAATCTAGGCTTACCTATAGGTCCAAGTTGTTTGGAAGGGTTTACTTCCTCTTTAAAGCCTAAAGTATAAGGTCCCCTTATCAGAGTCATCAGGATTATTCTCCCAGATCTCACGGAGCAAAGGCATGTGCGAGAACTGGTCATGCTGGAGCAACCAATTCTTGGTCTACAAACGCCTCCCCTCCCTGTTCATGGACCGGGCTTGTGTCAAAGTAAGAACCCCAACACGAAGCCCCTGCACAGCACAAACTCTACGACGAGTACATAGACGAAACATGGTTTGAAAACGGTCGGCTGGTCAGAACGGACAACAGAAAGCACCGATAAACAGCAATGCCTGAAAGAACGAACTGAATAGCAGAAGCAAGCAGACAATAAGAAATGCAAATCAAAGTGTATTATACCAAGATATAGTCCACAATGAGAACCAAATACTTGCTGACTGCACGCACTGATTATCAGATACGCAAAGACAAGCAGAAACTGAAGAGCAGTAGCAATCTGAATCACTAATCTAAAAAGCGCGAATCGTCTCTCACCAAACTTCTACTAACACACGATAGACACGAGATCAGCAGAAGGAGCCCAAAGGGTGCCGGACGTGGTGCTGAACTTCCCTTTTCTAGTGCCGCCGTACGCGGCTTACGTCACTGCGTTCTTAGCAACCGGAAATTTCCGACAACTTGGTCCGACCGTGTGTATGCAACCTCACTTCCGGACCTCGTCCGGAATTAATCCATCAGAATAACTTAGACGGATTTGGTCGTTGAAATCTCCGACCGTGTGTACAAGGGCTAAGAGAGAGATGCTCTTGCATTAGAAAGATTTCCATTCACTTCCTGTTGTGGATTGAAAGTAACGATTAATATCCCTTAATGGGATACAGACAGCAAAAAAAATAACCCTGTCTAACAAAAGCAAAACGTTTTCTGTCATGGCTTCAAATTAAAGCTGAGAGGTCATGGCCAAAAATACCAGTCACGGAATTGAAAATTGGCTTGGGCAGGGGCAATTTCTTCATCCTACTACCATCAGTATTCTCAGTGGCCAGAGAAGCCAATAAAAAATGGTCATTATGTTGTAGCCATGGTAACCTTATTGTATTGGAAGCCAATGAAAAAGTTATGAAGAAGTACTACACACATTTGGCAAAGTGTTCACAAGTGAAAAATCAATATCATACTCCAATTTATTCTGAGTTTGTTTTTTTGTTTATTTAAAGAAAAAATGTCTTGAATTGGGCAATTGGTCTTCTTTGTTCCTATTTCTTAATGATATAATAAACTATAGTTGCTACTTAGGCTTGACACAGGTTTCCATTGGAGCCAGCCTTTACCTCTTCAAATGATATTTGTATGAACACGGACTCGTCCATTCATTTTAAGCAACACATTCCAGGTAAATATGGTGGATAGGGACTTTAAAGGTGCAATATTCTAAGTCAAGTATAATGTATAAAATATTCTTTTATTTTTGAACAAAAAAAACAAAAATTATTAAAATGTACAGGAACACGAAAATGCAATACAATACATAGTGTGTTATAAACAATTCAGCGTGGTGGTATTTCCCAATGTTTCGCCCCTTTACCGGGCTTCCTCGGGGGATGCTGTCCGTTTGTACACTATAATGCTTTCACTATTTCCTGAGACAAGACCAGAACTGCCAGGATGATGGAATAAACAGCCACGCCAAAAAAAAAAACACCTCAACACCATAGGTGGCCACAGATGTAGATAATTAGTTACATTTTGCAGCTGACACAGTACCAAGGACCACACACCTTCCTCTGTTGAGGTTTGCTCTGAGACTCTCTGAGGGAAATGGAGCAGCGTGCTTGTGTCCGTTGGTTCCCGCAGCCAGCAGAGGGAGGTGCAAAGTCCTGTTGAGTTTGGATGCTGAAGACTATATTTCTGCCCAGGGTCGTGCCATTATTCCTATGGATAGGGACTATACTGTTCCCATAGCCAGTTTCCCATTAAAAGGATATCTACTTCTAGCTGCCAAGAGAATGTACCCAATGTTTAGGCTATGTTACTGTAATCATTATTTGTTTTTTTTCTTTGTAAAGGAATTGCTCCATAAAGGCTTGTCAGGGCTATATTTAGTGTTTTGGAAACTTTATAGATGGGCACCTCCTATCCCCATTTTGATCAGTGGTTTCAATTTATTAATAACTACTGCAGTAGGGAACAGACACAAAAAGATACGCTCAGCATCTTTCCAAATTGCTGTTCTGTTTATTCTGAGCATTTTGATTTTTTTTTTACGTATATGTCCCATTAAAATTACAATTGTACTTTTAGGATAATGAGGGTCAAAATATATAGGCAGGGGGGGGGGGGGGCGTGGCTACCGCGTAGCTGGATGGACACGTGAAGCACTAGCTCCGTACCACCGAGAGCCATTAATAATACACCGGGGAATCATACGGACTCCTACTGGCAGCACTTGACGGTGAAACTCCTTTACACCTCACCGGGATGACCCGTAAGCGCAAAGGCATGCCTCAGCTGAAGAAACTACCGCAGTTCTTCCCGCGGACTCCTCGAGGCCTAGCCCAAGATGGCGCTGGCGGCGCCTCACCCTCGGCTTCCAGCAGCTCCGGATCGGAGATTCCAAGCCCGGGATTGCAAAAGCGCTCGCCGCCCGGATCTCCAGGGATGTCCACTCCGCTCTCCCTCAGCCCAGCAAAATCTAAGCCGCGGATGGTGGAGGCCTTCCATACCGAGCAGGTTAGTGGTGAAGGTGAACAATTGGAAGACACTAGGGAAATTACTGACTCTATCGACATGTTCCCCACATCTAACCAGCCAATATCCGACACCACACTAAAGGACATGTTGGTCTCCCTGCGCAGCACTTTACACTCGGATATAATGGAGTGCATGAGGGGGTTCAAATCAGACATGAATGAAATGGGCGCTAGAATTGACCACGTAGAACATAAAATGGGTGAATTCGCGTCCACCATCAATTCTGTGGTTGATGCTCATAATGACCAAGCGGAGGAGGTGGCATGGCTAAAATCGAAAATCGCAGACTTAGAGGACAGATCTAGACGCAACAATATCAAACTCAGAGGTGTCCCTGAGCTGGTATTACCGGGACAATTACTGCAATATGCCCAGGAACTGATAGGTGCCTTTTTACCAGACCTGTCTGTAGCAGATCTAGCGATAGATAGAATACATCGCTTGCCCAAACCGTCGCACCTTCCTGATAACATACCAAGGGATGTCCTACTAAGAGTCCACTTTTTCCAGGTTAAAGAGAAGTTTACCTTAGCCTTTCGGACCAACAATCAACCGCCAGAGCGCTATGCGAATCTACAAGTGTTTGCAGATTTATCACAGCACACTATGCAGAAACGAAAAGCACTACTGCCCATAACGAAGGCTTTACGTAACCACAACATACTTTACAGGTGGGGGTTCCCTTGCAAGCTTACCGTATCCAGGGAAGGCCAAACGAAGGTGATCAATAATCTGGAAGAGTGCCTAGACCTGCTCAGGCACTGGGAAATACTCCCCTACCAGGAAGATAATACTCCCACCTCCTTGCCTAAAGCACCATCGCAAGACAACTGGCAGGTAGTGTCGCGCAAAAAGAAGGCTGCGAGCCGCAACAATTGAAACCCCGGGCCGTGTCTCGGTGCGAGACCTTTTACTCTCCTTGAGATGCTCTCGGTGCCTACGGGACTTTGCTAGTTCTTGTTTTCTCCCTCAGTTGTATGACGGGCAGGAGCAATGCCCACAGATTCCAAGTTGAGTTGACCTTCTTATTCATATGGCGAATGCCAGGATTTCGAATCTGTTCTTTTTTTTTATCTATAAACCCTTTTCTTATTCTTATTTTTGTGTTTTTTCCCCCTTCCTCGTGTCTACCCTTACCCCTCATGAGATGGACTCCGCTGCACCAAGCTCTCTCCGTCAAGAGATGTGGAATCACCCTGGTTTGGACTCCTATACAATCATTGAACTGTTTTCCAATATGGGGAGGTACGCAGTACACCATTATATTGTTTGCTTCTTCATCATTTTTTTTTCTTGTAGCTACTAATGCTGAATGTCGTTTCATTTAATGTTCACGGATTGAATCATCCTGCTAAAAGAGCATCGGTGTGGAAAGAAGCACAGAGGCTACGTGCTGATGTACTCTGTTTACAGGAATCGCATTTTCTGGCTTCTGACCCTCCATCTTTTCACCATAAAAATTTTCCACACCTTTTCTTTGCTTCTGCCCCTCAAAAACGCAAAGGGGTCATAATAGCCCTTAAAGACTCGGTTGTTTTTACACATAACCTCATGGTAACAGATCCTGAGGGCAGGTATATCATATTGGTGGGCTCTCTTAACAACAGGACTTATACTATTGTCTGTCTCTATGCTCCTAACTCCCACCAGACAAGGTTTCTCAGAAGATTACTTAAGAAAGTTAACGAAGTACGACAGGGAGCTTTGTTGATGTGTGGAGACTATAATGTCACAGCAGATTTCAAAATGGATACCACCACCAGATCTCGTAGACCTCTTCCTTCATTGCAGCGTTTGCTGCATGAGGAGCGGTTGTACGACGTCTGGAGATGTCAGCATTCCAATGAAAGGGACTATTCCTTTTACTCTTCTAGGCACAATACATATTCCAGGATTGATATGATCTTGGTTGATCGATATTTATTGCAAACGGTCTCCTCCGCCATCCACAGCATTTCTTGGTCTGATCATGCTCCTGTCTCAGCTGTGGTGGCGGAGGAGAACACTCATAACATGTCTGGTGTTTGGAGGGTGAATACGGGTTTATTTAAGTCACAAGTCCAGATGAAAGAGGTGACCAATAGTCTCAAAGAATTTTTCTTACTTTCAATAGATTTTTATTGAAATAACAATAAAATATATAACAACAGCAGATCTGTGCTCAAAGTGATAGCTGACAACAATGAGTTTCACATAGATAGAGAGTAAAGCATAAGGTTTGCTAAATAAAGTCTAGAATAGTTGAGATGACTAAGGTAGGCATACAAACTGGTATACAAAGAGTATCACGAGAGATATCTGCAGGGATACATAGCAACACTTGGGATTAAGAACCCATAATACTAACAGCTAAACAATAGTGAAAGACCACTCGTGTCCGACACCCCAAATGGGATCACACTGTGTCGGACACCTGAAGGTTCAGACCCCAAAAAAAAAAGAAAAAAAGAATACCATAAGCCTGCAAATAACCTATCAACTGGTCTAGGTAGGAAAAAAAAAAAAAAAAAAAAAAAAAAAAAAACCCTTTTGCCTAAGCGAGTGAAAATAACTCGTATCAGATAATTAAAGAGCTGTTAGAGCTAACGAAAGGCAATTGCCCTGCGAAAGTCATGTAACACATTTAGCATGGTAATGTTGCACTCTTATAGAGTATAGAAACCCAATGTTGAACCTAGATACGGTATCAAAGAGAGCACTAGATATAGAAAAAACAGTAAAGAGAAAGAAAAGATGAAGAAAAGAGAGGAAAAGGAAAAGTAGAGATAGTAGGGAACAGTTGAGATAGAAGAAACTATCGAAATGGACCGCTCTCACCTGGCTCACGAACGTTGCTCAGGAGAATGAAGACACTTGGTGGTGTATCTGATCCACGGATCCCATGTCGCTGAGTGTTTATCTACCTTGTCAAGGAAGATGCTCACTATCTTTTCTTGAATCATGATCCATGATATTTTCCTTTTTACCAATCCCAAGGAAACAGTGGGCTGCTTCCAGGCCCTGGCAATGGTAAGTTTGGTACCAATGAGAATAAATCTAATGAGATGTTGTGTTAATTTCGGAACCCCCTGTAGAGGGAAATTTAGAAGGGCTATTTGAGGCGTTTTGTGGATAGGCAAGGTTGTGATCTTCCGGATAATATGGAATACCTTATTCCATAGGTTTCTAATTTTGGGGCACTCCCACCAAATGTGTAACATCGAGCCAATGTGGCCACATTCGCGGAAACAGAGGGGAGAAGCGTGTGGGTATATTTTGGCTAGTCTCAGAGGAACCATATACCACCTCATAAGAACCTTTAAGTTAGCTTCAATAAGAGTTGTATTGAGTAAGCCTTTAGCTGCCGCACGAGTTGCCATGTGCCAATCGCCTAAAGACCATTGCTGCTGGAGATCATTTTCCCATTCCCGCATAAAAAGCGTTTTAGATTCTGTTTGGGCAAGCGCGCGATAAATCACAGAAATCCCCCCTCTCTGCTCCATGGCCTGGCCACCCCAAAGTTCATATTCAGTAATTGAGAGAGGAGAGCCTGAGGACAATCCTAGAGATTTGAGGAAATGAGAGATTTGTTGGAATCTGAATTTTTCCGAGACTGGCATGTGCAGTTTCCTCAGACAATGACTTAGAGAAAAAGGACCTGAGGGGGAGACTAGGTGGCCAATCCTATAAATGCCCTTGTCGAGCCACCAACGAAATGCCTTAATGTCCTGGCCCAGGGGAAATAGAGGGTTCCTAAAAACGTGAGAGAGGGGCTTCCAGTTGGAGGTAATATGTGGATTTGCTTTCATGGAGTCCCAGAGAGCAATTGAGTGTGAGAGTGTAGGTGCTAGTATGGCTGGTCTGATCTTAGGTGCACACCAAAGAAGATAGTCAAGTGTAAAGTTGGGAACTGCCTGTCTTTCCATATTTACCCAATCCGGGTGAGCGATTTTTAAATAAACCGTTGATAATTGGGAGAGTTGTGCCGCCTTGTAATACCAGAGAATGTTGGGGACTCCAAGACCCCCTTGATTTTTCATACGAAACATAGTTTCCTTCGATAGTCTGTGGCTTTTGGATCCCCAAATAAATTTCATAATTCTGGCCTGAAAGATACGGATACGATCCTTAGGTACCAGGATAGGTAGAGACCGAAAAAGATACAGGATACGTGGGAGAAGAGTCATTTTTACTGAATTCACCCTACCTAACCAAGATAATTTAAGTGAGTCCCAAAAGACGAGATCTTCCTCCAATTTGCGAAAAGTCGAGGGAAAGTTAGCATTGTATAATCTGTCAATGGAGGCCGTCAGGTGTATTCCTAAGTAAGGGAGGGAAGAGTCAGACCATGTGAACTTGAAGCTAGATTTTAGTCGGTAGACAAGTGATAATGGAAGGTTAATGTTAAGTGCAGAGGATTTCGCATAATTGACCTTAAGGCCCGAGAGTTCACCAAAATCATTGAGAAGTCTGCAGAGAACTGGGAGCGATGTGGTAGGATGAGTAATAAAAAGCAGAACGTCATCCGCAAACAAGGCACATTTATGAGTTTGAGGGCCACACCGTACACCTGTAATGTCTGGGTTCGCTCTAATCGCTACTGCCAGAGTCTCAATGATCATGGCAAAGAGCAGGGGCGATAAGGGGCATCCTTGTCTCGTGCCCCTGAGAATCGGGAAAGGGCTGGAATAGTAACCTTGCATCTTAATTTGGGCTTCTGGGTTTGAGTAGAGAGCATGAATGATATTCATAAATGACTCACCAAAACCCCATCTTTCCAGGGTAGAAAACAGGAAAGACCAGGAAACCGAGTCAAACGCTTTCATAAGATCAAGAGAAAGGAGGCAACCCTGTTGGGGGGGTCCCCCATCCCACTTCGATCCCAGGAGCGAAATTACGTCCACTGCCCTCCTAATCTGATCCGGTCCCTGTCTTCCCGGGATAAAGCCCACTTGGTCAGCGTGAATATAAAGACTGATGAAGTTAGAGAGTCGATTTGCTAGAAGTTTCGTTAGGATTTTAAGATCATTATTTATCAAGGATATCGGTCTATAATTAGCAACACAACTGGGATCTTTTCCCGGTTTAGGTATGACCGTAACGAAAGCTGAGTTCAGGGCTTTATCCAGGGAAGAACCAGACCGAAGGTGATTAAAGAAGCGTGCTAAGTAAGGGGCTAAGACATGAGAAAAGTGTTTATAGTAATGAACAGAGAACCCATCCGGCCCAGGAGCGGAGTTGGTCTTTAGATTTTTGATGACCCCTTCTATTTCCTCAGCCGAAATTGGCGCATCCATTTCATCCCTATGGCGACCTTTTAAATTAGGGATTTGTATCGATTGTAAAAAAGAGTGGACATCATCGGGAGATGAACAGTCAACCTTGCTACCGTAAAGAGAGAGATAAAAGTCGTGGAAAGCGGCCAAAACTTTACGGGGATTCTGAGAGGGAGACCCGTCTTTCAATCTTATCTTGGGAAGAGAAAACAGTCTGGTTTTGGGGGTTAGTCTTTTAGCAAGTAATGTGCCTAATCTGTTACTTTGATGATAGAAGCGTCCCCCTTCCCATCTGAGATCTTTTTCTGCTACAGCTGTTAGTGCAAGGTTTAGATTGGTGCGGGTAGCATTAAGCTGGTCAGCAGTGAGTTTAGAGGGATGAGCTTTATTTAATTTGCTTAAGGAGGAGAATTCCTTCTCAAGCCTATCTATGTCTACTTTGCGAGCCTTGCGAAGTCTAGAGGAGATTTGAATAAAGGTACCCCTAATGGTGGCCTTATGAGCCGCCCAGAGCGACGAAGGGGAGATGTCGTCCACGTCATTGAGGTGGAAATAATCCTGTATGTGTTTCTCTATCTCAGTCACATGAACCGGGTTACTAAGTATGGAAGCATTCAGTCTCCAATGAAATCCCGATCGCGGGAGTGAGCCACCCTGGAGAGAGAGAAGAACTGCGGAGTGATCCGACAAAGCAGAGTCTTTAATGATTGCCCTTTGAACCAGCGGAATATGTTGTTGGAGGACAAAAAAGTGATCAATTCTAGCGAAGGTTTGGTGAGGACTAGAATAATGAGTATAGTCCCGAGTTCTAGGATTAAGTTCCCTCCATATATCTACTAGACCATAATGAAACAGTTGTCTAGCAACTTTCAGACTCTGCTTGGTCGGACGGACCCTATCCTTTCCTGGGGGACGTGATTTGTCGACACCACAGTCGAACGCAAGGTTAGAGTCCCCACCATAAATGACAAAACCTTCTGTTATTGGGGTTAGGGTATTGAACATGGATTGAAAAAACTGCGCTTGTCCTTTATTCGGTGCATAGTAGGAAATAAGAGAATAAATTTGATCATCTATGAGAACCTTAACAAGTAGGAATCTGCCTCCAGGGTCTCTAAAAATGGAGACCTCCGAAAACTGAACCCCACGTGCAAAGAAAATACCCACCCCTTTCGTTTTATTGTCAGCGTTGGCTAAGAAAAATTTGGGAAATTTGGCATGAATGAAAGATGGTTGGTACGATTTAGGGAAGTGTGTTTCTTGAAGGAATAAGATATCAATTTTTTGGCCGTAATATTGTTGGAAAATTTTTTTACGTTTGACCGGGGAATTAAGGCCTTGGGCGTTATGAGAAGCTAGGCGTAATGAAGTGCTATTACTGGGGGGATTAGCCATGGAGCAGAGAGGTACCGAAGGCAGGAAATCTCTGTAAGCCTACCTTCGCGCTATATGCCAGATGCGAGTTCCAGAGAATCCATGAGAACCACCAAGCGTCATTTCGCGTGTCACCGGTGAGGGGGTCCACTTCTAGAGCTGCAAAAAGGGAAGAAGAGAATGGGTAAAGAGAGAGAGAATAAAAAGAAGAGATAAAAATAAAAGAAAAACAGTGGATTCGAGACGGAGGAGAGGACAGAATCCCTCCGCCCGAAGCCACCAACCACATAATCCCCCCAAAGGAGGAATGACCCATCCTAGATAAGAACACTCCACTAGGGAATCTCTCACCCAGGATAGAGTGAGTGCGCAGGAGATACGCCCCAACCCCCACAACACTAATGAATAAGCATGCATTAAAATATAGAGAAACCGAACACCAATAATCAATTTTTAAAAAACTGAAGACCAAATAACGCAAATTAAAGGCCTGAGATAAGGCCTGCACTAAGGTGTAATAATGTCCAATGGGCAAAAACCCAAAAAAAAAAAAAAAAAAAAAATTTTTCAAAAAGTTTTCAACTGGCCCTGAGGCCCCTGGTCAGAGTGAACTCTGCCCAAAAAATCGTATGACAAAAATAGAAACCCGGAAGAGGAGAGTCACAAAATCATGGAGGAAGTCCATCCTTTGCTTTCTTGTGCTTGGGCGAGACCCATAGGGAAGTGAGTGGGCTAGATGGTGGTGGTCGCTTGGACATCCCAGAAGAGGAGGTCTGCATGGGTGAAGGAGGATCCGTGGGAATAAGACCCAGTTTTCGTAGCAAATGTTCCCCGTCCTGCAGTGAAGAGAAGCGATAAGGTTTACCATTAAAGTCAAATTTCAGACCAAACGGGAACATCCACCAGTATTTGATATTCTTCTGCGTCAGGATCGTTAACAAAGGTTTGAGGGAACGCCGCTTTTGAATGGTGGAGGGAGAGATATCTGCGTAAATTTGTATTTGATGACCCATTAACTGAATTTGAGGCGAAGACCGGGCCCTCTTCATAACCTCTTCCTTAACGCTGAAATAGTGAGGTTTGACTACAATATCGCGAGGGAGACCATCCTTGCGGGGAGGGCCCAGAGCTCTATGTGCACGGTCTAATTCCAATCTGTGTGATCTTATGTCAGGTATAAGGGACTTGATAAGAGAATGCACTGCTTCATGCACATCAGTGACGGACTCAGGTAGTCCTCTGACGCGAAAGTTCAGTCTGCGCGATCTATTTTCCAAATCATCAATTTTGGCGTACGCCCCTTCGAGTTGCTCATGTAATTCTTGAAATCGATCAGTATTCTGGTTCACCCGGTCAACTGTGGCGTCCAATTTGAGTTCAATATTTTCAATTCGGTTCCCCAGCATATGAAGATCAGCTTTGATATCAGAAGTGATTACAGATGCAGTCTGTGCTAGCCCTCTATCAAGCATTTCAGCAAATTTAGAAAAGAGTACTGACATGTCCTGTGCCTGAGGAGACTGGGATGGCTGAGGGATGAGCAGGGCTGCCTCCTTGTAAGATAAAGCACTCTGAATCCTGCCTGTGTGTTCCCCTCCAGGGGAAAGCCCCTGAATTTCCTCCAGCGTCTGATTAAGCAGGGAGACAGTGGTAGCAGGGGATAAAGGCCCTCCCTGGGATAAGTGTGAGATACCCTCTCCGCATACCTCCTCATGCAGTCTGTCACGCCAGGGAGATGAGCCTGAGGAGCCTGTGTGAGCCTCGTGAGGCGGCCGCTCCGCCGCCATCTTGGATTTTTCGGCCGCTCCCGGGAGTCCCTCAAAACGGGATTTTAAACCCCTCCTGACGGCCCCCGCGTACATTAAAAAGTGCCCCCGTGTCAGCGGGCACCTCCGCAGGCACTTTGGTCCCTATCCGCTGCGGTGTTCGGCCGCTAAGTGTGCGATCTGGCTGGGGCGGTGCGGAGCCCTGTGTTCAAGCGTCCATCACAGGGCGCCGCGCATGCGCACTCCCAAAGAATTTTTCTTAACAAACACGGGTTCTGTTGATGATCCTATGGTTCTTTGGTGTGCACATAAGGCCTTTGTAAGAGGTATTTTATTACAGGCTAATGTGAGACTCAAAAAGCAGAGAACTCTTAAGATAGACCGTATTATGAGGGATATTGATCTTTTAGACCGACAGAATAAACTAACCCCCTGCCCCACGATGGCACATAAATTAGGTACTCTTCGATCCGAGCTCAGACTTCTTCTATTGGAGGATCATAACAAATATGTTAATCACCTTAAACTTACGCACTATTCTGCAGGAAATAGAGCAGGCAAATTTTTGGCCCAACGATTGAAAAACCATAGAATTCGTACTACTATCCCCTACTTAATCAACCCTTCGGGCGGAAGCAAAATATATAATCCCAAAGGTATAGCAGATTCCTTTGCCCATTATTATGCATCCCTTTATAACATTAAATCAGACCCTAAAACTTTGCAACCTGTAGAAGCGGATATTCAAACTTTCTTGGCTGGTGTCTCCCTTCCCAAATTATCGGAGGAACAACTTTCAGCCCTTAATGCCCCTATCTCCCAAGCGGAAATACAGAGAGTCATCAGGTCCTTGCCTTTGGGCAAATCCCCTGGTCCTGATGGCCTTCCGGGTGAATATTATGTACAATTTGGCGAACTACTGACCCCTGCCTTACAAACGATCTACTCCCAAGCGACTACATCTTCTTCATTCCCTTCGGAAATGCTAGGCGCATATGTTGTCACCATACCCAAACCGGGGAAAGCCCCTGATACTCCACCTAATTTCCGCCCTATATCGCTCCTAAACATGGACGTTAAGCTTTATGCAAAAATCCTGGCCCAGAGACTACTTCACGTATTACCCTCGCTTATAAACCTGGATCAAGCAGGGTTCACAATGGGGCGACAGGCATCTGACGCGACTAGAAGGGTGATTGATGTGGTGTGCCATGCGAGATCCTCTCGGACACCTTCTCTGCTCCTTTCTTTGGATGCGGAGAAGGCGTTCGACAGGATACACTGGGGCTATATGAGTTCTGTTCTGCGTAAATTCGGATTTGAAGGCCCTATCCTTACAGCAATACTGGCCCTTTATTCTACCCCCTCCGCTAAAGTGTATACCTCTGGTATCCTTTCTGAATCATTCAATATCACGAATGGCACACGGCAGGGGTGCCCCCTTTCCCCCTCAATTTTCAATTTATTGATTGAACCCCTAGCGGAAAAAATTAGGTCACACCCGGGCATTCAGGGTGACGACATTCGCTGACGACATTATTTTGTTTCTTACGTCCCCAAAGGCATCCTTGAAATATGCCCAGACGGTTTTAGATAATTTCAGTCGTATCTCGTACTATAAAGTTAATGATACCAAGTCCCTTGTCCTCCCTCTAGTTATCCCACAAGAGTTAAAACTTCAATTACAGAAATTTTTCCCTTACTCATGGAAAGAAGATAGCATAACATACTTGGGCCTCCAAATTACGGCAGACCCAAATAGATTGGCAGATATCAATTATCTTCGGCTGCTCCAAAGGCTGTCCGCTGAGACCAAACGTATCTCAAAAACAGAACTAACTTGGTCAGGGCGTCTGGCCTCCTTTAAAATGCTATTACTCCCACAGATTCTCTATGTGTTCCGTACGCTACCTATTCCTATTAAGGCCACATATCTTAAGTCACTCAACTCGCTCCTCAACAACTATATCTGGCAACAGAAGAAACCTAGATGCTCTAAGGCTTTATTGATAAAACATAGAAGAGTAGGGGGCATGGGCCACATCGAGGTACAGGATTACTTTCAGGCTGTTGTACTCACCCAACTTAAAACTTGGTTTAACAAACAAGCACCTGCCCCTTGGCGGGATATTGAACAAACCATGTCCCTGACGGGAGACCTTCTTACTTTGTTGTGGCTTGACCGCTTGAGACCCTTCCCTCTCCATTGTTTACCCCTAACAATTCAGGCGTCCCTTTGGACATGGAGGGGTCTCGGGCGGATTGAAAACACAGAATCGGGAGAAGTCGAGATACCTTTAAGCATTGAGATACTCACTAGGGCTATTCCCAATCTCTCCCTTCAGAACTGGCAAACTAAGGGTATTACTTTAATGTCTGATCTGCTCTATGTAGGGGAAATTAAAGATTTTAATACTCTTAGGGCGGAATACGGTCTTGAGGCAGGGGAGATGTATAAATATGGCCAAATATCGCATTTTCTACGTTCATTACCAACGCACCAGTTATACCTACCAGAAGTGATTTGGAAATTCTATATGCATAAAGGTACTTCAGTAAAGGGAGTCTCCCTCTTTTACGGCCTCCTCCAGCATAAAAATGTTTTCACCAAGTCCTCCCCATATTTAAAGTGGGAGAGAGACTTGGGGAAAGTGTATTCACCGAAACAGTGGCAATATGCCATTAACTCAATTTACAAAGCCTCTAGATGCGTCAACCACTGGGAGCTATACCAAAAAATATCCTTACGGTGGTACCTTACCCCGTATCGGATGTCCAAATTTTCCACTAATCATTCTAATTTGTGCTGGAGGGGTTGTGGGGGAGTGGGTACTCTCAAACATGTTCTCTGGTCTTGCAAAAGCTTGACCAGCTTCTGGAACAGTGTGTTCAGATTGTTATCCTCCTTTACCGGAATTATCTCTTCCTCCGAGCCAGGCCTAGCCCTACTAAATTTAGGAATAGAGGCCTATCCCCCCCAGTACCGCACGGTTGTAACACACGTTCTCTTGGCGGCCAGGTCCCTTATAACTCGAAAATGGAAATCAGACCAGATCCCCAATCTTTCAGAAGTACTTACTATTGTTAAAACTAACTGTGTATATGAAACTCTATTGCTACAAAGATTGGGAAATGGTATGAAACGTACTGATAATTGGAAACTATGGAAACTTAAATATCATTGAGCTACTTCTGGATTGGTGATTTATATTATTATTATGCTTACAACATCGGGTCCATCTCAATCCCCCTTATCCCTTAACCTTTCCTCTCCCTCTCCATCTCTTCTTTATTTCTCCTGGAATTCTCGGCTGGTTCCTTCCCTTTTTCCCTCTCTCTTCTTTTGCTTTTTTTTTTTCCCCTTAAACTTCATTTTTGTTCTATGTTATCTATGATTTTAGTTTATCCTCTTCTCGATAGAGATACGAATGGATAGACAACAGATACTAAATACGGTTTAGTAACAGTATACGTGATGATATGTTAATACTCTTCTGTTATTTTGGAACTTCAGAGGTTATTTCAATATGCCCATTTTCCTAATCCGTCTAAACCTATGATTGTACCATATGTTACTGTTCACCCTGTAACTTCTTTTTTTTTTTCTTTTGGAAGATGTATATTCTTGTCCTTATATTTCTGTCATGTGAAAACCTTTAATAAAAAAAAAAAAAAAAAAAAAAATATATATATATATATATATAGGCAGGTAAGTTTCTTATTAGGACTCGAAAGAATGCAAATACATAATCAAAACATTATTGATGCCGTTCCTTCTTTTTTTTTTTTTTTTGTGTTTGCTGGCACCAATAAAAATCAAAGTCAAATTTTTAGACAGCTAATTCCCAAAGATACAATTTTGACAGCTGGGTAACTTGTGGTGTCTTAAAAATACACTTTCTTTTTTTAATGCTGAAATTGGACTACTCTGTCTACCCCCTTTACCTGCCTTTAAAATGGCTGAGATTTTTAAAACCTGTGTCTAAAACAATGACATTTTAGACAATATTTCTGGCTGAAACAGGCCCAATCTCTGCCTTAGAAATATTCACCCATTAACAAAGAATGGCATTTTCTGTAGCAAATCAGTCTTTGCAAAGTTTCAGTCTAATTTTACTTTTATTGATGCCTGCCTGCCCTCTCCCTCAGAAATAGCAGGGTATTCAAAAAGGCTTAAAAGGTTTACCTAAAATCACTTACATTTTTCTGTTTTATATTTCAAATCAAAATAGAATATATATATATATATATATATATATATATATATATATATATATATATATATATATATATATATACACACACACACACAATATATTACTAAAAATGTTGGGACACCTGCCTTTACACTCACATGAACTTTAATGGCATCCCAGTCATAGTTCGTAGGGTGCAATATTGAGTTGGCCCACCCTTTACAGCTACAACAGCTTTAACTCTTCTGGGAAGGCTGTCCACAAGGTTTAGGAGTGTGTCTATGGGAATGTTTGACCAAACAAAGGGGTGTACAGACAGAAACCCAAGGGAATACAGGAGCATATCAAGAAAGGAAGAAAAGATTGATCGCACACTTGAATCCCGAAGATGCTGTACAAATTTCTTTATTGTCATGATCCAGACAAAATTGCAATGATGATCAGTTGACGTGTTTCACCCAAAAAGAACCGTGCTTGGTCACATACAGGATACAGTAGCGTAGCCAGAGGAAAAACACTGAGAACAATGGCGAGCAACAGCAAATGCCACAGGAAACAGGGAGGTCCTGCTACAGTGTGGAGTAGGGATGAGCCGAACACCCCCCGGTTCGGTTCGCACCAGAACTTGCGAACGACCCCCGCGTTCGGTACGAACGTTAGAACCCCATTGAAGTCTATGGGACTCGAACGTTCGAATTGGAAAGTGCTAATTTTAACGGCTAATATGCAAGATAGTATGCTAAAAAGGGTTTGGCGATCTGCCTCCTGCCTCAGGGGACATGGGTCACTGCAAAAAAAAGTTTTAAAAACTACCGTTTTGGCGGGAGCACTGATTTTAATGACGATTAAAGTGAAAAAAAAAAGTGAAATATTCCTTTAAATATGGTGCCTGGGGGGTGTCTATAGTATGCCTGTGAAGTGCCACGTGTTTCCCGTGTTTAGAACAGTCCCTGCACAAAATGACATTAAACGGAAATAACACCATTTAAAACTGCTTGCGGTTTTAATGTTATATCTGGTTCCTGCAATATGGTTGAAAATCATTCAGAAAAATGGCATGGGTAGCCCTCCCTGCCCATTACCAGCCTATTTGGGTCTTGTACGCACATTAAGGGGAACCCTGTACCCATATTAAAAAAAAGGAAATGCGTGTGGCCCCCAGGCCCTATATACTCAGAACAGCAGTATACAGGCGGTGCAAACAAGACAGGGACTGTGTAGGTTTGTTGTGTTAAGTTGAATCTGTTTGTCATTTTCAACCGGTACATTTTTAAAGTGTAGCTCCAGTCAAAAAAACTATTTTTAAGCTTTTTGGAAAACATAGGGAAGGGTTATCACCCCTGTATAATTTGTTTTGTCGTCCATCTTTTTTCATCTCACTTGCTGTTGTCTCCTTCCGTTTGCAAGTAGGAGATGTTTGTAAATTGGATGTTTGAAAGTAGGGGCCTGCCCTATATGCTCTGCAGAAATGGCGGAACAAGGTGTTGGTTTTGCAACAACATTGTAAGCCCTCAAAGTGACTCTTGGTGGCCGCTGGAGCGCCCTGCTGTGAACGATTATATCAAGAATTGTAATTACATGCCATTGTTGAACAGTGGTAGAAAAATTGACCTTTGGTGGTTGTGGTGCTGGTGCCACAACACTATAAGTCCTCACAGTTACTCTGGGTGGGCACAGGAAGGGGCCCTCCTGTGAAATATTATATCAAGAATTGTAATTACATGTCCCTGTTAAACAGGGGCAGAAAAATTGGGCCTTAGGCACTGGTGCCATCACACTGCAACCTCTGCCATACACTCTAGTTTTTTTGCAGGAATTAGCCCTGCTGCAAAGCATTGCATCAAAAATTTTACTTAAACGCCCCTGTTAAACAGGGGCAGAAAAATTGGGCCTTAGGCACTGGTGCCATCACACTGCAACCTCTGCCATACACTCTAGTTTTTTTGCAGGAATTAGCCCTGCTGCAAAGCATTGCATCAAAAATTTTACTTAAACGCCCCTGTTAAACAGGGGCAGAAAAATTGGGCCTTAGGCACTGGTGCCATCACACTGCAACCTCTGCCATACACTCTAGTTTTTTTGCAGGAATTAGCCCTGCTGCAAAGCATTGCATCAAAAATTTTACTTAAACGCCCCTGTTAAACAGGGGCAGAAAAATTGGGCCTTAGGCACTGGTGCCATCACACTGCAACCTCTGCCATACACTCTAGTTTTTTTGCAGGAATTAGCCCTGCTGCAAAGCATTGCATCAAAAATTTTACTTAAACGCCCCTGTTAAACAGGGGCAGAAAAATTGGGCCTTAGGCACTGGTGCCATCACACTGCAACCTCTGCCATACACTCTAGTTTTTTTGCAGGAATTAGCCCTGCTGCAAAGCATTGCATCAAAAATTTTACTTAAACGCCCCTGTTAAACAGGGGCAGAAAAATTGGGCCTTAGGCACTGGTGCCATCACACTGCAACCTCTGCCATACACTCTAGTTTTTTTGCAGGAATTAGCCCTGCTGCAAAGCATTGCATCAAAAATTTTACTTAAACGCCCCTGTTAAACAGGGGCAGAAAAATTGGGCCTTAGGCACTGGTGCCATCACACTGCAACCTCTGCTATACACTCTAGTTTTTTTGCAGGAATTAGCCCTGCTGCAAAGCATTGCATCAAAAATTTTACTTAAACGCCCCTGTTAAACAGGGGCAGAAAAATTGGGCCTTAGGCACTGGTGCCATCACACTGCAACCTCTGCCATACACTCTAGTTTTTTTGCAGGAATTAGCCCTGCTGCAAAGCATTGCATCAAAAATTTTACTTAAACGCCCCTGTTAAACAGGGGCAGAAAAATTGGGCCTTAGGCACTGGTGCCATCACACTGCAACCTCTGCCATACACTCTAGTTTTTTTGCAGGAATTAGCCCTGCTGCAAAGCATTGCATCAAAAATTTTACTTAAACGCCCCTGTTAAACAGGGGCAGAAAAATTGGGCCTTAGGCACTGGTGCCATCACACTGCAACCTCTGCCATATACTCTAGTTTTTTTGCAGGAATTAGCCCTGCTGCAAAGCATTGCATCAAAAATTTTACTTAAACGCCCCTGTTAAACAGGGGCAGAAAAATTGGGCTGCTGGCATCACCCAGAACCAAAAATGTTCTTCCAACATATCAGCGGAGGAGGAAGAGGATAGACAATCAACATAACAGGACAGTCACTCAGCATCAGCATAGGCAGTCTTGAAGGGATGTGGTATTTCAAAAAAAATTATTCGGTTACATCAGCTTCAGGTGCTTGGTAGCTGTGGGTGATCCAAGACTGATTCATCTTGATGAAGGTCAGTCGATCAACTGATTCGGTGGACAGGCGCACCCTGTGATCGGTAACGAAGCCACCAGCAGCACTGAAGGTGCGTTCCGAAAGAACGCTGGATGCAGGACAGGCCAGTAGCTCAATTGCATACTGTGCAAGCTCTGGCCAGTGATCCATCCTCAAGACCCAGTAAGCCAGAGGATTTTCAGTGGGAAAGGTGTCCAAGTCTGACCTTGCCCCTAGGTATTCCTGCACCATGTAAATTAGACGCTGGCGATGGGTGCTGGAACCAATCATACCTTGGGGCTGCGGACTAAAAAATTGTCTGAAAGCATCAGTCAGACGGCCACCTTCTCCACCGCTCCTTCTGACTGATGCCTCAGCAACACGTTGTCCAGGACCAGGAGTTTGTGACCTCCCAGTCTCTGGGAACGCGTTGCACAGAGCTTTCTGCAAGGCCTCCCGGAGATGTCTCATCCTCTGCTCCCTCTGCGATGGCAAGATAAGGTCGGCAACCTTACCCTTGTACCGTGGATCAAGGAGAGTGGCCAGCCAGTAATGGTCCCTCTCCTTGATCCGAAGAATACGAGGATCCTTCCGCAGGCTTTGCAGGATCAGGGAGGCCATGCAGCGTAGGTTAGCTGAGGCATTCGGTCCGGAGTCCTCTGGGTCACTAAGGACAACATGATCCGCAGCTACCTCCTCCCAGCCACGTACAAGTCCACGTGTTTCTTGGGACTGTAAATCATCCCTATAAGACTGCTGCTGCTGATGCTGAGTGCCAGCCTCCACCTCCATGCTGACACAATCATCCTCCTCCTCCTCTTCCTCCTCCTCACCCTCTTCCTGTGTGATGGGTGGCACAGCAGGAACACTGTCTGGATAAAGGGGGCCTTGAGAGGCAAGGAAGTCCTCCTCTTCCTGCCTCTGTTCTGCCTCAAGTGCCCTGTCCATTATTCCACGCAGCGTATGCTCCAAGAGGTGGACAAGAGGTACAGTGTCACTGATGCATGCACTGTCACTGCTCACCATCCTTGTGGCCTCCTCAAATGGTGACAGGACAGTGCATGCATCCCTGATTATGCCCCACTGGCGTGGTGAGAAAAAACCGAGCTCCCCTGACCCTGTCCTGATGCCGTAGTCGCACTGGTACTCATTGATAGCCCTCTGCTGCGTGTGCAGCCGCTGCAGCATGGCCAACGTTGAGTTCCACCTGGTGGGCATGTCACATATAAGGCAGTTCTTGGGCAGGTTCAACTCCTTTTGGAGCTCAGCCAGCCGAGCACAGGCATTAAATGATTGTCGGAAATGCACACAGATTTTCCTGGCCTGCTCCAGGACATCCTGTAAGCCGGGTACCTGCCCAAGAACCGCTGCACCACCAGGTTAAGGACGTGAGCTACACAGGGCACATGGGTCAGTTGTCTCTGTCGGAGGGCGGAGAGGAGGTTGGTGCCATTGTCGCAAACCACCATTCCTGGCTTAAGCTGGCGTGGCGTCAACCACCTCTCGGCCTGCCCCTGCAGAGCTGACAAAACATCCGCCCCAGTGTGGCTCCTGTCCCCCAAACAAACCAGCGCAAGCACGGCATGGCATCGTTTTGCCTGCGTACTTGCATAGCCCCTGGAACGCCTACGGAGCACCGCTGGTTCTGAGGACAGAGCACTGGAAGAGGCCATGGAGGAAGAAGAAGAGGAGGGGGTGGAGGAGAGAGGTGTGTCACAACCAATAGTAGCATTTTGGAGGCGTGGTGGCGGAACAACCACCAACACAACTGCACCTTGTCCTGCATCCTTCCCAGCTGCCAGAAGAGTGACCCAATGGGCCGTGAAAGACAGGTAACGTCCCTGTCCATGCCTGCTGGACCATGAGTCAGCGGTAATATGCACCTTACCGCTGACCGCCCTGTCCAGCGAGGCAAGGACATTGCCTTCCACATGCCGGTAGAGAGCCGGAATCGCCTTCCGTGAGAAAAAGTGGCGTTTGGGGACCTGCCACTGAGGAACCGCACATTGTACAAACTCACGGAAGGGGGCCGAGTCTAGCCAACTGAAAAGGCAGCAGTTGAAGTGCTAGCAATTTAGCCAAGCTAGCATTCAACCGCTGGGCATGTGGATGGCTGGGAGTGAACTTCTTTCGCTGGTCCAGCAGCTGGGGCAGGGACATTTGCCTGCAATAATCGGACATGGGTGAACTGCTAGCAGAGTGCCCGGAAGCACTTGGCTGTGACACACCTAATTCTACACCTTCATTCCTCTCAGAGCAGGTTTCAGAGAGGACTGAAGGTCTAGTGGGGTTGGAGATGCCAGCTGATGAGGAGCAAGGAGAGGTCCGCTTTGTTCTTTGGTGTGGGTCTTTGAGGTACGCTTGCCAACGAGCTGCATGGCATGTCAACATATGTCTGGTCAAGCATGTGGTGCCCAAGCGGCTGATGTTTTGGCCACGCAAGATACACTTGAGACATATGTTGCAAATAGCAGCTGTGCGATCTGATGCACTCGTCTCAAAAAAGGCCCACACCAAAGAACTTTTAGAATAATGCGCAGAGGCAGCGCCCTGCACAGGCGGAGCTCTGCGGTGTGATTCAGTCGGTGTGCTGCCCCTAAGCTGGCCCCCGGAGGGCATCCTGCCTCATTGGACATGTGCCTCCTCCTCCTCCTCTCTCCTACCAGGCACCCATGTGGAGTCAGTGCCCTCATCATCCCCTCCCTCTTCATCGCTGTAGCAAACCTGGCAATATGCTGCAGCTTGTGGAACATGACTGCCAGATTGCTGTCCTTCTTGAGCATCCCCTGTCTCTGCATTCACGCTACTGCCTTCCTCAAGCTGAGTGTCATCATTAGAGCCTACAAAACACTGGGCATCCTCCTGGAGCATGTACCCAACACTGTGCTCAAAGAGTTCAGGAGACTCCTCAGGAGGACGTGGTGGGTCTAGGGAAGGAGTCACTGATGATGACATTGAGAGGAGGGAAGACGATGCGTTGGCAGCTGCTTTGCTAGTACCCTGACACTGGGTGAGAGAGGATGAGGAGGATGAAAAGGGCTTGGTCATCCACTCTACCAAGTCGTTGGCATGTTACGGTTCAACATGTCCAGCTGCCGAAAAGAAGGACAAGCGTGTCCCATGGCCACGTGCTGATGACAATGCACCACGTCCATGACCAGCACTGTTGTCTCTAGACACAGAGCCTGCTTGCCCTCTTTTATCGGCTCGCGCCTGTCTGCCTCTCCTTGCTGGCCTTCCAGACATGGTAATGGCCTGAAGGGAGTTGGGTAAAACAGCAGTTGGGTGGTGTATATTGTGCTGGAGGCACAAAACACCCACTAATTCCTGCAGATGCTTTTATTATAGAACACCAGAGATAAAGGGGTATACTGTAATGGAGTCCCACAACACCCACTAAGCCCTGCAAATGGCTCTATTAGAGAACAGCAATAAAGGGTAGATACAGGTGTATATTGTGCTGGGGGCACAAAACACCCACTAACTCCTGCAGATGCCTTTATTATAGAACACCGGAGATACAGATGTGTGTGCCTCCAGCACAGCACAGTATACAACTTCCAATAACTCCTGCAGGTGGCAAGTGGGCTCAAATAGAGAAGAGCTATGTAGGTGGATATAGCGTGTGTACTGGGTACAGAGCACGCAGACAGCACACACAAGCTCCTAACACTACTGACTGCAAGCACTATTATAAAAGATAGATCACTAGCTATATAGGTGAGGTGAATATAGCGGTGTATACTGCGGTCAGGGCACGCAGACAACAACCACTACAGAAGAGCAAGATCGAAAATCGGCCGATAACAATCGGTGTATACTGTGTTGAAGGTACACAGAACACCCACTAACTGCTTCAGACGCCAACACACTACACAAGGCCGCCGCGCTGGCGGCCTTATATAGTGTGGGGCGTGTACTACACAGCCTGAGCTATGATTGGCCACAGGCATCCTGCCTGTGGCCAGTCATGGTTCTCCTCGCTGCCGGCGCTGTGATTGGCCAAGCATGCGGGGTCACAGTGCATGCTTGGCCAATCATGAGCCAGCAATGCACTGCGCCATCACAGTGCATTGTGGGCCGTGAGTGCCACACGAATTTGGCACGAACGGCCCATAACGTTCGGAATTCGCCGAACGGGCGAACAGCTGATGTTTGAGTCGAACGTATGTTCGACTCGAACACGAAGCTCATCCCTAGACAAGACCAATCACATTGCATAAGCAGAATACAAGAAGCCTTCACAGATAAAGTGTAAGAGGTGTTTTTTTATACTTGTTTACTGCACAGACCTGTAGGAAATACACAAATAGTGATGGCCGAACGGTTCGCCCGGCGGTCGTTTCGCGGCGAATTTCCGACTTTCGCCGTCCGCGGGTTCGAACGCCTTTTTCCGTCGTTCGCCCCGGCGGACTTACGTGTTTAATGTATACAAGAACTTTAACCTTTCGTGACACGTTTATCATGTGTTACAGGACAACCAATTGAGACATGACAGCTCATGGACACTTGGACATTCCCCCTAACCTATAAATACACCCGATCCGGTGGCCATTTTACATTCTTTCTTCTGTCACTGTAGGGAAAGGATCCTGTGTGGAGTAGGGACAGAGAAAACGCTAGCTATTTGGTACACAAAAGTTCTTTTCAGGACTGGTATAGGTGTTAGGTCAGCAGCCTGAGTTTCTTTTGTCAGTTTAGATAAAGGGACAGAGCGCTGTATGCTGCTATTTTAGGGACAGCTCAGCCAGATTAGTCTTTCTTCATCATCATCATCATCATCATCATTAGCTGTTACTATCAGGTCCACAAAAGAGCTGTTCCAGCTAATCGTTCCAGCCTACTCTTTTTTGCCAATTTGTATAGGGACAGGCAGGAAGCAGTGTGTCAGGCAGTGAGGATAATTTTAAAGACTTGCTGTTACTATTAGTTCCACAAAGGTTCTTTTCAGGACTGGTATCAGTGGTACGGTAATAGGCTTGTACACGTATAATATTCTTTCTTCCAAATATAGAAAGAATATTATACTTGACTGCTGCCCTTCTGCTGCAGTCTGCTAATCATTCACAACTCACTTGTTCCACAAAGCTCTTTATCAGGACTGGTAACTTGGTCTGTCTAGGGTGCTACGGTACATAGGCTTGGGTGCGGTACAGTCTGCTGTTCTGTAAGGACCGCTATCGGTCCACAATACATAGGGTTGCCGTGCACTACTGCTGACCGCTGCCCTATACTGCAGCAGTCCTTCATTGGTATAGGGACTGACGTACAGTCTGCTAATCACTAACACACAACCTGCTTGGTCCACAAAAGTTCTTATAAGGACTGGTAACTTGGTATAGGGTGCTACGGTACATAGGCCTGAGTGCGTTACAGTCTGCTGTTCTGTAAGGACCGCTATCGGTCCACAATACATAGGGTTGCCGTGCACTACTGCTGACCGCTGCCCTATACTGCAGCAGTCCTTCAGCGGTATAGGGACTGACGCACAGTCTGCTAAACACTAACACACAACCTGCTTGGTCCACAAAAGTTTTTATAAGGACTGGTAACTTGGTATAGGGTGCTACGGTACATAGGCCTGAGTGCAGTACAGTCTGCTGTTCTGTAAGGACCGCTATCGGTCCACAATACATAGGGTTGCCGTGCACTACTGCTGACCGCTGCCCTATACTGCAGCAGTCCTTCATTGGTATAGGGACTGACGTACAGTCTGCTAATCACTAACACACAACCTGCTTGGTCCACAAAAGTTCTTATAAGGACTGGTAACTTGGTATAGGGTGCTACGGTACATAGGCCTGAGTGCGTTACAGTCTGCTGTTCTGTAAGGACCGCTATCGGTCCACAATACATAGGGTTGCCGTGCACTACTGCTGACCGCTGCCCTATACTGCAGCAGTCCTTCATTGGTATAGGGACTGACGTACAGTCTGCTAATCACTAACACACAACCTGCTTGTTCCACAAAAGTTCTTATAAGGACTGGTAACTTGGTATAGGGTGCTACGGTACATAGGCTTGAGTGCGGTACAGTCTGCTGTTCTGTAAGGACCGCTATCGGTCCACAATAGATAGGGTTGACGTGCACCACTGCTGACCGCTGCCCTATACTGCAGCAGTCCTTCAGCGGTATAGGGACTGACGTACAGTCTGCTAAACACTAATACACAACCTGCTTGGTCCACAAAAGTTCTTATAAGGACTGGTAACTTGGTATAGGGTGCTACGGTACATAGGCTTGAGTGCGGTACAGTCTGCTGTTCTGTAAGGACCGCTATCGGTCCACAATAGATAGGGTTGACGTGCACCACTGCTGACCGCTGCCCTATACTGCAGCAGTCCTTCAGCGGTATAGGGACTGACGCACAGTCTGCTAAACACTAACACACAACCTGCTTGGTCCACAAAAGTTTTTATAAGGACTGGTAACTTGGTATAGGGTGCTACGGTACATAGGCCTGAGTGCGTTACAGTCTGCTGTTCTGTAAGGACCGCTATCGGTCCACAATACATAGGGTTGCCGTGCACTACTGCTGACCGCTGCCCTATACTGCAGCAGTCCTTCATTGGTATAGGGACTGACGTACAGTCTGCTAATCACTAACACACAACCTGCTTGGTCCACAAAAGTTCTTATAAGGACTGGTAACTTGGTATAGGGTGCTACGGTACATAGGCCTGAGTGCGTTACAGTCTGCTGTTCTGTAAGGACCGCTATCGGTCCACAATACATAGGGTTGCCGTGCACTACTGCTGACCGCTGCCCTATACTGCAGCAGTCCTTCAGCGGTATAGGGACTGACGCACAGTCTGCTAAACACTAACACACAACCTGCTTGGTCCACAAAAGTTCTTATAAGGACTGGTAACTTGGTATAGGGTGCTACGGTACATAGGCCTGAGTGCAGTACAGTCTGCTGTTCTGTAAGGACCGCTATCGGTCCACAATACATAGGGTTGCCGTGCACTACTGCTGACCGCTGCCCTATACTGCAGCAGTCCTTCATTGGTATAGGGACTGACGTACAGTCTGCTAATCACTAACACACAACCTGCTTGTTCCACAAAAGTTCTTATAAGGACTGGTAACTTGGTATAGGGTGCTACGGTACATAGGCTTGAGTGCGGTACAGTCTGCTGTTCTGTAAGGACCGCTATCGGTCCACAATAGATAGGGTTGACGTGCACCACTGCTGACCGCTGCCCTATACTGCAGCAGTCCTTCAGCGGTATAGGGACTGACGTACAGTCTGCTAAACACTAATACACAACCTGCTTGGTCCACAAAAGTTCTTATAAGGACTGGTAACTTGGTATAGGGTGCTACGGTACATAGGCTTGAGTGCGGTACAGTCTGCTGTTCTGTAAGGACCGCTATCGGTCCACAATAGATAGGGTTGACGTGCACCACTGCTGACCGCTGCCCTATACTGCAGCAGTCCTTCAGCGGTATAGGGACTGACGCACAGTCTGCTAAACACTAACACACAACCTGCTTGGTCCACAAAAGTTTTTATAAGGACTGGTAACTTGGTATAGGGTGCTACGGTACATAGGCCTGAGTGCGTTACAGTCTGCTGTTCTGTAAGGACCGCTATCGGTCCACAATACATAGGGTTGCCGTGCACTACTGCTGACCGCTGCCCTATACTGCAGCAGTCCTTCATTGGTATAGGGACTGACGTACAGTCTGCTAATCACTAACACACAACCTGCTTGGTCCACAAAAGTTCTTATAAGGACTGGTAACTTGGTATAGGGTGCTACGGTACATAGGCCTGAGTGCGTTACAGTCTGCTGTTCTGTAAGGACCGCTATCGGTCCACAATACATAGGGTTGCCGTGCACTACTGCTGACCGCTGCCCTATACTGCAGCAGTCCTTCAGCGGTATAGGGACTGACGCACAGTCTGCTAAACACTAACACACAACCTGCTTGGTCCACAAAAGTTCTTATAAGGACTGGTAACTTGGTATAGGGTGCTACGGTACATAGGCTTGAGTGCGGTACAGTCTGCTGTTCTGTAAGGACCGCTATCGGTCCACAATAGATAGGGTTGACGTGCACCACTGCTGACCGCTGCCCTATACTGCAGCAGTCCTTCAGCGGTATAGGGACTGACGTACAGTCTGCTAAACACTAATACACAACCTGCTTGGTCCACAAAAGTTCTTATAAGGACTGGTAACTTGGTATAGGGTGCTACGGTACATAGGCTTGAGTGCGGTACAGTCTGCTGTTCTGTAAGGACCGCTATAGGTCCACAATAGATAGGGTTGACGTGCACCACTGCTGACCGCTCACCTATACTGCAGCAGTCCTTCAGCGGTATAGGGACTAAGAGTTTTGTCACAGGGTCATTTAAAAAATGACATGCAGAGGAAGAGGCAGGCCCTTCCGCAGGGGTGGTAGGGGTAGGGCAGGAGCAACAGGCTTGAGCCAAAGTGGGAAGTTGCAGAAGGTGCGTTCAATTACTTTAAAGGATGCACCAGACTTGGTTGAGTGGCTCGCTCAGCCTTACTCTTCTGCACCCTCCTCATCCTCTCGATCTGCACCCTCTTCTTCACTCTCTGCTATGTGCACCCCCAAAGACACTACCACCAACAACACGACCACCACCACCACCACCACATACCTTCCGCTTGAGTCACTGGAATTATTTTCCGATCCATATCAAGAGGACATTTCTGATGCGCAGCCACTCTTGGTATTGGATCAGGAAGAGGAGGTAGCAACAAGCGCTACTCAGCAGTCTGACGCCAGTACCCAGATCAGCCCAAGGAGGAGGTTGGTCCCCGGTGTTGCTGCCTACTCTACTTATAGCGGTGGGGAAGGTGACGTTGATGATGACGTGTCTAGTGATGTCACGTGGGTGCCCACAAGAGAGGAAGAGGAGGGGAGTTCAGAGGGAGATATGGACCAGCAGATAGGGAGGAGAAGCAGCAATGACTTACATTGCACAGCAGGGACAAAGCAGACTGCAAATGTATCAGGAGCGAGTCATCGACCATGTACGGTCACATCTGGCGCTCCCAGGACACCGGCACATGGCTCCGCAGTGTGGGCTTTTTTTAACGTGTCCGCTGCTGACAATAGCGTTGCCATCTGCAATCTTTGCAGTCAACGCGTTAGTCGCGGTAAGCCCAATACTCACCTAGGGACGACCGCCTTAAGAAGGCACATGAGCAGCCATCACCGAGCCCAGTGGGAGCAACGGAACACACAAAGCCACACTGCAGGCTCTCACCGTCCAGCCTCGTCTTCTACTTCTCCTTCTCCTCTCTCCTCACAATTGTCCTCCACTCCACCTTCCATCACGCCAAGCTCACATTTTTCTGCAAAAAGGCAGGCTTCCGTGGGCCTAATGTTTGAGCGTAAAAAAATGATGACGCCGGATAACCCTCTTGCCCAACGGTTGGCGGCTGGCTTGTCAGAACTCATAGCCCGCCAACTACTGCCATATAAACTGGTGGACTCGGAGGCCTTTCGCAAATTTGTGGCCATTGGAACACCACAATGGAAGGTCCCAGGAAGGAAGTATTTCTCAGAGAAGGGCATCCCAGAGCTATATGGCCATGTTCAGCGGCAAGTGAATGTATCTCTGGCACACAGTGTCGGTGCCAAGATACATCTGACCACAGACACGTGGTCTAGCAAACACGGGCAGGGAAGGTATATCAGTTTTACTGCCCACTGGGTGAACCTTCTGACGGCCGTCAAGCATGTAACCCGTGGCACCCGTGTAGATTTGGTTTTACCGCCACGGATTGCATGCAGGCCTGACTCTTCTTCTCCTCCTCCTACTCCATCCTCCTCCCTCTCCTCCTCAGCTGCCTCCTCCTTTTCCGCTGCTAGCGTCTCTTCCACTGCACCGCCCAAGCTCCCCAGAACCTATTCCACATGCCAGGTGAGACGTTGCCATGCCGTGCTGCGTCTGTTGTGCCTGGAAGCAAAGAGCCACACTGGCCCGGCACTCCTTTCAGCTTTGCGTTCACAGGCAGATGAGTGGCTAACACCGCTCAATTTGACAGTTGGTAAAGTGGTGTGTGACAACGGTGCCAATCTGCTTAGCGCATTGAAACAGGGCAAAATCACGCACGTGCCGTGCATGGCACACGTCTTAAACTTGGTCGTGCAGCGATTCCTTGTCAAATACCCTGGGGTCCAGGACATCTTGCGGCAGGCAAGGAAAATCTCGGCCCATTTCAGAAGATCTTACACGGCCATGGCTCGCCTTGCTGACATTCAGCGGCGACACCATCTGCCGGTCAGACGTCTTATTTGCGATTGCCCGACGCGATGGAACTCAACCTTCTATATGCTTGATAGGCTGCTCCAGCAGAAACGTGCAGTTAACGTCTACCTGTATGAACTCTGCGAAAGAAACGGTTCTGGGGAGCTGGGTTTTTTTTCACCGCGCCAGTGGCTGCTCATGCGCGACACATGCAGACTTCTGCGGCCATTTGAGGAGATCACCAAACTGGTCAGTCGCAGCCATGGCGCCATCAGTGACATGGTACCTTATGCCTTCTTTCTGGAGCGTGCATTGCGTCGTGTCATTGATCAGGCTGTGGAGGAGCAGGAGCGGGAAGATGAGGAAGTCGCAATGCTGGATGAATTCCCAGGGGGGGCTACTCTATCTGAGACAAGTCAACAACAGGAGTCTGATGAGGAGTCAGAGGAGGATGGTGCCGGGGCGGATGAGCAGGAGCAAGAAGAGCATGCTTTAAACCTTTCTGGGATCCCTGTTGTGCGAGGATGGGGAGAGGAGAATGAAGAGGACGACATTATCCTGGATGATGAGCAGGAGCCAGGCCACCACACCGCTTCCACTTTAGTGCAAATGGGGGCCTTCATGCTCCAGTGTTTTAATAGGGACCCCCGTATAAAAAGCATGAGGGTCAAGGACCAGTACTGGGTGGCAACGTACTTAGACCCCCGGTACAAACACAAAATGGCGGAAATGTTACCGCCGTCGCAGAGGGCTGTCAGAATGCAGCACTTCCAGGCCTTGCTTCGAGAAATGCTGCATTCTGCTTTTGCGTGCGCTGGCAGAGGAGCAATTCCCACTCCCAGAGAAGGATTTGCGGGTACCAATCCAACAGCGCCTGCAAGAAGAGGCCGGTTTGAAGATGTGTTGGTGACTTCGGATATGAGGTCATTCTTTCAGCCGACCCATCGACAGGTGTCATCCGGATCCAGCATCAGGGAACGCCTAGACCGTCAGGTGTCCGACTACATTGGGTTAACGGCCGATGTGGACGCTCTGAGGAGTGATGAACCCCTAGACTACTGGGTGGGCAGGCTTGACCTCTGGCCAGAGCTTGCCCAATTTGCAATCGAACTGTTGGCTTGCCCCTCATCCAGTGTCCTGTCCGAAAGGACGTTCAGCGCAGCAGGGGGGATTGTGACCGATAAGCGTACTCGCCTAGCTCACCACAGTGTTAACTACCTCACATTTCTAAAAATGAATGAGGCATGGATCTCGGAGGAATTCAACACATGTGATCAGTAGACCATGTATATGTCTATAAACAATTTTTGGAATCAAGCACACAGACCTTCTTAATTCATTTGGCTCACTTCCCTGACCCAAAAAAGCACACCGTACTATATGCCCCTACCCTCCTCTTTGAAGAGGTTGAGCGGTGTCATATTTCTACTGGGGCTGCTTATTATGAGGGGTTCCCACCATCCCTGTGCTGTGCTGACTTCCTCCTGGGTGTTCTTATTATGAGGGGCTCCCACCATCCCTGTGCTGTGCTGACTTCCTCCTGGGGGTTCTTATTATGAGGGGATCACACCATCCCTGTGCTGTGCTGACTTCCTCCTGGGGCTGCTTACGGTGCTGCTGTCAGCGCTGTATGTCACGGAGCTGCTGTCAGCGCTGTATGTCACGGAGCTGCTGTCAGCGCTGTATGTCACGGAGCTGCTGTCAGCGCTGTATGTCACGGAGCTGCTGTCAGCGCTGTATGTCACGGAGCTGCTGTCAGCGCTGTATGTCACGGAGCTGCTGTCAGCGCTGTATGTCACGGAGCTGCTGTCAGCGCTGTATGTCACGGTGCTGCTGTCAGCGCTGTATGTCACGGAGCTGCTGTCAGCGCTGTATGTCACGGAGCTGCTGTCAGTGCTGTATGTCACGGAGCTGCTGTCAGCGCTGTATGTCACGGAGCTGCTGTCAGCGCTGTATGTCACGGAGCTGCTGTCAGCGCTGTATGTCACGGTGCTGCTGTCAGCGCTGTATGTCACGGAGCTGCTGTCAGCGCTGTATGTCACGGAGCTGCTGTCAGCGCTGTATGTCACGGAGCTGCTGTCAGCGCTGTATGTCACGGAGCTGCTGTCAGCGCTGTATGTCACGGAGCTGCTGTCAGCGCTGTATGTCACGGAGCTGCTGTCAGCGCTGTATGTCACGGAGCTGCTGTCAGCGCTGTATGTCACGGAGCTGCTGTCAGCGCTGTATGTCACGGAGCTGCTGTCAGCGCTGTATGTCACGGAGCTGCTGTCAGCGCTGTATGTCACGGAGCTGCTGTCAGCGCTGTATGTCACGGAGCTGCTGTCAGCGCTGTATGTCACGGTGCTGCTGTCAGCGCTGTATGTCACGGAGCTGCTGTCAGCGCTGTATGTCACGGAGCTGCTGTCAGTGCTGTATGTCACGGAGCTGCTGTCAGCGCTGTATGTCACGGAGCTGCTGTCAGCGCTGTATGTCACGGAGCTGCTGTCAGCGCTGTATGTCACGGTGCTGCTGTCAGCGCTGTATGTCACGGAGCTGCTGTCAGCGCTGTATGTCACGGAGCTGCTGTCAGCGCTGTATGTCACGGAGCTGCTGTCAGCGCTGTATGTCACGGAGCTGCTGTCAGCGCTGTATGTCACGGAGCTGCTGTCAGCGCTGTATGTCACGGTGCTGATGTCAGTGCTCTGTATTACGGTGCTGCTGTCAGTGCTCTGTATCTCCTGCACCCTCTTGTTTGCCTACCCTGGTCCCTGACCTTCCCTCTCCTCCATTGCCTTCATTAGCTCCATAGTCCTGAATTGTCAGAACAATTTCCCAAATAAAAAAAAAATGCTTGTAGTTATCGATCCCAAATTCACCTCATACATGTATTATGCTATTGTCCAGGTGGTGGGACTACGTGCTACCCCCTAATAATTACCCCGTGGCCGCAAATTCGACCTAAAGGTTTGCGAAATTCGCCTCCCATTGAAGTCAATGGAGCCCGCGGCGAACGGTCGTTTTCGCGAACGTTTGTGTCCGTTCGCGTTTCGCGTTCGCGAAACGTCCCGTCGGAAGTTCGTCCATCACTATACACAAAAGACACCAAGTAAGAATATACAAGGTTCTTGTGTTTAGGCAATATTTTTATTGCTTATTCCAGATTTCAGCTCTAAATTGGAAACAGATGAACAATAAAGCACAATCAAATTACTGCATTGCTAAACAGGAAGCTGCATATGTAAAAACTGCCCATGTATATTTACTTATTTATCTAAAGACTATACATTGACACAAGTTATTTAAAACATGAACAAACGCTGGTAAAACTGTTTATAGAGAGCTGATTACATTGACATACATTTATAGGGAAGACAACATTAGATGCCCATTAGGTTAAAGGGAACTGTACTATTTTTTGTGTTTTGCAGGTATACATACAAAGAGATCAGCTAAATATAAACAAGATTATTAAGTTGTGCTAAGGCAGGGGTAGGCAACTTTTTTAGCACAGTGTTCCCGAAAAATGTTTTCAAAGAAATTGAGCGTGCTGATTTTTCATAACAAAAACATTTTAACTTCACACTCTCAATCACAAAAAGGATTTTCTATAAATTAAATGTTGTAAACAACTTTAGTAGTGGGAAATTAACATCCTGCACTCTCACGCCTCAGATGACTGTACCCCCATGCTCATCTGCCCCACCTCTGTACCCCCCTGCTCTCCTGCGCCACCACTGTAACCCCCTCTTATCTGTTCCACCAATACACCTCCTTTCACATCTGCCCCACTGCTCTACCCCCCTGCTTTTCTGTCCCACCAATGAACCCCCTTCTCATCTGCCCCAACACTGTAACCCCCTGCTCTTCTGTCCCACTGGTGAACCCCCTTGACCTCTATTCCACCACTGAACCTCCCTGGACATTTGCCCCACCACTTTACCCTCCTCCCATATATGATATGCATGATATGAACAGTGGTGAAAGGAAGCAGAGATGAGACATAACTAGCTGTACTGGCACTCTCATCCGCTGATCCACCTCTCGCATCCAGCCCACGTGCTTGTATATGATGTATGTGATGTATTGAATGTATAGGATGCATGGGATGTATAGGATGTCACGTACAAGCACCTGGAATGGATGCACAATGATGAGCTCAGATCAGGGGTATTTTCTGAAAGCAGTGGGCCTGTGTGCAGGATCATAATTTGGGCCCCCGCAGCTGAGAAAAAGTGTGGCGCTCTGTGCCATAGAAAAGGTTGGGTGTGATTTTCATTGTGCTGAATACTGGCATACTGGCTATGGCTTAAAGGGACACAGAGTGACGGGGTTTAGTTGTAAGTGATGCAAAGGTTCAGGAATAATGTCAATGAAGTTCCCAGAAGCTCAACAGTAATTCCACAAACTGTCACCTGATTGTGGTTTTCTCAATCACAGTGAAATCCCTTCTTTCTGAGATTGGCAGTGGCAACCAAGCGAGTTATCTTCCTCTAGATGGTGGACGGGGCTAGCAGGACTGTGATTGGCTTTAGCAGTGGCCAAAGACAGTTCTCCTCCTGCTGGAAACAGGGACATCCCCACCCAGCAGAACTGCACCCAATCTCTTCCCCACCACAAGAGCTGACGATCGCAGTTACAGCAAAGTTAGAGAACCAATTAATGTTTCCCATGTCTTACAATGTGCACAGTGCCTCCCCCTCAGTGCTGGTGCAGCATGGGGAATTTTGAAATTGGAATGCATTAGTATCTCACTGACACTTCCCTACACTGCTCTGCTGATGAGAAGGGAGTCGAGTGCCGGCAAAAGAGGCTTTGTGTGCCACTTGCGGCACCAGTGTAGGGGTTGCCTACCCCTATGCTAAGGTATTTAAACCTTTGTTTCTATGCATAGGTTATAATTATACACTCTGGGTGGGAGGCACTTTGGTCCTCTTTTCTCACTGCTGATGCAAAGCAAAGATAACTCTGAAGTCATGATTGGTAGGCAGCGACCATGTGATCTAATCGGCCTAGGTTGCAAGCTGAAATACTGCAGTTTTTATATTCGTTGCAAGAAAGAGACACTATTGAAACTCGGTAATGTGAATTCTAATGTCAAAAATAATCATGTAAAGAGTGTATGATAACAATGTGAAGAGTACATTTTAATGACAAATCCCCTTTAATAAAATAAAAACCCCTGTTGAGGGGAACACAAGAATTGAAAATGCTAATTGATCTTTTTGAATAAAGATCTAATTGATCTAATTGAATAACTAGCCTGGATGAAACTTGCTGATTAGAAAGTTGGGGTAAATTCAGAACTCCAGATTTGTATACTTGTTCCAGGTCAACCTGTAGGGGGTAGTGAACGGTTGACACTTCCTTCATATTTCCCTTCTTGTTGGGTGGCAAGTGGGGGTCACATAGGTGGACAACCCTGAGGTGGGTTCTTCTGTCTATGCTAGATACTTTGGATAGGATCACTGCTTTACATATGGGGTACCTTTACTTAAACAGATGACGGAACTCTAGTTAACTCCCTCAATGATAATGTACACCCCCACAGGCACTGATGCAATTAGGAGGCACACACTGAGTCAATGCCCTCATCAATGTCCAGAGTATCTCCGCTACCTCACTCATAGTAGCAGAATGGGGCCCCGCCGTGCTCCTAGTGCTGGCTCCATGTGTGCACTCACTTACATGCATGGATTGTGGACCTGTGCGGTGCTGATCTGCAGGTTAGTCTACCATCTGCCATGGTAGACTAACCTCCATGAGTGCCGACAACAGCTCCTCCTGCATGAAGCTATTCCACCTGTCACATGTACACGCTTCCGACAGACAGCATGTAAAACCTTCATGAACATTATGAACCACTAGCATCTTCACACTGTAGGTCTTAGTGGTCCCGTACTCTTGTACTGCTGTCTTCATACCTTCATTTCCTGAGCTTTATCCTTAAAGTGGTTGTAAGCCCTTACAACCAACTTTGACCTACAGGTAAGCTTAGATTAAGGCTTACCTGTAGGTCCAAGAAATATCTCTTAAACCTACACGGTTTAGGAGATATTTTTCCCGAAAGACAGGCACCGCTGTCTACGGCGCATGCGCACTGAGAGTGGCGTGGTCAACGGCGATATGCCGCGAGTGGCGGCTCCCGTGCGCATGCGCGGGAGTGACGTCATCTCGGCTTCGCCGAATGACAGCGCCGAAGCAGCGAGACCCACCGAGAAGATGGATGCGCCGGACTACAGGGGACATCGGTGACTTCGCTGGCTCCTGTGTCAGGTAAGTGACACATAATGGACTACTATGCGATGCATAGTAGTCCATTATGCTTTACCTTTGCAGGGAATGAAAGAGGAAGTAAACTCATCAGGGTTTACTTCCTCTTTAAGTGACCCAACTGTGAACTGTGTGCCAGGAACTTGCATTACACCCCTTGAATAACTTCAGACCAGGCAAGGACAAACTTTCAAAAACATTACTGAAGATTTGCAGCATACAGAACAAAGTGCGCAGTCTCTCCATAAATTAACGACTTCAGCCCCGGAAGGATTTGCCCCCTTCATGACCAGGCTATTTTTTTGCGATATGGCATTACATCGCTTTAACTGACAATTGCATGGTCGTGTGCAACACTGTACCCAAACAGAATTGTCATCCTTTTCTCCCACAGATAGAGCTTTCTTTTGGTGGTATTTGATCACCTCTGCCGTTTTTAATTTTTGCGCTATAAACAAAGAGTGACAAATTTGAATTTTTTTTCTTTTTTTACTTTTTGCTATAATACATATCCAAAATATATATAAAACACACATTTATTCATTAGTTTAGGCCAATATATATTCTTCTACATATTTTTAGTAAATAAATTCACAATAGGTGTATATTGATTGGTTTGCACAAAGGTTATTGCGTCTACAAACTATGGGTAGATTTAGGGACTTTTATTTATTTTTTATTGTTTTTTACTAGCAATGGCAATGTTTTATAGCAGGAATGAAATATTGCGGCAGACAAATCTGAACTCAGATGACACTTTTTGGGGATCAGTGACATTATTACATTGATCAGTGCTAAAAAATGCATTGATCAATGTAAAAAATACACTGGCAGGGAAGGGGTTAACACTAGGAGCTATCAAGGAGTTAAATGTGTTCCCTAGGTGTGTTCTAACTGTAGGGCGATGGACTGCCTGGGATATGACAGAGATCACTGTTTCTGATCAATGGAAACAGAAGATCTCTGACATGTCCCTTGTCAGAATGGGAATGCGCCTTGTTTACAAAGGCAGATGCCCATTCTGCCTCTGTACTAGGTGATCGCGGGTCGCTGGTGGACAATGCGTTTGCCCGACCCGTGGGTGCGTTCCTGCAGTGTGCAGCGAGAAAGCGCACCGTTGCAGGTGCGGGCCCATCCGCAACTGCGCAAGCCGCCGTACATGTACAGCGATTCGCACAGCACTGCCAACCTGCCGCAGTATATCTGCGTGAGCTGGTTGGCAAGTAAATTCCATATCCTTAACTCAGTCTTAATGGCTGCCGCAGCATACCTATATAGGATAAAGTCCATTGTGGAAGAGCTCCAGAACTGTTGGGCAATTTGTAGGTCTTAGTGGTCCCGTACTCTGTAGCAGGCTCAGCAGTAGTCTGTGAGGCCTGACTCCGGTAACGGCAGCATGTTCTGTGTAATGCACTTCCACCTGTCAACATCTCTCTTTCTGGACCAGAGCCCTGTATCTTTTTAAAAAGCATAGGACCAGTGGGTCAGATCCAAGAAAGCCAAGCAAAAAAGACATGGGAAGCATATTAACTCTCCCAACTGGGGCACCATTAAACTCAACCTGTTTACAAGATACTCAGAAAGTGCTGAAATTAATGAATCAGCATAGAAGTGAGTGCACTAGTCATTTTTAGAAGGAAAGGTCAACACTGGCAGCTTCCTTACTTCCTCAGTAAAGTAAAACCAAGGTCTGGCATTGCAGTCCCTCTTCCCCAAGTCTCCCTTTCTGTTTAGTTACCCCCCCCTGTAGGAGTTGCCACCTCATCCCTTTAAACCCAAATTACACAGGATCTGAGGCGAATTAAATGCAGCACCAAGTGAGTTTAATTACCACCTTAACCTCCCTGGCGCTATGATTATTTCAGATTTTAGGTGCTGAAAGCGGTACAATTATTTTGCATGGAAATTGGGGCATTTTATATTGTAGTCCTGTAATTCTTAGGAATAACTCACTTAAATCTGTCCAAACCAGAGTCTAGCAGACATCCCGGGTATGATAAAGTTTGAAAAATGAATTCATAAATTATAATATAATAAATAACTATAAATAATTATACCAAATAATAATATAATAATAATAAAAATTATTCAATAATGTAATCAAAAACACTGAAATTTGCTCAGTTGCAGAATTGTCACTGTCATTACTTTTCAGTGTTTGATGACGGATCTCCCCACAAATCGCTATCACTCAATTCTGCGAGTGATTCTAATTTATTATCGCTGTTTTCTAGCTGGTCTAAAACCACTTTTGCTGTAAAGGGACAATCTCTCGTTTCCAGGCAGAAAAAAAACAGTTTTTATAATATAAAACTGCATGCAGGACACTAGGCAGACCACTAGAGACAAAGGGGATGTGAAATAATTACATACACTAATGTAATCTGTAAGATTACATTATACTGTATGTAATGTGTGTGTTTCACTTTTTGAATTTGGCACCGTTCTCCTTCGCCGTGCGTTGCAACACTTGCAGGGAATGGAGCTCAGCTCCATGATAGATTGAGCGGAGGGCTAGCCGCTTGCACAGTGGGGGGACATCGCTGGATCCAGGGGACAGGGTAAGTAAACTCCTCGTGGATCCAGCAATGCGGTCCCAAGTCTGGCTCGGGGTTACCGCTAATGGTACTGAATTTTCACCCCGAGCCAGACTCGTAAATACCGCCAGTGGGGTTAATCAGCCACAGAACCTGTGTAATTAATAGGGATGAGCTTCGTGTTTGAGTCGGACATACGTTCGACTCGAACATCGGCTGTTCGCCTGTTCGGCGAATTCCGAACATTATGGGCCGTTCGCGCCAAATTCGTGTGGTGCTCACGGCCCACAATGCACTGCGTCATCGCAGTGCATTGCTGGCTCATGATTGGCCAAGCATGCACTGGGACCCCGCATGCTTGGCCAATCACAGCGCCAGCAGCGAGGAGAGCCATGATTGGCCACAGGCAGGATGCCTGTGGCCAATCATAGCTCAGGCTGTGTAGTACACGCCCCACACTATATAAGGCCGCCAGCGCGGCGGCCTTGTGTAGTGTGTTGGCGTCTGAAGCAGTTAGTGGGTGTTCTGTGTACCTTCAACACAGTATACACCGATCGTTATTGGCCGATTTTTCGATCTTGCTCTTCTGTAGTGGTTGTTGTCTGCGTGCCCTGACCGCAGTATACACCGCTATATTCACCTCACCCATATAGCTAGCGATATATCTATCTTTTATAATAGAGCTTGCAGTCAGTAGTGTTAGGAGCTTGTGCGTGCTGTCTGCGTGCTCTGTACCCAGTACACACCGCTATATCTACCTACATAGCTCTTCTCTATTTGAGCCATCTGCAGAAGTTATTGGAAGTTGTGTGTGCCTCCAGCACAGCACAGTACACATCTGTATATACCCCTTTATCTCTGGTGTTCTATAATAAAAGCATCTGCAGGAGTTAGTGGGTGTTTTGTGCCTCCAACACAATATACACCTGTATCTACCCTTTATTGCTGTTCTCTAATAGAGCCATCTGCAGGGCTTAGTGGTTGTTGTGTGCCTCCAGTACAGTATACCCCTTTATCTCTGGTGTTCTATAATAAAGGCATCTGCAGGAGTTAGTGGGTGTTGTGTGCCTCCAGCACAATATACACTACCCAACTGCTGTTTTACCCAACTCCCTTCAGGCCATTACCATGTCTGGAAGGCCAGCAAGGAGAGGCAGACAGGCGCGAGCCGATAAAAGAGGGCAAGCAGGCTCTGTGTCTAGAGACAACAGTGCTGGTCGTGGACGCGGTGCATTGTCATCAGCACGTGGCCATGGGACACGCTTGTCCTTCTTTTCGGCAGCTGGACATGTTGAACAGCAACATGCCAACGACTTGGTAGAGTGGATGACCAAGCCCTCTTCATCCTCCTCATCCTCTCTCACCCGGTCTCAGGGTACTAGCAAAGCAGCTGCCAACGCATCGTCTTCCCTCCTCTCAATGTCATCATCAGTGGCTCCTTCCCTAGACCCACCACGTCCTCCTGAGGAGTCTCCTGAACTCTTTGAGCACAGTGTTGGGTACATGCTCCAGGAGGATGCCCAGTGTTTTGTAGGCTCTGATGATGACACTCAGCTAGAGGAAGGCAGTAGGGTGAATGCAGAGAGAGGGGATGCTCAAGAAGAACAGCAATCTGGCAGTCATGTTCCACAAGCTGCAGCATACTGCCAGGTTTGCTACAGCGATGAAGAGGGAGGGGATGATGAGGGCACTGACTCCACGTGGGTGCCTGGTAGGAGAGAGGAGGAGGAGGCACATGTCCAACGAGGCAGGATGCCCTCCGGGGGCCAGCTTAGGGGCAGCACACCGACTGAATCACACCGCAGAGCTCCGCCTGTGCAGGGCGCTGCCTCTGCGCGTTATTCTAAAAGTTCTTTGGTGTGGGCCTTTTTTGAGACGAGTGCATCAGATCGCACCGCTGCTATTTGCAACATATGTCTCAAGCGTATCTCGTGTGGCCAAAACATCAGCCGCTTGGGCACCACATGCTTGACCAGACATATGTTGGCATGCCATGCAGCTCGTTAGCAAGCGTACCTCAAAGACCCACACCAAAGAACAAAGCGGACCTCTCCTTGCTCCTCATCAGCTGGCATCTCCAACCCCACTAGACCTTCAGTCTTCTCTGAAACCTGCTCTGAGAGGAATGAAGGTGTAGAATTAGGTGTGTCACAGCCAAGTGCTTCCGGGCACTCTGCTAGCAGTACACCCACGTCCGATTATAGCAGGCAAATGTCCCTGCCCCAGCTGCTGGACCGGCGAAAGAAGTTCACTCTCAGCCATCCACATGCCCAGCGGTTGAATGCTAGCTTGGCTAAATTGCTAGCACTTCAACTGCTGCCTTTTCAATTGGTAGACTCGGCCCCCTTCCGTGAGTTTGTACAATGTGCGGTTCCTCAGTGGCAGGTCCCCAAATGCCACTTTTTCTCACGGAAGGCGATTCCGGCTCTCTACCGGCATGTGGAAGGCAATGTCCTTGCCTCGCTGGACAGGGCGGTCACCGGTAAGGTGCATATTACCGCTGACTCATGGTCCAGCAGGCATGGACAGGGACGTTACCTGTCTTTCACGGCCCATTGGGTCACTCTTCTGGCAGCTGGGAAGGATGCAGGACAAGGTGCAGTAGTGTTGGAGGTTGTTCCGCCACCACGCCTCCAAAATGCTACTATTGGTTGTGACACACCTCTCTCCTCCACCCCCTCCTCTTCTTCTTCCTCCATGGCCTCTTCCAGTGCTCTGTCCTCAGAACCAGCGGTGCTCCGTAGGCCTTCCAGGGTCTACGCAAGTACGCAGGCAAAACGATGCCATGCCGTGCTTGCGCTGGTTTGTTTGGGGGACAGGAGCCACACTGGGGCGGATGTTTTGTCAGCTCTGCAGGGGCAGGCTGAGAGGTGGTTGACGCCATGCCAGCTTAAGCCAGGAATGGTGGTTTGCGACAATGGCACCAACCTCCTCTCCGCCCTCCGACAGGGACAACTGACCCATGTGCCCTGTGTAGCTCACGTCCTTAACCTGGTGGTGCAGCGGTTCTTGGGCAGGTACCCTGGCTTACAGGATGTCCTGAAGCAGGCCAGAAAAGTCTGTGTGTATTTCCGCCGATCATTTAATGCCTGTGCTCGGCTGGCTGAGCTCCAAAAGGAGTTGAACCTGCCCAAGAACCGCCTTATATGTGACATGCCCACCAGGTGGAACTCAACGTTGGCCATGCTGCAGCGGCTGCACACGCAGCAGAGGGCCATCAATGAGTACCTATGCGACTACGGCACAAGGACAGGGTCAGGGGAGCTCGGTTTTTTCTCACCACGCCAGTGGGGCATAATCAGGGATGCATGCACTGTCCTGTCACCGTTTGAGGAGGCCACAAGGATGGTGAGCAGTGACAGTGCATGCATCAGTGACACTGTACCTCTTGTCCACCTTTTGGAGTATACGCTGCGTGGAATAATGGACAGGGCACTTGAGGCAGAACAGAGGCAGGAAGAGGAGGACTTCCTTGCCTCTCAAGGCCCCCTTTATCCAGACAGTGTTCCTGCTGTGCCACCCATCACACAGGAAGAGGATGAGGAGGAGGAAGAGGAGGAGGAGGATGATTGTGTCAGCTTGGAGGTGGAGGCTGGCACTCAGCATCAGCAGCAGCAGCAGCAGTCTTGTAGGGATGATTTACAGTCCCAAGAAACACGTGGACTTGTACGTGGCTAAAAGGAGGTAGCTGCAGATCATGTTGTCCTTAGTGACCCAGAGGACTCCGGACCGAATGCCTCAGCTAACCTACGCTGCATGGCCTCCCTGATCCTGAAAAGCCTGCGGAAGGATCCTCGTATTCTTCGGATCAAGGAGAGGGACCATTACTGGCTGGCCACTCTCCTTGATCCACGGTACAAGGGTAAGGTTGCCGACCTTATCTTGCCATCACAGAGGGAGCAGAGGATGAGACATCTCCGGGAGGCCTTGCAGAAAGGTCTGTGCAACGCGTTCCCAGAGACTGGGAGGTTACAAACTCCTGGTCCTGGACAACGTGTTGCTGAGGCATCGGTCAGAAGGAGCGGTGGAGAAGGTGGCCGTCTGACTGATGCTTTCAGACAATTTTTTAGTCCGCAGCCCCAAGGTATGATCGGTTCCAGCAACCATCGCCAGCGTCTGATTTACATGGTGCAGGAATACCTAGGGGCAAGGTCAGACTTGGACACCTTTCCCACCGAAAATCCTCTGGCTTACTGGGTCTTGAGGATGGATCACTGGCCAGAGCTTGCACAGTATGCAATTGAGCTACTGGCCTGTCCTGCATCCAGCGTTCTTTCGGAACGCACCTTCAGTGCTGCTGGTGGCCTTGTTACCGATCACAGGGTGCGCCTGTCCACCGAATCAGTTGATCGACTGACCTTCATCAAGATGAATGAGTCTTGGATCACCCACAGCTACCAAGCACCTGAAGCTGATGTAACCGAATCATTTTTTTTTAAATATCACATCCCTTCAAGACTGCCTATGCTGATGCTGAGTGACTGTCCTGTTATGTTGATTGTCTATCCTCTTCCTCCTCCGCTGATATTTTGGAAGAACATTTCTGGTTCTGGGTGATGCCATCAGCCCAATTTTTCTGCCCCTGTTTAACAGGGGCGTTTAATTACAATTTTTGATGCAATGCTTTGCAGCAGGGCTAATTCCTGCAATAAAACTAGAGTATATGGGAGAGGTTGCAGTGTCGTGGCACCAGCACCAGTGCCTAAGGCCCAATTTTTCTGCCCCTGTTTAACAGGGACATGTAATTACAATTCTTGATATAATATTTCAGAGGAGGGCCCGTTCCTGTGCCCACCCAGAGTAACTGTGAGGACTTACAGTGCTGTGGCACCAGCACCACAACCACCAAAGGTCAATTTTTCTACCACTGTTCAACAATGGCATGTAATTACAATTCTTGATATAATCGTTCACAGCAGGGCGCTCCAGCGCCCACCAAGAGCCCCTTTAGGGCTTACAATGTTGTGGCAAAACCAACACCTTGTTCCGCCATTTCTGCAGAGCATATAGGGCAGGCCCCTACTTTCAAACATCCAACTTACAAACATCTCCTACTTGCAAACGGAAGGAGACAACAGCAAGTGAGATGAAAAAAGATGTATGACAAAACAAATTATACAGGGGTGATAATCCTTCCCTATGTTTTCCAAAAAGCTTAAAAATAGTTTTTTTGACTGGAGCTACACTTTAAAAATGTACCAGTTGAAAATTACAAACAGATTCAACTTAACACAACAAACCTACACAGTCCCTGTCTTGTTTGCACCGCCTGTATACTGCTGTTCTGAGTATATAGGGCCTGGGGGCCCACACACATTTCCTTTTTTTAATATGGGTACGGGGTTCCCCTTAATATGCGTACAAGACCCAAAGGGGCTGGTAATGGGCAGGGAGGGCTACCCATGCCATTTTTCTCAATGATTTTCAACCATATTGCAGGAACCAGATATAACATTAAAACCGCAAGCAGTTTTAAATGATGTTATTTCCGTTTAATGTCATTTTGTGCAGGGAGTGTTCTAAACACGGGAAACACATGGCACTTCACAGGCATACTACAGACACCCCCCAGGCACCATATTTAAAGGAATATTTCACTTTTTTTTCACTTTAATCATCATTAAAATCAGTGCTCCCTCCAAAACAGCCATTTTTAAAAACATTTTAGGCATTGACCCATGTCCCCTGGGGCAGGAGCCAGGTCCCCAAACCCTTTTTAGGACAGTATCTTGCATATTAGCCATTAAAATTAGCACTTTTAATTTTGAACGTTCGAGTCCCATAGACTTCAATGGGGTTCTAAAGTTCGTACGAATTTGGGGTCCGTTCGAAAGTTCTGGTGCGAACCGAACCGGGGGGTGTTCGGCTCATCCCTAGTAATTAATATGTGTTCAGGTTTAAAGGGATGAGGTGGCAACCATACCCCCTGATACCCCAAAACTTAAAGTGGTACTAAATCCAGGACTCTGCATTCACTATATCTGTTCTCCCACAGTACACAGAACATGGAAATGCAATTATTTTAGTAAATTTAAACTGCTATATATCTTTTCTCATCAGCAGTTAGAGCAGTCTTGTGACGTCTATCAGTGTCTGGTTAAAGCTTGTAGGAGGAGTTTTCATTCTCCCTGACTGTCTTATGAGGCTGCAGGGCCCTTGGCCTTCTATCTGGACAGTGCTGATTGGCTTTGTGCTGAGCAGATGCACCCTCCCAAGAAAAAAAAAAAAAACTTCTCTATCAAAACACACCAAACTGAACATGTGCAGAGTGACTCCAAAGGCTCTGTACTATCGGGAGATGGATTGGGGACAGTGGAAGAAGGTGAGGATCATAGGAGACAGGATCAAACAGCCTTTTTACACAGTGCAGATGATTGGCCCCTTAGGTTCCACGGTGAGTATAACAAGCATGCGTTACTACATATACAGACTGATTTTACTATTGTGGGTTTAGTAACACTTTAAAACATTTTAAGTATACATACCTTATTTCCAATTGTCTTCTGGTTGGTTAAATCATTACCCAAGCCCCTTCTCCTCCAGCAGGGACTGTGGTTAATCCTCACTGCTGCAGGAAACTGCACTCACATTATGACATCAGTGTCATTTTCTGCCCAGACCAACATGAGGATATACCCTTTTAATAGGGGCATATTTATTATGTCCTAGGGAGTGGGTTAAATGACACTGGGCATCATTCAACCCAACAGCCAAAGATGGGAGAGAAACCAGAAGGCAACATTAGAGTGTGAAGCTTTTTTAAAACTTCTTTTTAAAAACAGAGGTGAGGGAGCAAAATATTGGGGGTTTAAGCCCAAAAGCTGGAATATGACTTTAAAGAGGAAGTAAACCCTGATGAGTTTACGTCCTCTTTGATTCCCTGCAAAGGTAAAGCATAATGGACTACTATGCATCGCATAGTAGTCCATTATGTGTCACTTACCTGACACAGGAGCCAGCGAAGTCACCGCTGTCCCCTGTAGTCCAGCGCATCCATCTTCTCGGTGGGTCTCGCTGCTCCGCCGCTGTCATTCGGCGAAGCCGCGATGACGTCACTCCCGCGCATGCGCACGGGAGCCGCCACTTGCCAGATATCACCGTTGACAGCAGCACGCTCAGTGCTTCTGCGCGCGCTGTAGACAGAGGTGCCTGTCTTTCGGCAATTATCTCCTAAACCGTGTAGGTTTAGGAGATATTTCTTGGACCTACAGGTAAGCCTTAATCTAGGCTTACCTGTAGGTCAAAGTTGGTTGTAAGGGTTTACAATCACTTTAAGAGCCCCATTTAAAATCCTTTTTAACATCACATAAAAGATTATACAATGACATCATAACCACTGCTCTTCCAAAATCACATAATATAAATGAGATAATGTTTTTTTCTTTTTTTTTTTTTTTTTTTTACAGCATGTAAATATGACCTGGAAGCCGTCTTCCGTCTGATGTATTATGCAGAGGAAAGAAAAAAGAAGACACATACATTAGAGTGTAATACATTCTTGCAGACATTTGCCCTTTTATCCTGTTGTGAATCTCTTCAAAGTGCTGCTAGAATTTCAGTATACATAAAAAATGAACAACTTTGGCTGGAATTCAAAACTGATCAAGCCAGAGATTATCGCCCGGAAGCACATCCATTAATCTCTGTGTAAGGACATACTATGATTATCCCAGGTCTCCAGCACAGATAATGCTAATAAAAAATATATTTGACGTACTACTAAGGCTGTGAAGATAAAATATATTGTTTAAACCTGCCATACATGGGCAGAGATTAATGCTCATTACAAACATTTTGGGGGCTGGGGTGTAATCATCCTCCCTTGAGGGATGACCCATGAACAATCATTACGGCATACTGTGACAGATAGGCATAGATAGCAACCTGGTTGGTTTGGATCTTTTTGTTCTGTGTTTTTTATACCTCCGTAGACAGATACGTGGTGTTCAGAAGCATCAAAGGAGAATTTTGGGGTTAAAAAACAAAACAAACAAAAAAATATGTTTTATTAGAGATACTGGGGATATATATATATATATATATATATATATATATATACACATTAATTTCTTCTCATCCTTTCAGTCTTTTTAACATTGATGCTGGGGATGCAGAAATGTATGTATGCACTTACCTCTCACCAGCAAGGAGCAGTGACTCTTATATCAAAAACAAATTATTGTGGGTGTTAGATTAACTAATTAGACTAGTTTACAAGTTCAAAACGAAAGGTCTTATTTATACCAGTCAAATGCCGTTTTAAACGCAGTATTAACACATATGGAAGAATAATAGATGTATTTTCAATGAGCCTATTTCACACCATTGTGTTTCAATGGTTAAAAAAAAGTGCAGCACACCGCTTTATTTTTATTTTTATACATGTACTGAAACCCATATGAATGTACCTCGAACATGTAACTGCGACTCAGTATAAAATGTATAATAAATAATGCCTAAAAAAATGATTAAAACATGCTTGGGAGAAACATAGATATATGCCCAGACAAACAAGAAAAAACGAAAATATATATATAGAAATAAAAAAATGGGCAGACTTGATGGACCAGTTGGTCTTTCTTCTGCTGTCACTCTTTTTGTTTCTAGATTTGCTTGTGAAAAAGAGCCTGCCCAATCTGACTGTTGCCAATCGATAAGTTTTACATTGTTCTCTATAGTCAGCCCATTGGAATGCACCAGAAAGAGCATTGTATTTTCCCATTGATACAAGCCCAAATACCTTGGACACAGGCCTTTAGTCTGTCTATTTCTATTTTCTGTCTATTTCTATGACCCTTGACTGTAAAGGATAGGAGGTTTAGTTCTGCTTTAAGTTGATAGAGAGAGGGTGTGTCGAGTATTGGCTGGGAAGTGTTGGTTGAGATGTTTAGTCGCAGTGGCAGAAGTGGGACTTCTACAAAATAGGTATAGGATACCTAGAGAATTGTGTAAGTGCAACAGAAATCCTATTTCCCATGCTGTAATGTGATAGAGTCTACCCATGGAGCCCTTTTTACGACTGAAGCCAATTTTACATTTTTCAACAGCACCTAAAACTGGTAGCTAGGTAGGTAGATAAGCATCCTTAAGCTCACTGGCTGGCTCTTCTATATACACTCTTCTATATATGTCCGTCTCTTCTATATACACTACCACCTGTTAATGGAGAACCCATCAAGTAGCTTTAAGATGACCATGACAGTAAATCAAAACTAGGACCTCACTTAGAAATATCTTGCACAGGAGTCTCAATAAGATACAAAAAAGCCAGAATACAATTTCAATTGCCAGTAAAAGTCCAATATTTAATTAATTTATTTGTGTTTTTTCAACACAAATAATTATATCCTAATATTTGTATAGGTATAGTAAAATGTCCATATTCGGCTTTGATAAAGCAGCAGGAAACCTGCAAAATATCATGACAGCCACAGGTGAGAACTTTCAGAATCGTATCCCTGGTCTCATTACGCAGTCACTGACCTCAAGCATGGTCTTGGCCCCACACTTCAATTTGTTTATGCATGTTTCTTCCAACCAAGACTAAGGTGCTGAGGTTGACAATTATAAATATAGGACATGCGATGAATAAAATATTTTGTTACTTCTGAAACACAAGAACGTACAGAACAGCCCTTGGGCCTTGCAGGAAACAAAGTCAGAATATCAACTTTTTTCACTTGACTTCTAAACTAAAATTTCAAGTTGATAAACTCAAAATGTCGAGCTTTAAAGTCAGTGTAACCAGACAAATGATGGTAAAGAGTTATGGTGATAATAGAAAATATGGATGGCTGAAGTGCAAAGATGTAGGTGGAACGTGGTCCCTTAAAACAAGAAATGTCTAAGAATGAAGGTTGCCGATGGGACTTTTTGAGTTGCGCCACAAAATGAATACCACATTATATAAAATTCACATCTATATATATTGGAAAGGTAAAAAAATTTAAACATTGATGTACAGTACAGTATGTTACACATAAAGACAAGATTTTCACAACCAAACAGTAAACAAGTACTGATATTAATCTCAACAAGTTTTGTTAAGCAATGTTCACTTCTCCGGGAGATAATGAGATCCAAATATTTCTGTAGAGAGACCATGTCAATAAAGATCAATAACTCACATACCAATGAGTGGGTCTAAAGTATCACAGAAACCAAAAATTCACCAATTGGCAGGTGCTATGGAAAGGCAATGTCAGGCAAATTCCATCCTCCCAAGTGTTATAGTGAGGTGGGGTTAAAGGACGATATCTACTTTTTTAAGAAGGCTGTATTGTACTTTACACTGGTTTTATGGAGAGATCTTTGGTTTCTTTTCCACCTCACCAAAACCTGTCTAGGTACACTTTCTCCTGGTTCCCCATCCCTACTTCACAGAAGCCATCATTTTTAAGCATTGCAGTTTTGAGGTAATAATAAAAAAGCAGCAGGACAAATGCAGAAAGCACAAATCAATGGAATGAATGAAGCAGAAGTAGTGAGATCCTAGAATTGCTGTTTCTCAGGTACAGCTTTTTCTCCAGCAGGGAGAACTGTGAACAGAACATTAGTGACACACCCAAATCTCACTCCAAATTTCGAAGAGCTCAGGTGGAGCTACTGTACTAACAATCTGATGTTAGTGCAGCAATCTCCCCTGCTGTGCTATTGTGTTCTGACAGGGGGGATGAATTCTGTCAGACCAGCTGTCGTACATGCGGACCAAATGTCGCCCGATGTTTGGCCCATGAATACAGCCCTTTACATTTAGAAGAACAGTGCCTTAGATTTCACACTGAAGATAGACAAATTTGAGTCTCAAGGCACAACCATGATGCATGAAGATAAAAAACCTTCTCTGTGCAGCAGGCCAACCTAATACTTACCTGAGCCACATCGCGATCCAACAATGTACATGACAGCTTCCACATTGCCTGAGATAGCTGCGGATGCCATTGGCTCCCACTGCTGTCAATCACAGCCAGTGCGCAAACGAGAAGAGATAGGGAATGGACTGAAAAGCAGCTCTGTGTGTGAACAGATATGCAGAGAAGCAGCTCGGGAACATGCCTGTATGCCCCCACAGCAAGCTGCTTGCTCTGGAACGCCGCCGGGGGACCCGAGAAGAGGAGGATGATGGCTGCTCTGTGAAAAACCACTGCACAGAGTAGGTGAGTATGACATGCTTGTTATTATAAAAAAAAAAAAAAAAACAGCAAGCATTTACTATCACTTTCTAAATGCTTTCTATAAGAGCAAAAAATCTTTGCTTATTGAGTTCAGGTCAACTTTAAAGTTGAATTGCAGATTTGTATTTCCGAGTGACTCTAGCATTATTTCATACTTTCTTGTAAGCAGATGACACAATGGGGTTGATTTACTAAAGGCAAATCCACTCTGCACTACAAGTGCACTTTGCTGTAGATCTGAGGGGAAGATATGAAATAAGGGGAATCTCTGCTGATTTTATCATCCAATCATGTGCAAGCATTTTTATTTTCCTTACATGTCCCCCTCAGATCTACAGCGACTGCACTTCCAAGTGGACTTGCAGTGCGCTTGGAAATTCACAGTGCATTTTTCTTTAGTAAATACCCCCCAATGTTTCAATAACCGTGTAAAACACTGTTTTTGTTTACAACAGACTCTGCAATTAGTGGAGTGATTAAACGCTTTGAATTAAGCACTTTCGAGCCTGTTACTTTGTAAGCAATGTTTGATTAGCTACTGGACTTTTAACACATACAGCTCAATTTTAGCAGATAGGCTACAAAACATAAAAAGCCAAATGACAGAGACTGTCTGTTTTGATGTTTTATTACAGGTGCAATTTTTCCTAATTTTAGGCTTCTCTCTTCTTTGAACAGTGCTCGAAATAATAGGTTGCAGGAGCAACCTGTCACTTCCAGCACAAAAGCGGTTTACCAATCGCTTACAGCTGTCATCTCATGGAAAACGCTCACACGCCAACAGAGTTTTAGCACATGGATTCTTGAAAAATTTTAATTGAAGGAAGTTCATGCTCTAAAATTTTGTAGGTGTCCTAATTCTAAACACTTTTGAACACTTACATTGAAATCAAACTGCAAGAGGTGGACCTGTGCATAAGCTGTTCTTAGGTTAAACTCAATTAAAGGAAACTTTTGCTGAGACAAATATGAAGGTTTCCATTTAATTATCATGATAGCCAAACAGTTAGCATTTTCAGGGAGAGGTCTGCACTGACAGCCTTTATACATCATTACATTTAAGTGTCTGCATAGACCTTTACATATCTTCATAAGTCCAAAAACAAGCAATTAGTTGCAAATGAACAAACTAAAGTTCCTTGGGGTTTGACCCATACCTTCAAACTTTTAATATCTATTGCTCAACAACAGATATTGATGGATCAATAGGCATGGGAGAAGGAAGGAAGTGAACTCCTATCTAATTGTGGAAGCGGAAATTTGTATTTGCGCACAGCTGGGCTCATAGGGGTTGATTTGCTGAAACTGAAGAGTGCAAAATCTGGTGCAGCTCTGCATAGAAATGAATCAGCTTTCAGGTTTTTTTTTGGTCAAAGCTTTAGGGCTCTTACACATGGGACGGATCAGTGATGATCCACCCTGAGCAGGAAGATGACAGGTCCGTCTCTGCACACTGTGCAGGGACGGACCTGTCAGAGGGCCGCTTTCCCCTATGGGAGATCGGATGATGAAGGACTACAGAGTCCGTCGTCACCGATCCGCAGACGGATGGAAAAGTCGATTTTTCCTCTGTCACACTTTTTCGGATCGGAGCGGGTCGGATGTCAACGGACATGTCACTGCTGACATCCGACGCTCCATAGAGGTCTATGGAGCATCTGTTCAGGTCCGCCTGAAAAACTGATAGGCAGACCTGAACAGATCGGTCATGTGAAAGAGGCCTAAGACCCCTTTCACACTAGGACGCTTTGCAGGTGCTACAGTGCTAAAAATAGTGCCTGAAAGCGCCCTGAAAGTTGTGAGAGCCTGAGGGCTTTCATCAATGGAGCGGTGCGCTGGCAGGACAGTAATAAAAAGTCCTGCCAGTAAATCTTTGGAGTGGTGAAGGAGTGGTGTATACACAGTTTGAAATCAATGCATTCTTGTTTTTGGGTTTAGGCCAGTGGTCATCAACCCTGTCCTTAGGACCCACTAACAGGCCAGGTTTGCAAGGTAACTGAAATACATCACAGGTGATATTATTTTCTGCTCAGTGATTGTATATTCTAGTCTGCATTTCCCCAAGGTAATACATAAAACCTGGCCTGTTAGTGGGCCCTGAGGACAGGGTTCATGACCACTGGTTTAGGCTATTTTCACACTGAGGCGCTTTACAAAAATAGCGCCTGCATAGCACCTGTAAAGAGCCTCTCCTGTCTCTCCAGTGTGAAAGCCCGAGGAACGGTGCGCTTGCAGGACGGTAAACAAAAGTCCTGCAAGCCGCATCTTTGCAGCGCTGTAGGAGCGGCATATAAACCGCTCCTAAAACGCCACTGCCGATTGAAAACAATGGGGAAGCGCCACCAAACTAAAGGTGGGTCTAACCCTTTTTCGGCTGCTAGCGGGGGTTAAAACCGACCCGCTAGCAGCTGAATAGCACTACTAAAACAATGGTAAATTGGTGCAAATTTTTGTTAGCACCATTTTACAGCCGACACCTACCTACACCGGTGTGAAAGAAGCCTTAGATACATTTGAATACATTGAGAGTAGTATTTTAATGCAGGCATCTAGAAATGCATTGTAAAACAGTACAAAAAATGTGCATGCAGCGCTAAGTCTAAAATGTCTGTGTTATATTTAACCGTCATTCGGCTATAGCATGGACAGGAAGCCGTTAACAAAAATATTGTTTGAAATTTTTTGAGGCGGAAGGGGCCCCGTGATTTCTGACAGCATTTTATTGTCCAATCAAAATAAAAAAGTATAGATATTTCATACATCTCTGCAATACATGTACAGCACATTTTTCGTGTTTTATCCCTTTAAATACATTGCAAGTACAGAAATGTGTGTCTGGCAATCTGTTGACATGCCAGAAATATAGTGCGCTCCTACCTTCCGCTTTGATATGACAGCACAGTATTTTTTGGCTCATGCTGTTAACCCCTGCCTACTTCATCTCTGATGCATTACAAAGAACCCAGACCTCTCCTTGGCCCCTCCCCTTCTCGTCTCCAGAGCCCCTCCTTGTGCCCGGGCAGAGAACACGGGTGGGCTTAAGTTCAAATGATTTCTGGCAAAATGAACAGGATTTTTTGCACTTTTCAAACAGATAATACAAAAAAAAACAATTTTATATTTAATAAACCAAAAGGAAGCTAATACGAGAAGTTCATTGTTAGGGTTTACATACACTTTAAGGCAGTCTTACTGTAGGACAGGGATACGCAATTAGCGGACCTCCAGCTGTTGCAAAACTACAAGTCCCATCATGCCTCTGCCTTTGGGTGTCATGCTTGTGGCTGTCAGAGTCTTGCTATGCCTCATGGGAATTGTAGTTCTGCAACAGCTGGAGGTCCGCTAATTGCATATCCCTGCTGTAGGAACTTAAAAGAAAGTCAGGATTTCAGAATAAATGTTATGTTAGGATTAGGCATTCCTAGTCACGAGATATTGGCAATGAAAAGATTTTACACAGTCAGGAGCCCTGCAATACATGAGCCTTGCCATGAAGAACAAAAGTCTTTGTAGGTACGCTGCGTTCCCTGTATGTATTTCGATGCTAAGTGTTCCGGTCTGAATGAAAGTGTACATTTAAGATCTGCAAATTTTGAAATGCGACAGTTAAGTGCCCTCCTCCATCATAAACGCAGCACTCCAGCACCAAAGGCAGTGACAGAAAGCATTACCATGAGCTCATCCATGTATGAAAAGGGTGTGATACTGGTAACTTCACGCCGCAGCCCCTGGGCTGATAAATCCTCCTTGCCGGCCCAGTCAGTTTATTGTCTGGTGATTTTATTTATGATCTCCTCTGATTATAACAAATTATGACAAATGAGAATTGGGTCATAAATAGCTAAGCAATAAACTGTGAGGTTGCCTAGTAACAAGGCTGGGATTATAGAGAGAATCGGGCTGAAGCTGAAAGGAAAGAGCTAGAAAAACAAGCAAACTATTACAGTGTCACTCCTCTGTCAGATGCTTCAGAGCCGCTAAAAGCTTTTTAATTTGCTGTAATTTGAGGCGTATTATAAGATTCAGATTCTTTTTTCTGTGAGAGATTTTTTTTTTGCCTGGTTTCGGGGAAAGTGTTCCTAACTGAGGCTGCAGGCCTAGTCTCAAACAAATTACCTTACAACATTGCTTAGCATCAAGGATGGGCACTGTTGATATACCCGGTGGGTTACTTTTACTGCACCAACCCAGTAAATAGCAACATTTGAGGTGCCACCATCCTATGCTGGTTCTAACAAGCTAATCATTTTAAAGCACCATTCTCGTTTCAGTGTCACCCCCACAAAAGAACATTTTTGCTATCGATACTCAACCTCTCCACACTTCAGGACTGCCCTCCGTGCTTGCCCCGCTTGAATGACATTGGGGGTTGTTTACGAAAGGCAAATCCATTTTGCACTGCAAGTGCACTTGGAAGTGCAGTCGCTCTAAATCTAAGGGGTAGATCTGAAATGAGGGGAAGCTCTGCTGATTTTATCATCCAATCATGTGCAAGCTAAAATGCTGTTTTTGATTTTCCTTGCATATCCCCCTCGGATCTACAGCGACTTTACTTCCAAGTGCCCTTGCAGTGCAAAGTGGATTTGCCTTTCCTAAATAACCCCCATTGACTCATTGCCCAGGGTAACAGACCATAACCAGATAAATGGGTCCAAGCTAAATTTTATTGTTGATAAAATATCCTATAAAACAGCCAATGCACTTTTATATGGCTGTTTTCATAAAGTTTTATTTTTACCAACAATTACTTGAAGTGATTGTAGCCGAATTATTGCATATGCAACAAAAATAATTGAGTAGTAACCGTGATGCTTTTTTTCTTTTCAATAATTTTTATTTCAAGTTTAAGCACAGTACAAAAAACTTGTACTCGATCATTATCAGGTAATCGTCAAAATGAGGATGCATTAACCAAAGTGATCAGAGGCCCTGACCAGTACAGAAGAGCTGCTACGAGAAGTTTCAGGCCTAGCAATCCAGGTCTACTTGTTAGCATGACCATTTTCCTAAGGCTATAAGCCCGTAGGTATCAACCACTAGGTGCCCACAAATTCAACAAATAAGAATAATTATCAAGTGACATTACAGCAAGCTGTGGGTCACGCATATTCCCAGAACATAGTCAAATATAACATTAGCATCTAAAATGGGTCCTGATACGTCAACCCAAGGGGTCCTGATCCGGAGTACAATTGGGGAAGCTGTACCATCCCCCCTTAGCATCCTACAAAAACATTTATCAATATCGTATAACCATGTGATACTTTTTTTATTTGCATCAAGGCTACATACAGAATCTACTAATTACTGCTGCATGGTTTGACAGCAGTAAGCGAGTAGCTGTGGTGACAATGGCAGGCTGTTGGGGGCCGCAGCTGTTAACGCCTGTTTGCACAGCCAGAAATCACTTGCAGTAATCGTGGCTGGACACACTTTGTGTGCAATTTACAGGCCCAGTGGTTGCAGCTATCACCATGCAGCAATCAAACACCACAGTAGAGATCAGTAGATTGGCACCATGGCTAAACGCCTATGCGAATGCAGCCTTACATTCAAATTTTCAGGACAAAGGTCCAAGCATTACCAACAACGACCTTGGACTCTTCCACAGCTTTGCTGTGTGGACACTGTACCACGCCAGAGCTATTGAGCTTGTTTAAAGTTTTTATTCTTTTGATTACACTTGCAAAAGTTCCCAAGGCCTTTTTAAGTATGTTGGACAAAGGTCTAACACTTTGACTACACTTGCAAAAGTTCCCAGGGCCTTTTTTGAGTATGTTGGACAAAGGTCCATCAGGACAAAGGTCCAAGCATTACCAACAATTTACAACAATTAAAATGACCTTGGACTCTTTCATTCCATTTTAGTCTTGCGCTCCTTCCTGATTTTGTATGGTTTGAACTACTATTGGGTGCTCATTGAGGGAAGTTTTGCTGTGTGGACACTGTGCCATGCCAGAGCTATTGAGCTTGTTTAAAGTTTTTCTTCTTTTGACTACACTTGTGAAAGTTCCCAGCGCCTTTTTGAGTATGTTGTCCTGTAGTGGATTGCCCAGGATGTCATAGACATGCCCTCGGGTTGCCTCGTCATGTCAGCTTAGGCTTATAGTACTTGGGAATGCTAATGTTGTGCGGTTCTCTGCAGCATTGAGGACCACCTACTGCCAGAGAAAAAAAATAAGAGGAAGAGGACCAAAGCATCACATGCCTGACACGTTAGAGACCTAGACAAATGTTTTCATTTAAAAAAATTCAAACATTAAATGGGGTGCAGTACTGTGGAACATTGGGCTTTAAAGAGAAAGTCTACCTTTATTGATGAAAGAATAATCCTCTTCACGTTAACTATAAAAATTGCAATTATATCATCATACTTTAACCACTTCAGCCCCGGAAGGTTTACCCCCTTAATGACCAGAGCATTTTTGCGATCCGCCACTGCTCCGCTTTAACTGACAATTGCGCGGACGTGTGACGCTGTACCTAAACAAAATTAATGTCTTTTTTTTTCCACAAATAGAGCTTTCTTTTGGTGGTATTTGATCACCTCTGCAGTATTTATTTTTTTGTGCTATAAACAAAAACAGGGCGACAATTTTGAAAAAAACAAAAAACATTTTTTTTTACTTTGTACTATAATACATATCCCCAAAAAAAAAATGATTCATCAGTGTAGGCCGATATATATTCTTCTACATATTTTGGTAAAAACTAAATCGCAATAGGCATATATTGATTGGATTGTGCAAATGTTATCGCATCTAGAAACTACGGGATCGATTTAAGGACTTTTAATTTTTTTTATTATTTTTACTAGTAATGGCAGCGATGTGCAATTTTTAGCAGGGATGCGACATTGTGGCAGACAAATCTGACCCCAAATTACACTTTTTGGACACCAGTGATATTAGTGCATTGATCAGTGCTATAAAAATGCACTGATCAATGTAAAATTGACACTGGCAGGGAAGGGGTTAACACTAGGGGACAATCAAGGGGTTAAGTGTGTTCCCTCAGCATGTTCTAACTATAGGGGGATGGGCTTACTGAAACATGACAGAGATCACTGTTCCCGATCACTGGGAGCAGTAGATCCCTGTCATGTCACTAGGCAGAATGGGGAAATGCCTTGTTTACATAGTTTCCTCTCCTCACTATTATCACGGGTATATTGAGTCTGCGGGACCCGTGGCACACTTGTGCGTGCCTGCTATCCTGCTTTTACGGACTGACGTAAAGGTGTGCCAGTTTGCGCAGGAGTGCCATTCTGCCAAAGTATATCGGCGTGAGCCAGTTGTCAAGTGGTTAAAGGTCCAGCCCACCCGGTACAGATATTGTAGTATATTTTCTTTACCCCCCAACAACATGTTTCTACCTTGAACAGGTTACTCGGAGGCGTTTGTTCCCTAGGCAAAATGTCTTCCACTTTGGGCACAGGCCTAATGTGCCTAATAAAAACTCCCTGGTTACTCTTGATTCGGGTCAGTAACTCAAAGCTCCAAAGTCACTGGAATAAGACTAGGTTAACATCTGAATGGGTGAATGCTGCTGAGGTACTGCATCTTTTCCCGCAGCCACAACCACCTGCACAGAAAAACGCAGGAGATGTGTGCCCATTCATCCTAATGGCATGCGGCGTGCACTGGAAATTGCATGACAGTCCATTCAAATGAAGGGGCTGCTGTGCCCAAGCAAAACGTAGCACGCAGAGCTGAGTCAGTATAAACCAGGCCTAACAAGACATCCATCAACTTGCATTTTTAGGAAGGGGTTTGCAATACAGCCTAAATATTCTTTCAGTACAGGTTTCTTTTAAAGCTCAGACAGCCAATTTTGTTTTGGTAATAAACAATAGGCAAGGGTCAGAACCCCTGTTGGGTCTTGACTGCGCTCTGTGTCTCTGTTAGGCAGATTTTTCCTATCATTCTGTCTGTACAGGAAGTGATCAGAAATCTCTGAGGATACAAACAAAAATACAAAAAACATATTTTTGATTGAGTGAGGAAGGGTTAGAAAACTGATAATGGTGTTGCTGTCCATGCCTTCTAGTCCCTCAATATCTTTTTCTGGCATCACTGAACATTAATAAGAAGTGGGATAATCAATACAAATTAAAATCTTTTATCCCTATCCACTCTATGCCAACCTAAAAAAGGCAGAATTTAGGTTTTTAGGTTTTAAATTTAAAGCATCCCTTTGGAAGTGAAAGTGCTAAGCCTTTTTTAGTTGTGGATGGAGTGGTGAAGGGTTACACCCTTTGTCAGGTTTGTATTACTGTCTGTTACTACTTGAGATATTCAGTCGCATAGTTACATAGTAGGTGAGGTTGAAAAAGTCCAACCTATGTGTATGATTATATGTCAGTATTACATTGTATATCCCTGTATGTTGCGATCGTTCAGGTGCTTATCTAATAGTTTTTTTAAATTATTGATTCCCCCCGCTGAAACCACCGCCTGTGGAAGGGAATTCCACATCCTTGCTGCTCTTACAGTAAAGTATCCTCTACGCAGTTTAAGGTTAAACCTCTTTTCTTCTAATTTTAATGAGTGGCCACGTGTCTTATTAAACTCCCTTCTGCAAAAAAGTTTTTTCCCTATTGTGGGGTCACCAGTATGGTATTTGTAAATTGAAATCATATACCCTCTCATGCGTCTCTTCTCCAGAGAGAATAAGTTCAGTGCTCGCAACCTTTCGTGATAACTAATATCCTCCAGACAATTTATTAACTTTGTTGCCCTTTGTTGCCCTTCTCTGTACTCGCTCCATTTCCAGCACATCCTTCCTGAGGACTGGTGCCCAGAACTGGATGGCATACTCCAGGTGAGGCTGGGCCAGAGTCTTGTAGAATGGGAGAATTATCACTTTTATCTCTAAAGTTAACCCCCTTTTTAATGCATGCCAATATTCTGTTTGCTTTGTTTCCATTGCATGCCATTGCTGAGGCTATCATCTACTAGGACCCCCAGGTCCTTTTCCATCTTTGATTCCCCCAGAGGTTCTCTCCCTAGTGAGTAGATTGCATTCATATTTTTGCCACCCAAATGCATTATTTTACTTTTTTTTATTTTTTACATTAAACCTCATTTGCCATGTAGATGCCCACCCCATTAATTTGTTCAGATCTTCTTGCAAGGTTTCCACATCCTGTGGAGAAGTTATTGCCCTGCTTAGCTTAGTATCGTCCTCAAATAAAGAGATTGAACTGTTTACCCCATCCTCCAGGTCATTTATGAACAAATTAAATAGGAATGGTCCCAGGACTGAACCCTGGGGTACCCCACTTTCCACCCCTGACCATTCAGAGTACTCCCCATTTATCACCCCCCTCTGAACTCGCCCTTGTAGCCAGTTTTCAATCTATGTACTCACGATATGGTCCAAGCCAATGGACCTTACTTTGTACAGTAAACGTTTATGGGGAACTGTGTCAAATGTTTTTGCAAAATCCAGATACACAACATCTATGGGCCTTCTTTTATCTAGATAGCAGCTCACCTCCTCATAGAAGGTTAAAAGATTGGTTTGGCAAGAACCATTCTTCATGAATCCATGCTGATTACTGCTAGTGATACCGTTTTCATTACCAAAAGTCTGTATATAGTCCCTTATCATCCCCTCCAAGTGCTTGCATACTATTGATGTAAGGCTAACTTGTCTGTAATTCCCAGGGATATATTTTTGCCCTTTTTTAAATATTGGTGCTACATTGGCTTTTCTCCAATCAGCTGGTACCATTCCAGTCAGTAGACTGTCAGAGAAAATCAGGAACAATGGTCTGGCAATTACTTGACTGATTTCCCTAAGCACCCTCGGGTGCAAGCCATCTGGTCCTGATGATCTATCTATTTCTACTAGTAACTGCTGTAACCAGGATTGAAAGCAAGGGAAAATCCAAAATTTTGTGTTGTCACCAGAACAGTAAGAGAGAGAAAATCTACCAATTGGACTGCTGGAAAATTTCCTATATTTTGGAGAGATGTTATTTAACCACTTGCCGACCGCCTCACGCCGATCTACGTCATCAGAATGGCACGGGCAGGCATAAGCACATATATGTACGTCCATTGCCTCCCGCGGGTCGGGGGCCCGATCGGGCCCCCGCCCGGTGCCTGCGGCGGTCGGTTTTCGTTCGGGAGCGATCCCGGACGAGGGGACGGCCATTCATTCATGGCCACCCCCTCGCGATCGCTCCCGACGAATGGAAATCCCCGGTGACATCACTTCCTCTCCTGTAATGTAAACACAGGAGAGGAAGTGATGTATTCTCTCCTCCGTGTCGGTATTTTTCGTTCCGACACGGAGGAGAGCGGATCAGTGAGTTGCACCAACACATCCCACACACAGTAGAACATGCCAGGCACACTCACACCCCCCCTTTACCCCCCGATCACCCCCCCAATTACCCCTGCCCCCCAGTCACAGTGACACCAATGTCATTTTTTTTTTTTTTTTTTTTTTTTTTGCATTGGTGTCATTTGTGACTGTAATAACTGTTAGGGCAGTTAGGGTTAGCCCCCTTTAGTTCTAATGTACCCCCCTAACCCCCCCAATAAAGGTTTAACCCCGTGATCACCCCCCGTCGCCAGTGTCACTAAGGCTGGGTTCACATTGCAGCGGTTTATGAGAACGAATGTGATTCGCACCGCACTGCAGTGCAAATCACATCCGATCTCTGTGCGATTCGAGTTCAGCCATTCGCCGCACCCGCCGCACCCGCCACACCCGCCGCACCCGCCGCAAATTCGCACGGGACCCTTTTTTTGGCCCGCAGCAGAATCGGATCGCATGGGTGTTCACACCATGCGATCCGAGTTTGCAGATCGCACTGCGATATGCGAACTGATCTGGGGGTGTCAGTAACATTTCACTGACACTCCCAGCAGTTCGCATAGGGCAGTGTGAACTGCCGCCGGGAGGCATGCGATGCGGGAACCCGCCGCGGATTCGCGGCGTTTCCGCATCGCTCCAGTGTGAACCCAGCCTAATAAGCGATCATTTTTCTGATCGCCGTATTAGTGTCACAGGTGACGCTAGTTAGGCAGGTAGGTATTTAGGTTCGCCGCAGCTTTTTATAGCGCTAGGGACCCCCATATACTACCGCATAAAGCCCCCTGATTGCCCCCTAGTTAACCCTTTCACCAGTGATCACCATATAACTGTTACAGGTGACGCTGGTTGGTTAGTTATTTTTTTATAGTTTCAGGGCACCCGCCATTTATTACCTAATAAAGGTTTAACCCCCTGATCACCCGGCAGGTGTCATTTGTGACTAATAACTGTTAGGGCAGTTAGGGTTAGCCCCCTTTAGTTCTAAGGTACCCCCCTAACCCCCCCAATAAAGGTTTAACCCCGTGATCACCCCCCGTCGCCAGTGTCACTAAGGCTGGGTTCACATTGCAGCGGTTTATGAGAACGGATGTGATTCGCACCGCACTGCAGTGCAAATCACATCCGATCTCTGTGCGATTCGAGTTCAGCTATACAGATAGTATGGCTGAATTCGTGTCGCACCCGCCGCAAACTCGCACGGGACCCTTTTTTTGGTCCGCAGCAGAATCGGATCGCATGGGTGTTCACACCATGCGATCCAAGTTTGCAGATCGCACTGCGATATGCGAACTGATCTGGGGGTGTCATTAACATTTCACTGACACTCCCAGCAGTTCGCATAGGGCAGTGTGAACTGCCGCCGGGAGGCATGCGATGCGGGAACCCGCCGCGCATTCGTGGCGTTCCCGCATCGCTCCAGTGTGAACCCAGCCTAATAAGCGATCGTTTTTCTGATCGCTGTATTAGTGTCACAGGTGACGCTAGTTAGGCAGGTAGGTATTTAGGTTCGCCGCAGCTTTTTATAGCGCCAGGGACCCCCATATACTACCGCATAAAGCCCCCTGATTGCCCCCTAGTTAACCCTTTCACCAGTGATCACCATATAACTGTTACAGGTGACGCTGGTTGGTTAGTTATTTTTTTATAGTTTCAGGGCACCCGCCATTTATTACCTAGTCTCACTAGTGTACCCCTAAATTTAGGGGTGTCTACTTTCTAAAATGGGGTCATTTGGGGGGGGGGGGTTTGTGCCATCTTGGCATTTTATGGCCTTCAAAACTGTAACGCCCTTAGAAAGCCTGAAGGCGGTGCTTGGTTTTTGGGGCCCCGTACGCGGCTAGGCTCCCAAAAAGTCCCACATATGTGGTATCCCCGTACTCAGGAGAAGCAGCAGAATTTATTTTGGGGTGTCATTTCACATATGCCCATGGCATGCGTGAGCAATATATCATTTAGTGACAACTTTGTGAAAAAAAAAAAAAGTTTGTAATTTTCCCGCAACTTGTGGCAAAATATAAAATATTCCATGGACTCAACATGCCTCTCAGCAAATAGCTTGGGGTGTCTACTTTCTAAAATGGGGTCATTTGTGGGGGTTTTGTGCCATCTTGGCATTTTATGGCCTTCAAAACTGTAATAGGTAGTGAGAAGTGAACTCAAAAAATTACGCCCTTAGAAAGCCTGAAGGCGGTGCTTGGTTTTCGGGGCCCCGTACGCGGCTAGGCTCCCAAAAAGTCCCACATATGTGGTATCCCCGTACTCAGGAGAAGCAGCAGAATTTATTTTGGGGTGTCATTTCACATATGCCCATGGCATGCATGAGCAATATATCATTTAGTGACAACTTTGTGAAAAAAAAAAAAAAAAAAAAAAAGTTTGTAATTTTCCCGCAACTTGTGGCAAAATATAAAATATTCCATGGACTCAACATGCCTCTCAGCAAATAGCTTGGGGTGTCTACTTTCTAAAATGGGGTCATTTGTGGGGGTTTTGTGCCATCTTGGCATTTTATGGCCTTCAAAACTGTAATAGGTAGTGAGGCGTGAAATCAAAAATTGACGCCCTTAGAAAGCCTGAAGGCGGTGCTTGGTTTTCGGGGCCCTGTACGCGGCTAGGCTCCCAAAAAGTCCCACATATGTGGTATCCCCGTACTCAGGAGAAGCAGCAGAATTTATTTTGGGGTGTCATTTCACATACGCCCATAGCATGTGTGAGCAATATATCATTTAGTGACAACTTTGTGTAAAAAAAAAAAAAAAATTTTTTTTTTGTCATTATTCAATCGCTTGAGGCAAAAAAATAAAATATTCAATGGGCTCAACATGCCTCTTATCAATTTCCTTAGGGGGTCTACTTTCCAAAATGGGGTCATTTGGGGGGGTTTTGTACTGCCCTGTCATTTTAGCACCTCAAGAAATGAGATAGGCAGTCGTAAACTAAAAGCTGCGTAAATTCCAGAAAACGTACCTTAGTTTGTAGATGTGACAACTTTTGCGCAAACCAATAAATATACAATTATTGACTTTTTTTTTACCAAAGACATGTGGCTGAATACATTTTGTCCTAAATGTATGACTAAAATTGAGTTTATTGGATTTTTCTAATAACAAAAAGTAGAAAATATCATTTTTTTTCAAAATTTGCGGTCTTTTTACGTTTATATCGCAAAAAATAAAAATCGCAGAGGCAATCAAATACCATCAAAAGAAAGCTCTATTTGTGGGAAGAAAAGGACGCAAATTTTGTTTGGGTACAACATTGCATGACCGCGCAATTACCAGTTAAAGCAGCGCAGTGCCAAAGTGTAAAAAGACCTCTGGTCATTTACCAGCAAAATGGTCCGGTCTGAAAGTGGTTAATTTACTGTTTCATTTTGACACAGGAAGTGAAGAGAAATCACCCTACTTGTCATGACAGGCAGATACTGTAGATAGAGAGAGAGATAGATAGATAGATAGATAGATAGATAGATAGATAGATAGATAGATAGATAGATAGATAGATAGATAGATAGATAGATAGATAGATAGATAGACTATATTGTCAAGTGTATTGGGACATATGTCTTTACATGCATATGAACTTTAATGGCATCCCAGTCTAAGACTATAGGGTTCAATATTGAGTTGGTCCACCCTTTGCAGCTACAACAGCTTCAACCCTTCTGAGAAGGCTGTTCACAATGTTTAGGAGTGTGTCTATAGGAATGTTTGACCATTCATCTAGAAGCGCATTGCTTTGTGCACTAGTAAAAAGTGCAAAAAGCAAGGTTCATAAGACATGGATGAGTGAGTTTGAGGTGGAGGAACTTGACTGGCCTTCACAGAGTGCTGACTGCGAGCCAGGCTTTCTTGTCCAACATCAGTGCCTGACCTCAGAAATGTACTTCTGGAACAATGGTTCAACATTCCCATAGACACACTCATAAACCTTATGGACAGCCTTCCCAGAAGAATTGAAGCTGTAATAGCTGCAAAGGGTGGGCCAACTCCATATTGAACCCTACAGACGAAGACTGGGCTGGCATTAAAGTTCATGTGCATGTAAAAACAGGTGTCCCAATACTTTTGACAATATAGTGTAGATAGATAGTAAGATATCTGTAATTTAATAAACATTCTTGATTTCTGAGTAAGTTGAACTGGTTCTGGAGAACCTCTATAAAGCATCAAAAGCTGAATCCTTAGCCCTTGTACACACGGTCGGAGATTCCAACAACCAAATCCATCGGATATTGTCCATTGGATTTTGTCAGACGGATTTTGTCCGAAACTGTTGCATACACACGGTCGGACAAAGTTGTCGGAAAATCCGACGTGATGACGTTATTTCGTTACGACGGGACTACGTTCACGCTAGTAGCCAATAGCTTTGGTGTAGGAATTTGATCTGAGCATGCGTGGCACTTTGTCCGATCGGAATTCTCTACATATGATCGGAGCATTTTGTCGGAAAATTTCACCAACAAGTTGGAAAACTTGGTCCATCGGATACTCCGAAGGAAACAGTCCAATGTAGACCACACACAGTCGGAATATCCGGCAAAACGGTCCGATCGGACACATTCTGTCAGAATCTCCGACCGTGTGTACAAGGGCTAACAGATGCAGGCTGCAAAGACCATATATATATTTCCCTAAGAGTATGGGCCTTAGCACTATTGCTCCGTCTGCATTCTTGGCAGAGTTTGCCCAGGGAAGCTTTTATATTACCAGACCTATAATCTATGATCTTTCAACTATAATATGCTAAAGGGGGTATAACAGATATGTGCAAGAGACCATCTGGAAACACTAACAAAGTTTCATCTTTTTTTTTTTTCCCACAGCAGATTGAGGTCGATAGGCTAACGTTAGACAGAGAGGCCTCTCTTGCTATCTCCAACAAAATATGAAATTATTTTCTTATGAGAAAAAGTATTTTACTTTGTAATTCGTATAATGGAGAACATACTGCAAGCTGTGTGTCTCAAGATTGAAGGAAAATTTGAGGATGAGAATACAGAGAACAGAGAGAATTATCATTGCGAAGAAAGAGAAGGTGAAGATTAAAACCCATAATGTTCCAAGAGCCGGTTTGTTCTACAGAGAGTATTTATCAATTACATTTCTCATAACAGAGAAGGGGTTCTTGTTACCTGCTTAGATGACCCAGAGAACAGCTGTGAATATGGAGACTCCTCCTCATTAGGAGGCAATAGCTGTTGTAAACTGATTTCATGTCACAAGACAGATCAATTCACACTGAATTTCCCAGCATTAAATACCAGTTGGGATAAATTGGATACTCTGTAATTTTAGACCAGAATGCCATTCATTTATGGTCAGTTAAAGTGGTATTAAACACAAAAGCAAACATTTATTATATTGCAGCTTACCAATTCTTAGATGTGATGGCTGCATTTGTTTTCTTCTTTGGGCTTTATTTCTTCTATTTTCATCTGGTCATCCAGCCAGTAAATCTGTTGTTTTTCAAAAGAACAAGTTCCTTGCAGAATGTATCAGTTTCAGAAGTCCATTTAGCACCAGCATGGGTGCTTACAATGGTCTGCTTTATTTATTTATGTAAAACCTTTATCCAAAAACAAACAAACAAAAAAAAACAGCTTGCAGTAACTGCTTACTGTATAATTAGCTGGAGTTTGGCTTCAATTTGTTAGTGTTACAAAGGTCCGATTGGATTATATTGTCGGGAAATCCGATCATGTGTGGGCTCTATCTGACTTTTTCCGTTGGAAATTCCGACAGAAAAAATTTGAGAGCTGGATCTAAAATTTTACAACAAAAAAATCCGATCTGACTTTTTCCGATCGTTTGTAGAGAATTCCGATGGACAAAGTGCCACGCATGCTTAGATCAAATTACCAGACCAAAGCTATTGGCTACTAGCCTCTACATAGTCCCATCAGACGCAGCAAACGTCACCACTAGGGATCGGTTTGCACCAGAACTTTCGAACGGACCCCAAATTCGTATGAACGTTAGAACCCCATTGAAATCTATGGGACTCGAACGTTCGAAATTAAAAGTGCTAATTTTAACGGCTAATATGCAAGATACTGTCCTAAAAAGGGTTTGGGGACCTGGCTCCTGCCCCAGGGGACATGGTTCAATGCAAAAAAAAGTTTTAAAAACGGCCGTTTTGGCGGGAGCACTGATTTTAATGACGATTAAAGTGGAAAAAAAAAGTGAAATATTCCTTTAAATATGGTGCCTGGGGGGTGTCTGTAGTATGCCTGTGAAGTGCCACGTGTTTCCCGTGTTTAGAACAGTCCCTGCACAAAATGACATTAAATGGAAATAACATCATTTAAAACTGCTTGCGGTTTTAATGTTATATCTGGTTCCTGCAATATGGTTGAAAATAATTGAGAAAAATGGCATGGGTAGCCCTCCCTGCCCATTACCAGCCCCTTTGGGTCTTGTACGCATATTAAGGGGAACCCCGTACCCATATTAAAAAAAGGAAATGTGTGTGGCCCCCAGGCCCTATATACTCAGAACAGCAGTATACAGGCGGTGCAAACAAGACAGGGACTGTGTAGGTTTGTTGTGTTAAGTTGAATCTGTTTGTAATTTTCAACTGGTACATTTTTAACCACTTGCTTACTGGGCACTTAAACCCCCCTCAGTCCCAGACCAATTGTCAGCTTTCAGCGCTGATGCACTTTGAATGACAATTGCGCAGGCATACAACACTGTACCCAAATGAAATTTTTATCATTTTTTTCCCACAAATAGAGCTTTCTTTTGGTGGTATTTAATCACAGCTGGGAGTTTTATTTTTTGCTAAACAAACAAAAAAAGATGCAAAAAAATAAATAAATAAATCATGTTTAATAGTTTGTTATAAAATTTTGCAAACAGGTCATTTTTCTCCTTCATTGAAGTGCGCTGATGAGGCGGCACTGATAGGCTGCACTGGTGGGCACTGATAGGCTGCACTGGTGGGCACTGATAGGCTGCATTGGTGGGCACTGATAGGCTGCACTGGTGGGCACTGATAGGCATAGTTAAGGTGGCACTAATAGGCACAGATAAGGCGGCACCGATGGGCACAGATAAGGCGGCACTGATGGGCAAAGACGGGCACAGATAAGATGGCACGGATGGGTGGCACAGATGGGTGGCACTAAGAGGCACTGTTAGGTACCACTGATAGATGGGACTGCTGGGCACTGATAGGTGGCACTGATAGGTGGCTCTCACTAGCTATATAGGTGAGGTGAATATAGCGGTGTATACTGCGGTCAGGGCACGCAGACAACAACCACTACACAACAGCAAGATCGAAAATCGTCCGAAAACGATCGGTGTGTACTGTGTTGAAGGTACACAGAACACCCACTAACTCCTGCAGATGCCTTTATTATAGAACACTAGAGATAAAGGGGTATATACAGATGTATACTGTGCTGTGCTGGAGGCACACACAACTTCCAATAACTCCTGCAGATGGCAAGTGGGCTTAAATAGAGAAGAGCTATGTAGGTGGATATAGCGGTATGTACTGGGTACAGAGCACGCAGACAGCACGCACTAGCTCCTAACACTACTGACTGCAAGCTCTATTATAATAGATCACTAGCTATATAGGTGAGGTGAATATAGCGGTGTATACTGCGGTCAGGGCACGCAGACAACAACCACTACCCAACAGCAAGATCAAAAATCGGCCGAAAACGATCGGTGTGCACTGTGTTGAAGGTACACAGAACACCCACTGCTTCAGACGCCAACACACTACACAAGGCTGCTGCGCTGGCAGCCTTATATAGTGTGGGGCGTGCACTACACAGCCTGAGCTATGATTGGCCACAGGCATCCTGCCTGTGGCCAATCATGGCTCTCCTCGCTGCAGGCGCTGCGATTGGCCAAGCATGCGGGGTCGCAGTGCATGCTTGGCCAATCATAAGCCAGTAATGCACTGCGCCATCGCAGTGCATTGTGGGACGTGAGCGCCACACGAATTTGCCGCGAACGGACCAAAACGTTCGGACTTCGCCGAACGGGCGAACAGCCGATGTTCAAGTCGAACGTATGTTCGACTCGAACACGAAGCTCATCCCTAGTCACCACATTCAGAACGATCGGATTCTCCATCAACTTAGTCCGACCGTGTGTATGCAACACCAGTTAAGGACAAAATCCGTTGGAAAAAATCAGACGGATTTTGTGGTCGGAATTTCCGACCGTGTGTACAAGGCATTAGACATGTGTGATTCATTTCAGAATTCAGATGTATCAGACTCTCCAAGTCACAATATAAAGGAATTTCAACGAATTTGAAATAAAATATACAAATCCATTTGTATTCATTTGTTTCATTCGAATGGCATGATGTAATAGTTTGGGCTTTTTCTTAATGTTTGAAGCATCTGAAATAATGTAACAACAAAGAAATACAGAATATACAGAATCTTATGTGTACAACCATATTCTACTGTCTATACAAGTAATTCATAATTTCCGGTAGCTATAGTGGGGCTTTTATTGTGTCAACATCTGAATCACGTGGAGGCAGTTTATGCCTATATTTTATCTATGAATTTTAATACATTTTTTTGAGTTAACATATATTATTGAATTCACTTGTGTGGTCTCCTATGCTGAGCCCATAAAGTCCGATTTATATAAGCAGAGTTTGAACAATTTCAGCCCGCAATTGTTTCTCTTTCGTTCATTGACGGACACAGCTCCTTTAATTCTTGACCCTAGGATTATCATGCCACTTCAGGAGAGGAAAGTGTTAGCTCCAATTCTGGCACTGTTAAGGCAACGAGGGATGGCAATCGTGGGTTACCTAGACAACCTCTTTCTGAGAGGAGCTTCCTCCTCAGAATTAAGAGAGAATGTAGCGATCACCATGTAGACTCTCCAGGAGTTTGGTTGGGTGCTGAACCTAAAGAAGTCGGTGTTAGTGCCAACTCAACACCTGGAGTACCTGGGCTTGCTGTTGGACTCCTCAGAAGCGAGAGTTTTTCTCCCTTTAGACAGGCTGCAGATTCTTCAAGCTGCGGTGAAGTTGTTTATGAACTGCAGGTGGTCGTCGCTGCGCTTCTGTATGCACATTCTGGGTCTCATGGTAGCCACTTTTGAGGCGGTGCCGTATACTAAATTTCACACTTGAGTCTTGCAGAAGGAGATTTTGTCAAAACGGAACAAATCTCCATTATCCCTGGATTGTCAAATTCGAGCGGGGGGGGGGGGGGGGCAGTTAGTCAGGGATTTCCTTTCTCTAGTGGCTGAGGTCTCCGGCCCTTCAGTCCAGGAGATCGTTCCTTCCTCTCAATTGGACAGTGATCACAAGGGATGCAAGCCTGACAGGTTGGGGGGGGGGGGGGTGCTGGGAGTGGGGCCTTTGGTCGTAGGAAGAATCCCAACTGAAGATCAAAATGCTCAAGTTTCGGGCGATCAGACTTTGCCTCTCCACGTGGTTAATGAGGCTACAAGGGCGTCCGATCAGGATCCAGTCAGACAACACCACGGCAGTGACATACGTCAACCATCAAGGAGGAACAAGGAGCTTGCCCACATCCTCCGGTTGGCAGAACGACATGTGCCGGCCCTGTCGGCCATATATATCCCGGGCGTAGAAAACTGGCAGGCGGACTACGTAAGTCATCAGATGCTTTACCCAGGGGAATGGTCGTTGCATCCGGAGGTATTTAGGCTCAATTGCCTAAGATGAGGCACACCAGATGTGGACCTCTTGGCCTCTCGGCTCAATTGGAAGGTGCAGAGGTTTGTGTACAGGACAAAAGACCAATGGGTGGACGCGTCAGATGCATTGGTGGCTCCATGGGGGCATTATCGGCTGATTTATGCCTTCCCCCCACTCAAGCTTCTACCACGTCTGCTGCTCAGAGTGAAGGCCAAGGGAATTCCAGTAATTCTGATTGCCCCAGATTGGCCTCTGCGTACGCCGACCTAGTATGACTGGTGGTGGATTTCCTTGGTGGCTGCCGCTGTGAGAGGACCTTCTAGTGCAAGGTCTGATATTTCATCCTGCTTTACCATTGCTGGTTTTAACAGCATGGCTGTTGAAAACCAGGTGCTAAAGGACCATGGTCTATCAGACTCAGTAATTTCCACTATGCTGAGGGCACGAAGTCTTCTTCCTGGAAGATTTACCATCATACATGGAAGGCTTACATCTCCATGTGTGAGGAGATGAAGTGGCATCCGCGCACTTACTCAGTTTCTAGGATGCTGCTGTTTTTGCAGCGAGGAGTGGATCAGAAACACAATTTGACTGCTGGTTTTGCTGGCGGCCGTTTGAGATGGCGACTCCTCTGTTGAGGTGTTCCTTTTGTTGTGGGTAAAGTTATGTTTTGCTTTTTCCACCCCTAGTTTTTGACACTGCTTGGGGACGTCCCTAAGGTCAAGGATTAAAGGAGCTGTGTCCATCAATGAAGGAAAGATAAAATATGATTTTTGTACTCACCGTAAAATCCTTTTCTCTGAAGTTCATTGAAGGACACAGCACCCACCCCTTCTATTTATGTTTGCACTGCTTTTTGACGAACTGAGCTGCAGGAAGCAGGGTGAGGGATTCTAGCCAAAGAGACCGCCCCATGGGTGGTGCTGTGCAGCCCTGCTGTTTTTACATGTGTTACATGTTCTGCCTAGTCTTCTCCTTAAGTGGCGTGATAACCCTAAGGTCAAGAATTAAAGGAAAAGGATTTTATGGTGAGTACAAAAATCTATTTTTTTCTCTTAAAGGTAACAACATGATGAATGATCCAAATTGATTTGGATCCGTTCTTTTTTTTTATGCTAGTGAGCATAGTGTAAATTTTCTAATAAGATTCTTTTTGTATTGGGGTTGAACTTGAGAGACCATTCATTTAATTTGTTTCTGCGTGGCTCAACAAACAAAGTCAGTTGGGAATGGGGAAATGAATTCAACTTAACACAATGACGAATTAATAAATACGTATTCATTTGAATTAATTTGTTTCGTTCGCATGAGAGTGTGGTAGTCTCTGACTCTTGGATAATCAGTCATTTTGAATTAACATTTTTCATTACTATAAAAAATGCAACACGTATGAAATGGAAACCTATTGCAATAAATACAGTAAGGTAAGAACATTGAAATAAGATGATTCCTACTTATTGTGTTTGGGTTGGATGGAGGCAGATCCATCAGAATCTCTGAATTATAACATAAAAAATGTATCCAAGATTAATTTTGTTCCATTTGTTACTTTTAGATGCACATGACTCTAGTCTGATATTGTCCAATAAGCTCATTCCATTTCTCTTTGTGGGCTGGATTAGCAGGCATGACTGCATAAGTAATTTCCTGAAATAATGAATTAACACGTTAACCATTGTAGACCCAGAAGAATTTACCCCCTTCCTGACCTGTGCATTTTATGCGATTTGGAACTGCGCCGCTTTAACTGACAATTGCGCGGTCGCACGACGTGGCTCCCAAACAAAAAACAAAGTAAAGTTAGCCCAATTTTTGCATAATGTGAAAGATGAAGTTACGCTGAGTAAATAGATACCTAATATGTCACTCTTCAAAATTGCACACGCTCGTGGAATGGCGGCAAACGTCGCTACTTAAAAATCCCCATAGGCGACGATTTACATTTTTTTTACTGGTTATATGTTTTGAGTTACAGAGGAGGTCTAGGGCTAGAATTATTTCTCTCGCTCTAACGTTCGCAGCCATACCTCACATGTGTGGTTTGAACACCATTTTCATATGTGGGCGGGACTTACGCATGCGTTCGCTTCTGCATGCGAGCACATGGGGACAGGGGCGCTTTTAAAAAAACATTTTTTTTTATTGTTCATTTTACTTTATTTATTTTAGTTTGACATTTTTTTCCCCAAAAATAATTTTTTTGATCACTTTTATTCCTATTACAAGGAATGTAAACATCCCTTGTAATAGGAATATGGCATGACAGGTCCTCTTTACAGTGAGATGTGGGGTCAATAAGACCCACATCTCACCTCTAAGCTGGGAAGCCTGAAAAAAAAAAAAGATTCTGGCTTTGATCGTATTAGCGATTCGGTAGAAGCACCGGAGGGCGGAGGGCGGCGGGAGATGTCTATGGCTGGGTATTGCAGGGTATCACCGACTATGGCTGGGTATCTCAGAGCATGGTGTTGCAGAGTACTGCGTTGCAGAGCATTGCAGGGTATTGGCGGGTGTTGCAGAGCATTGCAGAGTGTTGCAGGGTATTGGCGGGTGTTGCAGAGCATTGCAGAGTGTTGCAGGGTATCGGCGGGGGTTGCAGAGCATTGCAGAGTGTTGCAGGGTATCGGCGGGGGTTGCAGAGCATTGCAGAGTGTTGCAGGGTATCGGCGGGGGTTGCAGAGCATTGCAGAGTGTTGCAGGGTATCGGCGGGGGTTGCAGAGCGTTGCAGAGTGTTGCAGGGTATTGCAGAGCGTTGCGGAGTGTTGCAGGACATTGCGGAGTGTTGCAGGGCATTGCGGAGTGTTGCAGGGCATTGCGGAGTGTTGCAGGGCATTGCGGAGTGTTGCAGGGCAATGCGGAGTGTTGCAGGGCAATGCAGAGTGTTGCAGGGCAATGCGGAGTGTTGCAGGGCAATGCAGAGTGTTGCAGGGCAATGCAGAGTGTTGCAGGGCAATGCAGAGTGTTGCAGGGCAATGCAGAGTGTTGCAGGGCAATGCAGAGTATTTGCAGGGAATTGCAGAGTATTTGCAGGGAATTGCAGAGTAATGCAGAGTATTTGCAGGGAATTGCAGAGTAATGCAGAGTATTTGCAGGGAATTGCAGAGTAATGCAGAGTATTTGCAGGGAATTGCAGAGTAATGCAGAGTATTTGCAGGGAATTGAGGGGTTAATTTTCGGTGAGCAGCGATGTGGGCACTGCATGCAGCCCACATCGCTGCTGACACTGATCTCTTCCCCCTCCGCTGTACCGATCGGTACAGAGAGGGGAGGGAGGAACCGGCGTCATAACATGACGCCGGCTTGTTTACAAGTGATCACTCCGTCATTTGACGGAGCGATCACGTGGTAAACGGCCGCGATGAGCGGCCGTTTACCGTGATTCGTGATGCGCCGGGTCCACTGGACCCAGCGGTCACGGATGCTCTCGTGTGCGCGCCCCAGGGGATTCTGGGAGGCCGTTAATTAACGGCCTCTCAGAGTTAAACAACCGCCCTGAAGCCGTTAATCGGGAATGGGCGGTTGTTAAGTGGTTAATGAATAAAACTGAAAAAAATAAATAAAATAATTCCGCCATGCTCTGGTTAGTGCATCTAAATCATCTTTTATATTTAATGCTACTTTCACACTATATTGTGAAATATACACTACAATATTTTTAGCGACGCTTTACCGTCGTTTTTGCTGAGGTTTTTGGCCAATAGCAGTGTGCTTTTAATCCCCAAAAAAGAGTTAAAAATGCCCACTGGTGCTTTGCCAGCGGTTCATAGATGTCAATGGGCAGGGGCACTTAAACTCTGCAAAGATGTGGCTTGCAGGACTTTTGGCATCCTGCCAGCGCACCATTCCAGTGTGAAAGCACTCGGACTTTCACACCAGAGTAAGAGAAGATCTTTACAGGCGCTATGCAGGTGCTATTTTTAGCACTATAGCGCCTGGAAAGCGTCTCAGTGTGAAAGCAGCCAAACACGTCTGTCCACCACACTGGCTATACTTCTGTTCAAAGGTGCCTCTGTGCTCTTTCATCCAGAGTGGAGGCACTCTAATAGAGGAGGTGTATTACTGACCAGCTCACTAGGTGAAAACAGGGAAAACAAGCCTAAATAAAAAAAATTGATGCAGCCACTTCATCTAAGGATTAGTAAGCTGAAATATATTACATTTTTGGTTTTGTGTTTGATACCGCTTAACGAAAAATCTAATTTCGATTTATTTAGAGCAAACATTTTTTGCAACTGTTACCTGAAAGTTATATTTTGAGATTTAATATATCTCACATTTGATTTGGGTTGATGAGAGTTTTTTGACCATGAGTGAAAGCTTTAACACAACAGCAAAATGTATTGGTAAGTAGTAAGAAGGCTTAAACTAATACACAGCAATCTATCTATTGTACAGAAAAAGGGTAAACATCATGGATTACATGAAGGAATACAGAGTATATTCCTTAAAACATTAAAATGCATACAATGAGAGGTATAAGACATAAGAAAAACATTTAGATTTAAGTGCAAGGTAGTTATTTCATAGTTACCATGCTACTGCACGTGAGTGCTGCATTCGGGTGACTGTCCTTCCAGGGAGTGATCTCTCCCCTCCCATCTAGTCTGTGTATATCATTACAGGCCGATGCCTCATTGGTTGTGTGCGTCTAGGGGTTTCCCAAGATAGATGGCCCAAAGAATTGCAGAAACTGATACTGGATATGAATATATCCCTTTTGGGATATTTATTTGAGAAAAAGTAGACAAAACAGTCTGCCCATGAAGGGTAAAGGGTTAGGTAGGAAGTTCAGGGACTTTTGGAACTGTAAAAGATAGGAAGTCTCTCACTATAGAAATGCAGAGAATTACCATTCACAACTGGATTCTCACAGCTACTGGATAGATCTCCTCTCACTAGGCCTAGCAGCCGATAGGGTGTTTAAGTAGAACAATGTCTCTGCCACAGACTTGAATGTAGAACACTTGAACAAAGTCTCTGCCACAAAGTTGAATGTAACTGAGGGACATAGATAAATTTAGAGAGCTATCATATGGTACCCGTATCTTGCAGCCGGTCCGGCGATACCGTATGAGTGTAGATCCACTTTGTGTCCTTCAACTGAGCCTCCAGGCTCCTTTTGAGAAGCCAGCCTTATGCGTGGCCTTCTCCCGAAGAGTCCTCCCCTGGTTGCTTCTACAGTTTCTGGGCCTCTCCACAGATGAGACGGCACTGGACCACCTTTGAATCCTCCTCTCAATTACTTTGCCTCGTGCTAGCCATGAGGGCCATGGGGGCTGGTCAGGAGGATCAAGACCAAACAGACAGCAAGCTCTTCTGGACCGGAACCCTGAAACACATGATGTCAGTACCTTAAATACCCCTTCCCAGAATACACAGCAGGATGACACACCCACTGGGTTGGTTCCGAGAAAGAATGACACTCAGTACGTCTAACCAGACTGCTTTCTCACAGTTGCCAGTGGTGACAGCGACACCCGTGGCCAAGGAGAATCCAGCGCAATGCAGCTAGACTTGCACTGAAATCACAATTTGGCATAATTAACCCTAAAACCCAATTGTGATTTTAGGAACTTTAAATTGGAAAAATACATAGCGCATGCTCATCAGAAGCCGGCGCTACAAAACATTTCCCCAAAAAAATGAATGTATTCATCAGATTAAGCTGATATGTATTCTGCTACATATTTTTGGTAAAAAAAATTCCTAATAAGCGTATATTGATTGCTTTGCACAAAAGTTATTGCATTTACAAAATAGGGGATACATTTATGTAATTTTTATTATTTTATTTATTTACTAGTAATGGCAGTGATCATTGATTTTTAGTGGAACTGTGACATTGCGGCAGACAGATCGGACATCTAACTGACATTTTTGACACTTTTTGTGAACCAGTGACATTATTACAGTAATCAGTGATAAAAGTATGCACTGGTATTGTACTAATGACACTGGCAGGGAAGGGGTTAACATCAGAGGCGATCAAGTGGTAAAATGTGTTACCTGCAGGTGTTTTCTAACTATATGGGGGACTGTGTGACTGGGGAAACACACAGCTCCATCTTCCTACTTAGTGTAAAGGATCTGGGTTATTTCCCCTGTCAGAACAGAGATCTGCCTTGTTTACACAGGCAGATCCCTGTTCTGTCACTACAAGGAATGATCACGGGTAGCTGGCTCTCCCGCTACCCAAAAGCAAGTTTCTGAGCCGACGTACACCTATGGTGATTTGTGGGATTGTGCCCTTTTACCATATTATAATGATGGCTTTATCCTCAGTGTGACCAAGTTTATGGTGCCCACAAATCACCCTTCTGTCAAGACACACTTTCCTAACTCTATGTTCTCACGTGTTTTCACTCTCTTAGATCTTTAATAATAACATAACATAGCAATTTTCATAATCAGTTGCCAACCCAACTGTTGCTCCAGGTGTTCTTTGCCAAGAGGTGTACTTTAGCAACCCTCCCTAGATAGTTGGACAAATGCTTCCTGGTTCTTTCCATAAGGTTCTGATCCCAAGCATGGCCATCTTTAATATTGATTGGACCCTGGACAAAAATCTTCTTGCCCCCCCCAGCCCCCCCCCACCCAATGCAATTTCACTCTCCACCTGCTCTGAGACATACAATAAATAACAGCTAGACTTAAAATCAGTTTCCTGTGTCAGATCGGGTGGCAATTGTGATTGCTTGCCAGGAGTTACAGCATATCCTTACTGCTTACTGACTGGTTGCTAGAGGTTACAGCACACATTATGGCAAACTAATTAGTTGCTAGAGGTTACAGAAAATGATTTCTGCTTGTTAATTGGTTGCTAGAGATTATTGCACAGTACTACTGCTCACTGATTGGTTGCTAGATGTTACAGCACATCATCTCTTCACTGCAGGGAAAAATGATATACATATGACGGCTGCCTTTATTTACATATCAATGCTGCGGGCCGCAGATATTTACTTAGTATTGCCACCGCTATTTACATATGAATGCCAGTTATTTACATTTAAACACGGGGTCTGCCGCTGAGTCACATGTACACAACAATAGGGCAGAGCAGGCAGCACTCCACACTGATATATCGGGACAGAGCACAGGACTAAAACTTCAAGGGACAAGGGAAATTTAACTGGGATAGTTGACAAATATGAGGCAGCTGCTTTGGGCCCCACAGCAATGACAGGGCCCAGGGCAGCTGCCCCTTTTGCCCTGCCTTAAAGATGGCCCTGATCTCAAGGGGGCCATACTGCTTCAAGCCTGGGCCCTATTCTCTATTACATCTGAGAGGAGTTACTTTATCAACCGCCGCTGACCACACTAATCCAACAACAGGGACCCTTTTTTCCTAATCAAAAGATTTTACTGAGAGATAATCTGCTACCTCATTCAGAGGGAACAGAATGCCAATGTACTAATAGTATGAGTTAAAAAAAACATCATGGGAGACCTTTATAAAACTCATGTGGGCAGAAAACCTAGCAATTTCTGTCACATATTATGTGCACGTATTTACTTCACACAATAGAAAAATGGGGTAATTATATGTTATCAAAAAATTAGCTATAGTAAAAGACACACATATTGGGAATCAATATGCAGGGAGCTGAAATTGCCTTATTTTCATCTTGCATAGGTTTACTAATGTATCTCTTTATTACACTTAAATTTGCATTATATCTTTTTAATAATTCTGTGATTTTATCTTTGTATTACTTGTTTTCTATACAGTAATACATCTTGTCATAGCTCACAACTGTCCCTGATTTCGAGGGACTGTCCCTGATTTGGGGCAATGTCCCTCTTTCCCCCTCATTTGTCCCTCATTTTGGTCTGATCCATATAGCTGTATATAAAATGCACTTTTTATCTCTCAAAAAGTGTTTCCCAGTGCTAAACCTTTCTTCCAAATTCTAAACTGTTGCATTTGTACATTTTAAAAGCCAATATAAAGGAATAGTAGTGGTAAAAAAAAGCCCTTGTGGATTTAATTAACCTTTTTCTTAGGTTAATTCTCGTTTAAGGGGGGTGTGGCAGGGGGCGGGGGTTTGCTTTTTTCGTATACTTTTACTTTACTCCCGCTGACATTTGTGCTTTTCTTTTTCTTTCATTTTTTATCTTCTATTTACTTTATTTATATAGATTCATACACTTAGTGGTTTTCTAGTTTGCGTGTACTTAACATACAGAGATTTTGTAATTTTACTTTCTGTCTTGACAAAAAAATTGGTTGTTTACCTTTAATTTAACTAAATAAAAGTTTGAAATATTATTGTTTTTTTCTTGCTCCATTTTAATCATCTTTAGCAAGAAAAAAAAAAGGAAACTGAAGGACTAACACCAGCCAATTAACTTTTTATTTTTAAAGTGGTAGAAAACTCCCAAGGAGAAGTCAGCGTCCTGCAAAACAGTATAAAATGCCTTTAAGATTTCTTTTAGTTGCGCTCTTTACGGAAATATTGCACGTTCTGTGTTTCAAATACGTCACTCGCACTTGCACATTGTTTTCCTGATTGACAGCATACTGAGCGTGCTGTCAGTCAATACAGCTACGTGCCGTGTCTCTGTCAGCATTACTCCTTGGCATTACATTGTAAACCCGCAAGAATGCTGACCATTCACCAGTTTGCACATGTGTGAGATTACTGCATTGACGTACCAGAAGTACGATAACTCAGATGGCGGCGTCTTCAGATAGAATGGGCAAGAATAATTATAAACTGCAGAAATTGTAAGAACAATTGCCGGACACTCTGGATTATCCTTATATGTTTGAATTTGCATGTAATTCTAGTATTATGTTTTTAGTGGAATAGTTGCATTGCGTTTACTACCACTTTAAGAACCCTTTCACGCTGGAGCGGTTTTCAGGCGCTTTAGCTCGGAAAACTGCCTCCCATTCATTCAAGTGTGTCTTTTCACACTGGGGAGGTGTGCTTGCGGGACGTTCTGAAAAGTCCTGCAAGCAGCATCTTTGTGGCGGTTTGGGAGTGCTGTATTTACAGCTGACCAAACGCCCTGCCCAATGTTTGGGGTTAAAATCGCCACATTAGCAGATGAAAATCTCCGCTTAACAGGGCTAAAAGGAGCGGCACTTTAGCGCTAACACAGCCATGGCCCCAGTGTGAAAGGGATCTAAGATTTTTAGTTTTTAATTAAAGTGAGGAATAGTTGGGGAGCTTTTTTCTTCACCTCCTGTCCTGTGACACTTGTACAAAAAATGGAGGAGACCATTGTCACCAGAAAAGGGGGTCAGTAAAAATTCTGTTAGAAATTCTAACCATTTACCGCTCTTCTATAAACGTGTTTTTGTTTTTGCTTGTTTTCCCATTGAAGAGATGTTCAATTGTATACTGGAGATTAGTTCTGTCACTCTATCACTTACTGACTGCTTGCTACGGGCACTGCTCCAGTTTTGCAAATCAAATTATTCAAACTGAGGTTGTTTTTTCAAAGACAGGAGAAAAGGCATTAGTGGAAATGCTGGAGTCCCTGATTGTAGCACCCAATTAAATCTCACCTGTTAAGGCAAGTACACATAATCAGTTCACATGGCAGCCATAATTGCCTTCATAGCAGTAGTTGGTGATCAGCAGCACTCTTTTAAAAGTGCTCAATTTAGTACAGAAAAATCCATGACGACAGTAATCCAACCTCTTGCAAGGCCTCATACTGATCTGTACACCCATGCGAAGAGCTGTTATCACCCCCATTCAGACAGCCTGTTAAAATCAATGACAGGCAGCTAGCTGCACAGATCTCCAAGCGAATCCTGGAGTGTACATCCATTCGAGTCCGATGCATGGATAAGAATACAGACCGCCTTTCAGATGGTACGCCCATGTGAATGAAGCCTAAAACCTTTTGTAGTACCCTCTAGAGTTCTATTAGTGTTAGTGCAGGCAAATTTAAGTTATGACTCATGGTAAGTTTTGTGAGTCAGAAATTGGGTCAGGGTTACTGCAGGTCAGGCTGGATGGCTCTACAGAGGCAGGTCTTTGATACCTCCCCATGGATCTGGAACCTGGCAGAAGCTTCTAGAAGTTAGTGGGTGGAGGCCAGGATGTGCTGATCTACATACCTGAGGGACCTTGGCCAATCCCCAGGCAGAATGTTCTGACAGGGTGGTTATGTCAGCGCTTAAATGTGATGGAGCCATGCCAGTAAGGGAGTCAGGTGGAAGATGTAGTGCTGAGGAGGCTTTCGGTGGCCTAGGAGGGGGTCCCTGGGTCTGGGGTGGGGGCTCTGCCACCAGGCGGGGCTTTGGCTGGCTTGGGAAGATCCTAACAGTGTATTGGGTTGTGGAGGAATCTTGCCTAAGGAGCAGTAGAGAGCAAGGAGAACAGGGTGAGTACATCAGCACATCCAGGGATTCAAATGGGGAAACATTGCCATATTTAGCAAGATTTCTTAGGGACAGAGTTGTGCTTAACCCTTTCTATCCCTTACCCCTGGGAATTCTTCTGAGCAGCCCAGTGGGCTGGTACCTTTGGTAGGCAGTGGAGCTGGGAGCAGTTCTACAAAGGAGAGGAGATACTCCTGCAATCCATTTACAACAGACTGTGTTATTTTTCTAAAGGGGGCTAAGAGCTCCTAGTCCTCAAGGGACTTTTTTCCTCTGATCCTGAAGGACTGAAGGTGTCTAGGAGTAAGAGCAGTCTAGGATCCTTACTATGTGTAGAGGAAGGAAGTTGTCCCCATTCATTGTTTATGTCAAGTTGGGCATCCCATAATCCCTCTACCCCATCCAAGTTATAATCCCTTTTAAAAACAACAAGAAAACAAGCACAAAGCCTGACTGACTGACTTCTTGTTTCCATATGCAAGTGAAATATGTGTGTTGCCTGGCTGTGCAGGAACAGGGGAAATAGTTACCAGCAGCCCTTGCTGGGGTAGTGTTACATTTGGGAGCTTGTCAGAGATTCCCTATAGCAACCTGCATGGCTGTTGATCCTAGCAACCGGAAACCATTGGAGTTATGCTGTGTTGCTGAAACTGTGACTGTTGCTGTGCTATTCAAGTACTGTTGCCTGTGCCATTGTCCAAAGCAACCACCACGGACTGCTGCAAATCAGTGTATTACTGTTTTTACTCAGCAGCTGGGTCCTTTGCTTATACTGCTACAGAACCTGCTGTTGTCAGTGAGGACTGTGTTATCATTGCCTGTGGCAACCAGTTCAGGCTGTCAACATGTTCAGGCTTTGCTATCAACATCCAATTGCCCAAAATGTGGCTGGGACCAAGTGTCATGTCAATGTCAGTGAACTGTTCTTATGTTCAACATGCATCCTAGTCAGCATGGCTACGCAAAGGTTACAGCCAACACGAGAAAAGTCAGGTGAAAAAGTAAAGCTGGCACCAGTGTGTCTGTGTCTGGAGGGGTAAAGCTGCATATAAGAACAAGCCCAGTAAACCCAACACGTGGCAGAGAGGAGCAAGATGGAAGATGATGTACCCTATGTTATCCTGGATGCCTGAAATGCAGGAGGTGACACTGTTGGATACAGGGGTGCATCTAAAGCACCGAGGGGGGTTTGCCCTCGGACTGGTTGGAGGAACAGAGTGGCTGTGTCTGATATGTCCTGGATGTAGGGGACCCACCGCCATGGTCAATGCATGGATCAAGTGTGGAGGAGGTTGACACCCAGTGAGCTGGCACCCATCGCATACAGTGTGGATCTGAAATCAGGTCTATGCACAGCACAGCTGGTAAAGGAGAAGCCCCAGTTGGCTGGAAAGAGTTTGAGGATAAATACAGAAAATGGGGTTGAATCCCAGGATAGAGAATCTCCCATGAAGCAACAACCTTCCAGCGTGTTATTTCATTACTCTGATAACAGAGGTTGGGAGTCCGCCTCGTCGTGCCATCAACAGGAGACGTGGTGCCCACCAGTGCTGCTCAGCAAGAACTAGCAGATGTCCCTAGAAAATCTGACTCTACCTATCCACCTTGTCAGCCCCACCTTGAAGGAGCCAGAGTGTAAAGACAGTGGCAGTGGTGGGGGGATAGATTGGGGTTCACCCAGACTGAAGGCAGAATTGGAGCCCTCGGAGGTTGATTGGGATAAGTTGTCCTCAGACAGTAGATAAGAAGAAGAGTGGGATTGAGAAAGCATTTAGGTGAAGGTAGAGATGCTAGTGGGACCGTCAGATATACCCCTTACATCAGAACCAGCTGAGAGGGCAGAGGAAGTGGAGCAACTGCTTGTTTGCACTTGCTTGCACTAAAGAACTTCAGCTGACCCCAGCGTATGTCCAGCAATGGGTCCAATTGGGCCATCAGGCATGTGGGCCATGTCCGAGGCCCAGAAAGCTGCATATAAGTAGTGGATGGTCCAGTAATCACAATCTTGTGTTCTCCCCAGTCAAGGCAGGCTATGAGAACTTCCAAGGTTCTCCTGGTTGCAGCAGGAGGCTCAAAAGGGAACCACACTTGAGTGAGGTCTGGATTAGTCACAACATATTATAGACATTAATGATGCTTCTCCCCCACAGTGGAAAGCAGATATGGTGTAGGTTTACATGCATGTCATAACCCACAGAGGGGGCCTCTTAATCAGGAGGCTAGGACATTCAGCAGGAATGGATCCTTAGACGGGCCATTTACAAAGACTGGGTAGTGGTCGTCAAAGCTGGACGGCCGAAAGAGCTATTCGGCTGCTATCAGGAAACCTGGTAAATCTGGTAACATCATCAGACTGCCCAATCCCAAGATGTACTGTTAGTGGGGCTGCTCATTGAAATCTGTGGCCCTTGCCTTTGTTTCTTTCTCACAGACTAGGCCGGGTCAGTTTACCCACTTCCCTTCCAGATGTCTTGTTCCTGGAGAAGACACCTGGGTGAAGCCTAGAACTTTTCTATACTTTGTTGCTATGGAGGGGCTCCTTCTTACTAATATACATGTGCAGTTAGTTTCATTATGAAATGAAATCCAGATGAATTTTCAGTTTTCTGAAATTCGGATGTATCCGAATTTTTGAATTACGATAGTACCGTATTTAAGCTAATCTGAAATAACTAAAAAAATTTGGCCAAAATTACATTTCGGATCAATTTGAATCGTTTTCGAATATTTTTCAATCCAGCTTTGAATAAATTTTGTAATAATTTCAAATAGTTTTCGAATTCAAATAGTTTTAAAATTCGAATTTGAGTAGTTTTCAAATTCGAATTTGAGTAGTTTTCAAATTCAAATTTGAATAGTTTTCAAATTCGCATTCAAAAAGTTTTCGAACTGGAAAAGTTTTCGAATTCACATAGTTTTCAATTTGTTTTCCAATTTCCAAAGAAAATAAAATAGAATTGAAAATAAAGGAATAGAATAGAATAAAAAAATAGAATAAAATAGAAAGAATATAGCCATCTTCTGAAATTCGAATTTCAAATAGAATAAATTTGAATTTGAATACATAAGAAAAGAATAAAATAGAAAAGAATAGAATAGAAAAAAAAAGAATAGACTGTACTGGAATTGAAAAGAATTGGTGGAAGGTGTGTCTTATGAGTCCAGTGTTCTTGGTTTGGTGGGAGGTGATAAAGGAAAGCAACGTAAAATGTTTGTTCATCTGCAGTGGTGAGGGAGGTTGTGTGGGAGACATGGTATGCCTTTGTGAAGGAAAAGATGGTGTTGTCTGAAAAAGATTGTGTAGATTGGGTGATGGCGAGGGTGTTCTATGTTTTGGCTGTAGAAAGGAGGAGTATGGAATGGAGGAGATGTATGTGTTGTGGAATTTTGGGAGGTGGCAGGAGGGAGAGTGGTAAGTAGGGATGAGCCGAACACCCCCCGGTTCGGTTCACACCACAACCTTCGAACGGACCAAAAATTCGTACGAACTTTAGAACCCTATTAAAGTCGTCAAACATTCTAAATCAAAAGTGCTAATTTGCAACAGACAACACCAGCAATAAGATGTATCTTCAGGTGTATACTGTGCTGGAGGCACACAACACCCACTAACCCCTGCAGATACCTGTATTAGAGAACACCAGCATAAAAAAGGAGATACAGGTGTATACTGTGCTGTGCTGGAGGCACACAACACCCACTAACTCCTGCAGATGCCTGTATTAGAGAACACCAGCAAAAAAGGGTCGATACAGGTGCATACTGTACTGTGCTGGAGGCACACAACACCCACTAACTCCTGCAGATGCCTGTATTAGAGAACACTAGCATAAAAGGGTCGATACAGGTGTATACTGTGCTGTGCTAGAGGCACACAACACCCACTAACTTCTGCAGATGCCTGAGAAAAGAACACTGTCCCTGCCTATCTTGCTCTTTCCCTGCACGCCAGAACACACTAAGCAAGGCCGCCGCGCTGGCAGCCTTATATAGTTTAGGGCGTGTACTAAACCCTCTGAGCTATAATTGGCCACAGGCATCCTGCCTGTGGTCAATTATGGCTCTCCTTGCTGCCGGCGCTGTGATTGGCCAAGCATGGGGGGTCACAGTGCATGCTTGGCCAATCATGAGCCAGCAATGCACTTTGATGGCATAGTGCATTGTGGGCCGATCGTGCCATACGAATTTGGTGCAAACGGTCCACAAAGTTCTGAATTCGCCGAACAGACGAACTGCCGATGTTCGAGCTCATCCCTAGTGGTAATGCCGAGCTCATCCCTAGTGGTAAGAATAAAAAATGTGTGAAGTATATATGAATTTTAACATGATTTTACCTGTTTGTAAGTATACGCGCAGTTGTTGGTACAGTGTGGAGATATACTTGAGTCTGTGATTCAGTCTGAGTAGCGTTTAAAAAAAAAATTCCATGGCTTTGGTTTACATATATGCGTTGTGAATTTGGTGCAAAAAAAAAGGGTCCTCTGCATGTTGACTGCGGGTGTGATGCAAATACCTATGGTGCAAGGAGTGAATTTTATCTTCATAGGCTTCAACTGAACTCACAGTAAACTCGCAGAATGCAGTTCTCACCTCTACAAATTGTTCACTATCTGCCTCCTAAAATTCACTGTAAAATCTCTGTAAATTCACGGTAAAATTGCGGTAAATTCACACCTGTCCACCTCAAAATGTAAGGCAAATTCGCACCTCCCACAAGACAAAAAAAAGATCAAATTTGGAGTTCATCGTATCGCAGTAGTGTGAATCTAGCCTCAAAGTAGTCCCTGTACTACTTTGGTCTGACTTTGATGTGAGTTGAGGTCCATAGACATCAAATTTACACAGGCATTCCCTGAAATCGTATCAAAATCGTGGCCGCAAAATTGCTGTAAAATCACTGCAAAATTGTGCGACTTTCAAATCGCGGCAGTCTGAAAGGGGCCTAAAGGGGGCTAAGAGCTCCTAGTCCTCAACTGACTTTTTGACACTGATCCTGAAGGACTGAAGGTGTCTAGGAGGAAGAGCAGTCTAGGATTCTTATGCCGCGTACACACGATCGAATTGTATGACGTACTTAGTACGTCATACAATCCGGCGGACAATCCGGCGGACTTTCTACCGAACGGACTTGGCCACACACGGATACACAAACAGTCCGACGAAAGCTTGCGCGATGACGTACAGCACGTACGACGGGACTAGAAATAGGAAGTCCAAGACACAGCAAAGCACACTTTGGGCTCCTTCTGCTGACTTTGCGTTAGTGGAAGTTTGGTTAGAGACGATTCGCGCTTTTCAGACTTCAGCTTAATTCGTCCGTTATTTATTTATTTTTATTCTCGAATTGGAATATTAATCATAGGATGAGGATGAATAAAGACATTTGTGATAACTCTGTGTGAATATAAGCAGCAAAGCAACTTCACTTTTCTCGCATTATAAAGAAGAAAAGAATGTGCTATATTAAAAGATCACAAAATTAGCAGCATGACGAATATGCTAGCTTCAATACGAACACTAGTTTTACAAGACAGAACGCTTCCGCCCTGTAAATCCTTTCTGGGCATGCGCCATTCTTAGTCCGTCGGACTAGCATACTGACGAACGTATTGTCCACTGAAACCAAAGTACGACGGGAAGATTGGTGTGCAAACCGGCCTTCTTAGTACTCCAGACTTGAAAAAGTCCGCTGAAGTCCACACACGATCGGATTGTGCGTTGAAATGCGTTTCAACGGACTAAGTACGTCATACAATTCGATCGTGTGTATGCGGCATTACTTGTACAGGGGTAGGATGTTGTCCCCATTCATTGTTTCTGTTTCTGGGCATCCCATAATCCCTCTTCCCCATCCAAGTTATTATCTCTAATAAAAAAATTAAAAAAAACAAGCTCAGAAACTGACTTCCTGTGTCCAGAAGAAATGAAAAATGCTTGTTGCCTGGCTGTGCAGGAATAGGGGAGACAGTTACTAACAACCCTTGCGGGGGGTAATGCTATGCTTTATTAGGTAAAGGGAAGTTGTCCCCCTGTCCTTCCAGGCCTTAAGGAATCTTGCATTAAAGTAGAACTAAAGCCAAAACATTTATTTTTTATAGAGTTGGGGAGGGTTATAACCAGGGCTCGAGTCCTGTGGGAATACGTGGGAACAGTCGGTGTCCCTGCACTTTTTTCACAGCAGGAACGCTATTCCATTTGCAGGACTAGAGCTGCCTGAGCCGATCCTTCACTAAGTGCCGTTGCCCAGCATCACCGCATAGTGAAACGGTGTCCTCCCCTCCCTCGGTCCTCCTGCTCCTGCAGCCGTGGCTATACTATACAGGACCGCGCCTGCCAATCTTCAGCGCTAGATCCCTGCTGCAATACTGTCATTGGCTGCTAGAACCGCCATTGTCCTAACAACCAATGACATCACCTGTGCTCCCCGCCCTCATCAGCAATTTCCTCCACCCGGCTTTTGCCCCCCTGCAGCATGTTCCTTCGTCAAGGACTTATCCAGGTACACGTTTTTCTACTTTGTGATGGCTCAGTCACAACTCTGATGGGGAACTCTGGGGACACTCTGATGGGGGGGGGGGCTCTCTGGTGGGGATACCTGCTCTCTGATGGGGGCACTCTGATGGGAACACCTGCTCTCTGGTGGAAGGAATAGTCCCCCATCATTGGTGTCAGTGGGAGGAATCGAACGAGGGAAAGATCATCACCCATTGTGGTGATTATTCTGTTAGTTTGACAAGTTAACTTATTTTGTTTTTGTAAACAGTAAACTTTTTTAAACTGGCACTTTTGCGGTGCCCAGAATGATGCCGCTGTGAGTGGTCCAGATTCTAGTTACACAGTAAACAATAGTCATGAATGGAATCTATTCATGAATTCATTGTTTACTACTGTGTGTGATATGTGATTGGTCACCAGTAATCACATGGTACGTGGGCCAATCATAGCACCTTGTACCATGTGATAGCTGTGGGCCAATCACAACATTACGACATTCATGACTGTTCAAATGATTGCTTTTACAGTGATCATCACTGTAACAAGCAATCACATAACAAATAAATACATAAATCCCTGATCATCCCACCCCCTTCCCCCAGAGCAGTAAGGTGCCACTATGGTGATAGTGAACTACTGATGACAGTGAAACAATTGAAATAAAAGAAAGAGAATTGTAAAAAAAAAAATTAAAATGTAACACCTTTTATTTATTTATTTATTTACATACTGTCACCGATACTGATGACAGCATGTAAAGAAATGTAAAAAAAAAAATTGTATTTAATTTCTTAATTTCCCCAAAAATTTTGACTAAAAAATTACAACTTAAAAAAAACTCAACATGCCTCTTACTAAATACCTTGGACTGTCTACTTTCCAAAAAGGGGTCATTTAAGGGGGTATTTGTACTGTCCTGACATTTTAGAGCCTCAAGAAATGATATATATATATATATATATATATATATATATATATATATATATATGCAGTTGTGCTCATAAGTTTACATACCCTGGCCGAATTTATGATTTCCTGGCAATTTTTCAGAAAATATGAATGATAACACATAAACTTTTCTTTCATTCATCGTTAGTGTTTGGCTGAAGCCATTTATTATTAATCAAATGTGTTTACTCTGTGTTTTTATTCTCTGTATATTTATTTATAATTATGTTTAATTTGTATGTAGCATTGTGGCCCTGTAAGATGCGACATTTCATTCTACTGTATGTTCTTGTGTGTAGTAGAATGACAATAAAGTTTGACTTGACTTGACTTACTCTTTTTAAATCATAAACACAACATAAACTACCCAAATGACCCTGATCAAATATGTTTACATACCCTGATGATTTTGACCTGATAACATGCACACAAGTTGACACAAAGGAGTTTGAACGGCTATAAGGCTAGGTTCACACTATTGCGATGCGGGAACGCCGCGAATCCGCGGCGTTTTCCCGCATCGCATACCTCCCGCCGGCAGTTCACACTGCCCTATGCGGACGGCTGGGGGTGTCAATGTTATGTTAATGACACCCCCAGATCCGTCGGCATATCGCAGTGCGATCTGCCGACTCGCACAGGAATCGGATCGCATGGTGTGAACCCCCATGCGATCCGATTCCGTTGCGGACCCAAAAAAGGGTCCCGTGCGAGTTTGCTGCGGGACAGCTGCGAGTTCAGCCATACTATCTGTATGGCTGAACTCGCAGTGCTACGGAGATCGGATGTGATTTGCTGTGCGAATCACATCCGGATCTCCCCCCGCAGCAGTGTGAACCCAGCCTCAAGGTAACCATCCTCACCTGCGATCTGTTTGCTTGTAATTAGTGTGTGTGTGTCCATGAGTTTCTGAACTCCTGACAGACCCTTACATCTTTTATGCAGTGCTGCACTGACATTTCTGGATTCTGTAAACACAGTTGCTTGATAATAAATGGCTTCAGCCAAACACTAACCATGAGTCAAAGAAAAGTTTTTGTGTTATATATTTTCCGAAAAATGGCCAAGAAATCATAAATTCTGCCAGGGTATGTATAATTATGAGCACAAACTGTATATACAGTAGCTCACAAAAGTGAGCACACCCCTCACTTTTTTGTAAATATTGTATTATATCTTTTCATGATAACACTGAAGAAATTACACTTTGGTACAATGTAAATTAGTGTGTGTAAATTAATGAGTGTACAGCTTGTATAACAGTGTAAATTTGCTGTCCCCTCAAAATAACTCAACACACAGCCATTAACGTCTAAACCACTGGCAACAAAAGTGAGTACACCCCTAAGTGAAAATGTCCAAAGTCGGTCCAATTAGCCATTTTCCCTCCCCGGTGTCATGTGACTTGTTAGCCCCTGTACACACGGTCAGAGAATCTGTCGGAATGCGTCTTATCGGACCGTGTCGTCAGATAATCCGACTGTGTGTGGTATGCATCGGACTGATTCCGTCCGAATCTCCGTCCGACCCAAACTTTCCAACATGTTGGAAATATTTCCCAACCAACTGGGCCGGTCGGACCTAATCCGATCATGTGTATAGCCTTTTGATCGGACCAAGTGCCACGCATGCTCCGACGGATTTGGTTGGCAAAATCTCCGACCGTGTGCACAGGGGCTTAGTGTTACAAGATCTCAGGTGTGAATGGAGAGCAGGTATGTTAAATTTGGTGTTATTGTTCTCACTCTCTCATACTGGTCACTGGAAGTTCAACATGACACCCCATGACAACGAACTCACTGGGGATCTGAAAAAAAGAATTGTTGCTCTACATAAAGTTTGCCCAGGTTATTCGAAGATTACCAAGACCCTGAAACTGAGCCACAGCACGGCGGCCAAGACCATACAACGGTTTAACAGGACAGGTTCCACTCAGAACAGGCCTCGCCATGGTCGATCAAAGAAGTTGAGTGTATGTGCCCAGCATCATACCCATAGGTTGACTTTGGGAAATAGACTTATAAGTGCCGCCAGCATTGCTGCAGAAGATGAAGGGGTGAGGGGTCAGCCTGTCAGTGCTCAGACCATACACCACACACTGCATCAAATTGGTCTGCATGGCTATCATCCCAGAATTAAGCCTCTTCTAAAGATGATGCACAAGAAATCTCGCAAACAGTTTGCTGAAAACAAGCAGACTAAAGACATGGATTACTGGAACCATGTCCTGTGGTTTGATGAGACCAAGATAAACTTATTTGGTTCAGATGGTGTGAAGCGTGTGTGGTGGCAACCAGGTGAGGAGTACAAAGACAAGTGCGCTTTTACTACAGTCTAGCATGGTGGTGGGAGTTTCATAGTCTGGGGCTGCATGAGTGCTACCGGCACTGGGGAGCTTCAGTTCATTGAGGGAACTATGAATTCCAACATGTACTGTGACATGATGCTCTTTCTTCAGAGACTGGGCCGCAGGTTAGTATTCCAACATGATAACAACCCCAAACACAACTCTAAGATGACCACTGCCTTGCTAAAGAAGCTGAGAGTAAAGGGGATGGACTGGCCAAGCATGTCTCCAAAACTAAACCCTATTGAGCATCTGTGGGGCATCTTCAAATGAAAGTTGGAGGAGCACAAGGTCTCTAATATCCACCAGCTTCATGATGTTGTCCTGGGGGAGTGGATGAGGACTCCAGTGGCAACCTGTGAAGCTCTGATGAACTCTATGCCCAAGGCAGTGCTGGAAAATAATGGTGGTCACACAAAATATTGACACTTTGGGCCCAATTTGGACATTTTCCCTTAGGGGTGTACTCACTTTTGGTGACAGCAGTTTATACATTAATGGCTGTGTGTTGTTATTTTGAGGGGACAGCAAATTTACTCTGTTATACAAGTTGTACACTCACTACTTTACATTGTAGCAAAGTGTCATTTCTTCAGTGTTATCAAATGAAATGATATAATAAAATATTTACAAAAATGTGAGGGGTGTACTCACTTTTGTGAGATACTGTATATACCATACATTGTAGACTCTATTACTTTCACAGACTAAATAATATAAACTGCTTTGGGTACTTATAAGAAATATAGCAAACTACATTTTGGACTAAATGTATGAAGAAAGATTATTTGTTTGCAAAAAAAATTTTTTCAACATTTTCTGTATGTTTTCTTTTATTTATCAAAAGATAGAAAAATACAGTGGTGATTAAATACCACCAAACGAGAGCTATAAAAAATTCTATACCTTTCATTTGCTTACAGTGGTGCATGACCAAGCAATTACCAGTTAAAGAAGCGTAGTGCTGAATAGCAAAAAACGACCTGGTCATGAAGGGCGTGTAAAACATTGCAACGGTCAATTGGTTAAGGGAGGACAATTATCTTGTATGGGCTGCCAATGCACAACAATCCATTATAAAAATAGACATGTTGCTTTAATTTCACCGCACCACAACGTGTAGATGGTCATGGTGCCCTGCATGTCTTTTACTATGCGCTATGGTCACACAGCGGTGTGAAATCTTACTAAAGGGCTTCAAAACATTCCACTATTTAGCAAGCTCAGTAAACACTACCGCCAATACAAAACCCAGCAAGAATACCAAAAGCTTTTTTTTTTTCCCCATGTGGAGGGGGTGAAGCACGTTTTGAGTGCTTTCAATCTCTTCTCCCAAAGAACAGCGGGAGAAATGCCTTAGTTACGAGCCCTGTAATTTCATTTCTACAATTATACTTGTCACCACTTCCGACATGCCTGCATATAAATAGGCAGTGCTATACACTTTTTTTTCTCGCCATTCTTTCCTATTTTTACTTTTCTAATTTTCCTCTTCCTATTGTAAAAAAAATGCAGCCTGGGGCTTGAAACATATCGGCCTTTATAGACAAACTTTTACTAAAAAAAGATGAAAGTTTGTTTTTCTCTAGGCGAAATAGCACTTTTTTTTGTTTTTTGTGCAGGCAGGGCAAATGTTACAAGCTTATTACTAGAATCAAAACGCTGTTTATTAGACTGTTTATCACAAAGGAAGTAGAGACAATAAGACACATGGGATATAGGCTGTATAGAAGGTTTAGAAAATCTGTACACAGCAGAAAAAAATACAGTATGTAATTTGCTTGATGTCAAAAGCAAGTCAAGGTTGCTGGAAAATTGCAGTGATGACAGTATTGCTTTGTTCTGCTTAATTTGAGCCATGCCCACCAACAATGCTTGTGAAATGTATGGAACACTCAAGAGCCGCTTAGTCGTACTGTATATTTCAGCTATTAGCCTCAAAACTGTATAATTCTCATTTTGCATGCTTGCATACAACAAAAACTCAATACCTTTACATCCCTGTCTTCTAGAATAAGAGACGTGAAAGGGACTCTCTGCACCTAATACACACAGTGCTATGCTGCCCATAAGGCCAGATGAGGTGGCTGCCTGAGACACCACTCAGGGAGGCATGATGGGGGCAGTGTTGCCAATCGCCTGTAGATTTACGGGCAGCCTGTAAATTTAACCCCTTTTTTGAGCTGCCCGTTAAAGTGCGTTATGGGCACCGGTACCTGTAAAAAAGATGGCCGTGAGCCAACCAATTTAACTGCGCATGTGTCGTTCTGAAGCTGGCCGGTGTTCTGCCTAATAGAGTCCGCCCATCAAATGGTGTCCACTCCGTATTGCGCATGCGCAGTACGGAGCAGACGAAGCTTCGGAAAATCTCCGAAGCTGAACGGCGCCTGCACCGTGAGTGGAGGTGGTAGCCCCACCATCCAAGCGGACATAGGGTTGTGAATTTTAGAGGGCCCCTCGCGGGCGAGCTTCGCTCGCCACGCTTTGGGCTCGGCCTCGCTCCGCTCAGCTCTTTTTTATTCTAACTCTATGTCCACTTGGATAGTGGGGATAGAACCTGGACTCACGGCGCAGGCGCCGTTCATCCTCGGCAATTTTCGGAATCTGTGTTCCTGTGTACTGCGCATGCGCAGTACGCAGGGGACACTATCTGATGGAGGACGCTATTTGACAAGACACCGGGCTTGGGAAAGCTCTACACGCTCGGCCGGGCGGCGCATGTGCATTAAGGTAATTGCGCCACCAGGCGCCATTTTTGAATAAACGATTGAGTGAGAGAGACCACGGTTGCCGGCTATTCCGGTTCTGCAGTGCACTCATCATAGGCAGAGGAGCCAAGCAGCCAGGGGTAACAATGAGGAGGAGGACTCGGTGACAGGTGAGAGGAGCCCTCACTGTGTGTAATCACCTCTTTGTCCTGCAATAACTTTGAAATGGCACAGGAGGAACTACAAGTTGTAGCGTGCCTGTGTGTAGAGCCCTGCCATAGAACACAGAGGCACATTGGGTGTTATTTGCGAAAGGCAAATCAACTTTGCACTGGAAGTGCACTTGGAAGTGCAGTCACTGTAAATCTAAAGGGTAGATCTGAAATGAGTGGAAGCTCTGCCTGTTTTATCATCCAATCATGTACAAGCTAAAATGCTGTTTTTTATTTTCCTTGCATATCCCCCTCAGATCTACGGCAACTTTACTTCCAAGTGCACTTGCAGTGCAAAGTGGATTTGCCTTTAGTAAATAACCCCCGATTTGTTGTGGTGCAGTGAGCAGGAGAATGACTGAAACTGAGGGGGATGGGGGCGGAGAGAGAGTAGGACATTACTGGGAGTCGGGAGGCTGAAGCCATGCCATGCAGGGGACAGAGACTGGTAATGTGCTCTGTCCACCATCATATTACTTCTCCAGTCCACATCATTAGTGTGCTGTGTCCTCCTCCTGTGCCCCTTTCACCTCTCCACAGGTCAGGTCAAAGGGGCACAGGAGGAGGACACAGCACACTTTGAGAAGTAATACGATGGTGGGCAGAGGAAGAGGCTACTGTGAGGGGGTGAGGAGGACACTCTCATGCCCACAGCCTCTGTCCACCTCCTGAAGTATGCTCTCAGCCTCTTTCTACCTCCTGTAGTATGTTCTCAGCTTCTGTCCACCTCCTGTAGTATGCCCACAGCCTCTGTCCACCTCCTGTAGTATGCCCTTAGCCTTTGTCCACCTCCTGTAGTATTCCCGCGGCCTCTGTCCACCTCCTGTAGTATGCCCACAGCCTCTGTCCACCTCCTGTAGTATAACCACAGTCTCTGTCTACCTCCTGTATCTTGTCCGCAGCCTCTGTCCACCTCCTGTATCATGTCCACAGCCTCTGACCATCTCTTGTCTTTTATCATGTTTACAGTCTCTGAGGGGATCCTAGAAAGGAGTCAAGAGTGGGAGCGCCGCCAGGATGGGGGTTACGGGAAGAGACAGACATGTGTGGTCTCTGGAGAGGAAACTATAGAATAAAACCAGAGCCACCAAGCTGGAGCCGTCCGACTGAGCCCTGCATGGTGCACCTAAGAGGAGGTCAGTGACAGTGCCGCCAGACCAATCTGAGGGGGGTCACTGATGTAAGGAGGGGAGTGAATACAATAATGTAAGGGGACACCAATATAAAGGTCCCCCCTATATTAGTAATCCCCCCCCCCTTACCTTAGTGGTTTCACTCTGCGGAAGGTGGCCTCTGGTCACCATCCTGCAGACTCTCCAACAGTATACATAAACACTGGCTAGGCACACATTTAACCCTTCGATTGCCCTGGATGTTTAACTCCTTCCTAGCCTGTGGCATTAGTACAGTGACGGTGCATATTTTTTAGCACTGATCACTGTGTCAGTTAGTGTCAGAATGGCCGCCACAATATTGCAGTCCCACTATAAGTTGCTGATTGCCACCATTACTAGTAAAATAAATGAAATAAATAAAAATTTCAGTATATATACCATAGTTTGTAGACACTATAACTTTTGCACAAACCAATCAATATACTTCCAATGAGGGAGACAACTGTAAGTGAAAGTGAATCTACCCCTAAGAAGGAAAATTCTCTCCTGTAAGAGTTATCATGTGAAAAAGGTGTCTCCACTGATGCTTTATTACCAAGGCTTGTTTCCACAAAAACCCAAGATTTTCTAAATCCAATTGTAATTGGGACAGAAAGTGAGGTGAAATCTTCTGAACAGGGGCAAAGACAGGAAAACAAATGTTACAGGGGTGATGATAACCCTTCCCTATGCTATCCAAAAAGCTTAAAAACAGTTTTTTTGGCTGGAGCTACACTTAAAAAATGTATCTGTTCCAACTTACACACAAACCTACAGACTCCATCTTGTTTGTAACCTGGGGACCACCTGTACATTTATTGGGATTTTTTTTTTACCAAAAACCAAGAAATTAAATTTTTTACATTTTTGCTATGGGATAAGTTTTATAGCAGAAAGTCAGAAAGTAAAAAATATTGTTGTCGTTTTTTTTTTTTTCAAAATTGTCAGTCTTTTTTGATTATAGCACAAAAAATAAAAAATGCAGAGGGGATCAAATACCACCAAAAGAAAGCACTATTTGTGGGGGAAAAAAGGACATACATTTTTTTTGGGTACAATGTCGCATGACCGCGCAATTGTCAGTTAACCACTTGCCTAGTGGGCACTTAAACACCCCTCCTGCCCAGACCAATTTTCAGCTTTCGGTGCTCTCACAATTTGAATGACAATTACTCAGTCATGCAACACTGTACCCAAATTAATTTTTTGTACTTTTTTTCCCACAAATAGAGCTTTCTTTTGGTGGTATTTGATCACCTCTGGGTTTTTTATTTTTTGCGCTATAAATGAAAAAATTATGAAAATTTTGAAAAAAAAAACAATTTTCTTTGTTTCTGTGATAAAATTTAGCAAATTATTAATTTTTCTTATTACATTTTGGCCACAATTTATACTGCTACATGTATTTGGTAAAAATAACCCAAATTAGTGTATATTATTTGGTCTTTGTGAAAGTTAGAGAGTCTACAAGCTGTGGTGCGAATCACACAAAATTGATCACATCTGATGTACTGGTGGCCTATCTCATTTCTTGTGACCCGAACAAGCCAGGAAAGTACAAATACCCCCCAAATGACCCCTTTTTTGAAAGTAGATATTCCAAGGTATTTAGTAAGAGGAATGGTGAGCTTTTTGATGTTGTCATTTTTTCCCACAATTCTTTGCAAAATTAAGATTTATTATTTTATTTTAATTTTTTCCACAAAATTGTCATTGTAATAGGTTATTTCTCTCACATGGCATGTGTATACCACAAATAATGCCTCAAAATAAATTGTGCTACTCCTCCTGAGTATTACAATACCACATGTGTGTGACTTTTTCACAGCCTGGCCACATAGAGAGGCCCAACATGCAGGGAGTGCCATCACATGTTCTAGGAGCATAAATTACACATCTAACTTGTTGACTACCTATTACACTTTTGAAGGCCCTGGAGCACTAGGACAATGACACGTGGCACTGATGACAGATGGCACTGCTATGTGGCACTGATGACAGATGGCACTTATACGTGGCACTGATGACAGATGGCACTTATACGTGTCACTGATGACACGTGGCACTCATGACAGATGGCACTAATACGTGGCACTGATGACAGGTGGCACTAATACATGGCACTAATATGTGGCACCGATGACAGATGGCACTAATATGTGGCACTGATGACATTTATACGTGGCACTGATGACACGTGGCACTGATGACAGATGGCACTAATATGTGGCACTGATGACAGATGGCACTTATACATGGCACTGATGACAGATGGCACTTATACGTGGCACTGATGACACGTGGCACTAATACGTGGCACTGATGACAGATGGCACTAATATGTGGCACTGATGACAGATGGCACTAATACGTGGCACTAATATGTGGCACCGATGACAGATGGCACTAATACGTGACACCGATGATGCGTGACACTGATGACAGATGGCACTGATAAGCGGCATTGATAACAAGTGACACTGATAAACAGATGCCACGTGACACTGAAAGGTGGCACTGATGACAAATGGCACTGATACGTGGCACTGATGACAGATGGCACTAATATGTGGCACTGATGACAGATGGCACTATGTGGCACTGATGACACGTGGCACTGATGACAGATGGCACTTATTCGTGGCACTGATGACAGATGGCACTGGGGACAAATGGCACTGACAACAGGTGGCACTGGGGACAGATAGCACTAACAGGTGGCACTGGGAACAGATAGCACTAACAGGTGGCACTGGGGGCAGGTGGCTCTGGGGAGGATGGCACTGAGGCGAGAATGGCACTGGAGCGAGGATGGCACTAGGGGAGGATGGCACTGGGGCGGATGGCACTGGGGCGGATGGCACTGGGGGAGGATGGAACTGGGGCGGATGGCACTTTTTTTTCCTTTTTTTTTTTAAACTTACGGCCGCTGCAGCCGTTCATCTCTCCCTTTTCCCACGCTGTCTGTGTGAGAAGGGAAAGCGGTGCTGAGAGATGATCTCATATGTTTACATATGAGATCATCTCACATTGGACACGCCGATCGCGCTGTAAACGGCCGCTGTGATTGGCCGTTTACAGCTATCTGTAACTGGCTGTGTCCGAGGGACACGGCCAGCACAGAACTTCCCCGATGCGCGCTCGTGGCAGCGTGCATTGCGGCAGTAAACAGGAGGCCGTTCAGGAACGGCCTCCCGGCAGTTAGCGTCCGCTCTGCAGCCATATTTCGGCTATAGGGCGGGCGCGAAGTGGTTAAATACATTTTACTAGACCACACTCCCACTCCAGCTTGCTTACCGGGTCCAAATTAAATTTCGTCACGTCAACAGAGGGGCCAGGGGTGGAGGTGGGTTTGAGAGGCCCCATCTAAAAGGCTGTACAGGGCCCCATGATTTCTAACAGCAGTCCTGAAGGGGGGTAAAGCTTCCGGAGGTCAAGTGGTTAATAAAGGCAAATACAGTGTTCACTTTTCAGGGGAATTATCCCCACAGTTTAGTGAATGTGGCAAAATTTTACTTTGCAAAGAATACCTGTTCAAGAAAAATAATAAAAACAGCATTTTTGCTTGCACACGAGTAGATAATGGATTATTTATTAAGCTCTAGGGCAAATCCCCTTGAAATGTGCAACTTCCCTTGCAAACTGAACAGTCTATCTGCCTTTAGTAAATCAACCCCACTGTCCTCAGTGCAGTTCAGTAATGCTGAGCCTGGCAAAACTTGGTAAAACTTTGCAACACTGCATTATTGAGCTCCCTAGCAGGAACTCTGCTCTGGGACTTGAGCCTGCACTTTTACCAGGCTTGGCAACACTGAGCTGACTGCCTGTGAGCGTTTAAAGAGATTGTAAATGATCACCTTGTAAAACAACCCATTCAGATTAAAATAGACATGAAAGGCAAACATTTGTGTATAGATATAAAAAAAATATATAGTTAACTTTTTTCCCTTTTTTATAAATAATCACATTCCCTCTGTTCTCAGCTGCATAAGAGCTGGGGAAGAGAACCAGCAGCAAACTGATCTTCCCAGTGAAAGGCTGTGGGGGGAGGTGTCAGGACAAGTCTGTTTTTGGTTCATTGGAGAAGAGCAGGCTGAGTTCCCAGCATAGCTAGAGAACTGACCATGGTGTGTTCTCCTGATAAGTGTGGTCAGTTTTTAATAGGAAAGCAGAGAAACTGGAATGAACACCAGGGATTTTACACAAAGGAAACAATTTAAAGAGAACAGGATACCTTTTCGTACAAGTACACAGTACAGCAGGCACATATCGGGCTTCTGAAATATTGAGTTGACATACTCTTTTTTTTTTTTTTTTTTTTTTTTTATCAAAACAGTATTTATTGAGTATAAGAAGTAGGATGTACATACAGGTAATCAGTGCAACAGGCACTACAATAACGAATCTATCCATTCGATATACATGAACATATGGCATAGAGCAGAGAAACACTTTGAGTAGCGTAGTCCATTAAATAGCATAATGATGTAGGGTCTATAGAGAATAAGTTGGGGATCCCATGAGTGTTCTGTGGGGTTTACCAAGAAGGGGTGTGTCTAATTCTCTACGTTGCAAGTGGAGGTGTCCTCCAGCCATCTATCCCATATTTTATTGTACTTATTGGGGCAACCCCTGTGGATGTAGAGTCGTTTTTTTATAGGGGAGGGTGCTGTTGACTGCTCTAATCCAATGCTGCAGTGTGTGTGGGGGGATCCTCTCATCCACGTCTTGGCGATCTGCAGCCTGGCGAGGAATAATGTTTCTTGCAAGAAGACATTCAGATATTTCTCGCCCTCAGAAAGTGAGAGGAGCCCCAGGATACACTGGCGAGGGCATAGGGATAATGGGGAGCCCATGTGGTCTTAGAGGAACCGGACCACTTGGGTCTAGAAGCCCTGTATAGACGGGCAAGTCCAGAGTATATGGTAGAAGGATGCGTTGGGATGATTGCAGCTGGGGCAGTTAGGGTTGTGTTCGGGTCTGTACTTAGAGACGCGGTAGGGTGTTGGGTACAATCTGTGGAGAATGTATAGGTGAGTGAGGCAGTCAGACAGCTTGGGCGATACAGTCTTACAATTTGCGAGAGCCTCCTCCCAATCCCCATCCGACACTGTCCCCAGGTCGGTCTCCCATCGGGATCGCAGTTGATGAGCGGTAACCATGGCGGTGGGCGTCAAGAGGTATGTGTAGACAAGGGAGATGAATTTCTTGGGATCCTTACCTGAGACAATGTCTACCGGCAGTGGGGTTTCGAGTGATGAGATAGAATCCCTAAATTGTGTGTTGAGCACGTGCCGGAGCTGAAGGTAACAGAATAATATGTGATTAGGTAGAGCAAAGTTGTCTTTAAGGATTTGGAAAGATTTAACCGCCCCATTGGCCACAACCTGCGACAGGTATATGACACCCTTATCAGCCCACATCCCATGATCTGGAATGGAGGTGAGTTCAGACATTCGTGGGTTATCCCTAAGGGGTGTGTGGGAGTGGGGGGATGGTGCCCCTCCAAGATGCATAGCAAGTTGCCAAATCTTGCAGTGGTGGAATAGCATATGTTTTCTGTCTCCGGTTAGAGTCGAACCGCGGGGGCTGCAAAATAGAATCTGGAAGGGGTGGGTCAATGGGCCAGGGACTTGTGAGCAGACCAGAGTAGAGTAGCTTTCTCTATTGGATTGGTTGAAGTGGAAGAAGTGGGAAAGTTGGGTCGCTATATAATAGAGGGAGAGGTCAGGGAGTGCAGTGCCACCTAGATCTGTTGGGCATTTTAAGACCCGCCATGGCAATTTAGAGTTGACATACTCTTTAACCATGTAGGTGTGCACAAACATACACGCAGGCAATGCTACTGCCTGAGTCTTCCATCTGTTGCCAAAAATGTCTGCCTTGAGCAGCATGGCCCTGTACATAGAGGTCGAGTCTGGGAGAGCTTGCTTATGCTGTGGGAATCCATACTAGCATGACTAGAGGGTTTATGCCAGGGGTCTCAACCTGGCGACCCTCCAGCTGTTGCAAAACTACAAGTCCCATCATGCCTTTGCCTGTGGTAGTCATGCTTGTAACTGTCAGCCTTGCAATGCCTCATGGGACTTGCAGTTTTGCAACAGCTAGAGGGCAGCCAGTTTGAGACTCCTGGTTTATGCAGTGGCGTATCTAGGGTATGGCACATATGACAAGTTCGATGGGCGCCATATGATGTTTCAAATGTTTTGACAGGGGTGCAGTTTCAGTGCTTGCCATAGGCTCCATTTTCACTAGTTATGCCTCTGGGTTTATGGTAGGGACCTGGGGCCGACCTGCTGCTGTGAAAAGGAAGGGTAGGTAGGGTGTGTGCTGTTTAAGTACGGTTAAACGGTTGATTGAGGTTATGCACATGCAATTGGCACTCTATAGCAGGGCTTGCACTCTGTGGAAATGGAATAGTACAATACAGCAATGTTTGGGGCCAACGTAACAGGTTTCCAAGCTGTTGTTACTCACTTTCCCCACCTTTCCTGTACCATTGGAGCCCCCAGAGTATACTAGTTTTCCAGGTGTTGAACAGCATGTAGCCTCCTTGTAGAATGCAGTGCTTGGGCCTAAGCAGACAGTTATCTGGTCCAAACTCTATTACTTGAAGTTAGGGTTGCACCAATAACCTTTTTTTATCGGCGATTACAAGTAACTATACTTTTGGTCAACTACTCACCGATACCGAGTACCGATACTTTGGTGCAATTTGCGTCAATAGAAAATAAAAAGGGGGCTAAGTCCGGGAGCTCCAGGAAATGCAGAGACATTGTAACACTCCCCAGGACTATCCTACTTGACTATTGCTCCTCAATCAGCTTCTCCCTCTTGAGGGACCTTCCGTGCATGCCGACATCCAAGAAAAACAAGTGGAAAACCGCACAACGCTCTTTAACAAACTACTTGCTGCGAGTCACAGAGCAGTCAGAGATGTTCCAAGATGGCGCCCGTGCTCAGTATACATCCCCGGAGGCCTCGGCGACGGCAAACTCTCCTTTAGGTACTGGGGACACCTAACCAAAGCAGACTTAGAAGGCAGCTTAGCAAACATGTATGACAGGCTGGCTAAGAAGTTCCAAGCGAAACTTCACAAATCGACTAACACGCTCTCAGGAGATAGCAGCCCGGGGGAACAGGACAGATCTCTTGGAGGTTAAACATGATGAGCTTCAATTGGCTTATACTGATCTTCGGAAGGATCATGAGCTGTTGGGGGACACGGTTGTTCAGCTCCAGAATCATTTGGAAGATCTGGACAACCGCAACAGAAGGAACAATATTAGGGTGCCGGGGGGGTTCCGGAAATGGTCACTGACCTTCCCGCCACCATCACAAAGCTGTTCCAACTTCTCCCGCCAAACCAGCCCAAAGAGTCTTTCGTCTGCGATCGCCTTCATAGGGCACTAAGACCTAAACCTCCGCCAGAGAAACCCCCCAGGGATATAGTGATGTGACTTAGGGACTATCTAATAAAAGAAGAAATCCTTAGGGCTTCACGCACTACCCCACGTATCCAGCTTGACGGGGCTTCACTACAAGTATACCCTGAAATAGCGCCAGTAACTTTGGAAAAGCATAGAAGAATAAGAGAAATTACTTCCTCCCTGCAGACAGCACAGATTCGCTACAGATGGGGCTTTCCATTTAAATTGATAATCCCCCACAACGGTACCACTCATATCGCCACCACAGTTGCAGAAGGAAGAGAGGTCCTGGTGAAGTTAGGCCTATTGGAACGGCAACAAACTCCAAGACACCCTCCTACTCCTTGGCCATCGCCTATCTGGGCAACCTCATTGCCTCAGAGGGATAGACGTTCCCACAGATTACATCCATTGCCTGAGATTTGACATCAGCACTGGCCTGGATGGTGCCCTACACTAAGTTGATGCGAGTGACACGTTTATGATGCGGCAAGATAACAATTGTCACCAAAGAAATGTGGTTTGGACATTTTCCTTCCTTTTATTATGATTTACTACTTTAAAAAAAAAAAAAACCTTTCCCCCTCCCCCCTTTTTTTTCTACCCTTCAACGGCCCACCCTCCCCCCTCCTCTACCCCCCGAACACCATTCTCAAGTGATCTCTTCTATTGTGACGGAATCCCTGGGATTATTCCCGAATACACTTTCTTTCAAAATGTCTTTGACTGAAGCATTCTGGTCTCTGATTCCCCGGAGGAGATCTACCTATCCAGTTGGCAGCCGCCCCCCTCCACATTTGTCCAACACTTCCTACTCACCTTTTTCCCACAGTTCTCTCTTTGAACCTTTTGGGAGAGGACCGAAATTTCCCACCCTCCCCAAATTTGACCCCCCTTGGCTGAGGGGAATCGTTGGAGCAAGTGGAAGTTTGGACTAGATTGTCCTCTATTTAAATATTTGTTGGTCCGGATGGAGTTTCCATCCCGACTCCATAGAGTTTTCGTTTTTTTAGTTTGTTTGTTTTTATGTTATGCTGATCTTCTTAAGTACTCTCACGTTTGGTTGTGTGTGGTTGCCATATCCATCTCATCCACCTATTGGGAGTCTTGCTATGGACTTGTCTTTGGGTTGGTGATCCCTGGAACGATGACTTGGGGTTCCCCTGGCACTGGACTCTTGTTTTATACAGCAAAATTTATCACAGAAGTTGTACGTATAAGCTTACAGAAGCCCCTTATAGAATGGGATTACGCAGAATCTTATCCCCAAATTGCTGACCACCTTGAAGATTACTTTAGACTTAACCACACTGATGGTATTTCCCCTCAGATCTTGTGGACAGCCCATAAAGCAGTATTAGGAGGCCAAAAAAAGACAGAAAGGTGCGTTGATCCAGACCCTTACTCGTGATTTGAATAGATTATACCAATCCCATTCTCAAACACATGCCCCCGGATATTTTACTTCAAATTAACCAAAAGAGAGCTGAATTAGACACTATACTCTCAGAATGCACTGAGAAATCCTTACGTTGGTCTAAGGCCAGATTTATTTTACATAGTAACACAGCCTCGGTTATGTTTTCTCCTAAACTTCACCAATCCCTGCCAGCCACTCATGTATATAAATAAAAAAAAAACTCTGGCCAAATAGTTACGCACCCCAAAGAAGTATTACAAATCTTTACATCCTTTTACCAGACTTTACTATCCCCTCCTGCGACACCCATAGCTAATGGTCTGGATCAATGGCTTGACTCACTGCACCTCCCATACCTTTCAGAATCACAGCTAGATAGCCTAAATGCCCCTTGTACTGACCAGGAAATCTTATCCACTATAAAATCGCACAAGTCTTCCACTGCCTCCGGCCCGGATGGCTATACCTCTTTATGTTATAAAAAATTTGCCCATTTACTTGCCCCTAAATCAGATACAACAGGTACACAAACTTCCAGATGAAATGCTTTGTGCCAATATGACATTGATACCCAAACCGAACAAAGACCACTCTATGCCCCAGAATTATAGACCTATTTCGGTTCTCAATAACAATATTAAAATCTTAGGGAAAGTTTTGGCAAATAGATTAGCCCCTATAATCACTACACTAGTTGGCCCGGAACAAACAGGCTTTATTCCCAATAGACAGATCACTGATAACATTAGATTGGCCACGAATATCATACAAGACGCAAACCTTTTTTCCTGTAAAGTTTTGATCCTGGGCTTAGATATACATAAAGCCTTTGACAGTGTCCTTTGGCCATATTTAGATGTGATTCTCGCTAAATTTGGGTTTAGAGGGGAGTTTGTGAATGGGTTCAAGGCATTGTACTACAGTCCCCAAACTAGAATTAAGCTCCCTGGATGCTCATCAGAGTTTTTCTCTTTGGGCAGGGGCACCCGGCAAGATTGTCCCCTATCCCCTCTTGTGTTCACCCTGGCCTTGGAGCCCTTGGCCAGGGCGATCATATCCACCCCGAACATTAGGGGTTATGCAAAGGGAGATGGGGAGTATAAGTTAAGTTTATATGCGGACAACGTCCTTTTGTTTTTACCTGACCCTCTGGTGTCGCTCCCTAACCTTCTAGAGACCCTCGGAACCTTCCGGGGGCTCTCGGGTTTAGGTGTTAACCTTGCTAAATGTTCGGCCCTCCCTATTAATTTCCCTCCACAAACTATTTCAAATCTTAAAAATTCTTTCGGCCTCTCTTTATCTAGCCCTACCCTGCAATACCTTGGTGTCCATTTAGCCCCTTCCCTAAAAGCCATGTATAATGCCAACTATCCACCAGCCTTTGTTAGGATCAAACAATGGTTGAGATTATGGTCTACATACCGTATTTCTCTGCTTGGTAGGGTCATGGCTATCAAAATGTCATTTCTGCCAAAGCTGCTGTACCTTTTCAGAGCCCTCCCTTTATATGTTTCACACCAAACCCTTATTTTGATACAGCGTGACATTAACGCCTTCATATGGCAAAACAAAAGGCCCAGATTTGGGAAATCCCTGGTGCATCGTCTTATGCCACAGGGTGGGCTGGGTTTGCCTGAGTGATGGCTATACTATCTGATGGCAAGGCTAGCCCAGACAGCGCAATGGCATGCTCCTACTGGTGGGGTGCCCTGGTTACAATTTGAAACCCAGTCGATACGCCCATACTATCTCCCAGGCATCCTGTGGCAGGAGGGCTTGAGACCTGGAGTACTGGCTCCCCTTAATAGTATAGTCAGCAGGTCTTTATATCTTTGGTCACTTTACTATCAAAAGTTTAAATTACGCCCTAATAGACCCCAGTTGGCATCGTTTTTAGGAGATAAGAGATTCCCCTTGGCTTTTGAAGCACCTAGAACTTTCCATTGGTGGATGCAACAATCTCTAATCACCTTACAATCGCTCTCTCATAACACCAATTTTATCTCCTTCTCACAACTTCAGACACAATATAATATTCCAAAAGAGGAATTCCATGAGTTCCTTCAAATTCAACATTTCTTTCAGTCATGCTACAAACCCCCATATGACCCCACGGCCACACAATTTGAGTCAATATGTTGCAGTCACTCTAGAGACAGGGGCATTATTTCAGCCATGTACAGATAATTAATTGAGATCTACCAGCCTGAGAAGTCACAGGCTATGCGTATATGGGAAACTGATTTAGCCACTGAGTTCTCCTCTGAAGATTGGCGGGATATGCTCCTAAACATGCATGGGTGTTCCCGTTCAATGGCTATAAAAGACACAAAGGTGAAATTACATACCCGATGGTATCTCATGCCTGAAAGGGTTCATAAATTTTACCCAATGGTCCCTAACCTATGTTTCAGGGGCTGCCCAACAGTTGGTACCCTACTCCACATTTTTTGGAGCTGCCCACAACTCCGACCCATTTGGCATCAGCGTTCAGCCAAGGTAGCTTCAATCATAGGCTCTGGGATCGAGTTGACGGCCCCAAGATGCTTATTGTTTGCCTCGATCCCAGAGATCCCCCAGTCTTCCCAGCGACTGATCAACACTTTGTTTTGCGCCATCCAATGGGCTATAGCCCTGAATTGGCGCTCTCATTCAATCCCCTGAATACAGGTTCTCCAGAGGATGGAAACTATTTGTCTCATGGAACGGATCCATCACACGATCATGGATACTATGCACGTTCATACTAATAAATGGGCCAAATGGCCTTTGAATACAGGGCCCACTGTTGGGGAGCTCCCCCCTCCCCTTTTCCTTGATGGTAATTTGGTCTAGTGCAGGTCGGATTTGTGGGTCGTGGTGGGGGTGGGACATAATAGCAACTATTGTCATTATTTGTTAATCCCAATAATGTGGATTCAGGTCTCCACGTACACTAAACTAAGATAAAGCTCCTCATAGAGGTATTAGTTTAATCCTTTTACTGTTTCTTTCATATATGGTCAGTCTGGTTAGTTTGTGTATTGTTATAGCAGCATTCTGAAGATCTGTTGGATGGATATATGCTGTACCTCGCCTATTATACATCATTATGTATAATTATCTTGGGTTTTTTTTTTCCTTTGAGATGCTGTACTCTAACATCCGACTTGTGTTATTTTATTTGATACATTCTGATATGACAATGTAACTGTTTATTGTTCTTTTTTTTTTCTTTCTCACCCAATAAAACGTTCGTATTGAAAAAAAAGAAAATAAAAAGGCGCAAATCACACTGTAAAGAATTGCATGCGATTTGAACAGAAAAGTGGTGCGATTCCTGTTTGGAATGCATTTGGTTTCCCCACCAATCCAGTGTAAACTCAGGCTTGTCAAAGTGATTTTGAGCCTGTATTCACACTATTAGCAGGTTATTGAATCATGTGCTTGGAAGCTTGTTGTATGCAGAGAATACTTTACTTTCATGGAGGATGTCTTTATCATGTCTTTCAGGAAACAGGACAATACAAGTACATACTTAGATACAGACAGTAGATCCTGTTTTTACATTACCACAGAGAATACACATTATAACACTGCAGTGCCACCTGCTGGATAGAAAGGTATAATTCTTATATACAGTAATACCTCAGATTGTGAGTAATGTGGTTTAAGAGTGTTTCACAATACAAGCTATTATTTTTTTTAAATCCTGACTTGGTTTGCAAGTGTCTCGCAAGACGAGCAGGATTCGAGCTGATGGGGTGTGCAGGACTGCATTTGCTGCTCAGATGCACTCGGAGCCGCTACCGAGTGTCTCCGAGCCTCTCAGAGTGTCTCAGAGTGCATATGATTGGCTCAGAGTGGTCTCCAAGTGATTCTGAGTGTCTCCGGTGCCCCCACCTCTGGCCAAATGGGGTACTGCATACAATAGCAGTCACTGTTAAACACATTTTCTGAGTTTCCATTGACTCCTATGGGGAAACTTGCTTTGATATAAGAGTGCTTTGGATTACAAGCATTCTTCTGGAACAAATTATTCTTGTAATCCAAGGTACCACTGTATATCGTTTATATAGAAAGCTACTTGCTGTTGCTTCTTCCAACACCCCTTCTCAACAGCATGTACTTTGTCAAATTATTTTCAGCTTCTTCTGGATATAACTATGACGTTCCTTCAATAAAGGCTTGGTGAGTGCATTAACAGTCATCTCCTCTCTTCGGCAATATTGAATGTCAATAACACCTTGTTCTTGATTGTCTCTCAGTAGGTGATCCTTGACGTCAATGTGTTTGGTCCTAGGATTGACCCCTTTATGATTGTGTAAGCTTTATACAACCCAGGTTGTCTTCAAAAATAGGAATAGGTTGTGACATGTCTATCCCAATGTCCACAAAAAGTTAACAAATCCATATTGCTTCTTGACATGCGTTTGCTGCTGAAATGTACACTGCTTCACTTGAAGATAGAGCGACAGTTGCCTGCTTTTGACTAGACCAACTTATGGTCCCTTCCCCACAGGCATGTACTGGCCATTGGAACTACCGGGAGATTCCCGGTGGGCCGATGGCTCAGTGGGCCAGTCAGGTGCAGTCCTGGAGCCGCTGCTCTCTGACAGTGAGTGATCGCAATTTCACTCCTGTCAGGAGGAGAAGCTTCCGTCATATGCTGGAGAGAGCATTAGGCGTTATGCTCCCTCCAGCCTGCAGGGGGAGAGCTAGCTGACTTCCCTTCTTCTCTCTCCTATCAATTATTATCACATGACTGGAGAGAGGAAAAAGAGAAGCTGCCTTCAGAACTGTGAGTACACTCTGATGTAAGGGGGCGGCTGATGGGACTCTGATGTAAGGGGGCTGCTGATGGGACTCTGATGTAAGGGGGCTTCTGATGGGACTCCGATGTAAGGGGGCAGCTAATGGCGCACTCTGATGTAAGGGGGCTGCTGATGGGATACTCTGATGTAAGGGGGCTGGTCTGGATTAAGTCCAGGGCCAAATTTCTGTCCCAGTCCAGCCCTGCTTCCCCATACTAAAAGATGAATCCACTTGTGGATTTGCAGTCTGTGCAGTCCCTAGCCAAATCAGCATCCATATACCTGACCAGTTTTGGATGTTATATTGCTGGTAACCATAACTTCACCTGATTTGTTCCTTTGAGGTACCGTATCACTCTTTTTACTGCGTTCCAGTCACGCAGACAGGGAGCTGTGACTTTTCTGCATAGTATGCTCACTGCTGCAACTATGTCTGGTCTTGTCACAGTGGCAACATATAGCAGCTTACAGATTGCTCTGCGATACTTGTCATTGTTGGGTAGCAATTTTTTTTGCTTCATTGCTCTTTAGATAGCTTGGTTCCATAGGAGTTTTCACTAACTTTGCATCCTGCACATGGAATTGTTCCAAGATTTCAGTGATTTTCTGAGATTGGTTGAGAAGATAACTTCCATCTTAGTCTATCTCTATTTGGACTCCCAGACAGTAGTTCCCAAGTTCGTTGATTTCAAAATTTTCTTTCAGCTTGTGAATTAAAATCCCCTTCTTGTTCAAAACAGGTTATAATGTCATTGACATAGATAAGCATGTATATCCATCTGTCTTCTTGTTTCTTGGTGTAGGGACAGGGATCTGCTTTACTTCTTGAGACTCCTTCTTTAGTAAGTCCTTTGTTCGCTTTCTCATTCAACATCCTTGCAGATTGCTTAAGTGCCGGTTCACACTAGCGCGATGCCAGACATCGCATGTAATTAGCAGCGCACTGCTGTTCACATTACATGCGATGTCTGTGCAGGTGCGATGTCAGCCATACAGATAGTATGGCTGATATCGCACTGCATTCGGTCCAAACACGCACAGGACTCTTTTTTCTGTTCGGACCAGAATCAGATCGCATGTGTGTTCACACAGCTTCGGCTCCCATCCTACTGTGGACATCTGCAGCTGTGGCTTGGACTCCTCCTGCCTCTCCTATGGCTTTGTTCCCCTCATTTCCATCTGCACTTGCCCCCCATCCTTCAGCGGTTTGAGACATCCACTGGACTCCCTCTTCCGTTGTCCCACTGTACCAGATTGCCTGCTATCAGATGCTGAAAAGCCACTTCACAGGTCCGAGGATTTAAAATCTCTGCCAATTTCTGTCCTCTCCTGACAGTACAGGCTAGATGGCTTTTGATTGGTCAACGCAGTCCATGTAGTCCATACTGTCAGCACTAGAGGGAGGTGGCTCAAACTGCCCGAGGCTGGGGGGAGAGAGCCACTGGAGGCTGAGGGGAACAAAGCCATTGGAGAGGCAGAAGGAGTCGCAGCTACAGTCGGATTGGATCCGGAGCTAGTCAAACCCGTCATGCAGAGAGGTTTCCTGCACCACTCCTGTGTGAACTGTCTGGGTCCACACAGGAGAAGTGCATGAAACTGCATGCAATTCGGACAAGAATGACACCACATTCCTGTTCAAATTTCATGCAATTCTTTGAAGTCTGATTTACGCCCATTCATTTTGTATTGACGCAAATCGCACCACAAAGTATCAGTTTCAGTATTAGGAGCATTTTCATGAGTACGAGTATTTGTACTATATCGGTATCGAAGAATTCCTACTTGAAGTAAAGGGGGGGTAATTCCTTGGTGGTAAAACCATACATTACCTTCCACATTGCATTTCACTTATTTCTAGCCTACTCTTATTAATCTGAACAATCTTGAAGTTTGTAAACTTACTTTATAAAGGTCGTCACACAGTTACTTCCTTATAGAAGAGCTCCAGGCTCCCCCCCCAAAAAATTAAAAGTCAGCAGCTATAAATACTGTAGCTGCTGACTTTTAATATTAGGACACCTACCTGTCCAGGCATCCTGTGTGTGTCCTCACCCAAGTAAATTTTTCAATTGGTTATTGGTTGCTGGCACCGCCATCTTGACTAAAGGAAACCACCTTTGAAGCTTTAAGGCTTCACCATCGATTTCCTACTGCACATGTGTGAAGTGCACTGCACTTTTTGAATGGACAGCAGTCTTCAGGGACGTGTCCCAGAAGGCTATGGGAGAAGGAGGGGGGCTGAACTGAGCCAGAAGTGGGAGTGGGTACATGTCAAAACCATGTACCCGCTCCCCCCCTAAATGGTGCCAAATGTGGCAGCGGAGGGGGAAGGCAGACCAGTGGAAGTTCCCCTTTTGAGTGGAGCTCTGTGGCGGATTCATCGCAAGATCACTTTTATCGGTGGCGGGAGAGGGCCCCTCCTCCCGCTGTGATCCGTGCCCTCCGCCACTTACCAGAGCCATTGGCAGCTGTGATAGATCCTTCTCAGTGCTGTGCATGGAGATGAGTGAGGGGAAGATGGCCCCCACCCGTCTCCATGACACTGCAGGGCAGAAGCGACGTAATAACGTCACTTCCGGCCATAGCTCTTAAAGGGTTATTTTATTTATTTTATTTTTTTAAATGACAATTTTTTTAATCTTTTTTTTTATTGCATTTTAGTGTAAATATGAGTCTTTTTGACCCCAGATCTCATATTTAAGAGGTCATGCTTTTTTCTATTACAGGAATGTTTAACTGTGCTCTGTCCCACCGAGTTCACATGCAGAAGCGAACGCATATGTGAGTAGCGCCCGCATATGAAAACGGTGTTCAAACCACACATATGATGTATCGCCACAATTGGTAGAGCGAGAGCAATAATCCTCTGTAACATAAAACATGCAACCTATAGATTGTTTAAATGTCGCCTATGGAGATTTTTAAGGGTATAAGTTTGTCGTCATTCCACGAGTGGATGCAATTTTTAAGCGTGACATGTTGGGTATCAATTTACTCAGCATAACATTATTATTTCACAATATAAAAAAAAATGGGATAACTTTACTGTTGTTTTATTTTTTAATTCAAAAAGGTGTATTTAAAAAAAAGTGCTCTCGTAAGAGTGCTGCATAAATACGGTGTGACAAAAAGTATTGACACAACTGCCATTTTATTCTCTAGGGTGTTAGAAAAAAAAATGTATAATGTTTGGGGATTACAATTAATTTTCTAGCAAAAAAAAGGTTTTTAACTTGTAAACACCACATCTAAAAAAAGAGGCCCGGTCTTAAAGTGGTTAAGCTCTGACATGATTTCCATAAACCTTATACAGTTGTTTGACTCCCGCCTATGAGGAAGGAGGTGGGAGGGTTGTTATTTCAACTGAATCTTTTAATGTTTTTCAAATGGACATACCATGGTTTGCTATTGATGTGACAACAGGATAGACATAAGTACTATAGTAATATATAGAATATATGTTATATAGAACACACAAGTTACAGCCCTCCCCCAGGTAACAAAAGAGTTCCTGGGGGAGTGAACCACAAGTTTATGGTTAATTTATTTCTGCAACTAACGCAAACAATACAGCTCCAAGTTTTCAGTTAGATTGATATACAAGTCTATTTCTAAACGTCACCGTATATATGACACCGTGTAAATCAATGTACTATGTATACATTGTCTTCTCTTGATCTTATTGTAAAACAATAAAAAACTATTGATGAAAAAAAAAAAAATTGGACATACCAGATCATTTTGTTCTGCCTAGAGTTCAACTGTACAGTTTTCACACCTGAAACAACATCATGCAGTTCACAAATTCTCTTTATTTCCTCTTTCCTTTTTTTTTTTACCATTTTACTGTATTGTTGTTTTACTTATATTGTCCCTTTAAAGAACAGAACTGCAGGAACTGGAACGTAAAGGCTAGTGTCAGTTGCCAAGGGAGATTCCCTTCATTTCCTGCGTAGCGGCTTCCAAGCAGAGGATGTCCCCACACTCAACAATCTGCTTGTGTTTTTTCAAGAGCAAGTTTCTGCTGTGGGAAATGCTCAAGCTGCATATCATTTTCTGAGCCATGATTTTCTGCAGTTTTCACAGTTATCTTGTTAATACAGTTGAACGTAGAATTATACTATTTTCTTAACTCAAACGTGCAGGCAAATAGATACATTCACAGTTGAAATACATAAGTATCAAAAGTCTCATCTGGCAAAAAAAATGTGTAATTCTGTTCATCCAGGTTTCTAATGTCAGAGAGCAACAGCTGATTCTGTTTTCAATGGTCTGAACCTTAAACAAGGGAGCAGAGCTTGGTCAAGAACAACCTCAGCCTGTGATTGGATAGTGAGGGAGCAGCAAAAATCAAATGAGGTTACCCCTTTGTTTTTCCTCCTGTCAAGGAGTACTTTGTGTACTGTGCAATGTACTAGGCTCCTGATAGGTTTACAGTGTTTCCCTTTTCCCCTTCCAGTCTGAATCTTGAAGTACATGGAACTAAAGGATGGTAATATCATTATAAACTAACATCCAAAAGGAAGTCAGATTGATTGCCTCGATCAAAATATAACCTTCACAAAATATTTTTATAATTTTACAATACAGTTTTCTAATTTTATTTTGGTAAAAATGAAAAACAAAAGGTGTTGCTGCGTGTGCTTATAAAATTATACAGGCGCATCACCAAAAAATGTGAATATCATCAAAAAGTGAATTTATATCAGTAATTCAATTCAAAAAGTGAAACTCATATATTATATAGATTCATTACACACAGAGTGATATATTTGAGGTACTTCTTTCTTTTAATTTTGATGATTATGGCTTTCGGCTAGTGAAAACTCAAAATTCAGTATCTCAGAAAATTTGAATATTACATAAGACCAACGGAAAAGGCATTTTTAATACAGAAATGTTGGCTTACTGAAAAGTATGTCCATGTACAGTATAGTTTGCGCTCGGCCAGGGCTCCTTTTGCATGAATTACTGCAAAGCAGATGACATGTAGGGATGAGCCGAACACCCCCTGGCTCAGTTAGCAGCAGAACATGCAAACAAGCAAAACATTTGTTCGAACACATGAACACTGTTAAAATCTATGGGACAAGAACATGAATAATCAAAAGTGCTAATTTTAAAGGCTTATATGCAAGTCATAAAAAGTGTTTGGGGACCTGGGCCCTGCCCCAGGGGACATGTATCAATACTCAAAAGTTTTAAAAAACATTTTTTCAGGAGCAGTGATTTTAATAATGCTTAAAGTGAAACAATAAAAGTGAAATATTCCTTTAAATGTCATACCTGGGGGGTGTCTATAGTATGCCTGTAAAGTGGCGCATTTTTCCCCTGTTTACAACAGTCCCTGCACAAAATGACATTTCCAAATGAACAAGAGTCATTTAAAAGTACTTGCTGCTATAATGAATTGTCAGTCCTGGCAATACACATGAAAGTAATTGAAAAAAACTGCATCCACCACAGTCCATTACCAGGCCCTTTGGGTCTGGTATGAATATTAAGGGGAACCCCGAACCAAAATTAAACAAAAAAATTGCGTGGGAGTCCCCCAAATTCCATACCAGGTCCTTCAGGTCTGGTATGGATATTAAGGGGAATCCCGCGCCAAAATAAAAAAAATGGCATGGGGGTCCCCCACAAAATCCACACCAGACCGTTTAGGTCTGGTATGGATTTTAAGGGGAACCCCACGCCAAGATTAAAAAAAAAATGGCGTGGGGGTCCCCCCAAAAATCCAGACCAGACCCTTATCCGAACACGCAACTTGGCAGGGTGCAGGAAAAGAGGGGGGGAGGAGAGAGTGCCACCCCTCCTGAACCATACCATAGCATCAGAGGTTATGTAAACGGGTGGCCCTGCCCCCTTTGATGCCCCTGGGGAAGCCATAGGGAAGTCCCGTGCATCAGAGGGGGGTGGTGTCATCCGGGAAAGTCACGGCGTGGCCCCGCTCTCAGTTATAAAAGAACAGTCAAAGTGAAGCCACATCATACAGTGGGAGCCTCCCATGGAGGCGGGTTGGCGCATTTTTTTTCTTTTTTTCGGTCCGCCGGCGGAGCAAGAGAGGAAGAAGAAGACTTTGTGGGACATATATTCCGTTACCATTTCACACAGAGGGGAGGCCGGGATTTGGGGGTCCCCTTGTTAAAGGGGGCTTCCAGATTCCGATAACCCCCCCACCCCCCCACCCACAGACCCCCACAACCACCGGGCAAGGGTTGTGGGGTTGAGGCCTTTATCCCCATCAACATTGAGACACGGTGCTTTGGGGGGCTTTGGGGGGCTGTGGCCTGGTACGGTTCAGGAGGGGGGGGCGCATTCTCGCCCCCCCCCTCTTTTCCTGCAGCCTGACAGGTTGTGTGCTCAGATAAGGGTCTGGTATGGATTTTGAGAGTGACCCCCTCTGCATTTTTTTTTTACATTTTGGCATGGGGTTCCCCTTAATATTCATACAAGACCCAAAGGGCCTGGTAATGGACTGTGGGGGAATCCCATGCTGTTTTTTCAATGACTTTTATATGTATTGCTGAGTCCGATAATTCATTATAGCCACGAGTACTTTTAAATTACTTTTCTTTCTTTAGAAATGTCATTTTGTGCAGGTATTGTTGTAAACACAGGAAACGTGTGCCAGTTTACAGGCATACTATAGACACCCCCCAGGTACAAAATTTTAAATAATATTTCACTTTTATTGTTTCACCTTAAGCATTATTAAAATCACTGCTCCTAAAAAAAGGCAGTTTTTAAAACTTTTTTTTGCATTGATACACCTGGCTCGACTCAAACATCTGGCTCATCCCTAATGACATGGCTTCCCAAATCATCACTGACTGTAGAAAATTCACACTGGACCTCATGCAACTTGGATTATGTACCTCTCCACTCTTCCTCCAGCCTCTGGGACCTTAATTTCTAAATGAAATGCAAAGTTTAGTTTCATCCAAAAAGAGGACTTTGGACCACTGAATAACAGTCCAGTCCTTTTTTACCTTAGTCCAGGTAAGATGCTTTTGACAAGAAGTGGTTTGACACAAGAAATTTAACAGTTGTAGCCCATGTCCTGAATATGTCTGTGTGTGGTGGCTCTTGAAGCACCAGCCGTAGTCCATTCCTTGTGAATATCCCCTAAATTCTCAAATGGCTTTTGCTTCACAATGAAGGCTGCTGTTATCTCTGTTGCTTGTGCACCTTTTTCTACCACACTTTTTTCTTTCACTCAACTCCCCACTAATATGCTTTGCTACAGCACTCTGTGAACAGCCAGCTTCTTTAGCAATGACCTTTTGGGACTTACCTTCCTTGTGGAGGGTGTCAATGACTGTCTTCTGGACAACTGTCAAGTCAACAGTCTTCCCCATGATTGTGCAACCTACTGTAACAGACTGAGAGACCATTTAAAGGTTCAGGAAACCTTTACAGGTGTTTTGAGTTAATTAGCTGATTAGAGTATGACACCATGAATCTACAATGTTTAATTTTTTCACAATATTCAAATTTTCGGAGATAGTGAATTTGGGGATTTCACTAACTGTAAGCCTTAATCATCAATAAATAAATAAATGAATAAATAAATAAATGCTTGAAATATATATCACTTTGTGTAATGAATCTTTATAATATATGAGTTTCACTTTTTGAATCAAATTATTGAAAAAAATTTACTTATTGATGATATTTTAATTTATTGAGATGCACCTGTATGTTATAATCTTAGATTTATCCCCAAATTGTCCTGATGAAGATATGTTATTATCAAAACACATCAAGCTATATTGTGGTGCAAGTCCTCATATTACGTCATAATGATAATATGACATGATATTCACGTGTGGCTTTATTTTCTACAACAAACGCTCTGTATTTTATGATGGTGTTCAGTTAATGGTGCCACACTATACACATGGCCTGAAAAATTCCCCTGCTACAGTAAAATTGTGGCTTTGGGTTTATTGTAGCAATAATATCTTTGAATATTATAATTTGCAATTATTACAGTCCATTTTGAATTACATTATTTTATTATTGTCTTTGCCATTGTAACTTCACATAGTAAACCTTTCCACAGCTTAATCACCCCAACTATAAAGAACCCCTTCCTTTATCCATACACAATGCATGTGTCCTTATACATTGGGCAGTCCTCGTGATAAAAAGTAAATTTTCTGAATTTGGAATTGGGTGTAGTTAAAGTTTATGTAAACTATACATATATTTTAAGAATGTTTGTCCTCATAAAATACTGTGAACTGTTTCTTTAAGCAAATGTTTTTGCAAATCTTTTCCAAAGTGTCTTACCTGGACATTTTACCAGTAACAGTATGACTTGCTGCATTTATAGATGAGCTTGTGTTTGGTCCAAACACAAATTCAGAATGAACCTTACCTGTCTGTCTGGAGCCGATCGACATGTATAATAATGGTATTTAGACATGCGCAGTTTGTTTTGTTCCTAATTGAAATTTGGACACATTTTTTGTTATTCGGAAATTTGGATGTATTAGGATTTATAAATTACAATAGTAACGAATTTAATCCAAAATAACTAAACAAAATTTCGGACGCAATTTGAATTCAAATAGTTTTCTAATCAAATTTGAATTGTTTTCTAATCTAATTTGAATTTGAATTTCCAAAAAGAATAAAATAGAATAGAACATAAAGGAATATAATATAATAAAAAAAAAATAGTAGAATAGAATAAATAGTAAGAATATAAACATCTTCTGAATTTCAAATTGAATCAATTAGAATGTGAATAGAATAGAATTAAAAATAATAAAATAGAAAAGAATAGAATAGAACAGAGCAATAGAATAGAATAAAATAGAAAGAATGTAAACTTCTTCCAAAATTTGAATTTCAAATAGAATAAATTCAAATTAGAAAATAATAGAATAGAAAAGATTAGAATAGAAAATGAAAGGATAGAATAGAAAATAATAGAATAAAACAATAGATTAGAAATAATATAACCATCTTCCAAAATTCTAATTTGAAATAAAATTTATTTGAATAGAATATACATTTTTTTTCCAAATTCTGAAAATTCAAATAGATTTGAATGCGAATAAACAAAATGAATTCCAAAAATGAATTAAACTAAATTCATTTATGTAAACAGCGAATTGAAACAAAACAAATGTTTTCATTCTGCGCATATCTAATGGTATTCCTGCTTCCTGCTGCCATTGGCTGTTACAGTGCTTGTAAAGACTAATTCATTTTTGCTCTAAAATAAAAAGCAGGGTGTACTCACCTGCAGGTTCTTACCTCTTCCCCTGTAGTTCCCTGCTGCTATGCCCCTCCTTCTTCCTGCTCCCTAGCGTATGTTCATAGACACACAGAGCGTGGCTCAGCCATGCCCCTTGCTCCTTCCTCACAGGATAAGACTGATAGCAACAGGAGCCTATGGTTTCCACTCTACCTCTGTCTCTTGTGAGACCAGGAAGAGAGAGCGGCAGCAGGGACTTTGAGCACAAGTATTGGGGAGTTTTTTACCTTAATGCAGGGAATGAATGGCTTTAGAACTATTAAAGGATGCCAGCGGGGGCAGGCAGCACTGAGTTCCTAACAACCCAATGTTGTCATTGGCTCCTTTTACTCACATGGCTGGGAATCCCATGCCCTGGGATCAAAAGAGCCGGAGATAGTTTAAAAAAGGAGTGCCCCCCCAAAAAAAAACTTACTAGGCCCCTCAGGTCTGGCATGAAATTTAAGGGGGACCCCATGTAATAAAAAAATAATTCATGAGGCTCCATCATCAATCATGATGCCTGATGCCCGCTAACCCGAGCTGACCCAGCTCCCTCAATTAGACAGCTGTAACATCTGATATAAAAAAAAGGGGTGGGGCTCTCCTGGGTGACATTATTGACAATATAACATCTAATTGAGTTTTGTTAAAGGATAAGTTCACCTTTTCTGGCAGGATTTCACGCTTCATAATGCATAGAAGCGTATTCCAATGCCGCTCCTGATCCAGCCATCCAAATGTGCTTTTCTCTCACTTACCTCATTCACATGATATTTAGAATCTTGTCAGTCTTGTTGTATCTTTGAATGGATTTTCAGATTATATCACTTCCTGTAGCTTGTATCAGCATTAACCTGTTAGTTCATCTCCCAGAAGCCATCACTTCCTTGTTACATCACAGAAGAGGGTGTGTTTACCACTCTGGACCAGGACTCCCTCATTACTATACCACCTTACACCCACTTCCTATACAATCTGATTTTACAATCTCCTTTAGATCTCCCATCAGCTATGTAGTACAAGGGCCTGCCTGATTTGCTACAAATTGAATGGATTGTTCAAGTGCATCTTCTATTCCATAGTTCTGAGAAATCTAAAGGAAATTGTACAAAGATTGTACAATCAGATTGCATAGTGTATACAGTTTTCAGTGTGTTTACCGCACTTGGGGCGCCTTTAACATGTGATAACAACACAAACACAATGCAAATTTGCAGCATTTATGAAACACATGGCAAAGCGCAAATTTTCTGTGCAGTTTGCCATGCATTTGGAAATGCACAGATGTGAATGGAGCCTCATTGTTCTTGTGTAAAGCACCAATTTTTTTTCTTTCAGGCCCCATTCACACCTAGAGATGTGGAAGCACATGTTTTTTGGTTTGTTTTTCCAGTGACACACATAGGGCAGCCAGGCGATTTCAATGGGCTGCGCTCCACCTGGCAAAGTAGCTCATAGGACATGTCTGTAAATTTGTTACTGCATTTGTCACCTGTTTTTTCATGTGGCAAAATGTGTGTTTTCTTCTGTGTTTAGTGTGCTGTTAACAATTAATGACACTGAAAGCCTAACTAAATAATTTTAGATGGATAAATGTGGCCATACACTATACAATCTAATACAATCTCTTAACTATGTAATAGGATGATACACCATAAATCCAATCACTCTGTATCCAATCAGGTAGGTATTTTTTTTATTCAAATCTGAAGTATCGGCAAGGTGACATTACAGTGCCATCCAACATGACACAAGGCATAGGCATTCGGAACAATGCAGCAAAACAACCAACATGTGACAATAATATAAGAATCCTTATTTGGATACCTTTACGTCGAAAACTAGAAAACAATACATACAATGTGCCAACATAAATGTTTGCACTACCAGTAACTAGATCAAAAGAAGCATCATCTTGAAGATACTGTTGTGCATTGAATAAACTCAATAGGCACCATAAATTTCACCAAAGTGAAGATATAATGACTTGCAAACCATACGGGTAAATGTCAAAAAAGAGAAGGTCAGATGAAAATGTAGTATTCTAAAAATGAAAGGGGATCTAGGCTATAGAGGAAGATGAAAAGAGGAGTCCGGAGGACCTTACCATGCCAGGGGTCAAAAATAAGGGTATCTGTAGATATGTCGCCCAAGGTTTCGAAGCCTGTTCAAATAAGTTCTGCTAGTCATTAACAATCTGAGCAACTTTTTCATGGATCACAATCTAAGAAATCTTATGCTTTAGCCGTCTAAAATACACAGAGGGTGTCTTCCATGCTCCTGCTATAGTATTTAAATTTATTTGAATAAAATTCAAAACACTAACAATAACATACAAAGCCATTTACAATTCTGCTCTGAACTACATCCCCAAACTTATCTCCAAATATCACCCAAACCATAGTCTCCACTCCTCCCAAGACCTTATGCTTTCTAGCTTCCTTGTCTCTTCCTCCCATGCTCATCTCCAGGACTTCTCCAGAGCCTCTCCCATCCTCTGGAAATCATTACCCCAATCCGTCCAGTTATCTCCTACTCTGTCCACTTTTAGACGATCCCTGAAAACTCATCTCTTCAGGGAGGCCTATCCTGCCTTCAGCCAACAAGCAAATCTTCTACTCCCCTCATCAGTTCATCCTTCACAGTCCCTACTTTTTGTTTCACCAGCTCCTCCCTCTTAGATTGTAAGCTCGCAGAAGCCGGGCCCATCTAACCCTCCTGTTTTGAATTGTACTGTCGGTGTATTGTCACCCTTTATATTGTAAAGCATTGCACAAGCTGTTGGCGCTATATAAATTCTGTATAATAATAATAATAATAATAGTATTCTCGAGCATTATAACAAAAGATATGCAAAGTCTTAGGCCGCGTACACACGCGCGGACTGTTTGCCCAACCTTGTTCGTCAAACAGTTTCGGCAAACAGTCCGCTCAAAATTTGCATGAACGGACTTGACCACACACGAGCAGACTGTTTCAGCGAACTGTTTGCCAAACAGTCCGCTCAACTTTTGAAATGAACGGACTCGCCCACGTAAGGAGGAGGCAAATCCGCCCATTTCGAGCGCGTGTACAGGTAGGCGGGGCCCGCGAAGGAGACGTCGCGGGCTCCGCCGCCTGGAATGGGCTTAAAGGGGAACCCCAACGCCGAAAAAAATCGGCGTGGGGGTTCCCCCAAAGTCCACACCAGACCCTTGTCCGAGCACGCTACCCGGCCGGCCAGGAAAGGGGGGCGAGCGAGCGCGCCCCCCCTCCTGAGCCGTACCAGGCCGCGTGCCCTCAACATGGGGGGTGCCTTGGGGAAGGGGGGGCCGCGCGGCCCCCCCACCCCAAAGCACCTTGTCCCCATGTTGATGAGGACAAGGGCCTCTTCCCGACAACCCTGGCCGTTGGTTGTCGGGGTCTGCGGGCGGGGGGCTTATCGGAATCCGGGAGCCCCCTTTCAGAAGGGGGCCCCCGGATACCGGCCCCCCACCCTATGTGAATGAGTATGGGGTACAATGTACCCCTACCCATTCACCTGTGAAATAAAGTACAAAAAAAAAACACAACACAGGGAAAAAATATTTTATTGCACAGCTCCGGGGGTCTTCCGTCTTTGGGGGTCTTCTCGCCGGACTCCTCCACTATCTGTGTGTAGCTCTTTTGCTAGCGGAGGAGTCCGGCTTTCTTCCTCCCCGCCGCCGGCCTCTTCTCCCGACTTCGGGGGTCTTGTCCCCCTCTTCGGTTCTTCTGCCGGGCCACCGCGCCTTCTTGTAGCTCTTTTACAGGCGGTGGCCCGGTCCTCTGTCGCCGCTGCCTTCCGTTCTTCTGTCGCCGCCTTCGGTTCTTCTGCCGGGCCACCGCGCCTTCTTGTAGCTCTTTTACAGGCGGTGGCCCGGTCTTCTGTCGCCGCTGTCGTCGCCGCCGCCGCCGCCGCCTTCCGTTCTTGTTCTTCTTCTTGTTCTTCTTCTTCTTCTCCAGGAGATGTTGACTCGACGAGCTCTCCGGCCGGAATGCCAGAGACGCGCTGTGCGGTCACTTATATAGTGACAATGGGGCGGTGTCACATGGTATATGTCACATGGGTTGGTCACATGGGTTGATGTCACATGGGGACTATGACATCGTAAGGGGGCGGGGTCACCATGTGACCAACCCATGTGACATATACCATGTGACACCGCCCCATTGTCACTATATAAGTGGCAGCGGAGCGTGTCCCTGGCATTCCGGCCGGAGAGCTCGTCGAGTCAACATCTCCAGGAGAAGAAGAAGAAGAACAAGAAGAAGAACAAGAACGGAAGGCGGCGGCGGCGGCGGCGACGATAGCGGCGACAGAAGACCGGGCCACCGCCTGTAAAAGAGCTACAAGAAGGCGCGGTGGCCCGGCAGAAGAACCGAAGGCGGCGACAGAAGAACGGAAGGCAGCGGCGACAGAAGACCGGGCCACCGCCTGTAAAAGAGCTACAAGAAGGCGCGGTGGCCCGGCAGAAGAACCGAAGAGGGGGACAAGACCCCCGAAGTCGGGAGAAGAGGCCGGCGGCGGGGAGGAAGAAAGCCGGACTCCTCCGCTAGCAAAAGAGCTACACACAGATAGCGGAGGAGTCCGGCGAGAAGACCCCCGAAGACGGAAGACCCCCGGAGCTGTGCAATAAAATATTTTTTCCCTGTGTTGTGTTTTTTTTTTGTACTTTATTTCACAGGTGAATGGGTAGGGGTACATTGTACCCCATACTCATTCACATAGGGTGGGGGGCCGGTATCCGGGGGCCCCCTTCTGAAAGGGGGCTCCCGGATTCCGATAAGCCCCCCGCCCGCAGACCCCGACAACCAACGGCCAGGGTTGTCGGGAAAAGGCCCTTGTCCTCATCAACATGGGGACAAGGTGCTTTGGGGTGGGGTGGCCGCGCGGCCCCCCCTTCCCCAAGGCACCCCCCATGTTGAGGGCACGCGGCCTGGTACGGCTCAGGAGGGGGGCGCGCTCGCTCGCCCCCCTTTCCTGGCCGGCCGGGTAGCGTGCTCGGACAAGGGTCTGGTGTGGACTTTGGGGGAACCCCCACGCCGATTTTTTTCGGCGTTGGGGTTCCCCTTTAAGCCCATTCCAGGCGGCGGAGCCCGCGACGTCTCCTTCGCGGGCCCCGCCTACCTGTACACGCGCTCGAAATGGGCGGACTTTCCGAGCGGGAACAGTTTGCTCATTTCGAAAGTAGCCTACACACGGGCGGACTGTTCGCTCAAACACAGTTTCAGCGGACAGTTTTTCGGAATTTCCGAAAGACTTTGTCCGTCCAACTGTCCGCTGAAACTGTCCGCTGAAAGCCCACACACGGGCGGACTGTCCGCCCAAACACTGTTCAGCGGACAAGGTTGGGCGAACAGTCCGCCCGTGTGTACGCAGCCTTACAGTGTGTTTTCTTTAGAACACTGTCACAGTATGAGTAGTAGAAACGCATGTATCCTCTCAGCATGCTGCACAGAAGAAAATTTTCTTTTTGTTCAAAAGCAGTGGTCTCTCTGCAGTGGTCTGAAATGCCCCTTGCTAAGTCAGGACTAGAGCTCTCTAATCAGCAGGGAGCATGAACTTTTGTTGAATACAGAGTGATTGGATTGCCTCAGGGGGAAGTGTCAGAGCTCCGCAGAGAGACCACAACACACAAAGCAAAAATACTGCTCTACAACATGCTGGCAAAAAAAAAAGGTTTTTCTACTGAGGCTGTGGCTTTAAAAATTATTGGACTTTAATGCATGTGTCCAGCCAAACCATTCTTTTGTGCTTTTTTTCTTATTGAGTGAGCAAAAAATTGGAATCCCTGGTGGGATTTGCTGCTCTCCATATTTCCAATAGAGACCTTTTTTAATTTGAATATATATCCCTTCTTAAAAGAAATTGCAATGCAAGGGTTGGTCTCATTTGCGTTTAGCAAAAGGCAAAATTGGAAAAAACAAAAACAAATTTTTGATGTCTTGGGCATTCAGGTATGAGCCAATAACTCTAATTTGTTACATTAAGAGGTCTGAAAATGATCCAGCTGTGAAATCTTTCCAGTTCCTGGGTTATCAATAGAGAGTTATGTTCAAGCTGAGAAATATTTTATACACATCAGCAGCCTCAGTGGAGCAGAATAAAAGAGTTGAAAATTAAGGAATCGTTCTGTCTCCTTAGTGTGGGTGGTTAAACGTTCCTGGGGTATCTGTATAGCATTTTACATTTACTATTATAGTATACTGTATGGGTATATCATTCTAGTATATTGTCTATTTATTTATGATTATTTTTCATTAACAAACTAAGAGATGATTTAGTACATTTAAGAAAATCAGAGCTGTACTTTACAAATGTGCCTTTCCCTCCCCCTGCTTTGAGAATCTACTCAGAGCCATTCAGTTTTATAATTGAATGGCAAAAATCTGCTGGGGAGGAGTGGAGACTAGTCACATGACCAGTCAAAATCAAGTGATTGGCATCTCCTCCAATCATAGATTTATTTTTGCAGTGTAATGAGGTGAGTGAACTCCATTGGACACCACAGGCTTTAACCACTTCCCACCCGGCCAATGTACATATACAGCCAGGTGGGCGCTCTCTCCTTCTGAGTGGACGTTCAGGAATGTCCTTCAGAAGGAGGAGGATCGCGCGCATGCCTGCACGCCCACGCAGCACCGCGATCCCGATGCGCTCATGTCACCCGGACATGGCGCATCTCTGATTGGCAGGAGGGCTCTGTGATTGACCCTCCTGATCACATGACGGCTGTGTCCAATCACAGCCATCATGTGATGTAAACACAGAGCCGGTTGCTAGGCAATCGGCTCTCCTCTCCTTAGACGGAAGTTGCCAGTGAGGAGAAGAGAACAGATCGTTGAGCCGGCTGGTGATCAGTGAGTATGTGCTGGACATTTTTTTTTTTTTACCAAAAACATGTAGCAGAATACATTTTGGCTTAAATTTATGACAAAATTTTATTGGATTTATTTTAAAATAGAAAGAAGAAAATATATATTTTTTCCAAATTTCCACTCTTTTTACGCTTATATTGCAAAAAAATTAAAATGGAGTCATGAATAAATACAACCAAAATAAAGCTCTGATTGTGCAACCAAAATGATAAAAATTTAATTTGGGTAGAATGTAGCATGACCACGCAATTTTCATTGAAAATGCGAGAGCGATAAAAGCTGAAAAATGGTCTGGGAAGGAAGGGGCGAAAGTGCCCAGTATTGAAGTGGTTAATAATAGGTTAATTTTAAACTAAGCATGTCTAGGGACTCTGATATGCAGATCTTTCCTTGGTACAATTAGGCTACTTTCACACTGAGGTGCTTTTCATGCATTTTAGCACTAAAAATAGCGCTTGTAAAGCACCTGAAAACTGCCTCCCATTCATCTCAATGGATGCTTTCACACTGGGGCGTTGCGCTGGCGGGGCGTTGAGAAAAGTCCTGCAAGCAGCATCTTTGGAGCTTGTTTGTAATGCAGAAAAAGTGCTTAAGAAATGCCAGAGTCCATTGAAATGAATGGGAAGTGCTTTAAAAGTGCCTTAAAATCACATGAAAACCGTCCTGAACTTGTGGGAAGGTCACATGACTGCAGTGCAGTGTAGGATACTGGAATACAGGAAATCCTGTTGAGAGGTGTTGAGGAGAGAGACAAGAGAGCATGGAAGCTGAAGATAACTGGATGCAATCCAGTGGAAAAAATTTGGCAAGACCATCCAGATTCAATGCAGCAGCAATAGAACCGGAGGAGTTTATTCAATTAATGCGGGACCACCTTGAAGTTCGGGACACCAAAAATCCCTGGAATGCCAACCACAGCAGAAGTCTTTAGGATGGTATGCTGTTCCTGAACATCATATTGAGGACTAGAATGACCTTCCAAGAAAAGAAAAAGCTGCCAAAGGTGAGTAGCAATCCCATAATCCTTGGCAAATAAGCAGGAGTGTGATTCCCACTCCCGCTAATCCAAAACCCCATAGCTAACCATAATCCCAGTCAGAATAGTCCCAAAACACAAAAGTGTAACTCTAATCCCACTCAGAATAGCCCCAAAACACAACATTTTAACCCTAATCCCAGTCAGAATTGTCCCAAAACACAAAAATGTACCCCTAATCCCAGTCCCTCCGGTCCAAAACCCCAACCCTAACCCTAATCCCAGACCTTCTAGTACCAAACCTCCAACCCTAACCCTAACCCCAGTCCTGGTAGTCCCAAACCCCAACCCTAACCCTAATCCAAGTCCCTCTAGTCCCAAACCCCCAACCCTAACCCTAATCCCAGTCCCCATAGTCCCAATCCCCCAACCCTAACCTTAATCCCAATACCTCTAGTCCCAAACCCCAACCCTAATCCCAGTTCCTCTAGTCCCAAACCCCAACCTTAACCCTAATCCCAGTCCTGGTAGTCCAAAACCCCAACCTTAACCCTAATCCAATTCCCTCTAGTCCCAAACCCCCAACCCTAACCCTAATCCCTGTCCCAGTAGTCCCAAACCCCCAACCCTAATCCAAGTCCCTCTAGTCCCAAACCCCCAACCCTAACCCTAATCCCAGTCCCGGTAGTCCCAAACCCCCAACATTAATTTTAATCCCAGTCCCTCTAGTCCCAAATCCCAACCCTAATCCCAGTCCCCGTAGTCCCAATCCCCCAAACCTAACCTTAATCCCAGTACCTCTAGTCCCAAATCCCCAACCCTAACCCTAATCCCAGTCCCGGTAGTCCCAATCCCACAACCCTAATCCTAATCCCAGTACTGGTAGTCCCAAACCCCCAACCCTAACCCTAATACCAGTCCCAGTAGTCCCAAACCCCTAACCCTAATCCCAGTCCTGGTAGTCCCAAACCAAAGTCATCGTAAATTGATGTATATAATTGTTATTATTGAACTCCTAAAGAAAGTATAAACAACATCAAAGTAATCATGTTGTTATTGTATACAGCAATAAACAAATATTTAGAATCGATAACAATATGCAATTATTTTTGAAAGTATATACTTGAAAACAAGAAAAAATATTCAATGACAACATAGTAATGATCATTTTTATTTGATATGTATAAGTTTTAAATTATATTTCCCCGCCAATTTACTGCTCCAGCAGGACTCATAAAATAATCTGCCAAATCATCCCTAATTCTGAAACCCACTGTTGGACCACAGACATGAGGGAAATCAACAGGTTCTAAATTGTGAGCCAATGTGTTCTCAAAATTGATACCATCTCTATCCCTTACCACATTGTGCAACACACATGCTGCCTTTATTAATTTGCATGCATTTTCGACCTTGAGATTCATAGGTTTATGGAATATTTGCCATTTGTTGGCAAGAATGTCAAAGGATCATTCAACCAGCCTACCTGCCCAACAGAGACGATAATTGAAGTTTCTCTTCCGGGTGTCAAGATTCCTCCATGAGTAGGACTTCATTAAATGTTTGTTGATAGAGAAAGCCTCATCAGCCATGAAAACAAATGGCATATCTGGACTTTCTGTACCGAGTAATGGTCGGGTTTCAGGCAAATCGAGTTGATTAGATTGAAGACACTTTCTAAATGTTGAATTCAGGAAAAGTCTGCAGAACTCCCAATGCTCCTACATCAATAAATATGAATTTATAGTCTGCACCAACCACAGCCATTAGCACAACAGAATTTTTTTTTGTAATTATAATATTGGTTACCACTGTGGCAGGGTTTCATTAGCCAAATGTGTTTTCCATCAATTGCTCCCAGGCAGTTTGGAAAGTTGGTTTTGCTTCAGAACTGCTTAGCAACATCATTCTATTTCTCTTTATTTGGAATAGGCATGAATGTAGTTTTCAAATTCCAAATAGCATCACATATTAAATTCACAATTTCTCCAATTGTCAATATTCGATGAATTCAATGAATTTGATGAATTCAGAATTCATAGTGTAATGATGTATAGGTATTTTCTGTGGCAAGATATCTGTAATAAAACAAAAATATCTTATTTCTTTCAGTACGACTAATAAAGAAAACGTGGAAGACTATGAGGAATATCTATAGGAGAGAACACAATCTACAAACTAAGATACAGAGTGGTTCTGGTGGAAAGAGAAAGGAGAGAGTGTATTGTCACTATGAGGAGCTCATGTTCCTGAAGCCAGTCATAGAGATGAGATCGTAAGCATAACAACATTTATGTAAATTTTATTATTTAGATAGCATTGTCTAATATTACATTTTTATTTTTAGGAGTGCACGGTATAACAACATTTTTACCAATTTTTACAAATTGTCTATTTTTTTATTTTCAGTACAGAAAGCAATATGGAGTCTGAAAGTAAGGAGGACCCTGAGGATGCAGAAGAGATCGATGAATTAGATGCAGCAGACAATTTGCAAATAAATGAAACTGAAGCTGAAACACCAGAAGCAACATTGCCCACCAACAGAGAAAAACAAAGGAAACTAACAAAACAACAACTGTCAGAGGACTTCCTATATGTTGTTAAACAATTGTTTAACAAACAACAAAAAGATGAAGAAGAATTGCCTTTGCCAGAAGCATGGTTCCTCAAATTTCCAAAGTATCATCTGATTATCAATGTGAGATGCGCTCTGAAGTAATCCATCTCATTCATTACTACCAGCAGCAATCTGCACAAAATATAGATGCACTGTATTAAGGCAACATTACTAACCAGTTTTCTGGGAGGTACGATGATCCAGGTACCTCACACTCACACACATACCCATCTGCTGCAACTTCCAGATTTCAAATCATGCCCCAAAGGTTTAACCAACCACATTTTCAGGGAGGAGCTTATGAAATGCAGCAATATATTTAACATGTCTAACCTCCCCCTCCCACCCCTCTAGAAGAGATACACCATCCTCCTCCCTCCTGTCATAATCCGTGACAGTTTTTTTTTATATCTTTTTTGTAACTTTTTTTAATGTTAATAGAATGTTTTCCTAAAAATGCACGTGTTGATGGTATATGTTTTGAACATGTTGTGCATTTTTGTTAAGATATATATGCAATCATACATATATAATTGTTGTCAAATTTTTTTATGGCCATTTTATTACATGCTTAAATGTGCACTTATGAATTATTCATATATACTTACCATAGCGTTATAAGTTCACATGGTGATATTGCCACCCTGCAATTGTTATCCTGTCTTAACATGTCAGGGGTTAAGATGTCAAGCAGAAAGTCAAATCTGGTAAAGGAAATAGGAAAATTGTTTTTAAAACTTTAGAAAATCCCCTGTTAACCATAATCCAAACACAACACTTTGTTAACATGAACCCTATTCTAATCCTATAGGTAACCCTATACTAACTGAACAAAGCCAAACTTTATGCTTACTCTATGACAATCTTAACTCAAATCGGATTAGGGTTAGGGATTTGGGACTAGTTGAAATGGGATTATGGTTAGGTTTAGTGATTCGGGACTAGTAGGGGCAGGATTAGGGTTAGGGATTTGGGACTAGTAGAAGTAGGGTTAGGGATTTGGGACTAGTGGGGGGGGCGGGATTAGGGTTAGGGATTTGGGGCTAGTGGGGGCGGGATTAGGGTTAGGGATTTGGGACTAGTGAGGCAGGATTAGGGTTTGGGATTTGGGACTAGTAGAAGTAGGGTTGGGGTTAGGGATTTGGGGCTAGTGGGGGAGGGATTAGGGTTAGAGATTTTGGACTAGTAGAAGTGGGATTAGGGGTAGGGATTTGGGACCAGGGGGTGGGATTAGGGTTAGATTTAGGGATTTGGGACTAGTGGGGGTGGGATTATGGTTAGGGATTTGGGACTACTGGGGGCGGGATTAGGGTTTGGGATTTGGGATTAGTGGGGGTGGGATTAGGGTTAGGGATTTGGGATTAGTAGAAGTGGGATTAGGGTTAGGGTTAGGGATTTGGGGCTAGTGAGGGTGGGATTAGGGTTAGGGTTAGGGATTTGGGACTAGTGGGATTAGGGTTAGGGATTTGGGGCTAGTGGGGGCAGGATTCAGGTTAGGGATTTAGGACATGTAGAAGTGGGATTCAGATTAGGGTTGGTTTGGGATTTGGGAATAATCTCAATGGGATGAGATATTATCACTTATGTTGCCATGCTCATCCACGTGTAATTTTTGAACTTTACTGGGTGCTAGACATGTGCATTCGTTTTCGTCCGAATGCATTTTCGTCCGAATTTCAGCTATTTTCGTTTTGACAAACGATAACGAAAGCACAGAATCCGAAAAACGAAAGATCCAACATAAATAAATGCTTTATTTTCGTTTTCATTGTTACAACAGTTCGATATAGAATAGGAGATTCGACGTGACTCTGACAATAACAATCTGTCTATAGAACCTGTGGTCGAATGTGCCTAACCTTACCTCTATTAGTCCAAGATTATATAGAGAAAATATTCACAGAGAAAAAAGATTTGACAGAGAGAAAAGATTCTGCAAGTTACTGTCCTAAAAAGTGTTTGGGGACCCGGGTCCTGCCCCAGGGGACATGTATTAATGCAAAAAAAAGTTTTAAAAATGTCAGTTTTTTCGGGAGCAGTGATTTTAATAATGATTAAAGTGAAACAATAAAAGTGTAATATTCCTTTAAATTTCGTAGGGGGGGTGTCTATAGTATGCCTGTGAAGGGGCTCATGTTTCTGGTGCTTAGAACTGTCCCTGCACAAAGTGTCATTTATGCAGGAAAAAAAGTCCTTTAAAATCACTCGCAGCTATTATGAATTGTCGGCTCCGTAATACAGAGAACACTCATTGAAAGTCATTGATAAAAAAATAAATAAAAAATAAAGCGTGGGGGTCCCCCAAATTCAATTACCAGGCCCTTCAGGTCTGGTATGGATATTAAGGGGAACCCTGCCTCAAATTTAAGAAACAATTTGACGTGGGGTTCCCCCTAAATATCCATAACCAGACCCTTCAGGTCTGGTATGGATATTAAGGGGAACCCCGCGTCAAATTTTAAAAAAAAATTGACGTGGGGTCCCCCTAAAAATCCATACCAGACCCTTTATCCGAGAACGCAACCTGGCAGGCCGTAGGAAAAGAGGGGGGGACGAGAGCGCCCCCCCTCCCCCCTCCTGAACCGTACCAGGCCACATGCCCTCAACATTGGGAGGATGCTTTGGGTGTCTGTGACCCCTCAAAGCACCTTGTCCCCATGTTGATGAGGACAAGGGCCTCATCTCCACAACCCTGGCCGTTGGTTGTGGGGGTCTGCGGGCGGGGGGCTTATCAGAATCTGGAAGCCCCCTTTAACAAAGGGACCCCCAGATCCCGCCCCCCCCCTGTTTGAAATGGTAAGGGGGTACAAAAGTACCCCTACCATTTCACAAAGAAAGTGTAAAAAATAGTTAAAAAAGACAAACACACTTTTGAAAAATTCCTTTATTAAAAAGAAAAAAAAGAAAAAAAGATTCCAGCGGTGCTAATCCACTCTTGCTATCCAGTGACGGACGGTCATCTCTCCAGTGATGGCTCATCTGAATCAGCGCAGTGAATCCATCCTTCTTCTGTCTCCAAGGAGGAGACACTGCAGGGATTCCGGCGGCCTGACGTTTCTTATATACGGAGGGCGGGGCCTCCCGTCACCTGACCCCGCCCCCCTCTGACGCAAGGGGAAACCCGGGGTTCCCTGTGACGTATGGGTGACCCCGAACCCCTCTAATGTAACACAGGCAGGTTTCCGTTACATCAGAGGGGGCGGGGTCACCCATACGTCACGGGGAACCCCGGGTTTCCCCTTGCGTCAGAGGGGGGTGAGGTCAGGTGACGGGAGGCCCCGCCCTCCGTATATAAGAAACGTCAGGCCGCCGGAATCCTTGCAGTGTCTCCTCCGTGGAGACAGAAGAAGGATGCTGCGCTGATTCAGATGAGCCATCGCTGGACCCCGGAGAGATGATCGTCCGTCGCTGGATAGCAAAAGTGGATTAGCACCACTGGAATCTTTTTTTATTTTTTTTTTATTTTTAATAAAGGAATTTTTCAAAAGTGTGTTTGTCTTATTTAACTATTTTTTACACTTTCTTTGTGAAATGGTAGGTGTACTTTTGTACCCCCTTACCATTTCAAACAGGGGGGGCGGGATCTGGGGGTCCCCTTGTTAAAGGGGGCTTCCAGATTCTGATAAGCCCCCCACCCGCAGACCCCCACAATCACCGGTCAGTGTTGTGGGGATGAGGCCCTTGTCCTCATCAACATGGGGACAAGGTGCTTTGAGGGGTCACAGACCCCCAAAGCATCCTCCCAATGTTGAGGGCATGTGGCCTGGTACGGTTCAGGAGGGAGGGGGGCCGCTCTCTAGTCCCCCCCTCTTTTCCTGCGGCCTGCCAGGTTGCGTTCTCGGATAAAGGGTCTGGTATGGATTTTTAGGGGGACCCCCACGTCAATTTTTTTTTAAATTTGATGCGGGGTTCCCCTTAATATCCATACCAGACCTGAAGGGTCTGGTTATGGATATTTGGGGGGAACCCCACGTCAAATTGTTTCTTAAATTTGAGACAGGGTTCCCCTTAATATCCATACCAGACCTGAAGGGCCTGGTAATTGAATTTGGGGGACCCCCACGCTTTTTTATTTATTTATTTTTTTATCAATGACTTTCAATGAGTGTTCTCTGTATTACGGAGCTGACAATTCATAATAGCTGCGAGTGATTTTAAAGGACTTTTTTTCCTGCATAAATGACACTTTGTGCAGGGACAGTTCTAAGCACCAGAAACATGAGCCCCTTCACAGGCATACTATAGACACCCCCCCCCCCCCCTACGAAATTTAAAGGAATATTACACTTTTATTGTTTCACTTTAATAATTATTAAAATCACTGCTCCCGAAAAAACGTCCGTTTTTAAAACTTTTTTTTGCATTGATACATGTCCCCTGGGGCAGGACCCGGGTCCCCAAACACTTTTTAGGACAGTAACTTGCAAATTAGTCTTTAAAATTAGCACTTTAGATTTTGAACGTTGGAGTCCCATAGACTTTAATAGGGTTCTAAAGTATGCTATATACTAGCTCCGTCGAATCTTCTTTATACATTCGACACCATAAGCCTTCAAAGACAGATTCGACCGTAATTCATGTGGATTTTCGGACGAATGCAATTTTTGAACGAAAAACTAAATAAATAAAAACTAATTTCGGGAGTAACTAAATAAATTTAGGTTTTCGGACGAAAACTAAATTCCGAAACGAAATATTTTACTCTGCTCATGTCTACTGGGTGCTCTCTCAAGTCCTGATAGAGCAACACAAATTGTCCTCTTGAGGAATGTGTTTGTAGGATGGGATGGATCCAATAGTGACGATCTTGCCTCTGTTTTAGGATATGTTCCCAAAACATTAGCACAAAAAATAACAGCAGCTCAGTAAACTCCATTTTCTCTTTGTTCAGTCACTTCACCCACGGAATACCAGGAAGTGTACAGGATGTGATGTAATGGGGTGGGATTGTAAGCTAATGCTAACACGTAGATAGGAATTTAAGATGGAAAAAAATGTATTTGGATATAATGTTTATGGCTTAGAAATTCTGTTCAGTGGGTCCTAGGGGAATATTTCAAAACAAATCACACAGCTATTCATCCTGCTATAGAAAATTCTGTGTGAATGCTGGAAAAATCAAATGTTACTAGGCTATTTTCTCTCCAAATTGAATGTTCTTCATTCATAAGAACAGTGTAAATTGAGAAAAAAACTGCATTATGGCCACTAGATGGAGCTGATGATCATGGGAAATAAATATTTATACTTACTGCCTCAATACTCCACCTATGAGCCCTCATCACTAATACAAGCAGTGGAGGCACTAATGCAATCAGTGGAGGAGTTATACAAAATGTAAATTCCTTGAAGAGTGGATTTAGGCCTGGAGGAGTGGGTGTTCCTAGGCAGTCTGCATTTGCATGAATGTTCACAAGTAATGCTGACCCTCCATGATTGAAAGCAAACTGAAATTAAAATAATGAAAGAAGCAGGTGAAGGATAGTAAGACTGGTGTAGAAAGAACTAGATGACCTTGGATGTCCACAAGTCAGAAAATGAGACAGCATCTATTTGACTTATTACAGTATAGCAACATAGAGCCTGTACCCCTATGCAAGACTGAAGGTAATGCTGGAATTCAGATTTGTAGCCATGTGAGATTTCATTCAATGGGTTTACATACACTTTAAAGACTAAGTGCAGCCAAAATCACAAACAGAAAAATCAGGGACATAACATACAGTCAGTAGAATGTGCCCCTTGTGCTGATTGCTCTTTTCTTAGTAAAAATTGTCTTCGGTCCTGCCTGCCTCCGGCCATGCCACTCTAATCTTCCAGTGTGGCAGGAGTAATACAATTAAGGGGCCGTCATAGGTTTTCATCAAGAGAGCCTGACTATTCCCAAGCTTTTCACCTAGCTCTGCCATTCGTAGAACCTATACTACAGCTTGTTTCTATGAATAAAACAGGATCTAAAAATGGAGGATAGGCAAATGATTGAAAGGTCCGCCCCTCCTTTCATAGACCATGATCCATTCATAGAAGCTGTAGTACGGATTCTATGAGTGGAGTAGCTGGGCGAAAAGAGTAATCATAGTCTCTTGATGAGAGCCTATCACAGCCCCTTAGTTGTATTACCCAAGAAGATTTTTTTCACCAACAGATCAGGAATCAGCACAATGACTGTAAGTTATGTGCCTTTTGTTGATGTTTCTGTTTTGTGATTTTGGCTGCACTTGCGCTTTAATAGCTTTTTTTATGAATGCAGTAATTGGTGTGGCTGAATAACTTTAATACTGATTTTGAGCCTAACTTATTTCTATGAAATCTTGCAGTATTCTGCTTCTGCTATCTAAGCACTGAAAAGGTCATCTCTATAACTGATCCAGTTGTGGTGAGATAACTTGAATAAGGTCTCAGTATCTTGGCAGACAGTGACTTATCCAAATGACATCTTGCTGATCATAGAAAGCTTTAAACTAAAAACTTGTGCAGATCATAACAGATGCACTGACGGACACTGATAGACTGCAATGATGTGGTGGCACTAATAGGCACTGATAAGGAGGCACTAATATGCACTGATATGCGACACTGATAGGCAATGATGGGCGTCACTGGTAGGCACTGGTAGAGAATAACTGGTGGGCACTAACCGACATCACTAATGGAGCTGCGCTGACAATCATTTCACTGATCATCAGTGCAGATATCCCCACTGAGAAATGTCGCTTATCGGCTCTCCTATCCTCTGATAACTGGCACTTTTTATTTACACTTTGATCAGCTGTGATTGGGTACAACTGATCACATGGTAAAAAGCCTACGTCATAGGCTCTTTACTATGAGCCGTGCCAGGGAACCATGCTGTGGAACAGCCTCCCTGCTGAGCTCCAGGAGGCTCCTACCATCTTGGTCTTCCACAGGAAACTAAAGACTTGGCTCCTCAAACAAGCCTGCATAGCCTCTCTTGTTCCATCTCCCATGCTGCTTCCCTGCTGCTGTCTCCTCCTAGCCCCTGTTATTTTTTCCAGGGACTCCGCCAAGCACATTGGGACCTTACGGGGTAAATAACCGTGCTATATCAAGGTGCTACTCAACTCAACCCAACTCAACCTTGATCGGAAATGTGGTGTGTCCGAGGAACACACCGCACCACCGATCACCGCGCTGCGGACCCCTGGAATGGGGGGGCGAGCACGAGCTGCTTGTTCTGAGCGGACGTCATGTGACGTCCGCTCAGAACAGTGAAACCAACATTTGGCTGTCATTATGTTATAGCCTGGGTTGGAAGTGATTATACAAAATCATCATATTCTATAGCACTTTACAAAACAATATGCATAAAATAAATAAATGCATAGTATAGAGATTGTAAAAATCCATGTCATAAGGATATGGCCTCATGAGTATGACCAATTGTGTAAAACTGGGTTGCATTATATTAAGCTCATTTTACATCGAGCTGTGTAATCTTTGAGGCCTCTTGCGATCTGCATAGTTCCACATGTTTGCTTGTCAAACTGCTGTGTGTCCTTTCACTTGCAAAGATGTAGACGAAGAGTAGAGGTAATGACCAAGTTTAATGTTTTCAAGTCTACTTCTTTACATTCAGTGTTGGCTTTGATGCAGACCTTATTTAATCTCAGGAAAAAAATAATAATTCTGCCTCCCTCTAATATATTTGTTTTCTGTCACCGCATAGTCGCTTTTTATCATTTTCACCGTTAAATCAAGTGAAGTAAGCAGAATTTTCTGCATAGTTCTACTTTTCAGGGGAATGTTCAAAGTTAGGAATGTAAAATGAATAGATAAAAAAAAAAATATGTGGAGTTGTTCTAGAAGGTCAGTGCACTTAGAGAAACACAAGAAAAGAGATAATGTCAGTTAGCGGAAATGAAATGCTTACTGGGTAAAAAAAAAAAAAAAGCAATAATACTAAGGCCTTGATCACACTGTACGGAAATCCAAAAAGCAATGAGGCAATAGTCATTAGAGACAACACTTTGTTCACTGCTGAAGCCCCCTTCTTTGATGGAAAAACAAGAGGGAGACAACATTCAAACACAGTTAGCATTCAGGCTCTTCCTCTACAGATCTGCCTACCATTCTGCTCAATACACACTTTTGAACCCAAATATTAGCCCTAGGAACAAGCATCAGTTAAGCTTTAACCACTTTACAACTGGGCACTTAAACCCCTCTCGTGACCAGACCAGCTTTCCGTGCTCTCACACTTTGAATGACAATTACTCAGCCATGTAACACTGTACCCAAATGAATTTTTGTCCTGTTTTTCCCACAAATAGAGTGTTCTTTTGGTGGTATTTGATCACTTGTGGGTTTTTTATTTTTTGCGCTATAAATGAAAAAAGACCGAAATTTTTTGCAAATTATTTTTTTTTTTCATGAATTTTGGCCACAATTTATAATGCTACAAATCTTTGATAAAAATAACCCAAATTAGTGGATATTATTTGGTCTTTGTGAAAGTTAGAGAGTCTACAAGTTGTGGTGCAAATCATACAAAATTGATCACACCTGAAGTACTGGTGGCCTATCTCATTCCTTGCGACCCGAACAAGTCAGGAAAGTACAAATACCCCCAAATGACCCCTTTTTTGAAAGTAGACATTCCAAGGTATTTAGTAAGAGGCATGGTGAGGTTTTTGATGTTGTAATTTTTTCCCACAATTCTTTGCAAAATGAAGATTTTTTTTCACAAAATTGTCATTGTAATAGGTTATTACTCTCACTTGGCATGTGTATACCACAGATGATGTCCCAAAATAAATTCTGCTACTCCTCCTGAGTATTACGATACCACATGTGTGGGACTTTTCCACAGCCTGGCCACTCAAAGAGGCCCAAAATGCAGGGAGCACCGTCACGTGTTCTAGGTGCATAAATTACACATCTATCTAATTTTGAAGGCCCTGGAGCACCAGGATAGTGGCACTGATGACAGATGGCACTGATACGTGGCACTGATGACATGTGACACTGATGACAGATGCCACTAATACGTGGCACTGATGACACGTGACACTGATGACAGATGGCACTAATATGTGGCACTGATGACATGTGGCACTAATACGTGGCACTGATGACAGATGGCACTAATACGTGGCACTGATGACAGATGGCACTGATACGTGGCATTGATGACACGTGACACTGATGACAGATGCCACTGATATATGGCATTGATGACGCATAACACTGATAACAGATGGCACATGAAACTGACAGGTGGCACTGATGACAGATGGCACTGATACGTGGCACTGATGACAGATGGCACTAATATTTGGCACTGATGACACGTGACACTGATATGACACTGATGACAGATGACATTATGTGGCACTGATGTGGTACTGATGACAGATGGCACTTATATGTGACACTGATGACAGATGGCACTTATACGTAGCACTGGGGACAGATGGCACTGACAGGTGGCACTGGGGCAAATGGCACTGACAGCTGGCACTGGGGACAGATGGCACTGACAGGTGGCACTGGGGACAGATGGCACTGACAGGGGGCACTGACAGGTGGCACACTGGGGACAGGTGGCACACTGGGGACAGGTGGCACTGGGGACAGGTGGCACTGGAGACAGATTGCAGTGGGGACAGGTGACAGTGAGGACAGATTGCAATGGAGACAGATTGCAGTGGGGACAGGTGGCAGTGACACTGTGGGACCTTTATTTATTTATTTATTTTTATCTACTTACGGCCGCTGCAGCCGCTAATCTCTCCCTCCTCACGCGCTGTCTGTGTGAGGAGGGAAAGCCGGCGATGAGAGATGATCTCAGATGTTTACATATGAGATCATCTCTCATTGGGCACACCGATCGCGCTGTAAATGGCCACTGTGATTGGCCGTTTACAGCGATCTGTGACTGGCTGTGTCCAGGGGACAAGGCCAGCACAGAACTTCCCTAATGCGCACTCGCGGGATCGTGCAACGCGGAAGTAAACAGGAGGACATCCAGGGACGGCCTCCCGGCAATTGGCATCTGTGCTGCGGCCGTCTTTCGGCTATAGCGCGGATGCCTAGTGGTTAATATTGATTGGACCCTGAGCAAAAATGTTCTTGGGGCCCCCAAATGCAATTTCACTCTCCACCTGCTCTGAGACATACAATAAATAACAGCTAGACTTAAAATTAGTTTACTGTATCAGATCAAGCAGCAACTGTGATTAGTTGCCAGGGGTTAGAGCATATCATTACTGCTTATTGATTGGTTGCTAGAGGTTAGAGCACGCATTATGGCTCACTGATTAGTTGCTAGAGTTTACAGCAAATGATTTCTGCTTGTTAATTGTCTGCTAGAGATTACTGTACAGTAATGCTGCTCACTGATTGGTTGCTAGAGATTACAGCACATCATCTCTTTACTGCAGGGGAGCATGATCTATATATGACTGCCACCTTTATTTACATATCAATGCCGGGAGCTGCAACTATTTACTTAGTATTGTCACCACTATTTAGATATGAATGCCGGCTATTTACATGTAAACATGGGGTCTGCAGGTGAATCATCTGTACACAACAATAGGGCAGAGTTAGGGCAGCATTAGTACCACAATGTCACCCAGAGATATCGGGACACAGCACAGGACTAAAACTTCAAGGGACAAGGGAATTTAAACTGGGATAGTTGGCAAATATGAGGCAGCTTGTCACATACCTAATGGCGAGTCTGGATTGCAGAAGGAGACTCGCGGCCCCTAATAGACAAGCCGGAGGTCAGAGGCAGGCAGAGAGCAGGGGAGGTCACAGGTTGGGCCAGGTCAAACACACACGATCAGATCAGGTCAGAAAGCAATCATGGGAATGCTGTAGATCAAGCAACAAGAGCTGAGGGGAGAACAAGGTTTAAATAGCTTGCCTGGTGACGGTAACCATGCGCGCGGACCGATGAGGAACTACTGCTCCCAGAAAGCCTTTCCTTACACAGCTGCTTTGGGCCCCAAAACAAAGACAGGGCCCAGCTGCCCCTTTTGCCTTGCCTTAAAGACAGCCCTGACTACACCGCCGCTTCCCATCCTGGTCTCTGCTGAACTTACCTCTATGGGTGATAAGATGTTAAGCAATCTGGGGATTTGAAGTCCCTGCTGGTCTTCATCTTCTCTCTGCAGCACTCCTGGGACAGATCAGATAAATTTTGGTTGGTGTAATCTGTCCCAAAGCTCTGATTCATGTGGAAGTTCTGCAGAAAGAAAAGGGGGAAGAGCAAGGATTTCAAATCCCTGCATGGGCACTGACAGCTCATAGCTTAGAGAGGTAAGTACAGTGGAAACCAGGGAAGTGGGTAGAGTGTATAGTGTTAGTTCGCCTTTTTTTTCTGATATACAGTTTTTTCTTATTCTCCCAAAAATGTCCCACAAATGCCTGTGGATCCTGTCATCAGGTGGCAATTGTGCTGCACTGCTTCAGAATTCAGAGCAAAGTTTTCATTCTCACATAGGTTGTGCTTGCGTGCTCGACAGTGGGATGAAAAGATGTGGCTACTAGCAATGTCAATGCTGTTTCAAAAGCCTGTAGCCTGTCAGTCAACACCTGGTCACACCTGGTCTGGCCCACTACTTCCTGGATTGGCAATACTGCCTCTGCTGCTAAAACCCACCCACTGTGAGCTGCAGTGTCTGGAAGGGTGAGCGTCTGAGACCCAAGTGAATAAGGAAAGGTATTTTTAGTTATCTTTATGAGGCTTGTGCTAGTAACTGTGTTTGGTACTTGTTTAGATTGTTATACAAGAGCTTTGATATACTTTGCATAGTAGTTTCAAAGTACTATGTATATTGTAAAACCCAAGCATACTGGAAGTTCAGAGTGTCTGTCCAAGAATATTATTACAGCGACACGCCAGAATCCAGAAAGTTTGATCTCAGGCAAGGTGGGACGCTGGATAAAAGAGAAAAGAGGATCCTCAATGGTGGAATAAGACACTAGTCAGAGGTCATCATTAGGGGCAGTCACATCGAGGAGTCTTACTCATGTGAGTCAATGCTAATTCAAAAGCCTATAGCTTGTCAATCAGCTCCTGGGCACACCTAGTCACGCCTATTGCTTTCTGGATTGGCAATACGGCCTCTGCCGCTAAAACCCTCCTACTGTGAGCTGCAGTGTCTGGGAGGGGGACCGGGTAAGACCCAAATGAAAAAGAATTTGGCTCAGTCAGAATGGTAAAGATATTTTTTGTTTACTTTAGGAGGCTTGTGCATCACATATTACCTGGGTATTACCTGGGTTTGGTACTTGTTTAACCACTTGCTTACTGGGCACTTAAACCCCCCTCCTAGCCAGACCGATTTTCAGCTTTCAGCACTGATGCAATTTGAATGACAATTGCACGGTTATACAACACTATACACAAATGAAATTTTTTGAATTTCTTTCCCCCAAATAGAGCTTTCTGGTATTTGATCACCTGTGCAATTTTTATTATTTGTTAAAAAAAAGTAAAAAGATGGAATTAAATTTTTTTTTTAATTTTGTTATAAAATTTTAAAACAGGTAATTTTTGTCTGTCATTGATGTATGCTGATGAGGCGGCAGTGATGGGCACTGATAGGTGTCAGCGATAGGCACTGATGGGTGACAGTGATGGCCACTGATGGGTGGCAGTGATGGGCACTGATGGGTGGCAGTGATGGGCACTGATCGGTTACACTGATAGGCAGCACTTCTATGTGGCACTCATTGGCATCACTGGTGGGCATTGATAGGTGGCACTTGTGGGCATTGATAGGTGGCACTTGTGGGAACTTTCATGTTCCAATTATGAGGCATAATTGCCTCTTCCTCTTAGGGACCGATGTCCCTTTAAGCTGAGCCAGTGATAGGCTTTTTTTTCTCCTCCGCTGTCAGCATGAGGAGAAAAAAAAAATGATCACCGAGCTTTTGTTTACATCATGTGATCAGCTGTCATTGGCTGACAGCTGATCACATGGTAAGGGGTTGGGACCAGCCCCTTACTCGGATGGGTGATCACCTGAGTCTCAGTGACTCGGTTATCACAGAACATTCTGCCCTGCAGAGCGCGCGCAGGGAGCATGAACAGGGGAGGCTGTCATATGATGGCCTCCCGGGAATTCACATGACGGCCACAGCGCGGATGTCAGATGGTTAAACTGTCATACAAGACCTTTTAGATGTACCTTGCATAGTAGATTCAAAGTACCACACCTTTCATAGTGCTTTAAAGCCCAAGCACACTGGAAGTTCAGAGCATCTACCAAAGAATATTATTACAAGGACACTCCAGTATACAGAAAGTTTGACCTCAGGCAAGGTGAGACGCTGCATAAAAGAGCAAAGAGGATCCCCAATGGTGAAATGAAATACTAGTTAGAAGTCATCATTAAGAGCAGTCACAGCTGGGAGTTTTACTCATGTAAGTCATTCATCAGCTGGTGTTCTCTTTAAATCAATGGAATTGACATCTGCTACTTTCTAGATACAATAAGGTTTGAGTTTGATCTTCAAATCCCAAAGGATTTTCATTCTTTTCATTCAACCCCCATCCCTCATCTTCATTAACTTTTCTGTGCGTCTTAGGTCCCTTGTGTTTTTCCAACTGCTTATTACTAATATCCATTTCTGAATTGTAAAAGCCTCATTCATAGTTATGTGGTGGTACCCATGTCTTTATGCATTTTTTTGAAGCAGACAGGAAAAGAAGTGAAAGCATGATGTCTCCTAGAATGATGGCCTTTCTCCACTATTCTATCTATCTATCTATCTATCTATCTATCTATCTATCTATCTATCTATCTATCTATCTATCTATCTAACAAAAATATAACACATTGGTGGTTATTTACAAAAGGCAAATCCCCTTTGCACCGCAAGTCCATTTGGAAGTGCAGTCACTCTAAATCTAAGGGGTAGATCTGAAATGAGTGGAAGTTCTGCTGATTTTGTCATCCAATCATGGGCAAGCTAAAATGCTGTTTTTATATTTTCCTTGCATGTCCCCCTCGGATCTACAGCAAAGTGGATTTGCCGTTAGTAAATAACCCCCATTGCAGCTTACCGATTCTTGGCTATGGAGGCTGCTTTTGTTATCTGTTTTAAAATGGTTCTAAACGCAGAAGGTTTTTTAGCTTAATGCATAATATGCATTAAGGTAAAAAACATTCTGTGTGCAACACCCCCCTTATACATACCCGAGCCCCATCTCAATCTATCGATGTGCACAAGAGCCTTGGCTTTTCTGGGACTCTGTCTCCTCATTGCCTGTGACGGCAGAGGACCCCATTGGCTCCCACTGCTGTCAATCACAGCTAGTGAGCCAATAAGGAGTGAGAGGGGGTGGGGCCAAGCCATGCCTTTGTGTGTGAATGGACATACAGAGCAACGGCTCTGGAGCGAGCCTTCAGAGCAAGCTGGCAGGACGGAGGGCCCTAAGAAGAGGAGGATTGGGGCAACTCTGTACAAACCCATTCCATGTTTGATATTTAACAAAAAATAAAACAAAAAACAAGCATCTAATATCACTTTAATTTCCTTTATTTTCGCATTCAAACACACTAAGACTTCCTGTCTTGGGGTGTCTCCTCTATCTATGGAGGAGCACAGGAGACACCCTTGGACAGCAGCACTGTCTGGAGAGGGTAGTGTTAGATGGACTAGTGGATTCAGGATGGACTGTACACAAGTCACTAACAAATTAAAGTCTAACTCCAACTAACACTTTTTTTTTTAGATTTGCAGAAAGTTGTTATCCTTTTGAGATAAAAGGTTTTACATACATGAATAGAAGTTGATCATTGTAAGTACCCATGTCAGTGTTAAGTGGTTTGTCTCAATCCTCTAACTGCCACTTTTACTAGACAGCTTTGTGTGTTAAAGCAAGATAAAATATAACAGCGGGATCACCAAGTTACAGGGATTTAGAAAAACAAAGACTACTTTGTTAATGCTACTGACAGACTGCATCACATCTCATTTTTATTTTGCCTTTACTACCACTTTAGTACCACTTTAGCACATTCAAGCACACAATTAACATATAAGGCAAAGAAAGTATATACATTTTATAATTCTTTCATTATATTTATTTCTTTCAGCCAAAAATCCATCTAATGTCATAAAATATCATTCAAATTTTTGTAAAACATATTTGATAAAAATGTGGGACCTATTTTCTGTCTAACATTTACTCCCCTCTAGCCATCAAGTACATATGAGACAGCAAACTCATGATGTAAAACTTTTCTCTTTACTCATTACATTCAATGTTTTCTGATAATCCTTAAAGTGGTTGTAAACCCTCCCCCACAACTTTGCCCCATCTAAATCAGCATAAAAAACCCTAATGAACACTGCTTTTAGATATCTCCTTACTTGCTTAGTACTATTGTAATCCTTTTTGTTCTTTAGAATGAAGTCACTGAGCATGCCCAGATCTCCCCTGATTTACGGCACACTCTCTATGTCTTATCTATCTGTTATCAGGACTTCCTACAGCACAACACTTAACTCCCAGGAGACTTCAGACTCATTCAGAGCTTCCTCCTACACACCATGTGACCATGTGACATGACATACAATGTAAACCTGGCCATTACTGCAGTCTTATCAGCTGAAGCTGATAAGACTGACAAAGGGAAACATTAGACATCGGCACAAGTAAATACTATGAAATAAAACAAGTCAGCTATGAACAGTGAAGCAGGGTTGCCATAGAAATGTTGGATTGAGAAGGCGGCTTGGTTAACAGTACAGGAAGTGCTCAATGTAAGGGCAGAAATACACTCCACTGTGGACTCAGAAAACAATACTTAAGATGGCCCTGTCTAACCCCTGGAAACAAGTTTTTTTAAAGTTTCTTAGAACAGTAAGTAGTATGCGATTTGGGCTGGATTACAGTGGCTATAGTCTGATAATTACTTATTATAATGGATTAAATGAAGAGAAGCATCAGAGTGGGAGAGTTTACTTCCTCTTTAATAAAATACTTGAACAAGAAACAACAAACTCTAAACACAGGCAACTAATCTCTTACATGTTATTTTAAAAATAATGCTTCTAGCAGGTATAAAATATAGCCACCTACAGAGCATTTATAGCCCCTTGTGGCCTGAACAATGGATTGTTCTGAACTGGCAGAGCTTTGACAACTCTGTGATAGAACGTGTTCCTTCTTCCTGTTGCACATTCCTATTGGTCAGTGAGAAAGCCCATTATAGTGATGCACCAACCTGGAATTGGGGGAAGGAAAGCTGGTTTTGATATAAGCAAGTACCTCTAGGTGCTATACCTAAATCTATTTATTTATACCTACTAGGAACTTTTTTAGCTGAACTCCCGACAAGCAGCTTACTTACTACACAATTAAAATCCATATACAATCCAGTGTTTAAACTGTTTAACCTGCCATAACATTTCAAATTATACACTGTTCTGTGATACAGAAACCCCTGCCACACTGCACATCCTGATCGTATGCTTGTCGTGCTACCCCCAGAGGAGCTGCTGAATTGTTTTGTGATTTCTCTGTATATCCTGAAGATGACACACCTTGCTCACCCAGCTTTTACCAACACAGAAATTGCGGGTCGCAGTTTGGAGACCACTGCTCTAGACCATTTCTCCTTGCTTTGTTTCACCAGCCAATCACCTCCAGGATCAAATCAGACCTGACCAAGATGGCTGCTCCCTGCACTGGAGAAACTCCATAGATGAGTATTGCACTGCACTGGAGAAACTCCATAGATGAGTATTGCAAAGTGATCTCTTTAAAGATGACTGCTGCAAGTCTACTTTAACCCTCCTGGCGGAATTCCCAAGTGTGGCTTGGGGTTAAATTTCAGTACCATTAGCGGTAACCCTCAGGATTGAAATGCAGAATCCTGGTACAACATACTTACCTTGTCATCAGGATCCTGCGATGTCCCCCCTCCCCCCCCCCCACCCGCGCAGTGTCCTCTGTCTGATCATCCACCCAATGCTCTGTGTTCTGGGCTCCATTCCCTGCGAAAGTCACAGCAGGAAATTCAAAAAGTACAAAAAACATAACACATACAGTACAGTCTGTAAGATTACATTACTATATCAAATCATTTCACATCCCTTTTGTCCCTAGTACTTTGTCCAGTGCTCTGCCTGCACTTTTATATTATATGTAGCAGGCATGTAGTAATGAAATTTCTCCTTTTGGCCACAAGATGGAGACAGGGAGATGCTGACTGGTCCTTCCAGACACAGAGCATACTGGGAAAAAGGGGAGTTTCTGGAAGTGCTGGGGGATAAAAGAAAGACAGTGCTGACAGGAGACAGAGGAGAGGAGATTGCTTAAAAGAGAGGGAGATACCAAGGCTCAAAAAGTCCTTTGCTTGGACACAGTGACAGTTAACAGTGAGAGGAGGAGGAGTGTGTGAGGGGAAGGAACAGAGGTGCCAGAATGAGGAGAGAGACACATACTGACACCAGGGACTGTGTGCCCCAACAGAGGAGAAGGGATATCCTGAAGCCCAGCAAAAGGAGAGATGTGAAGAGAGTGAGAGAAAAACGCTGTGAGAGGGATTTTTGGAGTTGAGGGGAGAGAGAGACACACACTGACACCAGAGAGTGTGTGACCTATTATTAAGGAGGGAGATTTGTCTGAGGAGAGTGGGCTGAGGTACCAGTATCAGGCTAAAAGAGAGAGAGAGCCATCTAAAGGAAAGAGAACTTTCTAAAGGAGGGAGAGTTGTCTGAGGAGAGTGGGCTGAGGTACCAGCATCAGGCTAAAGGTGACCAGACTGTGTGGTGGAACTCCATCAGAGAGAGAGAGAGGCATGTTTTTCCTGAGATGACCAGGAGAGTGCTGCAAGAAGATAGAGACACTCTCCACCACTGTTAAGCTCAGGAACCCTGATTGGTAAACCAGGCAGCACCCAGCTCAGAGGAGACGACCCACGCCATTTCAGGGATCATGATATCCATTCAGGTATCCGGTCGGCCGCTGTCTCTTCACCTTGCGAGTTTTGCTACCAGGCATCTCGATCGGCCCTCAGAAGAGGATCCAGTGCTTTACAACATCACTAAGAGCATCAGGAGCCTGAACCAGCATCTGGGATTATAGTTGTGTCATCGCACAAAGGATTGGTGAGAGGGTGCAAACCCAACATCCTTCTTGACACCATACTGATACTACATGCAGACACCAATTTCCCTTTTTAGTGTCATGAGATGCTTGTTTGGAGCTACCATCTCTAGTAGTTTGCCCTTTTAAATCTCTACCCAATGGAACATTCTAGAGGGTTACTGCTCCACGAAAGCTTGTTCAAACCTACTCTTTTAAAACCAGGGCCCCACCGTTTTCTAGCAGAAGACACTAGTATTCTTCATCTCAGGACCTGCAAAAATTACAGAACTGTGCCTACTGTACTTGTGTAACCCTTTTATTTTCATAGCGTGTTTGCCACTCAAAGATGTTTGCCCCCCAGAAGGAGCCGAGAAGTTGACAAGTCTTCTCTCCTCCCTCTTAGCGCCTATGTTAAGGGCATATATATTACTTCCCTTTCTACACTTGCATTTGCTAAATATTGAAGGTTGTCTTTTCTAATGTATTAGTTATTTGTAGCAAGGTTTAACAGTGTTGTAAGTTTCTATATACTTTAAACCGTGCTAATATATTCAACTTATTTATCACTACCAGGTGTGTGTCTATTTTTGGTGATAATCCACAGCCAGGATAACAGTATTTACCGCATGTGTCCTTAAATGCGTTTGCAGTAATTTTATTTAACCATGTGTGTCAATGGGGCTGAGGTCATTCTTGGAGTTGAGGTGGAGATCAGAGAATCCAAATTTATCAAGTGGCTCCACGGGGTGGCGCTACATATATATACTGTTCTTTCTGCCTGGAAACTTGAGATTGTCCATGGCAACCAAAAAGTGTCCCTTTATGTCAAAAGCAGTTTTAGACAAGCTAGAAAACAGTGATAGTAAATTAGAACACTTGCAGAATTGAGTGATAGTGAATGGTGGGGAAATTCATTTTTTTATTATTATATCATTCTTTTTTATTATTTATAGTTATTTATTATATTATAATTTATGATTTCATGTCTTAAACTTTATTATACCCGGGATGTCTACTAGACTCTTGTTTGGACAGATTTGTATATTCCGGAGAATCTACTGGAGTTTCTGTCTTTGCCTAGATCATCTACCTTATGAAGGGACCTGCCTATTTGACCATCTGTTAATTCAGTGGTCCAGTCCTTAAGGTGAGCAAAGCGATTGCTCTGAAGGTGGAGTTACTGTATATGGAGGGAATTTGGACTTTAAATGATGAGCATATAATGTAGATCAATGCAGGCAAATTTTATTGTAGAAGTAAGATTTGTCAATACATAATGATAGTAAATTTCATATAAGAAAATCCATGAGTAACGGTTATCATATCTGTACATATGCATTATATAGTATCATCAATAGTAACAAATTTCATATAAAATGATTCACAAATGTTAACATATCTGTACATAGGTATAAAACTAATATAAATATATAAAACAAATATATGCATGGTAAGCAAATGTCAATCGTATGACATAATCAATTCACATGCGCGGGGCAGCCTAATTGATAATTCAAAGGATTAAAATAATGACATATCCAGATATTCCTAGTAGGGAACATATCTACATCCATTACAGCCGACGCATTTCTGTGTAGGAACACTTCTTCAGGGGAAGATGTGTAGAGAGTATCTATAGAAAACATATAACATAAGGAATTAATTCTAATATTGGGGTAGGTATAACAGGACAGGACATGACAATGTCCTCCAGCCTGAGTAATTACATGGCAGCAAATAGCGACAGTATGCAGTATGAGCAAGACTGGAGCCATGGAAGTTGTCAGCCCGGGAAGCCGGAGGAAGGTGTGGAGGAGAAGACCGGAGGAAGAAGCAGAAGAAGATAGAGGAAGAAGCGGGGGAAGAACAAGATGGAGGAAGAAGAAGAAAACTGAAGTAAGAACAGAAGAAGATGGAAGAAGAAGTGGGGAAAGAAGAAGACATAATAAAGGAATTGTCAAAAAACAGCTATTGTCTTTTTTAAAATGTTTACACTTTTTTTGTGAAATGGTAGGGGTACATTTGCACCCCATTACCAATTCACATGGAGGGGGTGGGATCTGGGGGTCCCCTTGTTAAAGGGGGCTTCCAGATTCCGATACGCTCCCCACCTGCAGACCCCCACAACTACCGGGCAAGGGTTGTAGGGATGAGGCCCTTCTCCCCATGAACCCTCCCAATGTTGAGGGCATGTGGCCTGGTACGGTTCAGGAGATGTGCGCTCTCTCGTCCCCCCTTTTCCTGCAGCCTGCAAGGTTGCGTGCTCGAATAAGGGTCTGGTATGGATTTTTGGGGGGACCCCATGCCATTTTTTTTATTTTGGCACTGGGTTCCCCTTAAAACCCATACCTCAGGTCTGGTATGGATTTTTATTTTATTTTTTACATTTTGGTTAGGGGTTCCCCTGTTGGGGAATCCCATGCAGTTTTTTTCAATTACTTTTATGTGTATTGCCAGGACCGACAATTCATTATAGCCACGAGTAGTTTTAAATTACTTTTTTTTCCTTTAGAAATGTAATTTTGCTCTCAAACACGGGAAACATGCATCACTTTACAGGCATACTATAGACACCACCCAGGTATGAAATTTAAAGGAATATTACACTTTTATTGTTTCACTTTAAGCATTATTAAAATCACTGCTCCCGAAAAAACGTTAAAACGTTTTTTTGCATTGATACATGTCCCCTGGGGCAGGACCCGGGTCCACAAACACTTTTTATGACAATAACTTGCATATAAGCATTTAAAATGAGCACATTTGACTATTAATGTTCATGTCCCATAGACTTTAAGGTTGTTCGCGCATTCAAACAAATGTTTTGCCTATTGGCATGTTTTGGATGTGAACCGAACCTGGGGGTATTCGGCTCATCCCTATTCCTGACGTTATCAAGCTCCATAGACCAGGAACAGTCTACCTCTGGACCATGGGAAAGCACTGTTTTCTAGTGGAGCGAAGGGTCGGTGATTATAAGCTTTCTCCTCACACCTAGACAAAATGAGCCAAATTTTTTTTTCCTGGGACAGAGTTGGGCATTAACTGCAGTGGAGCACATGAGGTATCCAACCCCATGGATGTGCTGTGTGTCAGAGCTTTTTAAATCTCAGGACTGGATGGACAGATATACAAATCACTTTTTAGTTGTTTTTCTGGAGATTAGCTTTAAAAAAAAAGCTTGGTAAGTAGACAGTTATACAGAAACAGCCACCTAAGCAGTGTATGAGTTATCAGTTACAAATAAAAGGTTTTGTTGCTCGCTTCTGCAAGGCCAATCTCCCTCGCCATCCCATTGTGGCTTCTCTGGATTGCTGATCCTGATAAAAGTGTTATCCCAAAGCTTCAGATCTGCTGTTTGGTATTCATCTCTCTTTGGTAACCTTCATTGTTAGTTAACTCATCAGGGAACTCTACTTGGAAATGTGCATTATTCAAAACAGAAAACACTTTGCTTTTACAACAAAAGATTTTTTTAGTCCCTTTGAGCACAGCAGGTTTTTTTTTTCTTTTTATAATGAGCTATTGTCAGTTTGCTTTAATATTAAATAAAGCAAAGAGCATTGAGAATGTTTGAAGTGCATTAATGTACAGTGACTAATCAGACTAATCAGAGCAATTTACAGGGTGGTTCACACCAGAACCCAGTGCAGGAAAACCGCATTCCGTAAATGTTTGCGACACCCCATTCCAAAGGCATTGCACTAGAGTTTGCTTGCACTGGATTTCATGGAAAAGTAGTACTCTGCAACTTGGTTGATGTGCATTTTTTTTATAGTAATGCATGCACTACTTTTAATACGGTTCAGCATTTAAATGAATGAGATGAAATTGCACTGAACCCTGATCACATGTAAATTGCACAAGAACACACGGTGTGTTCCTGTGTGATTCATGGTGTGAACCAGGCCTTAAACAAACTATTATAACCTTAAACTTAGTTATGTGCCTTCTATTTATGTATGATTGTTTTGCCACTACTCTTCAATTTTTCCTTCCCTTTTATTTTTCTTTCTTTCTTCCTTCCACCTTTCCTACTTATTACAATCTCATATAAGTTTTAGGCTGGGTTCACACCATCACCGCATGCGGCTCCCAGCAGGGGTCTGGTGCATCCTGGTTCATTGTTTCCGGTCCAATTTCAGCCTGAATTGTTGGCTGAATGTGGACCCGAAATGGACCAAAAGATGCACAGGCCTCCTGTGCAAATTCACACCGGAGCCGCAGTGCATATATTTGAGCCAGCTCCTTAGAGAGCCGGTCAAAATCTCCTGCTATTGCGAATTGGATGCAGGGAAACATTCAATTCGCAATGGTGTGAATTCATCCATAAAGTAATTTATAATATTTTTAAATCTGCAGCATTTATTCAAATAATACATGGTGATCCTTTCATGAATGTTCCATTCATGAAGCAGTATGAAACACTTTCAAACATGCGGTAAAATTCTGCTTAGCACTTTTCAAAAAGCTTTTTGGCAATCACAAAAAAAGTTACTAAAATAACGCATGAGTTATTTTATGATGCCGCCGACATCCTTAACAACCAGTAATTGCCATAGTTGTTAAGGAGTGAACAGATGCCATGTCCTTAACAACCGATGAGTCATCAGCGGTCAGTGGGGTTCCCCGTAGGTTCCCCGCTGACAGCTGAATGTAAAGAAAGAATTTGCCGGCAATAAAAAATTAAGAAAAAAAAAAAAACAGCGTGAGCCCTTGGAGTCTGGTATGGATTGAGGGGGGGGGGGGGACTTTCACGGCAATTTTTTTTTAAATAGTCGCGTGGGGTACCCCCAAAATCAAACCAGATTCTTATCTGAGCATGCAGGTCAGGAAAGGGATGGGACAAGTGAGCACCACCCCCCCCCCCCCTCCTGAACCATACCAGGCCACATGCCCTCAACATGGGGGGTCCCTTGGAGCAGGGGGGTCTCCCCCCAAAGTGCTCTCTCCTCATGTTGATGGGGACAAGAGCCTCTTCCCCACAACCATGGGGTACATATGCCTACTCACCCCCCCCCCCCCCCCCCAAAAAAAGGAAAAAGTTAAAATAGTGAAAAAAAAAAGACAAGAGGAAGTTTTTGACAAAACAAAATGTCCTCTGATGTAGATCAATCATCAATCACAATGCCCGCGCCGACCCTAGATTTAGGGAAATGTGTCTGGACACCTACATACCAAAGGCAAGATGCTTTTGTAAATAGAGCCCTCTTCCTACTATAGGGTGATAACACTTTGGGCTTTTCTTCCAAATGTGCACCTTCATTGCCACACAGGCTTGCCATGCAAAGTAGACTTTAACTAGCTTTTATTTTATTATTCATCCCTATTTGTTCACCTGAAGCATATATGCATATACAAATAATCTTACATGATATCTTTATTATATAGAAGCTTTTTTTAGTTGCTTAGTAAGAATAAGATTCAGGTTTGAGGCGAACTCAGCCTGCACATAATTTATGCTGCCAGAGAATTAATACAGCAAGCTGCCTACCATAATTCATTTAATTTACAATGCATTTACTGAAAGATTTACCCCCTTTCCTGACCAGGCAATTTTTTGAGATACGACACTGCGTTACTTTAATTGACAATTGCACATGGGACGCTGTACCCAAATAAAATGCATGTACTTTTTTCCCACAAATAGAGCTTTTGGTGGTATTTGATCATCTCTGCATTTTTTATTTTTTGCGTTATAAGCAGAAAAGACCAACAATTTTGTAAAAAAAAAAAAAACAATATTTTTTACTTTCTGCTCTAAAACACATCCAATAAAAATATGTAGAAAATCAAATTTCTTCATCAATTTAGGCCAATATGTATTCTGTATTCTGCTACATATTTTTGGTAAAAAAAAAAAAGTCTCAATAAGCGCTTATTAATTGGTTTGTGAAAAAGTTGTACCATCATGCAAAAATGTTGTGAGTTAAAGAGGTTGGGAGCCTGGTCCCCAGCCATGTACTCATGAAAAAGCTAGGGGGCAATTGGACTATCTCGGTACAATACACTAAAGGTAAGCTCAGGTATAGAAAAAATCATGTAAAAAGATATACAAAAGTTTATTTATACACAATACAAGATAAGATATCATTGATGAATAAAAAATAGGTGAGGTCCATGTGTATCACCAAGATAATACCCCCCTGATGGGGAAGATCGCAGTGGGATAGTTGGTCACGGACAGTGTTTCTACTAGTTTTGTGGACTGAGCCGCTTCATCAGGAAAACATCTGCAATTTAATTAGCACATGATCAAAAACAATGCATTTAGTCTCATCAAAATGCTGGAATCTGGATGACAAAAATTGCATGGAGTGGTTAAGCCTTGGGCTGGAGCATGTGCAGGAGGGAAAAAAGGGGGGGAGACTTCACTTTTTTCCACATTCCCTATTTTCCTTCCTCCCTCCTTTTTTCACCCCTTCCCCTCTTTTCTCTTCCCCCTTCCCTTCTAGTTTTTCTGATCCTTCCAACTCAATTCCCCACTTTTTTCCATTTCATCTCTTCATTTTTTTCCTTTCCCCTTTTTTCCCTCTTCCCCTCTTCTCCCCCCCCCCCCCCCCCCACCCTGCCCCCTTAACTTCACTTCATCCTTCCATCTCTCATATTTTTTTGTCCCTTTCCTTTTCTTTTTCCTTCTCCCCCACTTCCCTCCCCCCCCCCCTTTTCTTACTCATACCCACGCAACGGCCAAAACTTCAATATCTTTTTACATGAATGTTTCTATACCTGAGCTTACATTACACAATAATCCAATCGCCCCTAAGCTTTTTGGTGAGTATCTGGCTGAGGACCAGGCTCCCAACCTCTTTAACTCAAAAGTTATAGGGGTTGATTTACTAAAGGCAGATAGGCAGTTGCCCTCTGCAAGTGCAGTTGCTTCAGAGCTTAGTAAATGAAGTGAAGCTTCACTTTGCAAAGAGTACCCAATCACGTGCAAGCAAAATAAAAAACAGCATTTTTGCTTGCACGATTGGATGATGGAAGTCAGCAGAGTTTTTGCTCATTTACTAAGCTCTGGAGCAACTGCACTTGCAGAACGCAACTGCACCTTGCAAACTGCACAGTTTTTTGCATTTAGTCAATCAACCCCATAATGTCTACAAACTATGGCATATATTTAGGGAGTTTTTATTTTTTTAAATTTTTTTTATTAGTAATGGCGGTGATCAGCAACTTATAGCCGGACTGCAATGCTGCGGCGGACAAATCGGACACCCGACTGACACTTTTGACACTTGTTTGGGTACAGTGATTAGTGCTAAATATATGCACTGTCACTGTACTAATGACACTATCTGGGAAGGGGTTAACATAAGGGATCCATGCCTTCTAGGGTTGCCACATGTTCGGGATTCTGCTGGACAGTTCGTGTTTTGAATCGTTTGTCCGGATTTCAGGCGGAGTGAAATCCGCACACATTATTTAGACTGGGCTGTGGCTCACCAAGTAACCAAGATAGTCACACACATCTGGGAGCTGCAGGTGGCTGTCTGGGGGCAGGTTCAGCATCATGGAAAGCAGGGCGATGATATCAGCAAGAGAAAATTGGCCACACCCACTGTTTGCTGCCACACGCTATGGGCATCACATTACTACTCTCCTTGGGGTACACAAAGGTGTCCCAGGCTGCTAAAGTGTTCGGGTTTGGCTTGAAGAAAAGGTGGCAACTATAATGCCTTCTGTACTGACAGAACGGTAATCTTCCTTGTTTACATAGGCACACTGCCATTCTACCTGTGTACCTAACAGTCAGCGGGTTTCTGCAAACATCAAGTCCACGGGACCCACTGATCAGTTCCCGCTGTGTAAAATGACAGAGGGAGCAAGGGCCCGGCAGTGCACACTCACACCCAAAACCTGGATGTGCAGAGGCACGTATATATATGTGATTTTGCACAGCGCTGTGTGTGCTATGGGGCGCTTGACAAGTGGTTAAAAGACAGTGACTGATTGAAATTTAAATTCATTTCTAAATTAAATATTATTATTGGAGGGTGATTATGGATTCCCTCTATTTATTCCATAAATGTATTAACTTGTCTATTCCCATAGTTAGCCAGTCTATTAAAACTCTAATCACATGTTACTAATGTTAGCTATGAAAACAAACACACTGCTTAATAAAACAAAGCCTTATTTATTTCCCACGCAAATAGGAAAATGCTAACAGGAAACACTAAAGGAAGATATTACAAAGCATATAACAACAGAACATCACATATACTTATCACAAAGGCTGTTCTCTAGATATTGTCTCCTTGGCTGGGCTCAAAATGATAGTAACAGAGAGCCATGAGGCTCAGGCACGAGCCAAGAGCGAAAACGGGACAAATTCCCTCCTGTGTGCCCTTTTTACATATTCATTCAGACCCATTCATAACCACCCCCACTAGCCTCCTGTCCAATGAGATGTTGCCTTCCAACATTAGCCGCTTTGCGCCCAAAGGGCACATATCACCCTTCTTCAGACACGGCTCCTATGGAACAGTTCATACCTGGCTTAACGCGTTGCACTTCCCAAAATTTACTTCAGAAAAAGCTCCTATGGTGTGTTAAAACATTTTCTGACACAGTGTTAAAATTTACACAGGCATGTCTCTTAAGAAAATCTTCAATGACCTCCATTAACTTGCTAATTAGTCTACACTGAAGGTTGTTTAACCAGTCTATACACCAGTTGCTTACACAATGCACCCAGACAAAACACACAGATAAAAGCTGTTTAAAAGCTAACTTTTACTTGTCACAAGGCAGAGCACACTAATCAATGCTCCACTATACCACTGACTTGTAGTTCCACACCAGGAGACATGCACACTCTTAATCAATGCCTTACTATCTCATCATTACCACTGATTTTTAGCCCCCTTAGATTGCAGGCCACATTGAACTTCTATTGGAACAGACAGCTATTTCACTCTCACTTGGGGAAAAATAAGTACATACATTTAAAAAATATATATATTTCTCCCACTTTCTCCTCAAAGATGTTTGATTTATCTTGTGAATCTGTAGGCTACATCAGATAACCAGGGGCGATCAGCCCCTCACTCACCAGTCCTTTTGACTGACTACACAGGCCTAAAGCAAACACTAATATAAACGTTAACACTTCTCTACCACTCCTTTATCCACTTTCAGACAATCCCTGAAAACTCATCTCTTCGGAGAAGCCTATCTGGCCCCCTCCTAACAACTGTACATTTATCTTCTCAACCAGCACATCGCGCACAGTTATTACCTCTTGTATCTCTTTACCTTCCCTCTTAGATTCTAAGGAGGAGGGCCCTCTGATTCCCTGATTCCTATTGTATTAAAGTGTATTGTATTTGTACTGTCTACCCTCAAGTTGTAAAGCACTACATAAACTGTTGGCACTATATAAATCCTGTATAATAATAATAAACATATACCAGCCAAAAATCTCACCAGGTTTTGCACGTCCGCTCACTGATGAAATATTTCATAGAACTTTTATGACCACTCATGCAGGGCTTCAGAATTCACGAACCAGCATGAATCTTGTCCACAGTAGAGAAGGCTTCCAGTTCGGGGTGTAGTTGAGGATTTAGTTTATAGGGACTCAAGACAAAAATAGATTAGGGTTTGGATTCTGGGCATAAATAACTTCCACATGCCTTCTGGGGTGCCAATTGAAATAAATCCTGAAATTGAAATGAACTTGTAAACAAAATATTATTATTCGAGGGTGATTATGGATTCAGTCTATTTATTCCATAAATGTATTAACTTGTCTATTCCTATACTTAGCTAGTCTATTAAAACTCTGATCACATGTTACTGTTGATAGCACAATAATATTATGTTAGCTATGAAAACAAACACTGAACACTGCAAACAAATATTGGGGGGGGGGGGGGGGGGGACACTGGGGTGTGATTTGCTTTCTGTGTTTTTTGTGTTTGGTGTTTTTTTATTGCCATTTACAGTTCTAGCACCTTACACTCTTGATTTTGTTATATTGGTGTGATAAGTGAGATTTTTACTGGTGAGATGTTTTACATGAATACATTGAATACAGTACAGGATTTGGGAATGGACCAGGATTGATTCTGAGAGGGGTATTGTGAGTTTGGTGCTTCAGTGACAGCCGGTGTAGCAGGATACTAAATTTATTGCTACACAGAAGCTCAGTGTGGGAGGAAGTTTCCTCCACTACTCTGCCCATGTAACAGAGGCCTTCCTCTCCCGCTGGCCTCTAGCATACCATCTGGTGAGTGAGTGTAGGTAGAAAGATTGGTCTGTACTGACGGTGCTGTACCCTGGAGGGGGAGGATCTGTACTGTGGGGAGGTTTGTGTGCTAAGGAGTGTGTACTTGGTGAAGGGGTGTCTGTTCTCGGGGGAATTTAAGAATGTTAGAGGCTGGTCTGTGCTATGGCGCACTATGGGGTCTGTGATAGGGGAGTCGATCTGTGCTGGGGGGTCCATGCATACTGAGGGGTCTGTTCTGGGGGTGGTCTGTCTGTACTAGGGGGTATCTTCTAGGGGAGTCAATCTGTGCTAAGGGGTCTGTGCTGGTGGGGTCTGTACTGTGGAGTCAGTGCTGGAGGGTTGCTCTGTACTGTACTGTGCTAAGGGGGGGGGGGGGGGGTTGGTCTATACTGGAGTGTCTGTGCTGGAAATGGAGTCTGTACTGAGGGCTTTGTGCTGGGGGGTCTCTCGGTACTGAGGGGTCTGTGATTGAGGGTTGGTCTGTGCTGAGGGGTCTGTGTTGGGGCAGTATGTACTGAGGGGTTTGTGCTAGTGGGGGTCCATCTGTGTTGTGGAGGGTCAATCTGTGCTGGGAGAGCTATGTTTGGGTGGGGTGGGCGGCAGTCTGTACTGAGGGTGCTGTGGTGGGAAGGGAAGTATGTACTGAGGGATCTGTGCTGGGGGATCTGTACTGAGAGGGTAGGCTGAGAGTGGAATTTAGGGGTGTCAGTGAAAATCTGTACTGTGGGGTATATGGGCTGGGAGGATGATGATTTGTACTGGGAGGAAGTTGTAATTCTGTTTGTCCTGTGCATTACACAATCCTGATCTTTGTGCTATAGACACATAGGGGTTGATTTACTAAAGGCAAAAAGACTGAAAAAAGTTGCAAAAAAGTGCAAAAAGTTGCACTCTGCAAGTACAGTTGCTCCAGAGTGTATTAAATGAGGTAAAGCTTCACTTTGCAAAAAGTACCCAATCACTTGCAAGAAAAAAATCTATTTTTGCTTGCACATGATTGGATGATGGAAGTCAGCAGAGCTTTTGCTCATTTACTAAGCTCTGGAGCAACTGCTCTTACAGAGAGCAACTGCACTTTGCAAAATGCGCAGTCTATTTGCCTTTAGTAAATCAACCCCATAGGGATTATTTAGATGGGCACTGAGACTGTCCGCACAGGAAGCCCATATAAGTGGATGCAGATGCAGCAGCTGGATGGATGGTCAAAATCGAACATGTGGGAAGAAGTGGGTGCATGGATCCCATCACACAGGGGTTGATTTACTAACGGCAGCTTGACCGTGCACTTTGAAAGAGCAGTTTCTCCAAAGTTTAGTAAATGAGCAGAAGATCTGCTGACTTCTATCATCCAATCATGTGTAAGCAAAAATGCTGTTTTTATTTTCCTGGAATGTGATTGGGTATTCTTTGCAAAGTGAAGCCTTACCTCATTTACTAAAGTCTGGAGCAACTGCACTTGCAGAGGGAACTGAACCTTGCAAAGTGCACAGTCTTTTTGCCTTTAGTAAATCAACCCCATAGTGTCTACAAACTATGGCATATATTTAGGGAGTTTTTACTTATTTTTTTTTTTTTTATGTAGCGCTGGCTCCTGTGGCGCTATGGTTTTTGAAAAGTTAATTTGCCTGAAACCACAGTTGGGTTTTGGGACTATTTCTCCAAATTTCTGGTCTCAGTACCAGTCTAACTGGGTTGCACTGGGTTCTCCTTGCCCAAAGGTGTCTCTCTCATCACCGGCAAGAGTAGAAACGCAGTCTAGCTGAGAGCATTGAATGGCACTATTCACTTGGAACCAGTCCAGTGGGAGTGTTTTCCTGCGGTGCATTCTGGGGGTGGTATTTAAGGTACCGATGCAGGGGGGGTGTGGCCGGATGGAGGTGGGAGTGAGTGAGTGAGAGTGTGAGCAATGCCCGTGCTCCCTGCCTCCGCCCTGAGATCCGAGGTATCCGAGCTATCTTCCTCCGATGAGGCTTCGTTTTGAGCGGCTGGCTTCGGAGATCGTATGCCACCTCCTCCCTCCCTGCCTGCTGAGACCGTCGGAAAAGCCGGGAAAGTGCCGAGAGCTGCCGAGACTACCCGAATAGCGGTCTCGTGGCAGGCTCGGGTTATCGCGAGATCTTGGAGAGGAGATCCGAACGCTTTCATCCGACGCCGCACGAGGATAAAGCAAGGAGGTCCAAATGCTTTCATCCGACGCCACACGAGGATACAGCAAGGAGGTCCCGCGATCGACTCGGACCGGGACGCCACTATCGTTGGAACCCGGTAGAGTATATCACCGGGTTTTTGATAAACGGAACTGCTTTCCCTAGAGTCCCTAGAGCTTTGAGGCACCTTGAGGTATGCTGTGTATGCTGTAAAGCCCAGCAGGGCTTGCTGGAAGTTATTAAAGGGAAGACAGAGAAGGGGGAAGAGAGAGAAAAGGAAGGGAAAAAGAGAGAGAAGGAAAAACTCTGACAAAATCTGCATGTTTAAGAGCCCTGAGGATGGTGACTGTAAGCTTGTAAAAATTTGCTAGCGCGGCAGCATATTGGCGCTCCTTGCCCTGACGGAATGCTTGTCCCCCCCCCTACTGCTTTTGGATGTACTGCTAGTTGGTAAGACTTTGGTTCCACACAACAATTGGTGTATGCTTCCCTGGTATTGCGGGACTTATTGTCTAGCAGCTTGCAAGTGTAACAAGTGTATCTCCTCTGCTGGAAAGTTTTGGGGAGATACGTTACTTCCCATTGGTTCAAGGTCTTTTCCCTTTTTTTTTGTAAGTACTACTATGCTCAGTAAAAGAGCTGTGGAGGACATGTCACAAGGGGAGGGGAACCAAAAGACACGTGCTGCTAAGGAAAAATTACACCAAGCCTCTGCGGCCTCAAAACTTGAACGTTTTGCACATGCGACTTCACCAGGCAGGAAAACACAACTTCACCCACCAGCAGGCCAGCCTAAAACCCAGGGGACACTGGGGAATAGGAGAAGTGCGGGTAACGTGGCAATAGACCCTGGTACTTTATCTATACCTCCTGGAGGGGGGGGCGGCGAGCCACCTCAAGGGGAGAATAATAAATCCCAAAAACCTGCAGGGGGTGGTGAGCCTACCCTACGAGAGATTCTGTCGGCGGTTATCGAGTGTAAAACTTCTATCTCGGGTCTTGACAGCCAATTAAAAAATATTCAAAATGAACTGCACTCTGTGAGCCAACTATTAAGCAATACCATTGATAGAACAAATGCCTTAGAGGGAAGACTAAGTATGGTGGAAGACGAACTACCCCCCCTGCAGGAAAAAATTGTTGCGCTCTGGAAACAAATTGTCGCACAAGCATCTAAAATTGATGACATGGACAACAAAAGTCGCAGGAATAACGTGCGACTAATTGGCCTTCCAGAGGGAAGCGAGGGCTCTAACCCTATAATCTTCTTGGAGAACTGGTTTAAGGAATTACTGGGAGGTGTCTCCTTCTCTTCGCTCTCCTGCATTGAAAAAGCCTACAGAGTCCCTGCTAGATCGTATCTAGCAGAGGGACGCTGCAGGCCAATGATACTGAAATGTATTAATTATAACGATCGAATGATTTTGTTTCAATAGATTTTTATTATTATTAAGTATAGTAACAGTTTACAAAACATGTCAATAATAAGTGATAGTAGGGCAAGACGCCCCCTAAAAGACATATGCATCATACTGGTAAAGCATATAAGGAGAAAACAAGTAAGAAAAACATATCCCCCCCAGATCAAGGTTGCAATATAGGAGATAAGAGAATAAACCTTGACCAGCCCGAGAATGAGAGCGCGTGATAGCAAAGATACGTTCGAGAACAAAGGGTCAACGAGGCCCCCCCTTAAGTCATGGGGACCCGGAGATCCCTCCATAGCACCTTCCACCAGAGACCGAGGTGGGCCCAGGGAAGATCGCCCTGCCGCCCCAAATGGGATCACACTGCGACCGGGCACCTCCCCAGGGCCCCCCCCCCCACCCCCCAGCGAAAGGGACTGGTCAACAAACTACATTGGTTCTGTAAACGAAATAGCACAAGTGAGAACTTTGAATTATGCAACTGAATAAGACACACGCGATATATACTCAATTTCTGGGAGGGAGAGCAAAAGAACATAGTAGAACAGATGAAAATTTCCTTGCAGTGTATAGACTAGGAAATCCAATAAGTGAATTGTTAACTAATCACAAAGAATATTTGCAATCAAAGGGAGCATCCCCTACAGGAAGGGGAAAATGGAGTATAGGAGGAAAAAGGAATAGACAAAGAAAATAAGAGCAGGAAAGGTAGAGGAAGAGTAGAGGAAAAGGACAAGTAGCGTAGAAGAGTATAAAAGGAGGTAAAGGGCGGTGTAGAAGGTCATCTGGAGAAGTGAGCGACAGCCAGTAGTACAGCTATTTCAATGTGGAAGGGTGATCCCAACAAAAGATGCCCAAGGTTCCTAAGTGTGATAGAATTTCTCAGAACGATCCAGGATTACACCGGCCATTTTTTCTTGATTCATGATCCAGGAAATTTTTTTCTTTGCTGCTCTGGGTGAAACAGTAGGCGTTTTCCAGGCTTTTGCCAGGGTAAGTTTGGCACCCAGTAAAATAAAGTGGATGAGGCGTTGCGTAATCCTGGGCGATCCCGAGACTGGGAAGTTGAGAAGTGCAATGAGGGGGGATGGTACGATAGTCTGTGAGGTAATAGTGCTTATCCAGGAAAAAATTTTACGCCAGAAATGTCGCACTCTGGGGCAGGACCACCAAACATGAAGCATATCACCTCTAAGGTTACAGCCCCTGAAACATAGAGGAGATGTGGACGGGAAGATGTGAGCAAGTTTCGTGGGTACTAAGTACCACCTGGTAAGTACTTTAATGCTCGCTTCTATGAGACCGGTATTCATGATGCCCTTGTATGAGTAGGAAAAATTCCTTTGCCAAGTCTCCAGGTCCCAAGATTGGGCTAAGTCATCTTCCCAGGCCAACATGTAAGAGGTTTTGGACTGTTTACCCGAGAGTGCCCTGTAAACCAGTGAGATCCCACCCCTCTGCTCGATGCCTTGCCCACACCATTGTTCATAAGGGGTAATTTGTGGACCGTCTGGGAAGGATCTATATTTTTTGTGAAGAAATGCGGATATCTGTGTAAATCTGAAGAATTCAGATCTGGGCATGTCCAGTTTGCTGACACATTAGGCCTTCGTTAAGGGGCCTAAAGGTCTGAGAAAGTGACCTATTCTGTAGAGCCCTTTGTCTAGCCACCACTGGAACGCTTTGATGTCTAGGCCCGGGTGGAAGTCTGGGTTGTGAAATAAGTGTTTCAGGGGTTCTAAAGAAGAAATTAGGTGTGCATTGCCTTTGATGGAGTCCCACAAAGTGAATGAATGGGATAGCGTCGGCAACATGATCGGGGGTCTGGATTTTTTGGGGCTCCATAGAAGGAAATCGAGGGTATGAAGCGGGACTGCCAATCTCTCAATGTGTATCCAGTCAGGGTGTTCCCATCGGGAGTAGATTCTGGAGAGCTGTGAAAGTTGAGCTGCTTGGAAATACCAAAGCAAGTTTGGCAGGCCCAGTCCCCCCACTGTCCTCGATCGATATAGGACCGACTTAGCCAGTCTGCGTCCACCCTTCCCCCAAATAAATTTGATGACTTTGGCTTGGAAGAGCCCAAGGTGGTTTTTATTTATTGGTATCGGAAGGGTTCTAAAATAGTAAAGGATACGCGGGAGTAAGGTCATTTTGATGGCATTGATCCTTCCTAGCCAAGTCATGGGAAGACCCGACCACTTTAGGAGATCTTTCTCTAATGTTTTGTACAGCGGCGGGTAATTAGCTTGGTAGAGGAGGTCTATCCTTGGTGTTAGTTTTATTCCCAGATATGTAATAAATGAGTTGGTCCATGAGAGTTTAAAGCTATCTCGAAGCCTAGAGATGAGTGAGTCTGCAAGATTAATGTTAAGTGCTTGAGATTTGCTGTAGTTAACCTTGAGGCCAGATACCAAGCCAAAGTCATCTAATAGGCGGCATAAGTTAGGGAGCGTTGTGAGGGGAGAGGATACAAAAAGTAGGATGTCATCCGCAAACAGTGCGCATTTGTGAGTTTGGGAGCCACAAGATATACCTTTGATATTGGGGTTGTTCCTAATAGAAATCGCCAAAGATTCAATCGCTATAGCGAAGATAAGAGGGGATAGAGGACAGCCTTGTCTTGTCCCCCGTAAGATAGGGAAAGACTCAGAGTAAAATCCCTGCAGACGTACCTGGGCCGAAGGGGTTGAGTAGAGGGCCCTCAGAACATTGAGAAAATGCTCACCAAAGCCCCAACGTTGTAAAGTGGAAAAGATGAACGACCAGTTAATAGAATCAAATGCTTTTTGTAGGTCCAAGGAAAGCAAACAGCCTTGTCGAGGAGCTCCTTTGTCCCAGTTGGAGTTTAGGATAGAAATCAGGTCAATGGCTCTACGCGTCTGGTCAAAGCCCTCTCGGCCTGGTATAAAGCCTACCTGGTCCTTATGGATATACAGACTAATGAAAGAGGCCAGGCGGTCTGTAAGGATCTTAGTCAGAATCTTTAGATCATTGTTGATGAGGGAAATTGGTCTATAGTTGGAGACAGCACTAGGGTCCTTATCAGGTTTAGGAATAACCGTTACATATGCCATATTAGAAGAAGCTTCTAAGGTACCCCCTCTCCGGAGCTCATTGAAAAAACGAGCAAGGTATGGGGCTAGAGTGGTGGAAAAGGATTTGTAGTAAGGTATAGAGAGACCGTCTGGGCCAGGAGCAGAGTGGGGTTTTAATTTTTTGATCACAGCACAGACTTCCTCCTGTGAGATAGGGGCATCTAAGATTTGGCGATGGGAAGATTTCAAAATTGGGTTTTGTACCGTATCGAGGAACCTATCGACCTGCGCTTGCGTTGGGCAGTCTTTATTACTATAGAGGGATTGGTAGAAAGAATGGAATTGTTCCATTATGCGTTGCGGATTTTGGGAGAGGGTACTACCATTTATTTTGATTTTAGGGAGAGCAGTGTGTTTGATTTTTGGAGAAAGTCGACGTGCTAAAAGTGTGCCTATCCGATCTCCCTGGCAGTAAAAACGGGACTGATTCCAGCGGATCCATTTTTCAGCTCTAGTAGTGAGTGCTAGGTTCAAAGAAGTACGAGCTGCATCCAGGTCTGAGATGGGAACCTCGGAGGGGCGAGCCTTGTGCCTTTTAGATAAGGCCGCAAAGTCCTGCTCCAATCTGACAATATCAGATTTTTGTGCTTTGTTAATTTGAGAAGCAATTTGGATAAGGTGTCCTCTGAGAACCGCCTTATGAGCAGCCCAAAGGCACGAGGGTCCAACCTCCGGGGTGTCGTTGACTTGAAAATAAGCTTTAATTTTGGTTTCAATCTCCGCCTTCCTGCCCGGGTCGCTCAAAATAGATTCATTGAGGCGCCATCTCCTACCGGGTCGAGCCACTCCAGAGCGGCGGAAGACTATCACCACCATAGAGTGGTCCGACCAGACTACGTCTTTAATGAAAGCTCTGTTTGTTAAGGGTATGGTATGGGAGGTAACCCATATGTGATCTATTCTCGAGAAAGATTGGTGGGGATTAGAGAAATGGGTAAAATCCCTCAGGGATGGATTCATTTCCCTCCAGATATCAATCAGCCCATGTTGGGAGATTAGTTTGGCTATACGCAGACTTTGTTTAGTGGGTCGTACAAGGCGTTTACCCGGAGGACGTGCCTTGTCCATGCCCGCATCAAAGGCCGTATTCGAGTCACCCCCAAAAACTACAGTCCCCTCCAATAAAGGTGACACGGTGTCTAGAAGATTCTTAAAGAAGGCATATTGGCCTCTGTTGGGGGCGTAGTATGAGATGAATGAGTAGAGATGACCATCCAGCTCTCCAATCACTAGGATAAATCTGCCTTCTGGATCTTTAAGTTCTGACTTGAGAGAGAACGTACATCTGTTAGAAATAAAAATACCCACCCCCTTTGTTTTATCGTCTGCATTGGCCAGTGAAAAATTAGAGAATTTTGAATGGATAAAAGTAGGAAGAAAGCGTTTAGGGAAATGGGTTTCTTGTAGGAGTGCTACATCAACTTTTTGGGAGTGAAAATGTTGAAACATTTTCAGACGTTTGGCCAGGGAGTTTAGGCCTTGGGCATTGTGAGTAATAAGCTTAAGGGGAATTTTGTCTGGATCATTTACCGCCATCGAGCAGAGGAGTGGGAATACCCCGATACACAAAGGCACTTACCCGTAGAAGATTTATAGACCAGGATAAAAGCAGACCGGTGAGTGACTCAACTAGCATGGAAGAAGACCGTGTCCTCCTTCTCCAGATGACCTCTAGGGGAAAGAAAGAGCAGAGAATGAGCAAGAAAAGGGGATAGAGAGGAGCAGAGAAGGTAAGAAGGGGGACAAACATGACCCCCGATGCGGGCGGAAAAAAATACCACCTGCAAATAAAAATTCAGACACCTCCCCAATCTCAATCCCAAAGGGGATGAAGATAGGGAGTAATCCTGACCAGTGAAGGGTCAATACCGAGTTCACTAGGCAGGAAGGGGTGCATGAGCACCGCCCTAGCAAGAAGGACCATCTAAACATTTAAACAATACATAACTGTCAAAAAAGGGCCCCAGAACCAACGTTAACATTAGAAATCGTTTAAATCTCCCCAAGGACCAGGAGAGAATAAAGAAATACAAATCGGGAGAAGAAAAATATTTGAGTGTGGCAACATAAGATTGGTAAAAAAAGGGTTAGCCAGTTCCCCCCAACACAGATGGAGACCTTGAGTGTTGTTCCCACCTACATGGTGAGGTATAAACTAGGCAAAGTCCCTGCTCAAGGTCCCCGAGAGGGGACTAGTATCCCCCCAAAGTCCCAAAACTTGTACTGTAGGTAGATCATAGTGAGTCAAGGAGGGACGTTGTCCTTCGATTTCTTGTGTCTTGCGGGTTTCCACATCGAGTTCAGTGGACTGGATGGACTGGAGGGAAGTTGCCTTTTAGCCGAGTGAGGAGAGGGCTCCTGTTGCATAGCGATTGGGTCGTGAGAGATGAGGCCGAGTCGTAGGAAAAGCTGTTCCCCTTCTGGAAGAGAACTAAAGGTGTAGGGTTTGCCATTGAATAACATCTTCAATTGAAATGGAAAGAGCCACCAATATTTGATGTCCTTATTCATAAGGATTTGAAGTAGCGGTTTCAAGGTGTGTCTCTTTTGAATGGTGGAGGGAGATATATCAGCAAAGACTTGTATTTGGTGACCCTGAAAGACGATTTTGGACATGGATCTGGATTTCTTCATGACTGCTTCTTTCACTGTATAATGGTGAGGCTTTACTACAATATCTCGAGGCAGGCCATCATCCCTGGGGGGCCTGAGGGCCCTGTGAGCCCTATCAAGCTCTAGATGGTGTTGTGGGACGTCAGGGAGTAGATCTTTAATGAAAGCCTGTATTGTTGCAGGAATGTCCTTGTAGGATTCAGGGAGTCCCCTGACCCTAAAGTTGCACCTCCTATTTCTATTTTCAAGGTCATCTATTTTGGCGTTGGCAATATCCAGTTGTTCTTGTAAGACTTGTAAGCAAGCAGAGTTTTGATTTGTTCTGGAAATCGTCGCATCCAGGTTGGATTCAATAGTTTCAATGCGAGATCCGATGTTCTGGAGGTCTGCTTTGATGTCACTTGTGATTTTGGTAGCCGTATTTTGTAGGCCCCTGTCCAGGAGTTCTGCAAATTTAGCAAAGAGTTCAGTCACATTGATCGGCTGCAGTAGGCCCAAGTCCCCAGGCTGTGTTAGAAGTTGGGGTTGAGGGATGTTAGCTCCCAAGGGTGGGAAGTCCATGTCTGGGAATGATTGCTCCAGAAGAGATACTGTGGAGGCTGGGGAAGCCATTTCAGGACAATCGGTGCTTGGCCGTCGTTGCAGAGCAGATGAGGAAGAAACCGCTAGCTGTGCCTCGGTCATGTAAGCCGCGTCCGAACGGTGAGGTCCGGCCGCCAATTTCACCTCTGTCTGGGAAGAACGGGTCGTCTCATAAGTCGGCTCGAGGTTTCTCCTGACAGCCCCGGAATACATTGGGGAGATCCCTGATATATTTACTACTCAGCGGATAAGTTGTGGAGTGAGCGTTGGTTCTTTGGGCGCCGTCATCAGTCCTGATCCGCCAGGGCGGGACGGGGCTCCAGGTCTATGCGGCCATCTTCGGAGCTGCCGTGCATGCGCCCTCTGGGGGCAGAGCTAGGAGAAAGCAGGAGACTCCCCTCCCCCACCACACCAGCAGCGTGTGGAAAGAGGAATATTAGGCCTTTGGGTGTAGCAAGATGGCTGACCTCAGTCAGCACAGTCCTGGACCAGGGACAGGCCTGACGAAAGATGCAGTGTGGGGGGGATTGGGAGGTAGATGCTGTCCAGGGGGGGGCCCTGCAGTCAAAAGTAGCGGGTAGTTGGGTAGCGGTCCGGGTGCGATGCTCTTCCGCGGGCGTCCGCCGTAGGAAAGTCCGGGGATCCGCAGGCGTTACTAGGCCGCACTAGGCCGGACCCAGCCACGGCCTCCTCGCTCACCCCCGAGGCCCGAACGAGCCACCGGAGCACTCAGGGCGGGAAGATCAGAAGGGTTGGAGGGTGGATGGTCGTCCCCTACCGCTTGATGCAGCTAAAATCCCAAAAATTCGGCAGGCCTCCGGAGCGGCAAGATGGCCGCCGCGAGCTCCCGGTGTCGGCTGTCCCGCGGCCGAGTGGAGGAGTATGTGCACCAAATAATGCCACCAGTCGCTGCAGGGCACTCCAGGGAGTAGTTTGCTGTAAATTCAGTCACCAGTCGGTGCTGGATAAGGGAGGATGGCGATGGATGGAGCTCGGGTTACACGGAGCTCCCTCAGAAAGCGTCCACCGCCGAGCACTTCCGGTCACGCCCCCCGATCGAATGATTTTGATGCAGAGAGTTAGGGGATTGGGAGACATCTTCTATAGAGGGACTAGAGTGTCATTTTACCCAGATTATTCATCGGACTTGCAGAAACAGAGAGCAGAGTTTGTACCTGTTAAGCGTACCTTGCAAAAGTACAAGATAACCTACGCCTTACTGTATCCAGCCCGACTCCGGGTGTCCGCCTTGGGCTCAACACTATTTTTTAGTTCTCCAATGGAGGCTATGAACTGGCTGGAGGAACATAAAGGGTCTCTTTAGTGGCACTTAGAGTCACTGTGTATTATCTTTTGTATCAGCTCCTGGAGGGGGGTAGGGGTGGGTCCCCCCCCCTTTTTTTTTCCCCTGGGCTTTGGTTGTTCTGCTTTGCTCTGTACTGTTTTTGCCACATGTTATTAATGGTTGATGAGGTGGGGAAGGGAGGGGGATGAGTAGGGGGTTACAATGTATCAATAGGAATGGGGTTCAATGCATAACGGGTTATTGCGTATTATATGGTGAATCACACTGTGTATAAGTATATGTAAGGCGCAGCCACAGCTGGGGTGTGAGGGCGGGGGGGGGGGGTGTGAGGGAATGCATACAAAAATTGAGTATAAATATTATTAGTAATATTTTGTTTATGAATTTATGTTAACGAATAAGAGGGGAAGGTATAATGTCACTGTCTGCTATTCGAGAGAAGAGGGATAACGATATAATAAATGGCGTAGGGATTGGGTAAGCACTATGGGTTATGGAGCACTATGACACTATCAGGATAAATTAAATATTATATCATTTTACACTGGATGTGGCAAATGAGGTTCTATAGTGGAGCTGGGAGGGTGAGACTCGAGGGGGGGGGGGTGGGAGCAGTGGGGATATGGTTATATTTTGGGGTTATATATTATTATAACCATTGAGCTCTTGAAGCCTTATCGGCATCTCTCCTCCCCCCCTTTTTTTTTTTTTTTTCCTCTCTCCTTCGGGACATAACTGGTGTCATGGAGGGATTATAATCCCACCTTGAATCTATGTTAAATGGGTATGGTAGGATTGTCTGGGGGGGTGGGGAGCACGGGTATTTTTGAATGGGGTAAGATCATACTGGCTACAGTCGAGACCCCTAGGGGTCGCTCTGATGGGCAGGGTTGGGAGGGAGGGGGGAGGGGGGTGAGTTTTCGAACACGTGCTGTTGACATTAGGGTGGTGACGGGGAGCAGGTTGAGATGGGGGGTGGCGTTGGGGGGAGGAAGCGGCTCCCTCCCCCCTCACCCCCCCCCATTACATGGATATAGTAACTACTGGAACCAATGGGTAGGTGGAATATAATCTCATGGAATGTGAGGGGCCTGGGAGATCCTAAGAAGAGGGGGTCCGTGATGTTGGAGATGGAGAGGAAGGGACCTGGTTTGGTTTTCCTACAGGAAACCCATCTAACTCCAACTACGGCCCCCCATCTACACAACCGGAATTTTCAGGCACACTATCACTCTTTTTATTCATCATACTCTCGCGGCGTGAGTGTGCTAGTCTGGAAGGGTACAGATTTTTTATGTAAAGAGTCCCAGATCGATGGGGAGGGGAGATTTGTTTTTCTGCACTGTCTGATTGATGGGCAAGAATATGTCTTGGCCAATATTTATATACCTCCCCAGTTCAAGCTAGAGGATATGTACAAATTCCTTATGTTCAGCTTGGGTAAACCAGGTGCCCCATGGATAATAGCCGGAGATTTTAATGAAACTATAGATAAGAGCCTGGACAGATTTCCTTGCCCAGGGGGGAACAGAACTGGCTGGCTACACGAATTCCTACTAGAAGCTGGATTAAGGGATATTTGGCGAACACGACACCCCGAGGACAGGCAGTACTCTTGCTTCTCTAGTACCCACCAGACGTTATCGAGAATAGATATGGGTTTGGGAAATAAAGAGGCATCAGGGTTGGTGGTAGATATAGAATATGGGGCATGCGGGATTTCAGATCATTCCCCCTTAGTTATAACCTTGAGTACGGGAGAGAGTGCCCCACAGAGAGAGTGGAAAATAAACCCTGCTTGGCTGGAGCTAATTGATAGCTCCAACCTCTTAGGGACACAGATAGGGGAATTTCTCCAAATCAATAGAGGGACAGCGGCACCCGGATTTGTTTGGGACTCCCTAAAAGCCTTTCTCAGAGGAATACTTATACAAAAAATTGCAATATCTAAAAAGGAAGCTCGAGAGCAAGAGGAAGGAATTAGAAATGATGTTATTCAGGCTGAGAGAGTGTTTGTGGAGGACCCAACGCCGGGGAAGCAACAGGCCTGGGTGGACTGCCAGCAGATATATAGAATGGCCCTCTTAAAGAAGGCAGAAAACCAGCGCATCTTCCAACGTCAATATTATTTTGGTGAAGGAGAAAGGGTGGGCCGAGTTCTTTCCTTATTAGTACAATCTAATGGTCCCTCCACAGTAATACAAGCAATTAAAACACAGAATGGAGACCTTGTCTCCAGACCCCCTGAGATTATGAAGGTACTTAGCGATTATTACAGAAATCTATATAAATCAACTACACAGGAACACAGACATCTGGCCATTAATTTTTTACATCAAGCAGCGATTCCCATGCTTTCAGATCAGGATAAACTGAATCTGGATCTCCCACTTACGTTGGAAGAATTAAAAAGTGCGATGATTAGTATGCCTAACTATAAATCACCTGGCCCTGATGGGCTGCCAGTAGAAGTTTATAAACGCTATAGCAAACAGCTGATGCCGGCACTGCTGGAGACATTAAATCACGCACTAGAAGCGGGAAAGCTTCCTGCCTCAATGCTAAAGGCCAATATTACATTAATCTTAAAGGAGGGGAAGGATCAACAAGAGGTCTCGTCATATCGGCCGATATCCCTGCTATGTTCAGACGTAAAAATTTTAGCCAAGGCCCTAGCAACTCGCTTAAATAACTATATTCATAAGTTAATACACCCAGATCAGTCCGGGTTTATCCCGGGCAGAACAACTAGCACTAACATTAGGAGGGTCTTCTTAAATTTACAAATACCCAGAGATAATGAAAGCCCAGGTGCCATATTGGCCCTGGATGCTACTAAAGCCTTTGACAGTCTGGAGTGGGGTTACCTCTGGGGTGTATTGGAACGTTTCGGCTTTGGCCCGTTATTTATCCAATGGAAAGTTACTCTATGGGGGACCCAGGGCAAAGATTAAAATGGGGACTAGATTTTCCGATACATTTTATTTAGAAAGAGGTACGAGACAGGGGTGTCCGCTTTCTCCCCTCCTGTTCGTGCTGGCTATGGAGCCCCTGGCAGTGCTGGCGAGATCGCGCCCGGACATCCAGGGGTTCCGGCATGGACCGGAGGAGGAGAAAGTGGCCCTATTCGCAGATGATGTTTTGTTTTTTATTGGTGACACGGGCTCTACTCTGATCAACGTAGTGCAGCTGATGGAGGAATTTGGGCAACAATCAGGCCTGGTCATCAACTGGAGCAAATCAGCCCTTATGCGACTGTCGGGATCGGGAGATCCAATGTCATCATCAGTTTTGGGATTAGAAGTGGTGCCTAAGCTAAAATATCTGGGAATTTGGATTCCTAGAGATATAAATCAGTATGTCGTGGAGAACTTGGTACCATTACTGGCCAAGCTGGAACAAAAGGTCAACAGCTGGTGTCGCCTCCCTCTGTCTGTGGCAGGCCGCTGTAACTTAGTTAAAATGATTTGGAAGCCACAGATTTTATATATTCTCCATAATTCCCCAATCTGGATCAACCAGAAGTGGTTTACCAGATTGGAGGTACTGATTCGTGAATTAATATGGGGGAAGAGACAGCCTCGTATTCGCTTGCAGACACTGCAGTTGTCTGCAGGAAAAGGAGGAGTAGCGATACCACATCCAAGAACATACTTCCTGTCAGCCCAGCTCCAGCATTTTACCGGGGCTGGGCTTGAAGGAGGTGGTAGCCCAAACCATAAATTGATGATCGACAAAGCACATCATAAAACATTAGCTGAAGTTTTGGAGGCCAACTCATTTGCATGCAAATGCCCTACCAATGTATTGGCGAGGAAGGTATGGCAGACAGTCAAGCAACTCCTAGACTATGAGGGAGTAACTGAGTATACACCCCTATGGAACAACGGAGACTTGGCTGAATTAAACAGTATAGGTAAACCACTGGAGTGGGAGAGAAGAGGGATTAGTAGGCTAGTCCATTTCTACCAAGGGAATTCTATGAAATCTTTTGAGGCCCTTCGGCAGGAATTTGGCATTTCGAATAAAACGTTCTACACATACCTGCAAGTGAGGCACGGGATACAAGCACAGTATAGCACACTTACTATTGAGAGGACAAAGTCCCCCCTACTTCAGGAACTCCTTGAACAAAGGCAAACAAAGGGCCAGATCTCTAGGCTATATATAAAACTCAAGGATAAAGTGTTGAAAGGAGAGGGACCCAATAAGAGTAGAAGGGGATGGGCGGCAGATCTGGGACCACTTAAGCAAGAGCAATGGGACGAGACCTTAGCACAGGGGAACATGGTATCTATTTCTCCATCACAGCGTATGTCCCATAAGCTCTTTATATATAGGGCATACTACACCCCTAAAAAAATGTGGAAAATAAATAGAAAATCTAATGGCAACTGCCCCAGATGTGGGGCATTAGGGGACCTTCTCCATATGGTATGGAAATGCCCAAAATTATATCAGTACTGGATAGAAATTGTACATAGAATTAATAGGATTTTTTAACGCCGCCCTAAAACCAGAAGCTAAGACTTGTCTACTAGGGATTATGGAAGGGGGTAGAATATCTGCCGTAACAAAGATATCTATACTAAGGTGCTTATACCAAGCCAGGCGACTAATTGCGTTGAACTTGCAGGCAAAAAGCCACAATTTGGTGTGAACGAACAATGTTTGTTAGACAAAATAATATAAAAAAATTTAGGGCGCTTTGGAACCCATGGTTGAGGGATATTGGCTACCCCCTGGATGAGACAGAGGATGACAAGACTTAGTGAGTACCTACTTGGTTTGGGCTTGGCGTAGGTTGAGGACTCTTTGGCGCTCTCTATTGCTGCTCCCGAAGTGATCTGTCATTCGCCCGCCGGTCGGCCTGAATTGGTCTGGCCGGCGTCAGCAACACGTGTTCTTAGAATAGGGTATTGGGGGGGGGTGGCTTAGCAGGCGGGTTAGGGATAATTAGTATGTTACTATACGGTTACACCTGCGTATTTTGGTAAATTTGTCAATTTTTGTAACTATGTCTATATTATATCAAGGAAAAAAAAAAAGAGAAAAGATTCTTTTCAATAAAGAGTAATTAAATAAAAAAAAAAAAAAATGTACCGATGCCACGTTGGCTGTTTTTTTTGGAGGTTTTTTATTTTCTGTCTTTTCGGTTCTGATGGTCCTCCTGACCCAGCCCCATGGCCCTCCTGACCTGGGGTGCAGAATCATGCATCCTGAGTCTCAGAGCCGGCTGGCCCGAGGCGACGCAACTGAAGGGACAGGCCTGAGTGAATTTTGGGGCCTACTGATCCAAGGGTGGTCCGGTGCCATCTCATCTGAAGGGAGAGGCCCAGCAACTGAAGAACCCCAGGGGAGGACTCTTTCAGGGGAAGACCGTGCGCAAGGCTGGTTTCTCGGAAGGAACCTGGAGGCTTGGTTGAAAGACGCAACCTGGATCAACACTCATATGGTATTGCTGGATCGGCTGAGAGAACCTGGTACCGTATGTCAGTTCTTTTAAATTTATCTACGTCCCTCAGTAATGCTCAAGTGTACCTCATAAGTCTGTGGCATAGACTTTGTCAAGCATCCCACCGGCTGCTAGGCCTAGTGAGAGAGGTTTATCCGGGGGTTGTTAAATCCAGTTGGGAAACGGCTCCCATTCTTTGGATTTTCTCTAAGGACTTCCATTTTTGCAATCTAAGTGCCTGAACTCACTCTTAACCCTCTACCCTTTATTGCGAGACTCTCTAAGGTAACGGTAAGCCCAAATAAAACCAGCAGCTCCTTTGGGGGTCAGTGCTACATTTACTAGTAATGGTGGTGATCAGCAACTTATAGCCGGACTGCACTATCTATTTGCCTTTAGTAAATCAACCCAACAGTGTCTGTGTTCAGATCTGTGCAACTGTTCCTCCCTGCATATAACAGGCTGATTTGCCTGCCTATGGATTTCAATTTCTGCCCACTCAGTTCTGAGATTTTCACAACTCAGCCACACAGCACAGCCCTTTCTGGTAGGGAAATGCTTTAACTGGACTGTGAATGGAGAATCAGCAGACTGCAGAATGAGTTCATCTTCCTGCCAATTCACTCTCTCCTTATATCAGCATGTCCCTTGTACTGCAGCACAACTCATTTATTCTTTGTCCTGCTTCTTCTACCTTCCGCAGTCTTAGCTCTTCGGTACATGAACTGCAAGAGATTTATACGAAGTGTAATTCGGGTACTTACACTACTTATATTTTGAAAAAATGCACTCATGAATACAGGGCTGCATTAATTTGTCTTTTATATTTACCTAGAATTTAGCTGTAAATAATAAGTAACAAAAACTGTTCTATAAACTGTTGTTGAGTCATAAAATATTCAATTCTGCTTTGAGTCACTTCAAATAAACAACATGGTTATGCCAGAAAAAAATATATATATATAATTTTCAGTATGCTTTATGCTAAAACCATATATCAATAAAAATGCCACAATCCAGTGCATCATAAATTATTTCGATGACTAATATACATATTTATGAGCCATTAACCTCTGCTCAGACATAGCATATTAAACCTTCTAAAAAATGATGTCCCTATAACGTGTACTAAATGACAATTGTGGTGTGATTCTATGTAACAAGACCATAATGTAAAAAAAATCGAAACAAGAAATCATACAGGCCTCTTGCATACTGCAGCTTAACCACTTAAGCCCCGAACCAATTTGCAGCCAAAGGACCAGGCCCCTTTTTGCGATTCAGCACTGCGTCGCTTTAACTGACAATTGCGCGGTCGTGCGGCGTGGCTTCCAAACAAAATTGGTGTCCTTTTTTTCCCACAAATAGAGCTTTCTTTTGGTGGTATTTGATCACCTCTGCGGTTTTTATTTTTTGCGCTATTAACAAAAATAGAGCACCAATTTTTTGCTATAATAAATATCCCCAAAAGATATATAAAAAAAATTTTTTTCCTCAGTTTAAACCGATACGTATTCTTCTACATATTTTTGGTAAAAAAAAATCACAATTAGCAATTATTGATTGGTTTGCGCAAAAGTTATAGCGTTTACAAAATAGGGGATAGTTTTATAGCATTTTTATTCATATTTTCTTTTTTACTAGTAATGGCAGTGATCAGCGATTTTTATTGTGACTGCGGCATTATGTCGGACACATCGGACATTTTTGACACATTTTTGGGACCATTGTCATTTATACAGCAATCAGTGCTATGTAAATGCACTGATTCCTGTGTAAATGGCACTGGCAGTAAAGGAGTTAACCACTAGGGGGCAGTGTAGGGGTTATGTATGACGTGATGTGTTTTTCTTATTGCAGGGGGCGTGGCCTGGTTTGTGACATCACTGATAGTCCTTCCCTATAAAAGGGAACAGACGATCGGTGACAGCCATACACAGACCTCTCCTCGTTCTTCAGCTCTGTGACCAGATCGCGGGACACCAGCAGCGATCGGGTCTGCTGGTCACGTGGCCACGGTCACGGAGCTCAGGACCAGGTCGGGCACTTAAAGAATCATGTGCCAGTACGTGATTGTGCCCAGCCGTGCCATTCTTGCGACGTATATCGGCGTGAGGCAGTCCTTAAGTGGTTAAAAAAGCTTAGTACAGCATTTTTTACAATGTGCCTGTACACACAGCCATGTAAGCAAGTGCTGCATATTCTTGAGTAAAAACAAAATAGAAAAATTTGTGTTCCTGGTCAGTATTTTGCACCAGTATACGCAAATACAAGCAACATGGGAGAATAAATATTCATGTATTTTCCCTAGGAATATATTGTACGCATAAATACTCGTGAACACGTGCAAAACAGATGCCTGAAATTACGTCCAAAAAAGATGATGCTCAAACATCAGTATCGTGTGCAAGAGGCCCTAATGGGCAATCAAAAACTGGAACAATCCTGTTATTTGCATATTCTCATCATTCTAAAATGTGAAAACTGCATAAGATATATCAATTGCTTTTCTACATACAGTACAAAAACTAGGTATGAGCCAAAAATATTGTTGAGCTTGAATGATGATAGATGACTTGTAGGAGTTCAAAAGCAGTGGTCATATTGTGAACACTACCCATCATATGTTTAATAGAATGATCCAGTGATCATATTAGTGAGTACAGTCAAAGCTTGTTTTGGCTGTACTTTCTCCTGTAGATCACAGGAGTGCAGGTCATTCTGCACTCCTGGGACCCGTTTTCAGCTGACAGCAGGCTGACAGCAGGCTGAAGCCTGCCAGCGGCTGACATCACAGAGCCGCTCTAGGCTTGGTCAGGATCGCAACAATATAGTCAGGATCTGCCCTGATGCCTGGATCGGCACCTGGCTCAGCCTCTAAGCGACCCTCTGAGAGCCAAAGCCATCCACTCCCACCCCCTCCACAGCCCAGCACTCCAGTGAGTGTTGGGGGGCAGAGAGCCAGTGACTGATAATCACCAGCCCTTTTCTATCACGAACGGGACGCGCGAGGGCTGTCCGCTATCGCCTCTAATATTCAATAGAGATGGATGAACTTCCGACAGGACGTTTTGTAAACGCGAACCTCAAACGCAGCCAAAAGTTGACGTGATATAGAGCACTGACACCAGCACCGTGATATAGAGCACTGACACCAGCACCATGATATTGAGCACTGACACCAGCACCGTGATATTGAGCACTGACACCAGCACCGTGATATAGAGCACTGACACCAGCACAGTGATATAGAGCACTGACACCAGCACCGTGATAGAGTGCACTGACACCAGCACCATGATTGAGTGCACTGACACCAGCACCGTGATAGAGAGCACTGACACCAGCACCGAGATAGAGAGCACTGACACCAGCACAGTGATATAGAGCACTGACACCAGCACAGTGATATAGAGCACTGACACCAGCACCATGATTGAGTGCACTGACACCAGCACTGTGATAGAGTGCACTGACACCAGCACCGTGAGAGCACTGACACCAGCACTGTGATAGAGTGCACTGACACCAGCACCGTGATATACAGCACTGACACCAGCACCGAGATAGAGAGCACTGACAGCAGCACTGATACCAGCAACTCGCTGCTGAGCCCCAAAAATATGACACTGGTCAACCTCTTCAAACAGGAGGGTACGGGCATATAGTACGGTGTGCTTTTTTTTATACAAGGAAGTGAGCCAAATGTAGAAAAAAGGCCTGTGTGCTCGATTAAATAAATTGTTTATAGAGATATACATGGTCTACTGGTCACATGTGTTGAATTCCTCCAAGATCCATGCCTCATTCATTTTTAGAAATTTGAGGTAGTCAACACTGTCGTGAGCTAGGCGAGTGCGCTTATCAGTCACGATCCCCCCTGCTGCGCCGAACGTCCTTTCGGACAGGACACTGGACGAGGGGCAAGCCAACAGTTCCATTGCAAATTGGGCAAGCCCTGGCCGGAGGTCAAGCCTGCCCACCCAGTAGTCCAGGGGTTCATCACTCCTCAGAGCGTCCACATCGGCCGTTAACCCGATGTAGTCTGACACCTGTCGGTCTAGGCATTCCCTGATGCTGGATCCGGTTGAGACCTGTCGATGGGTCGGCTGAAAGAATGACCTCATATCAGAAGTCACCAACACAAACCGCTCTCTTCTTGCAGGCGCTGTTGGATTGGTACCCGCAACTCTTTCTCTGGGAGTGGGAATTCCTCCTCTGCCAGCGCACGCAAAAGCAGAATGCAGCATTTCTCGAAGCAAGGCCTGGAAGTGCTCCATTCTGGCAGCCCTCTGTGACGGTGGTAACATTTCCGCCATTTTGTGTTTGTACCGGGGTCTAAGTACGTTGCCACCCAGTACTGGTCCTTGACCCTTATGCTTTTTATACGGGGGTCTCTGTTAAAACACTGGAGCATGAAGGCCCCCATTTGCACTAAACTGGAAGCGGTGTGGTGGCCTGGCTCCTGCTCATCATCCAAGATAATGTCGTCCTCCTCGTTCTCCTCTCCCCATCCACGCACAACAGGGATCCAGAAAAGGTTTAAAGCATGCTCTTCTTGCTCCTCCTCATCCGCTCCGGCACCATCCTCCTCTGACTCCTCTTCAGACTCCTGTTGTTGACTTGTCTCAGATAGAGTAGCCCCCCTGGGAATTCATCCAGCATTGCGACTTCTTTATCTTCCCGCTCCTCCACAGCTTGATCAATGATACAACGCAATGCACGCTCCATAAAGAAGGCATAAGGTACCATGTAACTGATAGCGCCATGGCTGTGACTAACCAGTTTGGTGATCTCATTAAACGGCCACAGAAGTCTGTGTGCGTCGCGTATATGAGCAGCCACTGGCGCGGTGAAAAAAAAACAGCTCCCCAGAAACTGTTCTGCCACAGAGTTCGTACAGGTAGACGTTAACTGCACGTTTCTGCTGGAGCAGCCTATCAAGCATATAGAAGGTTGAGTTCCATCGTGTCGGGCAATCGCAAATAAGACGTCTGACCGGCAGATTGTGTCGCCGCTGAATGTCAGCAAGGCGAGCCATGACCATGTAAGATCTTCTGAAATGGGCCGAGATTTTTCTTGCCTGCCGCAAGATGTCCTGGACCCCAGGGTATTTGACAACGAATCACTGCACGACCAAGTTTAAGATGTGTGCCATGCATGGCACGTGAGTAATTTTGCCCTGTTTCAATGTGCTAAACAGATTGGCACCCTTGTCACACACCACTTTACCAACTGTCAAATTGAGCGGTGTTAGCCACTGATCTGTCTGTGAACGCAAAGCTGAAAGGAGTGCAGGGCAGGTGTGGCTCTTGGCTTCCAGGCACAACAGACGCAGCACAGCATGGCAACGTCTAACTGGCATGTCGCATTGGTTCTGGGGAGCTTGGGAGGTGCAGCGGAAGAGACGCTAGCTGCGGAAAAGGAGGAGTCAGCCGAGGAGGAGAGGGAGGAGGATGGAGTAGGCAATCCGTGGCAGTAAAACCAAATCTACACGGGTGCCACGGGTTACATGCTTGACGGCCATCAGAAGGTTCACCCAGTGGGCAGTAAAAGTGATATACCTTCCCTGCCCGTGTTTGCTAGACCATGTGTCTGGGGTCAGATGTATCTTGGCACCGACACTGTGTGCCAGAGATACATTCACTTGCCTCTGAACATGGCCATATAGCTCTGGGATGCCCTTCTGTGAGAAATACTTCCTTCCTGGGACCTTCCATTGTGGTGTTCCAATGGCCACAAATTTTCAAAAGGCCTCCGAGTCCACCAGTTTATATGGCAGTAGTTGGCGGGCTATCAGTTCTGACAAGCCAGCCATCAACCGTTGGGCAAGAGGGTTATCCAGCATCATCATTTTTTTGCGCTCGAACATTTGGCCCACGGAAGCCTGCCTTTTTGCAGAAAAACGTGAGGATGGCATGATGGAAAGTGGAGTGGAGGACAATTGTGAGGAGAGAGGAGAAGGAGAAGTAGAAGACGAGGCTGGACGGTGAGAGCCTGGAGTGTGGCTGTGTGGGTTCCATTGCTCCCACTGGGCTCGGTGATGCCAGCTCATGTGCCTTCTTAAGGCAGTCATCCCTAGGTGAGTGTTGGGCTTACCGCGACTTATGCGTTGACTGCAAAGATTGCAGATGGCAACACTATTGTCAGCAGCGGACATGTTAAAAAAAGTCCACACTGCGGAGCCATGTGCCGGCGTCCTGGGAGCGCCAGATGTGACCGTACATGGTTGATGCCTCGCTCCTGATACATTCGCAGTCTGCTTTGTCCCTCCTGTGCAATCTAAGTTCTTCCTGCTTCTCCTCCCTATCTGCTGGTCCATATCTCCCTCTGAACTCCCCTCCTCTTCCTCTCTTTTGGGCACCCATGTGACATCACTAGACAGATCATCATCGAAGTCCCCTTCCCCACCGCTATAATTAGAGATCTCGGAGTAGTCAGCAACACCGGGGACCAATCTCCTCCTTGGGCTGATCTGGGTACTGTCGTCAGACTGCTGAGTGGCGGTTGTTGCTACCTCCTCTTCCTGATCCAATGCCAAGAGTGGCTGCGCATCGGAAATGTCTTGATATGGATCAGAAAATAATTCCTGTGACTCAAGCGGAAGGTATATGGTGGTGGTGGTGTTGGTGGTAGTGTCTTTGGGGGTGACATAGCAGAGAGTGAAGAAGAGGGTGCAGATCGAGAGGATGAGGAGGGTGCAGAAGAGTAAGGCTGAGTGAGCCACTCAACCAAGTCTGGTGCGTCCTTTGACGTAATCGCATGCACCTTCTGCAATTTGCCACTTTGGCTCAAGCCTGTTGCTCCTGCCCTACCCCTACCACCCTTGCGGAAGGGCCTGCCTCTTCCTCTGCCTGTCATTTTTTAAATGACCCTGTGACAAAAGTCTCTAGAGAAGTGCAGTATGTATGTGGAAGAAGGTATTTAACACCCCGCTTCAATCGTCGTTTTTGGGGGCCACTGGTCTATCACACCAGTTATAATACTTTTTTTTTATTGTGTTTGTCACTCTTTGTAGTATCGCTGCAGAACTGCTCAGCAGTAACAATGCTGCACAGTGGAAACGCACTATACTATGCTTTCTATATGTGCAAGTATTTTATACGTGTATTACACACCTATATGCTGCACACCAAATAGTACACCTATACCAGTCCTTAAAAGGACCTTTGTGGACCTAGTAGCTAGTGATTTGCAGACTGTCCCTCAGTTCCTACACTGATAAAAGACTGCTGCAGAATAGGGCAGCAGTCAGCAGCAGTGCACCAGCACCCTATATATTGTACACCTATACCAGTCCTTACAAGGACCTTTGTGGACCTAGTAGCTAGTGATTTGCAGAATGTACCTCAGTCCCTACACTGATAAAAGACTGCTGCAGAAACCAGCAGAAATCTGCAGCACAGCCCTGCACCAGCACCCTATATATTGTACACCTATACCAGTCCTTACAAAGACCTTTGTGGACCTAGTAGTTAGTGATTTGCAGACTGTCCCTCAGTCACTACACTGATAAAGGACTGCTGCAGAATAGGGCAGTAATCTGCAGCACAGCCCTGCACCAGCACCCTATATATTGTACACCTATACCAGTCCTTACAAGGACCTTTGTGGACCTAGTAGCTAGTGATTTGCAGACTACTGTCCCTCAGTCCCAACACTGATACAAGACAGCTGCAGAATCGGACAGCAGTCAAGTATAATAATCTTTCTATATTTGGAAGAAAGTACATTATACGTGTGCAACCCTATATACTGTACACCTATACCAGTCCTTAAAAGGACCTTTGTGGACCTAATAGTAATAGCTATTGATTAAACTGACTGTCCCTGCTCCACACAGTGTCATGTCCCTACACTGACAAAAGACAGCTGCAAAATCAGTTAGCAGTGCACTCATCAATCACCAGCACAGCAGTAAACCAGAATCCTATATACTGTACACCTTTACCAGTCCTTAAAAGGACCTTTGTGGACCTAATAGTAATAGCTAGCTAGTGATTAAACTGACTGTCCCTGCTGCACACAGCGTCCTGTCCCTCCCTACACTGACAAAAGACAGGCTGCTGCAATCACCAGCACAGCAGTGCACTGAACCCTATATACTGTACTACACCTATACCAGTCCTTAAAAGGACTTTTGTGGACCTAATAGCTAGCGATTTGTGTCACTAGGGGGAATGTCCAATTTTCCATGTGCTGAAATGTCTCCATTGGCTGTTCTGTACCCCATGATGGATGTGTCATCATGGGTCAAAGTTCTTTCACACTGTAAACACATATGTCCGCCGGGCGAACAGCGGCAATAGTCTGCCGATCGGGCGAATCGCGAACACGCCAAATTCGCCGTGAACCGACCGCCGGGCGAACAGTTCAGCCATCCCTAATATTCAACCTGTTGATGGAACCCCTGATGTGTCACGTTCGTAAACATCCCCATATTATAGGGTTCAAAACTCAAAATTCCTCACACTCTATCAGTTTATATGCTGATGATGTTATTTTAATGGTTACGGACGTGGAGAATTCCCTGGCTTCAGTACATCATACTCTGCAAATGTTTAGCCATGTGTCCTATTATAAGGTGAATGATTCTAAGTCTTATATCTTGGGTTTGAACATCCCTTTAGCACTGCAACAGAAGCTAGAGACAGCATATCCATATATGTGGGAAAAAGTAGGCATAAAATACCTTGGTACCATTTTGACACCCAAAGTAGATGGCCTATATAAGGAGAATTATGTCCCATTCTTAGACAAACTAAAACTGCAACTTCGCAACTTAGCTAGAACAGAATTCTCATGGACAGGCAGGCTAGCGCCCTTTAAGATGATGATTCTACCCCAGCTAATATACTTGTTTAGAACCCTTTCGATACTTGCACCTAGCTCTTTATTTACCACTGTCCAATCTATAATTAGCCAATATATGTGGCAGGGGAAGTGAGCAAGATGCGCTTTCTCATGGCTGGTCATGACTCGGAGAGTAGGAGGAGTGGGTATGGTAAACTTGAAGGACTATTACATAGCCACCTTATTAAATCAGCTCAAGGCATGGTTCCCAGGACCCAACAAACACAGATGTTTGGACTTAGAGAGCTCCCAAAGTCACAGCCATAATCTACATCACCTATTGCTGAGAAGTTGATATTGCATCCCAAAGTCCAAAACTCTGTCCCCTACGGTCCTAGCATCCTTAAAAGCATGGGAAATATTGGCCGCCTCCCCATACCAGAATACCAAAAAAGTAACAATCCCCCTACCAATTCAAAGCTTGTCCACTGTAATACCTGACTTGAATGTAAAGAGGTGGGCTGCAAAAAGACTTAGGGTCATGGATGACATGATGGTACATCTGACTTCTAAAACGTTTAGGCCCCTAGAATTTGATTTAACCTCTAGTGACTACTACACCTCCTTGCAAATTGCCCACTTCCTTCACTCACATTCAGATACTGCCATAGCCTTACCATGGAATATAGCACAGTTCTACTCTAGTCTCACTGCCAAAACCAAAGGTATAAAAGGCAAAAGGCTTACAGCATGACATATGTGGCCACAAAAAGTACCAATCTGTGGGAATTAACCCAAAAAGTGTCACTCGGGTGGTACTTGACCCCGTGCAGGATAGCAAAATTAATCCCGCACGCCTCTGCACTATGCTGGAGAAGGTGCGGGATGGTAGGAACCCCCCTCTATCATATCTTATGGTCCTGCCCAGTAATAGCTACATACTGGAAAGAGGTCTTCCAACTACTAGGCCACATTCTGAAAGTTCACATACGCAGGTCTCCAGAACTGGCTCTCCTTTCTCTAACTATTGACAGAGAAATTTGCACTAACATAAAAATTTTCAGGACAAGCTTTCGGGGTATGTCCCATTCTTCAAGGTCCAAGCAGTACTGATTTACAAATTTTTAAGCAGAATGTAAAAACAAAAAAAAAAACACACCTCTGAGGGAAAGAAGAGAAAAAAAAATAAAAAACAACAAAAAAACACATACAAATCAATGGCAACTAACTATCTAACTATTGAGACACTCAGAAATCAGAACAGTAGCTATCAAAATACTACTTAGTGCCAGGCTGGTCCTGGCCCGACACTGGAAAGACCACACTGCCCCCTCCCTAAAATAAATAATCACGACGACCCACACCCATGCCACATATGAATCGCTGTTTGCCTCGTCACAAAATCGCTATGGAGCTATCGCCATGCAATGGAAGCTGTGGTCAGATTGGTATAGGAACTACGCTGCACAATGATAATACCCAATTTGCTATTAAGGGAATGTTTTCCTACTTATCCTGCTTGGTGCTGAGTGTGGTGAATAGTTAGTATGTTTAGTTTGTTCAATTTGTTCAACTGGTTTAGTTTGCTTATTCAAGCCACGAATTTAAAACCAATAAATGTTTGGGGGAGGATATAAATAATATGAGTTAGGAAATGTACTTCTGGAAGTTGATATGTAACGACACTGTAGACTACTGTTTGTTGTAAACTGCCAAAGAAACCTCTTACCCTTACATGATGACCACTATTGTATCAATGCTACTTTTTGTTATGCTAATTTGTGAAAATCAATAAAAAATATTGAAACTAAAACCTGTTCTAAACTCTAATGGTTAAATGCTATTTAATTGTAACATATATGATAAGCCTCTGTTGTAATACTATCATTCCCTCTCTGGGTCCCACCGACGTGTTGAGAGCATCATAATAGAGTGTCCCACTAAAGGGCCCTCTATGTTCTTTTTTTGTCCAGGTCATGGGCATGCCCTTTTCCAACATGGTGGCCCTTCACTCATTGCCTGGAGGCGCAGCCGTTGTAGGGTGGCTTGACACTATGACTCTCCCGGTGGGTATGCGGCCCTGTAGGAGGAACCAAGCAGTCCTTTGTGTCCTGCTCATGTCTTGTTATCTTGATGGCAAAGCACTCACTGATGTGATGTGTATTTGCTGTTTTTTGGACAATGTACATGTGCCTATTGGGTGCATGTGCACTGCGGGTCTGGGTCCGGTGACGTCAGACGCAACGAGCATCATGGGCATCGCCAGGCTTCTGTACACACAAACATATAAATAGGGATGGTGATCTGTACTCTTATTATGCTCCAAAGCTGTAGCTTGGCGATTGCTACTTACTATGCATATATGCTCTGCTTTACCTTCAGGGTGTCTTGTCCATCTCTGTTTTTTTGGAGTGGATCGCTATATATATATATATGTCCAGTCTTGATCCTTATACTCCGTACAGTTGTTAACAATCACCACTAACTGTGAAGATGAGAGAGCCACGTGCAACAAACCTTGTCAATAGGAATATATGCGTCACATTACCTGTATATATACAGATATATAAGCACCTTGTGGTCGCATGCACTGATATATTTACATCATTATCCATCCTATAGGTGCTGAGTTTGGGGTGCTTTGAACATCACCCCCAACATAGCATTATCTGCACTTCCAAGCTAGCTATATATGCTGACACTGCATCATTTTAGGTATATTATATCTATGTATGTGTATGCACGACTATGCACGTGTATGCGTGCATATTTATAATGTATTTGTGCATTTGCCATATATAACACCCATGAAGCTAATATATTTGCTCTTATCCTATAGCAATACTCCTCTCTATAGGGAACATTTTGTCACCCATTGAGCCTGTATAACTAAATGCACCCCCTTGGGTATGTAACGCTATCAATGTTTTATACCTATATGAAGAAACTCTATTCTATTTTACCTTATGCTCACCACTCTGGATGGATGGTTTTTGCGTATATCTGATTACAATCCTTTTTCATAAATAATTATCATTTGTATCCTATGCCTCTCAGCTGGCTCCCATGCCCTCCGGTCATCTTTCCTTGGGCTCCTGGCAATCTGATGCCTCAAGACAATTGAACATTGGGGGATTCACAACAGATGTGTTATTTACAAAAAATGCTATTATATGTATACATAAAGTACTCATATCTGTTTACTGTATTTTGTGACTAATATGTATTTTCTCTACTTTTATAGTTATGTGATAATCATGTTTTAGTCACCATCTAACTGCAGAAAGTTCCTGAAGAAACGGCTAATGTAAACCCGCAAAACATGTAGAGCAACCAATATACAGATGTTATCTATGTTCTAGTTGTCGCGATCTGATGCAACTTTAGAATTTTGCCTTGATTACCGCTATTTGTTTTAATTTGTAAATCTGTCATTACATGTATTTTTGTAATACATTTCTTTAAATATTTTACTTCTGACTGTTTAGCATCAGTTTATATACAGTACCATTAAAGTCCAACATAGCCTCTTCCTTCCTATCTATACATAATCACTGATATAGGTACAAGCACTAATACAATTAGTGGAAACCCCTTTACTGTATGACATTTACAATACCTTGAAAAAGTATTAATTCCCCTGTGAAATTTTCAACATTTTGTCATGTTACAACTGAAAATGCACATAATTGTGAATGGAAGAAAAATGTTAGATGGTTGTCAAAATGTTTTACAAATAAATATCTGAAAAGTGTGGCATGCATTTGTATTCGGCCCATTTACTCTGATAACCCTAAATAAAATCGAATTGAACCAATTGCCTTCAGAAGTCACATAATTAGCAAATAGAGTCCACCTGAGTGTATTCAATCTCAATATAAATACAGCTGTTCTGTGAAGCCCTCAGAGGTTTGTTAGAGGACCTTAGTGAACAAACAGCATCCAGGCCACGGAACACACCAGACAGATCAGGGATAAAGTTGTGGAGGGGTTTAAGGCTTGGTTCACACTATCTTTGCATGCGGCTCACAGCAGAAGTCCGGACCATCCCCGTTTACCATTTTTGGCTGAATTTGGATCTGAAATGGACCAAAAGACACACAGGGCTCCTGTGCAAATTTGCATCAAAGCCACAGCGGAGATATGTGAACAGGCTCCATAGAGCTATTGTGAATTGGATGTGGAAAATCCACATCCAATTCTCAATAGTGTGAATCCAGCCTAAAGCAGGTTTCGATTATAAACAAATAATCCAAGCTATGAACATCTCACAGAGCACTGTTCAATTCTTCATCTGAAAATGGAAAGAGAGTAGGACAGCTGCAAACCTACCACGATATGGCCATCCATCTAAACTGACAGGCCGAGTAAGAAAATCATTAATTAGAGAAGAAGCCTAGAGGCCCATGGTAACTCAGGAGGAGCTGCAGAGATCCACAGCTCAGAATCTGTCCACAGGACAACTATTAGTCATGCACTCCACTAATCTGGCCTTTATGGAAGAGTAGCAAGAAGAAAACCATTGTTGAAAGAAAGTCATAAGTCCTGTTTGCAGTTTGTGAGAAGCTATGTGGGGAACACAGCAAACATGTGGAGGAAGGTGCTCTGGTCAGACCAAAAAATTGAACTGTTTGGCCTAAAAGGAAAACACTATGTGTGGTGGAAAACTATACACTGCATATCACCCTGAACACACCATCCCCACCGTGAAACATGGTGGTGGCAGCATCATATTGTGGGGATGATTTTCTTCAGCAGGGACAGGGAAGCTGGTCAGAGTTGATGGCAACATGGATGGAGCTAAATACAGGGTAATCTTAGCAGAAAGCCTGTTATGACCCATACACACGATCGGAATTTCCGATGGGAGCTTGTTGTCAGAAAGTTGGACCGTGTGTATGCTCCATCGGACATTTGCTGTTGGAATTTGTGAGCAGGTTCTCAAATTTTCTGACAACAAACTTTGTTGTCAGAAATTCCGAGCGTGTGTACACAAGTCCAACACAACACATTCCGTGCATGCTCGGATTCAAGTACGAAACGGAAGTGCTCAGTCTTGTAAAACTAGCGTTCGTAATGGAGATAGCACATTCGTCATGCTGCAAATTTTGAAATCTTTCAACACAGTGCATTCTCTTCTTCTTTATAATGCCAGAATAATGAAGTTGCTTTGCTGCTGATATTCAGACACAGTTTTGACAAACTAATTTCTTATTATTTCTTGTTATCTCCTGAATAATCTTTGTTTTTGTTTGCTTTTTTTCACAAGCTCTCCAGAATAATATTTATTTTTTTATAGTGATCTACTTTTATTTTTTTTATAGTGATCTCCATAATATGTTTTTGTCGTTTTGTGTGTCAAGTTACCACGACACCATTATTATCTTGTATTTATTAACCTCAAAGAGGTTGGTTGGTGTTGGTGTCCCATGTTAACTTGACATTGTATTTTTGAAATGTACCTGCCTACTCACAAACAAACTGCCCTTTTTGAAGTAAAACACATAGCCAAGTATTTGTCCAAACAAAAATCAAAAATTTATTAGGGGTCCTAACAAAATAAAGAGGAAGGCAACGCTGGAGAAACAGAATTGGTGAAGCCTTTGTAACCCAGGGCATCAATTATTTAACAGGCAAAATTGGTAGCCTGAGGAGTCCATTTAACAGGGAGTACAATCCGGTCCAGGACTCAAAGAGATCAGGAGCAGCAGCAGATGACATGTATGTGCCGAGGATGTGCTCTTACAAAAGCCTGTGTCTTTTGCCAGACCACACCAAACCCAAGTCATCACTCTCAAGACTTCCTTGCACACTTCCTTCCAGGCTGTGGCTGTGGTGTTGGAGGTGTTGCTGGAGGTGGCTGAGGAGTCATATGGTCCAACTGACATACGTGGCTTTTATTGGTGAGTTCATCCCTCACCCCCTTGTTTAGGGCCTGAAATATGACCTCCTCGCAGATGACCCTCCTCCATTACTTGCATCTTAGTGGCCATCATACACGCAAAGGACTCCCGGACACTAGGGGTGGTTGTGAGTGCCGCAGTAGCCTGCTGAATCAAATTAGTCGCTGACTCTTCCAGGTTGTTTTCCTTCCTGATCCTTTTTGTTGGAAGGTGGAGGGGAGGAACCTGGGATTCGTTCAGGCTGCTGGGCATGGCCACCTACTGGCTGCCACTTTCCACAGCCACCTCCTGGCTGCCACTTTCCATGGCCACCTCCTGGCTGCCACTTTCCATGGCCATCTCCTGGCTGCCACTTTCCACGGCCACCTCCTGGCTGCCACTTTCCATGGCCATGTCCTGGCTGCCACTTTCCATGGCCACCTCCTGGCTGCCGCTTTCCATGGCCTCCTCCTGGCTGAGACTATCCTATGTATGAAAATGGGACATAGTTTTAGTTTTTTGGTCATGAATTACACACAATTTTGAGCTTGTGACTGTTGAAAATTGAAAGTTAACAAATAGAAAAGACTATCATTCTGACCCCAGCATTTTTCATTCTTGTCCTAATCATTTTTGGCTACTATTGTCTATTGATATGTAAACCACTTTGTTAAATCAGAAATTAGTGATCAATAATAACATCTAGTTAACATCATTAATTTTTGGAAAAGAAATATGTTGAGCAATGCTAAACCTGGCTAAAGCTGGGCTCCTCCACATCTTCTTCCTGGGTGGAAGGCCCAGGTTGTACTTCGGAAGCCTCATCGGAGGTGGAAGAAAGAATGGAAGGAAGGGTTGAGAGTGATGGCCTGGGTTCACTCTGGTCTGACAAAAATCGCAGTCTGTCATAGTACCAGAGCCTGGGGACATAAACGTCATCTGCTGCTGCTCCTGATCTCATGGAATCCTGGACCTTTTTGCGCTCCCTATTATAAGTGCTCCTCAGGCAACCAATTTTGCACTTCAAATAGGTGATGTCTGCCATGGGAATCACTGGCTTCACAAATTCCAACAGTTGATACAGTGCTGCCTTCCTCTTTAGTTTGTTGTTATAAAATTGGTGTTTCAGGTTTGTAGAGATGGTGGAGATGGTGGACATCTTGAAGAGGGCCAACTTTGATGGGAAGTATAGACCATACAGAAACCCAAGTGTGAGAAAGGCCAAGATCATTACTAAAGTTGTGAGAAGTCTGCAGAGGAATTTTTGGGTATGACGATCCATGGAGCAATTGAGGAAACGCTGGTCAGACCTGAAATTGAGTGAGCAGGATCAGTACAGAAGGATCAAGAGAGTGCTACAAAAAAGTATTTGTCGTGTGTTCCTATTATTATTAGTACTTTAGTGCTGGTCCATGTGATTTTCTTTACTGTTGTACAGTTTAAAATGGCAAATTCCAGGTTCATGGGCACAGTAATTGTTTGTAGTAATCATTGTTCGTTCGACCACTAATACAATGTTTTTGGCAGATGAAGGTTAACTACATTTGTTCATGCCTATTTATATTAAAAGAAGTTTAGTACATTGTTGTCTAGATGGGTTTGTAACTAGAATGAAATGCAAACTTGATTCAGTGTAAGAAGAGGACACTCAGCAGCTGTTTACACATCTGGACGCAGGAGCACTAGTGTGGGATACCAGAACACCCTTTTAAGGGTGTCCAACACAGGTGCTCCAGTGGATACTAAGGGTCTCTCTATGTGTGATACTCTAGCAAAAAAGATAAGTATTCCAGCTTTAAGAAAGGGAAAAATCATGTCTTCAGCTTGGAACTCTGCCAAAACAGACAATTGTACGACACTTCCAAGCAATGTTTCATCTTACTTTTTCTTGCCTCAAATATCTGTGTGCTAAGTATACCTTTTTTTTATTAACCTAGGGGAGAAAAGAATCGGGACATCTGAGGACACCAGGAACCTCACCAATCCAGAAGAAGGGGAAATCCCCACACACCCAGAAGATGATGTGAAGGGAGGAGAGGTTCATGAATTGAGCGAAATAGTGACCACAACAGGTCAGTGTCTGAGACCACAGCTTCAGGTAATAGATGTATGCATGCATATTTATAATACATGGTGTTTTTTTTTTTCATGTTCAGGTGATGTGGATGTTGTGGAAGAAGAATCTAATTTCAACAGTGCAAGTGCACTGATCCTCATTGGGGAGATCATGGTGTGCAATTGGGAATTAGAGAAGGTCAAGGAAAACATCAATGATGTTGAAAAAAGACTCAACAACATCATTGATGTTTTAGGCAGAATCTAAAACACCCAAAAATGTAACAGATTGTTTGTCAACATGTGCTATCTGCCATCACGGATATCAATGTAGGCATCAACTAAAGTAGATGAAAGGAAGGGGTTGCACCCCCAAAACACGTCCATTGATACCCCAGGATGGGAGCTAGCACATGTTGACATTAGGCATGGGATCAGGTGGGAAATCCACATTTTGACTCCCAATTTGTGCGTATCTTCAAAATGTGGCTTTTAAAGGGATGACATCCCCCCATCTGATGAAGGCAAGATCAACACAGTTTTGACATACTAATGTCACATTGCCTTCAATTTATCAAAGTTGAACTTTGTAAGTTCCTGGGTTGTGTATGTTTTATGGTTTTAAACATACTTGTTTAACCAAAAAAAGGCTATATACTGTCACACATAAATGTTATACACCAAAGATGTTGGTTTGTTAAAAAATCCTTTTCTAACGCACACGTGAATGTGCACGGAGTAAAATGTTTAATACTTAACAATGTATGGCTTCTTCTTTCAATGCTCAATAGTTTTTGGAGTAAGTTGTTGTAGTTACAGTGACAATGGGGGTATTTACTAAAGGCAAATCCACTTTGCACTACAAGTGCACTTTCAGTGCAAAGTGGATTTTCCTTTAGTAAATAACCCCCACAGTGCTCTAAAATTTGCCCTAATCAGGCCATTTTAGGGACTCAAAGCAATTAATTCATGGAGCTGAAAAGGATGATAATTTTTTTTCATGAATGCATTACATACATTAACGACAAAAACAATGTGTGTGTGTGTAGCAGGCCCAAAACATAATAGTTAGCTGAAAAAGAAATTGTCACCTCATGTATCAAATAAATTACATTTGCAATATTGAAGAAAATGGACAAAAATAAAAGGTCATTGGAGAACCTAGGAGACAGATAAGAAACACAAGCAGTAAATCAAATGAAATATGAGTTCAGTTTATAAAACAAAAATGTATTTAAAAAATGTTTTGCACATTGTCTGGCATATCAATGCCCCCCCTACCCGCAAAGTACTCTACAAATTTTTTCTCAAACTTTGCAGCCGCTTTGGGGGGGGGGGGGACAAGCCAGGACAGCCAGCTTCAAGAGCCATCAAGATTGTTTGATTTTGAAAGCCGGCCTCAATCACAACTGAGGCCACATAGTTTGTTGCATTTTTCCCTATATTCTGCCATCTTGATCACTGTGAGAAATAGGCAGAACCGGCTGGCCATTATTCCAAACATTCTCCACCATTCCTCTGTCTCTGGTAATTAAAAACCCTCTGGTCCGGGATGAGAGTCCTCATCAGGAACGGCCGCATCAGATGGTCACCCAGCCCAAATGCTTCATCAGCCACGAAGACAAATGGGAGTCCTGCCACGTTGACTTCTGGAGGTGGCAAGCCCAAGCCACCATTTTGGAGACGTCTGAAAAACTCTGTCTGGGCAATTACTCCTCCATCTGACATCCAGCCATTTTTCCCCATGTCCAAGAATGCACTGCAAAACAGATACAAACTATTAAATAGAATGCACTGAAAGACAGGAACGAACTGACAACACACAAGCAGAAACTAACTAAAAAGCACGAGGCTGAAAAGCATAAATCTCCAGCTAGTTCTCCCTATAGTTCTCTCTATTTTACTGTCTCTCCAGTTCCCTTAGTTCTCCCTGCTGGCACTGGTTGTGTGTGAGTGTGACATGCTGGGAACCAGTGTTCATTTGGTTCTCTTCTGTACTAAACGTCACGATCCAGAAAGAATGTCTGACAATAGTAGTGCAGTAATGCAGAGGTGGTAGAGGAGTGAACAGGGAATGCTAGTGTAGCACTGACTCCCGAAGGAGTGGCTGGTTTTATTGGGCTTACTGTTACCTTCTGCACCTCGTATGCATCTAGGTGTTTCCTGTGGTAGATGGCCCAAGAACTAGAGACTGACGAAAGATCTACTTAAAGGGATTTTTATTTGCAAAGAGCATAGTTAAACAACAGTCTCTCAGTATAGGATCAGAGGGTTTAGGTGGAAAGTCCAGGTACTCTTAAAGTCAAAGCTAGTATAGCAGAACTCTCTTACTTTGAATAAATCCAGAGAATAGCCATTCACAGCTGGATCTTCACCCTAATTGGATAATCCTTCTCTCACCAGGCCTAGCAGCCAACAGGGTGCTTGAGTCAGGAATAAGTCTCTGCCACAGACTTTGTTATAGTACATGAACAAGGAAACTTGAATACTTGTTGAACACTCTTGTGGTACCAGTATCTTGCAGCCGGTCCGGCGATACAATGCCACCCTCTCCCTGGAACCACATGGGGGAGTCCCCCTTCACATCACTGTTCCCCCTTCACATTAGAATGCGGAGGCATTACATCAGTGTCAGTTCCCCCTAATATCATAGCCTGCCCATTGCACCAGAGTCAGCCTCCTTCACATCAGAGCCCCCCCCCTTATTACATCAGACCCACCTCACCTTCTACTCTTCACATTAGAGTCAGCCCCCTTCGCAACATTCCCCAGCCCTACCATCAAAAATAGAGTCCTACCTTCAAATCCTTACCACGGCTGCAGCATCATGGTAAGGAGCCAGAGCAGGATGATTCCTGTTCTTCACTGTCTCTCCTGAAATGTCTCCATATCAGTGCTGGGACATTGTGGTCAGTCAGCATGAAGAGTGAAATTAAGGATTTCTTCCAGAACCCCACATGAGTCATGATGACCTCCTGTCAAGGGGGTTCTTCTGTATGCTTACAGTTGATAGGGAGACAACACAGGAGATGTGTAAAATGATCTTCATGGCAGTTAAACCCTTAAACCAGTGGTCCCTAAACTGTGGCATATTGGCCTGCTGTGGCATTTTGCTTGCCCCTGAGGCAATATTCCTTGCAATGACACCAGTTATGGGACATCATGTCTCCTATTGATACCAACGATGGTGCATAAATCTTCCCTTTAAAACCAGCAATGGTGCATAATTACTCCCACTGATACCAATGAATGGCGCTATTACTCCCACAGATACCAATGATGGTGGAATTCCTTGCATTGACACAACCAATGGTGAACTATTCTTCCCCCCCCAAACCAATCACAAGCACTTTTAATTTTTTTTTACTTTCATTGCTCACCAACCCTGGCATATTTTTTTTACTTCCCCTGATCAACAAGCCAGAGGCATTTTTACTCCCACTAAGACTAATGCCAGGCATTTTCATCTCCCACTTACCACAGTCTAGACCCCAATAACTTTGGAAAGGCAATAAACTGACTATTTAGAATATTTGAGGACTAGTGTTCAATACTTAAAGGTCCTAGTCCTTGCAACAAAAAATAGGCAGTACTGAAATGCCATTACTATAGCTTAATAATTCAGGAATAAAACTGCATATTTATCACTAGACCACAGAACATAAGCTGAATCCACTGGGACCAAAACAGAAGATGGGAAAAAAAATCTCTACTCGCTTATCGGATAACAAGAATGTTTATCCAGTATATGCTATGAATGTAAGAAAAAATATTCACTATAAAATCTGCTGTTTATTTTTATATATTTTTTAACCCTTTCATGACTAAGCCTATTTTTGGAATTTGGTGTTTACAAGTTAAAATCCATATTTTTTGCTAGAAAATTACTTGGAACCCCCAAACATTATATATTTTTTTTTAGCAGAGGCTCTAGAGAATTGTTGCAATATTTTATGTCACACGGTATTTGCGCAGTGGTGTTTTAAACGCAACTTTTTGGGAAAAGGGACACTTTCATGAATAAAAAAAAAACAAAACAGTAAAATTAGCCCAATTTTTTTGCGTAATGTGAAAGATAATGTTACGCCGAGTAAATAGATACCAAACATGTCACACTTTATAATTGCGCGCACTTGTAGATTGACGACAAAGTACGGTACCTAAAAATCTCAATAGGCGACGCTTTAAAAATTTTTTACGGTTACCAGGTTAGCGTTACAGAGAAGGTCTACTGCTAGAATTATTGCTCTCGCTCTGACGATCGCGGCGATACCTTACATGTGTGATTTGAACACCGTTTACATACGCGGGCGCGACTTCCGTATGCATTTTCTTTGCTTCGCGAGCTCGCGGGGACGGCGGGCGCTTTGAACATTTTTTTTTATTTTTTTATTTATTTTATTTATTTTAAAACGACTAAATTGTTTTAAAAAAAAAAAAAAAAATTGATCACTTTTATTGCTGTCACAAGGAATGTAAACATCCCTTGTGACAGTAATAGGTGGTGACAGGTACTCTTTATGGAGGGATCGGGGGTCTAAAAGACCCCCCACCCCTCCTTTACACTTCAATGTATTCAGATCGCCGAAAACGGCGATTCTGAATACCGGATATTTTTTTAAAACCGGCGCCATTGGCAGCCGAGTAAACGGGAAGTGACGTCATGACGTCGCTTCCGTGTTTACGATGAGGAGACTGGAACGAAGCCGATTACGGCTTCGTTCCAGTTCCTCCGCAGCAGCCGGAGGCGTCGGACCACTGATCGGTGCTCCCGATCGAGCGGGAGCACCGGTAACAGCGGCGAGAGGGGGCGGGAGGGGGGGACGTCCCCTCCCGCTCCTCCGGCATAACAGCCGAGCGGCTTTTAGCCGCATCGGTTGTTATGGCTGGAAAGCCAATCGCCCGCTGAACAAAACGGCACCGGGATGATGCCTGCAGGTGCGGGCATCATCCCGGTATACCCCCCGGAAGCCGAGTACGCAGATCTGCGTACGCTCGGCGGGAAAGGGTTAATATTGAATGTCCTCAAAACGCATCTGGTTTGAGCTCTGATATTTGATTGAACCACATGTTAAAAATATATATTAAGCTTAACTCTGATACACATTAACTGGAGATGGTTATTTTTGCATGGGACCTTTATTTCTGTCCATACAGTTCTGACCCAAAACTTGCTCACCCATGTATTTATGAACCTTGGTTTGTGCACTGGTGCACAGAGTCATGTTGAAACAAGAAGGGACCATCCCCAAACTGTTCCCACAAAGTTGGGAGCATGAAATTGTCTAAAATGTCTTGGTATGCTGATGCCTTAAGAGTTCCCCTCAGTGGAACTAAGGGGCCAACCCCAACCCCTGAAAAACAGCCTCATACCATAATCCCCCCTCCACCAAATGATTTGGAGGGGTGGCCCAGTACTTTTGTCAACATAGTGTGGATGAGCGAGATTGGAGTGGAGGAACTTGACTGTCCTGACTTTAACCCAATGGAACACCAGGCCAACATCAGTGCCTGACCTCACAAATGTGCTTCTGGAAGAATGGTCAAACATTCTCATAGACACACTCCTAAGCCTTGTGGACAGCCTTCACGGAATTGATATAGCTGCAAAGGGTGGGCAACTCAATATTTAACCCTATGAACTAAGACTGGGATGCCATTAACGTTTATATGCATGTAATGGCAAGTGTCCCAAAAATGTTGACAATATAGTGTATATGTAACCCAAATTGCAATTTTCAGTGTGCAATTCAAAAGCCTGTGTGTCATGGCCAGTGGCAGGGTTTAAAAAGCATTTAGGGATGCTGGAGAAGAGTGACTCGCTGCCACGCTTTTTCCATTGCAGCATCTCATATCTAACTTCTGAGGTTAGAATTCTCCTCCTCCCATTTGCTGAACAATGGCATCATGGCAGTGTATTTTGGGGTAAAATAATCTCCCGAGTGCTGTTGTTCACATTTATAACTTTCTGGCAGACAAGATAACTCAACTAATTACCACATACACTTTTGCCTGACCAGTAAAGTTTAAAAAATACATTAAATTACATTGAGTGGCCTGCACGGGCATGTGAGAGGACGCACTACATGGAGTTCCCGTTGCATCTCCTCATTTGATTCTGTTCCCGCTGTAGATCCGTACCGGACCCAATCTCTTTGCCATCACATCCAAGGTGATCCAGGAGTGAGAAAACCACTTAACAGAGCCCATGATGACCTGCAAAGGAGAGAAAGACGCTGCAGCTGCGGCAGCCATGGAGGCCCAAGACGGTGCTGGCTCGCCACAGCCTCAGAGAACAGAACGCGGCACTGACAAACATGAGGTCGGCGGTAAGTCCCTCAAATCCAATAAGACACTGGGGAAAGAGCAGCCCAGGGACATGCTTTATTACACCCAAAAGCTACAGGGGACAGGCTGCTCCACTTCCACAAACGCACAGGCTCCTGCATCTGAGCAAGACAGGCAGAACAACCCGTCAGCCTTGGATGACACTCACTGAAATCCTGCATGCAGTTCAGAGGTGGATGTTCTGAACGAGAGGTTTGGGAGACTCACAGAAACAGTATCCCTTTACAGCAAGACCTCCAGAAAATAAGGGAGAAAACCACAGCTGTGAAGAGCAGGATTAGTGACATGGAAGATCAATAACCCCTGCTCACCATTAGGGCAGCAATACAACAAGCCGTACAGGCCAACGCTAAAACGGATGACATAGAGAACTGCCTGCTGTGGAATAATGTTTGCATCATGGGGCTCCCTGAAAAGATTGAGGGCCGGGACACCACAGGCTTTACAGAACAATGGCTTTAAAGAACAAAGGCCTTCACCTCACTGTGTGCGGTTGTGTGGGCCCATCACACACCACCTCGGCCCCTCCCATCTGGCCATCAACCAAGATCTATCCTGGCAAGATGTTTGTTTTCATGAGGATGCACAGGTGTTCTATGCATCTCCATGCAGGCATTGCCATTCATGTCAAGTCAGACACAGCTGCTACTCCCAAATTGACATCCACAGCCCAGAACGCAGACAGATATCAAATTAAGAGCAGCGGCTGTGTCTGTGCATCCCAGTGTGGGAAAACACAGCACTTTGCCATGGGCATATGCTTCAGTATGCTCATGTAAACAAGGCGTTATACTACATTTTTTATGAAATCTTGAAATCTTGAAAAATTGATGGCTTTCAAACAGGGTAATTTACTAATAAATCCACCTGTCCGATTGCAAAAGTGGCATTTAAATTGTTTTGTTATTATCACTTTATCTCACCTAGCGTTGTTATGGAGGTTCTAACAACTGTCGTTTACAGAGCTATTATGTGTTGCGACTGAATATTTAATTATTAGCCTGTCTAATGAATGAGATGTCTTCACCTTTAATAGGAAGGGGAAAGAAAAAACAGAATCACAGAAGGTGCTAATCATTTAATGGTGACTCTCATTTATATTGACACGGATTTGAAACCGCGTAGGATTATTTGGCTTAGATGAGGCTTGAGGAATTCCGTGAAATATCTATCAATTCCAAATGACATTTAAATAACCTCTGAGATTCTGTTTTCTTAGCAGTTATAATGGTATGTACTACTTCTGACAAACAAACTATTATTTTGTGTTATTTGTATTACTATTTGACATGGGCAGAACGAAGTCTGGTTCGGTTCAACTTTCGAACATCACGAGGGACCCGAACTGGAAAAATCAAAAGTGCCAATTTTTAACACTTATATGCAAGTAATTGGGCATACAATAGTTATGAGGTCCGGGTACTGTCCTGAGGGGCATGTATCAATAAAAAATAGTTTGTAAAAAACATAATTTTTAAATGAGCAGGGATTACTGATGCTTAAAGTGAAACAATAAAAATGAGAACTAACAATAAAAATTAAAAATTTATTTAAATATAGTGCCCCAGGGGTCCCCTTAGTCTGCCTGTAAAGTCTCACATCTGTACCGTGTAGAGAACCTGCTGCAGCAAGAATTACATTTATAAAGCCAAAAAAATGCATTTTCCCTGCAAGATTTCTTTATTTTGTAAACAACGGCTTGCAGGAGCCAGTCTGTGTGATGAGGCTACAATTTAGTGCACTTGAAACAATATTAGAGATTTGTTTGGATAAATTCTGGTGTCTCTTTCACAGACTTTGAATAGAAGTAACAGGTACAGAAAATTGGGCTTTGGGTGTTGGTGGTGCCTTCACACAGTAACCCTATTGAGGTAATCTTGATGAAAGCCAGAATTTGCCTTGCTGTCAAAAATTTTAATGATATGCACCTGTCAAACAGGTGCAGAAAAATAGTTTTTTGGGTGTCGGTGGTGCCTTCACACAATAACCCTATAGAGCTACTCTTGATGAAAGCAAGAATTGGCCTTGCTATTAAAAATGTAAATGATATGCACCTGTCAAACAGGTGCAGAAAAATTGGTCCTTGGATGTTAATTGTGTCCATGAAACCTACACCAAAAACATTCTTCCAGATGAAATAAACACCCACAAAGCTAGGCAGCCTATACCGTCTTTCAGAGATTCCAGATCCAGAAAGCACTTAATCAGCGACTTTCGCATCAGGGGCTTGATAGCTGCTGCTAATCCAGGACTTATTCATTTTGAGAAATGTCAACAGAGTCTGTGGACAGACACGCTGTCTTATCTGTCACAAAACCTCCAGCAGCACTGAATGCCCATTTGGAAAGCACACTGGATGCAGGGCAGCCCAGCAGCTCATTTTTATACTGGGAAAGTTCTGTGCAGCGGTTTATTCTCATGACCCAGTAACCCAGTGGATGATCAACTAGAAAGCTCTCCATGTCTATTTTCGCCCCTAATCTCCCAACAGATGCTGCCAATGGGATGTTGAAGCTAACAGCCCTGGGCACAGAGGACTAAAATTATTTTAAAATGCATTACTAAGGCGTCCCTCTTCTCCAACGGTCCTTTCTTGACCGACAGAAGCCTCAAAACTACGTTTACCATGAGACAGTAACCTACCAGAGTCTGGAAAGGCCGTACATAAACTGCTCTTTAAGGTATTCTCAAGAGATTACCTCTTATGCCCCGTACACACGAGCGGACTTTTCGACATCCAAACTCCGACGGACTGAGTCCGGCGGACTATCCGCTCGTGTGTGGGCTGCAACGGACTTTAGCTTCGCAAAAGTCTGACGGACTTTAGAAATGAAGCATGCTTCAAATTTTCCCGACGGAACTCCGCCGGACCCGGTCCCCTTCGAAAAATTCGCTCGTGTGTGTGCTACTCCGACGGACTAAAACCGACGCTAGGGCAGCTATTGGCTACTGTCTATGAACTTCCTACGTCGAATCCAGTCGTACGTCATCACGTTCGACTCCGTCGGAGTTTGGTGTGATGGTGTGTGGTCAAGTCCGTTCGGTCGAAAAGTCCGCCAGAACTCCGGCGGAACTCCGCTAGAACTCCGTCGGAAGTCTGTCAGACTTAATCCCTCTCGTGTGTACGGGGCATTACACTCCCTATGTGGGAACAGAATGAGTTCCAAGATTTTCCCCTTGTAAGGAGGGTTGCCAACCAATAGTGATCCTTCTCCTTGATGCCACATATATATTAGAAGCAGACTCCTGAGGGTCACTGAGGATTACAGCATCTGCAACTGCCTCCTCCCAGCCATGTACTACTCTCCAGTAGGGATGAGCTTCGAGTTCGAGTCGAACTCATGTTCGACTCGAACATTGCCTGTTCGCCCGTTCACTGAACAGAGAACAATTTGGGGTGTTTGCGGCAAATTCGAAAAGCCACGGAACACCCCTTAAAAGCCTATGGGAGAAATCTAAAGTGCTAATTTTAAAGGTTAATATGCAAGTTATTGTCATAAAAAGTGTTTGGGGACCTGGGTCCTGACCCAGGGGACATGTATCAATGCAAAAAAAAGTTTTAAAAACTGATGTTTTTCCGGGAGCAGGGATTTTAATAATGCTTAACGTGAAACAATAAAAGTGTAATATTCCTTTAAATTTCATACCTAGTGGGTGTGTATAGTATGCCTGTAAAGGGACGCATGTTTCCCGTGCTTAGAACTGTCCCTGCACAAAGTGTCATTTCTGCAGGAAAAAAAGTAATTTAAAAGCACTCGTGGCTATAATGAACTGTCGGCTCCCCGTAATACAGAGAACAGTCATTGAAAGTCATTGATAAAAAAAAAAAATGCGTGGAGTTCCCCCCAAATTCAATTACCAGGCCCTTCAGGTCTGGTATGGCTATTAAGGGGAACTCCATGGCAAATTTTTTTAAAAATGACGTGGGGTTCCACCTAAATATCCATACAGGACCCTTTATCTGAGCATGCAACCTGGCAGGCCACAGGAAAAGAGGGGGATGAGAGAGTGCCCTCCCTGTGACCCCTCAAAGCACCATGTCCCCACAAGGGCCTCATCCCCACAACCCTGGCCGGTAGTTGTGGGGGTCTGTGGGTGGGGGGCTTATCGGAAACTGGAAGCCCCTTTAACAAGGGGACCCACAGATCCTGCCCCCCCCCCCTGTTTGAAATGGTAACGGGTACATTGTACACCTACTATTTCACAAAGAAAGTGTAAAACATTGTAAAAAAAGATACAGACACTGTTGGAATAAGTCCTTTGTTAAAAATAAAAAAAATTTAAAAAAGATTCCAGAGGTGGTAATCCTCTCTTGGTATCCTGCGATGGCTGATTTCTGATTTCTTTAACAGGGGGGCCTTGTTAAAGGGGGCTTCCAGATTCCAATAAGCCCCCTGCCTGCAGACCCCCACAACCACCGGCCAGGGTTGTGGGGATAAGGCCCTTATCCCCATCAACATGGGGACATGGTGCTTTGAGGGGTCACAGAGCCCCAAAGCATCCTCCCAATGTTGAGGGCATGTGGCCTGGTACGGTTCAGGAGGGGGAGCACTCTCTCATCCCCCCTCTTTTCCTGCGGCCAGCCAGGTTGTGTGCTCGAATAAAGGGTCTGGTATGGATTTTTGGGGGGAACTCCACGCCATTTTTTTAAAAATTTGCCATGGAGTTCCCCTTAATAGCCATACCAGACCTGAAGGGCCTGGTAATTGAATTTGGGGGGAACTCCACGCATTTTTTTTTTTTTTTATCAATGACTTTCAATGACTGTTCTCTGTATTACGGGGAGCCGACAGTTCATTATAGCCACGAGTGCTTTTAAATTACTTTTTTTCCTGCAGAAATGACACTTTTGTGCAGGGACAGTTCTAAGCATGGGAAACATGGCCCCTTTACAGGCATACTATACACACCCCCTAGGTTCGAAATAGAGGTCGACCGATATGGGTTTTTCTCTGGCCGATGCCGATATTTAGAAATCATGGCGGCCGATAGCCGATATATGATGCCGATTTTTTTGGGCCGATATGTTAGGCCGATTTTATTTTATTTATTTATTTTTAATCCCCCTTGATCTAACACACCTTTCCCACTGGGGCGTTTTTTAAGGCGCTTTTGGGCTAAAAATAGCGCCTGTAAAGTGCCTGCAAAATGGCTCCCCTGCAGTCTGTGTGAAAGACAGAGTGCTTTCACACTGAGGCGATGCGCTGGCAGGATCTTAAAAAAAAAAAGTCCTGCAAGCAGCACGTTTGGAGTGGTGTATACCGCTCCTCCATCACTCCTGCCCATTGATATGAATGGGCACCTCTGCCGAAGCGCATGCAATGTGATTTGGCAGCGGTGCTTCATGGGCGCATTTAACCTCTTCCTTGGCCGCTAGCTGGGTTATATGTGCCCCACTAGCAGCCAAATAGCACCGCTAAAATGATGGTAAAGAGCCGCTAAAACTTGTGTTTTACCATCAACGTCTGCCCGCTCCAGTGTGAAAGCAGCCTTCATAAGTGATACAGAAAATTTCTTACACTTAAAGCGGAGGTCCACCCTAAAATGGACCTTCCGCTCATCGGATTCCTCCCCCCCTCCGGCGCCACAATTGGCACCTTTCAGGGGGGAGGGGGGTGCAGTTACCTGGATAATCCAGGTAACTGCACCCACTTCCGGGCTAGCTCTCTGCGGAAAGGGGCAAGTGCCCCGCTGCCTGCTGGGAAACACACAGATCCCAGAGGCAGCGGGGACCGTCCTCATTGCGCAGCGCGGCTCGCGCATGCGCAGTAGGGAACCGGGAAATGAAGCCGAAAGGCTCCATTTCCTGATACCCATACCCAAGATGGCGGCGGCAGCACTCGAGTGTCGATCTAGAGATCGGCTTTGGGTGCCGACATCGCGGGCGCGCTGGACAGGTAAGTGTCACTTTTTTAAAAGTCAGCAGCTGCAGTATTTGTAGCTGCTGGCTTTAAAAAAAAAAAAAAAACGCGGAGTTCCGGCGGACTCCCGCTTTAAACATTTATTAAACAAAACAAACCTCCAATCAGTTAACTTGTATGTATGATCTAGATAAAAAAAAAAAAAAACCTATATATTAAATAAAAACGGGTAGTCAAAACTTTTGGACAAAAAAAAAAAAAAAAAATGGGCTAACTTTACTGTTTTTATTTTATTTTTATTTTTTAAATGGTGTATTTTTTTCCCAAAAAAATGCATTTGAAAGACCTCTGTGCAAATGCCGTGTGACATAAAATATTGCAACAACCGCTATTTTATTCCCTAGGATCTCTGCTAAAAAAATATATATAATTTTTGGGGGGTCTAAGTGATTTTCTGGCAGAAAATACTGGATTTTTACTTGTAAGCAACAAGTGTCAGAAAAGATTTAGTCTTTAAATGGTTAAACTGAGAACTTCTACACACAGAGATGACTTCATTCATTCAAGTGTAAACATTGTATCATTTAGTTCTTTTCTTGGCAGTCTGCCCAGAGAGGAGGAAAGTGTTGCTATGACGACTCAGGCAACTCACACTGACTTCTTACAGAAGTCATTTCAAAGTCCCGCTGTAGAATCTGCTTTTTATCAGCACAATCGGCCGATGCCGATTATTTAAAAAACGGCAAATATCGGCCGATATATCGGTCGACCTCTAGTTCGAAATTTAAAGGAATATTACACTTTTATTGTTTCACTTTAGGCATTATTAAAATCACTGCTCCTGAAAAAATGGCTGTTTTTTTTTGCATTGATACATGTCCCCTGGGGCAGGACCCAGGTCCCCAAACCCTTTTTAGGACAATAACTTGCATATTAGCCTATAAAATTAGCACTTTTGATTTCGAACGCTCAAGTCCCATAGACTTTAATGGGGTTCTAAAGTTCACACACATTTTAGGTCTGTTCGCAGGTTCTGGTGCGAACTGAACTGGGGGTGTTCGGTTCACCCCTACTCCCCAGGGTTCTAGGGATGAAAAACCATCTATTAAGGGTTGATGTAAGTCTTCCTTTGCTTTAAACCTTCAAAACTGGCAGAATCCTCCTCCCTCTCCTCTTGTGTGTTGTGTGACATCACAAGAATTGTGTCTGGCCTTGAGAGGAAAGGAAGTCTTTCTCTTCCTCCCACTGCTCTGCCTTGAGTGCCCTGTCCATAATGCCATGCAGAGCAAGAACACAACAGGGATTGTGTCACTGATGCATGCATTCTCATGCCTCACCATCCCTGTCGCCTTTTTAAATGGTGACAATACAGTGCATTCATCCTTTATCAGCAGCCATTGGCGTGGGGAAAAGAAACAGAGCCAGCTCAAGCCTGTCATTGTGCCATACGGATACAGGTACTCGTTGACAGCCCCCTGTTGCAGTTTGATTGACCATTCTTTCAGAAGCGCATTTGTGAGGTCAGTCACTGATGGACGAGAAGGCTCAGCTCGCAGTCTGCACTCTAATTCATCACAAAGGTGCTCTATCGAATTGAGGTCAGGCCAGTCAAGTTCCTCCACCACAAACTCGCTCATCCATGTCTTTATCGACCTTGTTTGTGCACTGGTGCGCAGCCATGTTGGAACAGGAAGGGGCCATCCCCAAACTGTTCCCACAAAGTTGAGAGCATGGAATCATCCAAAATGTCTTGGTATGCTGGCACCTTAAAGTGGTTTTAAACCTTCCAAAGCAACTTCAGCACATTCCACTCCTCATAAATAAACCTATTGATCGCAGCCAATAGATCGCAGAAATTCTCCTTACTTGTTTAATCTACCTACAATTCATCCTGCAATGTTTGATTATGTCACCGGTGCATGCATTTCTTGTCCTGTGATTAACAGCATGCTCTGTGTGCCATTTCCCCATCCATAACATGATGTGTACAAGAGCTTCACTGTTTGCGGCACAGCTTTGCAGACTCGCGAAACTAGGCAGTCACTTGCAGCTTCCTGGTTCTCTCTAGTGACGTGACGTAAACCAGGGCATACTAAAGACTAATGAAGAAAGTGGCTCAATAAAGAGGCTTGGTTAAGAAACGGTCGCGCATGTTCGAGATATTAGCTGGGGAAACAAGGAAGGGCAGAAGATGAGTCAGAAAACAGTACTTAAGGTGGTGCCGCTGAATCCAGGAAGGAAACTTTTCTACAAATTACCAAAAAACAGTAAGTAAGCAGCGATTATGCATTATACTGTGCAAGGGTTGGAAATACATTTTCATACCACATGAGATGAAAATCGCAATAAGGAATGCAGAGTTTGCTTCCTCTTTAATATTTCACTTCACTGGAACTAAGGGCCCAAGCCCAAAACTTGAAAAACAACTCCAGACCAAAATCCCCCATCCACCAAATGATTTGGACCAGTGCACAAAGCAATGTCAATAAAAACATGGATGAGTGAATTTGGGGTGGAGGAACTTGACTGTTCTAACCTCAAACTGATAGAACACCTTTGAGATTAACTATAACGGAGACTGCGAGCTAGGCCTTCTCTGCCACATCAGTGCCCAACCTCTCAAATGTGCTTCAGCAAGAATGGTCAAACATTCCCATAGACACACTCCTAAACCTTGTGGACAGCCTTCCCAGGAAGAGTTTCAGCTGTTATAGCTGATAAGGGTGGACTAACTCAATATTGAACCCTATGGACTAAGACTGGGATGCCATTAAAGTTCATGTGCGTGTAAAGGCAAGTGTCACAATACTTTTGGTAATATAGTGTATCATGGCATTAAAAATACATAAAGAGGGAAACTTAGTAAGACTAGAGCAGCCAGAATCTGGAGTAGCCGTGCATTGCAACAATCAGCTTCTGTCTTAGTTTTTAAAGTTTAATTAAAGTAGCCGGAGTTTGAAGATGATTGGTTACTGTGCTCCAGATTCTATTTGCTGCAGTTTTAGTAAATTCCCCTCAAAGTGTATAAATTCAAATTTAACAGATAGATCCTATGCCTTGAGAAATGTTACATCTAAGCACAAGCAGTCCAAAGAAAGCCACATATTCCAATTTGTGAATAGGTGGGCCGAACACCCCCCGATTCGGTTTGCACCAGAACATGTGAACAGGCAAAAAAATGTTCAGAACACACAAACACAGTTAAAGTCTATGGGACACAAACATGAATAATCAAAAGTGCTAGTTTTAAATGCTTATATGTAAATTATTGTCATAAAAAGTGTTTGGGGATCCGGATCCGGCCCCAGGGGACATGCATCAATGCAAAAAAAGTTTTAAAATTTAAGTGATTTTAATAATGCCTGAAGTGAAACAAAAAAAGAAAATTAGAATATTACATGAGACCAATAGAAAAGGCATTTTTAATACAGAAATGTTGGCTTACTGAAAAGTATGTCCTTGTACAGTATAGTATGCGCTCGGCCAGGGCTCCTTTTGCATGAATTACTGCAAAGCAGATGACATGTAGGGATGAGCCGAACACCCCCCGGTTCGGTTAGCAGCAGAACATGCAAACAAGCAAAAAATTTGTTCGAGCATGTGAACACTGTTAAAGTCTATGGGACAAGAACACATAATAATCAAAAGTGCTAATTTTAAAGGCTTATATGCAAGTTATTGTCATAAAAAATGTTTGGGGACCTCCCATGTATCAATGCAAAAAAAAAGTTTTGGAAACTGCCTTTTTATTGGGAGCAGTGATTTTAATAATTCTTAAAGTGAAACAATAAAAGTGAAATATTCCTTTAAATTTCGTACCTGGGGTGTGTCTACGGTATGCATGTATAGTGGCTCATTTTTCCCGTGTTTAGAACAGTCCCTGCACATAATGACATTTCTAAAGGAAAAAAAGTAATTTAAAAGTACTCGCAGCTATAATGAAGCTCCCACCCCATGTTGAGGGCATGTTGCCTGGTATGGAGGGGGGGGGGGGCGGTGCTCTCTTTCCCCCCATCTTTTCCTGTGGCCTGCCAGGTTGCATGCTCGGATAAGGTTCTGGTATGGAATTTGAGGGGACCTCCATGCAACTTTTTTTTAAATTATGGTTTCGGGTTCCCCTTAATATTTATACCAGACTTAAAGGGCCTGGTAATGGTCTGCAGGAATTCCGTGCTGTTTTTTTCAATGACTTTTATGTGTATTGCTGGGACTGACAATTCATTATAGCCGGGAGTACTTTTAAATTACTTTTTTCCTTTAGAAATGTCATTTTGTGCAGGGACTTTTTTAAACATGGGGAAAATGTGCCACTTTACAGGCATACTATAGACACCTCCCAGGTATGAAATTTAAAGGAATTTTTCACTTTTATTGTTTCACTTCAAGCATTATTAAAGTCACTGGTCCTGAAAAAACTGACATTTTAAAACTTTTTTTTGCATTGATACATGTCCCCTGGGGCCGGATCTGGGTCCCCAAACACTTTTTATGACAATACCATGCATATAAGCCTTTAAAATTAGCACTTTTGATTTCTCCCATAGACAATTCATTATGGTCTCGAGTAGTTTTAAATGACTTTTTTTCCTTCAGAAATGTAATTTTGTGCAGGCACTGTTCTAAACATGGGAAAAATGTGCCACTTTACAGGCATACTATAGATACCCTCCAGGTACAAAATGTAAAGGAATATTTCACTTTTATTGTTTCACTTTAAGTATTATTAAAATCACTGCTCCCAGAAAAAAAAAACATGTCTCCTGAGGCATGACCCGTGTACCCAAACACTTATTATGACAATAACTTGCACAATAGGGGGCGTGGCCTGACCTCTGTCGAAGATGGCAGCTTAATCTGTTAGCTCCCGCTGAAGAGGACATTATTCGGCACCTAACGGAGGCTTTTGCCCTTTCAACCTGCCTAAAATCATGGGAACCTCTTCACGCAGTTCATCGGCCTCCCGATCACGATCTCCGAGAGACGAGACCGGCAGAAACCAGCAGAACATACCCGAAATGTTCCGCTCCTATACCTCCAACATGGCCGCCTCACGAGGACAGACTGCACAGACCGCAAGACGCTCCAGTCCCTCACAGAGGAATACTCCGAGGACGGATGAGGTGATTCTCACCCCTCACCACCAACCGAGCATCCATGACCTGAGATCCGTAGCTGCTGAAATCAAAGAATCTCTTACAGCAGCCCTGACGAGCGCGATATCAGATCTGCGGATTGACATCCAAGCTATGGCGACTCGCATTCATGATGTGGAGAAAACTACATCCGCACACTCCTCGGTCTTAAAGAAGGCCTGCCAGCTTATTGACACACATACCCTGCAGCTTCGGGATCTTAACCGACACACAGAGGACTTGGACAATCGTGGCAGACGCCACAACATCCGTCTGAGAGGCCTCCCAGAATCATCGGATTCCGTCAACCTTAAGGCAGATGTCATAGGCCTGTTTAACAGCATCCTGGAGCGGCCTTTGGACACCCCGATCGAGTTAGAACGAGCGCATAGGGCTCTACGCCCCAAAGGTAAAGATTCAGACCCCCCACGGGATGTTGTGTGTTGTGTGGTCGACTATGTATTAAAAGAGGAAATTTTGAACAGAGCAAGAAGGGCTACTGAGCCGATCACCTACAATGGCGCCCATATCACTTTATTTCAAGACCTGTCCTCCATTACATTGCAGAGGCGCAGGGAACTCCGCGCCCTTCTAGACACGCTTCGCGCCAAAGGCATCCCCTATCGCTGGAGATTCCCCTTTGCTTTGTCCGCTTCATCTGGAGGAAGATCCGCCCTGCTGAGGGTACCGGAAGACTTACAGCACTTCTGCGAAACGTTGGACATACCGTACACGGAGGTACCAGAGTGGTATGCTGAATTCCGCCCTCCCTCTACCAGGCATGCCGCAACTTCTGCAGAACCTATGGATTACCAACGCTCTCGTAACAGAAGACGCCGATCCCCTTCGGATCCAGGTCATCTCTCCTCTAGGCACGGAGCAGACTCAGATGCTACTCCCCAAAGAGCTCCCACTTCCAGGAGAGCCCGTCGAGACCGCTAAGCCGGATCTTGCTCGTTCTAATGGGGTCTGAGATTGGAGTCTTTATTCCCTCCGCTCTCTCCTTTCTTGCTATTCTTTCTCTCCTCACTGGTTCGGTGTCTCAGTCTTCTAATTCAGCTCTCTGACTGCCACCCTTCACTCTCCTACGTTCTATACTTCCTTCTCGTTCTCTGGCTTTTATATATGACCTTAACCCACTTTCTCTCCCCTATTGTAATCTGCTATTAACAGACCGCTGGACATCGTATCCCACCGTGCTCTTCTTAATGACTTCACCTACTAACCCACCTACATTGTTTGACTTGTTTTGCATCCAGGACACCGGAACGCAGCCTTTAACTCTGTTTTGCCAATAGGAGAATTGAAGACTGTAGTTGCACACCGTCTGCAGACACGGATGAGATGCTAGTTTTCTCCTTTGGGCCCAGTTTAAACCAAGATCTACCGCGCTGCGAGCCTCTCATCACCTAGCTGTGAAGACTTCTTACCGTTTGCTGGCCTGGTAACCATTGGTTTTAATGGATGCAGTCATTGTTTCTGGGTGAATTTTTTGACATGTAGTAACCTAGGTTCTCTATTGCCTTACTGCTCTTTACATTAGCCCTATGGGTACAAGGGTTTGTTTAGATGCCTAGCTCCCGGTAGTAACCTACTCAGAGGTCCGAGGATGGGGCGGGAAAGAGGGGATTTTGAGCTATTCTGCACCCTCCCTCCCTCCTTACCCTCCCAGCAATTTTATATATTTTTTTTTTTTTTTCTGCATTTTTCATTCTCTTTTTCTTTATCCTCATTTTTTTGTTTATTGTATCTCTATTCATGTCATTCTTTTACAATATATGACTGGGTAACTCACACTGGGGTCCGTAGGCAAGCTCCTCACTTATACGGTCTGGTACGCTGCCTTATTACCCCCCATGCTGCGTACGTGAGCATACCATAGAATTTAGTCGTTGTTTTGTTTAAAAACTAATACCCCAGAGGCTACACCTCCTGGAAAGTCTACCCAATGTTTCCCATAGTTATTGTTGGTCCACTGAGACCATGTTACTAAATGTGATAACTGTTCTTTATTTGCTGAGGAAGGAGCTGCGGAATCACTCTCTGACAGCCTTTTTAGCAGTCAGAAAGTGATCATAAGCCCCCCTTGAGGAGATCCTCTAACCTGTTTTTTTTTTTTCCCCCATTTCGTTTTTATATTTGTTAATGTACTTTTGTTGGGAATAATACACTTTACCTTCTTGATGGAAGTAGTAGATCTTAACTATGCATAGAGAGCCCCAACATTATTAAAGTGCAGAATGTTGTTCTTCGAATCTATATGCTACCTTATTGGTACATGCCTAATGCCTATCTATCTCTTAGTGTTTAATGCAACTTTGAGGGCGTCATCTCTCTCACTTAATGATGAGTAAGCAACCGATGTCATACACCTGATTCAAAAAGATGTACCTCCCAACAAATTTCATCATTTGGCCTCCCTAACTCCAGGATCCCAGGGTGTCTGGGATCCCTTTTTTTAATTCCTCATTCAGCGGGATAAAAGATATTCTACGTTTTCGTTTTTTTTTTCATTTCTTGAGCTTTTCCTTTCGATAGCTTAAGGCATTCTCCCCTCAAGGTGGCACTCCCCTACTAAAATTTATTGCATCTTACGTCTTAAGTGTCCACCGACCAAAACCGGACACTAGTCACAGGGTTCACGCCTGTGACTTACTGTGGAAGTGCAAGCAGGACTTGCATTTCTCCGGCTTAACCTCAGAGTATTCCTAGTAATATCTAAGACATTCTCTAACCTCTCAGTTCACTCAATCTTGCTCTATTCTATTTTGCCCGATTTCTCAATTCGATTTTTTATTTTTATTTTCCTCTCTCTATCTGTCTTTGACTCTGTTTCATAACTTTTCCACGCGGTACTCTTATCTCTCCCTTCTCTGCCTTCTTACTGTTTCCTGTGGCGGGACTCCAGCTCCCTTCCCCCTGCAACTTCACTTAGTACCACATTGTCCACCTAACTAAAGTTTGCACGATATCTCTCCAAACGCTACCCAAGCTTGAGTAATACCTACTAGGCGAACGCCCTAGTCCGCTCCTTACGCCTTATAAGCTACTCTCACAACTAAATCATGTCCACTAGACCCAAACTAAACACGCGAGACTCCCTCAAAATAGTTTCTCTAAACGCGAGAGGTCTCAACATACCCGAAAAAAGATCTCAAGTTCTACTTTTTGCCCACAAATGTAAAGCAGATTTGGTGTTATTACAAGAAACACATTTCAAATCTAACTCTATACCGAAACTCTCCAACCACCGATACCCACGTGTATATCATGCCCCCAACCCTCACGCGAAATCCAAAGGGGTCTCGATCCTTATAGCCAAAAAATGCCATTTCCAAATTAATGAGACCATGGTGGACCCCGAAGCCAGATTTATTTTTTTGAAAGGTAGCCTGGGAGACAAACGTATCACTGTAGCTAATGTGTATGCTCCGAATACTGGCCAACCAGCCTTTTTTAAATCAATTTTGTCAGAATTATCCCTTTTCCAGGAAGGCATGCTCATTTTGGGAGGAGACTTCAACGTCCCTCTTAACCCAACACATGACTCCTCTACTGGCACCTCTTCTCTCACTTTCAAAGCATTAAGAACCATTAAGTCACGTCTACATGAGCTTTGCTTGCATGACTCGTGGCGAACTCTGCATCCCCAAGAAGGGGATTATTCATATTTTTCAATTCCCCACAATCGGTACTCCAGGTTGGATTACTTGTTTATCACCCAAAGAGACTTACCTTGCCTCTGTTCTGCATCCATAGAGGCCATGTATATCTCGGACCATCATCCAATCTCCATGACCTTGCAGATTGCTAATAACCCACACACACCTCCGATATGGCGATTGGATCCGGCTCTCTTATCAGATCCAGTACTAGCTTCTTCCTTTCAAGAAAAACTGTCCAACTACTTCATAGATAACCTATCCCCCACAATGGACCCCATGTCAATTTGGGAAGCCCATAAATGTACAATGCGGGGAGAATTTATAGTTGCGTCGGCGAAAAGAAAAAGGGAACGATACCACGCCATATCCCAGCTTTCCACCCATATTAGGTCCCTAGAAAAAGCCCACAAACTTTCATTAGCATCAGATGTACATAATGACTTAGTGCAGGCACAACAAGATCTACTCCAAATTCTTAACTCCCAAATTAAAAGGAATTATATGCTTTCCCGTAAACTTTTCTATGAATATGGAAATAAGTCGGGTAAACTTTTGGCCAGAGCTCTAAAAAAACAACACGCCGCTAGAACCATTCACTCCATCGTGGACACAAAGGGCAATAAATTGGTTACTAACCACAAGATTGCTGAACAATTTGTTCAGTACTATTCCAATCTTTATAACCTCCATGACACCTCACCTTTACGAGACAAGACCCATAGAAAACTTCTAATTGACAATTTTCTAAGTTCTTACGCTCCAGCTCCTATCTCTCCGGAAGATGCTCTTTCCTTAAATACTCCCCTCTCGGCCCAGGAACTGGATTTGGCTCTTAAACATATGAAACCCGGGAAAAGTCCAGGTCCTGATGGCCTGACGACCTGCTATTATAAAACCTTCCTTGCCACCCTAAAACGACACTTCCTAGCGGCCTTCAACTCTTTGACCCCTGATAAACCACCCCCACGAGACTCCCTCAGAGCCCATATTACGGTCATCCCAAAACCCAACAAAGACGATACACAAGTGACAAATTATAGACCCATTTCCTTGCTAAATGTTGATTTAAAAATGTATGCTAAGATTTTGGCAAACCGTCTCCTCCCTCTTCTTCCCCAATTGATATCTCTTGACCAAGTGGGTTTTGTGCCGGGAAGAGAAGGGAGGGATAACACGATTAAAGCAATTTCTGTTCATCACTGGCTGACTTCCACATCACAACAAGGATTTTTTCTCTCGTTGGACGCGGAGAAGGCGTTTGACAGAGTGGCTTGGGATTATATGGAAGAAGTATTACGAAAAATCGGACTCCCAGACCGCTTGCTTTCTTTTATCATGGCTTTATACGCCTCTCCCTTTCCCCCCTTCTATTTATCCTTACCTTGGAACCCCTTCTTCGCAGAATACAATCCAACCCAGACGTGAAGGGGATTCAGACCGGCTCTAAGATTCAGAAAATTGCGGCATATGCCGATGACATACTGCTTTTTCTCACAGAACCACTTGTCTCCATTCCCAATCTCCTTAAGGACCTAGAGGATTTTAAAACGATTTCCAACCTACAAATCAATTTCTCAAAATCAGAGGCGTTGAACATATCCTTAAACAAAGACATCATTGCACTATGCCAACAAAACTTTCCATTTCGTTGGACCTCCGCAGCAATCACCTATTTAGGTATCAAATTACCAACCAAACTAGGCAACTTATACTCCCTTAATTTTCTCCATATGCTTCAGACCATCCAAAGTGACCTTAAAACTTGGTCGACAGGTCTATTTTCTTGGTTCGGCAGGGCATCCATTATCAAAATGAATGTCCTCCCCCGCCTGTTGTACCTTTTCCAGACAATTCCACTCAAACTCCCCCCGGCCTTTTTCAAATCCCTGCAATCCATCTGTGCCAATTTTATTTGGGCCAGCTAAAGAGCCAGAATAAGCTTCTCTAGACTGACTCTTCCGAAATCTAAGGGGGGAATTGGTCTACCGACTTCAAAAAATATTATTGGGCGAGTCTCCTCACTAGAATCGTGGACTGGAATGTCCACTCCCACTCCAAAGCCTGGGTACAGACGGAAAACGCCTTCTCTCCCTACCCAATTAAGTCACTACCATGGATGCTCCCCGAACATATCCCCCGTACATGCTCACAACATCCCCTCATCGCTAGTACTTTACATGCCTTTCACGCAACCTGTCACACTCACCATATATCGTCCCACCATAGTCCGATGACTCTAGTTAACAATAACCCAGAATTCCCCGCAGGACAGTCAAATACCTTCCTTTCCGGCTTTTGGCACTCTCCAGACATTAGAGCTATGAGTTTTTTTACCAACTCACAATTCCGACCATTAACAGATTTTCCCTATCATCCTTCGGGTCGCCCCTTCCCGAGATGGGCATATTTCCAAATAAGACACTTCCTGATGGAGAGGCTTTCTAAACATGATTTTGCTCGGCAACTCACTCCGTTTGAAACTTTGTGCAATCAGTCTGAACCACAGCGTCATCTCATTTCCAACATATATACCTTGTTTTTCTTGGATCGAGAACCGAAAGATAACTTAGCTGTTCGCAGCTGGGAAACTGATTTATCCTTGACGTTATCGGATTCAGATTGGTTGAACATCTTTACACATATCCATAAAGGCTCTTTAAATGTATCTGTTCAGGAAAACAATTTAAAAATTTTCTCCAGGTGGTATCTTACACCAGATAAACTTCACAAACGGTACCCCTCCACCTCTCCCTCCTGCTGGAGATGCTCGGATGGTGCAGGATCATTCCTACATATATGGTGGGCATGCCCTCGCATCCAACCATACTGGGTTGAGATCCATCGCTTAATCTGCCAAATTACCACACTCTCTATAGATTTCTCCCCTGCCTCGATGCTCCTGCACCACTCAACCATCCCGATGAAATCTTACCATCGCTCTCTGGCACAACATTTGTTGAACGCGGCAAAAATGTGTATCCCCCCACTATGGAAATCATCAACGCCTCCTTCAATTTCTGATTGGGTCAAGAGAGTCTCCAATGTAGCGGACATGGAAAACTTAATTTCACAAGCTAAAGACACCCCATCCAAATATTGGGCCACTTGGGCTTGCTGGCTTCACTTTCGCTCATCAGATGAATGCTCCCAACTGGTAGCTGGAGTCCCTCCCACCCCTAGATCCTGAAATCTTTCTCGTCTTCCCGATATTCTTTTATCTCTTGTGTTTTCTTCCTTCCCATTGTCAGATCATCCCCTCATTCACACCCTATATACATACTTGTTTTTAAATCATACATTGTCATACAGATAGGAGCTTTTACTGTCTACAGAGCACCTTCCTACCGTACGGCATTCCCGTTTCATATACCTTCTCCATGAGCCACATGACTCAACCGTTCCTGGAAAGCGGTTTTCCGGGAATATCAGGAATCCGAATATTAGAAGTGTTTTAGAAGCATTAATCCGAATCAACATGTTAGTATAACCTAGGCTGTTGTGTATTAGCCCTGATTCAGACACTAAATTTTCCTGTTGTTTAAACTCTGTCTACAAGCTATTTACACCTACTACAAAAGTTGTATTACTATTGTTCGTTGTTTTGCTGTTGTTTTGAATGGATACATTTGTTATGTATTTTGAATCCTTCAATAAAAGCATCTTTATTGGGGAAAAAAAAAATAACTTGCACAATAACCCTTAAAATTTGCATTTTTGATTTTTCATGTTAATGTCCCATAGACTTTAATGGTGTTCCAGCGGCTTTCGAAATTGCCCCCGAACACTGCATATTGTTTGGTGTTCTGCAGAACACCCGAACAACCAAAGTTCAGCAGGAACTTATACTCAAGCCGAACCATTTGCCCATCCCTATGTGTGACATACTGTATATGCAATATACAATAAAAAACAAAGTCTGAAAATAGTGGGTCTCTTATTTGAGCTTTATCTCCGATGCATGCATTTGAATTACACTTTTTATTATTTAATCATTTCTATGTAGAGAGTCTGTCCAATGAGGATTTTTTTTGTTCTCCCAACTCCATTTTCTTCTTCTATTATATTACATGTCCTGTTTGCAGACCCATAAACATTACATGTGTTTTTTTTTAAACTCCATGAGGGAGATTTACTAATACTGTGTCAATCAGAATCCAGGGCAGCAGGGCGTGGTACCAGTCAGCTTCTAACTTTAGCTTGTTCAATTAATCTTAGGCAATAAAACCTAGAAGCTGATTGGTTTCTATGCAGAGCTCACCAGATTTTGCATGCTTCAGTTTTAGTAAATACCCCAATGTGTCTGGATGTACCATTTTTTAAGATCCATCATTTAAAGGGGAATTTATACACTCTTATTTTTTTTGATGGCATGATTTGTTAGTATTTTATTATATAACCTTTGATACATTTTAGGTCAGTTTAAACTGATCTGATTCAGGGGGTGGTCAGAGTGTGGAGATGTGTGGTGCATAACTATTTATTTTAATAATTTTGTATTAAAAAAACAATCCCCTATGGATGATCAATGTCCATTCCAAGGGTTTTAACAAACATTGTAGCAAAGGTCCTACCTTAGTTTTGTTTTGAAGAAAAAACTGTTTTTTGTTTCACCATTGCCATTCCAGGTTGACTACTGAATGGGAGGATCTGGGTCATTATAACCACCTGGTGCACTTTAGGTGTTCTGATGGAGAAAGCTGCAGTGTGCCCTTAAAATGAGTTAGCCCTTAGTGAGTATCTTACCAAAAATAAAATTCAAATTGTAGGGGATGCCTAAAATTGTATGTGTATCATAGCATATGTGTCTGATAAAATCAGTGAGACAATCAAAATTTGTGGGGGCATTCTGTACACCAGTGGTGCACAGAATGCCTCCAGAGTACCATACTGCGCTGACTTTTGTGACCATTTTTTGAAAAAGAGAATGACTTCAGACTGAAATAGAAAGGTCATTTTTATAACAATAAATTACAAAATGGCTTGTGTAGCAATTTTAAATGCTGTATTATTTTTCATCTAAACAATTGGAGTTGTCCTCTATTATCTATCAATGTATTACAGTATATGGACTTACAATGATTGTTTTATTATTATTTATTATTATTTAGTTTAGACGTTTGCACAGACCATACATTCTGCATCTGTCAGTGATTATTATCCATATTGGTCCTAAAGAGGCGTAAAAAATCCTCAAAAGATTTTGACATGTGAATGTGATATTACACACTGGGGGTTGATTAAGCACTTAAGCCCCGGACCATTTGGCTGGCCAAAGACCAGAGCACTTTTTGCGATTCGGCACAGCGTCGCTTTAACTGACAATTGCGCAGTTGTATGACATGGCTCCCAAACAAAATTGACGTCCTTTTTTCCCCACAAATAGAGCTTTCTTTTGGTGGTATTTGATCACCTCTGCGGTTTTTATTTTTTGCGCTATAAACAAAAAAAAGTGACAATTTTGAAAAAGCATATTATCTTTTACTTTTTGCTATAATAAATATCCACCAAAAATATATACAAAAAATATTGTTTACCTCAGTTTAGGCTGATACATATTTTTGGTAAAAAAAAATGCAATAAGCGTTTATTGAGTGGTTTGCGCAAAAGTTATAGTGTCTACAAAATAGGGGATTGATTTAAGGCATTTTTATTATTCTTTTTTTTTCACTAGTAATGGCGGCAATCTGCGATTTTTATCAGGACTGCGATATTACGGCGGACACATCAGACACTTTTGGCATCATTTTGGGACCATTCACATTTATACAGCGATCAGTGGGGGGGGGGGGGGGCTGTGTGTGACACGACGCTGATCACAGATCCCGATTACAGGAAGCTGTGGTCAGTGTCATTAGGCAGAATGGGGAAATGCTTATTTACGTTAGCATTGCCCCGTTCTTCCTCTCCACGGGACCCGCGATCGTGCTCACAGAGCTCCCGGCGCGCTCGCGCGCATGCCCGCAAGCCGCCTTTTAAAGGGCAACGTACAGGTACGTTAATCTGCCTGTATGTTCCCTTCTGCCGCAGTATATCTGTGTGAGGCGGTCAGGAATTGGTTAACTAAATCTGGTGCAATTGTGCATGGTAGCCAATCAGCTTCTAACTTCAGCTTGTTTAATTAAGCTTTGGAAAAAAAAACTAGAAGCTGATTGGTTTCCATGCACAACTGCACCGGATTTTGCACGCTCCAGTTTTAGTAAATCAACCCCAATATCTTATAGTCTGAAATAATATTACACTTATTTTGTACATATATGTATATTGGCAGAACTTTTTTTTTAACATAATATTATTTTTAAAATGTAATATCAATAAAATACATTTTTAATATAGAAAAATTTGGTACTATGGTATAAAGTCTTTTTTTATTTGGCGTGCTATATTTAAAGTCCTATTTCCTGTACCAAAGGCTTGTAGTTTTGCTTGAAATTATAGCACCTTGGAAATACATATGTAGCGCTGGCTCCTGAGGAGCATGCACTATATGTTTTTTTAAAGTTAATATTCCTGAAACCACAGTTGGGTTTTAGGACAAATTTTACTAAATTATGATTTTAGTACCAGTCCAGCTGGGTTGCACTGGGTTCTCCTTGGCCGCAGGTGTCGCTGTCACCGCCGGCAAGTGTGAGAACGCAGTCTAGCTGGGTGTATTGAATGCCATGTTATCTCCCGGAACCAGCCCAGTGGGAGTATTTTCCTGCTGTGCATTCTGGGAGGTGGTATTTAAGGTACTGACATCATGTGCTACGGGTTTCCGTGCCAGAAGATTTTTCTGTCTGTTTGGTTCTGGTCCTCCTGACCAGTCCCCATGGCCCTCCTGGCCTGGGGTGCAGTTCCATGCATTTCCAAGTCTCGGGGCTGGCTTGCCCGAGGCGAAGTAACTGCAGGGACAGGCCTGAATGGATATCGGGGCCTGGTGATTCAAGGGTGGTCTGTTGCCGTCTCATCTAAGTAGAGGCCCAGCAACTGCCTTGCCAGCTGCCTTGGAAAGTTTCCAGAGCAAGTGGTGGGAGAGTCATATGATCAGTTGAATATTATCATGCCCCAGCCAATCTCTGGAAGGGTGTATCCAGAAGGTGACCAGGGAGGTGATAAATATGGAGGAAGCCTGCACAGATTGTTCTTTCCCTCAAGGGTGGGTTCCAAGTTCTCTTGGGGCTGCTACCCCTGGAGGCAGCTTCACTAAAAACAAGAAACTGCAGTTTGGGCCTTAGCAGCTTTTGGAATGAGGGCCTAGGGAAGATTGCCTGAGGATTAGATTTGCTGGAGTGCACAGCATTGAAGTCCTGTGACTGGAGAAGGATCTAGTTAATTTCCCTCACTTTGGATCTACCGGCGAATGCTGGGTGGCAGACAGCTTGTGGGACACTGTGAGTAAAGACCTTGTTGGTTCTAGATAGACTAGTCATTTCCTACTACCTTCAGATAGCTGTTTTTGGAAGATTAGAGAGATAAGAGTTTATCCTCCCACTGTTGTTACTGATCATTTTGGAGTATCCTGTGACCCTAAACCCCTCTCCCGTTGAAGTTCTTCAGCAATAAATACTAAAAAGACATCCCCTAGACTGAGCCTTAACTGTCAGTGTGCATGGGACTGTGCTTTGCTTGTGTGACTGGCAACCTCTGTACTATTTGGGGGAACATGGGCATATTGTCAGGGGCTCCTTCGGGGGTAAGTGTTACATGAACATCTGGCCATTACAGCTATTCGAGCTTGTTGGTTATTACATTTCAAAAGCATGGGCATTACTATGGAGTTGCCCCATTTTACAGATATAAAAGTTTCCACTCCTCTATGAAGGCTTTTCACTTGGAGTGTGTCTGTGGGAATTTAACCACATTCAGCCAAAACAGCATTTCTGACATCCGATACTGATGTTGGACAAAGAACTGACTTATGATTGGCACTTTCATCTAGCAGTAAGAAGGGTTGCTGATTAAAATCCCAACCATGACACTACCTGCTTGGAGTTTGTATATTCTCCTTGTTCCTGTGTGGGTTTCCTTCAGGTACACTGGTTTCCTCCCACGCTCCAAAGACATGCTGGTAGGTTAATTGGATCCTGTCTAAATTGTCCCTAGTATATGTATGAATGTGTGTTAGGGACCTTAGAGTGTAAGCTCCTTGAGGGTAGGGACTGATGTGAATGTATATGTAGAGCCCTGCCTAAATTGACAACGCTATATAAGTGTGAAGAAACAAAAATGTAACGCTGATTATTAAAAACAGTGTATATAAAGTGCATAAATATCAAAAGTGAAAAAATGTGAATGGATGAACATCAACATATAATATCAAACTGGAAAAACATAAATCCGTAGAAAAATAATATAACATACCGTAGATCAATCCAAACAGAAGTCAGTCCCAATGATCAATAGGTCTATCATGACTACGGTGGTTCATAATAAGCCAGAAATGATAAGTGGATCCCTGAAGAATTAACTTTGATGGTATACAAAAAAAGGATGGGTACTCTTACCAGAACCAATGAACCTACGTTTTAGTGACACCAGGTTGAACGAGCATAAAGGATGAACTCACAAGCATGCAGAGACAGTGCAGCAGGCCGCCAGGAATCCCTCAATCGATATGGAGTGGTCCACGGTAACCTCAGGGAATCCAATCTTCTCTTGATGGAGTCAGGAGATGAAAGGGAGGACACCAAATAATGAATACCCCACTGGAGGTTCAAACCAGCTCGTAGAAAGAGAGTATGTAAAAACAGAAGGAAAAAAGCCTCCAATGGTGTAGGCCAAAAAAGGATGGCCATTTATTTGCATAAAAACACGTACAAATAAAACAGAAAAATATATAAAAAATAGTGATCACGGGGGCGTGGCCGGCACCGGAACAGTATGGCAGCATAGACTGTGAGCTCTCTCTCAGCCCCAGCTACACGAGCCACAGACCGGCATCCTCACCACTCCAACATGGGCGGCTCCAGGGCGACCCGCTCCGCAAAGTCGCGGGGATCATCTCAACCCCCCTTGCGCTCGTCCTCGACCCTCCGGGGCTATTTTGCACAGTCCGAAGCTCCGCCGGGACGGAAGTCCAAGATGGCGCCGGCCGGCGCCACGGAGCAGGCCGCACCACACTCCCGCGGATCCCTCCCAGCCATGCAGCAGCAGCGGGCCCCCCCGCATCCACACACCTTACCCCAGCCAGCGGAGGGGACATCCCGGGACCGAGGAGCGGTGAGTCCTCCCCACGGGCCTTTATCCCAGCAGGCGGCCGTCCTCCCTGTACTCCCGGCGGCCATCTTGGGACTCCCAATGAAGCCACAGATGAACTACACCCAATGCTCGGAGGCCTTTCCGCGCTTGCTGCGCACGGCCTCGGACCCAGGCATGGCGGGGTTGCATTCAGGGGCACTAGACTATGTAGGGGGAGATGAGGACTTCCCATCCCTGACCAATCGGCCCTACCTGTCCCCACCCTATGGGCGCGCTGATGCCACCACCACCAGCGGATCCACCCGCTCGGGCCCTCCATCACCTGGGGCACTGAGATCCCCGAGACTGGGGCGCCCGGACTTACCGCCCCCTCCTGCTGCAACGGCTCTCTCCTATGCCCAGGTGGCCAGCACTTCGGCCAGGGCACCGTCACCACAGGTCCTGGAGGAGGGCCGCCTGCTCCCACATGGCCCGGACTGGACTGAGCCCTGGGAAGAGACACCTGCCTACCCGGCCACTCCGAATCCCCCCTGGAGAGCGGATTGTCTCCCCCGGCACCCACCCGATGACTTCCAGCGGGCCCGGGGACAGGAGATGCACCCCCCGCTGCCCTCCCCATGGCACGCATATCTTCAAGCGATGCCGACCAAGGATGATTTCAAACAACTAATAGAGGACGTGAAGTCAACCTGCAGATCTGAGATCCAAACCCTCCAGTCAGGTCTTAAACATCTAGCTGACAGGGTGGAGATGGCGGAGGAGGAAATTCAAGAAACAAAATTGGCTGTCCACCGTACCCAGGTTCAGGGATCGGAACATCGCACCCTCCTCAGGGACATGCAACGCCACCTGGAGGACCTGGATAATCGGGGGCGCAGGAACAACATTCGTGTCCGAGGGATTCCTGAAGCGGAGGGCCAGGAGGATGTCCATAATGTCCTGCGATCGCTCTTCAATGATCTCCTCGGGGAGGCCCACACCCATAATATTGAAATGGACAGAGCACACCGAGCACTGCGGCCTAAAGGCTCCACGGCCAGGCCCCGTGACATTATTTGCAGGCTGACTTCATATCCACTGAAGGAAGATATCATGAGGCAAGCCTGCCTCGTCCGCAACGTGACCCACGGCGAGCACCAAGTTCAGTTGTTCCCGGACCTATCCTGGATCACCCTGCAGAAACGCAGACTACTCCAACCACTGCTGCGTATCCTCCAAGACGAGCACATCCCATACCGCTGGGGATTCCCCTTCAGCCTTACAGCCCGACACCAAGGCCGGACGGCGATTTTGCGATATCCGGAGGACTTAAAGGCTTTCTGCGACACTTTGGGGCTTAAAGCCCCCCAGCTTCCAGACTGGGACCTTGTCACAACCCCCCCTACACCTCCTACAGTGTGGCAGACCGTTCCTTCAACCAAGCGCCTCCGCGGTCCAGAGATGTCCCCCAGAGGAAGAAGCAATCCACAACGCAGGTCGTGAACGTGTTATGGTCGGGCCTGATCAGATACCTGAGGAGACACTAGTTTCTTATTGTTCTCCCCTGGGCTTGTTGCTGCCCTCCCCACTGGAGCTACCCTGGCCATAGGCCACGTACATAATGCCTCTGGCATCTTAGCCACAAAAAATTTTTTTATGAACACTATGGGCTAGTCTCGGATGAGACTTTAGAGAGATGGTAGCCGTGTATCTTTTACCACCCCCCCTCTTAGACTGCTGAACTTTTAATACAAGCAGTTTCTAAAGGTCTTATATGTTTGTCTCTGGGTTCCCCTGGGCCCCCCTGGCTCACCCTACCCGAGCGGGGCTGGTGGGTCTCACGGGAAGCCGGTTAGACCTAGGCCAACTGGCCTCTACGGGTCCACTGCTGATGTTATTGTTCTTTATGTTTGGTTTTACTGTTCTAAATGTTTTTCTCTTCTTCCTAGCTTCTCCTCACCCCTCCCCATCCTGTGATGGTAATTGGCTCCACAGCATTAGTCTTCTAAACGCCTGGATCACCTCCCGTGCGGTGCCTCGCTGTCTGGAACGATTCCACCTGCATCAGATGAGTATATACGCCCCCCACCCCAGTACCCATGACTAAGATTCTGTCATTGAATGTCCACGGTCTAAATTCTAACCGTAAAAGGCAGCTGGCATTGGGGGAGTTTAGGCGGTCAGGAGCGAGTATTATAATGGTGCAAGAAACTCACTTTGATCGAGAGGGCTCTTTTGCGTTCGCATCCAGATATTTTCCGCAGCATTACCAAGCATCGGGTCCCCATAAACGAGCTGGTGTAGCCATATTGATTAAACAAGGTTCCCCTTTTACGTACTCGTCCCATTACGCCGACCCCCGAGGTCACTTCCTCATCCTCCGGGGACGATGGCTAGACAGGGAGATTACGCTTTGCGCAATATATGTCCCAAATGCTAAGCAGATAGGATTTCTGAATGGAGTGCTGACCCGCCTTTTCCGCACAGACCACGGGGTGTTGGTGGTGGGAGGGGACTTTAATCTTACCCACTCGTTGCTGTCGGATCGTCAGGGGGTGGGCCCCAGGGCTCCTACCGCTCAGGCGCTTAGGGATTCGAAACAATTCCGACAACTCACTAGACGGTATGCCCTATTTGATGCCTGGCGGGCCCTCCATCCTGGCGATCGACAGTACACATTCTATTCGGCCCCCCACCGCACCCACTCCCGCATTGATTACCTATTTGTCAATGGTGCTGCCCTGGGCATGACCCACACGGCGCAGATTCTACCAATTTCATGGTCGGATCATGCCCCGGTGGTACTGACCCTGGATCTGGGCTCCCCGGCGCGCAGGCCCTGTACCTGGCGTCTCAATGCGTTCCTGCTCCAGCACCTCCCCTCGAAAACAGAACTCCTTACTACCCTGCAAAATTATCTAGAGGAAAATGACACTGGAGAAGTGTCCGTGCCCACTTTGTGGGAGGCCCATAAGGCGGTACTGAGGGGCAGATGTTTGGCCCTCTCCTCTGCCATGAAGAAGGATGTGAAGGCTGTGCAGCTACACACGGAGAGGGAGCTTAGAACTTTAGAGAAGCGTTTGCAAAACACCCCCACCCTAACTCTCCTAAAGAAAATCACGTCCCTCAGGGCAACTTTAGCTGAACTCGCTCTGGGTAGAGTTGAACAGGCCTTACTTAAGTTGAAGCAGCTGTTCTATGATAAGGGTAATAAGGCCCATACACTCTTGGCGAGAAAGTTGAGGGACAACGCTTTGATGTCGACCCCACACCAGATTCAGGACAGATCGGGCCGATTGATCTCTCACCCTAGAGACATTGCCCAATCCTTTGCTGACTTCTATAGGACCCTCTACAATAATCATGACATCCCGACCAATCCCCCCTCGCCCGATCTTGCCGCGCGAATGCAGCAATATCTAGACCATAGTGGAATATCAAAGCTCCAAACAACAGATTTAGACTCCTTGAACTCCCCGATTACACAGGAGGAAATAGAGCAGACCGTCAAATCCCTACCCAATCGTAAGGCCCCAGGCCCGGACGGTTTTCCGTATGAATATTACAAGGCGTTCCTTCCGTCCCTGCTCCCCACTATGTGCAGGCTGTTTAATGCATTCCTGCAGGATACCCCGATCCCACGGGATATGCAGAGCTCCTTCATTACGGTAATCCCTAAACCGGGGAAGGACCCCGCCATGTGTGCCAGTTATAGGCCAATAACCCTGCTGAACTCTGACCTCAAAATCTTTACCAAGCTCCTATCTCTGCGCTTAAGTGTGGTCCTTCCGTCCCTGATCCATAAAGATCAGGTGGGCTTTGTCCCCATGCGCCAAGCAGGGGATAATACCAGGAAGATCATAGATTTGGTGGAGGTGGTGAACAGGGAGGGAGGCCAGGCCTTGCTGTTGGGTCTGGACGCAGAGAAGGCGTTTGACCGCCTGGGGTGGCCCTTCCTGTTTGCCACGCTTCGCCACATAGGGATCAGAGGACCCTTTTTCAGGGCTATCCAGCACCTATACCTGAACCCTACGTCCCAGGTCAAGCTCCCCTTTGCCCTCTCTACCCCACTACCTGTACATAATGGCACCAGACAGGGGTGCCCGCTTTCGCCCCTGCTCTTCGCATTATGTGTCGAGCCCCTGGCGGCCACTATCCGGAAAAACCCGGACATTAAGGGCGTAATGGTGCGAGACAGGGAGTTTAAAATCTCCCTGTTCGCAGACGATGTTATACTCTCGCTGATACAACCCAGAATCTCCCTCCCTAATCTTCACAGGGAACTGGAACACTATGGGGCCCTGTCGGGATATAAAATAAATACCTCTAAGTCAGAGGCACTCCCAATTAACACCCCGGTAGAGGAGGTAGCACATCTTAAAGCCAACTTCCCCTACAGCTGGAGGACTAAGGCACTGCAGTACCTAGGGATTTATATCACCCCGCAGTACTCCACGCTCTATCAGGCAAACTTTCCCCCCCTTCTCCATAACATTAGAACCCTCCTCCAACAGTGGAAGAAACACCATCTCTCACTCCTTGGGAGGATTGCGTCTATAAAGATGACTATCCTCCCGAAGCTATTATACCTCTTCCAAACCCTACCCATACCAGTCCCCTACGGCCAACTGAATCACTTACAGGCTGACTTACTGAACTTCACGTGGAACTACAGAAGGCATAGGATCCCGCGCTCTGTATTGCAGGCGGCCCGATCGGATGGCGGCCTGGCTTTCCCTAACCTCACTAAGTATTACCAGGCGGCACAACTACGGGCAGTAACCTCTTGGTTTACGCTCCGGACATATAATAAATGGACCGAGATAGAGAAGTTATGGCTCGCCCCGATACACCCCAATAGTCTGCTATGGAATACGAACGCGGAGGTAGAATCTGCACGGCTTCTAGGCCCGATGGCACTACTCCGAAAGCTGTGGCGCGCACTATCGCGGCAACATGAGCTAGCATCAGAAAGCTCGCTCCTGACCTCGTTTGCCTGTAATCCCAAACTGCCGGATAGCCTGACTCATCGGATGTCCTCACCGTGGACCACTAGAAACCTTTTCCATTATGGCCATCTGGTAGATCCCTGCACCCGTAAACTGCGTTCCTTTGCTGACTTACGGTCCAAATTCGATCTCCCGAAGCAGGTTTTCTACGGGTATCTCCAAATCCGACACTATGCCTTGACATTTGCACCGAGCCTGCAATTCTCCACTCCGACCCCCTTTGAAAACCTCATCTTGGCAGGCTCGACCCAAAAAGGTCTGATCTCGGACATCTATACAATACTGAATGACAGGCCCATTATCTCAGCGGGCAAGCACAAATATATGCTTAAGTGGGAAAAGGCACTGGGAGAGGAGATACCCGTGGACCAGTGGAGGGTCATCTGGATTCAGGCATCCAAGTCTTCGCTATGCACGCTCTATAAAGAAAATATTTATAAAATACTCTACTTCTGGTACATGACCCCTGATGTAATCCACGCCATCCATCCGGCAAGCTCTGATCGCTGCTGGAGATGCCTGGGAGACAGGGGAACATTGTATCACATATACTGGGAATGTCCACTGATAGTACCCTACTGGGAGTCAGTACGTCAACTCCTGACTCACCTCTTAGAGAGGGACGTCCCCCTCACCCCTAAATTTTTCCTGCTAGGGCTGTCGCCCCTGAAAATCCCGGCCCCACAGGGGAAACTGGTCAGGCACATTCTCACGGCAGCTCGCTGCCTAGTGGCACTGAACTGGAAGCGCCGGACCCCTCCACTGGAGGGAGCACTATATGCTAGGGTAAAGGAGGTAGAGACAATGGAGAAGATGACAGCGAGGATGCAGGACCGCCTGGACGCACACAACCTGATTTGGGAACTGTGGCACCGCCGAGAGGATCCTAGTAATCCAAACCCAGGTATTGGCTGATGTTGGTTGAGCCTTCCATCTCCCCCCCCTCCCTCTCTCCCCCCCTCTTTTTTCTTTTCCCCTTTTTTTTTTTTTTTTTTTTTTCTTTTCTCTCTCTCCCTCTTTCTCCTACTTTCTTCTTTCATCTATCTCTGTCCATGGGTATCCTCTTGGGACCCATGCGACCGTTTATTATGCCGGCAGGATGATACGTTTGACTGTGATTGCATAGGTTGTATATATATCCTGCGCTGGACAATCTTGCGAAGTGTATACGGGCACATGGTCTGTGGATAGACACAGTACTTGAAAAATTAGATGTTACATGTTTTTCCCGATTGGAAGTTTTATATTGTTGACCGAAAGCACTTCAACTGTATGTCGAATATCTTTCAATAAAACGTTATTGATAAAAAAAAAATAAAAATAGTGATCACAATGTGTAAAAAGGCAAGATGGAAAGCGGAGAAACCATGCCATATGCGTTTCGTCCAAAAAGGACTTATACTGGGGCATCTAACATCACCCCCATATTGCACGTGTATAAATAAATACCTAAACATCTTTTGCATCACCAACCACGATCGATGATCAGTGAAAGTAAGCTCCCCGATAGGTAAAGGACTAGTCACCTGAGTGTCATACTCCCACCCCTCAACAATGAGCCAATCAGACACCAAGTAACACTTCCCAAACTGAATTGAGAAGAGCACCAGAACTGCATGGACAAATGTGCCATGTGGCGACTGTATCAAAAAGACAGCGAAAAGCGGGTCAAAAGCCACATGGTGCACAATAACAAATCGGGAGTGGCCGCACAACACCAGCGGTTATGGTTCGGCCATTCGGCCACTGTTCTTTGCACTCTTACAGCGTTATATAAGTACCTGAAATAAAATAAATCACAAAGTGGTTCTTTGAGGTCAGGGCTCAGTGCCGGCTGCTCTCCTTCCTCAATACCAAACTCATTAAATCATGTCTTTATTGGCATGGCTTTGTACACATAAATTTAAAGTGCATGATTGCCTAAAATGCGTTTTATGCTGTAGCATTAATTGTGACTTTCACCGGAAACACCTAAACTCAAAAATGTTGATGGGTATCCAAATTTTGGGCATATACAATAGGTAGGTGTGATAGTGAGGTCTCTACAAGCTTTTGACCATATATTGTATCTGCTGCTTCATCAGATACCTTCAACCAGTTTAGTTAGATATCTATAAACATATTGAAAGTAGCTTATCTCATGTAGCATGTATTAAATTATACAAAATCCTATACTAGGCTAGCCAAACGCTATAATAGCCCAAAAAAAAAAATGTTTTTTTAGCATTTTGTGATATAGTCTATTACATCAGCATGTCTTGGTCTACAGTTCATGGGTGCTAATGCACTGCTTACATCAGTGGTTTCTGCACAAGGGCCTGCCTGATTGCATACAATTTGAAAGTGTTTAGGTTTGGCCTTATATTCTATGGTTTTGGTAAATCTAAAGGAAAATTGTACAAGAAAATCGTATAATGTATAACCAGCGTAAGAGCAATGACCCAAATCCCAACACGTTTCTAATTTGTTCTTCATCAGGACTCCTGTTATTTCTTTATTGCTATAAAATAGTTGTACTTCACTACTTCTTCTCACACTGCAACTCTATCAGTCAACAAATTTACTAAAGAAAACCCCTTGTGTGACTGATATCCTAACCCAACAAATTGTTAGAAGGGAGTCAGTCTCTCTCTCGCTTTCCTTATTTATAAATCTCTACATTTGACACTGTAATAAATATATACCCACAGTTTCACATATAATTGTGTGTATGTAATCAGTCCAGTTTCATAGCAGGAGGTACACTAAAACATAATACATTTTTAAAGCGGTTGTAAACCCTGCTTTGTGATTTTTACCAACAGGTAAGCCTTATCATATAAAATTAATATCTCCAAAACCTGTACGGTTTAGGAGATATTTACCCTTCATGCAGAATCATTACAGCTCCGGTCACTCACTGTGCCGGAGCCAGGAGAAAGGCCGGTAGAAGATGTCCACCCTCTCAGCGGTGAGAGGGCTTTGTTCTAAGATGAGTATTTCATAATGTGCTAGTATGCGATGCATACCTTTGTCTTGCAGGTTTCCCCCCCCCCCCCCCCCTTTGTTTACAACCGCTTTAAACGCAACTAGTCAAAGTCCTGAATTTAAATTGCTATCAGCCTCTGGTAATCCTTTAAGCAGACATAACCAGACTGGGAGAGGTAGAGGCAGCACTAAGAACCAATCTGGAGTCCTGCATTCCCATTTGCTTACAAGAAGCATGCTGACAGGAGAAGAGAGAGCAAAGGGATACCTTTTTAGCATTATACTACTCCTTTATTCCATTTACAGGCTGGGGGTGGGAAGGTGATGTCGTTGTGCTGCTTAACTGTGGGAGAGAAATAAGATCGCCAGGCTTACTGTGCTGTATGGCAGAACAGTGTAAATCTTAGAACTGGATGGATAGAAACCCTAAAATTACTCCCAAATGTGTATTTTAACTTTGTATCTAGCTTATCTATTGCTTAAACTGATTGTAAAGGAAAAAAATTGTATTAAAAAAAAATAAAAATAACAAACATGTCACACTTACCTGCCTGTGCAGTGGCCTGACACAGAACACCCTTAAACCTCCTCTTCTCAGGTCCCTTGCTGGTGCTCTGGGCCCCTCCCCCTTGCCGAGTGCCCCCATAGCAAGCCGCTTTTTGTGGAGGCACTCGTGCATGCTCACTCCCGAGCAGACTCTTTGCATCCATAAGACACAGAGAGTAGAGCTTAGCCCCACCCCCCACTACCACCTCACTGACTGTGATTGACAGCAGTGGGAGCCAATGGCTTCTGCTGCTGCTTCTCAGCCAATCAGGAGGGAGCGCCTCGGGTCTCGTGCACATTGCTGTATCGAGATCGGGCTTAGGTAAGTATTAGGGGGGCTAAGGGGGAGCTGGACACTTACAACCACTTTATGGTTTAGATTTAACATGGTATAATGGAATAATGTGTCAACACTGACTAAGTATCTGCATATGCAGATTCACCTGTAGCTCCCTCCTGGCAGGAAGTCCAAGGTCACGAACCACAAGGTGAAGGAGTTAATCATAATCCCCCGAACAAACACCTGCTGGAATTGCTATGGCTGTTTGCAAAAATTAGAGTCATTTGGAACTGCTGATTGCTCCCATTCCTGAACAATCAAAGCTAATGAGAGGAAGCTTCGGGCTGTATGCACAGCGGAGGACAATATACAACTGCTTGGCAGAGCTCATTCAATCTGCAGAGCATGTACCGGGGAAGAAAAATAAATTCAGATACAAATTATGTGACAATGACAGTAAGAGCATCAGTCAGATTTCTAGAGTCGTGAAAGAATAGCATCAGTTATCTTCTAAAGAGAGCATTTTCGTGTTACAATGTTTAAAGGCAAAGTTCATCCAAAGATACTAGTCTAGTGGGTATGTCAGTGGGTAAACCAGGGGGCTTTAGGCTGGGTTCACACTATCTTCGCTCACAGCAGGGGTTTCAGGTCAGATTTTAGCCAGAATTTTTGGTTGAATTCGGACCTGAAACAGAGCAAAAGATGCACAGAGCTCCAAATTCAAACAGAGCTGCAGTGGAGATATGTGAACCTGCTCCACAGAGTGGGTCAAAATCTCCTGCTATTTTGAATTGGATGCGGGGAGCCCAGTGTGAACCCAGCCTTAAGGTGGAACTGAACTCAAAAATGGAAGCCTTTATAAGGAACATCTAGATGTTAAGGTGGTTCTAAAGGCTTTTCTCCCACCTAATCTTTTTCATTTAATTGTTTTTTATTGAAAGAGAAATTTAGTTTATACATACATAAATAAAACATGGTTTTCCATACATAGAGGGAGTATACATGTCAACATTAAGTACCGAGTTTTGCTTCCGAAGATGCTACTTAACGCCAATGTCATGGTCATATCTATCCCTCTAATTATCGCTAGCGCCCCTGACTATCCCCTCTTCCCCCCCATACCCCTATTCTTCGAACACACGCTGCTAAGTCCAAACAAGCTTATTTGACTAGCCAATAACAGGGTGACGAATCTATTCAGAGACAGAAATAAGGAGCTTCCAGTAGGCTCCCAGACCGCCCCCGACCTGAGGCCAATAGGTGCGCCCTAGATCCCATCCTCCACTATCTCATCTAGGGGGAAGCCGATGTCTCTCAACCATGGATTCCATAGCAGCTTGAATTTTTTAAGGTTATTTTGTCTAATGTACATTGCCCGTTCGCACCAAATTATAGAATTGATGGCATTTATCCATGCTTGCAGTACTGGAGGATTCTTTGCCTGCCAATTCATCGCAATTAAGCGTCTGGCCTGGTACAGGCATCTTAATATAGATATTTTTATTACAGCAGAAATTCCACCCCTTTCCATAATCCCTAATAGACAAGTCCTAGCTTCAGGTTCTATAACAAACATGTTATACTCACCTGCTCATTTCAATGGTATTGCATAGAGAAGCTCCAAATGTCCTCTTCTGTGGTCCCTCCCGCACTCTCAGCTCCTCTGTTCCTGTGAATGAATGAATGAATAATTTGTATAGTGCACAACACAAACTGAATCGCCTCAAGGCGCTGTGATGAGCTTTGTTGTCCAGCTTCTAGAAGAGGAAGGTCTTGAGTTTTTTCCTGAAGACCTGGTAGTTTTCTTCCAAGCGGATGTTGGTTGGTAGAGCATTCCATAGCCGTTGTCCTTGGATAGCGAATCTCCATTTCCCCATTTGATTTTGTACCAGGATTTGGGAACGAGGAGGAGGTTTTGGTTAGATGATCGAAGACTGCGGTTGGGTGTGTAGTGGTTTATTTTCCCGAGTAGGTATTGAGGAGCGTCTCCATGCATGCATTTGTGGGTAAGGCAGAGGGTCTTGAATGTGATCCGATTCTTTATGGTTAGCCAGTGTAGGCTCCTCAGGGAAGGGGAGATTGATTCCCAGGGTTTTTTTCCTGTTACCAGCCTTGCCGCCGTGTTTTGGATAAGTTGTAAGCGCGCAAGTTGATATTGGGGTAATCCTATGCAAAGGGAGTTTGCGTAGTCAAGTCGTGAATTAATGACTGTTCCAACTACCACTGCTTTGTCCTTCTTTGGGATGAACGGGATGAGTCTGCGTAGCATGCGGAGCAGATGGTGAGAACCACTGACTACTGCCCCTATTTGAGCATCCATTGACATTTGCAAGTCAAAAGTGACCCCGAGACTCTTGGCCTTGGTCTTTGGGGAGATGGTCTGCCCAAAGATGGTGGGTGGTGTCCAGGGGATCTTGGTTCGGGAATTATGGTTTGTGTGTAGGATAATAAGCTCTGTTTTTGATTCGTTGAGTTTGAGGGAGTTAGTGGTCATCCAGTCTTCTATCACAGTGAGGCAATTTTCTAGTTGCTGATGATGGTCTTTTTGTCCAGTGAAACGAAAGTAAAGTTGCGTGTTGTCAGCGTACGAGTGGAAGCAGAGGTCAAGTCTCTTGCTATGGGGTAGAGATGCAAGCTCACTTCCAAGTTGGGCTGTGTGCATCTACTGACACACACAGTGCAGCTCAGCCCTGCCTCTCCTCACTGAATCTGACTGACAGCAGCAGGAGGCAATGGCTCCCACTGCTACCTGTCAGTCCCTGTGTGAAGAGGGAGAGAGAGGACAAGACTGCAGCCGAGCACAGAGCTGGACTGATCCAGGGTTGAGGTAAGTGTTTAGATGGGGAGGGGAATGGGGGCGCAGCAAGTGCTGAAACGTTTTTACCTTAATGCAGGGAATGCATTAAGGTAAACAATGTTTTAGCTTCAGAAACACTTTAATTGTGCTTAAGTTGTGCTTTGAAAGATTTATGCTTTTGTCTTGAATTCCTCCTCATAAAGAGCAGCACATAGCAATAGCAATTGAGCTGGTCTCAGGAGATTCAGTTGTCTAGATCATCGATCTCCAATCTGCGGCCCGGGGGCCAGATGCAGCCCTTTGCTTGCTTTTATCCAGCCCTTGGGTTACTATTCCATCCATTGACACTAAAAATGGGGCATGATTTCTGTCACTAACACCAACACTGAGGCATTATCTCTCCCATTGACACTATCAAAAGGGCACAATTCCTTCCACTGACACCAGTGGTGGGGCACAATTACGTTTGGAAACCCCTGCTCTAGACTGTACATATTAAGTTCCTGAAGTCTCTCCTGATATATTTAATTTCTCAGATCTTTCACCTTTTTTATTACCTGTCTCTGGACTCATTCTACCTTATCAATATATTTTTGTAAGTGAGGTCTCCAGAACTGGACATAGTATTCTAAATGTAACCTGGTGTTTATCAGGAAAGGAGCACAGTGCTGTAGAGCTGTTTCTACACTGATACAACCAGGGTTGTTTCCGCCTCCAGCCTCCAGAAGAGCCTATGAATATGAAAAACAATAGAGACTCGGATAAAAGATCATGGTGGGTTGTGGGACGTTTAGTTTACTGGAGGGATTCAGTTATTACTGGAAGTGGGCTGAAAAACTACAATTTCCAATGGACATCAAAGGGAAGAAGTAGGTCTAGTTTTCCCAGTCTGAAATAATTCTCTTTTTCTGCAAGGAGACCAGGAATCTGTACACCATAACCTTTCTGTGTGTAGTATGAGCATTAAGCAGGACATAAAAAGAAATAAAGCTGTGCTATAACAATGACATGAGAATCATATACAGTGATTATATGAGTGAAAGGTAAAATTATAAACAGATTCATACGTGAAAATGGTTATAACATTAACATAGAATACATATGCAGTGATTAAGTAAGTAAGAAATGTGAAAAAAAGTCTGTGGGTAAAAATAATCAAATGAATAACACCATATGAATAGAGTCAGTCCATAAATCACCAGAAGGTAAACCAGGGCGGTGTAGTATACACCAAGGGGCTAGTGCACCTCCACCACACAGATTGTAAGCTTACCAAGAAAGAAAGCTTTAAAAAAGCCTGCGGCTATAACTCAGCCAAGGTCCTTTATCCAGATTGGCAGCAACAGCACCTCCAGGTATTTCAAATTGCAGACCGCAGCAAGCTTCAAGGTAGGCAATCATGAATACTCAGACCACAGATGTACCAGTCTTGTGTTAGTGCTCCTTCCTATCAATACATGCAATAAAAATTTGTTACCGCTGCAAAGACGATCAGATCTTCCAACTATTCAGCAAATGTCACTTCTCCATGTGTGTTCATCGAATGTGTTGTCAATTATTGATCAATTTTCCTTAAAGATGAACTTCATTCATTGTAAACTACACAGCACAGCAATGATCAACTGTTGACATAGGCAATCCTGGAAAGTTGGAGGTCTACTTTTTGTTGGGAAGAAATAGCGGCTCCTTTCACCAGACTGATTGCAAACTGCTGAACAGGACATGATTATCTGGAAATAGAGGAACTCTATTCTTGAGCCCTGGACTGTGACCCTGACTGTGGGGAGCCTGCTTTGCAGCAAGGAGACACACATTGAGGATACAACCAGGGAAGCCCTGTTGCTAAGTACATGGACTAAAGCACAAGACTGGTGAGTGGCAGCTGGCCAACCAAATATTGCAGCTGCTAGCAGAGAGACAGTTTTTTTCAGTTAGGAACACTTTCCAAGTGCATGCAATACTCTTAAAGGTACAGCACATTAAGCATACCAAGTGCAAAGCTCTGGGCCCCATCTAGCTGGCCAGCAGAAGGTGTAGAACAAGTAAGTTCTATATAGGTGAATCAGGACTCCCTTCCTGCTGCTGGTAAATCCTCTAATGATATTTCACTTTTCCCAATGCCTGTCCACACAGTTTGTTCTTGCCAGCGCTGTAGCACCCCCCCCCCCCCACCCCCCAATATTGTACTCTATAAAGGGATTATTTTTCCCTAGTCCCTAAGTGCACTATTTTACACTTAGGAACATTGTACTGCAGTTTTTACTGCTTTAACCAATCTTCCAGCAACCCTGAATTATTTTTCATGTTACAGGCACCTCTATGAATGTCAATCCTATGACACAATTTTGTATCATCAGCAAAACAACATACATTGCCCACCAAACTTTTCGTTATTTCACTTACAAACAGATTAAAAAGAACAGGACCTGGTACAGATCCTTGGCGTACACCACTAGCGACTGCTCTCTGTTCTGAATGAACCCCATTTACAATCACACTCTGGTATCTATCTTTTAACCAACCGTATATTCACAGTCCTGGCTTGTACAACTTATTTATCAGATAATTATGTGGAACTTTATCAAATGCTTTGCTGAAATCAAGATAGGGCACAGCACCACCCTGGTCCAAAATATTAGTGCTGTAGTCAAAAAATTAAATCACATTAGTCTGACGTGATTTCTCCTTAGTAAATCCATGGTGCTTTGGGTCCAGCGTGACTTTGGTGATGTCACTATTGTTCTGCTCACTGTTCTTGCTGGAGGGAAATCTATACTTGATGACCTGCAGTGCAATAATTTCCCTGCTTCTGCTAAATGATGTGTGCTTCCTCCATCACTACAGCTACATCTTGAATATTATCCGTCAGTATCAGTATCAGATCACCAGTCCTCTGCATGCAGCTCTGACATGAGCCCTGCAAGGCCTTATTTCTACCAACATGCCCACCCCACTACTGAAATAAATTGCAAAATAATGCATTGTAAATCAGTAATAAAAAATTATCACTTGCAGGGAGCCTATAGGCAAAATGTACCAATGACTAGCTATTTGTCCGCTCTGTTTTGGGGAACCAATTTCGAAGATCAAAGAACATTTTAAGACATTTGCTAGCAGGTCTCATAATTGCAATTTATTGGAAAGATTGGCATTTTTGAATTTGGTACAGGATTTTATCTTGGGGCAATGTGAAACATTTACAGTAAGTAAGCTTTAATTTTTATAGGTACAATAGTGTGGCTATGATCAGCCAACAAAGCAAGGAAAAGAATTGCTGGATCAGATATTTAATCTACTGCTACTATAGTGTGAGTTCTCTATAATACACGCCAGTTATAGCATATACAGTTTCACACAAACTTTCTAGGCAAGTGAATATGAAAATCTATTTGTACTGACACTTTGGGGTCTAGTGAAAAAGCTGCGGTATGACTATACTGTAGGCATATCAAAAATACATTTTCTGCACATTTACAAAGCACGGCCATGTAAAATTGAGAGCTCTGCTGACTTTGGGAGTCTGAACCTGGTGAAGCAAAATAGTAATTAAGGAGCAGCTGTTTAAATAAAAAAAGCCGGTAGGGCAGGATAATAAAGGTTCCACACCACGGCACAATTTTATGACTGGGTGGGTCGCAGGAGCAGATTGATAGACGACGATCGACAAAAAAAGTAGGGTGGAATGGTGCACTATAAAAATGCCAGGATGAAAAATTTAAACCCTGCACAAGTATAATTTTTTCACTTTATATACAGTATTTCAAGGCTTAAAGCTTAAGGCTTAAAGCCCAACCACTGCTTAAATGAACAACATTTCTAATGCAACTTCATTCCCCATTTCTTCTGCCTGATCAGGTGATACACACAGTCCTTTTCCTATATATATATATATATATATATATATATATATATATATATATATATATATATATATATATATATATACAGTATATATAGGCATACATATTATTATTATTGACGTACATAAGTTCAACCTGCTAGAGAACCCCATCAGCATTTTTCCCATTTTCTAGTGCGCTCAAGCCATCTATAATGTCTATCAATTTTCAAATCATAATTTCTTCATGATCTCCTGATATATATTTTTATTTTTTTATGTTTTTTTTAAGATATATTTATTGAGTTTTTAGAAAAATACAACAATACAAAATAAAAATAAAAAATCTAGAAAAAATAAAACTAATATCTAGCTAATAGAGAAAAACCCTGAGCTGTTTCCCAATGCTTCACAGAGCATTCCAGAGTACTAACACAGACGTTACACCAAATATCGTGGGTCATATCAAACAGTAGGTCATAATACAAAGCATGGAGATACATTTAGTAACTGTCTGGAGCAACAGATGCAAGAGTAAATGGGTTAGAAAGCCAGCAGTCCCAAACAGCATCAAACAGATGGGGCTTCTTACAAAGCTCATAGGTGAGTTTATAAAGTGAGAGGCTATTGTTAAATAACCTCTTGGTGCCTACAGAATGCAAATATGCGGCCTCTCAACAGGTGGGCCTTGATGCTGAGCGGCCACATATTTGCGTACCAGAATGGAAATACAGCTGTACACAAGATCGTAAGGGGTTAACTGTAGCCACATGGTTATAGTGGGGACAGTGATACCTTTCCATGTAAGTAGGAAGATCTTTCAAGCATAATTTTTATTATGCTTATTTTAAATTATCTTTATTTCAGTTGTGTTTATCACCCACACAATTTAATATAAAATTTCAATGCAGTGCTATATTTGGTCAAAGGGGTTCTTTATTTTCATAGACAAAATAAATGAAAATCTTTCAAATTGGAAATTTAGCCAGCGGAATGCTTCATGTTCCCCTTAGCTATACAGATTGCACAGAGGCACACGCTATCTAAGGAACTCAATAAAAAAAAAGGCAAGCTTGCTCATATTATCAGAGGAAATTAAGATCAAATAATTGACAGAACACACTCTTCATAGGCATAACCCCTCCTCTCTTACATAGGTCCCCAAATATTGGTTGTTATTGTGATGCCCCCATAGATTGGTGGTGATTGAATTGCCCCCTTTCATTGTTGGCCTGTGGAAATGTGACCCCTTACATTGATGGTAAGTGGGGGAAGGGCATTCTTTCATTGGAGGTCAATAACAGGAAGCCTGACCTATGATGTCAGAGGGAGGATATACCCTTCAGGAGGAGAAGAATACCCTTAATTTTGTGGTCATTCTGAAGAAAGAATATACCTTAAATTGGTGGTCTGTGGAAGGAGGAATCCCTTCTACATTGGGGCAGTGTGCCCCCTTATTAGCTGTATCTGGGGCTGATAGCATGAGAATTAAGAAATAAAAATATGACTTGAATGCCGAAAAAAATTATCTATTTGACAGAAAAAAATTGCCTGCTCAGATTTAGTTATGCTATTGCATTTACATTTTAGCTCACAATTTGCATAACGGCAGCAACTGACAAATAGCCATTGGATTAGCATGAATTTGCAACTATTTCAGCACGTTTGACTTAGAGATGTTTAGCCCCTTCCATTTTGCTAGGACAGGGATGGCTCAAGGCAATCACATTTAATCAGGGCATGATGACATTCCAAGCATTTTAATAACTTTAAGCTATGGCTGTGCAACTAAGTCTAAATTTTTTCCGCAGTCTAAAAGGGGAGTTTAAAACATTACTTAAGCAAACTTCTACACAAGATGGCAAAACCATCAATAGTGGACACAAATCGTGTCTTCTTATACCTTCTGCCATCTTTAGGTCACCCTGGAAGTCTTCCAGATCTAATGCTTTGTCTCTCCACCTTGCATCCTTCATGACTATGTGGGTGCAGGGCATCCTTTTAACTCCAACCTGACAATGTGTAAATGTATCTTCTTTTCCACAACACTCAAAACTCAGCTGCCATATTGTTTTGTTGGTTTTTTTTCTAATTAAAATTGTATTTCTGAAATACATTACATATTTCATACTCTATCAGTTGAAGAGACATGGTCACCATGCCCATGCACAAAAAAGAGACAGTGTCTTTGGAACGCTTAACTAACCCCCGTATACAGGGCCAGATTAAGAACATCATGGGCCTGGTGCTGAGGATTTTGGGGGGGCCTTTTATAAACAATAAATAAATAAAAATGCAAACTATTTTTTGTTATAACAAATTAAATTAAAGAGAGAGAGGGAGGATGAGAGCGAGAGAGAAAGGGGATGAAAGAGGTGTGAGGGGTAAGGGAGGGAGGATGAGAGAGAAAGGGGGGGATGGGAGAGAGAGGATGCACATGAGGATGTGTGGGAATGACATCAACGCAGCCTGGCCAAGGCAAGTGACGGAAGGCACAGAACCCAGGAGGAAGACCGGGTGAAGATGGAAGTGCCCGGGCCCCGCCGGACTGATCACAGCACAGCACTGGAGGGCTCAGTCTGACAATTTAAGTGTACCCTAATGTGCTAATATGCTGGGCATACTTGTACATTATGGCATAACCTACCCCAGGGCCTCTAAAAAGTAGTACTGTTAGAAAAGTTTACTACCGCTTTACTATCACCGGAGCCTCTCATGGGGCCCCTACTGACCCTGTGGCCCTTGGGCAGTGCCTAAGTACATGGTTGTCAACATTTCAAAAATATTTTCAGGGAGGCTTTTTTTACAAGTGCTATATTTAGAGTAGCTGACATCCCCTGTGTTCCTCTATACATCACAATAGTAATTACAAAATGAAATAAGTACTAATAATGGAGCAGAACAAATATGAGGACTGTGAGATTTCCTTTAGTTGAACTGACAAAAGTGCCCATTCTAGAACTGGTAACATTGAGGATATTCAGTACAATTTTAAAGAACAGTTTTAGTGTGTAAGAGGCATAGGGGAGGAGTATGGATGGTATAAAAGTGGGAAGTATGTGCAGGTGAGGGAGAGGAATGTGGAGGGTCTAACAGTGGGCACTATGTACATGAGAGGAGTGCAGAGGGTATGGTAGAAGGCACTATGTACAGGAGAGGAGTGTGAAGGGTATGACAGTGGGCAGTATGCACAGCAGAGGAGTGTAGAGGGTATGACATTGGGCACTATGTATAAGAGAAGAGTGTGGAGGGTATGACAGTGGGCACTATGTACAGGAGAGAAGTGTGGAGAGTAGGACAGTAAACAGTAATTACAGGAGAGGAGTGTGGAGGGAGGGTATGATGGTGGGCACTATGTATAGGAGAGGAGTATGGAGGGTATGACAGTGAGTAGTATGTACAGAAGAGGAGTGTGGAGGGTATGACAGTGGGCACTAGGTATAGGAGAGGAGTGTGGAGGGTATGACAGTGGGCACTATGTATAGGAGAGAAGTGTTGGAGGTATGACAGTGGGCACTATGTATAGGAGAGGAGTATGGAGGGTATGACAGTGAGTAGTATGTACAGGAGAGGAGTGTGGAGGGTATGACAGTGGGCACTATGTATAGGAGAGAAGTGTTGGAGGTATGACAGTGGGCACTATGTATAGGAGAGGAGTGTGGAAGGTATGACAGTGAGTAGTATGTACAGGAGAGGAGTGTGGAGGGTATGACAGTGGGCACTATGTATAGGAGAGAAGTGTTGGAGGTATGACAGTGGGCACTATGTACAGGAGAGGTGTGTGGAGGGTATGACAGTGAGTAGTATGTACTGGAGAGGAGTATGGAGGGTATGGTGGTGGGCACTATGTATAGGAGAGGAGTATGGAGGGTATGGCGGTGGGAACTATGTATAGGAGAGGAGTGTGGAGGGTACGACAGTGGACACTATGTACAGGAGAGAAGTGTATGTCAGCCGGCATTATGTATAGGAGAGAAGTGTGGAGGGTATGACAGTGAGCAGTATGTACAGGAGAGAAGTGTGGAGAGTATGACAGTGGGCACTATGTATAGGAGAGAAGTGTGGAGAGTATGACAGTGGGCACTATGTATAGGAGAGGAGTGTGGAGAGTATGACAGTGGGCACTATGTATAGGAGAGGCGGATGAAGTAATCTGGGAAGGAAAAATGTAAGGTTTGTGGAAGGAAGTTTAGGGACTGCGTAGTGGTTAAGCGGGCCACACATGGATTGAAATTACACCAATTAAGCAGAGACCACCCATAGTCGATCTATGTATGGGCTAGCTGGTTTTACACAAGTCAACCTATTAACCGACTTGAGTACAACCAGCCTGTCAGGTTTTCCCCAAAACAATCAGTGCTGCCAGCTATAGTTAGCAACACTAATCATTGTATTCACTGGCAGAACACAATAACACTGTGGGAGTGATTGCCCCATTCACAGGTCAGCAGGTGAGAGGGTGTGTGGGGACAGGCTGGGGAGAGATACTAGTCAGTCCCTGGGTAGGCACTGGTTAGTATCAGAGCCAGATACACACAGGTTACATACGCCGCGATCGTTAGAGTGAGAGCAATAATTCTAGCACTAGACCTCCTCTGTAACTCTAAATATGTAACCTGTAAAAAAATGTAAAGCATCGCTTAGTACACAACAAAAAATCGTGCTAACTTTAGTGGTTTTTTTAATGAATGAAACAGTTTCTTTCCAACATAAAAAGTTGCAAAGACCACCATTTTATTCCATAAGGTGTCTGCTAAAACAGTATATAATGCTTGAGGGTTCTGAGTAATTTTCTAGCATAAAAAAATGATGATTTTTACATGTAGGAGAGAAGTCTCAGAATGGGCCTGTGTGGCAAGGGGTTAATTATCATAAGTAATATACAAATAATTATTATAAGCACTGTGAGGTCATCCTCTCAGTCTGCTGCAGTGTTCCAGCTTGTATTTATACTGGCCGCTCTGTATGTAGCTTCTGACAGGCTGTGCAAGCAGCCCCGTATCACCAGAACCATAGATGATAGCAGCCCCATATTTTAACCAGTGCTGGAGTGGGTCTTTGGCTACCTACCCCCCCCCCCCCCCCCAAATATGGGGTCTCTGTGACTCCTGATTGCCAAGCTACAATCCTAGAAGTCAATCTTTTTTTTTTTTTTTTTATAATTTTTTTTATTTTTTATGGGCCTATCTTGAGAAAGGGGCCTGGAGCTGCAGCTCCAATAGCCCCTATGTTAATCCGGCCCTGCCCGTATACTTACCTAAATTGTGCTAAGTTAGAGCTCCCTACTCCTCTGCATCCTGCATAGTAATCAATCAGCTGTATCTGCAAGCTGGGGAGCACTGATGTCACTCCACGTAGTGATATGGAACTTGATGATCTTTGATATAAAAAGTCTATAACAACCGGGCACTGTGCCTTTGCAATAAACCCAGGGAAACAGATTATATTAGGTATATTCATTGTAAGTTACTTGGAATAGAAAGAGTAAAATAACCACTCACATTTAAAAATAATTAAAATAACATTTTGCTTAACTGATAACAGATGATCGGTTACAGAATTAGCAATCTCAGATCCCATGTTCCATCCATATCAGTGAGAGGGCCAAACCTGCAGACATCATTGCAGGCTGCTGAATTTCAATGATCTTACAGCCCTTTCTCCAGGTAGGGTGTGAACTGGTTAAAGTGATATTAAAGGCTTGTGTTGTTTTGTTTAAAAATAGCAAACATCGCATACTTACCTGTTTTCCTTGGGTCCCTCAGCAGCGTTCCTTGTCCCTCCCTCCTCCCGACTGCCCCCACAGCAAGCAGCTTTCTATGGTGGAACCCGACCACTCTCTCTCCTCGTTGGCTCACTGGCTTCGATTGATAGCAGTGGGTGAGCCAATGGCGGCTGCTGTCTCTGCCAACGAGGAGGACTTTGTGGCTCTCAGGTAACATCACTGGATTGAGATGAGACTGTCACGTACCTGGAGGCCAAAGTACTGAGAGTGCTCCCCTTGCGGCTAAGTGCAGTACACCCCTGAAGATGGTACAGGAGGTGCAGTACCAAAAGAAGCACAGGTTTCCAGTAGTGTACTGAAGAGCTGGACCAGTGATTACTTGATGAATACTGGGACAGGCTGGATGCACAGTAAGGCAGACGTCTCTCGGAAACTCCCAAAGTATTTGGCAACAGTGCACACAGGAAACTGTAGTGGAAGCCAGACCAAGGGTCATACACAGTTTGATCATTCAGTAGCTCATGTTGAAAGCAGAAACAGGAACAAGTTCATACACACAGGGCAGGTAAGTAGCAGGTAAATAATAGCAAAGTCCATAATACAAGCCAGGCCCATACACGGGTGATCAGACAGCAGCAAGGTCAGTAGAGCAAGCCAGGGGTCAAAGCCAGGAGCGGAGATCAGACAGGTCAAGGGCAAGCCGGGTCAATAACAAGAAATTCAAAGACATTCCAGCAATCTGGTGAACACAGCAGCGAGTAGCTGCATCTGTCACGTATGAAAATGTGCCTAATTCACGCCGGCGCGCACATGCATTTGCCAATTTGCCATATTCACTGTACTTGCGCCAATGCACACAGATATGCGCCGCATGCTCCCATTTCTAGTATTGGCAACATTGCCAATCTTCCTATGGTCATTTCCCTGATGGGGACTTAGGTAAGTATTAGAGGTGCTGAGGGAGGCTGCTGCATACAGATTTTTATTATCTTAATGCATTAAAGTGGTGTTGCCGCCCCAAAAACAATTATTGGAAAAAAATATTTTTTTACTCACCTTTAAATGCCAGTTGCTAGGCGGTCCCTCGTAGTCTGCCGCCTTCATTGCCCGGGCTGGTGACATCACTTCCCCTCACGCTGCACAGTCAGTCTTCTGGGACCTGTCACGTGTCCCAAATGACTGTGCAGCGTATCACGGCGTGCGGCGCCGCTCGCACATGCGCAGTGGGTGCCCGGCTGTGAAGCCACAGCAAGAGTGCCGGCGCCACGAGCAGAGTGGGGAACGAGGGGGGGCTTCGTTCCCCCGCATCGCTGGTCCCTGGGACAGGTAAGTGTCTGATTATTAAAATTCAGCAGCTGCAGTATGTGTAGCTGCTGACTTTTAAAAAACAAATTTAGGGTCACCCCACTTTAAGATAAAAAAAAATCTGCCTTTAGAACCACTTTAAATGCTACAAAACAAATGGCTTAACAATCACTTAGTGTTCTCTAGATTTGGACTTTAGTAGCAGTTCTACCCAAGATGCATATTATACTCTTTCTAGTTGCTAACTAATTTCTCTATAGTGGGCAAGACTGTTGCTCTTTGAATTCTGATACTAGTTGCAGTTAGAGCCTAATAAATTCATATGAAGTTTATTCATTAATCTAGCAATGCATTCCCTTGGTCATATGACAATGCTTGGGCTTAGCATTTGGCTGCCAGGTCCAGGCACTGTCACAGGGAAACAGGGAAACAGGTCACATGCTCCTCCTACCCATAAGTGTTGAGGAGTGCCCTTTTCAGAGACACAGACACTTTGCCCAGTATGGGTAAGGTGACAATTGGGTTAATTTACTAAAACTGGAGAGTGCAACATCTGGTGTAGCTATGCATGGTAGCCAATCAGCTTCTAACTTCAGCTTGTTTAATTAAGCTTTGAAAAAAAAATGGAAGCCGATTCGTTTTTATGCAGAGCTACAACAGATTTTGCACTCTCCAGTTTTAGTAAAACAACCCATGTCTTTTTAGGCAGCCTAATCCCATGAGTGCAAATAACCGTTTCTGCTGCTTGGGTTATTAGGTGGAATGGGATTCTTGTTATCTACTGACCAAGTGACCTCATAGGTGACCCAACTTTAGAACCCTATTCTCACCATCTCAGATCCAGAAGTAAAGAGAGATACTAAGCAGTGGAGATAGAAATTAAGCTAAATGAAAAACACAGGGGTATTTTTTCAGGGAAAAACACTAAAACCAAAGCCTTTGTAGAAGAGTGCCCATTTACTCACCATGCTCAGATGCAGGTGCAGGCTCTTTAAACCTTTTCCCACAACACCCCTTGGTTTCTTGATATGCCTAGGAAGTCCTCTGCTTCTCTCCCTCAACAGCTCAGAAAGGGCAGTGGTAGCTTGGCCAGTAATCTTTAGCCAGGTGAACAGCCCAACCTTGTAAGAACATACGTGCAGGCAGCAGGCCAGAGACTAATAGCAGGTAGCTTCTCTGGAAGACACAGCAACTGTGAAGAGCACCTCCCCAACTGCTAGCCGAGTACTTCAGTTCTAGTAGGCGGCCCAATGTCCTTGGACCTGAGATCCCTCCAGCTGCTCAACTTTGTTACCAAAGGTACTCTAAACTTCAAATAGAGTTGTTTATGAGGATAAATGCAAATAGCTATTTGTGTTCTGTACTGTTTTCCTGAAGTAGTAATACTCAGCTTGACTCTGTTGCTATAGAGTGCTTCTAGGGTCTTATAGAGACTATGTTTGTGCAGCTTTTAAAATCTATTTTTATTACCCTGCAGGGTATGCATGCACTTTGACATTCTGACCTTGCTTTGCAATAATAATTTTAATTTGCACCTGTTTAGTAAACTGCAAGTTACAATTACTGTCTGTCTGATCATTTGGTCAATTATTTGTTCTGTTTTTTTGCTATTTGTTTTTTATTAGTTTTGGGTTAGGGAATTTTTTTTTTCATTTTATATATTTCATTCAGCATGTTTCCTTCCTCAGACAGTTGTCACTGTAGTAAGGGTCCCTATTACCAGAATTATACCCTATTTTGTTGACAATCTTAACATTTTGTATTTCGCCAATTCCGTTCTGTCCCAGTTACCATGGCCATGAAGACAAATAGAAGGGCTATGTTCCCCAGTTCTGACAAAGACAGGTAAATTATCAGCAGTCTAAAAAAACACCCCTCATTACTTTACTTTTTTTTTCTTTTTTTTTAAGTGTTAATTTTAATTATATTTTAACGTAAATGTTTGGTAAAGCTGAACTTCTGAACTCAGGTGGATAAATGAATTTTGAAATAAATTTTGTATTAAAAAAAAAAGTTTACTTAGTAGATAGTTTACTTCATCATTCTGTTGTTGCTCCAATCTAAGCACAGCCTGGGGGTGGGAACATGACCAAGCTGTGTTGCTTCACTGATGTAGAAAAAAGTGAGGTCACCAGGCTTTCAAACAGCTTCCTTATATGTATTCCAGTGGTGGATTTACCTGTTTACTTGAATTCGTCTTTGAAGTTCCTTGTACTTGTGTTGTGTATAGGAGATTAGGAAGTGGAACATTTTAATAAAGATGTGTATTTATTTTACAGTTCTGCCTTCTAGTATCAAATGTGTCAGAATTCTGAATTTTAAATATATAGTTAGCTACTCAAAACTACAGACTAATAGCATTGATTTGACACAGTCTACCTTACTAAACAACCTTTTTTTCTTAAAACAACCAATTAAACTGGATTACCTATTGGTTTCTTACATCTCTTGCGGAGTCTAGCAGTACGATTTTCCTGCCAGGGTAATCCCACCACTGCTATGGGTTTTCACCCCTCCTGAAACTCTCATCTTATAAATAAAATCTATCAGTTGTCAAACTACATTTTTTTTTCAAAGTGATTCAAGATGCTTTTTCATTTTCTGCATTCCACATTAAAGGCTTAGCTACTCACTCATGTAATAAAAGGGAATGTATTGTGGTTTTCTACATGTTTTCTTTCATTAATTCTTACTGTGTGGTCAAACTAAAAAGAAATAACTGTGTAAAAAAAATACTTTTTCCTAATGTGTTAACTAAATTGTTACCATATTACCGAAAAACGTATGTCTGTTTTTTTTGTTTTTACAATAGATGACATACCTTGCTCACCTAGCACTTACCAATACACCTTGAGGTATTTCAAAGAATTTTTAGAAGAAAAGAGAGGATTAGCAAGTGTACTTATACAAACAATTAATAAGGCAGCCCATACATTATAGTTAAAAGAAAATGCCTGGATTCTCCCATCCACATAATAAATTCACAGCCATCAAAATACAACGATCAGTGTTGCCGGATATAGCCAGTGACACTGATTGGTTGGGAAAAACTCAACAGGCTGATTGCTACAAGTCAATCAATAGAATGATTTATGGGCAACCAGCCTGCCCATATATGGATCACAATTCATCCGGTCCCTGCTGAATTGGCTGAATTTCAATCCATATAGGGCCAGCTGGCAAAGTGATCTCCTTAAAGCTGAGTTCCACCCAAAAATGGAAGCTCCGCTTATCTGCGGAGTGGGAGGAGTGGGTACCTGTTTCTGACAGGTACCCATCTCCACTTCCAAGAGATTTCGGCCCCCCTCCTCCTTCAACATCTGCCTGGCCATTCAGAAAGCGCAGCGAGCTTTGTGCATTCTCAGTAGGGAACTGTCTATGAAGCTGAAAGGCTTCACTGCCTGTTTCCTTTACCAGGAATGGTGACGGCAGCATCTGAGAGCTGATGAAAACATCGGCTAGGGTGCCGGCATTGCTGGATTCCAGGACAGGTAAGTGACAGGTTTCCATTACATCAGAGGGGGCGGGTCACACACACACATCACTGGGGAAGCCCGACTTTCCCCTTGCATCAGAGGGGGGCAGGGTCAGGTGACGGGTGGCCCCGTCCTCCTCAGCTAAGATGTGTCAGGCTGCCGGGATTCCCGCAGTGTCTCCAGTGGAGACAGGATGGATGCGCTGGGCTGGACCATTGGGAGAGATCACCCATCGCTGGACCCCAGAGAAGAGATCACCCATCACTGGATAGCAAGAGAGGATTACCACCCCTGGAATCTTTTTTTTATTTATTTTTTTACTTTTAATAAAGGACTATTCCCAATGGTGTGTGTGTGTTTTTAACAATTTTTTTACACTTTCTTTGTGAAATGGTAGGGGTACCCCTTACCATTCAAACGGGGGGCGGGATCTGGGGGTCTCCTTCCAGATTCTGATAAGTCCCCCGCCCGCAGACCCCCACAACCACCGGCCAGGGTTGTGGGGATGAGGCCCTTGTCCCCATCAACATGGGGACATGGTGCTTTGAGGGGTCACAGACCCCCAAAGCATCCTCCCAATGTTGAGGGCATGTGGCCTGGTATGGTTCAGGAGGGGGGGGCGCTCTCTCGTTCCCCCCTCTTTTCCTGTGGCCTGCCAGGTGTGTGCTCGGATAAAGAGTCTGGTATGGATTTTTGGGGGGAACTCCACGCCATTTTTTTTTTAAATTTGGCGTGGAGTTCCCCTTAAAATTCATACCAGACCAGAAGTGTCTGGTATGGATAATCGGGGGGAACCCCACATCATTTTTTTTTTAGATTTGACGCGGGGTTCCCCTTATTATACATACCAGACCTGAAGGGCCTGGTAATTGAAATTGGATGGAACCCCACACTTTAAAAAAAAAATTTTTAACAATGACTTTCAATGACTGTTCTCTGTATTACGGGGAGCCGACAATTCATTATAGCCGCGAGTGCTTTTAAATGTCTTTAAATGTCTCTTTTTTTCTTGCAGAAATGACTTTGTGCAGGGACAGTTCTGAACACGGGAAACATGCACCCCTTCACAGGCATACTATACACACTCCAGATATGAAATTTAAAGGAATATTACACTTTTATTGTTTCACTTTAAAGAGGAAGTAAACCCTGATGAGTTTACTTCCTCTTTCATTCCCTGCAAAGGCAAAGCATAATGGACTACTATGCATCGCATAGTAGTCCATTATGTGTCACTTACCTGACACAGGAGCCAGCGAAATCGCCGCTGTCCCCTGTAGTCCGCCGCATCCATCTTCTTGGTGGGGTCTCGCAGCTGCGTCGCTGTCATTCGGCGAAGCCGCGATGACGTCACTCCCGCGCATGCGCACGGGAGCCGACACGCGCGGCAGTTCCGTCGTTGAGAATGCCGCGCTCAGTGCGCCTGCGCGCCGCTGTCTACGGCGCATGCGCCGTAGACAGCGGTGCCTGTTTTCGGGCAAATATCTCCTAAACCATATAGGTTTAGGAGATAAAGAGGGCAAAAAGTAGTGATGCACAGTACTATACTGGGAAGTCTAGCCTAAAAAGGCTAATAATAGACTTCCCAGTATAGTACTGCGCATCACTACTTTTTGCCCTCTTTACTCTATAATTGGGGTTCAAGTACCCAATTTCAGTGTGTGCAGCGGTACAAAAATTAGACTTCTTCCTGATTAGGCGCAGGAATAACTCCTTTTATATTAGGTTTAGGAGATATTTCTTGGACCTACTGGTAAGCCTTAATCTAGGCTTACCTGTAGGTCAAAGTGGTTTGTAAGGGTTTACAACCACTTTAAGCATTATTAAAATCAGTGCTCCCGAAAAAACAGCCATTTTTAAAAGTTTTATTTGCAATGATACATGTCCTCTGGGGCAGGACCCAGGTCCCCAAACATGTTTTATGACAATAACTTGCATATAAGCCTTTAAAATTAGCACTTTAGATTTCTCCCATAGACTTTTAGAGGGTGTTCCATGGCTTTTTGAATTTGCTGCGAACACCCCAAATTGTTCGCTGTTCAGCGAGCAGGCGAATAGGCAATGTTCACGTCGAACATGAGTTTGACTCGAACTCGAAGCTCATCCCTAATTAGAATGAAAGATCCTGCGTCTCAACCATGGTAGACAAACTCCTCTTTATGGGAGGACTGAAAGGACTCCTCTTAAGAACTGGTGGACACTAATAATTGATAATGAAGGGGGGGGGGGGGGGGTGTGGAGTGTTCGAGCCCAAGAAACCTGGTCAGAGTCCATACAATATACATACCAGATCATACTTGGGGAGCACTCCCTAAAAATGCATTTACATTCAAGATGGTGCTGCTAGAAGACCAACAAACAGTACAAAATAGATTACAGCGAACACATACAAAAATGACATTTAAATCCTGCAAGGCTATTTAACCACTTGCTTACCGGTCACTTAAACCCCCCTCCTATCCAGACCAATTTTCAGCTTTCAGCGCTGATGCACTTTGAATGACAATTGCGCAGTCATACAACACTGTACCCAAATTAAAATGTTATAATTTTTTTCCCTCAAATAGAACTTTTTTGGTGGTATTTGATCATCTGTGCGATTTTTTTTTAAATGTAAAAAGACAGAATTTAAAAAAAAAATTTTTTTAAAATTTTGTTATAAAAATTTAAAAGGGTAATTTTTGTCTGTCATTGATGTATGCTGAAGAAGCGGCACTGATGGGCACCAATAGGTGACAGTGATGGGCACTGATGGTTGGCAATGATGGGCACTGATTGGTGGCGGTGATGGGCACTGATCGGTTACACTGATAGGCAACACTTCTAAGTGGCACTGATTGGCACTACTGGTGGACATTGATAGGTGGCACTTGTGGGCATTGATAGGTGGCACTTGTGGGCATTGATAGGTGGCATAAATGAGGCATAATTGCCTCTTCCTTTTTGGAACCGATGTCCCTTTAAGATGAGCCGGTGATCTGCTTTTTTTCTCCTCCGCTGTCAGCGTGAGGAGCAAAAAAAAACGATCACTGAGCTTTTGTTTTAATCATGTGATCAGCTGTCATTGGCCAGCTGATCACATGGTAAGGGACCGGGACTGGGCCCTTACTCAGATCAGTGATCACCCAAGTCTCAGTGACACGGTGATCACAACGCGCTCCATGCGCGCCCTGTAGGGCGCACGCATAGAGCGTGCACGGTCTCCCAGGAATTCAGATCCGCGCTGTGGCCGTCATTCGGCCATAGCGTGTTTGTCAAGTGGTTAAAAACACCTGACCATATTAAAAACATATGGGGATTTGGTCACACGCATTTGCATGGTGTGCCCCCCCAAGTATGATTTTCGCCAGACCAATGCTGCCAGTCAGTGTCCCTAATCACCGCGGCACCAGTCAGTGTCCCCCATCACCACCACACCACTAAAGCCTGGTTTATATCTTTGCATTTTTTAGTGCGTTTTTAGTTTTGATGAAACACACTACAGTCAATTTAACATGGTTTCCTATGGGTCACATTTAAAATGGGTGCATTTTATGGAAAGGTCCAAGGACCATCGGGTTGTGTTTTTTGCTCCATGGACTTCAATGGATAAAAAAACGTGTATTGAAAAACGCAAAATGCACCTGGAATATGCATCAACTGCAACCTACAAAGGTGCGAACCAGGCCTTACAGTGTAGCTAATCACCACCACACAGCTCACAGTGTCCCTGATCACTGCCACATCAGTCGTATTGTTCCTAATCATCACAACACCATTCATATTGTCCCTGATCACATAAGTCATATTGTGCCTGATCACCGCTGCAGCAGTTACAGTGTCCCTGATCACTGCCACATCAGTTACAGTGTCCCTGATCACCACCACACCAGTCATATTGTTCCTAATCACCATCACATGGTTACAGTGTCCCTGGTCACTGCCACACCAGTTGCAGAATCCATTATCACCGCCACACTGGTCATATTGTTCCTGATCACCACCACATTGGTTGCAGTGTCCCTGATCATTGCCACTCCAGTTGCTGTGTCATTACATCAGTTTAAGCCAGCAATGGTGTCCCTGATTGTCCCCACTCCAGTCCCAGTGGCACCAGACTAGAGTAAGTCAGCAGTAATGTTCCTGATTGCTGCCACACTAGTCCTCCCCAGTGTCACTAGATCAGTGCAGCCCACAAAAATGTTTCTGATCACCTCCACACCAGTGCAGTGTTGCCTCTGCCTGTTGCTTGTACTTCCCCTAGCCTGTTTATTAACCAGGTTTCTGCCTGTTGCCTAGACCAATCCTTTGCCTGTTTGCTGTCTATGTGTCTGCCTGCATGCCAAACTGGTCCATCTGCATGTCCCACTGACCATGTTCCTGCGAGGAGCTAATCCCTGCCATTCCCCGCAAGAAGCTGCACTCCTGAAACCACAGGGACTCTTTTGTTCTTCTTTTCTTTAGCCTCCTGTACTTACTGGCCAGTGAATATAACATTCCTGGGGGCATCCACATACCATTAGGCTAGGCTTGCTTGGCTTATCGGAATGGGGACTGTTATAGGTGACTCTACACTAAACTATATTTACTAATCACTCATATAGAGGTGACCATTACAGTACATTGCTTTTGATAGAGCTACAGGCACCATTCAGATATCTTCTTTTTCAGCCGGCAAATCTGTGCATCATAAGAATAAGCAAAGCGGCAGTTCATCCACTAGACACTACATCGTTCTGTCAGACGACCCCCCCCCCCCCCCCCACTGCCCTCCAATGCTTCTCCGGGCTCTCATGTTCCATCGGAGACCCGGAGAAAGAAGTCGCCAGATGACGATCATAGAGATTTCCAGTGATACCACCAAAGGAAAGCTCTATCTGCCACAAAAAAATATTTATTTAAATTTAATTTGGGTACAGTGTTGTATGGCTGAGTAATTGTCAATGAAAGTGTGAGAGCACTATCATTATAATAATATTTGGTGGTCCTACCATGAAGGCATTTGTTCAGGCACTTCCTGTTATGAGGTGACAATGCTCTGTTCCAATCTGACGATTTCTCTCCTGCGTTTTCACTTGTCACAAGCAAGACCAGAACTTCCATCAGGAAGGCCACCCTAACCAATGGCATGTAACCATTGCTGGAGTGCAGGTAGACAATAGGTGACTGCAACGAGGTTGCTGAGAAAGCAATGAAATGTAACAATTGATGAAAAAAAGGTGAAAATTGTATTTTTGAAAAAGATGCCATGAAAGTGATAGACATCATTATTACATCATAGAACCACAAGAATTGCTTAGCCAAACAAGCTATTTAATCTATTACACATTAGTATCAGAGTATTTTAGATTATTTGACAATTTGGGCCCTTTTAACATACATTTAAAGCATGTTTTCAATCAAGAGACCCAGAGAAATAGAAATTATTAAAATGTATATTTATAAGTACAGTATATGTCTATACTTTAGTCTAGAATAGTATGAAGACAGCAGCTTTAGCTGTTAAGAGGTTTCGAAAGATGGCTGTAAGGATTGTCCAACATAGAAAAAAACGGCACTGAAACATGTTCTTCTGTTGCTCAATCACAAAGCAACTTGATCATAATCTAATGTCATTACTTCCCCATTCAATAATAAGTGAAGGGATTTCCTTGCTGAAAAGTGATAAGAAAGTGGGCTGTTACCACGGTGACACCCCACCAGGGAGAAGACTTCAGAAAACCGGAGGAGGACAGGTGAAGCAGAATTGGAAAAGCCAATTTTTACCCTATGCCAATAGCACCTGATCCCTTAGCAAAACCTGCAGACAATGTGTCATGGCGTAATGAAGTTATATTCAGAGAGCAGAGGGGGAGGGACGGATACACATTCCAAGTTAGCATAATAATAATGCCTTTTTCATTATCTATTCCCACTTGAAGCCCTGTCACTAGCTAGGTAATCACACTACGGAGGAAGGGTTATGTGATTCCGAATTTCTGAATAACGCTGGAATTCCTAATACCCCACAAAACACATTTTAAAAGAGACGTCCAGTATGTACAAATCCCACATATAAATGTGAATATTTCCAACAAATATATGTCTACCTGCTGTTTCTGTGTGGTTACGTTAACTCAAAATTCAGGTTTACTTTAAACCATTTTTGAAGGTGGACATCGTTATTAGGTCAATGATAAGCAATTTGAGGCTGGTGCAATATCACCAGCAGTAGAATCCCTGAGAGATGGCTTCTGCTTACTTTAACAGAATCATCCCCTAGCTGTCCCAGAATGCTGTCAAATCTCACTCGCTAGCAAGGGAGGGACATCTCACGGGTATGGTTAGTAAAGAAGTGATTCCATAGCAAAAGTTAAGTGGTCAATTATGCCTCGTTTCCACTGAGCATAGCGGTTCGGGTCGATACAGTTTGGAAGGGTTAGAATGGTCCAGCCTATTCAGGTGAGCTTTTCCACTGCAAGGCGGACCGCTAGGGGTTCAGAAAAGATGCCTTTGACGTGAGCATTGATGTTTTTTCTGTCCGCCAATCAGTGGAATGTATTGTGTGATGCCAGTAGCTCCACCCTAATCATACGGTACAATTTTCTATGTCCCCACATCTGAAGCAGGACCAAGAATAGTGCAGTATGGTTCAGTTGTATGTGCCGCTTTCATAATGGAAACACTCAAAATAGCGTACCGTACCAAACTAACCCAAACCGATCCGCTCAGTGGAAACGAGGCATTAATGATTAGTGAAGGGTGAATCTTCCCATGTTCAAATTGGCAAGCGTTTGGCAAATCTTGTATAAAATTCTGAGAACCTGAATTTAGAGACAAATTCTATTGAAGTATATGAGAGGGGAGTAAATCCTCTTGCTAAACTCTGAATATTTGCAGTCGGGCCGAGGGGGGGGGGGGGGGCAGAAAAGACATGTGGTTGCTCACCCTGCTCCTTACTGACAGGAGAGACTGCAGCTTCACTTCTGACAAGGCGCAGCAGCCAGCTTTCTCCTCCCTACATCCTGAAGGTGGTGGAAGAGAGTAGGCACTAAGACTGAGAACTCACCTCATTCTCGGTACATCGGTGTTGAGGAATAATGGCAGTCTGCCCTTCTTACTCTCTTCCCTTGTCTTGTGACATGTCAAATGACTGGAGAGGGGAAGGAGAAGCTGCCTGCACTGCAGGTGGGAACAGAACAGCCACAGATCACTTCTCTCCTCCTTAGACCCTCCTCTCTCTTACCCAAAGTTGGCATTTGTGCATTGCAGGCATGTGTGTAAAATTGCATGTGTTCCTACAACACAGAAAAACTTGCAGTTCTTTTGCAGTTGTGCGGAGGTGCAACTAATTCCTAATAGGACCCTTAAAAAATACAGGGCTGAGGGATTATCATCAGCATTCCAACAATACAAAGAATGCAACAAGAAATGTAAGGGTGCAATCAGGGCGGCTAAGATAGAACACGAAAGGCACATGGCGGAAAAGAGTAAAAAAATCTCAAGAAATTCTTCAGGTACATAAATAGTAAGAAAGGGAGGTTAGATCGTATTGGTCCCATAAATAACGATGAAGGGAATCTGGTTACTAAGGATGAAGAGATGATAAAGGTATTGAATTTATTCTTCTCCTCGGTCTTTGCGAGGGAATCAGGAGGGGGGGGGGGGCTTCAGTAACCAAAACTGCAAGGTTTTTCCTCATGACATGTCGCAGGAAGCATCCTCATGGCTAACAGAATTAAAATTAGACTTGAAAAACATAACATTAATAAGTCACCAGGAACAGGTGGCTTGCACCCGAGGGTCCTTAAGGAACTCAGTCAAGTAATTGCCAGACCATTGTTCCTAATTTTTACCAAATACTACTGACTGGAATTGTACCAGCTGATTGGAGAAAAGCCAATGTATCACCAATATTTAAAAAAGGGCCAAGTTACATCTCTGGGAATTACAGACCAGTTATGGCGTGTACACACGGTTGGACTTTCTGGCAGAAAAAGTATTTCATAGGATATTCTGATTGTGTGTGGGCTTCATCTAACTTTTTTTTTCAAAAATTCTGACGGACCTAGAAATAGAACATGTTTTAAATCTTTCTGACGGAATCAATTCCTAACTGCAAAACTGTTCGTCTGTATGCTATTCCGACAGACCAAAAACAACGCAAGGGCAGCTGTTGGCTACTGGCTATTGAACTTACTTTTTCTAGTCCTATCGTACGTTATCGCCTTATAAACGATTAGACTTTGGTGTGATCATGTGTAGGCAAGTCCATTTCAGCGGAACTCCGTCGGAAAGACCATCAGTGTTTATTCTGATGGAAAAAACAATCGTGTGTACGTGGCATAAGCCTAACATCAATTGTATGCAAGCTCTTGGAGGGGATGATAAGGGACTATATACAGGATTTTAGTAATGAAAACAGTATCATTAGCAGTAATCAGCATGGATTCATGAAGAATCGTTCTAGTCAAACCAATCTATTAACCTTCTAGAAGGTGAGCTGCCATCTAGATAAAGGAAGGCCCGTAGACGTGGTGTATCTGCATTTTTCAAAAGCATTTGATACACTTTCTCATAAAATTTTACTGTACAAAGTGGGTGTATGGCTGTTTCTATGGCTGAATTTGTATGGTCTGTATGGCTGTACAGTTTGTATGGCTGAAATTGCATCGTACAGACATCGCATGTGATCTGCACAGCAATGCAGGGGTAAATCAAATGAGATGTCTGGCATCGCAGCAGTGTGAACTGACACCAAGCCTCGTAAGCAGTACTGTTTTTTTTTTTGGTTAACCCAGCGGGTTGAATGAAAGATAAAATTGACAGCTCAAATTGGAGCTGCTGTACTAACAATCTGATGTTAGTGATCTCCCCTGCTAAGCTTTTGTGTTTTCTCAGGGGAATGGCCCCCCTGCCAGAACACTCCAGTCAATGATCTCAGCCATTAGCTTAGAGCGCTGATCGGGAGCCGTTCGGCCAGGGCCGTCTTTAAGGCAGGGCAAAAGGGGCAGCTGTCCTGGGCCCGGTCATTGTTGTGGGGCCCAAAACAGCTGCCTCACACTTGCCAACTATCCAGGTTTAAATTCCCTTGTCCCTTGAGGGAAGTGCTGGTACTAATGCTGCCCAGCTCTGCCCTATTGTTGTGTGCAGATGACTCACCTGCAGACCCTGTGTTTACATGTAAATAACCAGCGTTTGTATGTAAATAGCAGTGACAATACTAAGTAAATAGCTGCGGCTGGCAGAATTGATATGTAAATAAAGGTAGCATTCATATGTATATCATGCTCCCCTGCTGTGAGGAGGTGATGTGCTGTAACCTCTAGGCACTAATCAGTGAGCCGTAATGTGTGCTGTAACCTCTAGCAACTAGTCAGTAAGCAGTATTGATATGCTGTAACTGCTGGCAACCAATCGCAATTGCTGAGTAATCTGATACAGAAAACTGATTTTAAGTCTAGCTGCTATTTATTGTATTTCTCAGAGTAGGTGGAGAGGGAAATTACATGGGGTGGGAGGGCCCAAGAAAAATGTTGCCCAGGGTCCAATCTATATTAAAGACGGCCCTGCGTTCGGCAGACCTTTTTCAGTCATGATGACCCTTCAAATCGGCCAAACCAGCTGCTTTACACACGGGCCAAATGTTATACGTTTCTATTGAACTGGCCGATGCTGCCCGATATTTGGCATGTGTGTTCTAGGCTTTAGACCCAGCATAAGTTTACCTGGCCACAGTAGCAAGAAGGTCTTTTAGCATTCCAGCATTGAGTCACCTGATTCAATGCTGTATCAGTTGTGCACTAGAGTGCTGACATCAGCCAACTTTAGTTGAAGTCAGTGAAGTGTTTGATAACCTTGATGTAGCACTTCCGTAGATCAGGTAAACTAATGCCAAATTTGTATTATGTGATTCTGAACTGAAGTACCACGTGGCAAACAAGTACGTTTAGGATCACTCTAAATCTGACTTAGATCTTTTGGTTTTCTACCCAAATGTGCACATTCTCAAGAACCCAGCCTGATGTTGATGGGCTTTGGACTCTTCCAGCCACAATGGTCCCCAAAACAGTTGTTTGAGCAATTGAAAAAAGCTGATGTACAACTTACCTATTCCCACCCCTTATCTTTTCATTGTAATGTGAGCCGCAGGGCCATCTTTACCGCAGGGCAAACGGAGCATCTGCCCAGGGCCCTGCCAATGTTGAGGGGCCCAAAGCAGCTGCTCCTGGAGCCTGTGCTGTCCGCTGGCTTTTTTTCAGCTGGAGTTCCTCCACCTCCGGGATCCAGCGCTGGTTGCTGACCTATTGTCACTTGTAAATACAGGAGTGTTTACATCCCTCCCTGCTCTGCAAAAGATATCCTCAATCTCTATGAGAGAGCCGAGAGAACAGAAGACAGAGGGGTCCAGGGATACACACAGGCAGAAGCTGCTCCAAGCTACAAACATTCAGTAACAGATTTTATTTAGCAAAACAACCCTAAATCCTGCACTCCGTATACAGATCCCCCCTAAATCCTGCACTCTGTACACAGATCCCCCACTAAATCCTGCACTCCGTACACAGATCCCCCACTAAATCCTGCACTCTGTACACAGATCGCTGCTAAATCCTGCACTCCATACACAGATTACCCACTAAATCCTGCACTCCATACACAGATCCCCCCTAACTCCTGCACTTTGTACACAGATCCCTACTAACTTCTGCACTCCATACACAGATCCCCCCTAACTCCTGCACTCCGTACACAGAACCCCCTTAACTCCTGCACTCCGTACACAGAACCCCCTTAACTTCTGCACACCGTTCACAGACCCCCTAAATTCTGCACTCCCTACACAGATCACCCCTAAATCCTGCACTCCGTACACAGATCACCCCTATATCCTGTACTCCGTACACAGATCCCCCCTGAATCCTGCACTTCGTACACAGCTCACCCCTCAATCCTGCACTCCGTACACAGTTTATCCTTAAATCCTGCACCCTGTATATAACTCACCCCTCAATCCTGCACTCCATACACAGCTCACCCCTAAATCCTGCACTCTGTACACAGCTCACCCCTAAATCCTGCACTCTGTCCATAGTGCACCCCTTAACCCTGCACTATGTACGTAGCTCACCTCTCCACACTGCTCTACTGCAGGTGGCATAACTAGTAATTTATTTCTGGTAGCCTGTCCTCAGGGATACTGCTCCTATTGGGCTCTGTTCCTAGCTGCACTCAGTTAACCTTCATAGCTGTGTGTGCTCTGCTCTGCTCATTGCTAATAGCAAGTTCTAGGAAGTTTCTGTCTATTGGCCGGTCTCCTCACCTCTCCAGTCCATGGTGTGCAGGCAGTTAGAAGATGATGTGCTGTAACCTTCAGCAACCAACCAGTGAGCTGTATTGATGTGATGTGACCTCTAGCAACCAATACGAACGTGGTAATGATGCATAGTAACCTCTAGCAACCAATCTGTGAGCAGTAAACATGTAACCTCTAGCAATCGATGAGTGAGTGGTAAACATGTAACCTTTAGCAACCAATGAGTGAGTGGTAAGCATGTAACCAATCAATGAGTGTTGAGGATGCGCAGTAGCCTCTAGCAACCAATCGGATAGCAGTGTTGAGCAGTAATGATATGCTGTAACCTCTGGCAACCAATCTCATTTGCTGCCTGACCTGATTTTAAGTTGTGTTGTGGGGGCAAAGCCAATGTTTGCCCAGGGCCCAATCAATATTAATGATGGCCCTGATGACCAGATATTAAAAATACACGCTAATAATTTTTAAATAAGCTTCAATAGACTAAACAATTACATCTACCTGATCACAACTATATTGTCAGAGATGTGTATTGCCATCTTTTTGTGAGGACAAGTCAGATGTTTGACAATGCTTTTATTGCAGCCTCTGTCTTCCTGCATTTCTTGCATGAGTGTCACATGTACAGGAAGTGATGGAAAATATTCTTGATGGGGTTACATTAAAAAAAGCTCTCCCCAACCTGTGCGCTAGTTAAATACCTTCAGCACCAGCTTAAAGCGCATTGAACATGCTAGGATGGCAATAATGTGCAATGTAGTAATGCCTGATTGGCTAAAAGGAAATCACTATTATTCTAATGTATGATATGGAGAAGCTAATGTAAATGCAGATTTCAAATGACTATACTAACGATGATGAAAATGCATTTTCAATATGCGTGAATGATTACTTAACAGATGATATAACCTCATTAGTCTCTACTATGGACCACAACATATGTAAAGGGTTCTGTATAACAGTCTAAGTACCAAATCTTATACAGTAATCAAAAACTTCCTTCACCCTCTCTGAGCCAGCCAAATCATCCTTCATTAATGTGGGTGGGACTTAAGCGCCCTAGTGGGGAACACTAAAACTACACTCACTAATTACCTAGGTTCAGGGCCGCTGATAGGCCAGTACATCTGGCCCTGTTGTACCGGGCCTGACCAGCAGGGGGGCCCGGGCAACCTAACTGCCAAAAATTCTATGTATAAAAAAAAAAAAAAGTTCCTCCTCCACGATCATGGATTGCCATAAATAACGCGCGCTATCAGCAGATAACATCCAGCCATAATCCCCTCTACCTCCAGCAACCCCCCCTTCCCCCCCCCCCTCGGTACAGCTTTTTTTTCGATATGTGTTCTACGCTCTGTGTATGCGGCTGCCTGTAGTGGGGGGGACTCTTTCTTCTTTTTCGGGCGCGGAGGAATACATCTTCTGCACCCGCTCCGCACACTGCACAGCATTAGCATAGAAAGGTTATGCTGCGGAGTGATATGCCCAATCCTCTCTCTCTCTACACATGACATGACTAACAAGAAGCAGAGAGAGCAGGGGCCGGGCGATCGAGGTGAGATCTTATCTTGAAGTTGGGGACAAGGTGAGGTGTGTATTCTTGATCTTGAGGCATAAAAGATGACACAAAATTGGACTGACCTGCTTTTGTGTCATACTTATAATGATTACAATCCTTTATTTTAAAAATCGTAAGCAATTTTGTACTTTTGAAACATCATTTTAATAATTGTTTTGTGGATGTGGTAACGTTGGGACAGATGGGAAGCGATATATAGTAGCAGTTGAGTTCTGGCACAGCCGTACCGCCTAAGTCAGTGGAGTTTTTTAGGACCCGCCAGGCCAATTTATGCCTAGAGGAGCCCCAGACAAACATTTTAAAGAGTCTCCATGGTTTTAACATGCTTCAGAGGCCGATAGACCGGAGTCTGCCAAAGGACATACAATATCTTTGGTAATAGTACCATTTTTATTAGGTTGATGCGTCCCCAGACACCAGACTTTAATGAATTCTAGCACATGTAAACACAAAAGAATACCCATTTTTTTTTTTTGTTAAATATAAAAGATGTTGCACCGAGTAAATAGATACCAAACATACCATGCTTTAAAACGATGCCCACCTGTGGAATGGCAGCACACTACGGTAAATTTATATTATCCATAGACGGCGCTTTAAAAGCCTTTAGACTGGGTCCACACCGCTGCGGCAGCGAGAACCGGATGTGATTCGCACCGCACTGCAGTGCAAATCACATGCGATCTCAGTGCGATGCGAGTTCAGCCATACAGATAGTATGGCTGAATTCGCATCGCACCCAGCCCAAACTCGCACGGGACCCTTTTTTTGGTCCGCAGCAGAATCGGATCGCATGGGTGTTCACACCATGCGATCCGATTCCTGTCCGAGTTTGCAGATCGCACTGCGATATGCAAACTGATCTGGGGTTGTCATTAACATTTCACTGACACTCCCAGATCAGTTCGCATATCGCAGTGCGATCTGCAAACTCGGACAGGAATTGGATCGCATGGTGTGAACACCCATGCGATCCGATTCTGCTGCGGACCAAAAAAAGGGTCCCGTGCGAGTTTGGGCTGGGTGCGATGCGAATTCAGCCATACTATCTGTATGGCTGAACTCGCATCGCACTGAGATCGCATGTGATTTGCACTGCAGTGCAGTGCGAATCACATCCGGTCCTCGTAGCCGCAGCAGTGTGAACCCAGCCTAAAGATGTTGAACTAACATTACATTTCACTATTCTCTGTATACTGAATATGACTTGGTTATAATCTATGATATAACATATGGCAGATCATGCATGGCAGTCCCAGTGGTTTAGTTGCACAGGCTAGGGGGAAGCAATGGGTTGTTCATTATGTCTGATCACCTAGCTATGATGATAAGAATTTAGTAGAGAAAAAAAAAAGGGACAGAAAATATAAAACGCCCACGGTTTTAACACTGGATACATGCTTGTGTTGATGTCCTCTGAACTTGGGTTGTTTGACTCCTGTTGTTTTTGGGCCTGTTGGCACACTTATGTTTACCCAGTTGTTGCCTACTTTAAAAACACCTGAAAACTATCTACAGTAAACTATCTTTAATGAGACCTGGCTTGTTGTTTTTTTCAACCTTTGTCATTTGTTTAATCTCCCTAATTTTTTTAAAATACCATTTTATTTATTCATTAATGGTTTGTATTACATATAGATATTAACAATGTCTGTTCTCATCTGAAAACAGAATTTTTTTTTGGGATAATCAAACCTATAACTGACTGGAGAAAAACAAATATCACTTGTAGACAAACCTACACTTTGTTTCAAGGTGGGGTCTGGGGAGGGGCAATGGGTGGGGCCAGGGGTGGGGCTGGAGGAGGGACTAGGGGCGGGGCCAGGGTGGAGCTGAAGGGGGCCCCGTCAGGTAGGCTGTACGGGGCCCCATGATTTCTATCAGTGGCCCTGCCTAGGTTCTAGGCAAGAGTCTACTTTCATGTGAAAATCATCATTAAGGCATACTTCCAGACTTAGAAATGAGACACAATGAACACAGTTAACCCTTGATTAACCCATAGCTAACTGGCTGTACTGTTAACACTAAGCACTACAAACACTAATACAGTTAGAGAACACCAACTCCCAGGTGTGCAGAATTTAGAAACTGGTGCTGCGGAGCCTCCACCAACCCAGTAGTACCTTTCATCTCGCTTCCAGTGACATGTCCACAGTTACCAATGGATACAGGAAATGAACCTCACTCTGTAACTGAGTGCATGCTCTCTCTCTCTCTCTCCCTCAGGGACCCCTCTACAGCTCTCCTGTGACTCCCAGGCCAGGTCCCTAGGCACTCTGTATCACAGATACAGTCCCAAAATGTGGGGAACCAACTGCTAGTAAAGGAGACAAGCACAATACACCTTCATTACCAGAGTAACTGGTGCCTTATGCCAGTTGGCCATTCCCTGGCTGTAAACCCTGTTACACCCACCCTGACCATTCCCAACGTGGACTGGCAAGGGGCAGGCCTGCTTAAATACCAGGGGTCAGCCCAGTTGGGGAGGAGCTGTCGGGTTGAAGAGGTGGAGTGAGAGAGTGTGGAGGCTGTCAGGCTCACAGGGAGCTCCCCAGTCTGGGGGGGGGGGGGGGGGGTGACCCTGGGCTGGGGCTCAGATGCATCCGGGAGGAGTGAAGAGATCCTGGAAACAGAGGCCCATGAGAGAGCAGGAAAGAGGACAGCAGGAGAGAACACATTAAGAGTCTCCATGGATCTGTCTATCCATAGCCCCTGCCAATAAATTAGAAAAGACCTTTGACAAGTGGAGAGTGGACGTACCTGGTTTGACCGAGGAGGAATGGGAGGGTTGTTTGTCCTCTTTTGTTTCTAATATGGTCTCAGCCAGAGACCGTTTTCTACAAGTTAAATTCTTACACAGAGCCTACTTCACCCCAAAACGATTAACGATTATGAACCCTGAGGCCCCGGTGTCCTGTCCCAGATGTGGTACACAAGCTGCTTCTTTTCTCCATATGGGCTGGTCCTGCCCACACCTTGATTCCTATTAGTCAGAGATTCTTACTGAATTCAATTGGATTACCTCGAGTCGGATCCCAGGTTTATGTTGCCCAATGTTTTTGGCTGATATACCAAGCTATTCTTAAATTATGCCACCTTTTATGCACGTAGGGACTTTTCTTCATTGGAAAGGAGCTACACCACCAATGGTATTCACTTGGCGCTCTGTTTTGAACTCTGTTCTGCCATTGTATAGAATCATTTATCTGAACCGGAATTGTCCTAACAAATTTTATAAAATCTGATCAGGATGCATAGACGCTTGGGGCTCTAAGATTGCAGATGTTGCGCCGGGGCATGTTTCCATGCTTCTTAATGCCTATTATAGAGGTTGTAATTAATTTGACCTCTTGTGAAACAGTGTCATGGTTTTGCAATAGTGTTTGTCTGCTTACCTGTATCCATGTGTTCATCTCTAGAGACCAGCCGACCCTCACCTGACTGCTTTTGTAATCCATCCTCTGGCATGACTCCACCCTAGCTCCTATCAGAGAACTCTATATTGACCTGTGCACTGCAGGCCAACCCTGCTGATCAACCTTTGTGTGTTAGCTTCCCGTTACCTGCCGTGTGCTCTTCTGTTATTCCGTTATCGACTTTGGCATGTCCTTGACTATCCCTGTTTGCCTGTGATCCTGACCTTTTGGCGTGTCCCTGACTATTCCTGTCTGCTTGTGGCCCCCGACCTTGGCTTTGTCCCTCACTATTCCTATCCTCCTGTTGCCTACTGTGGGTGTGAGCTGGGGGACCCTGGGGGTCGCGACCTGGAGCCAGTTGTAGCCAAGTCCATCCTCACCACTAGAAGCGCTGGTGACCACCTGCTGGCTCTTAGACTCCGCGCCCCAGGGAATCTTACGCTCTAACCCCAGTGGGATCTGTCTCCCATCCGCAGCAGTCAGCCGTAGGGTCCACAACCTTCCGGTGCACTCCTGATCCCTACGGTGTGCATCTGTCACCTCGCCTCAAGGTGACCTGACAGTTTGATCAGCCATGGACCCGGCTGACATGCCGCTTTCTACAGTCAATCCGTTGCAGGGCTTAGTTCACAGACTTGAGACCCAAGAATCGCATCAGACCCAGGTGACGCAATTCCTTCAAGATTTGGCTTCCCACTTCGAGCAGCTACAGGCTTCCTTGGAAACCCCGAACCTACAGCAGATCCGAGGAGCACCCCCTGCCTACTGAGGAACCTATGCAGTTGGGCTGGACTAAGTTATCTCCCGAAGAACATGCTAGGCGCAGAACTCTGGGCCTATGCCTCTGTTGTGGGGCCAAAGCTCATTTCCGTGACACTTGTTCTCTTCGTCCGGAATAACGCTCAGGGCTAATACATCTGGAAGGTGGAGTATTAGACCCTGAAATATCACCTTCACCTTCTCGTCTTCTCCTTTCTGTGTTGCTTCATGTCGGTGCTTCCTCTCATTCGGTCTCAGCACATCTGGATTCCGGAGCCGCTGCCAATTTCATGGATTGGGAAACTGCATCCTCCATGAGACTTACCCTTTTGCCCCTTACAACGCCATTGGTGGTCTTGGCGATTGATGGCACGGTTCTCCCAGGGGGCCCTATCCGCTTCCAGACTCTTCCTGTTAAGATGTCAGTAGGGACACTCCACCAGGAGTGGATATCCTTCCTTGTCTTACCTAAGGCTTCATCTCATATCATATTAGGTCTTCCTTGGTTACGGCTCCATTCTCCACACGTTGACTGGTCTGCTGAACAGATCCTGGCTTGGGGTTCCTCCTGTTCCTCTTCCTGCCTACTCAAGGGTACCCCAAAAGAAAAACTTCCTGTTACCACCATCCCAGTATCTTCTGCTCTTCCCACTGTATATAGCGATCTCTGGGATGCGTCCTGCAATAGTCGGACTGATGCACTCTCTAGGTCATGTGGTACTCTGGATGAGGGGCCCACCTATGAACCTGAGTCGATCATTCACTCCAGTTCGCATAACCATTTACCTTTGCCTGTCCCTAATCCCCCTTGGACGCATAGCCAGACTAACTTGTCTGCAAGTTCCACAGTTGCTATGCCCTGTGATGCGATTGAGATGGTCGCTACACCTGACAATACTATTCAGTCAGCCTCTGCACCAGTTATGCCAGTCCAGCCCATGCCCAATGAGCTTCCTGCTTCTTGTTCAGGACCTTCTGTGACCTGGCCTCACCCTACTGCTACTATGTCCGTTCAAACCCGTTTAAGAGGCTCAATCCATCCTTTCGATAGAATACCTCATTCGGCCAGGTGGGGTTTTCAATCTTTTTCTCAGGGTTCTCTGCATTCTGTTTGTGTTTCAGCTATCCAGCTTGACTCTTGTGACATGTCACCTTCTAACCAACCTGACCTCAGGGATCCACTGACCTCTGCCCAGTCTGGTGGTCATGTTATGGATGCCCAGCTCATCTTTAAGGGTCTGGGGGACCCTGCTCAGGCTCCTGATCTTCTCATGCCCTTACCCATTCCTAAAAAGCCTTTAGTCCTCAAGTCCTCTCATCCTCTCCCTACCTCGGTTCCAGTCTCTGAGGATAATCTAAAATACGAGGTTAGTCAAGTTTTGGATTCCCGCCTCCGTAAAGGCATTCTTCAGTACCTCGTACGTTGGAAAGGGTTTGGCCCTGAGGAGAGGTCTTGGATCACTGCATCTGAGGTCTTTGCTCCTAGTCTGTTGAGGAGGTTCCATCTTGAGTTTCCCTTTAAACCTGGACCCAGGCGGGGGAGGGGGAGGCCTCGTAAGAGGGAGGGTACTGTCATGGTTTTGCAATAGTGTTTGTCTGCTTACCTGTATCCATGTGTTCATCTCTAGAGACCAGCCGACCCTCACCTGACTGCTTTTGTAATCCATCCTCTGGCATGACTCCACCCTAGCTCCTATCAGAGAACTCTATATTAACCTGTGCACTGCAGGCCAACCCTGCTGATCAACCTTTGTGTGTTAGCTTCCTGTTACCTGCCATGTGCTCTTCTGTTGTTCCGTTACCAACTTTGGCATTTACTTGACTATCCCTGTTTGCCTGTGATCCTGACCTTTTGGCGTGTCCCTGACTATTCCTGTCTACTTGTGGCCCCGACCTTGGCTTTGTCCCTCATTATTCCTATCCTCCTGTTGCCTACTGTGGGTGTGAGCTGGGGGACCCTGTGGGTCGCGACCTGGAGCCAGTTGCAGCCAAGTCCATCCTCACCACTAGAGGTGCTGGTGAACACCTGCTGGCTCTTAGACTCTGCGCCCCAGGGAATCTTACGCTCTAACCCCAGTGGGATCTGTCTCCTGTCCGCAGCAGTCAGCCGTAGGGTCCACAACCTTGCGGTGCACTCCTGATCCCTACGGTGTGCATCTGTCACCTCGCCTCAAGGTGACCTGACAAACAGCAGTGACAATGCCGATAGCCACTCACCCTACAACAATTTTTTTTTCTTACTGTAGTGCAAACAGACCTCCATGAGGCTGATAACTCTGCTCTGAATCCAGGAGCAATGCTCCATTGTTTTCAAACCATCATAGGAAGCTGAATTCGGTGGAACACTTTTGACACTTTTTTTGGGACCTTTGACATTTATACAGCAATCATAGCCACTGATTACTGTATAAATGTAATTGGCAGGAAAGGGGTTAACACTAGGGGCGATTAAGGCGTTAAATGTGTGTCCTAGGTAGTTTTTCTAACTGTGGGGGGATGGGACTGCCTGGAGGAGGAGACCCATCTCTGTTCCTAATCAGTAGGAACAACAGATCTGACTCTTCTCTCCTGACAGAACGGAGATCTGTCTGTTTACATTGACAGATCTCTGTTCTGTTTCAGGAGCAATCGCGGCTGCTCAGCGGCCATCGCGGCTGCTCAGCGGCCATCGCGGCTGCCGGACACGCACATCTGCTCCGTCCTCGCATTGCCCGCGCGTGCCCCCTAGAGCTCTTGAAGCGCCTGATGTACAATGATGGCAATTCGCAGCAGGGGAGCCAACCTGCTGCAGTATAACTGCGGCAGCTGGTCCTTAAGTGGTTAAAATGATTCTTCAGTCAGTCTACTGTTTATTTCTAGTGTTCATTGTGCCTGATATCAATGAAATCTCCTGATTACCAAGCGAAACATGTTGAGATAAAATCAGTCAGCACCTGTATTAATACTGTAATATCATTTACTTTTTGTATGTCTGTTTTTATTGCTTGAATAAGTTTTCTACTTTTTATAAACGTATTGTGTTCTTGTTCAGTACATTAAAAATTCCAAATCCCTTTCCAAATTTCTAAAATATTTGCTAAGGGATGTGGTGCTTTATTTTGTTAGATGATAGGCAAAATACCTTCTCTCCTTTTGGTTCTTCAGTCAGTTCTGCAAAAATTAAAAGTCAGCAGCTACAAAAACTATAGCTTTTGACTTTTAATAAACAGACACTCACCTGAACAAGGATCCAGTACTATCCTCACCTGGTCTGGTTTCTCAATGGTTCCTGGGTTCCCGCGCACTGGCGTGTTAACTGAGGACTTCTTGGGGTTTCACAGCCAGATGACCACTGCGCATGTGCAAGCCGTGCTGCACTTTGTAAATGATCTGATCCAAGCGATAGTGGGAACGGGTACTTGTCAAAACTAGGTCCCCACCCCCTCCCCCCAAATTGTTTTCCCTTTTTCGGTGTAGTTCCACTTTAAAACACTGTTGATTAAAGAGATCAAAGAGAGAAATAGTCCACTAGTTGCTAATACAGCCATTTTCTCTGCAACCAATATATTCTTTTTCCTACATGACCTCACCTTACCTGGCTATTCTGTTTTCTGAGAACTGAAACCAATGGCTAGGCGCTCACAATACTTGACATTCCGTCATCTCTAAAAATGAACTCAGCGGTCAATCATTGATCACAGGTGGCCAATTTAAACCAAAACGGATTGCCTTCCCAGAAACTCAGTTGCCCTAAACAACCTTTAACCCCTGATTGCCTTTACATTGATCAAGCATCCACATCTACATAAAATCAATATTTCGCTTCATTTCACTACCAGTCTCAGCTGTTTTCTTTTAAAAGCCGGAAAGAATAACTATGAAAGACATTTGCTAAGTAATTGTGATTTCAATGGCTCTGTAATTATTACATTTGTTTGTTTACAGTAGGTAAATGTATCTATTGGGCAGTAATGGGACAAGTGTTTCACAAAATGTCTAATTGTACATAATATATGTTCTTCTCTTTACCCTTTAAAAGCTAATCATTCCTTGATGTCTTCTATTAGAAGCATTTTATGCAGCCCTTGAGAGTAATCCAATAATAAAAGCAATTTTTTAAACAAAAGCTTAATTTAGTTTTAAGTACATTTTTAGCTCTTTGAAATGGACAGGAGGACAAATGGGATAACCATTATGTTGTCCAATCAGAAGCTCTTCCGGAATTCTGATCCCCAATTAATCCATATTTCTGAGTACCTATTTGGTTGGGTTGTCCCATTTGATTGCCAAGTCGATGACAGAGTGTTTGAAGGAATACAAGAGGACAATTGCTTTGATTTATTTTTCTGTGGTTGTCAAGAAACTTAATGGGGTCACCGTAACCTGTAGTTACGTTAGGTCCAGAGAAAGGGTCTACAGAATGCAGCAACAGGAAGTGTGTCAATTGTTGGAAGTTCTTTAGTGGGCTTAAAGCGGTATTAAACCCAAAAGCAAACATTTATGATATTGCAACTTACCAATTCATAGAAGTGGTGGCTGCATTTATTTACTTTTCTAGGCTTTCTTCTATTTTCATTTGGTGATCCAGCCAGCAAGTCTATTGCTTTTCACAAGCTCAAGCTCTCCAGGAAAATGTATCAGTTTAAGTAGATGAGACAAACCACATAACATTGGCAGGGGTGATTAAATTGATTAGCTTTTATTTATTCATACAAAACCTTTTTCTCAAATGGGAGAACAAAAAAGTAACTGATTATAAAATGTGAGCTGGAGTTTGGCTTTAATTTGTTAGTGTTTTCTATGCTAAGTAATGTGGCTCACCTGTCACCCAGCCCAGCCTGAAGTTCACTCCTCAGTCACTCTCAGGCAGAAAACAGTCCATGTGCTTGTTTTTGTTATTTTTATTAGGGAATTCAACTTGGATGGGTTAAGGGGATTATGAGATGCCCAGCAAATTGTGAAATAGGGACAACTATGTACACAACACTTCTCCAATCTCCACCTGTACAACTCTTGCTTGCAGACTATTGCTCTTTATCTCTCCCTCTTGCACAGCTCTTGATCTCCCAGGAGCAGTTCGCACATATTCAGGCCTGACACTGGCTCAGCCAGGCCCAAGTAACTTGCCCTTTGCAGGCACGAACCGCTGGCCCCTATGGTGTAGCAGAAAATAGAAAGTCTTTTTGTGCTGGCTATCCTATAGGTGGACTACTGCTCCCAGTTAGTCCTCTTCAGGCCCTGCCAGCCCTCCTGGCTGCAGCTGCCCGACTTCACTGGCCATGACATTGCAATCTTTCCTACTGGCTTCACACCCAACTCTGACTGTTTCCTCTCAGTCCTCTCTGGCATGCCTCTCCAGTCCTCCTGACTGCATGTGTCACTCACCTGCCCTCCTGGCTGCAACTGGTTGTTCCCTCCTGAAGACTTGCCTGGGAGTATTATCTCCTGCTGCCCTCTCCTGCACTTCCTGCTCAGAGCCTCCACAATTTCCTGGAGGTCTCCGTTCTGCACCCAAGCCCAGGCCCAAGGTCACCCCCCCAAAGTCTGGGGAGCTCCCTCAAAGGCCCAGACAGCCTAGTACTCCATCCTTAGTTCTTCCACCCAAACAACTCCAACAGCTGGACTGACTTGGTATTTAAGGAGACCTGCCGCCTGCCAATCCAGGTTGGGGATTGGTCAGGGTTCCTTAACACAGTGGTCATCAACCCTGTCCTCAGGGCCCACTAACAGGCCAGGTTTTATGTATTACCTTGGGGAGATGCAGACTAGAATACTGCAATCACTTAGCAGCAAATTATATCACCTGTGATGTATTTCAGTTATCCTGCTAACCTGGCCTGTTAGTGGGCCCTGAGGACAGGATTGATGACCACTGCCTTAACACACCCCAGGCAGCTACACCTCACCTCTCCTCCTCTTTTTCTAGTACCTTCCAGAAGGCTCTAGAAAGAAGAGGGAGGTCTTAGTGATGCTGCCTGTGAATCACCAGCGGCTACTCTGAGACACTCCCAGCCCACACAAACCAAAAACAAATGCTTAAATTTGCCTGCACTACCAAAAATCCTAACCTCTAGCACCTATCTATGTAGAGGGTGCTACATCTAAATCTGATAAAACATTTAACACTACTCTTCTCCTCAGACTGTCAATGCTGCTGTCTGATGTGCCCCCTGTGTTCATGCCTCCAGAGTCATGTATCACTAACGCTAGGTCACAAGCCTGATGAAGGGGCCCTGTCTGGCTCCGGAATGTTGCAATCTGCTGTAATGATGTGATCCCTGATTAAAAGCTCTGGACCCACTCTGGAGATTCTTGGTGTGCTGATGACATTCTTCTCCTTTCTTTAACGCTGTTTTTGTGGGCTGAATGGGCTGTAGTGCCTGCGTTTCCACAAATAAAGATGCATGCACCTTTTAAAAAAGGCAGCCGGAGGGAAATCGCATGGTCTTCTTAACCATGCGATTACCCTGTGGTTCCCGCACACACACTTCAAATTTACATGTGTGGGGTGCCATTCAGAATGAATGTCAGCCCTGCACATTTTCACAGAGTAGCACATTTTTACTGCGGGTAGTTGCGCACCGGCAGCCACACGCAGAAGTGTGAACCAAGCCTAATACAAGAGATGTGTTACTGTTCAGATCACCAGGTAAAAACAGAGGGGAAAAAAGGCTTAAACAAATAAAATTGATAAAGCCACCACATCTAATGATTGGTAAACTGCAATATAATACATTTTTGGTTTTGGAGTTAATCCCACTTTAACTCTTAAAGATGGTGAAGTTAGTGATTACAGTCTACCAGAGAGATAATTATTAACCATCTTTATGTACCAGGACATTATTTGGATTTTTATGCAATCTCTTTGTAGTCCTGCACCCCCATATGTTATGATATTTGACTGATTTTTTAAAACATTTTTTTCTGTTTACTGGCCTCTAGGGATGAACGTTTGATTCGAACATCAGGTGTTCGCCTATTCGATGAACAGCGAACATTATGTGGTGTTCATGGCAAATTCGAAAGCCGTGGAACACTGTTAAAGTCTATGGAACACTAACATGAAAAACCAAAAGCGCTCATTTTAAAGGCGTATATGCAAGTTATTGCCATAAAAAGTGGGGACCCAGGTCCTGCCCCAGGGGACATGTATCACTGCAAAAAAACATTTTAAAAACAGACATTTTTTCGGGAGCAGTGATTTTAGTAATAGTTAAAGTGAAACAATAAAAATGAAATATTCCTTTAAATATAATGTCTGGGGGTGTCTATAATATGCCTGTAAAGTGGCGTACTTTTCCCGTGTTTAGAACAAAAAAGTAATTTAAAACTGATCGTTGCTGTAATGAATTGTCAGGTCCTGGCAATATAGATAAAATGCAATGAAAAAAAAAAGGCATGGGTTCCACCCGAACCCTTCAGGTCTGTTATGGATTTTAAGGGGAACCCTGCGCCAAATTTTAAACAAAAAATGGTGTAGGGGTCCCCTTCAAAGTCCATACCAGACCCTTATCTGAGCACACAACCTGGCAGGCTGCACGAAAAGAGGGGTAAACAAGAGAGCACCCGCCCCCTCCTGAACCATACCAGGCCACATGCCCTCAACATAGGGAGAGTGCTTTGGAGTAGCCCCCCCAAAGCACCCATGTTGATGGGGACAAGGGCCTCATCCCTGCAACCCTTGCCTGGTGGTTGTGGGGGTCTGCGGGCGGGGGGCTTATCGCAACCTGGAAGCCACCTTTAACAAGGCCCCCACAAGATCCCGGCCCCCTCTATGTGAATTAGTAAGGGGTACATTGTACCCCCACCAATTCACAAAAAAGTGTCAAAAGTAGTAAAAAAAGACAGGAGACACTTTAGTAGTCCTTTATTAAACATTTTTAAAAAATGTCCCACAATGTCCACTCATCTTCTATCACGCCGCCACTGGATCTATCGCTGGAGCTTGGCCATCCTGGACCCCTCCATAGCTGGCCCTCTGCTTCGGTCCCTAGCCTGTTAACTCTCTCAACTTGGCAATTAGAGTTGCCTTAGACTTTTTGCTGGCATTCTGTTCCCTTGATTCCAGCAGATCCTTGAATGTGCTTTGCTTAAGGCTGGAGTAGCAAAGATCCATCCGACAAGGTTCCGTTGGTGGTCTGGATGTTCCAGGCACAAGAAAGAAACCCACCTCTGCCAACCAAATGTGACAGACTCTGGACACCCTGTTGGGTATTTCCACAAGGAAGCTGCTTGCCAAGTCTTGTAACACGAGACCAATGGATTTACCTATAGAAATTTCAAGGACCAGACAACACCAGTCTTGGAGTACACCAGAAAATGAACTGCTTTATTTTTAGAAACACAATGAATTTGTACAGCAAATCATCAGATAAGGGCTACTCCCATTATCTCAGACAAAGGTCACCTCACACAGCATGCTAGTCCTATTAACATAACAATGACCTCTTTAGGCAGTCTGGCTCTCCAGACTAATAACGGGTACACACGATCAGACATTCCCACAACAAAATCCCATGATTTTTTTCTGACGGATGTTGGCTCACACTTGTCTTGCATACACATGGTCACACAAAGTTGGTCGGAAATTCCGAACATCAAGTTCACAACTTGTGACGTACAACATGTATGACGATCCGAGAAAAATTAAGTTCAATAGCCAGTGCTACTCTTCTGCTTGATTCCCAGTATGCGTGGCACTTTGTGCGTCGGAATTGTGTACACACGAACGGATTTTGTTGTCGTAAAATTTGAGAACCAGATCTCAAATTTTGTGCGCCGGAGATTCCAATGGAAACTATCTGATAGAGCCTACACACGGTCAGAATTTCCGAAAATCGGAAAATCCGATCCTGTGTACGAGGCATTACTTGCATAAGAAGCAACAAGCAATTAGAGACCAGCTGTGGATAACTTAAGAACACATTATAACACAGGCCAGACCATGACAGTACGCCTTACCAATTCACATGGGGGGGGTGGGATCACCCCCCCTTTCATGCAGCTGCCAGGCTGCGTGCTCGGATAAGGGTCTAGTATGGATTTTGTGGGGACCCCTAAGTCATTTTTTTTTATTTTGTCGCAAGGTTCCCTTAAAATCTATACCCAAACTAAGGGGTCCGGTATGGATTTTGGGGGGACCCCTATGCCATTTTTTAAAATTTGGTGCAGGGTTCCCCTTAATATTCATACCAGACCTGAAGAGCCTGGTATGTTTTTTTTTTAATTTTGGTTCGGGGTTCCCCTCAATATTCTAACCAGACCCAAAGAGCCTGGTAATGGACTTGGGGGGACCCATGCTGTTTGTTTCAATGAGTTGTATCATATATTGCTGGGACCTTACAATTCATTATAGCCTCAATCAGTTTTAAATTACTTTTTTTTCTTTAGAAATTTCATTTTGCTGTGGTATTGTTGTAAACACAGGAAAAGTGTGCCACTTTTCAGGCATACTATAGACACCTCCCAGGCACGATATTTAAAGGAATATTTCATTTTTATTGTTTCACTTTAACTATTACTAAAATCACTGCTCCCGCAAAAACGGCTGTTTTTAAACCTTTTTTTTTGCATTGATACATGTCCCCTGGAGCAGGACCCATGACCCCAAACACTTTTTATGGCAATAACATGCACATAAGTCCTTAAAATTTAGTAATTTAGATTTTTCATGTTTGTGTCCCATAGACTTTAACGGTGTTTGTGTGTTTGTTCAAATTTTTTGCCTGTTCGCAAGTTCTGGTGCAAACCGAACCGGTAGTGTTTGGCTCATCCTTACTGGCCTCACACTGCAGTGGTCTATGCTGGCAGAGCTGAGTCAAAGCCACACCCCTTAGCACAAGTGTCCTCACACAGACTTGTATTACAGAAAAGATGAGGGGATGTGTTTGAACAGGTATATTACATTATTGAGCACAAGAGTGGATGAGGCTCAGGGCTTGATACCCACAGGGGAAGAAAACTCACAGGGAGACCAGATGTTTTTGCAACAAGGTATATTAACATAAGGGTATGAAGGACGTATAACAGAGTGTGCATACATGCCCACAATGAACCAAAGCACTTAGAATGAACCATATAGAAGATTTTTGTGCATATATTTGACATTTGACAGCATCAGACAGACCAGGCAGTTGGAAGGCAGACGGGCAACCCTCCTCCACAGGAACCTCTCCCTACACTAGACTAGTGGTTCCCAACCTCAGTCCTCAAGTACCATCCAGGTTTTCTTTTATCTTGCACAGGTGCTTTAAGGCCGCGTACACAAGCGGGGACTGTTCGCTCAACTTTGTTCGTCAAACAGTTTCAGCGGACAGTCCGCTCAAAATTAGCATGGACGGACTTGGCCACACACGACGAACGAACAGTCCGCTGAAACTTGCGCGATGACGTGAACGGCACGTACGACGGGACGAAAAATACGACGTCCTATACACTGCAATACAACCTTCGGCGTGTAAATCCTTTCTGAGCATGCGCGGAACTTAGTTTGACGAACAAGCCTACACACGAGGGGACTGTCCGCTGAAACAAAGTTTCAGCGGACAGTTTTTCGGAAATTCCGAAAAACTTTGTTCAGCAGACTGTTCGCTGAAACTGTCCGCTGAAGCCCACACACGAGCGGACTGTCCGCCGAAACACTGTTCAGCGGACAAAGTTGAGCGAACAGTCCCCGCGTGTGTACGCGGCCTAAGAGTCAATGGCTTGGTATTTTGGACAGCCATTTTAATCCAAAAGAAATTCCCAAAATACGGCCTGTTGGGGGTACTTGAGGACTGAGGTTGAGAGTCACTGCACTGGACAACCTGGCGTTAGCCAGCGGGGGTTCTATTCCTGATCTGACAACTCGCCAAATGTGCTCTAACCAAAGGAGGACAGTGCTATTTATTAGCACTGCCCAAACTAAAGATGACTGCGAAGCTCAGCCAGGATAGCAGCATCCAATCGGACAACTGCTCCCCCTGTTGACAGCTATGGAAGCCTCAGAAAAACATGTATTCCCATTTGTTCTCCTCTGTCTCTGCACGGTGGTCGCCTAACAGCCATCCTTGCTGGGATGCCAAACTACACCTGCCTACACACTGAGTTGCTGCCAACTCAATTGCACAGTCATTTATATAACTGATTTAACAGTCACGTGACATGTGACACAAGGTATCGAGAGGAGCCAGTGAGAACATCTATCGTGTTTGAATATAGTAGATGCAGAGTGAGGAGGATAATCGCTATATGCACCTGCTCGTTTGTAACGTGCTGGTTGTTTGATCAAATGCACGTCTAATCATTTGTATCCCAGACCCATATCAGCTTTTAAACATTGCACAATGATATATTTCTCTTGTTTTTTTTCTGGAATAAATACACGTGGAAACCATAAGTGCCGGTGCACACAGGAGCGACTTGTCAGGCGACTTAGCCGCCTGACAAGTCGCTCTCCGTTCTGTACCATGGAACCGTTCTAATAGGAGCGACTCAAGTCGCTCCGACTTAGAAAAAGGTTCCTTTACTATTTTTGGAGCGACTTCAGGCAACTTGCATTGACTTCTATACAGAAGTTGTTTTGCAATTCGCTGCTGAAGTCGCGTGCAGGTCGCGTCTGTGAGTCGCGCTGCAAGTCGTGTCGCCCCTGTGTGAACCGGCACTAAAGGAATACAAGAAAGATCACCTGAATGCAAATTTCCAAACGGATTGCTCTATTTGGCGATTTACTATTTTTGGAGCGACTTCAGGCAACTTGCATTGACTTCTATACAGAAGTAATTTTGCAATTCGCTGCTGAAGTCGTGTGCAGGTCGCGTCTGTGAGTCGCGCTGCAAGTCGTGTCACCCCTGTGTGAACCGGCACTAAAGGAATACAAGAAAGATCACCTGAATGCAAATCGCCAAACGGATTGTGGGCAAATTTGCTCTATATAAGAAAACAACAGAGAATCTATGCTTTCACTAAATTGAACAAGTTAACCAATGCAATTAGTGGGTGACTATTGTACACTTTGGGGAAGATATATCCTTTCACCATCACTTTCAAGAATTAAAGCGGGAGTCCGCCGGGACTCCGCGTTTTTTTTTTTTTAAAAGCCAGCAGCTACAAATACTGCAGCTGCTGACTTTTAAAATAGTGACACTTACCTGTCCAGCGCGCCCGCGATGTCGGCACCCGAAGCCGATCTCTAGATCGTCTCTCGGGTGCTGCCGCCGCCATCTTGGGTATGGGAATCAGGAAATGGAGCCTTTCGGCTTCATTTCCTGGTTCCCTACTGCGCATGCGCGAGTCGCGCTGCGCAATAAGGACGGTCCCCGCTGATTCTGGGATCTGTGTGTTTCCCAGCAGGCAGCGGGGCACTTGCGGAAAGGGGCGGGCACTTGCGGAAAGGGGCGTAATCTACGCCCCTTTCCACAGAGAGCTATCCCGGAAGTGGGTGCAGATATCTGCACCCCCCTCCCCCCTGAAAGGTGCCAATTGTGGCGCCGGAGGGGGGGAGGGTTCCGATGAGCGGAAGGTCCACTTTAGGGTGGACCTCCGCTTTAATATATATTTTACACAATTTTTATTATTTAATTGTGTTTAAGTATATATATGTATTTATAGCTATTCAATATGTGCTTTAATAGGAGGCTGATTATAATGTTTCTTTCATTGCATACATGTGATGATATCATGTTGCATTAGAGCTTGTTTACAATTGCCATGCTCTGAGCTAAATAAAATGTATTATTAGGTCCCTCTAGACAAACTCGAGATTTTAATTTTAGGTACAGATTGGAGACTTGAATCACCCAGTGGTTTCTCAAGGGCAACAGCAGCCACGTATCCCTGCCCAATTCCCCAAGTCTCAGCAGTCGCTGCAACTTTTGCTAAGGCATCATTCCATACCACAGAGTCACCAAAAAGTAAAATAAACTGCCACTAATGCCTTGTACACACGGTCGGACATTCCGACCACAAAATCCGTCAGATTTATCCTGACGCATTTTGTCCTAAACTGGTGTTGCATACAAACAGTCGGACAAAGTTGTCGGAAAATCTGCCCGTTCGGAACGTGATGACGTTCGTTCGTTACGACGGGACTACGTTGATGCTAGTAGCCAATAGCTTTGGTCTTGTAATTTGATCTGAGCATGCGTGGCACTTTGTCCGATCGGAATTCTCTACAAACGATCGAAAAAAGTCTGATCGAATTTTTTTGTTGTAAAATTTGAGACCCTGCTCTCAAACTTTTTCTGTCGGAATTTCCAACGGAAAAAGTCTGATAGAACCCACACACGATCGGATTTTCCGACAATATAATCCAATCAGACCTTTTCCGTCGGAATTTCCAACCGTGTGTACAGGGCATAATGCCGTACACATGATCTGACTTTTTGCCAACAAAACCGTGGATTTTTGTTCGTAGAATGTTGGCTCAAACTTGTCTTGCATACGCACAAATGTTGGCCAGCAATTACGAACATGGGAACCTGGTGACATACAAGACGTATGACAAGCCAAGAAAAAGGAAATTCAATAACCAGTGCGGCTCCTTCTGCTTGATTCCGAGCATGCATGCATTTTTGTGCGTCAGATCAGATCGTTGTGTGCATACGATCGGAAATTCTGACAACAAAGTTTTGTTGGCAGAAAATTGGAGAACCTGCCAGCCAACATTGGTTGGTGGAAAGTCCAACAACAAATGTTCGATGGAGCATACACACGGTTGGACTTTAAGCCAACAAGCTCACCGCCAACATTTGTTGTTGGAAAATCTGATCGTGTGTACTGGGCAAAAGGCTTACCTAAAACTGAAATTACCATTTTGCTTGGATTGACCTTTAAGTGACTATTAAAAACAAATTAGATTTATTTTTTTATTATTTTTTTACGGCAGCTCTACTGCAATTATTTACCCATTACCCTAGTTATGCAATTAAAAATGTTTACTTCTAATTAATGTATTAAATAAGACACTCCAAAGTAATTTTAGAGCTCCTGTGCCATATGCTTAGCGCTTGTTACGGGTTCCGTTTTGTAAAGTCTGATTTCTCTTTCCATCTCGATTCCAGTAATACTTTTAGTTCTTAATCAGTAGTGATGGCCGAACGGTTCGCCCGGCGGTCGTTTCGCGGCGAATTTCCGACATTCGCGGTCCGCACGTTCGAACGCCTTTTTCCGTCGTTCGCCGCGGCGGACTTACGTGTTTAATGTATACAAGAACTTTAACCTTTGGTGACACGTTTATCATGTGATACAGGACAGCCAATTGAGACATGACAGCACATGGACACTTGTACATTCCCCCTAACCTATAAATACACCCGATCCGGTGGCCATTTTACATTCTTTCTTCTGTTAAGATAGGGACAGGTTCCTGTGTGGAGTAGGGAGAGATAAACCACTAGCTATTTGGTACACAAAAGTTCTTTTCAGGACTGGTATAGGTGTTAGGTGTTGATAGGTTTGCTGTGCTGCTGATTCTTGCAGCAGCCTGAGTGTCTTTTGTTAGTTTAGAGAAAGGGAAAGGACGGTGTATGCTACAGGGACAGCCAGATTAGTCTTTCATCATCATCATCATCATCATCATCATTAGCTGTTACTATCAAGGTCCACAAAAGAGCTGTTCCAGTAACCACTAATCGTTCTCTTTTTTTGCCAATTTGTATAGGGACAGGAAGGAAGCAGTGTTGTCAGGCAGTGAGGGTAATTTTAAAGACTTGCTGTTATTATTAGTTCCACAAAGGTTCTTTTCAGGACTGGTATCAGTGGTACAGTAATAGGCTTGTACATGTATAATATTCTTTCTTCCAAATATAGAAAGGATATTATACTTGACTGCTGCCCTTCTGCTGCAGTCTGCTAAACATTCACAACTCACTTGTTCCACAAAAGTTCTTATAAGGACTGGTAACTTGGTATAGGGTGCTACGGTACATAGGCTTGAGTGCGGTACAGTCTGCTGTTCTGTAAGGACCGCTATCGGTCCACAATAGATAGGGTTGACGTGCACCACTGCTGACCGCTGCCCTATACTGCAGCAGTCCTTCAGCGGTATAGGGACTGACGTACAGTCTGCTAATCACTAACACACAACCTGCTTGTTCCACAAAAGTTCTTATAAGGACTGGTAACTTGGTATAGGGTGCTACGGTACATAGGCTTGAGTGCGGTACAGTCTGCTGTTCTGTAAGGACCGCTATCGGTCCACAATAGATAGGGTTGACGTGCACCACTGCTGACCGCTGCCCTATACTGCAGCAGTCCTTCAGCGGTATAGGGACTGACGTACAGTCTGCTAAAAACTAATACACAACCTGCTTGGTCCACAAAAGTTCTTATAAGGACTGGTAACTTGGTATAGGGTGCTACGGTACATAGGCTTGAGTGCGGTACAGTCTGCTGTTCTGTAAGGACCGCTATCGGTCCACAATAGATAGGGTTGACGTGCACCACTGCTGACCGCTCACCTATACTGCAGCAGTCCTTCAGCGGTATAGGGACTGACGTACAGTCTGCTAAACACTAATACACAACCTGCTTGTTCCACAAAAGTTCTTATAAGGACTGGTAACTTGGTATAGGGTGCTACGGTACATAGGCTTGAGTGCGGTACAGTCTGCTGTTCTGTAAGGACCGCTATCGGTCCACAATAGATAGGGTTGACGTGCACCACTGCTGACCGCTCACCTATACTGCAGCAGTCCTTCAGCGGTATAGGGACTGACGTACAGTCTGCTAAAAACTAATACACAACCTGCTTGGTCCACAAAAGTTCTTATAAGGACTGGTAACTTGGTATAGGGTGCTACGGTACATAGGCTTGAGTGCGGTACAGTCTGCTGTTCTGTAAGGACCGCTATCGGTCCACAATAGATAGGGTTGACGTGCACCACTGCTGACCGCTCACCTATACTGCAGCAGTCCTTCAGCGGTATAGGGACTGACGTACAGTCTGCTAAACACTAATACACAACCTGCTTGTTCCACAAAAGTTCTTATAAGGACTGGTAACTTGGTATAGGGTGCTACGGTACATAGGCTTGAGTGCGGTACAGTCTGCTGTTCTGTAAGGACCGCTATCGGTCCACAATAGATAGGGTTGACGTGCACCACTGCTGACCGCTCACCTATACTGCAGCAGTCCTTCAGCGGTATAGGGACTGACGTACAGTCTGCTAATCACTAACACACAACCTGCTTGTTCCACAAAAGTTCTTATAAGGACTGGTAACTTGGTATAGGGTGCTACGGTACATAGGCTTGAGTGCGGTACAGTCTGCTGTTCTGTAAGGACCGCTATCGGTCCACAATAGATAGGGTTGACGTGCACCACTGCTGACCGCTCACCTATACTGCAGCAGTCCTTCAGCGGTATAGGGACTGACGTACAGTCTGCTAAACACTAATACACAACCTGCTTGTTCCACAAAAGTTCTTATAAGGACTGGTAACTTGGTATAGGGTGCTACGGTACATAGGCTTGAGTGCGGTACAGTCTGCTGTTCTGTAAGGACCGCTATCGGTCCACAATAGATAGGGTTGACGTGCACCACTGCTGACCGCTCACCTATACTGCAGCAGTCCTTCAGCGGTATAGGGACTGACGTACAGTCTGCTAATCACTAACACACAACCTGCTTGTTCCACAAAAGTTCTTATAAGGACTGGTAACTTGGTATAGGGTGCTACGGTACATAGGCTTGAGTGCGGTACAGTCTGCTGTTCTGTAAGGACCGCTATCGGTCCACAATAGATAGGGTTGACGTGCACCACTGCTGACCGCTCACCTATACTGCAGCAGTCCTTCAGCGGTATAGGGACTGACGTACAGTCTGCTAAACACTAATACACAACCTGCTTGTTCCACAAAAGTTCTTATAAGGACTGGTAACTTGGTATAGGGTGCTACGGTACATAGGCTTGAGTGCGGTACAGTCTGCTGTTCTGTAAGGACCGCTATCGGTCCACAATAGATAGGGTTGACGTGCACCACTGCTGACCGCTGCCCTATACTGCAGCAGTCCTTCAGCGGTATAGGGACTGACGTACAGTCTGCTAAACACTAATACACAACCTGCTTGGTCCACAAAAGTTCTTATAAGGACTGGTAACTTGGTATAGGGTGCTACGGTACATAGGCTTGAGTGCGGTACAGTCTGCTGTTCTGTAAGGACCGCTATCGGTCCACAATAGATAGGGTTGACGTGCACCACTGCTGACCGCTCACCTATACTGCAGCAGTCCTTCAGCGGTATAGGGACTGACGTACAGTCTGCTAATCACTAACACACAACCTGCTTGTTCCACAAAAGTTCTTATAAGGACTGGTAACTTGGTATAGGGTGCTACGGTACATAGGCTTGAGTGCGGTACAGTCTGCTGTTCTGTAAGGACCGCTATCGGTCCACAATAGATAGGGTTGACGTGCACCACTGCTGACCGCTGCCCTATACTGCAGCAGTCCTTCAGCGGTATAGGGACTGACGTACAGTCTGCTAAACACTAATACACAACCTGCTTGGTCCACAAAAGTTCTTATAAGGACTGGTAACTTGGTATAGGGTGCTACGGTACATAGGCTTGAGTGCGGTACAGTCTGCTGTTCTGTAAGGACCGCTATCGGTCCACAATAGATAGGGTTGACGTGCACCACTGCTGACCGCTGCCCTATACTGCAGCAGTCCTTCAGCGGTATAGGGACTGACGTACAGTCTGCTAAACACTAATACACAACCTGCTTGGTCCACAAAAGTTCTTATAAGGACTGGTAACTTGGTATAGGGTGCTACGGTACATAGGCTTGAGTGCGGTACAGTCTGCTGTTCTGTAAGGACCGCTATCGGTCCACAATAGATAGGGTTGACGTGCACCACTGCTGACCGCTGCCCTATACTGCAGCAGTCCTTCAGCGGTATAGGGACTGACGTACAGTCTGCTAAACACTAATACACAACCTGCTTGGTCCACAAAAGTTCTTATAAGGACTGGTAACTTGGTATAGGGTGCTACGGTACATAGGCTTGAGTGCGGTACAGTCTGCTGTTCTGTAAGGACCGCTATAGGTCCACAATAGATAGGGTTGACGTGCACCACTGCTGACCGCTCACCTATACTGCAGCAGTCCTTCAGCGGTATAGGGACTAAGAGTTTTGTCACAGGGTCATTTAAAAAATGACATGCAGAGGAAGAGGCAGGCCCTTCCGCAGGGGTGGTAGGGGTAGGGCAGGAGCAACAGGCTTGAGCCAAAGTGGGAAGTTGCAGAAGGTGCGTTCAATTACTTTAAAGGATGCACCAGACTTGGTTGAGTGGCTCGCTCAGCCTTACTCTTCTGCACCCTCCTCATCCTCTCGATCTGCACCCTCTTCTTCACTCTCTGCTATGTGCACCCCCAAAGACACTACCACCAACAACACGACCACCACCACCACCACCACATACCTTCCGCTTGAGTCACTGGAATTATTTTCCGATCCATATCAAGAGGACATTTCTGATGCGCAGCCACTCTTGGTATTGGATCAGGAAGAGGAGGTAGCAACAAGCGCTACTCAGCAGTCTGACGCCAGTACCCAGATCAGCCCAAGGAGGAGGTTGGTCCCCGGTGTTGCTGCCTACTCCGAGATCTCTACTTATAGCGGTGGGGAAGGTGACGTTGATGATGACGTGTCTAGTGATGTCACGTGGGTGCCCACAAGAGAGGAAGAGGAGGGGAGTTCAGAGGGAGATATGGACCAGCAGATAGGGAGGAGAAGCAGCAATGACTTACATTGCACAGCAGGGACAAAGCAGACTGCAAATGTATCAGGAGCGAGTCATCGACCATGTACGGTCACATCTGGCGCTCCCAGGACACCGGCACATGGCTCCGCAGTGTGGGCTTTTTTTAACGTGTCCGCTGCTGACAATAGCGTTGCCATCTGCAATCTTTGCAGTCAACGCGTTAGTCGCGGTAAGCCCAATACTCACCTAGGGACGACCGCCTTAAGAAGGCACATGAGCAGCCATCACCGAGCCCAGTGGGAGCAACGGAACACACAAAGCCACACTGCAGGCTCTCACCGTCCAGCCTCGTCTTCTACTTCTCCTTCTCCTCTCTCCTCACAATTGTCCTCCACTCCACCTTCCATCACGCCAAGCTCACATTTTTCTGCAAAAAGGCAGGCTTCCGTGGGCCTAATGTTTGAGCGTAAAAAAATGATGATGCCGGATAACCCTCTTGCCCAACGGTTGGCGGCTGGCTTGTCAGAACTCATAGCCCGCCAACTACTGCCATATAAACTGGTGGACTCGGAGGCCTTTCGCAAATTTGTGGCCATTGGAACACCACAATGGAAGGTCCCAGGAAGGAAGTATTTCTCAGAGAAGGGCATCCCAGAGCTATATGGCCATGTTCAGCGGCAAGTGAATGTATCTCTGGCACACAGTGTCGGTGCCAAGATACATCTGACCACAGACACGTGGTCTAGCAAACACGGGCAGGGAAGGTATATCAGTTTTACTGCCCACTGGGTGAACCTTCTGACGGCCGTCAAGCATGTAACCCGTGGCACCCGTGTAGATTTGGTTTTACCGCCACGGATTGCATGCAGGCCTGACTCTTCTTCTCCTCCTCCTACTCCATCCTCCTCCCTCTCCTCCTCAGCTGCCTCCTCCTTTTCCGCTGCTAGCGTCTCTTCCACTGCACCGCCCAAGCTCCCCAGAACCTATTCCACATGCCAGGTGAGACGTTGCCATGCCGTGCTGCGTCTGTTGTGCCTGGAAGCAAAGAGCCACACTGGCCCGGCACTCCTTTCAGCTTTGCGTTCACAGGCAGATGAGTGGCTAACACCGCTCAATTTGACAGTTGGTAAAGTGGTGTGTGACAACGGTGCCAATCTGCTTAGCGCATTGAAACAGGGCAAAATCACGCACGTGCCGTGCATGGCACACGTCTTAAACTTGGTCGTGCAGCGATTCCTTGTCAAATACCCTGGGGTCCAGGACATCTTGCGGCAGGCAAGGAAAATCTCGGCCCATTTCAGAAGATCTTACACGGCCATGGCTCGCCTTGCTGACATTCAGCGGCGACACCATCTGCCGGTCAGACGTCTTATTTGCGATTGCCCGACGCGATGGAACTCAACCTTCTATATGCTTGATAGGCTGCTCCAGCAGAAACGTGCAGTTAACGTCTACCTGTATGAACTCTGCGAAAGAAACGGTTCTGGGGAGCTGGGTTTTTTTTCACCGCGCCAGTGGCTGCTCATGCGCGACACATGCAGACTTCTGCGGCCATTTGAGGAGATCACCAAACTGGTCAGTCGCAGCCATGGCGCCATCAGTGACATGGTACCTTATGCCTTCTTTCTGGAGCGTGCATTGCGTCGTGTCATTGATCAGGCTGTGGAGGAGCAGGAGCGGGAAGATGAGGAAGTCGCAATGCTGGATGAATTCCCAGGGGGGGCTACTCTATCTGAGACAAGTCAACAACAGGAGTCTGATGAGGAGTCAGAGGAGGATGGTGCCGGGGCGGATGAGCAGGAGCAAGAAGAGCATGCTTTAAACCTTTCTGGGATCCCTGTTGTGCGAGGATGGGGAGAGGAGAATGAAGAGGACGACATTATCCTGGATGATGAGCAGGAGCCAGGCCACCACACCGCTTCCACTTTAGTGCAAATGGGGGCCTTCATGCTCCAGTGTTTTAATAGGGACCCCCGTATAAAAAGCATGAGGGTCAAGGACCAGTACTGGGTGGCAACGTACTTAGACCCCCGGTACAAACACAAAATGGCGGAAATGTTACCGCCGTCGCAGAGGGCTGTCAGAATGCAGCACTTCCAGGCCTTGCTTCGAGAAATGCTGCATTCTGCTTTTGCGTGCGCTGGCAGAGGAGCAATTCCCACTCCCAGAGAAGGATTTGCGGGTACCAATCCAACAGCGCCTGCAAGAAGAGGCCGGTTTGAAGATGTGTTGGTGACTTCGGATATGAGGTCATTCTTTCAGCCGACCCATCGACAGGTGTCATCCGGATCCAGCATCAGGGAACGCCTAGACCGTCAGGTGTCCGACTACATTGGGTTAACGGCCGATGTGGACGCTCTGAGGAGTGATGAACCCCTAGACTACTGGGTGGGCAGGCTTGACCTCTGGCCAGAGCTTGCCCAATTTGCAATCGAACTGTTGGCTTGCCCCTCATCCAGTGTCCTGTCCGAAAGGACGTTCAGCGCAGCAGGGGGGATTGTGACCGATAAGCGTACTCGCCTAGCTCACCACAGTGTTAACTACCTCACATTTCTAAAAATGAATGAGGCATGGATCTCGGAGGAATTCAACACATGTGACCAGTAGACCATGTATATGTCTATAAACTATTTTTTTAATCAAGCACACAGACCTTCTTAATTCATTTGGCTCACTTCCTTGACCCAAAAAAGCACACCGTACTATATGCCCCTACCCTCCTCTTTGAAGAGGTTGAGCGGTGTCATATTTCTACTGGGGCTGCTTATGATATCCCTGTGCTGTGCTGACTTCCTCCTGGGGGTTCTTATTATGAAGGGATCACACTATCCCTGTGCTGTGCTGACTTCCTCCTGGGGGTTCTTATTATGAGGGGATCACACCATCCCTGTGCTGTGCTGACTTCCTCCTGGGGCTGCTTACGGTGCTGCTGTCAGTGCTGTATGTCACGGTGCTGCTGTCAGCGCTGTATGTCACGGTGCTGCTGTCAGCGCTGTATGTCACGGTGCTGCTGTCAGCGCTGTATGTCACGGTGCTGCTGTCAGCGCTGTATGTCACGGTGCTGCTGTCAGCGCTGTATGTCACGGTGCTGCTGTCAGCGCTGTATGTCACGGTGCTGCTGTCAGCGCTGTATGTCACGGTGCTGCTGTCAGCGCTGTATGTCACGGTGCTGCTGTCAGCGCTGTATGTCACGGTGCTGCTGTCAGCGCTGTATGTCACGGTGCTGCTGTCAGCGCTGTATGTCACGGTGCTGCTGTCAGCGCTGTATGTCACGGTGCTGCTGTCAGTGCTCTGTATTACGGTGCTGCTGTCAGATGCCTCTATCACGGTGCATGTGTCATTCCGGTATGTCACGCTGCTGGTGATCATCTCCTGCACCCTCTTCTTTGCCTACCCTGGTCCCTGACCTTCCCTCTCCTCCATTGCCTTCATTAGCTCCATAGTCCTGAATTGTTAGAACAATTTCCCAAATAAAATAAAAATGCTTGTAGTTATCGATCCCAAATTCACCTCATACATGTATTATGTCATTGTCCAGATGGTGGGACTACGTTTTACCCCCTAATAATTACCACGTGGCCGCAAATTCGACATGAAGGTTTGCAAAGTTCGCCTCCCATTGAAGTCAATGGGGCCCGCGGCGAACGGTCGGTTTCGCGAACGTTTGGGTCCGTTCGCATTTCGCGTTCGCGAAACGTCCCGTCGGAAGTTCGTCCATCACTATTAATCAGCATCTGCTCACGTTTAAGATAAATTATGATCATTTACTGGAGTTGCTGCTATGAGATTTTTCCTATTTTAGTGGCTTCGGTAAGATGTCAGGATGTCCAAATGAAAAACAAACTAGCCTGAGAAAAAAAAAAGCATAACATCGTTATCTCTGAGCTCTGAGCCGACATTTAATAACAGGAAAGGGGATTCTGCTATTATTGTTACACACAAGCAAAATGCTATGCTGACAGAGTGCTTATTGCGCACGTAGAGCTGGGGAATAGGTCAATTAAGCTGCTTTTTTGTGTGTGTCCACGTTCCTGAAATAACTTTTGTTTTAAGAAGTATGCACAAACTTAGCCTCAGTGTGTGCAATATAAGTGCTTTAATATTCAACATGCATTAAGCAACTCCAAACAATTTTTTATTTTTTATCAACTTTTTTTAAAATAAGGAAGGAGATTAGAACCCCTGTCAACTTTCAATTACTATCTGTGTCCCCATTTTGCTAAATTTCTCCTAATTCTCTGGGTGTCAGACAGAATAGGAAGTCAAGGGAAGCATCCCACTTCCTGGCTTTTTAACAGACACCAGACAGAACAGGAAGTCAGGGGAAATTTTCCTGGCAAGGTCAATAACATCAATAAAAACACATTTAAGGACAATATACTGTTCATACAGTACAGAAAGTAAACAGAAATTCCACCAATGTGACCATGGACATCAATATACAGTAACCTTTTGTTGCCTGTGTCCTTATTAAGAATATCACCTTGTAAAACAACCCATTCAGTTTGAAATAGAAATGAAGGGAATAACAGTTGTGTATAGATTAAAAAAATAGATAAATGCTTTTTTTCCAAGTGATCGCATACCCTCAGCTGCATAAGAATTGGGGGAAGGAGAAGCAGCAGGACACTGAGCTTCCCAGTGAAAAGCTGTGCAGGGTGGGCGTGTTAGGACAGGTCTGATCATTTGGGTTGTTTCTATCCACTCCTTCATACCCTTCTTCCCGAGTATTTTTACTTGGGTTCATGGTTCTATTTAACTCACATTTAGATTGCCTGGGGTTTATATGCCTGTCCCGGTTGGTGCTTGTGGGGCACCTCTGGTGTGTCGTTCGCCGCGGCTCCCGCTGTGGGGTGCTTTCATATGGATGGATCTGGTGCCTGGTACCACACCATCACCACATGAACTATGGAGTAGGCAACAGGTATTTGGTTTGATGGTTTTATATTCCATCCTTATATATGTTTGCCTATATCATATTATTCAAGCCCAATTTTTTACCTACAGGTACACCTTGTGCTTGCTCCTGACGAGTGGCCTCCCAGCCACAAAACACGTAGAGCTGCCATATATTATGCTTTCAATTAACATTAATTGAATACCAAGTCTACCCTCTATCATTATGGGACCAAGGAGCTCATAGGTCTTGCAAGTATTATTAGATATTACTGCTTAAATCTAATATACATTTCGGTGAACTATGGAAGGTTTCTTGCTTGCCATAGCATGTGCTACTACTATTTTATGACCTGATGTACTACATTACTGTATTTCCATGATATTATGTTTATGTGTATCTATCTGTTATGCTCAGTTATATTTTTGGCCAATCAATAAAAATTCCAATATGTTTACCAATTTATCGCTTTTGCAACCACGTGCTTCATATAAAGTCCCACCTCCTTGCTCCTCCCCTTCTTTGACATGACAAGGGATGGAAATGTGTGACCTTACCAGGCCACAGTTTCATTTAAAGTCCCAGGGATGGAACAATTGGCTTCACTAAGCCATGCGTTCATATAAAGTCCCTGATTTGGAATTTCTTTCCTCTAATATCAGGTCTGGTCATTGGAGGAGGCTAAGTTCCCAGCAGACCTAGAAAACTGACAACGGTGTGTTCTACTGCTTAGTGTGGTCAGTTTTTAATAGTAAAGCAGAGAGACTGACAGGAACACCAGAAATTTCACACAAAGAAAATAATACAAAGAGAACAATATTTTTTCATACAAGCACAGGGTACAGCAGGCACACATCAGGAATATGAAATGTTGGGGTAACAAATACTTTAATGAAGCAATCACATTGCAGAAGTAAATTGCAATGTTTTGGTACCATGAAGGACTCCTTCATCAGCCATGTGATGAAGGGGCCCTGCATATCAATTTACTTCTGCAATGTGATCGCTTTAATAAATTCCTAGAAGTTCCATGGTGTGCTGATGATATATATATACTATATATTTTGATTTGTGTCAACACTGATTCCCAGCTGATAATTGCTACAGTACCCTCTTGTTTTAAGCCATTCCAGGAGATGCGATGGAAATATTCTTCTTGACTTATTAAGGTGATGTTAAGGTGACGAATGTCAGACAGAAAAGAATTGAGAAAAAAAATGTCTACTTCTTTCCTACTTCCTGTCTATTGGTGTCTGATGTCAGAAACTCCCTGTCTTTTTTAATGGGTATCAAACAGAAAAGCAAGGGAGGGGAAATCCCCCTTATAATAATAAGGAGATCAACAAAAATATCTTATAAGTAGTAGAAATCTAGTCCCATATAAGAAGAGAGGCAGGATGGGAACGTGTGATCAAGTAAAGAAAACTACCGACCACCCGTTTTAACTGCCATTGGTCACCAAAGAAAGGGGGAGTGGAGCGAATCATTTTTACTGCCACTGATCACCAATGAAGGAAAGCATGGGTGGTTAATTGTGCCACTGACCACCATTAAAAGGGGGCATGGGGCGTTGGTTATCACTGCCACAGACCGCCAATAAAAGGGATTTAATTTTTATTGCCACTGACCACCAGTGACATAGGGAGGGAGTTATGTGTTATAGCCACTAACCATGATGATAGGGTGGTAATTAATACTGCCACTGACCACCAATGAAACAGGGGGGTTGGGGAGCTAATTGTTACTGCTAGTGACCACCAGGAAAGCGGGAGTGGGAGGTTAATTATTATTGACACTGGCCACTAGTAAAATGAGAGGGGGGCTTTAATATTAGTGCCAGTGGTCAATGGTTTATTTATTTATTGCAATTTTTGCGCCCATTGACATCAAAGATCGGAAAGACTTTTACTGCCAGTGATGGGGCTTATTTTACTCCTAAGTTCTCAAGGTGTCCCTCCTAATTATTTTGAAATGTTGGCAATTATGTTAATTGGTATCAAACAAAAAAAAAAGCCATGGAGGGGAAAGCCCCCAACATGGACATGGACATCAATAAAACACATTTTCTAATAGCGTAAAGAAGGTTTAGAACCCGTGTCAGGATTTTATTGCTCTCTGTGTCGGTGCCCTCACAGGAAGATTTCACAGAACTTTCTGACCAGGTCATAGGAGTTAGATTGTAGTGTACAAACTGTGAGAAAATGTCTTCAATCAAAAAAGAGGCACCAAAATTTGACAAACCTTTAAACCATTTTCATTGTATCTAAAAGTGCAAATAAAATGTTTTGGATGGAGCTGGGCATTAAGAAACATTTGAAGACTTGTATCATATTTTACAGGATCACTTTTGTTTTGTAGTACATTTGTGAACATGGAGGAAGATGAAAAAACTCACAATGTTGCCTTGTATGTTCACAGCTGTGGGCTTCAGTCATGTCCTCAGTCTTCTAGGCTGAATCACAGGTGGGCATACTGTGTGTGCAGGGCTTTATGGACCCATCCCCTGGATGTGGGTCACAACACACCCTCTATTTACATACAATAATGCAAAGGGCAGCATTGATGTCATGGCTCTCTGCATTATCAAAGATTACCAGGTTCCAGAACAAGTTTCAAAAAAAGGAACCAGCACAATTCATTGCCGGTTTGAAGACTCCTAAAAAAGATAAGTGTAAGCAAAGCAAAAATTACACATAGGGGTCCTCCAGGGTGGGAAGAGGGTGTCTGGAAGCTAAGAGGATGAGCTTGGAAATGGGCTTTACAACTTTAATACCACACCATAGCTGAAGGACAGCTACAGCGTGGCTCTGTTGTTTTGGGAGGGCGTCCATGGATGTCCTCACAGAAAATGTCTCCTGAGCGCACCCAATGTGCGTTGGGCACACATTGTGATGGCTGGGTCTTTCAGACAGGGCTGATCACAGATTGAGGTAAAGGGGCAATCACAGCGGCCTTTATCATGTGATCAGCTGTGCCCAATAACAACTGACCACATGTAAACAAACTTGCCAGTTATTGGCATTCCTTTCCTCGCGAAGAAAAGGAGGGCCGATAACGAGCAAGTGTGACAGGAGACATTTATACTGATAATCAGGCCACTGTTCATTAGTGCCCTAATTATCAGTGCAGTCCCAAGAGTGCCAATACATGCAGCTTATCAGTGTCCATCAGTGCTGCCTATCAGTGCTGCCTATCAGTGCCCATCAGTGCAGCCTTGCAGTGCCCCCTCATCAGTGCCCATCAGTGCAGCTTATCAGTCCCCATCAGTGCTGCCTCATTAGTGCCCATCAGTGCAGCTTTATCAGTGCACATTAGTGCACACCAGTGCAGCTTCACCAGTGGCCATCAGCATAGCCTCCCCAGTGCCCATCAGTGCAGCCTCCCCAGTGCCCATCAGCGCAAAATCACTTATTTGCAAAATGTTATAACAGAAACTAAGAAAAACATTTTCTTTTTCAAAAATATAGGTCGTTACTGAAGTGGTTAATTATCACCACACGTGTCTGCAGCAAAGCTTGATTGGCTTCTAGTGCTACCCCTTTCCCTCTCCCACTCTGAGTACTTCTTAACAGATGATTACAGAAGTTTTAAATCAAATTCAGGTATTTAAATGAGTGACTTTTAAGAACACATTAAACATTTTTTGTCAGTAAACATCAAAGTTTATGTAAATTCAATCACCAAAAGTAATTTTCAATATCTTTTATCTATATTATAACACCATCAAAATGGCTTCTGCTTGAGACTACAACTGGGTGTTTCAACACATAAGCACCATTCATTGTTGTCACCCTCAGTAAATCTGTCCTGAGGAATGCAGCCATCACTGGAGTACATGTAGTGGTTGCAAAGACTGCAGGAGACCACCAGCAGTGAGTTGCAACATAGGATGAGTATAAGGTGAAAGTAATTATTTTATTAACCTCCTGGCATCCGCACTATGGCCGAATGATGGCTACAGAGTGGATGTGAATTCCCTGGAGGCCGTCATATGATGGCCTCCCCTGTGCACGCTCCCTGAGCACATCCTACAGGGCGCGCGTGGATCGCGATGTGATCACCGAGTCACTGAGACTCGGGTGATCACTGATCTGAGTAAGGGGCCGGTCCCGGGCCCGGCCCTTTACCATGTGATCAGCCAATGCAAAAAAAAAAAAATGCTTGGTGATCTTTTTTTTTTTTATCCCCACGCTGACAGCGGAGGAGAAAAAAAAAGCTGATCAGCGGCTTATCTTAAAGGGACATCGGTCCCGAAAAGGAATAGGCAATCAAGCCTCATTTATAGAGTAATTATGCCCACAAGTGCCACCTATCAATGCCCACAAGAGCCACCTATCGATGCCCACAAGTGCCACCCATCAATGCCCACTAGTGGTGCCAATCAGTGCCACCTAGAAGTGCTGCCTATCAGTGTAACCGATCAGTGCCCATCACTGCCACCCATCAGTGCCCATCACTGCCACCTATCAGTGCCCATCAATGCCGCCTCATCAGCATACATCAATGACAGACAAAAATTACCCATTATAAAATTGTAAAAATCGCACAGGTGATCAAATACCATCAAAAGAAAGCTCTATTTGGAGGGAAAAAAATGATAAAAATTGAATTTGGGTACAGTGTTCTACAGCTTCTTTGGAGCGGTGAAGGAGCAGTGAACTCACCGCTCTTCCACTGCTGCTCCCCATTGAAATCAATGGGGCAGGGCTGCATTACCGCCGGCAAAATGCAGATATTGCGGCATATTGCAGAGGTTTTTAACCCTTTCTCAACTGCTAGTGGTGGGTAAATGCGCCCCGCTAGCGGCCAAAATGCGCCGCAAATCTGATGGTAAAACACCGCTAAAAATAGCTGCGTTTTACCGCCGACGCTATGAGCGCAGCAGTGCGAAAGCTGTCTTACCTATCTAGCCCTGTTAAGAAGAAATCTGTATACATACCTTTTCTAAAGCCAATCCAGTCTGGTCTTCAGTGGCAGAAACTCTGCAGAGGACACAGCCAACGAAGGCTGTAAAATTAATAGGGAGTGACGTCATCCATATAGTTACTATGGGGCTTCCATTGTCGGCTGCTTCCTGTGCACCCAAATCCACAGTGAAGCCGCCACTGACAGCTCAGCTGCGGTTGGGCCAGATCGGCTTCAGAAAAGGTATGTATCGGGATTTCTTCTTTACAGGGTTAGATAGGTTAGTGTTAAATCGTGGATGTCTGTAGATGAAGGGATTTTAGTGTTAAGGTGGACTTCTGCTTTAAAGTGGAAGTAAACCTATCCATGAAACAGGTTCATTTCCGGCACGTGCCAGAAATGTAACACTCCCATTGGTTGTGCTCTCAATCGAACTGTCAAACCATCCAATGGCTGGTGTCGTAACTGATCACATGTGCAGCATCATGACAGTTGTAGATTAAACAGAGGCAAAGATGGCAGCTTGCTTGGCTGAAAACGATAGGAGGGTTTACTTACACTTTAAGAACAAAAATTGACAATATTTTGTCATACACAGTGTGTTAATAAAACAAATGTTGCTCATTTAATTTGCATCTAATTTAATGAGACATTGGCAGTGCAACAGGCAAAGGACTAGTCACCATTGCAGTGTGGTCTTTCTACGTCAGATTTTTCCCCATTACTGACTTACCATGCCTTGTTCTTGACTATGTGTCTCTGTGAAGGTGGCCATCTTGGTAGAGCCTGAGGCAGGACTTTGCTTTCTCAAGTTAAAGCTTCCAGCAAGGAGAATAATCAGCAGCACAGTGTCGATCTTGCCAAATCTCATGAGACTAGCAGCAGTGATCTCACACTGCAGACAGGGCCAGATTGAGACCCTTTCATAGTGAGGAGCTTTGCAGGCGATAAAGTGTTAAAAATAGCGCCTGCAAAGCGCCCTGAAACAGCGGCTCTATTCACTCCAATGTGAAAGCCCGAGGGCTTTTGCACTGGAGCAGTGCGCTGGCAGAGCGTCAGAAAAATTCCTGCCAGTAGCTTCTGGCATGTTGATGAGGACAAGGGCCTCTTCCCGACAACCCTGGCCGTTGGTTGTCGGGGTCTGCGGGCGGGGGGCTTATCAGAATCCGGGAGCCCCCTTTAATAAGGGGGCCCCTGGATACTGGCCCCCCACCCTATGTGAATGAGTATGGGGTACAATGTACCCCTACCCATTCACCTGTGAAAAAAAGTAAAAAAAAAACACACAAGGGTTAAAATAGTTTATTGCACAGCTCCGGGGGTCTTCCGTCTTCGGGGGTCTTCTCGCCGGACTCCTCCGCTATCTTCTGCTAGCTCTTTTGCTAGCGGAGGAGCCCGGCTTTCTTCCTCGCTGCCGCCCTCTTCTTCCGACTTCGGGGGTCTTGTCCCCCTTTTCGGTTCTTCTGCCGGGCCACCGCGCCTTCTTATAGCTCTTTTACAGGCGGTGGCCCGGTCTTCTGCCGTCGCTGTCGTCGCCTTCTGTTCTTCTCTTCAGATGTTGACTCGTCGCTCCCTCTGCTCACAATGACGGGGACCGGGCGCGCGGTGACTTATATAGGGACATCACCGGATGATGTCCCCACCTATTATGATGTCACAGTCCCAGCATCCTCTGGGACTGTGACACCATAATGGGCGGGGACATCATCCGGTGATGTCCCTATATAAGTCGCCGCGCGTCGCGTCAGAGCCATTGTGAGCAGAGGATGCGACAAGTCAACATCTGAAGAGAAGAAAAGAACAGAAGGCGGGGACGACAACGACAGCGGTGACAGAAGACCGGGCCACCGCCTGTAAAAGAGCTATAAGAAGGCGCGGTGGCCCGGCAGAAGAACCGAAGAGGGGGACAAGACCCCCGAAGTTGGAAGAAGAGGCCGGCGGCGAGGAAGAAAGCCGGGCTCCTCCGCTAGTAAAAGAGCTAGAAGATGATAGTGGAGGAGTCCGGCGAGAAGACCCCCGAAGACGGAAGACCCCCGGAGCTGTGCAATAAACTATTTTTAACCTGTGTTGTGTTTTTTTTTTTTACTTTTTTTCACAGGTGAATGGGTAGGGGTACATTGTACCCCATACTCATTCACATAGGGTGGGGGGCCGGTATCCGGGGGCCCCCTTATTAAAGGGGACTCCTGGATTCCGATATGCCCCCAGCCCACAGACCCTGACAACCAACGGCCAGGGTTGTCGGGAAGAGGCCCTTGTCCTCATCAACATGGGCCCCCCCTTCCCCAAGGCACCCCCTATGTTGAGGGCACGCTCGCTCGTCCCCCCTTTCCTGGCCGGCCGGGTAGCGTGCTCGGACAAGGGTCTGATGTGGACCTGGGGGAACACCCACGCTGATTTTTTCGGGGGTTGGGGTTCCCTTTTAAGTCCATACCAGGTGGCGGGGGCCAGCAACGTCTCCTTCGCGGGCCCCGCCTACCTGGAGACGCGCTCGAAATGAGCGGACTTTCCTCCGGGTGTGTGGGCGAGTCCGTTCATTTCAAAAGTAGGGCGGATAGTACGGCGGCCTTAGTACGCCGTATTAGTCCGCTGAAAAAGTGCCGTGTATGGGCAAGTAGCCCATTCGGAAAGTCGGACGGACAGTCTGGCGGGAAGTCCGCCAGACTAAGTCCGTCGGATAGTCGGCTACGTGTGTACGCGGCATTAGGGTGTAAATTTTTGATTTCACTCCTCACTCCCTATCACAGTTTTTAAGGCCATAAAATGCCAAGATAGCACAAAACCCCCACATGACCCCATTTTGGAAAGTAGACAACCCAAGCTATTTGATTAGAGGCATGGAATATTTTATAGTTTGCCACAAGTTGCGGGAAAATTATTCTTTTTTTCTTTTTGCACAAAGTTGTCACTAAATGATCTATTGCTCAAACATGTCATGGACATATGTGAAATTACACCTCAAAATACATTCTGCTGCTTCTCCTGAGTACGAGGATACCACATGTGTGAGACTTTTTGGGAGCCTAGCCATGTTCCGGACCAGGGCCAGACTGGGAATAAAAACCAGCCCTGGAAAAATATCATACCAGCCCCATAACATTATTATACCAGCCCAACATCATAACGTCATTATTTCCTTGTTCATGAAAGGGAAAACCATGCATTTTAAAGCACATTTGAAGAGTGTGCTGGTTTCCAGAGACCACCTTCTGCAGAAATAATGGGGGGTTACTGATATAATGGGGAAACCTTTATATCAGTGCCCCCTTATATTATTGTATTAATTCCCCCCTTACATCAGTGACCCCCCCCCCCCAGACTTGCCTGGTGGCACTGTCACTGACTTCCTCTCAGGTGCACTATGCAGGGCTCGGTTAGATGGCTCTGGTGGTTGGTTGGTGGCTCTGGTTTTATTCTATAGTCTCCTCTCCACAGTGCACACACACAGCTGACTTCTCCCATGACCCCCATCCTGGCGGCGCTCCCACTCTTAACTCCTCTCCAGACTCCCCCACAGAGACTGCAGACATGATATAAGACAAGAGATGGTCAGAGGTTGCGAACATGATACAAGTAATGTTTAGACACTGAGGACAGAATACAAGAGATGGCTAGAGACTGAGGACATGATACAAGAGATGGCTAGAGACCAAAGACAGGATACAAGAGATGGATAGAGACTGAGGACAGGATACAAGAGTTGGCTAGAGACTGAGGACAGGATACAAGAGATGGGTAGAGGCTGCGGACATGATACAAGAGATGGTCAGAGGCTGCAGACATGATACAAGAGATGGTCAGAGGCTGCAGGCATGATACAGTAGATGTCAGAGGTTGCAGACATGATACAGGAGGTGTCGGAGGCTGCAGGCATGGTACAGGAGATGGTTAGAGACGGAGGACATCATAGTAAAGATGGTCAGTGACTGCAGACATAGTACAAGAGATGACCGGAGACTGCAGACATAATACAAGAGATCAATGCAGCCTCTCTGTGCTCACCAATTGCAGCCTCTGTGTGCCCACCAATCGCAACCTCTGCGTGCTCACCAATTGCAGCCGCGTCATGCCCATCAATGTAGCCTCACAATGCCCACCAATGCAGCCTCGCCATTCCCATCATTGCAGCCTCACTGTGCCCATGAATGCAGTCTCACTGTGCCCACAAATGCAGCCTCCCTGTGCCCACAATGCAGCCTCCCTGTGCCCATCAATGCAGCCTCCCTGTGCTTATCAATGCAGCCTCACTGTGTCCATAAATGCAGTCTCACTGTGCCCATCAATGCAGCCTCACTGTGCCCATCAATGCAGCCTCACTGTGCCCATCATTGTAGCTTCATGGTGCCCATCAATGCAGCCTCTCTGTGCCCATCATTGCAGCCTCACTGTGCCCATAATTGCAGACTCACTGTGTCCACCAATGAAGCCTCACGGTGCCCACCAATGCAGCTTCACTGTACCCACCAATGCAGCCTCCCTTCATTGCAGCCTCACTGTGCCCATTAATCCAGCCTCCCTGTGCCCACCAATGCAGCTGTGCTGTGCCCATGAATGCGGCCTCACTTTTCCCAACAATTGTAGCCTCTGTGTGCCCACCACTGCAGCCTCTGTGCCCACCAATTTCAGCCTCTCTGTGCCCACAAATGCAGCCTCACTGTGCAAACCAATGCATCATCACTGTGCCCACCAATGCAGCCTCGCTGTGCCCATCAATGCAGCTTCACTTCATTCCATCCTCACTATGCCCACTAATCCAGCCTCACCAATGCAGAGTCTCTGTGCCAACCAATACAGCCTCGCTGTGCCCAGCAATGCAGCTTTTCTGTGAGTGCAGCCTCACTTTTTCCACCAATTGCAGCCTCTGTGCACCCACCAATTGCAGCCTCTGTGTGCCCATCAATTGCAGCCTCTGTGCCCACTAATGGATACAAACAAACCCAAGGATAAACTGAGGAAAAAAACAAGCTTTACTTACCACCAGCCCACAGAGAACCAAATAACCTGTCTAACAGTATGCGTTAAAAACAGGGGTTTCGTCGGCACATATTTGCAAATGCATGCATAAGCCACAGAGCCCTGCCAAGGCACCCCAGTATCTGTGGTATCTGACACTAACTTATAAGTGTCCCCACAGTGGAGGCACATGCCTTCTGATGGATAGGTGAGAGCAGGTGGACTGAAGGGGAGCCACCCCTTCTTAAAGGTACAGGAGCACACTGAACACCCAGCACAAAGGGAGTCCCGCAGCAGAGCATTAGCGTAGGGACAGCATGACATGTGCGGACTGCACAGTCACGCTGTCAGGGGGGAGGCTGAGGCATGTTCCCTTTAAGAAAAAGGGGAGGTGCCTCAGCAGGAGGTATCTGTTTGCCGGGAGAGGAAGGAGGCAAGGGGAGGAAGTGAAGTCAGTCGTGAGCGGCGGGGAGAGAGATTAACACGCTCCCACCGCTCTGTCCTCCTTCCCAGTGATAATGGCGGCTCCAGTGGCGCTAACGGCGCTCGTAGCGCAATTGCGGGAGGCGGCGGCAGCGCAAGGGGGACTGGCTGCACGCCCAGGTCGCAGCCATAATCCGGGACACAGGATCGGCTCTGAGAGGGGGGGTCGCGGAGGCTCCACGTGCGCGGCGTTCCCGGCCGCCAGAACGCTACAGCCCGGATGCGGTGCAGGGTGAGTGGAGCACGCACACGCAGCGGAGGGGAGGTAATGGCCAAGCACCCCCCGGAGACCACCAACCCCAGGGATCCAAGAGGGGGGACGGCAGGACGGCTCAGCGCAGAGGCCGGAGCGCGGTGATGGGGGAGACCAACGCGACACAGGGATCTGCCCCCCCCGGCTCGTTGCAGGTGCCGTGAGCAGTCGGCCGTGGCTGCAGGAGGGAGCCCGAACAGCCAGGCGGCCCAGCGGAGTGCAGCAACGCTTCGGGGGGCTGGCCAGGTGGCCGAAGCGGCCAGCAGCCCAGCCAGATCAAGAGGGAGGTTCGTGAGGAGCGCGGTGACGGCGGTGTGCAGGAGCAGTGCGGAGACGCCATGGGCCCAGAGCAGTCAGAGGAGCCAGAGTCCGTCCAGGCGGCCAAGGAACGGGTCTGACGGGTCGACGCAGCGCAGAGGGCGCGAGACACACCGCAGATCCCCGGCAGCCAGAGCGGGACCCTCTGGGGTGCAGCCAGCAGTCGTGCAGCAGGAGGAGGCCAGCGACAGATCGGAGGGAGAACTGTCCGGGTCGGAACGGGACGAGGACCAGGGACATTCGTCAGCGGTGGATATCGGTGTGGCGGCTGATGGGCCCGGTCCTGGGCAGCCCGGTGAGTGCATTCCTACTTTATCTGTTTCAGCTTTATTAGAACAGTTATTGGAGCGGGGTAAGGCAGATGGGCCCACCAGGGGGGGTAGTTCTTCGGGGGTGAGTGGGGTACAACACCATTCGGAGCAGGCCCAGGAGGCGGGGCAGAGGGCGTCAGGCTTGCAGGATTTATTGCTGGGTTTGCGGGAGCTGGTGCAGCGCTTTGAGCCGACGGCGGGGGACAATTCATCGCCGGCCCAGGCGTGGGTCCCGTCACTGGGTAGGGAGGGTACGCCAACGGTTCTGCCAATGACCGCGGTCACGAATAGGGTGGAGGCCGCGGCGAGCACAGCGGACACAGTGACGGCGGTGGACATGACGCCCGCGGCAACGGCCAGCGTTGCGGCTACAGCTAGCCAGGAGAAGACGGGGGAGAAGAAGACGGAGTCCGTCAGGTTGGCGGACTCTGCCAAGAGCGAGGTTTATGTTTGTTTTGAGGGCCCTTTGGGAGCCCATCTCAAAACGGAAGTGAAGGAAAAAATTTGGAAAGGGGAATATGTGGAGATATTCACATTATTGCCGCTTGAGAAGTTCAATCTGGATAGATTGAAACCGGAGGAGAGCAAGAAGGAGGACGAGGAAAAACGCAGATACCGGCTGATTCCGCGGACGTTCTCGAATTGGCTGCGCGCGTTCGCCATCTTGGCGAGCGTGGTGGGGGAAAAGGCCCCCGAACATTGCTCGGCGTTGTTCGTGTATTTAGAGGCGATTAGTGAGGCGCACCGGACGTATGGCGGCGTGGCATGGCTGCGTTATGATGAACAATTTCGTCAGCGGATGGCCGTCCGACCGTCACTTCGATGGGACCACAAGGATATTAGCCTGTGGATGAAGCTGATGACGGCGTCGAGGGCTCCTAACCAGTTTTTTCAGGCGGGGGTCGGAGGTACCGCAGCTCCAGGACAGCCGACCGACAAGTAATGGGGCTTCTGTTGGCAGTTCAACGAGGGCACCTGCAGGTTCGGCGCCAACTGTCGAATTAAGCACACGTGTTCCGGCTGCGGGGGATCACACGCCCTCGCCAAGTGCTTCAGGAGAGGGAAGGGACGTGGCGGAGAGCCTGCGAATAAAAGGGACGACGCCGGTGTGGGTGGAAAGGATGCGTCCTTTCCTCAGTAGGTACCCCGACCGACAAGCGGCCCAGCTATTGGAGTCGGGTTTTGCGCAGGGGTTTAAAATACCTTGCCATCTGGCGGTAACCCCTCCCATAGTGAATAATTTACGGTCGGCCCTGCTGCATCCGGCAGTGGTCACAGAAAAAACTGACAAGGAAGTAAAACTGGGGCGCATGGCTGGCCCGTTTGCTTCAGTTCCTCTGTCGGGCCTGGTGGTATCCCCCTTGGGTGTAGTTCCCAAGAAGGAACCGAATAAATTTAGACTGATTCACCACCTGTCATTCCCAAAAGGTGGATCTGTCAATGATTCGATTGCACCGGAAGAGTGTGCGGTAACATACACTTCGATCGATGCGGCGATATCATGGGTACGTCGATACGGCCAGGGGTCCCTTATGGCTAAGGCGGATATTGAATCCGCCTTCAGGCTTTTACCGGTTCATCCTGAAAGCTTTCGGTGGCTGGGTTGCACATGGAATGGGGCATACTATGTGGACCGTTGCCTCCCGATGGGATGCTCGATCTCATGTGCTTTCTTTGAAACGTTCAGCTCCATCTTGGAATGGGTGGTGCGGGACGTCTCTGGCATTAACTCGGTTATCCACTATCTGGACGACTTTTTATGTGTCGGCCCGCCGGGTTCCAACGTTTGTGCCGTCCTTTTGGGGACGTTGCAGCACATAGCGGATCGGTTTGGGGTCCCGTTAGCCCCGGGCAAGACGGAAGGCCCAACGTCCAACATAGTTTTCCTCGGAATTGAAGTGGATTCCATGGGTATGGAGTGCCGATTGCCGTTGGACAAACTGGAGAATCTCAAGGAGGCAGTACGTGGGACCATCGGGCGGCGGAAGGTGCAGCTGAGACACTTACAATCGTTGTTGGGGAAGCTAAATTTTGCTTGCCGAATAATTCCCATGGGCAGGGTGTTTTGTAGGCGGTTGTCGGCGGCAACAGCAGGGGTCAAGGCCCCCACTCATTTTGTGAGTCTGACCTGTGAGCATAGGGAGGATTTGCGGGTGTGGCACGATTTCCTGGAATCTTTTAACGGGCGCGCCTTGTGGATGTCGGGCCCCATCAGCAATTGGGATCTTGAATTGTTTACGGACGCTGCGGGATCCAGGGGCTATGGGGCCGTCTTTCAACGGCATTGGAGCGTGGCCAGGTGGCCCGCGTCTTGGGGGGAAGCTGGGTTCTTGAAGAACCTAGTCCTCCTGGAACTGTTTCCTATTGTGGTGGCAATGGAAATATGGGGGGAATCGTTCCGTAATCTGAAAGTGCGGCTCAACTGTGATAACATGGGGGTTGTGTAAGTGATCAATCGGTTGTCAGCCCAGTCGGTGCCGGTGGTCAGGTTGCTGAGACACCTGGTACTGCGGTGTTTGAAGTTGAATGTTTTCATTTACGCTGTACATTTACCGGGGGTGGAGAACACTGTAGCTGACGCTTTGTCTCGTTTCCAGTGGACCAGGTTTCGGGAGTTGGCACCGGACGCGAAGCAGCAGGGGGTCGCCTGCCCCGTCTGGATGTGGAACGTTGCCTTGGGGACGCAGCTAGGTGGATTCAGCACTCAGTGAGTAAGGCCACGTGGGACGCCTATTCCAAGGTATGGCGGGAATGGTATGCATGTTTGCGCAGTTTGGAGATGTCTCCACAGGGCCAGGAGTTAGTCCACGCGGTTCTCTATTTTCTCAACATGGGTTTTGAGCGGGACATCTCGGCAGCTGCCATCGACAAGAAACTGGCAGGTTTGGCCTTTCTTTTCAAGTTGCAGGGGCAACGGGACTATACAAAAGAATTTTGGGTGAGGCAGACGGTTAAGGGTTACCGGAGGGCACATAGGAAAAGGGACGGGCGGCGCCCTGTGTCATTTGGAGTACTGCATGGTCTGTTTCGGCAGCTCCCCACCCTTTGCAGTTCGGAGTTTGAGAGTGCCTTATTCCAAGCGGCCTTTGCATTGGCGTTTTTTGGGGCGTTACGGGTGGGGGAGTTAGTCAGCCATTCAAAACGGGCACAGGGGGGGCTACAGGCAGGGGACTTGGAGTACTTACCCGATTCGATCAGGATCCGTATAACCCGGTCAAAGACGGACCAGGCGGGTAGGGGCGTGCAGATAGAAATTTTTCGTCTTCCTGGGTCCCACATTTGTCCGGTGAGCGCGGTGCAATATTACAGGGACTTGCGGCCGGGGTTTAAAGGTTCGTTTTTGATGCATGCGGATGGGTCAGCCTTGTCGAAGTTTCAATTCGTTGCAGTGTTCAAACAAGGTTTGGCCGCGGCTGGTTACGATCCTACGAACTATGCATCCCATTCTTTCCGCATAGGCGCAGCGACGGAGGCAGCTAGGGCTGGGCTTAGCCAAGAGGTGGTGAAGCGTATCGGGAGGTGGGATTCGGACAGGTTCAAACTTTACATTCGGCCGCATTTGTTACAGACTTGTTAAGCGTTAGTTTTGGTATTCGTATGGTTTTTGGGGAGGGTAACTCATTATTTTGTGTTTGTCATCTTTTATTCACAGGTATGGCAGTGGGCCTGGTTTGGATCTTGGGCCATTCCTTCGTTTACTGGGGTGCCAGGCGAGCTGATGTTCGGCCGAATGGTAGGCAGTTGGGTATCCCCAGACACGAGGCTCAGGTCAGATGGATCGGGGTTCCGGGCATGCTTTGGAGTAGGGTGAAGTCAGAGGTCAACAGGTTCGCCCGCTTAGATAGGGCACCGGATGTTTTGGTGCTACATGTGGGGGGGAATGACATGGGAGCTAGGTCCATGAGGCAGTTGATAAGGGACATAAAATGTGATTATTTACGGCTACAGGCAGCATGGTCATCGTATGGTCGGATATGGTGGGCAGGACGTCCTGGCGATGGGCTTGGTCTGCTAAAAAGGTTGATAGGGCCAGAGTTAAAGTTAACAAGGAGGTTAGCAGGTTCATTGTTCGGAATGGGGGGGGTGACCATACGGCATAGAGAATTGGAGGTGGACACGTGGAGGTACCTCAGAAGTGACGGGGTACACCTTAATGAAGTTGGAACCGATCTTTGGGCTCTTGGCTTGCAGGAGGGTGTACAACGCGCTTTGAGGGTGTGGAGGTGCTCGCAATAGTAAGGTCTTACTCCTTGCGTGCTGTGGCAGTGGTTTGGGTCTGTGAGGAGGAGGAGGAGATGTATGTTATATGGAGATATAACATGGTTGTTACCCAGCTGGGGTATCAGGTACCTTCCGGTTACAAGGGGTTAACCAGGAAGGGGTGGAAAAGGTAGGTCACTGCGAAGGTTGGGTACCGTCTTACAGTCAGGGGTTTGCGACTGGAGACCTAAAAGTTGATACAAAGTTTGTCGCAGTGACCAGTGGTGTGTGTTCCCCCTCTAGGACCCATAAAAAGTACAGAGAAGGTTATTATAAAGTTTATTTTAAAATGTTATTTATTTATGTTTATGTTAATTTTGTTAATAAAAGGCCGGCAAGGCCATTTACTCCAATACCTTGTTACGTTTTTTGTGGGGAGGGATTGGAGATTTTATTAGGGGGATGGAAGAGACTGGGGGGATAAGTCCTTCACATGTCAAGGGAGTTCCGCAGCAGAGCATTAGCGTAGGGACAGCATGACATGTGCGGACTGCACAGTCACGCTGTCAGGGGGGAGGCTGAGGCATGTTCCCTTTAAGAAAAAGGGGAGGTGCCTCAGCAGGAGGTATCTGTTTGCCGGGAGAGAAAGGAGGCAAGGGGAGGAAGTGACGTCAGTCGTGAGCGGCGGGGAGAGAGATTCCCACCCACCCTCCCTTATGTAGAGTGTATTTAATAGGGGCAGTAGTGGCAGTGGTTTGGGTCTGTGAGGAGGAGGAGGAGATGTATGTTATATGGAGATATAACATGGTTGTTACCCAGCTGGGGTATCAGGTACCTTCCGGTTACAAGGGGTTAACCAGGAAGGGGTGGAAAAGGTAGGTCACTGCGAAGGTTGGGTACCGTCTTACAGTCAGGGGTTTGCGACTGGAGACCTAAAAGTTGATACAAAGTTTGTCGCAGTGACCAGTGGTGTGTGTTCCCCCTCTAGGACCCATAAAAAGTACAGAGAAGGTTATTATAAAGTTTATTTTAAAATGTTATTTATTTATGTTTATGTTAATTTTGTTAATAAAAGGCCGGCAAGGCCATTTACTCCAATACCTTGTTACGTTTTTTGTGGGGAGGGATTGGAGATTTTATTAGGGGGATGGAAGAGACTGGGGGGATAAGTCCTTCACATGTCATGGCAACACAGGTGTCAGTGAGATGCCTGGACAAAAAACACAACAGTGATACAAAAAGACGCCACCTGCTCACACCTATAGCTGGCTACCGCAGTAAGAAGCTTGAAAGGCTAACAACAGATACAAACAAACCCAAGGATAAACCGAGGAAAAAAACAAGCTTTACTTACCACCAGCCCACAGACAACCAAATAACCTGTTTAACAGTATGCGTTAAAAACAGGGGTTTAGTCTGCACATATTTGCAAATGCATGCATAAGCCACAGAGCCCCGCCAAGGCACCCCAGTATCTGTGGTATCTGACACTAACTTATTTGCAAATGTAAGCCCCGCCAAGACACCCCAGTAGCTGTGGTAATGTCAGATAATGTCAGCCTCACCATTTTCTGGATAGCACACAGCGCTCTCCTCCCTCTGTCCTCCGGCGCTCATATGTCACAGAGCTAAGTCTGTGTGCAAGGTCCCACCCCCCTAGACCGGCTCGTGTGATAGGCGGAACACTGATTCAATCAACTATCATATGAGCCGGTCTAGGGGGGGGCGAAACCTTGCACACAGACCCAGCTCCGTTATTATTATTATTCTTATTCTTATTATTATTATACAGGTTTTATATAGCGCCAACAGTTTGCTCAGCGCTTTACAACATGAGGGCAGACATTACATTTACATTACAATTTGGCACAAGAGGAATAAGAGGGCCCTGCTCGTTAGAGCTTACAATCTAAAAAGGAAGGGGCAATTGATACAAGAGGTAATAGCTGTGGGGGATGAGCTGATGGAGGAAGTAAAACAGTGTTAGTTAGAAGCAGGATAGGCTTCTTTGAAGAGAAGGGTTTTCAGGGATCGTCTAAAGATGGATAGATTAGGGGACAGTGGGACAGATTGAGGTAGGTAGTTCCAAAGGATGGGAGAAGCTCTGGAGAAATCCTGGAGGCGAGCATGGGAGGAGGTGACAAGGGACCTAGAGAGCAGGAGGTCTTGGGATGACCGTAGAGGGCGGTTTGGTTGGTATTTTGGGACTAGGTCAGTGATGTAGCTGGGGGCAGAGTTATGGATGGCTTTGTAAATTTTTGTTAGTACTTTGAATTTTATTCGTTGGGTGAGTGGAAGCCAGTGCAGGGATTGGCAGAGAGGGGTGGACACTGAATGGCTGGTAAGGTGGATGAGTCTGGCAGCGGCATTCATTATGGACTGGAGGGGAGATAGTCTGTGTAAAGGTAATCCAATGAGGAGGGAGTTGCAGTAGTCGAGGCGAGAGATGACCAGGGAGTGAATTAGAAGCTTGGTGGTGTCATTCGTTAAAAATGGGCGTATTCTGGAAATGTTGCGGAGGCTAAGGTGGCATGATTTGGACAGGGCTTGTATGTGGGCCTGAAAGGACAGTTCGGAGTCTAAGGTTACCCCTAGCACCCTTGCATGTGGGGATGGACTGATAGATGTGCCATTGATCTTGACAGAGAAGTCAGGCGAAGGGGTATGTGGGAGAGGAAATATTAAGAGCTCGGTTTTAGATAGATTAGGTTTGAGGAAGTGGTGTGACATCCAGGCTGATATGTCTGTTAGTAGATCAGCGATGCGTGAGGAGATTGATGGGGTGAGCTGAGGGGTAGAGAGATAGATTTGGGTGTCATCAGCATATAAATGGTAGTGAAAGCCATTGGAGGCTATCAGCTGACCCAAGGAGGACGTGTAGATCGAGAATAGTAGAGGTCCAAGGACAGAACCTTGGGGGGACCCCAACAGTAAGAGGAGTTGGAGAAGAGGAAGTGGAGTTGTAAGTGACACTGAAGGTGCGATGAGATAGGTAAGATTCAAACCAACGGAAAGTGCAGTCATGGAGACCAAGCAAATTTAGTTTTTTGAGGAGAAGGGGGTGGTCAACTGTATCAAAGGCCGTTATATACGAGCGCCAGAGGACAGAGGGAGGAGAGCGATGCAGTCACCACTCAAAGCAGCCCCAGGGCAGGCAGCCTACTGGGAAATTTCCCGGTATCCCGGAAGGCCAGGCCTTGAAAACCAAGCAACACCTTCAGGCTTTCTAAGGGCGTAAAATGGTGATTTCACTTCCTCACTACCTATCATAGTTTCGGAGGCCATGAAATTACAAGACAGCAAAAACCCAACCCCCACACAAATGACCCCCTTTTGGAAAGAAGACACTTCAAGCTATTTGCTGAGAGGCATGTTGAGGCCATGGAATATTTTATATTTTGCCACAAGTTTCGGGAATATTTACATAGTTTTTTTGGTTTACACAATGTTGTCACTAAGGGTCCGTTCACACAGGGGCAACTCCGATCCGACTTCAGGTCGCCCCTAGTCGCCTCAGGTCGGACAACACTTAAAAAGCAATGTAAGTGAATGAGAGCCGTCTTAATGCACACTACTGAAGTCGCTCCGACTTCAGAAAAGGTTCCTGTACTACTTGAATCCGACTTGTAGGCGACCGGTACCCATTGATTTCAATGGAGGTCGCCTCCAAGTCGGATCTCCGTTTATACGGAGGCGACTCTGACAGAATTATCAGCTCTCAAGAGGGCACTCCACGCCAAATTTATGAAAAAAAATTGGCGTGGGTTCCCCCTCCGAGAGCATACCAGGCCCTTAGGTCTGGTATGAATTCCAAGGGGAACTCCCTACGCCGAAAAAACGGCGTGGGGGTCCCCTCCAGATTCATACCAGACCCTTATCCGAGCAGGCTACCCGGCCGGCCAGGAAAGGGGGTGGGGACGAGCGCGCGCCCCCCCCTCCTGAGCCGTACCAGGCCGCGTGCCCTCAACATGGGGGGTGCCTTGGGGAAGGGGGGGCCGCGTCTTCGGGGGTCTTCTCGCCGGACTCCTCCGCTATCTTCTTGTAGCTCTTTTGCTAGCGGAGGAGTCCGGCTTTCTTCCTCGCCGCCGGCCTCTTCTCCCAACTTCGGGGGTCTTGTCCCCCTCTTCGGTTCTTCTGCCGGGCCACCGCGCCTTCTTATAGCTCTTTTACAGGCGGTGGCCCGGTCTTCTGTCGCCGCCGCCGCCTTCCGTTCTTCTTCTTCTTCTTCTTCTCCAGGAGATGTTGCCTCGACGCTCTCTCCGGCCGGAATGCCAGGGACGCGCTCCGCTGCCACTTATATAGGGACAATGGGGCGGTGTCACATGGCTTTATGTCACATGGGTTGGTCATGAAAAGAATTTGGCATGGGTTCCCCCTCCGAGAGCATACCAGGCCCAGGCACATTACAATCTGTGCCTAAAAAATGGCGAAGCATGGGGCAAGCCATGGTTAACAATAAAACAAATATTACAGTATAACATACCATACCTGTAAAGCAAATACAATATCATCACATCTACAATAGCATCACATCTTTCAAGACCCTGTGTTAGTGTGCCTAGGACTAGCGTACCCTACGCTAATACTCAGCTAGTGTGTGGTAGCGTTTGAAACATTCACCAATGCAGAGACCAGATTGGTCAGGACAGGAGGGACAATAAAAGTGGTTGTTATGCCTAAATCCACACTTACTGCAGACATGACATCTTCTTTGGGGTGTTCTTTGGGTAGAGGTACCAGGGATGACATAAGGAAAATGGCTAACATGCAGCCGGCTCACTGCATTTGCGTTGGGACGATGGGCAAAAGCACCGCCTGGAAACAGAAGGGCTCTGATGAACTCTTCCTGCAAATTAAGGAAGGATCCAGTCCATCCTGAAGCTTTGTATAGCACAAAAGCGTTCAGCAAAGCCAAGTGAAATAAATAGACACTTTTTTGTACCAGCATCTGTCCTTACGGGCAATTAGGCACATCGCCAATAACTGGTCGTTGAGGTCCACCCCTCCCATGTTAAGGTTGTATTTGTGGATACAGAGGGGTTTCTCCACAACACCAGTCATCGTAGGAATTTGGACTGCCTTGTCTGCGTGAAGTGAGGACACAATGAAAACATTTTGCGAATCCCTCCATTTCACTGCTAACAAATTATTACACTTCAAGGAGGCTCTCTCCCCCGTCTAAGTTTGCATTCTACAAGCCATTGGGGGAAACCCCGACGATTAGATCGCATGGTGACAAATGCGCCAATTCCATAATCATAAAGGTGACTAAAAAGTGGCACGCTTGTGTAATAATTGTCCACGTACAAATGGTACCCCTTTCCAAATAAGGGTGATACCAAGTCCCACACTATCTTACCAGCATTCCCTATGTAGTCTGAGCAGTTCTCCAGCTCTACGTTACTATCTTTTCCCTCATAAACCATAAAACTATATGTATAGCCTGTTGCCCTGTCACAGAGCTTATAAATCTTGACGCTGTATCTGGCACGCTTGCTGGGAAGATACTTTTTGATAGACAAGCAGACAGAAAACTTAATCAGGGACTCATCAAAGCAGACAACTTGATCAAGAGTAAACAACGCTGCAAAACGTTGGTTCAAGTGTTTTACGAGGGTCCAAATTCTGTAGAGCCGATCAAATCCAGGGTCTCCACGAGGACGAGAGAGTTCATTGTCATTGAAGTGCGTGAACCGCAAGATCTGCTCGTATCGTGTCCTGGTCATGGAGGCAGAGAACACAGGCATATGATCAGTGGGCCAATATGACTACAACTCACTCTTTTTAGTTATGCCCATGAGGAGGGATAGGCCCAGAAAGGTCTTAAATTCTGAAACCGTAATTGGTTTGCAATCTCTGGCAAGGGTCAGCTGGGGATTAGTGGCAATTAATTGACCAGCATACAAATTGCTTTGGTCCACAATAGATCTATAGAGATCTTCAGTGAAAAACAGCAAATAAAAATCAAGTGGCGTAAAATCAACCGTTTCCACCTGAATTCCGGGTTGGCCAGTGAATGGGGGAGGTACGCGTGCTGCAGAAGTGGTGGGCTCCCAATTAGGATTGGCGAATGCAGCTGGAAGGGCACTATGGGCTCGACGGGCCTGTGTTTGTCTTCTTCTTGATGGCAGTGGGACACTACTTGTGATTGCCACCTCGCCAGCTTGAACTGCACTTATGGGACTCACCACGTCACAAAGTGTTACTGCAGTGCTGGATGTATGACCAGGGTGTACTAGGCCGTTGGTGCTTGCCAGTTCACCAGAAGGATGAGCGACGCTAGTACTGGCTTTCTGCTCCATACTAGGGACCTGTGGTTCTTGCACCTCAACGACAGCAGAAGAAGAACGGGGTCTGGTATGCCTGACCTTGGAAGGGACTACAACTCCATCGTCAGAGCTATCTGTCAGGGTACTGCTGCTGTCTATAGGTTCGTATTCTGATCCTGAATCTGACAGATGAGTGGCTTCCTCTTCACTATCCGTCACGCTCAGAAACATGTAGGCCTCTTCACTTGTACCTTCGATTTGACATTTTGGTCTCTAAATTTACAAGTACAGTAGTGAGACTCACAGGTAAAAAAATCTCCTGTTAGCGACTGTTTCAAACGCTACCAAAAAAACTGTATATGATAGTGATCGATTGATACTGCACTTGGGTTGGCTGGGCTGGGCCGGTGCTGGGCAGAGGAGCTAAACGCAGGTGCTAGCAGGTATCTGGGCTGATCTCGCTAACACTGCCTTTTTGGGAACCCTAAACTGCTCGGTACACTAGTATAGATCTAATCAGATCAGATATCGATCCGTTCAGACACTATACTACTAAAGGGAGGTGTATGGTGCGTGCGAGGGTGTTAACGTTAATGGCACTGATCCGACGCTGCCTGGGGCGACGCAGATCCTATCTGATACTAAAACCTAACTTTGATCACCCGCCGAGTGATCAGAGGGTTAAACCTTTATTGGATAAAATACGGATAGCTATGATGCTTCGTGCAGCTGGACCAACCTGTCGCAGTATAACTGCAGCGGCTGGTCCAGAACCGATGAATGGGGTTTGTTATGCGGGTCCAAATTTTTGCAGTGTTCGGAAGTTTGCATTGTTCGAAAGTTCTGGTGTGAACTGAACTGGGGTCCATTGGCTATATGCCATTTACATCTGCCATTCCATAAATGAAGGGTCTGCCTAAAAAAACGGAGGTCTGCCCGTGTGAAAGGGGCCTTATCCAGATTAATTTCTTCTTACCGCAAGTTTTGCAAATAGTGACACTATCCAGCACCAAGAGAAGAAGATTTGCAAGCTTGCAGTCCTAGTTATTGATAAATAATAGCGTTCTGCTCTATTTTTTACAAAACAATTAATTTTAGCAACTAAACATTTCCAAATCTGCATTACCCATGTTTTCCAGCTGGGAGAATAAACAAGTTTATTCTAAAATAACTTTATATTGTTCTGCCCTCCAGCCAGAAATAAATATCTTTCATGTAATACTTTATCAGTTTGTGAATTTAACATCTACATAAATAACTTTGCAAACAATCACTTCAGGCTGCTACAAATACACATTTCACTAACTGCTTTCATTCAGATGTACTTCTGGGTTTTCAAGCTTTGAAATACAAGCGCAAAATATTCCTGTTTGTTGTTTGAAGGAATCATAAAAGGAATATGCAGGCTGGTGTCCGTGACCTCTTCCTTTTGTGTGTGCGCCCATGATTCTGAAAAAAAAAGTTTGTTTTATGAAGTATGCGTGAACACATATTGTAGCTTCTAACTGGACCTCATTTAGACCCCTTTCACACTGGGGAGGTGGGTGCGTCGGCGGTAAAGTGCCACTATGTTTAGCGCCACTTTAACGTCAATTTTGCGGTGCTATTCGGCTGTTAGCGGGGTGCTTTTATCCCCCGCTAGTGGCCAAGAAAGGGGTAAAACCACCGCAAAGCACTGCTGCAGCAGCGCTACACTGGCGGTATAGCCGTACTGCCCCATTGCTTTCAATGGGCAGGAGAGGTTTAGAAGATGTACTGTATATACACCGCTCCTTCACTGCTCCAAAGATGCTGCTTGCAGGAGTTTTTTTAACGTCCTGCAAGCGCACCGCTCCACTGTTAAAGCACTCGGGCTTTCCCACTGGAGAGACAGCAGCGGCTCTTTACAGGCGCTATGCAGGTGCTATTTTTAGTGCCGTGGCACCTGTAAAGCTTCTCAGTGCTAAATGGGTCTTATAGAAACAGTCCCTATATAATAAATCAAATCCCTCTTCCTCAGTAGTGATGGACGAACTTCCGACGGGACGTTTCGCGAACGCGAAACGCGAACGGGCACAAACGTTCGCGAAAACGACCGTTCGCCGCGGGCTCCATTGACTTCAATGGGAGGCGAATTTCGCAAACCTTTAGGTCGAATTTGCGGCCACGGGGTAATTATTAGGGGGTAGCACGCAGTCCCACCACCTGGACAATAGCATAATACATGTATGAGGTGAATTTGGGATCGATAACTACAAGCATTTTTTTTTTATTTGGGAAATTGTTCTGACAATTCAGGACTATGGAGCTAATGAAGGCAATGGAGGAGAGGGAAGGTCAGGGACCAGGGTAGGCAAACAAGAGGGTGCAGGAGATACAGAGCACTGACAGCAGCACCGTAATACAGAGCACTGACATCAGCACCGTGACATACAGCGCTGACAGCAGCTCCGTGACATACAGCGCTGACAGCAGCTCCGTGACATACAGCGCTGACAGCAGCTCCGTGACATACAGCGCTGACAGCAGCTCCGTGACATACAGCGCTGACAGCAGCTCCGTGACATACAGCGCTGACAGCAGCACCGTGACATACAGCGCTGACAGCAGCTCCGTGACATACAGCGCTGACAGCAGCTCCGTGACATACAGCGCTGACAGCAGCTCCGTGACATACAGCGCTGACAGCAGCTCCGTGACATACAGCGCTGACAGCAGCTCCGTGACATACAGCGCTGACAGCAGCACCGTGACATACAGCGCTGACAGCAGCTCCGTGACATACAGCGCTGACAGCAGCTCCGTGACATACAGCGCTGACAGCAGCTCCGTGACATACAGCACTGACAGCAGCTCCGTGACATACAGCGCTGACAGCAGCTCCGTGACATACAGCGCTGACAGCAGCACCGTGACATACAGCGCTGACAGCAGCTCCGTGACATACAGCGCTGACAGCAGCTCCGTGACATACAGCGCTGACAGCAGCTCCGTGACATACAGCGCTGACAGCAGCTCCGTGACATACAGCGCTGACAGCAGCTCCGTGACATACAGCGCTGACAGCAGCTCCGTGACATACAGCGCTGACAGCAGCTCCGTGACATACAGCGCTGACAGCAGCTCCGTGACATACAGCGCTGACAGCAGCACCGTAAGCAGCCCCAGGAGGAAGTCAGCACAGCACAGGGATGGTGTGATCCCCTCATAATAAGAACCCCCAGGAGGAAGTCAGCACAGCACAGGGATGGTGGGAGCCCCTCATAATAAGAACCCCCAGGAGGAAGTCAGCACAGCACAGGGATGGTGGGAGCCCCTCATAATAAGAACACCCAGGAGGAAGTCAGCACAGCACAGGGATGGTGGGAACCCCTCATAATAAGCAGCCCCAGTAGAAATATGACACCGCTCAACCTCTTCAAAGAGGAGGGTAGGGGCATATAGTACGGTGTGCTTTTTTGGGTCAGGGAAGTGAGCCAAATGAATTAAGAAGGTCTGTGTGCTTGATTCCAAAAATTGTTTATAGACATATACATGGTCTACTGATCACATGTGTTGAATTCCTCCGAGATCCATGCCTCATTCATTTTTAGAAATGTGAGGTAGTTAACACTGTCGTGAGCTAGGCGAGTACGCTTATCGGTCACAATCCCCCCTGCTGCGCTGAACGTCCTTTCGGACAGGACACTGGATGAGGGGCAAGCCAACAGTTCGATTGCAAATTGGGCAAGCTCTGGCCAGAGGTCAAGCCTGCCCACCCAGTAGTCTAGGGGTTCATCACTCCTCAGAGCGTCCACATCGGCCGTTAACCCAATGTAGTCGGACACCTGACGGTCTAGGCGTTCCCTGATGCTGGATCCGGATGACACCTGTCGATGGGTCGGCTGAAAGAATGACCTCATATCCGAAGTCACCAACACATCTTCAAACCGGCCTCTTCTTGCAGGCGCTGTTGGATTGGTACCCGCAAATCCTTCTCTGGGAGTGGGAATTGCTCCTCTGCCAGCGCACGCAAAAGCAGAATGCAGCATTTCTCGAAGCAAGGCCTGGAAGTGCTGCATTCTGACAGCCCTCTGCGACGGCGGTAACATTTCCGCCATTTTGTGTTTGTACCGGGGATCTAAGTACGTTGCCACCCAGTACTGGTCCTTGACCCTCATGCTTTTTATACGGGGGTCCCTATTAAAACACTGGAGCATGAAGGCCCCCATTTGCACTCAAGCGGAAGGTATGTGGTGGTGGTGGTGTTGTTGGTGGTAGTGTCTTTGGGGGTGCACATAGCAGAGAGTGAAGAAGAGGGTGCAGATCGAGAGGATGAGGAGGGTGCAGAAGAATAAGGCTGAGTGAGCCACTCAACCAAGTCTGGTGCGTCCTTTAAAGTAATTGAACGCACCTTCTGCAACTTCCCACTTTGGCTCAAGGCTGTTGCTCCTGCCCTACCCCTACCACCCCTGCGGAAGGGCCTGCCTCTTCCTCTGCCTGTCATTTTTTAAATCACCCTGTGACAAAACTCTTAGTCCCTATACCGCTGAAGGACTGCTGCAGTATAGGGCAGCGGTCAGCAGTAGTGCACGTCAACCCTATGTATTGTGGACCGATAGCGGTCCTTACAGAACAGCAGACTGTACTGCACTCAGGCCTATGTACCGTAGCACCCTATACCAAGTTACCAGTCCTTATAAGAACTTTTGTGGACCAAGCAGGTTGTGTGTTAGTGATTAGCAGACTGTACGTCAGTCCCTATACCAATGAAGGACTGCTGCAGTATAGGGCAGCGGTCAGCAGTAGTGCACGTCAACCCTATGTATTGTGGACCGATAGCGGTCCTTACAGAACAGCAGACTGTACTGCACTCAGGCCTATGTACCGTAGCACCCTATACCAAGTTACCAGTCCTTATAAAAACTTTTGTGGACCAAGCAGGTTGTGTGTTAGTGATTAGCAGACTGTACGTCAGTCCCTATACCAATGAAGGACTGCTGCAGTATAGGGCAGCGGTCAGCAGTAGTGCACGTCAACCCTATGTATTGTGGACCGATAGCGGTCCTTACAGAACAGCAGACTGTACTGCACTCAGGCCTATGTACCGTAGCACCCTATACCAAGTTACCAGTCCTTATAAAAACTTTTGTGGACCAAGCAGGTTGTGTGTTAGTGATTAGCAGACTGTACGTCAGTCCCTATACCAATGAAGGACTGCTGCAGTATAGGGCAGCGGTCAGCAGTAGTGCACGGCAACCCTATGTATTGTGGACCGATAGCGGTCCTTACAGAACAGCAGACTGTAACGCACTCAGGCCTATGTACCGTAGCACCCTATACCAAGTTACCAGTCCTTATAAGAACTTTTGTGGACCAAGCAGGTTGTGTGTTAGTGATTAGCAGACTGTACGTCAGTCCCTATACCAATGAAGGACTGCTGCAGTATAGGGCAGCGGTCAGCAGTAGTGCACGTCAACCCTATGTATTGTGGACCGATAGCGGTCCTTACAGAACAGCAGACTGTACTGCACTCAGGCCTATGTACCGTAGCACCCTATACCAAGTTACCAGTCCTTATAAAAACTTTTGTGGACCAAGCAGGTTGTGTGTTAGTGATTAGCAGACTGTACGTCAGTCCCTATACCAATGAAGGACTGCTGCAGTATAGGGCAGCGGTCAGCAGTAGTGCACGTCAACCCTATGTATTGTGGACCGATAGCGGTCCTTACAGAACAGCAGACTGTACTGCACTCAGGCCTATGTACCGTAGCACCCTATACCAAGTTACCAGTCCTTATAAAAACTTTTGTGGACCAAGCAGGTTGTGTGTTAGTGATTAGCAGACTGTACGTCAGTCCCTATACCAATGAAGGACTGCTGCAGTATAGGGCAGCGGTCAGCAGTAGTGCACGGCAACCCTATGTATTGTGGACCGATAGCGGTCCTTACAGAACAGCAGACTGTAACGCACTCAGGCCTATGTACCGTAGCACCCTATACCAAGTTACCAGTCCTTATAAGAACTTTTGTGGACCAAGCAGGTTGTGTGTTAGTGTTTAGCAGACTGTGCGTCAGTCCCTATACCGCTGAAGGACTGCTGCAGTATAGGGCAGCGGTCAGCAGTAGTGCACGGCAACCCTATGTATTGTGGACCGATAGCGGTCCTTACAGAACAGCAGACTGTAACGCACTCAGGCCTATGTACCGTAGCACCCTATACCAAGTTACCAGTCCTTATAAGAACTTTTGTGGACCAAGCAGGTTGTGTGTTAGTGATTAGCAGACTGTACGTCAGTCCCTATACCAATGAAGGACTGCTGCAGTATAGGGCAGCGGTCAGCAGTAGTGCACGTCAACCCTATGTATTGTGGACCGATAGCGGTCCTTACAGAACAGCAGACTGTACTGCACTCAGGCCTATGTACCGTAGCACCCTATACCAAGTTACCAGTCCTTATAAAAACTTTTGTGGACCAAGCAGGTTGTGTGTTAGTGATTAGCAGACTGTACGTCAGTCCCTATACCAATGAAGGACTGCTGCAGTATAGGGCAGCGGTCAGCAGTAGTGCACGTCAACCCTATGTATTGTGGACCGATAGCGGTCCTTACAGAACAGCAGACTGTACTGCACTCAGGCCTATGTACCGTAGCACCCTATACCAAGTTACCAGTCCTTATAAAAACTTTTGTGGACCAAGCAGGTTGTGTGTTAGTGATTAGCAGACTGTACGTCAGTCCCTATACCAATGAAGGACTGCTGCAGTATAGGGCAGCGGTCAGCAGTAGTGCACGGCAACCCTATGTATTGTGGACCGATAGCGGTCCTTACAGAACAGCAGACTGTAACGCACTCAGGCCTATGTACCGTAGCACCCTATACCAAGTTACCAGTCCTTATAAGAACTTTTGTGGACCAAGCAGGTTGTGTGTTAGTGTTTAGCAGACTGTGCGTCAGTCCCTATACCGCTGAAGGACTGCTGCAGTATAGGGCAGCGGTCAGCAGTAGTGCACGGCAACCCTATGTATTGTGGACCGATAGCGGTCCTTACAGAACAGCAGACTGTAACGCACTCAGGCCTATGTACCGTAGCACCCTATACCAAGTTACCAGTCCTTATAAGAACTTTTGTGGACCAAGCAGGTTGTGTGTTAGTGATTAGCAGACTGTACGTCAGTCCCTATACCAATGAAGGACTGCTGCAGTATAGGGCAGCGGTCAGCAGTAGTGCACGGCAACCCTATGTATTGTGGACCGATAGCGGTCCTTACAGAACAGCAGACTGTAACGCACTCAGGCCTATGTACCGTAGCACCCTATACCAAGTTACCAGTCCTTATAAGAACTTTTGTGGACCAAGCAGGTTGTGTGTTAGTGATTAGCAGACTGTACGTCAGTCCCTATACCAATGAAGGACTGCTGCAGTATAGGGCAGCGGTCAGCAGTAGTGCACGGCAACCCTATGTATTGTGGACCGATAGCGGTCCTTACAGAACAGCAGACTGTAACGCACTCAGGCCTATGTACCGTAGCACCCTATACCAAGTTACCAGTCCTTATAAGAACTTTTGTGGACCAAGCAGGTTGTGTGTTAGTGATTAGCAGACTGTACGTCAGTCCCTATACCAATGAAGGACTGCTGCAGTATAGGGCAGCGGTCAGCAGTAGTGCACGGCAACCCTATGTATTGTGGACCGATAGCGGTCCTTACAGAACAGCAGACTGTAACGCACTCAGGCCTATGTACCGTAGCACCCTATACCAAGTTACCAGTCCTTATAAGAACTTTTGTGGACCAAGCAGGTTGTGTGTTAGTGATTAGCAGACTGTACGTCAGTCCCTATACCAATGAAGGACTGCTGCAGTATAGGGCAGCGGTCAGCAGTAGTGCACGGCAACCCTATGTATTGTGGACCGATAGCGGTCCTTACAGAACAGCAGACTGTAACGCACTCAGGCCTATGTACCGTAGCACCCTATACCAAGTTACCAGTCCTTATAAGAACTTTTGTGGACCAAGCAGGTTGTGTATTAGTGTTTAGCAGACTGTGCGTCAGTCCCTATACCGCTGAAGGACTGCTGCAGTATAGGGCAGCGGTCAGCAGTAGTGCACGGCAACCCTATGTATTGTGGACCGATAGCAGTCCTTACAGAACAGCAGACTGTACTGCACTCAGGCCTATGTACCGTAGCACCCTATACCAAGTTACCAGTCCTTATAAGAACTTTTGTGGACCAAGCAGGTTGTGTGTTAGTGTTTAGCAGACTGTGCGTCAGTCCCTATACCGCTGAAGGACTGCTGCAGTATAGGGCAGCGGTCAGCAGTAGTGCACGTCAACCCTATGTATTGTGGACCGATAGCGGTCCTTACAGAACAGCAGACTGTAACGCACTCAGGCCTATGTACCGTAGCACCCTATACCAAGTTACCAGTCCTTATAAGAACTTTTGTGGACCAAGCAGGTTGTGTATTAGTGTTTAGCAGACTGTGCGTCAGTCCCTATACCGCTGAAGGACTGCTGCAGTATAGGGCAGCGGTCAGCAGTAGTGCACGGCAACCCTATCTATTGTGGACCGATAGCGGTCCTTACAGAACAGCAGACTGTACCGCACCCAAGCCTATGTACCGTAGCACCCTAGACAGACCAAGTTACCAGTCCTTATAAGAACTTTTGTGGAACAAGTGAGTTGTGAATGATTAGCAGACTGCAGCAGAAGGGCAGCAGTCAAGTATAATATTCTTTCTATATTTGGAAGAAAGAATATTATACGTGTACAAGCCTATTACCGTACCACTGATACCAGTCCTGAAAAGAACCTTTGTGGAACTAATAGTAACAGCAAGTCTTTAAAATTATCCTCACTGCCTGACACACTGCTTCCTGCCTGTCCCTATACAAATTGGCAAAAAAGAGTAGGCTGGAACGATTAGCTGGAACAGCTCTTTTGTGGACCTGATAGTAACAGCTAATGATGATGATGATGATGATGATGAAGAAAGACTAATCTGGCTGAGCTGTCCCTAAAATAGCAGCATACAGCGCTCTGTCCCTTTATCTAAACTGACAAAAGAAACTCAGGCTGCTGACCTAACACCTATACCAGTCCTGAAAAGAACTTTTGTGTACCAAATAGCTAGCGTTTTCTCTGTCCCTACTCCACACAGGATCCTTTCCCTACAGTGACAGAAGAAAGAATGTAAAATGGCCACCGGATCGGGTGTATTTATAGGTTAGGGGGAATGTCCAAGTGTCCATGAGCTGTCATGTCTCAATTGGTTGTCCTGTAACACATGATAAACGTGTCACGAAAGGTTAAAGTTCTTGTATACATTAAACACGTAAGTCCGCCGGGGCGAACGACGGAAAAAGGCGTTCGAACCCGCGGACGGCGAAAGTCGGAAATTCGCCGCGAAACGACCGCCGGGCGAACCGTTCGGCCATCACTATTCCTCAGCTGTCCCACTTTTTATTTTGATAAATAGACCTCTGTCAAAATTTGTACTATTTAACCACTTAAAGGGGTTGTAAACCTTTGTGTTTTTTCACCTCAATGCTCTTAAAGGGCCATTTTGTTTTAATTTATTTTTTTAAATGAAAATTGTTTTTTATGTTATTTTTTTATTGCATTTAAGTGTAAATATGAGATCTGAATGTCTTTTTCGACCCCAGATATCATATTTAAGAGGTCCTGTTGTGCTTTTTTTCTGTTACAAGGGATGTTTGCATTCCTTGTAATAGGAATAAAATTGACACTTTTTTTTTTAAAACAGTGTTAAAATAAAATAAAAACATGCTTCAAAATTGTGCCCACTCATGGAATGGTGAGAAACTTTTACTGTAAATAAAGCTTCTACAGGTTACATGTTAAGAGTTACAGAGGAGGTTAGTGCTAGAATTATTGCTCCTACTCTAACAATCGCAGCGATACCTCACATGTGTGGTTTGAACATCATTTTCTTTTTTTTTTTTTTTATTTATTCTTTATTTTCCAAATTTTTCAAACTTTACAAATATAAACTATTCAGCATAATAATCAAAACATCAACATTTCTTTGCAAATACTCATCCTTATACCTCACCCGCCCCCCTCCCCCCCTCACTCGGTCCTTACCCAGATAGTTTTCCTAACATTCAAGCAGGTTCAAATAGCTTTCAGATTTTCGAAATTGTATCCAGGGTCGCCATTTATTCTGATATCTCTCTTCCAAATTATCCAATTTAAACATTGTCTCTTCAATCTTTCGTATACTTTCTAATCTTTCTACCCACTCTTTCATGGGTGGAGGGTCGGGATTCCTCCACCTTCTCGGGATCAGAGCCTTAGCAGAGTTCAATAAGCCAGGGACCAGAGACTGCGCATACTCTCTCTCTCCTTTTTCCGGGTCGTGAAATAGACATACCCAGGGGTCACTCCTAATCCCTTCTCCTGTTATTTCAAAAATCGCTTTTATGATTTTCTCCCAGAAAAGCTGGACTTTGGTGCACTCCCACCATAAATGAGCAAAAGTACCCACCACTGGACAGCCTCTCCAACACGTTGAGGGGGTCTCACTCCTAATTTTATTTCCTTGCTGTGGGGTTATATACCACCTTGTTAAAAGTTTATATGACATCTCTCTGGTTTGTAAGTCTTTAGCTACCGAGTAGGACCGTCTAATCCTATTTCTATGGAGGTCGTTATCTAAAGATCCAATTTCCCTTTCCCACTTCTCCAAATATGGGGGGTACTTTTGCTCACCTACATCTGTTAGGATTTCATATATTTTTGAGATCCTTTTTACCAGGCAATGACAGTTCTCTACCAACTTCTCTAGTGGTCTTAGGTGCTCCTTACCCCGTAGTGGTTGTGTTAAAGACTGAGTAAAATAGTGCAACTGTGAGTATCTCCATTTGTCTAGTGGCTTGTGTCCCCACTTCCCTATAATTTCCTCATATGTGCACAACCTATTCCCTTCCATAACATCCTGTAGCTTAATATTGTCTTTTTTAGCCCAGCTACTATAATATATGTGTTTCTCTTGACCTGGTAAAAAAAATTTAGTGTCCAATAGTGGGATTAGTGGTGAGTTGTGTTCCCAGTTATGTCTCTTATTTATTGTGTCCCAAATTCGAAATAAACCTTTTGTCAGTAAATTTGTGCTATTCCCTAATTCTCTATATTTTGCAGGTATCCATATTATCCCCCCTAATTCCCTTCTACTCAACTTTATTTCTAGTTCCACCCAATCCTTTCCCTTTTTATTGTGTATCCAATCTGTGATTCGAGAAATTGCTATAGCCTCATAGTATCTTTTAAAATCGGACATTGCTAACCCTCCTCTATCTTTGCTTCTTGTCAGGATATTAAGAGCCACCCTCGTCGCTTTTTTTCTCCATATGAATCTTTTAATCATAGTTCTTAATTTATTTAAATAGCCCTGTGGTAACAGTATGGGGACCATTTGACATGTGTATATAAACATTGGTAGAATAAACATTTTAACTACGTTTATTCTCCCTATCCATGATAGCGCTTTATATTGGATCTTATCCAAATGCTGTTTAATTTTATTTAGTAAGGGGATATAATTGACCTCGAACAGATCGCCCAACGCTGCCGTCAGCCTTATTCCCAAATAGACTAGCTCCCTCCTACACCACCTAAAAGGGAATTTAGCTTGGAGAATTCTCTGCTCTTCTGCTGGTATATTTAAGTTTAAGATTTCAGATTTGGTTGCATTAACCTTAAAATTTGAGACTTCCCCAAATCTTAACAGTTCTTCCGTAATCGCCGGTATGGAGGTTTCAGGGCTAGAGATATAAAGCAGGAGATCATCTGCAAAAGCAGCGGCCTTGTATTCCCTCCCTTCAACTCGTATTCCATGAATGTTTTGATTCTTCCTAATTGCCGACAGGAGGGGCTCTAATGACAATATGAATAATAGTGGGGAAAGCGGGCAGCCCTGTCTTGTCCCATTGCACAATTCCAGGGGACAGGACAGGGCCCCGTTTATTCTAATTTTCGCTTTAGGTTGAGTGTACAACGCTTCTATCCAGCCTCTCATCCTCTCCCCTATTCCATATCGTTCCAACACTTCAAATAGGAACCCCCAGCTAACCCTGTCAAATGCCTTTTCAGCATCTATAGACATGAGTATCGTGGGGGTGCCCTGCCTTATGGTTTCCTGGCTTAACATAATGGTCTTTAATACGTTGTCTCGCCCTTCTCTCCCTTGAATAAATCCAACCTGGTCCTGCTGTATCCACTCTGGCACATGAGGTCTTAATCGTTCAGATATGATTTTTGCAAAAAGTTTAATATCTGAATTTAGCAAGGAAATTGGTCTATAACTTTCCACCGCGAGCGGATCCTTTGCCTCTTTCAGTATCAGGACCACATGTGCCAGTAATGTCTCATCTCGAAATTTTCCATCTCTCCCCACTGCATTAAAATAGTCGCATAATTTTGGGACCAGCTGTTTTTAAAATTGCTTATAGTATAAGATCGGGAAGCCGTCTGGTCCCGGGCAACCTCCCTTGGCTGTATTTTTAATCGCCCACTCAATTTCCGCCTTTGATATTGGGGCTTCTAATGCTTCCATTTCTATGTGTTTAGCCCTGGGGATGTCTATCCCTTTCAAGTAATCTTTTATGTTTTCCCTTCCGCTATTCCCTATGTTGTCTTGTTGTTGAATATTATAAAGGGCCCTATAGTATGTATAGAACGTGTTCACTATGTCCTCAGGCATATTTTGTATATCCCCACTATCATTTCTCACTTTTGGGATAAAGGTTTTACTTTTTTTCCCCTTCACCCTCCTGGCCAGCCATTTGCCTGATTTATTTCCCCATTGATATTTCTCTGTTCCCAGGATGTGGTAAGCGGCCTCCCTGTCCTGCTCCAAGCAATCCTCCAGCTCTCTTTTTTTTATTACTAAGTCCTGAGTATCTTGAAGTCCCCTTGGTCTACTACTCAATTCCAGTCTCTGGATTTCTTCGTACAGTAGGGTTTTCCTCCTCTCTCTCTCACGCTTTTTCCCCGCTCCAATCCCTATTAATATTCCTCTTATAACTGCTTTGTGCGTTTCCCATAATATAGGGCTGGAGATTCCTGGTGTGTCATTTAATCTAAAAAATTGTTCCAATTCTCTCTCAATCTTACTTACAGAGTCCTTGTCCTGTAACAGTGATTCATTCAATCTCCAGTTCATCCTCGATCCCTGGTCCTCCCCTAACTCCAACTGAATCTTAACTGGCGCATGATCAGACACTGTTCTTATTTTTATTTCCGCTTTCTTAAGGGCCGTCAAAAATGAGTGTTCCAAAAAAATATAGTCTATGCGAGAGTAGGAACCGTGGACCGAGGAGAAGCATGTATAATCCCTGCCCTTTGGGTGCAATACTCTTCAGGTATCCTGTAGCTGGAATGCAGCTAGGGCCCTTAAAAAACATTCTCTGCTTATATTCAGATGTCCTAGAACCCCCTGCTGTGGTATCCATTTTAGGGTTCATACTCCAGTTGAAATCCCCAGCCAGGATTAATTTCCCCTCTTTAAAATCTTCTATTTTGTTCAATACTTTTTTCAAGAATGTACCAGCATTTTCATTTGGGGCATAAATATTGACAATTGTACATTTAAGATTAAACGGCATTCCTTTTAAACACAAGTATCGTCCCTCCGGGTCCACTAGTCGGTCCTCTAAATTAAACCTTGTTGTTTTGCTAAAGCCTATAGCAACCCCTCTAGAATATGAGGATGGGGAATCCCCATAAATCCATACCGGAAAATTAACCGAATTCAGTCTAATCCTTGAGGTGCATGTTATATGCGTCTCTTGGAGACAAACAATGTTTGCTTCCATATGGTATAACTCGTCATTTACCCTGTATCTTTTCCTTTTTGTGTTTAAGCCCCTTACATTATAGGTGATAACATTGACTATCACCATATCTCTTTTTCAATGATCATTCTCCCCACCGTTTTGGGGCGTCTAGTGAACCCGGTAGAAACTACCCTTGCTAACCCTGTGGGAGGACCGAGTGAGAACCCAAAGAAAGAAAAATCCTGTGTATTTTATCTAGCTTCAGTGGAGTTGAAACTTCCCTATCTAATAAGGGGTTAAAAATATGTTGGACTATCTCTGTAAGGGCAGATCCGCTATATGACTCAGGGAGGCCTTTTATTCGTAGGTTCTTCTTTCTGCTTCTATTTTCCTGGTCTTCTAATTTATATCTAATTATTCTGTTTCCCCTACGGAGAGCTGTTACTTGCTCCAGTATTTCATCTATTCTGTGCTCGTAGGACTCTACTCTATTTTCCAACTCCTCCACTCTCCCCAAGACCAGGCCAATATCCCCCCTTATAGCTGCTATATCTGCCCTTAGAGAGACCTCCATTCTCGTGAACATTTCCGAGAGCATCTCCCTAATTTGTGGGGGCTGGGGGGTTTCCCCTTGTGTATCCGAACCCACCCCTCCTGCCTCCAGAGGTACTAACCCCTCCTTTCCTTGGAGTTCCTTCTGGCTTAAATCACTGTTTTGTAGGTTTGCACTATTTTTTTTTTTTTTGCCTCGGTTGACTTGGTAGCTAAATTTTTTGCCCCCCTACTCTCCTCCCCCTTCTGTCTACTTGGACCTGAGCGGGGTGGTTTCTCTATCCTAGGGCTATCAACCTCATCCTCTACCCTTATACTGGTGTTCGCAGCCATATACCTTTGAATTCCAACTGGGCTTACAGCAGGGGTCAATGGCTTATTTGTTTTACCTGCTTTCCCTCTCATCCTCGCCAAATAAATCTCCCTTCCTCCTACTCAGAAATCACTATAGATCTTTATAATACCCCGGTCGTAAGACCGTCTACCCCTAAAACAACAATCACAATGTTATTGCGGTTAATTTAAAGGGAATCAATACCGACCAATTGCATTACAATAACTCCAATATCTCAAAAAAAAAAAAAAAAAAAAGGGAGGGGGGGGGGGAGGTAGATAAGGGGGAGAGAGAAATTTATTATTCGCTAACAAATAAGTCCTCTTGTCTTGATTCCTCAGGCGTTATTCGCTTCCAAATAACCATACAACAGATAATTCATATCATATTAACCACTTGCTTACTGGGCACTTAAACCCCCCTCAGTCCCAGACCAATTTTCAGCTTTCAGCGCTGATGCACTTTGAGTGACAATTACGCGGTCATACAACACTGTACCCAAATGAAATTTTTATCATTTTTTTCCCACAAATAGAGCTTTCTTTTGGTGGTATTTAGTTACAGCTCGGAGTTTTATTTTTTGCTAAACAAACAAAAAAAGATGCAAAAAAAAAAAAAAATATATCATGTTTTAATAGTTTGTTATAAAATTTTGCAAACGGGTCATTTTTCTCCTTCATTGAAGTGCGCTGATTAGGCGGCACTGATAGGCTGCATTGGTGGGCACTGATGGGCTGCATTGGTGGGCACTGATGGGCTGCATTGGTGGGCACTGATAGGCTGCACTGGTGGGCACTGATAGGCATAGTTAAGGCGGCACTAATAGGCACAGATAAGGCGGCACCGATGGGCACAGATAAGGCGGCACTGATGGGCAAAGATGGGCACAGATAAGATGGCACGGATGGGTGGCACGGATAAGTGGCACGGATGGGTGGCACGGATGGGCACTGATAGGTACCACAGATAGATGGGACTGATGGGCACTGATAGGTGGCACTGATAGGTGGCTCTGATAGGTGGCACTGCTGGGCACTGATGGGCGGCACTGCTGGGCACTGATGGGCGGCACTGGGGTGCAGCACCTTTGAGGCAGATTTTGGGTGGCACTGTGGGTGGCACTGCTGGGTGGCACTGTGGGTGGCACTGTGGGCACTGCTGGGTGGCACTGTGGGCACTGCTGGGTGGCACTGTGGGCACTATGGGCACTGCTGGGTGGCACTGACAGGGGGGCACTTACTTTATTTCAGGATGGCACTGCGGGTGGCAGGTGGGCACTGGCAGGGGGCAGGTGTCCGCTTGAATTGCTGGCCGTGATTGGGACTGATGTCCCGAACACGGCCGCCGGCGATCGGCTTTTTTTTTTTCTCCTCGCGCTGTCAGCGCGAGGAGGAATACTAGCCGTTTACCGGCTCCGTTTTATCACATGATCAGCTGTCATTGGCTGACAGCTGATCACGTGATAAGGGGTCGGGATCGACCCCTTACACGGATCGGTGATCAGGCGAGTCTCACGGACTCGCCGATCACAGAGCGCGCCGCGGGCGCCACTCAGGGGGCGCGCAGGCCGCTCGTAATCGGGACGACGTCAATAGACGTAGTCCCGGCAATCTAGGTCCGCGCTAATGCCGTCATTCGGCAATAGCGCGGATCCCAAGTGGTTAATTAAGAGAGTGCAAATAGTAAGAAAATGTTATTTGTTGCCCTGCAGCCACCCTTCTATGTTAGTCAGCTGATAATTAATAGCATCTGTAAGGTATAGCAAATATGAGCACTCTTTAGGCCGTTAAAGGTGTTCCCCAGCAATCTCCAGATATCAGTAAAGTTCAGGTCTAGCAGTCAAGCAGTCACAGCCAATAGCCTGGGCCCTTACAACAATATATATGTTCCTCCTGCGTCTGCTATTTAGACATGGCCGATTTCCTCCTGCAGCTATTATTAGCTATTTACATGTAGATGAAACTGGCCCTTATAGTCAGGGGGACGGGGAGCAGATGGTGCACCCTTCAGAAAACAGTTCCTTTTTCTTTTCCTTTATTCCCTTTTTATTCTCCTCTGATAGCATAGAGTACAACATTACTTCTAGCAGTGTTTTCAAAAAGGGATATTATCCTTAAGGGGACTTCCTTCAAATCAGTTTGATCGTTTATAGAAGAGGAAGAGGTGGGTTGGGATCCAGCTTACTTACAGGGGATATATCCCCTTATCCAGTATACTGTCCGTGCCCCCATCCGATCTGCCAAGAACATCCCCTGCACCCCATCGAACAGCTTGTCTTACCGCTTGCGTAGCTCACTGGGACAACCAGCCTCTCACTGTGGACCGGTGAACTCAGGCAAAGATCTTTGCTTTCTGAGAGGGGGATGCAGCCCGGGTCTCGACCTGACGTGTAGCAGCGTTCCGCGGTGATCTGCCGCTGTTTTCCGAGGTGGATGCTGAGACTGGGATAAAAAAGCCCGCTGTCCTACGTTGCAGCTGCGTTGGTCGGAGGGGGTCAGCCCGGATCGTTGCAGGTAAGTGCAGCGGCGCAGAGCCACGGCGAGCCGCTCTAGATGGCCCGCAGCCCAGCCGCGGATGTACGGAGGAGCATGGAGGAGGAGGGAGACAGAGCAAGGCCCTCAGGAGGTCCGGACGGACGTCTGTCTCCTACGTCATAGCTCCGCCCCCGGCGTGTGGCTGAACATCATTTTCATATGCAGGTTCGACTTACTTATATGTTCGCTTCTGCACGCAAGCTCAGCAGGATAGGGTGCTTTAAAATTTAATTTTTTTCTAATTTATTTTACTATTTTTTGTTTTTAAACTGTCCTTCCTTTAAAAAAAAAAAAAATGTGGGTCACTTTTATTCCTATTACAAGGAATGTAAACATCCCTTGTAATAGAAAAAAAGCATGACAGGACCTCTTAAATGTGATATCTGGGGTCAAAAAGACCTCAGATCTAACATTTACACTAAAATGCAATAAAAAAAAAAATGAGGAGTGCGCATGCGCAGGACTTCCGGAACGAAGCACTAGCCGGGAGCTCCGCACCGCTCCGGTCTTTCGCGGCACCTCACGAGCGCTATAGCAAGCAGCCACCCCTGGGGAGACCTCCCACGTACAGCGGAACACCTCGGGCACCTACACCTATGCCGGGTAAGGGCTCCAAGAAGGACGTTAGCCGTCAGCTGGACTTTGGCCTGAAGGCCCCACAGCCTCCCAAGATGGCGGCCGCCATCCCCACATGTGGTGAGAACGTGACGCTGACTAGCACAGCTACCTATGCTACGATCGCAGCTTTGCCTATGACCCACCAGCAGAACCCCCTACCCTCTCCAGCTTCCACAGAATCACTCCTGGGCAGACTGCAAACGGAGAATCCATTTTCCCCGCTGGCTAGCACACCTAACAGTGTTGTGGACTCTCTGCTAACCCCCCCCATCCTACCTGATCATCCCCCTGACATGACCCAGCTACTGAACAGCTTCTCTGACATGCTAGCTGTCGGTCTAGCCCAAAACGCTGCACAAATTACCTCTGCCATTAAAGCTGACATCCAGAGTCTGGGAGCCAGAATGGATGCCATTGAACAAACTGTTGATAATGCAGCTGCTCGCACGGACCAGAACACGGCCTGTATCCAGACCCTACAAGACCAGCTTGACACAGCCCTCTCTAAAATTGACGATTTAGAGAATAGAAGTAGACGTTATAACTTTCGCATCAGAGGCATTCCAGAATCGCAAACAGACACTCAGGCGATTGTCCGGGCTCTCATTAAGGATCTTATTCCTGACATCTCTGAAAGCAAGCTTGAGATTGACAGAGCCCACAGAGTTTTACAACCCCCCCGCCAAGATGGCCTTCCTCGGGACATTGTGGTCAAGCCGCACTTTTATAGTGTTAAAGAGGAAATAATGAAAAGCTCCAGAAACAGGGGAGACATCTCCCTTAATGGCGCCAAAAATCAAATCTTTGCGGACATATCTCCTACTACTATCCAGAAACGAAGAGCCCTCAAACCCCTACTGGATATTCTCTCGCAGAAGATGATCAAATATAGATGGGCCTTCCCTTTCCGCCTGCAGTTTACCTACAAGGAGAAATCGTATAATATCACGAATTTCCAGAACGGCGAAAGTTTACTTCTACACTTGGGGCTCATCTCTCAGGAACTTTCTCCCCAACAAATGGAGACCCGTCCGAGTTCCTTCAAGAGGCCACCACCGAACAGCCCTCTGACCCCCCTCTGGGTTAAACAGCAACCGAAGAGACAGAGGGACGCCGTCCCACCAAGATGAACTCCCCCCCTCCCCGACCCCTTGGGGTCTGACCCTTTCTCTTCACCCTCGCCAGATCCTCTCTGGGCGCAGGACTGTCCATTTCAACCACTGAGTCCACCCGGGACATTTTTCCAGTAACCCCCTTGTTCCCTGTTTTATGCCCCCCCCCCTTTTTTTTTTTTTTTTTTTGCTTTCTCAGGGACATGCAAGCACGGCCAAGAGCCGTGTTTTCTCAACGTGTCACGTTCTGAAACCTGGGGGCCTCCCCCTAGGGACTCTTTTGTTTTCAAACATTTTTTGCTGTATTGGTTAACAATTTTCTGAAGTTAATGTTATGTTGTTATTTAAAAGGTGCGGATCGCCGCTCGACCGGAGCGGGTATACCTGCCACTCCACCTGTTGTAGCCCTGGGGATTTTTTTTCCCATGGTGGCACCAGGAATGCAACCTTCTACTGGGTTGCCCTTTTACCGATCCCTACAATCCAAAGGGATTCGGAGCAGGCTCCACCCTGCCTTCCCCCTCCATGGGGAACCCAGGTCTCTTTTCTTCCTGGACCTTCCCCCCTTCTCTTCACTCTTTTCTTTCTTTTTCTGTTTTCCCCTTCTTCTCTCCACTCATTTGTTCTCTCCCCCACAGATGCCTTCAAGGAGAGCTGGACGTTTCGAACTTCCCCGGTTTCTGGGAACAGAACTTGCCCTCAACCTCGAGACCAGGACCCGCTCGGGACAGGTAACCAAAGCCAGCACATGCTCGCACCTTACACCTCATGTCTATGGCTGACGACACATCCCATACACAATCCCTTAAAGTAGCATCCCACAACACCCAAGGTCTAAACTCCCCCATCAAAAGGCGCAAGGCCCTACATAGCTACCATTCTAAGAACTTTGACATTGTTCTTCTACAGGAAACACACTTCCCGAAAAGTTTTAACCCTTCCTTCCTCCACCGTAATTATCCCACCTTTTACCTTGCCAACGCTGACGATAAAAAAAGAGGGGTCGCTATCCTCATTTCTAAACGCACTTCCTTTACCCTATCTCATACGATTAGGGACACAGAAGGACGTTACATTCTTGTCAAGGGACATGTCAATGGGTCTCTCTTCTCCCTCATTTCTTATTACGCCCCTAACAAAGGCCAAACTAGGTTCTTTTCTTCAATGTTGACCTCCCTCTCCCCCCACCTGGAGGGTAAGGTGATTATGGGTGGCGACTCTAATGTCGCCTTCGATCACGTGCTAGACAAGTCCTCCTCGAAAAAGTCTCTCCTGAAGAGGTCTCCCAAGCAGAGTCTTCGCATTGCAAGGCTCTTTCACGCTTTGGGTATGATAGACTCCTGGAGGGAGCTGAATCCCTCAGCCCAAGACTATACGCACTTTTCTGCACCCCATAGTACCTACGCCCGCATAGACCACATTTTTATTCACTCAACTGACATTCCTCTAACCTCCCATGCCGCTATAACTGATGTCCCTTGGTCTGATCACGCTTTAGTCTCCTTGAAGATTTCAGGGTGCCTGAATCGATCAACCCCTCCGCAATGGCGGCTAAAAGAGTCCTTGCTTTCTCACCCAGCACATCGCACTAGCCTCGAAATTGACCTTAAGGAATATTTCCGTATTAATGACACTGAGGACACTTCCCCCGGTGTTCTGTGGGGGGCACATAAGGCAGTTATGAGGGGTAAGCTCATCCAACTCTCCTCCCGCCTTAAACGGGAAAAACAAGCAGACATCGTCAACTTGGAGAAAAACTTCCAGATCCTATGTAAAGCGCACAAAAAACACCCCTCTGCTTCCTCCCTTGCTCGCCTCGATGCTGCCAAGATCGCTCTTAACACCGCCCTCACATCCAGTGCCGAGAACCATACCCGATGGGTGAGTGGTAGATTTTATCTTAACTCAGATAAATTTGGACCACTCCTCGCAGCGAAACTCTCCCCCAAATTTAGAGCTCAGGCCCTCCCAAAAATCAAATCTCCATCTGGTGCTCTTACACAAAACCCCACACATATCCTGAAGGCCTTCCACGAATTCTATGCTAAGCTTTACTCCGGCCCGAACCATATTAGCTCTCAGTCCACCGAAAACTACCTTGACAGCGTCCCGCTCCCTAAGATATCGGACTCTCATCGTTCGATCATGGAGGCCCCCATCTCGGAAACAGAAGTTAGAGCAGTCATTAAAGACCTTAGGAAGGGGTCTGCCCCAGGCCCGGACGGATTTTCAACACATTATTATAAGACCTTTTCTGACATATTATCTCCTTATCTGGCCCGATTTTTCAACTCCTTGTCCCAAACTTCACCCCTAGATCACACAGCAAATTTGGCATATATCTCGGTTATCCCTAAACCGGGGAAAGACCAGAGTCTATTTAGTAACTATAGGCCCATCTCCTTAATCAACAACGACTTGAAAATAATGACCAAAATTCTCTCCAACCGACTGGGATCTTTCATTAGCAACTATATCCATAAGGACCAAGTGGGATTTATTCCCGGAAGGCAGGGACCGGACCAGATAAGGAGAGCGGTGGATATTATTTCCCTTCTCAACTCAGGGTGGGACGGAGGGCCTCCTCAGGAGGGCTTCCTCCTTTCTATAGACTTGCAGAAAGCGTTTGACACTATCACCTGGCCTTACTTATTTGGAGTTCTACGAAAATGGGGTTTTGGTCCCCACTTCATTCACCTCCTAGGGGCTCTTTACTCTCACCCTCGGGCACAAGTTAGACTCCAGGGCCACCTCTCAGACCCCTTCCTAATCAGTAAAGGAACCAGACAGGGATGCCCTCTCTCCCCCCTTCTCTTCGCCATTGGTATTGAAACGTTAGCTATATCCATCAGGAATCATCCGGACATTCAGGGAGTACGTTGCGGCAACACGATTCACAAATGCACTCTGTTCGCGGACGACGTCCTCCTCTTTATTACCTCCCCCACAGTCTCAACCCCTCATGTCCTTCAACTCCTCCAAGAATTTGGACAAGCCTCAGGACTCCAAGTTAATATGGCCAAGTCAACGGCCCTCAATGTTTCCTTAACCCCTGAAGTAGTAAATAGGCTAAAAGAACAATTCCCCTTCACCTGGAGTTCTCCCTCTATCCCATACCTAGGGGTTCACCTTACATCTAACTTTGGCCAGCTGTTCCACCAGAATTACCCACCCATGATCAAAAAACTTAAAAATGATCTTGAACAATGGTCCCTCCATAAGATATCATGGATAGGGAAAATTAACGCTGTAAAAATGACCCTTCTTCCTAGGTTACTATACCTCTTCCGCTCTCTACCCATTCCGGTACCTAAGTCTCTTATACAGAACCTTCAATCCGCAATTATTAAATTTACCTGGGGCAGATCCAACCACAGAATCCCCAAGAAAACATTATTTAGACCCAGTAGAAAAGGCGGTCTAAGTCTGCCCAATCTCTGGTGGTATTATCAAGCAGCACAACTCTGCCAGATATCTAATGTTTACTCAAGCGGGCCTAAACCCGAATGGATAGAGATGGAAAGACAGGCTATCCCTAAATTTACCATTGATTTCCTTTTATGGCGCCCCCCAAAATCCAGACCCCCAGTCATGTCTCCTACCCTATCTCACTCCCTTGCTCTTTGTGACAAGATTTACAAGTCCAATACCCTTACCTCCAGGTGGCAACCTCTCGCACATATCTTCAATAACCCCTCATTTCAGCCGGGGCTGAATATCAAAGCGTTCCAATGGTGGACAGACAAAGGTCTTTACAGAATAGGACATTATCTTAATCCGGCAGGACCACTTAAGTTGAAACAATGCATCTCTAAGTTGGAGATGCCTCCTACAGAACGGTTCCGGTTCCATCAATTATCCCACTTTCTGCATAACCTAACTTCCCAATACCCCCTTCCCCTCACAGTTTCGCCTTACGAACTTTGGTGTTCTTCAGCCATAGACATGAGGGGAGGGATTTCGCTGATCTATTCGGCATTTGCTGAACCAATGGATAAAGCGCAGTACATGCTGAGCTGGGAACGCGACCTAGGAATCGAGTGGGACCTGGACTCCTGGCACACCCATTTCAATACTGCATTCAAGGGGATCCTCAACACATCTCTGGTGGAGGCGGACGTCAAGGTCCTTACCCGTTGGTACCTTGTGCCCACACGCCTTGCTAAGTATTACCCTCAATCCTCCCCCTTATGTTTCAGAGGGTGTGGGCACCTGGGATCGCTCATTCACATTTTGTGGGAGTGTCCCAGGATTAGAAATTTCTGGAATAAGACTTTTGCACTAATCCGCAAGGTAACCGGCCAAGCAGCTCCCCAATCCCCAACATTCGCCCTCTTAAATGAAGGAATCCCCCACATCTCCAAACATACTCAATCTCTGATTCATTTCATCCTATTGGGTGCTAAATTGACTATAACCAGGTCCTGGAAATCCCCTAGGGTTTCCTTCCCGAATCTGAAACAAAAAATTACCTGGATTATGTTTCAAGAAAAAATTTCCTACACTATTCTGGACAAAATGAGTAAATTTAAAAGGGTTTGGGAGCCCTGGGCCAGTCACATTGGGATCCTTCTTTAGTTTTTGGTCCCGGTGTCTTGGCCTAGTGATTGCCCTATCTAGAGAGCTGCACCCCCTTCTGACAGCGTCCGGCTCTCCTTGACCCAGGCTCCGTCAGTTTAGCGTTGTTCCCTCCCCCTCTTCCCCTCTCTTTTTTCTTTTTCTCTCTTTCCCCCTCTTGTCCCTCCCCCTCCCCTCCCCCTGGTCGGGCCAGGCTGAGGGGGGGTGGGGGACGCTTTCCTGAACAAGCTCTGGTTTAACAATTATACTTAGGCATGTATCTCTAACAATATCCTTTGTTTACTAGGCTCTCCCAGGGGCCGGACCTCATGTCCAGCTGGGAGCTATGCCATTGAACAGGACCCCCTTGGGGTCTTTCCCAGGTTCTTCCTATTAGTTCTTATGTTAGTCATATTTTCAGTTTATGCTAAACGGGGTATGATGGGACCTGACACTAGCTTATCCTCGGTCCCAGGTGAGCCATGGGGCTCCGACACAGTGAGATCCCCGTCGGGGTGTCGGGGCACTAGGCCGCCGGGAGAGGGGGTTCATTTATGATTATTACTTTTTACTTTGTCTTTCCTATTGAGCACACCTAGTACTCCTGGTTCCTTTTCCTTTTTATATCTCTACCATGGTTTTTTTTTTTCAGGAGTTTATTGTTCACTTTGGTTGTGCAGGTTAATCTATACTCCTGATCCACCCCGGTTCTAGGTCCTCCCTGCTGATACCCCTGTAGATTTCTACCCGATGCCGGAGTAAGGAACTTACTCCTTATTGTTCATGTGTATAACCTGTTATGTTATCTATTCATCTTTTTTATGGCTTTCCCCTGCGTGGGAGCCTCAATCCTGTAATGCCAACTATTTTTCAATAAAACTCTTTTAAACTTAAAAAAAAAAAAAAAAAATGAAATGTCATTTTTATTTAGCAAAAAAATGAATTTCCCCTTTAAGACCATTGGGCGGAAGTGACGTTTGACGTCGCTTCCGCCAATCAATGTTATGGAACCGAGCGGGGGGCCATCTTTCCCTCACTCTGCTCCATGCCTGTCAGGGGGAAGGACGCGATCGTCACCAATACCGGCTCCGGTAAGCGGCGGAGCTGACCGGAACACGGCGGGGGGGGCCCTCTTTTGCCCCCGATAAAAGTGATCTTGCGGCGAATCTGCTGTGGAGACCACTTTTATCTGAAAGCCAGCCGTTCGCTGATGTTGAAAATATCAGGGTTTTGACAGCTAGCTGCTGCCATAACAATGGTATTTAGCGTCAAAATACCGACATCCAATGACAGCAATTTGCACTTAGTGGTTTAAAGTATATGCCAAGCTAAAACTCTTTTCTATAATTTTGGATAGCATGTGGAAAGAGTAGAATCCATTCAGGGCCAGTTCCAGCATAAAGAGACTGCTTACGAAAAGATCCCCCATGGGATGGGGCGGTAAAATCCGGTATTCTGGTAATAGCACACCCTCACATGCCTGATGAAGGGGCCCTGTGTGGTTCCGAAACGTTGCACTTGGTCCTTTGTGATGTGATCTTTCTGCAATAAAAGTTTTGGACAAGTTTTAGATCTGATGATCCATGGTGTGCTGGCGAATATGGCATTGTTGGAATTTGCAAAAGAGACACGGACAGCAATGAATATTTGACCAAAGAAAAGCATTTTTATTTCTATTAGTCTTGCTTTTGGAGGGTTACCATCACTTTCTGTCTGACAAAATGTCAGCAGGACAGTAAGGCTTCATTCACACAGCCGTAAAAAGTTTACTGATGTTATGATACATGTTTTCCTAGGGAGAAAAGGTAATGCGTAGTGATCAGTAAAGTATGTGTGTATAAATATGTTTAAATGCATAAAGTTGCATATGCATACATAATGATAATTCATTTTGCCCCGTGTTTAGACTTAATTTACGCATGTACAAACACATATACCATATATCATTTATACGCATTAGTGTTTAAAGCACCTGTTTTTAGGTGCAGATTTTTGGATTCTGTGTTACAGATCTGAATGCAGTTCATGTTTACACACCTGTGTGTGGGTGTGGCCTACTTCACCCTAAGCAGAGACCTTTCACAAACATGTTTTCTAATGCCCAAAAACTAGGTGGGGTCTGTGATCATACGAGAATCAGCATTAAGTTGGCACCCCAAACCTAGAAGCGAATCGTTCACCTTGCACAGATAAACTTAATACACAAAGCATTTTACTATGAAACACTCCTTCCATAATACTGTATAGAGTCTTTGTCCTGCTTCACCAATCAAGCCATGCTTTACGACCTCACTCCCAGTGACAATATAGAATAGCATTAACTTTGTGCATCCACTTCTCCCACTCTGCCAGTACCTCCAGCTGGGTCCATAGTGTCACTGAGCTGTGAGTTCAGTCCCGAATACAAAGAGGCACCATTCACTAGGGAGGGGTCACTAGGGAGGGGTCAGACCACAACCCCTTCACTACCAGAAGACCTATCACCTACCTTCTTGCCGGCTGGCTGCTATAGCATTCCCACTTATAGCAACTGGATGTTAGACATCTACCCACCCAGCGGCAGCAGGTACTGACCTCTGGTTGATTGGTCTGATTACCCGCACCCCCCCTTCGGTCGGTTACTGGCCCCTCACTTACCCCATCTAGGTCGTGGGCAGCGCTTTCTCCGGGGAGCGGCGGCTTCACCCGACATCTCCTCCTCGTCTTCACGGTGGCTTCCCCTGCGTCTCTTCCAGTACCTTTTCTCCAATACAAGTGGTTCTCCTCTCGGCCAATCGGGTCTCAGGACCTGCTTCCTTATTGGCCGGAAGGAGAATCAGGAGGACAATAGCAAATATTAATTGGGCTTGAGCCCACTCTTTTTTAAAGCCAATTAGAGCCTCGGGTTATAAGCATGTGCTTCTAAAAAATAAAAAAAACCTCATTGTAATCCATTCGCCCGGCGCCCTGTATGTAGATTAGGGGCCGGGCGCATAGAATCGGAGGGGGGGCGGTCGCCACTGATTACCCCTTCATGGTGGCTCTCTTACTTCTCCTCTTCATCCCATTTCATGTTACAGGCCTTGTTCTATTGAATACGCCATGTACCCTAATACACACTTTTATAGGATCTCAGACTAGACATTTGTAACTTAGGAACATTTACCAAAGTTTTTTGCAAGTACAATGTTAACAGTTCAGTCATTCTTATTTCATTACAGACACAATGGCTGCCCATGTCATACCTCTTAAGCAAGGAAGCATCCTTTAACAGAGTCCATGTCCAAGGGTGGACATGGTCATCTTGCAGCAGGTCTCCCCTTGTACTTATAGTCCACCACAATGGCACAGAGGCATGAACAACCATGAGTGGGCAAACTTAATCCCTTCCTAACTCTTGGGCAGCCTGCCCATTCTTAGTTCATTACAGACACAATGGCTGCCCATGTCATACCTCTTAAGCAAGGAAGAATCCTCGAACAGAGTCCATGTCCATGGGTGGTCACTTGTCCTTTAGAAGAGTTACATTTTGCAGCAGGCCTCCCCTTGTACTTATAGTCCACCACAAGGGCACAGAGCCATGAACAACCGTGAGTGGGAAAACTTAACCCCTAACTCTTGGGAAGCCTGCTAACTCACACAGTACTGCCAGAACAAATATACCAGCACATATTTTGCATTCCTCTTGAACAATGCATTAAAAATAAAGTGAACTTTATTTTTTATCACACACCCGTAAGCAGCTTACATGTGTGAATGGCTTCATTGAAAACAATGCAGAGCTTAGATCTTAAGGGTGTATCTGTCTAAGGCCTTGTACACGCGGTCTGACATTCCGACGGAAAATGTCCGATCGGACCGCGTTGTCGGATAATCCGACCGTGTGTGGGCTCCATCAGACTGTTTCCGTTGGAATATCCGACGGACCAAGTTTTCCAGCTTGGCTATAAAACTTTCCGACAACATAATCCGATCGGACCTTGTCTGATCATGTGTAGAGAATTCCAATCAGACAAAGTGCCACGCATGCTCAGATCAAATTCCTAGACAAAAGCTATTGGCTACTAGCCTGAACGTAGTCCCGTCGTAATGAAATAACGTCATCACGTTCTGAACGATCGGATTTTCCGACAACTTTGTCCGACTGTGTGTATGCGACAGTTTCGGACAAAATCCATTGGACAAAATCCGACGGATTTGGTTGCTAAGGCAGCCCAGAGATAATATAGTTTTTTTTTTGTTCAACCAATGGGTGAACAAAAAAAAAACTGACTCAATTCTCCCTCCACACATTCAAGGCCCTGATCAGCGCTGCCGGTTATAGCCTACAGCGCTGATCGAACAGCAAAAATCCAACATTTTACCTCTTTAGACTCACATTGGTGCAGACAGTATGGTCACCTGCTGATGCCCACAGGTAGCTCAGCTCTTTAAAACGACACAAAAGCTGAATTTAATGCAATTTTACTTCAGATTGCACTGTGTAGGATGTTTTTATAGTCTTTTAAAGTGTAAGAAGACAATCATTTTTCACTGTGAAGTACTAAGATTGGCTAAGGGAACATGGTAGAAACAGGGAGGGTCTAGCTAGGACTAAACTAGCATTAAAAGGGAGGTGGGACAGAGGGAGAAACTAAAATCACATAGTAAATAAGTTGTAGTGGCCCAAAATGCTAGATGTCAGCATACTTCTAAAGAATAATAACCAGATGCAGTTCAATAAAATACAGTAAAATTACATGTACAGTGGACCCTTGGTTTACAAGTAACGCAGTTAACGAGCATTTTGATAGATGAGCAACTTTTTTTTTTCTCAATTCTGACACGGTTTGCGATTGTTGTCTCACAAAACGAGCAGAATTCAAGCTAATGGGGTGTGCAGTACCGCATGTGGCCAGAGGTGCAGGTGCGCCGGGGACACTCGGAACGGTTCGGAGCCGTTCAGAAATACTTGGAAACACTCCGTTCCCAAGTGCCTTTACAAGTTCAGTCGAGCTGTCCCCGAGTATTTCCGAGGCTCTCTGGCGCCCCACCTCTGGGCACATGCGGTATTGCATGTAAAAGAAGTCCATTCCATTGACTTCTACGGGGAAACTTGCGTTGTTACGAGAGTGCTTTGCATTACAAGCATTCTCCTGGAACGGATTATGCTCGTAATCCAAGATTCCACTGTAAGTGGGACAGGAGACTGCAAATGAGCAGGTATTACAGCAGTTCCAGGGCAAGGTCATGCAGTGCCCTGAGCATGGCAAACTATGCCCATACTTTTCCTCCAGGGTGGAGGAAGGAATGGAGCTAATAGCAGTGTATGCAGTGAAATGTATGAAATGGTTGTGGTATGCACTGAAATAGTACCAGTAGTTGTGATACACCATAGCTAAATGAGGAGTTTGAAATTAGTGCACAAATATGGGTCTAACGTTGGTGAAGAAAAAAAAATGTCCCTGAATCAGTGATGTCACTGGAAGGAAAAATGCCCCTGTGTCTGTGGTGTCACTGAAAAGAAAAATGTCCCTCTTTCGGTGGTGTCCCTGGAAGGAAAAAATTCTCTGTGTGGGTGGTGTCATTGGAAAGAAAAGTGTCCCTGTGTAGGTGGTGCCATTGGAAGGAAAACAATGTCCATAAGTCTGTGATGTTTATTTTTTGCTGTGGCTTAAAGTGGTATTAAACCTGAAAGCAAATATTTATTACATTGCAACTTAGATGTGATGGTTGCATTTATTTTATTTTTTAGGCTTTATTTCTTCTACACATGTATGCTCATCTTGTGATCCAGCCAGTAAGTCTGTTGTTTTTCAAAAGCACACACTCTCCAGCAGAATCTATCAGTTTACATGGATGAGACCGACCATTTAACACTGGCAGGGGATATCAGCTTTTATTTATTTATGTAAAACCTTTATCCCTAAAGGAAACAAAAATGTTTTCTGTAACCAGGGGCGGACTGACAACTCCTGGTTCCCCCAGGCATTAGGAGATTATGGGGCCCCCAGGCAATCAGATATTATGGAGCCACACATTATACACACACAGTATACAATCACACAGTATACACATACATGTTTCTATTGGCTGAGAAGGTACTGGAGAGGTGGGGCAGTTAGAATCTCAGGATTTTTAGACCAAAAGGATGTCGGTAAGGGACATTTCAGAGACAGATGTAAAGAAACCACAGATTATTACATACTGTCCCTGGTTTTAGTGAGGCTGGCAAACCTGATGGGGCCCCCTAGTGGCCCGGGGCCCTCGGGCAGTGCCCGAGTGGCCGAATGGTCAGTCCGAATGGTCAGTCCGCCCCTGTCTGTAACTGATTATATAGTGTGATTTGGGGCATCAAAATCATTTACAATGATTTACCACTACCATTTACCACTACCTTCCCCCAGACTGACATTGATACTGCCTGCTGTGCCTCCTGTTATCATTCTTCCAGAGTTGTGTCTCACTAATATAGATATAGGAGGTGTGTTACTGGCCAGATCGCCAGGTGAAAACAGAGGGAAAGAAGCCAAAAGAAAGAAAACAGATGCAGCCACCACATTTAATGTTTGGTACGCTGCAATATGTTACATTTTTGATTTTGGGTTTAATATCACTTTTATTCTATTCCCCTTCCAAAGTTTTACTTTAATGCCATCAACACCAACTGAACAGAAATGCCGTGTACACACGAGTGAAATTTCCGACAGAAAAAGTCGGATGGGAGCTTTTCATCATATATGCCGAGTGTGTGTATGCCCCATCGGAATTTTCACAATGATAATTCTGACGGACCAAGAAAGAGAATATTCTATATTTTTCCGACTGAGCCAATTCGTATCGGGAAAACTGCTCATCTATATGCTGTTCCGACCTACCAAATACGACGCATGCTCTGAAGCAAGTACGAGATGGAAGCTATTGGCTACTGGCTATTGAAATTCCTTTTTCTAGTCCCGTTGTACGTGTTGTACATCACCACGTTCTTGGCGGTCGGACTTTGGTGTGATCGCGTGTACGCAAGACAGCTTGAGCGGAACTCCATTGGGATTCCGTCAGAGGAACCTTCAGAGTTTATTCCGATGAAAAAAAACGCTTGTGTGTACACAGCATTACCTTCCCTTTACTTCCCTGCCTATCCATTTAGCATTTGAAAGTGAGAGAAAGTTAGTTCTGCGTAAGCTCCAGGTCACAACGTGGAGACTTGGAGCTTATAGTGGGCTGAGGACCATGTGACAGTGCTGGGTGCCTGAACAGCCAATCAGAAAGAACCAGCACTTTCACATAATATACTGAACTGAACGAAAGGGTCAGAAGATGCAGCTTGTGAGGCCACCAGTCAGGTGAACTTGTTGCTTTCCCATGAATGGGCAAAGCACACATTTTCTTTAAGGTGAATTGAGTATTTTCTTTTTTTTTTTTCACTTAAGCCCATCTGCAGTATTTCCTGGACAGCAAACATCAACTCTGTCTTTGCTTGTTACCTGATTTTGGTAAAAAATGATTGGCAACGTCAAGCTCACTTTGTAAATTATTACAAATTTTCTCCCAGACATTTTTTTGTTGGGTTTCTGTTCATTGTGAATTGTTATTGCTGCGGGACGTACGCAAATAAGACTGGACTTGCAATCACAGTGACATGGATTAAAGTTGGCAATGCTTTGTTTCTCATACTACTTATTCTGTGTTTTGTAGAAATTGATTTTAGCCAAGGTGTGGATGCGCAATGGTCCTAAATGAACTATCAGAGGAACAATGCTATGCTTTCAGAACTACAAAGGGGTCAGTTATGAATATAGGAAATGACTTTTTAAAAGGACATCATTCTGAAATAATTAAGAGCTACATTTTTTATAAAAGCTGGCACACAACTCTCATGCCCTGTGATTCAAATCTGTTGCATTCAGGCCAATGAATTGTGATATTACAGTTCTTGATAGACACTAATGGTCTGAGTCAAATGACCTGTTGCTTATTTGTATGTTGTAGGACCCCCCAGTGGTAGGATCAGATTTGTCGGCAGCACAGTGGCTTAGTAGTTAGCCATTCTGCCTTACATTGGGCTCATCAGTTTAAATTGCAGACAGAACGCTATCTGCATGAAGTTTGCATGTTCTCCCTGTGTTTGTATGATCTTCCCTAAACATTTTAAATACGTACTGGTAGGTTATTTTTGTTCCTCTCTAAATTGCCCCTTTTATGTATGCAGGTGAGATAGGGGCCTTAGATTTTAAGGACTGATGTGAATGTTTAGTATGTAAAGCACTTAGAAAAATTGTTGGCACTATATAAATGTCTGTAATAAATAATAATTGATGGTTTCACTGCAACAGACACCATGGAGGGTAGGGAGCTCTCTCCACAAGTTCCTAATGGTTGGGCTCTATGATGGGCTGTCTTACTGGCCCAACTTTTTATTCTTCAATTCCTTTTTAGAAATGTTCTGGCACTGAGTGGGAGATACATTATGTACTATCTTGCTCAAACAACAAGTTAACAGGAGTGGGAGATCCTCATTAGCTTAATAGTAATCATTTATAAAAAAATATATATATATGAAAATCAGCATAAGTGATAGGAATGACCAAGGTGGCGACAAAGCAAGGCAGTATATAAGAAACAGCAACTCCAGATACCCTGGCTGGCACCACAGGGACCACTCTGAAAAAAAGCCGCTAATAGACAGCATCCAGTGCCGCTGCCTAAAGCCTTGTGGTGACCTCTATGTACTGGTGGAAAGGGGGGGAGTGGTAATGTGTTTTGAAGGGCAACCCTTCTTTCTCAAACCAGTTATGATGCTGGCCAGGGCATCTGGAGTTTACGGTATACAGTCCCAGAGGTTGCTGAAACTGTGACATCATAATAGGCGGGGACATCATCCGGTGATGTCCCTATATAAGTCGCCGCACGTCACATCGGTGCCATTGTGAGCGGAGGATGCGACGAGGCAACATCTGAAGAGAAGAACAGAAGGCGGCGACAGCGGCGACAGAAGAACGGGCCACCGCCTGTAAAAGAGCTAGAAGAAGGCGCGGTGGCCCGGCAGAAGAACCGAAGAGGGGGACAAGACCCCCAAAGTGGGAAGAAGAGGGCGGCGAGGAAGAAAGCCGGGCTCCTCCGCTAGTAAAAGAGCTAGAAGAAGATAGCGGAGGAGTCCGACGAGAAGACCCCCGAAGACGGAAGACCCCCAGAGCTGTGCAATAAACTATTTTAACCCTTGTGTGTTGTGTTTTTTTGTACTTTATTTTATAGGTGAATTTTATAGGTGAATTGGTAGGGGTGCATTGTGGGGGGCCGTTATCCGGGGGCCCCCTTATTAAAGGGGGCTCCCGGATTCCGATAAGCCCCCGGCCGCAGACCCCAACAACCAACGGCCAGGGTTGTCGGGAAGAGGCCCTTGTCCTCATCAACATGGGGACAAGGTGCTTTGGGGTGGGGGGCCCTTCCTTGAGGGCACGCGGCCTGGTACGGCTCAGGAGGGGGGGCGCTCGCTCGTCCCCCCCTTTCCTGGCCGGCCGGGTAGCATGCTCGGACAAGGGTCTGATGTGGACCTGGGGGGGACCCCCACGCCGATTTTTTCGGAGTTGGGGTTCCCCTTTAAGTCCATACCAGGTGGCGGGGCCAGCGATGCATCCTTCGCGGGCCCCGCCTACCTGGAGACGCGCTCAAAATGAGCGGACTTTCCTCGACGTGTGTGGGCGAGTCCGTTCATTTCAAAAGTATGGCGGATAGTCCGGCAGACTTAGTACGCTGTATTAGTCCGCTGAAAAAGTGCCGTGTGTGGGCAAGTAGCCCGTTCGGAAAGTCTGGCGGACAGTCCGGCGGGAAGTCCGCCGGATAGTCCGCTACGTGTGTATGCGGCATTACCAGCATCTCCATGTTTACATGTGACCGGCTGTGATTGGACACAGCCAATCACATGGTTAAAGTGCCACGCCCGCTGTTCTTTACATAGATTGGGGTCTCACCTAGCAACACTGCGTGATCATGATCACCGGGGGGGTGCGCAAGAGCATTCGTTCTGGGAAGCCATCATATAACATCCACCCAGAACAAGAGCCAGTTGGGCGGCAAGTGGTTAAAGAATAAAAAAAACGTAAAACGCAAAATTCATAAAAACTGCATGCAAAAATGCATAGAAAAAGAGGGTTTAAAAACATAAAACACACTGCAGAACGTGCATGAGAAACGCATCAAGCGCAGCCTGCATAGATATGAACCTAGACTTAAATTGTAAGCTCTAACAAGCAGCATCTTCTTATTCCTCTTGTATGGAATTGTATTGTAACTGTACTGTCTGCATTCAGTTTGTAAAGTGCTGAGCAAACAGTTGGCACAATATAAATCTGTAAGATAAAAATAATAATTATGTAAGAAAGGTCTAAAGCCCCATACACACTATTAAATTTTCTGCAAATTTTTTCCTTCAGATTTACCAAAACCATGTAATATGAGGTCATACCTTAGGAGTTTCAATTTGCATGCAATCAGGCAGGCCCTTGCACTACATGGTTTTAGTAAATCTGAAGGAAAAAATCATCAGAAAATCTGATAGTGTGTATGGGGCTTAAGTCTCCCTACCTCGACACTTTATTTATGGGAGTTCAGCTATAAACCTTCACTAGACCTAGACCAAGGGGGTTATTCACTAAAGGAAAATCCACTTTGCACTGCAAGTGCACTTGGAAGTGCAGTCGCTGTAGACCCTAGAGGGACATGCAAGGAAATTAAAAAAAACTAATTTTAGCTGTACATGATTGGATGATACAATCAGCAGAGCTTCCCCTCATTTCAGCTCTACCCCTTAGATTTAGAGCAACTGTACTTCCAAGTGCACTTGCAGTGCAAAGTGGATTTGCCTTTCGTAAAAAACCCCCCCAAGTCTATGTTTTCATGAGCAGTTTCAGGCAGCTTATGCAGTTCTCACTATACGTCCAGGTCTGTCACAGACTTTCATTGCGGCCCAGTTGAAGCCTCTCATTTTTACTATTTTTACTGTGTGTGCTTAGAACTGTAAAAGCTGCCCTATGTTGGCAGCATACTTTAAAGCCAGACTGGTCTGGGTCTTCAGCGGTCCAACATTTCCCATACACAGTGCTTCAATCAACAACCTGCAGGCAGGGGCACGAGTGTTGTTGATTGGAATACTGTGCAGGTGGAGTGTCAAAACGCTGAAGGCCTAGACTGTGTGCGAAAACAGTGGTCTGGCTCTTCGGTGTGCTGCTAACCAGGGATCAAGTCCTGGGGAAAAAAGCGTGGGAACTCCCACCCAAGATCCACTCCCCCACCAAAAAAAATAAAAAAAATGATATGCTCATATGCACGAACACTTCAAAAGTGGTATTTTTCATCCAATTTTCATACTGTGTGTATGAAGCTTAACTGTTCGTACATAAAAGAAAAAAAAACAATCCTCAATAAACATAAATACGGTAATTCTCTGAATAATCAGCATTCATTCAATTGTGCTTCCATGCAAATGTGAACATCATGTTCTGATCTTTATTGGGGAATTTTATTTTGTATATAGAGTGTTTATGTGGTGAGTTTACACTTTTCATTGAACGGAGTTTGGATAACACAGGGTTAAACGGAAAGGTCATAAATTAACTGCACATTATCTGGACAGAATGCTTGGGGGGATAGTGAAGTGTTCCTGCTTAGGAGATGTATGTTAGCTTGGGGGGCTGCAAACTCTGCAGGGCTCCAACACAAACTCTCTGCTATTCCAAACCCTCACATATTTCCACATAAACTTCACTCCTGGCATTAAACTTTGCCAGGTATTGTGCTCAGCTTACCACCCCCCTTGCTACTGATGTTCCTCCCTCAGCTCACCTCTCTCCCTGCATGTCCTGTGAGCAGAATAGCTGTGCTCCTCCTCTGGGTTCTCTCATCATATGGCACTGAACATAGAGGAGGGGGGGATTCAGCGGGACACACAGAGCAAGTATGCTGGGGACTGGGGGGAGGATGAGGAGACAGAAAATCAGGAGGGGCCGGCGGGGAGGAGCGCATCACGGGAAGTCTGACTAAATACAATCTTACATATTACAATTAGCAGCAGAGACCTGATCTACCCGTCAGCTAGCTGTGATTGACAGGTAGATCGAAGAGGAAGCTGTCATGGGGCCCCCTACTGGCAATGCCTGAATGGTCAGTCCACCCCTGGTGTTCAGCACTTACTATTGCGAGCTGTGTCGGCGGCTGCTGGTGTAGCACCTGCCACACAGCTCGCATACTTCAAAGTCTTGCAGGATGCGGCTGCTAACAGGAACTGAGTTCCTGTTGTGGAAAAAGTACAGGAACTCAGTTCCCATGCGTTCCCACAGGACTTGAGCCCTGCTGCTAACACAATCCAGCAATTACATACACATAGTAATAATAAAAAGATGCATCATTCTTTACTTGTTACAGTCTGACTGCATAAGAAATGGGGAAAAAAAGGCTTCAATTAGGCTTGAGCTCTGTTTCAACTGATCAGGCACACCACTATCAAGTAGAGATCTGTATTAGGACTCAGGGAACACATAAATATAAATTGCCTGCACTGTTTGCAATATGAGGCGATCTGGTAATACGTATCAGTGTAATTTAATTCATTTTAATTTTCAGAGTAGTAAAGGTGCCCAGCGTGTCCTGGATAATGCATCCGCTCTTACATTTGAACAGATGTCATCTATTTAGGTTTTAGATTTTTAGTCAATAATAAATCCCACTTGGGAATCAGACTACTGTGGTTGCGGTACGAGTTATCGCACATTTGTGTCAGACAGAATTTAATGGCATTCTCTCCCCAAAGCTTGTAAACACTGTGCTTCATCATTTCTTTTTCTACAGTATGCAACCTGAGTAGACTAAACAGCATTGTTATAAGTATGCAAGTTCTGACTTTTTATAAAAAGTCAACAACTATTATGTCATCTTCCACCTTCAACCACTTCCTCTGACTGCTAATGTATGCAGAGAGTGGTTCCACGTGACTGCCACAGGAAGGACTGAAGTGTTTTTGATATTAGCGTTGCTAATGACAGCATAGCTCCATCTCTATATTATATAAGATATAAGATACTGTCTACCTGACCACCTTGCCCCCTTCCCTTTTCCAACAAACTAAAAAAACATTTTTCATTTAATGTGAAACTCTAAATAAACAGCTCAATGGACAGTTATATAGTTATAATCAGGGCTTTTATTCAGCATGAACGTGGGGGAACGCTTTCCGGCACCTCCAGCACTGAATGTATGTACTGGAAAGGGGTGCTGGAGGGTCTATTGATGCTTACTGCTGGGTTATCTATTATTGCTGGTGGGGATCTGTTTTGTTGCTGGGTAAGTCTACTGTTACTGGTGGGGGGGGTCGTATCTTGCTGGGGGGGTCACTTGTTGCTGGGTGGGATCTACTGTTGAGGGAAAGGTCTATTGTTGCCAGCTGCTGGAGAGTCTATTGATGCTGGCTGCTGAGAAATCTGTTATTTCTTCTAGGGGTCTATTGTTGCTGGGGTGGTATTTTGTTGCAGGGCAAGGATATGCAATTAGCGGACCTCCAGCTGTTGCAAAACTACAAGTCCCATCATGCCTCTGCCTCTGGGTGCATTGCTTGTGGCTGTCAGAGACTTGCTATGCCTCATGGGACTTGTAGTTCTGCAACAGCTGGAGGTATGCTAATTTCATATCCCTGTTGTAGGGGGTCCATCGTTGCTTGGGGAAAGTCTTTTGTTGTGTGGGTGGGTCCATTGTTGCTGGGTGGAAAGTCTTTTGTTGTGTGGGGGATCTATTGTTGCTGCAGAAGGTCTATTGTTTCTGGGGTGGGGTCTATTGTTGCTCATTGCAAGAGTTGTTTTAATATCTTTCTTGTTTTCATTAACAAATTTCATAGAAATCACTGAGTAGCACAAAATACTCAGTTCTGTATTCTCTGAAAGGTACTGTACTGGGGGTGGAACTAAGGGATGGTGCTCGGAGATGGGTAGGGGGCATAGATGAAGTGTGACTCAGAAAGGTGGAGTTCCTGCACCTATTCCCTGAGAAAAAAAGTCCTGGTTATAATATGCAATAGGCTTTATTTGGAAGTCTTGTGATCCAAACAGCTCTCTCAGACAATATGGTCAGGTTGATGACCTTGACTTCTTTCTGTTGTAGTTTAAGTAAAAGTAGTAACCCAGAAGTAACCCATTGTTAAAATCTCATGTAGTCTTTAACCATTTGTGCCAGCCCTGTATATATCCCTTCATTATCAGATAATTTGTAGGCCCCTAGCAGAGTAACAACAGTATAAGACAGCTGGGGGGGCAACATTCTAGATGTTATTGGAAGCCTCAAGAAAGCTCTGGGACCTGGAAGAAGAAGCAGCATAGTCTATAAGAGGCACATTCTGAAGGAGGGAGCTGGCAACTTGAAGTGCATTTTTTCCAAAGGCAGGATTGCCATGGGAAACCACTGGGGTGCAACCAAATATATTGTGGGGCATATGTTCACCCAGCCCAGGCAAGGAACTGGATACTGTTCTGAAGTTTACATCATAGAAAGGCTTTGCATTGTGTAATCATGGGAGGACAATTTACCTTGTGTCTCTATGCCCGGAGTGTGAAATTGTGACTCCAAGTAAATCCGCATGGTCAAGGTGTGCCATTGAAAGCTGAGCCCTGGGATCTCTGTGAAAAGGATGGCATGGGAGGAGATACCATTGGCTAGCAGATGACTTGAGTCTGCATGGGGTATGGGCCAATTAATGTAAGAAGAGGGTGACCCATGAATAGCTATCTATCTCTGTAAGCCTCCTGCTGAGTAACTACTACATGGGACAGCTAGAGGTTTACTTACATGCTTCGAATATTCCAAAAATGGGACTTGTAGTAATTTCCATTAGCAATCTTGGACCATAATGATTTGTCTGTGCCAGTGCAGTCATACACCGCTGCATAAATTCAAATTATAACAAGATGCTGCAGGCGGAAGCTTTCAAGTAAGTTGGGGTTAGTCTGCGTTTTGGGTATGTGACCATACTTCTTGATACATCCTACATTTTGGCGTAACATGAAATGTGGTCTAAAAAGTGAACTTAGCCATTAAATAGCAATTCTGAACAGGTAAAAAGCCTAAACAAATCTTTTAAAATTAGGTTTTCTTGTCGACAAACTATTACTTTCAGTTGGCCTTCTGGAAATACTGGTCCAATTTCCATAAACCATGCAAGGAGCAAAGGGTACTAATCCAGATATCAGATATCGTTTTTTTTTTTTAATGCCAGCGCAGTACATGATGAATTCGGTTTGATTGCTCTTGGTATTACACTTTGCAGTCAGCGCTTTGCTCTTTGCAATATTTGTTGAGTAAGATTAACAGTTACAGGAGACACATGTGGGCAGTTGGCTATTTTTAATAACTTATTTATGATCTACACCAAATGGGACTGTGATGGCCAATAACTGTTTCCTTTCTAATCGTCTGAGCAGTTAAGATATATTTAATGGAGTGTGGCAACTTAACAGTCTGGTGAATGAATTCATAATTCCAGTAAGCTTCAAATAAAATGAAGCTATTAGTCAAGCGTATTTTTTATTCTTAGAATGCTTAAAGGGAACGTGCAGTGCGTCTTTAGTGAGCACTTCGTTTGGGCTGCAGTGTTTACTATACGGTAACTTGATTATGATATTGTTACATGCCTGCTTTTTAACTTATTACTATTATTTTAAATATAGACATATGTAAATTATCCACTAGTGGGAAAAATTTCTTCCTATAGCCAAAAAAGCTGTGTTCCTATTAATTCATATTAGTGATCCATATAGAGATGGATGTGGCCAAAGCATATTTGCACACTGTGGCCCAGTGGAGACCTTTTCAGAAGAAAGAGTGTGTGCCACTGGGCAAGGCCACACAATGAAGACCACTAGAACTAACGCAAGTCATTAGGGCTCATTCACAGGGGTGCAGACATCCGTACAATGTACAGAAGGGCAGGGTTTATTTATGGCCCATACACATGATCCGAAAATCGGACAACGATTTTAACATTTTTTTGTAAACTAGTCGCATATAAAAAATAGAGAGGTTACTAAAGTTACGAAAATTCTCATACGACAGAATAAAAAAATCAGAAGTGATGTCATGTGTTGTAGTGTATTTCTATTGTATTTTTGGATGACAACTGTACTGATTAAATGAAAATCGTACAATCTGGTATCATATGAGAAATATTTACGATAAAATAATATCAGATGAACTATGATCGGCTCTCGAAAGCTCTGTACTAACGATCTGCTTATCATACGATCGATTCGAAATCGGTATTTTTAATCTGATTTTGGGATCATGTGTACTAGGTTTGCTACTAGTATTTAGGTGCCGATACCGAGTACTTGCACAAGTATCGGTGCAAATGCACCGATACCTGAAACCGATACTTTCAGGCTCGGCTCTTTGAGCGGTCAGTGGGGATGAACAAATGTTCCTCTGTTTAGTCCCTTAATAACCCTTAATTTACTCTAATCAGCCTTAATTAACTCCCTATTCTCCTCCATTTAATTAGTATTTTACTGCTTTTTTTTATGTTCAAGTCTATTTTATAAACGATAAGCAATTAAAACTTTTTTTTTTTGTTTGCTATGTTAGTGAATATTTTCACACATATATATGAACATATATTTACACATTTCATATTAAAAAAGTGCAAAATGAAAAAACAAAATAAATGTATTTAATTTGTAAATTACTTCAATGCTTTGACCATTGCTGACAGCTGAAGTGTAACCAAAACAGGTGCGGTAGATATCGGTAATTGGTATTGGTATGAGTACTAAAAAAAAAAAGTATCAGTACTCGTACTCATAAAAAAAATGGTATCGGTGCATCCCTAATGTGTACAAGTCATTAGGCTGGGAGGCACAGATGTCCTGTAGAGCTCCAGCTGGCTGCCTGTTAAAAAGCAATGACAGGCTGACATAGGCAGTGGCTGTATGCATCTTCCCATACGTCTAAGAATTTAAATCTGTACAGAAATGGATACACAGCCCTTAATGCATTCTGACTGCATCCAGGGCAGTGCATCATTCTCTATACATACAGTAATGTATGTAATTGCTTAGATATTTAAAAAGCTAAATACAGACACTGCCTATGCCAGCCTGTCATTTATTTTTACCATGGCCTAACAACTAACACAACACAATGGGGGTTATTTACAAAAGGCAAATCCACTTTGCACTGAAAATGCACTTGGAAGTGCAGTCGCACTGAATCTAAGGGGTAGATCTGAAATGAGGGGAAGCTCTGCTGATTTTATCATCCAATCATGTGCAAGCTAAAATGCTGTTTTTTATTTTCCTTGCATGTTCCCATCGGATCTACAGCAATTTTACTTCCAAGTGCACTTTCCATGCACTTTCAAGAGCACTTGCAGTGCAAAGTGTATTTTCCTTTAGTAAATAACCCCCAATGGGGGTTGTTTATGAAAGGCAAATCCACTTTGCAATACAAGTGTAAACTACAAGTGCAAAGTGCACTTGAAATTGCTCTGAAAGTGCACTTGGAAGTGCAGTCGCTGTAGATCTGAGGGCTAAAGCCAAGACGGTCCAATCTGGTAATTGTCATCTAATGTCTCCATCAATCAAGAAACAGAAGAGATGCGAGGAAAGAAATTGCAAGAACCGAGAACAGCACTGAAAAAAAAAAAAACTATTCTGCTCTATCTGCTCCTGAGGATTAGCATAGTTTGAGGAAATGTGAATACTGCCATATAATGATCCAATGTGGGTACTCCACGAACTTGTCAGTTGATTTGACTCTGAGTGGGAGAAAGCTGAACCGGTTGGATAATATCTGTGAGAAGGAATACAGCAATTGGACGAGTTGATAAGCATTCATTGATATTAAGTGCATGTGACCCTCTGTAATTTAAAAGGTCCATACAATGAGGTGAGCAGCCAATTCTACCATTGGTGGCGGTCCCCCCCCGGCACTAAGTCACTTTATGCATGATCTGACTGTATACCACTGAAGATTCCTCGTGTGGATCTTTTGATAAAAGCTATTTTGGACTTTTAATTAACATTAATTTTAATACGTTAGTAATTATTTTAATTTAGTTAGAGCGCTGTACCATCTGTTTGATATATTGTATTTCGGGATTTGGTGATGGACCCTTGGTGTTCAGCAGCTTTTTGTAAAGGGGTTGTACTGCGCTGATTTTTTCTGCTTTTATAGATCTGAGGGGTAGATCTGAAATGAGGGGACGCTCTGCTGATTTTATTATCCAATCATGTGCAAGATAAAATGCTGTTTGTTATTTTCCTTGCATGTCCCCCTCGGATCTACAGCGACTGCACTTCCAAGTGCACTTTCAGTGCAATTTCCAGTGCACTTTGCACTTGTAGTTTGCACTTGTAGTACAAAGTAGAGCTGCACAATTAATCATTAAAAAATTGTGATCTCTATTCAACTCCTCTGACATCTCTATTGCAGAGATTGCCAATTGTTTCATATAACAAGTGGAGAGACTTATCTGCTCACTCAGCTGTCAAAAGAAAACATTTTGGGCAGTCTGCCAAGTTTTTAAAATGAAACATTGTAACTAATGCTTCCTTCTTAGATCAAAGGGAAACTTCTCTGTGTAATGAAAAAATTCAGGCAGTCTGCCAAGTTTTTAACAATGTGTAAACAAGAAGTTTAACCACTTAAAGTCTAAGTTTTTATCTGACACTTTCTTAAAGGGGATGTAAACCCACTCTCATCCTTTCTAAACTACTGTAATATTGGTTATCTAGAAGGATATACATGCCTCCTGCATCTGTCAAATGTCTCCCCTCTGTCTGCTATGAGACCCAGAAAACTGCAGATTCTATGGGTGGGTCTGTTTTCCAGGGCTCAGTGGGTGGAGTCGTGATGTCAGTAGACTCCCCGCCCACCTCTACACTCCCCTTATCAACATGCATTTTCTCCTGTGTATTTCTTACACTGAACTTCTGCTATGATCACCAACATCCAGTCAAAACCCAGAATTTGATCACAGGGCAGTATTCCAACATAACGACCCCAAACACACCTCCAAGACAACCACTGCCTTGCTAAAGAAGCTGAGGGTAAAGGTGATGGACTGGCCACACATTTCTTCAGACCTAAACCCTATTGAGCATCTGTGGGGCATCCCCAAACGGAAGGTAGAGGACCGCAAGGTGATCCGTGATGTTGTCAAGGAGGAGTGGAAGAGGACTCCAGAGGCAACCTGTGAAGCTCTGGTGAACTCCATGCCCGAGGGGGTTAAGGCACTGCTGGAAAATAATGGTGGCCACACAAAATATTGACACTTTGGGCCCAATTTGGACATTTTCACTTAGTAGTGTACTCACTTTTGTTGCCAGCGGTTAAACATGAATGGCTGTGTGTTGAGTTAATTTGAGGGGACAGCAAATTTACACTGTTATACAAGCTGTAGACTCACTATTTACATTGTAGCAAAGTATCATTTCGTCAGTGTTGTCACATGAAAAGATATAATAAAATATTTACAAAAATGTGAGGGGTGTACTCATTTTTGTGAGATACTGTATATATACATTACAGCAATTTATGACAGCAAAAAATGTACCAGGAATTCATTTTTTTTTTAACCAACAGATTATTATTTTGTTTAATAATGTACATATATTACACATGTTTTTTTTTTCTTAGCCAGATTAAAAGATGATTAAATATTTAACAGTTTTCACAAATGAATAACTGTTTTAGCGTAAAAGTTAACCAAACACTGTTTACTGAAGGAAGCTGTCTAGAAAATATTTTATTACACTAATTAGTTCTTGTACCAGTCAGCCAGCATTCGGTAAAGTATGAAAGCATGGTCTGAATGGGTTAAATGTACGAGAAACAAAATTATAACCATGGTCATAATTAGCCACAGGGAGAAAGCTGCTTTATAGAGCGAGAACTATATTGGGTACAGAGATGAGAGGTGCACTTCTGTCCTTTTGGGTACAGTAGAGAAGGTAGAACCTTGTGGTCCCTGCCCCCATTGAGGGCCATGTTTTATCCTTCACTTCATTTGCCAGTGATGGTTTTCTGCATGCACTAATGTACTCTATGTAATGTGTTCCGAAAAGAATATTTGCTGCTGCCAATAGCAACCTATCTACATCTTTGTTTTGCTTCTGCACTGCAGATACGACAATAACAGATTGGATACTTACTACGTATAACAACGTAAGGCTGATTCACTAAGATTTGAGATTTTTCAACCATTTACCCCCTTTCATGACCAGGCCATTTTTTTGCGTGTGACGTTGTACCCAAATCCATTTTTGTCAATTTTTTTCCCCACAAATAGAGCTTTCTGTTGGTGGTATTTAATCACCTCTGCAGTTTTTATTTTTGCGCTATATACAAAATGTTTTTTAAAAAAGACCGACAATTTGGAAAAGAAAACAACAATATTTTTTACTTTCTGCTATAAATTCTGTCCAATAAAAATGTGTAAATAATAAAATGTCTTCATCAATTTAGGCCAACATATATTCTGCTACATATTTTTCGTAAACAAAATCCCAATAAGCGTATATTGATTGGTTTTCGCAAAAGATCAGCGACTTATAGTGAGACATTTCGGCGTACAAATCGGACACCTGACACTTTTGACACTTTTTGGGGGCTAGTAACACTAATACAGTGATCTGTGCTAAAAATATATACAGGCACACGCCACTTTTAAGTACGCAATAGGGATTATTTACTAAAGCTGGAAAGTGCAAAATCAGGCTCACTTCTGCATAGAAACCAATGAGCTTCTAACCCCAGCATGTTCAATTAAGCTTTGGTAATAAAACCTGGAAGCTCATTGGTTTCTATTCAAAAGTGAGCCTGATTTTGCACTTTTCAGCTTTAGTAAAAAAAAACAAAAAAACATTGCGTACCTAAAAGAGGAGTATGCCTGTGCACTGTCACTGTACTAATGACACTGGCAGGGAAAGGGCGATCAAGGGGTTAAATGTATGTCTAATGGCCCATACACATGATCTGAAAATCAGACAAAAAATACCACTTTTGAAGCGATCGTACAATAATCAAATCATTAGAACAGAGCTTTCAAGAGATGATCATCTGATATTATTCAATCGGTGAACACGAAACATGTTCTCATAAGATACCAGATCGTACGATGTTCGTTTAGTCAGTACAGTTAGATAGTTAGATAGAAATACACTAAAACATGTGACATCATTTCCGACATCACTTCCGTACGATAATCGGATCGTTAGAACAGAGCTTTCGAGAGCCAATCACGACAGTTCATCTGATATGATTCAATCGGACAAACACAAAAAATTTTCTCATACGATATCAGATCATATGATTTTCGTTTAATCAGTACAGTTGTCATCCAAAAATACGATAGAAATACACTAAAACACGTGACATCACTTCTGATTTTTTCCATTTTCAATATGTGACTTGCATGGAAAAAAAAATGGACAATCTGTCATTCAATTTTCGGATTGTGTGTACAAGCGATTAGCTGTGCTTACTAACTGAGGGGGGGGGGGGGGGGTGCTTTGACTAGGGGAAGGCAAAGATCTGTGGTCCTGCTTAACAGAAACACAGGATCAATACCTTCCCTTCTGACAGAACGACAATCTGCCTTGTTTACATAGGCAGATTGCCATTCTTCCTCTGTACTATGTAATCGGCGGGCGCGGAGTCCATGGTATCCGCCGCACACGCCCCAGACCTGGAAGTGGCAGATCATGTACATAGTACAGAGTCTGCCACTGTAAATGTACATGGGCGGTCCATAATTTATCCAGTCCAGGTTATGGTATATTTTTAACATGATTGGATAACTGAAGTGAACATTCACTACATTTATTGAGTGAAGATTCTTAAAGCCCCCACCCGCACTGCAACAGTTAAATGCTTGTTATGGCTACAATACATGGTTAAACCAAGATCAGTTTGATCTGATTTTCACAAGCCAGTAATGGCTGGTTTACATGAGATCGAAACCGGAAATGATGAAATCCTTGTCACTTCCAGTTTCTGTTGTCACACAGTAGGAGGAACAACAGCAGTTCATCTCACGGTGTCCCAGGAACCAGATGCTACCGGTCACATCCTTACCAGGCTCCCAGATCGGGCGGGAGACACCAGTAAAAGTAGCGGTGGAGGCAGGAGGAGGGGGGCTTCTTCCACTGCCTGTAAAAGTAATCCAGTAGCTGTATAGTCACTTGGATTACTTTTATTAAAAAAAAGAATTACCGGTTCTAAAAAAAACAACAATGGAATCATGACTGTAGCTGCAGTCATGATCTCAGTATAACCACTTCAACCTGCTACTGGTTATTAAAAAAAAAAGGGACAGAAAGTGGTTAACACTGACCTATAACCCAAGAGAAAAAAAAAATATTGCTTAAAAACTGTAAGCTGGAGTTTGACTTTAATTTTTCAGTGAAGTCCATCTAATTTACACCTTTGTTCCCCCAGACAAGGTGGCCATACCCCTAATCAAGGAGTGTATTACTAGCCAACCCACCAAGTGAAAATAAAGAAAAAATAAATAAATAAACGAATGCAGCCACCATATTTAAAGCAGTATTGAACTCAAAAACAACCTAACTGACACTTTTCTGGACTGCTTCTTCTGTTAAAAGAACAGACTTACTGGCTGTATAACAGGTAAGAATAAATGAAAAAACAAAAAATAAATAAAAAAAGCAAAGGTAAAGAAGCCAAAAAAAGAAAACTAATGCAGACACCACATCTAAGAATTGATAAGCTTTTTTAGAACCTCTTTAAAGCAGTAGTAAACCTACACAAAAATGTAATAAAATCTGGGCCCCCTGCAGGTTTAGGCCATAATGTACTAATGTGCAACACATACTAGCACATTATGAAAGACTTATCTGCACAAGGAGCCCTCCAGCACAACGCTGACATAGCTCCCTGATGCTTCAATCTACACCTCGTGGGCTCCGGCTGAAAAATGGGTATTGGGTATGCCGTCCCTGCAGAGTGCATGCGCCGTAAACGTCAGTGGCTGCATTCCATGTGAATATCTCCTAAACAATGCAAGTTTAGGAGATATTCACAGTACCTATAGTTAAGCCGTAGGATAGACTTACATGCAGGTACAAGTTTAAAAGCGCACTTTACGGAACAGTAAGCTGAAATATATACAAATTTTGTTTAAGTATCAAAATTGCAATAACAAGACGTTTTTTCTACCATAGTAGCCAATGAGTTTCCTAAAGTGATTTTTTGCAGTCCAGGATTGGTTTCTTTGGGTGACAAGAAGTAAGCCCCATGTTAACCATTTGAAATCCCTATAACCCATACTGACTTGAAAGGGGTTAACATCTAGGGTGCTCAAAGGGTTAATTGTGTGCCTAACAATGTGTGAAGTGTGCAATATGAGCTGCTTTTTTACTAATAATTTCCCTGCTCTGCAGGGATAAGAAGCAGAGAGATCATTCCCTCTGTACAGAGCCCTGTGTTGATTGTTAACATAGGGCTGTGGTCTGTGATTGGACATATCTGATCAGCAGGTCCCGGCCATGAATTGTTGAACAGGCATCAAGGTACTAGTATATAGTTGTAATTTTTTCCCACAATTCTTTGGAAAATCAAGATTTTTTTTCTTTTTCCCTTTTTTTTCGCAAAATTGTCATAATAACAAGTTCTTACACACAGCATATGCAGTGGCGGAACTACCGCCATAGCAACACATGCGGACGCTATGGGGCCCGTAGTCAAGTGGGGCCCGGTGAGGACAGGCGGCGCGGCTCCGTGGGTGAGAGCGGGCAGCTCTGCGGGCGAGAGCGGGTGGTCCGCGGCTCCGCGGGTGGTCCACAGGCGAGAGCAGGCGGCTCCGCAGGTGAGAGAGTGGGCGTGAGCGGGCTGGCAAATCAGGGAGCTGACGGGCGGGGGACCATAGAGATGACATCATCTCTCACTGCCCGGCACCCGCCCTGCATCCCTGCAGTGCTGTTTCCCCCTCACTGTGCAGGCAGCCAGGAAGCAGAGAGATGACATTATCTCTCTGCTGTCTGACTGATAATCTGCTGCCTGACTCTGTGACACAGCAGGAAAGTGACAGAGCAAGTGGCAATCCATAATGTGTGGCAGGCGACGTGGCAAGTGACAACCCGGGACATGGCAAGTGACAATCTGTAATGTGTGGCAGGTAACGTGGCAAGTAAAAATCTGTGACGTGGCAAGTGACAATCCGTAATGTGTGGCAGGTGACGTGGCAAGTGACAATCCATAATGTGTGGCAGGTGACGTGGCAAGTGACAACCTGGGACATGGCAAGTGACAATCTGTAATGTGTGGCAGGTGATGTGGCAAGTGACAATCCGTAATATGCGGCAGGTGACGTGGCAAGTGAAAATCCGTGACATGGCAAGTAACAATCCGTAATGTGTGGCAGGTGACGTGGCAAGTGACAATCCGTAATGTGTGGCAGGTGACGTAGCAAGTGACAATCCGTAATGTGTGGCAGGTAATGTGGCAAGTAACAACCCGGGATGTGGCAAGTGACAATCCATAATGTGTGGCAAGTGACAATCTAGGACCTGGCAAGTGACAATCCATAATGTGTGGCAAGTGACAATCTAGGACGTGGCAAGTGACAATCCATAATGTGTGGCGAGTGGCAATCTAGGACGTGGCAAGTGACAATCTGTAATGTGTGGCAAGTGGCAATCTAGGACGTGGCAAGGGACAATCCGTAATGTGTGGCGAGTGACAATCTGGGACGTGGCAAGTGGATAATCCGCAACATGTGGCAGGTGACATTCTGCAACGTGTGACAAGTGACAATCTGCACCTGGTAGCAAGCGACGTGGCAAGTGGACAATCCACAACGTGTGGCAGGTTATGTGATAAGTGACAATCCTTAATGTGTGGCAAGTGACAATCCAGGACGTGGCAAGTGACAATCCATAATGCGTGGCAAGTGACGTGGCAAGTGACAATCTGGGATGTGGCAAGAGGACAATCCGCAACATGTGGCAGGTGACATTCTGCAACGTGTGAAATGTTAAAATCTGCATCTGGTGGCAGGCGATGATGGCAAGTGACACGCTCAGGGATCCCACTGATTTTGCATTATGGTGAGTTGAACTATTTTGTTTTATATAACAGAACAGAAATTGGTTAGAAGGCATGGAGGTCAGCAATGTGTTCCCTTTAGGGGCTGCATACAGTATACTGCATACTTTGTTGTTAAAAATTAATATAAGCCGTTGCCTGGGTACTGTGCCACATGGGTGTGGTAGTCTGTTGTTCAATGGCATTAGTTAATAATTTTTTTGTGGGGGGGGGGGCCCATACAACATTTTGCTATGGGGCCCTGTGATTTCTAGTTATGCCCCTGAGCATATGCATACTACAAATTACACCCCAAAATATATTCTACTACTCCTCCTGAGTATGGCAATACAACATGTGTGAAACTTTTACACAGCCTGGCCACATAGGGACATAAATTACACATTTAATTTCTTGACTACTGTACCTCTAACATTTTTTACAATGTAAACGCCCAAAAAATTACCCCATTTTGTAAAGCAAACACCCCAACATATAATTTATGAGGCATAATGAGTCTTTTGAACATGTCATTTTTTTCCACAAATTTTGAAATGTGAAAAGAAAATGAAAACTCTTCTTTTTTTTTTTCTTTTACACAAAGTTGTCAATGTATAACACATAGCATGTACATAGTAAAAATTACACCCCAGAATATATTCTGGTATTCCTCCTCAGTATGGCGATACCACATATGTGAGACTTTTACACAGCCAGGCCACATACAGAGGCCAAACATGCAGGAAGCACCGTCAGGTGATCTAGGAGCATAAATTACTCATCCAATTTGACTACCTATTATGCCCCGTATACACGGTCAGAAATTCCGATGGAAAAGGTCCGATTGGATTATGTTGTCTGAAAAATCAGATTGTGTGTGGGCTCTATCGGACTTTTTCAGTTGGTAATTCCGACGGAAAAAAATTTGAGAGCAGGATCTCAAATTTTCCGACCACAAAATACGATCTGACTTTTTCCGATCATTTGTAGAGAATTCGGATCAGACAAAGTGCCCCGCATGCTCAGATCAAAGTACGAGAGCAAAGCTATTGGCTACTAGCCTGAACGTAGTCCCGTCATAACGAACGAACGTCATCACGTTCCGAACGATCGGATTTTCCGGCATCTTTGTCCGACCATGTGTATGCAACAGCAGTTTCGGACAATATCTGATGGATTTTGTGGTCGGAATTTCTGACTGTGTACGGGGTCTTACACTTTTGTGAGACACAGATGGGCACTTTAGTGGCACCAATGGGCACTGTAGTGGCATGAATATGGCATGGATAAGTACTGATGTGTCATTGATGTGGCACAGATGAGTACTGATGTGGCATGGATCAGCACTGATGTGCCATGGATGAGCACTGATATGGCATGGATATGGCATGGATGAGCACTGATGTGGCATGGATGTGGCACGAATGAGCACTAATGTGGCATGGATGAGCACTGATGTGGCATGAATGTTGCATGGACGATCTCTGATGTTGCACAGATGATCACTGATTTGGCACGTATGAGCACTGATGTGACATTAATGAGGCACGGATGGGGCATGGATGAGGCACGGATGAGCACAGGTGTGGCATGGATGAGCATGAATGAGGCATGAATGAGCCATGGATAAGCCATGGATGGGCATGGATGAGCCATGGATGGGCATGGATTAGCCATTTAGGAGCAAGGATGAGCCATGGATGGGCACGGATGAGCCATAGATGGGCACGGATGAGCCATGGATGAGCATGAATGAGACATGAATGAGCATGGATGTGGATGGATGAGCATGGATGTGGATGGATGAGCATGGATGGGGATGTATGAGCATGGATGGGATGGATGAGCATGGTCGAGCATAGCTGGGCATTGATGAGCATGGGGCATGGCTAGGCATGGATGAGCATGAGTGGGCATGGATGAGCATGGCTAGGCATGGATGAGCATGGATGGGCATGGATGAGCATGGCTGGGCATAGATGAGCATGGCTGGGCATGGATGGAGCAAGGATGAGCATGACTGGGCATGGATGGAGCATGAATGAGGATGGATGGGTGGATGAGCCATGAATGGGCACAGATCAGTACTGTGGGCACTTTAGATTCAGCCCACACTTCTGCTGCACCCGGCTCCTTCCTCTCCTTGCACACTGTACCGATAGGTGCGAGGACACGGGAGGAGCTGAACTGGAAATGCTCCGGTCTGTTGTCACCTTATTGCTCCATCATTGGATGGGGAGATCACATGGTAAAGGGCCGCTGTCATTTGCACTTTACCCCGTTCTGTGACACGCCGGGTCTGGAGGACCCAACGGTCATGGACATTCCCGGAGGCGTGCAGGAGTGTGATTCTGGGAGAACGTCATATGACGACTTCCAAAGTTATCTGACCGCGTCGTAGCAGTCATTCGACTGTGGCCCGGTCGGCAACTGGTCAATGCCTTTTTCCACTGTTCATGGACATGCCCATGGAAGATATATTTTTCTGCTTCGCTGCCTCAGAAGCTCAGAAAAGCCACACCTAATTAAGCAGAGGTAGCTGGACAAGTGATCTGTAGCCAGGTGAGATGCCCTTCACTGTCAGAACCCACGTGCATGTAGCCAGTCTGGAGCCTAAGGTTCCATTCACATCTTGGACGTATAGTGGCGACAATCGCGGTAAAATCATGCAAATAGAATAACGGGACTCCCGTCGCCCAAAAGAAACTCATGTACTTCTTTTTGGTGACAGGCGTCCCATGATTCTGTTTGTGCAATTTTACCATGATTGTCGCGCACCACATCACACCGCATTTGGGGTGCTATTGAAATTGACAGGCAAGGCACGGGGAATGCATGGGCATCCCGCGATGTTCTGCTATTGGCGAATGATGGGCAGAATTGCGGTGATTCCGCCCGTCGCACACCTCTGCTTAACACGGAGATGTGAATGGAGCCTAATAGCATGCAGGTCCTCTGGAAAACCCATTCACTATAGAGAGTCCCTCCCCAATTACTAGCAGAGTACTGCAGTTCCAGTGGGGTGGCTTCCCTGTGTCCTCGGGCCTTGGATCCCTCCAGCTGTTCACCTGTGTTACTAGAGCTATCCTGGACTACACTGAGAGGGGTGCTCTGTATAAGGACAATCACAAATGGCTATTTGCATTCTAAACTGCTTTAAAGAGGAAGTAAACCCTGATGGGTTTTCTACTTCTTTGTCTCCCTACTAGGGATGAGCCGAACACCCCCCGGTTCGGTTCGCATCAGAACTTTCGAACGGACCCCAAATTCGAACGAACTTTAGAACCCCATTGAAGTCTATGGGACTCGAACGTTCGAAATGAAGAGTGCTAATTTTAACGGCTAATATGCAAGATACTGTCCTAAAAAGGGTTTGGGGACCTGGCTCCTGCCCCAGGGGACATGGGTCAATGCCTAAAATGTTTTTAAAAATGGCCGTTTTGGCGGGAGCACTGATTTTAATGACGATTAAAGTGAAAAAAAAAGTGAAATATTCCTTTAAATATGGTGCCTGGGGGGTGTCTGTAGTATGCCTGTGAAGTGCCACGTCTTTCCCGTGTTTAGAACAGTCCCTGCACAAAATGACATTAAACGGAAATAACACCATTTAAAACTGCTTGCGGTTTTAATGTTATATCTGGTTCCTGCAATATGGTTGAAAATCATTGAGAAAAATGGCATGGGTAGCCCTCCCTGCCCATTACCAGCCTATTTGGGTCTTGTACGCATATTAAGGGGAACCCTGTACCCATATTAAAAAAAGGAAATGCGTGTGGCCCCCAGGCCCTATATACTCAGAACAGCAGTATACAGGCGGTGCAAACAAGACAGGGACTGTGTAGGTTTGTTGTGTTAAGTTGAATCTGTTTGTAATTTTCAACTGGTACATTTTTAAAGTGTAGCTCCAGTCAAAAAAACTATTTTTAAGCTTTTTGGAAAACATAGGGAAGGGTTATCACCCCTGTATAATTTGTTTTGTCGTCCATCTTTTTTCATCTCACTTGCTGTTGTCTCCTTCCGTTTGCAAGTAGGAGATGTTTGTAAATTGGATGTTTGAAAGTAGGGGCCTGCCCTATATGCTCTGCAGAAATGGCGGAACAAGGTGTTGGTTTTGCCACAACATTGTAAGCCCTCAAAGTGACTCTTGGTGGGCGCTGGAGCGCCCTGCTGTGAACGATTATATCAAGAATTGTAATTACATGCCATTGTTGAACAGTGGTAGAAAAATTGACCTTTGGTGGTTGTGGTGCTGGTGCCACAACACTATAAGTCCTCACCGTTACTCTGGGTGGGCACAGGAAGGGGCCCTCCTGTGAAATATTATATCAAGAATTGTAATTACATGTCCCTGTTAAACAGGGGCAGAAAAATTGGACCTTATGCACTGGTGCTGGTGCCACCACACTGCAACCTCTGCCATATACTGTAGTTTTATTGCAGGAATTAGCCCTGCTGCAAAGCATTGCATCAAAAATTGTAATTAAATGCCCCTGTTAAACAGGGGCAGAAAAATTGGGCCTTAGGCACTGGTGCTGGTGCCACCACACTGCAACCTCTGCCATATACTCTAGTTTTATTGCAGGAATTAGCCCTGCTGCAAAGCATTGCATCAAAAATTGTAATTAAACGCCCCTGTTAAACAGGGGCAGAAAAATTGGGCCTTAGGCACTGGTGCTGGTGCCACCACACTGCAACCTCTGCCATATACTCTAGTTTTATTGCAGGAATTATCCCTGCTGCAAAGCATTGCACCAAAAATTGTAATTAAACGCCCCTGTTAAACAGGGGCAGAAAAATTGGGCCTTAGGCACTGGTGCTGGTGCCACCACACTGCAACCTCTCCCATATACTCTTGTTTGATTGCAGGAATTAGCCCTGCTGCAAAGCATTGCATCAAAAATTGTACTTAAACGCCCCTGTTAAACAGGGGCAGAAAAATTGGGCTGATGGCATCAACCCGAACCAGAAATGTTCTTCCAACATATCAGCGGAGGAGGAAGAGGATAGACAATCAACATAACAGGACAGTCACTCAGCATCAGCTGGATGCAGGACAGGCCAGTAGCTCAATTGCATACTGTGCAAGCTCTGGCCAGTCATCCATCCTCAAGACCCAGTAAGCCAGAGGATTTTCGGTGGGAAAGGTGTCCAAGTCTGACCTTGCCCCTAGGTATTCCTGCACCATGTAAATCAGACGCTGGCGATGGGTGCTGGAACCGATCATACCTTGGGGCTGCGGACTAAAAAATTGTCTGAAAGCATCAGTCAGATGGCCACCTTCTCCACCGCTCCTTCTGACGATGCCTCAGCAACACGTTGTCCAGGACCAGGAGTTTGTAACCTCCCAGTCTCTGGGAACGCGTTGCACAGACCTTTCTGCAAGGCCTCCCGGAGATGTCTCATCCTCTGCTCCCTCTGCGATGGCAAGATAAGGTCGGCAACCTTACCCTTGTACCATGGATCAAGGAGAGTGGCCAGCCAGTAATGGTCCCTCTCCTTGATCCGAAGAATACGAGGATCCTTCTGCAGGCTTTGCAGGATCAGGGAGGCCATGCAGCGTAGGTTAGCTGAGGCATTCGGTCCGGAGTCCTCTGGGTCACTAAGGACAACATGATCTGCAGCTACCTCCTCCCAGCCACGTACAAGTCCACGTGTTTCTTGGGACTGTAAATCATCCCTACAAGACTGCTGCTGCTGATGCTGATGCTGAGTGCCAGCCTCCACCTCCATGCTGACACAATCATCCTCCTCCTCCTCTTCCTCCTCCTCACCCTCTTCCTGTGTGATGGGTGGCACAGCAGGAACACTGTCTGGATAAAGGGGGCCTTGAGAGGCAAGGAAGTCCTCCTCTTCCTGCCTCTGTTCTGCCTCAAGTGCCCTGTCCATTATTCCACGCAGCGTATGCTCCAAGAGGTGGACAAGAGGTACAGTGTCACTGATGCATGCACTGTCACTGCTCACCATCCTTGTGGCCTCCTCAAACGGTGACAGGACAGTGAATGCATCCCTGATCATGCCCCACTGGCGTGGTGAGAAAAAACAGAGCTCCCCTGACCCTGTCCTGGTGCCGTAGTCGCAAAGGTACTCATTGATGGCCCTCTGCTGCGTGTGCAGCCGCTGCAGCATGGCCAATGTTGAGTTCCATCTGGTGGGCATGTCACATATAAGGCGGTTCTTGGGCAGGTTCAACTCCTTTTGGAGCTCAGCCAGCCGAGCACAGGCATTAAATGATAGGCGTAAATGCACAAAGACTTTCCTGGCCTGCTTCAGGACATCCTGTAAGCCGGGGTACCTGCCCAAGAACCGCTGCACCACCAGGTTAAGGACGTGAGCTACACAGGGCACATGGGTCAGTTGTCCCTGTCGGAGGGCGGAGAGGAGGTTGGTGCCATTGTCGCAAACCACCATTCCTGGCTTAAGCTGGCGTGGCGTCAACCACCTCTCGGCGTGCCCCTGCAGAGCTGACAAAACATCCACCCCAGTGTGGCTCCTGTCCCCCAAACAAACCAGCGCAAGCACGGCATGGCATCGTTTTGCCTGCGTACTTGCGTAGCCCCTGGAACGCCTACGGAGCACCGCTGGTTCTGAGGACAGAGCACTGGAAGAGGCCATGGAGGAAGAAGAAGAGGAGGGGGTGGAGGAGAGAGGTGTGTCACAACCAATAGTAGCATTTTGGAGGCGTGGTGGCGGAACGACCTCCAACACTACTGCACCTTGTCCTGCATCCTTCCCAGCTGCCAGAAGAGTGACCCAATGGGCCGTGAAAGACAGGTAACGTCCCTGTCCATGCCTGCTGGACCATGAGTCAGCGGTAATATGCACCTTACCGCTGACCGCCCTGTCCAGCGTGGCAAGGACATTGCCTTCCACATGCCGGTAGAGAGCCGGAATCGCCTTCCGTGAGAAAAAGTGGCGTTTGGGGACATGCCACTGAGGAACCGCACATTGTACAAACTCACGGAAGGGGGCCGAGTCTACCAACTGAAAAGGCAGCAGTTGAAGTGCTAGCAATTTAGCCAAGCTAGCATTCAACCGCTGGGCATGTGGATGGCTGGGAGTGAACTTCTTTCGCCGGTCCAGCAGCTGGGGCAGGGACATTTGCCTGCTATAATCGGACGTGGGTGTACCGCTAGCAGAGTTCCCGGAAGCACTTGGTTGTGACACACCTAATTCTACACCTTCATTCCTCTCAGAGCAGGTTTCAGAGAGGACTGAAGGTCTAGTGGGGTTAGAGATACCAGCTGATGAGGAGCAAGGAGAGGTCCGCTTTGTTCTTTGGTGTGGGTCTTTGAGGTACGCTTGCCAACGAGCTGCATGGCAGGTCAACATATGTCTGGTCAAGCATGTGGTGCCCAAGCGGCTGATGTTTTGGCCACGTGAGATACGCTTGAGACATATGTTGCAAATAGCAGCGGTGCGATCTGATGCACTCGTCTCAAAAAAGGCCCACACCAAAGAACTTTTAGAATAACGCGCAGAGGCAGCGCTCTGCACAGGCGGAGCTCTGCGGTGTGATTCAGTCGGTGTGCTGCCCCTAAGCTGGCCCCCAGAAGGCATCCTGCCTCGTTGGACATGTGCCTCCTCCTCCTCCTCCTCTCTCCTTCCAGGCACCCACGTGGAGTCAGTGCCCTCATCATCCCCTCCCTCTTCATCGCTGTAGCAAACCTGGCAGTATGCTGCAGCTTGTGGAACATGACTGCCAGATTGCTGTCCTTCTTGAGCATCCCCTCTCTCTGCGCTCACGCTACTGCCTTCCTCTAGCTGAGTGTCATCACCAGAGCCAACAAAACACTGGGCATCCTCCTGGAGCATGTACCCAACACTGTGCTCAAAGAGTTCAGGAGACTCCTCAGGAGGACGTGGTGGGTCTAGGGAAGGAGTCACTGATGATGACATTGAGAGGAGGGAAGACGATGCGTTGGCAGCTGCTTTGCTAGTACCCTGAAACTGGGTGAGAGAGGATGAGGAGGATGAAGAGGGCTTGGTCATCCACTCTACCAAGTCATTGGCATGTTGCGGTTCAACATGTCCAGCTGCCGAAAAGAAGGACAAGCGTGTCCCATGGCCACGTGCTGATGACAATGCACCGCGTCCACGACCAGCACTGTTGTCTCTAGACACAGAGCCTGCTTGCCCTCTTTTATCGGCTCGCGCCTGTCTGCCTCTCCTTGCTGGCCTTCCAGACATGGTAATGGCCTGAAGGGAGTTGGGTAAAAAAGCAGTTGGGTAGTGTATATTGTGCTAGAGGCGCACAACACCCACTAACTCCTGCAGATGCCTTTATTATAGAACACCAGAAATAAAGGGGTATATACAGATGTATACTGTGCTGTGCTGAAGGCACACACAACTTCCAATAACTCCTGCAGATGGCAAGTGGTCTCAAATGGAGAAGAGCTATGTAGGTGGATATAGCGGTATGTACTGGGTACAGAGCACGCAGACAGCACGCACTATCTCCTAACACTACTGACTTCAAGCTCTATTATAATAGATAGATCACTAGCTATATAGGTGAGGTGAATATAGCAATGTATACTGAGGTCAGGGCACGCAGACAACAACCACTACACAACAGCAAGATCGAAAATCGTCCGAAAACGATCGGTGTGTACTGTGTTGAAGGTACACAGAACACCCACTAACTCCTGCAGATGCCTTTATTATAGAACACCAGAGATAAAGGGGTATATACAGATGTATACTGTGCTGTGCTGGAAGCACACACAACTTCCAATAACTCCTGCAGATGGCAAGTGGGCTCAAATAGAGAACAGCTATGTAGGTGGATATAGCGGTATGTACTGGGTACAGAGCACGCAGACAGCACGCACTATCTCCTAACACTACTGACTGCAAGCTCTATTATAAAAGATAGATCACTAGCTATATAGGTGAGGTGAATATAGCGGTGTATACTGCGGTCAGGGCACGCAGACAATAACCACTACACAACAGCAAGATCGAAAATCGGCCGAAAACGATCAGTGTGTACTGTGTTGAAGGTACACAGAACACCTACTGCTTCAGACGCCAACACACTACACAAGGCCGCCACGCTGGCGGCCTTATATAGTGTGGGGCGTGCACTACACAGCCTGAGCTATGATTGGCCACAGGCATCCTGCCTGTGGCCAATCATGGCTCTCCTCGCTGCTGACGCTGCGATTGGCCAAGCATGCGGGGTCACAGTGCATGCTTGGCCAATCATGAGCCAGCAATGCACTGCGCCATCGCAGTGCATTGTGGGTGGTGAGCCCCACACGAATTTGGGGCGAACGGACCAAAATGTTCGGACTTCGCCGAACGGACAAACAGCCAATGATCGAGTCGAACGTATGTTCGACTCGAACACGAAGCTCATCCCTACTCCCTACAAAGGTAAAGCATAATGGGCTACTATGCATCGCATAGTAGCCCATTATGTGTCACTTACCTGACACAGGAGCAAGCGATGTCAACGCTGTCCCATGTAGTACGGAGCGTCCATCTTCTTCCGGGTATCGCTGTTCCGGCCACTTACAGCGCCGGAGCAGCGATGTTGTCACTCCCGCGCATGCTGCTAACGGCGATAGTGTGCCTGTGCGCCGCTGTCTACGGCGCATGCGCCGTAGACAGCGGTGACTGTCTTTTAGTAAATATCTCCTAAACCGTGTAGGTTTAGGAGATATTTCTTGGACCTACAGGCAAGCCTTAATCTAGGCTTACCTGTAGGTCAAAGTGGTTTGTAAGGGTTTACAACCACTTTAATGAAGTAGTGGTTCTCAGCTAGACCCTCAGTTGTTACAGAATGTTATAAAGACTATGCTATGAAGTCATATGTCACTTTTACTGAGCCACATAGACATTGCTGTGAAGAGTTCATGTTTTTTGCAGTTTCTATAACCTGTTTTGTATTATTCTGCAGTGTATGCATCCTTGACATTCTGACCCTTTTTTGCATTATGGCTTTACACCTATTTGGCTTTTTATTATTATTACTTTTAACTTTGCACCTATTTAGTAAACTGCAATTTACAGTTACTCCCTGTCTGATCATTTGGATGATTACCAATTCTGTTACAGCACTTTTTTCGCTGCAATTGTTTATTGGATAAGACAGGTGGCTTTCAGACCACACTGGAAAAAAAAAAAAAAAAAGTTTGATTGAAAACCTGTCTGCAGATTGTTCACAAACAAGAAAAGATAGATGTTTATTCCAGCAAAATGGAATACGTGTTCAAATTAATCAAAGCCAGAAGACAAATGATAAAACCACAAAAACAATTATGTTATGGAAAACTGTAGTATATTTGCAGTATTCTACATTTATCAGTAAAAAAAAAAAAAAAAAAAATTTTTAACAAGACATTCTAGTCATATAAAAAAGGGAGCAATTCTGGCCCTTAACCACTTGCCGCCCGCCCTATTACAAATTGACGGCGGCAAAGTGGTTTCATTATCCTAACCGGACGTCATATGACGTGATTAGGATAATGAGCCGCTGCGCGCCCCCGGGGGCGCGCACCGCGACGATCGTTGTTGCGGGGTGTCAGTCTGACACCCGGCAACTACGATCTCGGTAAAGAGTCTCCGACTGAGACTCTTTACCATGTGATCAGCCGTGTCCAATCACGGCTGATCACAGTGTAAATGGGAAGAGCCGGTGATCGGCTTTCCCTCACTCGCGTCTGTCAGACGCGAGTAGAGGAGAGCCGATCGGCTGCTCCTCTGACAGGGGGGGTCTGTGCTGATCGATTATCAGCACAGCCCCCCCGAGGATGCCCACACTGGACCACCAGGGACATCACTAGACCACCAGGGAAAAGGTAATAAAAATCCATAATCCTCCCTAGACCACCAGGGTGCCAGTCAGCACAATGGGTGCCAATCAGTGCCCATAATGGATGCCAATCAGTGGCCACAATGGGCATCACTGATTGGCATGCATTATTGTTTGGCACTGATTGGCATCCATTACTATAACACCGATGCCGCCTATGAGTGCCCACCTGTGCCGCCTATGAGTGCCCACCTGTGCCGCCTGAGTGCCCACCTGTGCCGCCTGAGTGCCCACCTGTGCCGCCTATGAGTGCCCACCTGTGCCGCCTATGAGTGCCCACCTGTGCCGCCTATCTATGCCCACCTGTGCCGCCTATCTATGCCCACCTGTGCCGCCTATCTATGCCCACCTGTTCCGCCTATCCATGCCCACCTGTGCCGCCTATCCATGCCCATCCGTGCCGCCCATCCGTGCCAGCTATCAGTGCCAATTTGTGCCACCTATCAGTGTCCGTCCGTGTCGCCCATCCGTGTCGCCCATCCGTGTCGCCCATCCGTGTCGCTCATCAGTGCCGCCTATCAGTGCCACTTCATTGGTGCCACATTGGTGCCCATCAGTGCCACCTTATCAGTGCCCATCAGTGTAGCCCCATCAGTTCCCATCAGTGAAGGAGAAAACATACTTATTTACAAAGTTTTGAAACTGAAACAAAAAAAAACATTTTTTTTTTCAAAATTTTCGGTATTTTTTTATTTGTAGCGCAAAAAATAAAAACCGTAGAGGTGATCAAATACCACCAAAAGAAAGCTCTATTTGTGGGAAAAAAATGATAAAAATTTCATTTGGGTACAGTGTAGCATGACCGCGCAATTGTCATTCAAAGTGCGACAGCGCTGAAAGCTCAAAATTGGTCTGGGCAGGAAGGTGTTTAAGTGCCCTGTATTGAAGTGGTTAAGGTGCAGAAAATGCATCAGTCACTGCCATGTTTTATGCTAACAATTCCTGAACTTATAATGTCTTTCTGATTATTAACATTGGTTACAACTTTCACTTTTTACTGGCCAGAAGGGATGATTGGGGTGATTCTAGCAAAACTGATTTTGTTGCAAAATTGCAATTTAAAAAAAAACAAAAAACTAATTGCTAAAGTGAAGCTAATTGACCTGGTTAAGCAAAATTTGCATTAAAAATATTTTTATCCCCCTTTATTTAGAGGGTACATTTAGGATAGATTTGTTTATAAATGTAATATTTTCTGAATTGTATTTTTTGTGTGTGTATTTGATTGTCATTTGTGCAGTGCTGTTTTAAATTTTAATAAAGGTAAAATAATTAGGGGCCATTTTCTGGCACAAGGACAGATCCAGGATAGTTTAAACGAGTTTCCATAAACCTCAGAAGTCGTCCCACCCTTAAAAAAGCAAAAAAGAAAACAAAAACTTTTTTCTTTTTTCTTTTTTTTGATTGACTCTGATACAGTTTGCCCAAATGGTGACGTTTTGCGGAAATCGAAGGATTTCCTCTGAAAGAAAAAATGAAAACTGAATTTTGCTTATTCCTACTGGCAAGGCCTCTAAAATAACAGTTGGGTGGAAGCCCCAGTCATTACTTTGACTCCCCTTCTCTTGAAATTCAGAAGCTATTATTGTGGTGCAAGGCACAATGGAAACTCAAAGGAAACCTATCATGAAGGAAATTTAGGGCCATCCATTGATGGCATTCATTGTTTTTAAGGTTGGTGGGCTATTACTCTGACCCATTAGCTTCAATGTGCCACTAACCAGTAACGTGCATGCAAATCAGCATCAGAGAATGTACAAACTCTTTATCCGCCTACTTATTCATGGGACATGCATTCAGAATGGAAAGGTTTAGCATGACAGCCAAGCAACTAACATTTTCAGATGGATGGGTCAGTAATGGAGGCTTCTATGTTTCTCTCAAGAACCAGACTAAAATTCAAAACCTTTGGAATAGATGATCATCCGTTTACATCTGTTATTCTATAGAGATTCATGCGATTTGCCCCAAATGTATTCAGCAGAAGGACAATGACCTCAAACATACAGCCAATGTCATTGACCTCCCTGGTGGTATTATTATTTCAGATGTTTGATGCTGAAAGCGGTACAATTATTTTTGCATGGAAATTTGGCATTTTATATTGTAGTCCTGTAATTCTTAGGAATAACTCACTTAAATCTTTCCAAACCAGAGTCTAGTAGAAATCCCGGGTATGATAAAGTTTGAAAAACAAAATCATAAATTATAATATAATAAATAACTATAAATAATTATAACAAATAATAATATAATAATAATAATAAAAATTATTCAATAATGTAATCAAATCAAAAACACTGAAATTTGCTCAGTTGCAGAATTGTCACTGTCATTACTTTTCAGTATTTGATGACGGATCTCCCCACAAATCGCTATCCCTCAATTCTGCGAGTGATTCTAATTTATTATCGCTGTTTTCTAGCTGGTCTAAAATCATCATCCAAGTGGACGGCTCCTCGCGGGCTCGCTTCACTCGCCACACTTCGCTCACCTCACTCGCCACACTTCGCTCGCCACACTTCGCTTGCCATGCTTCGGACATGGCCTCGCTTCGCTTGGCTCTTTTTTATTCTAATTCTATGTCCACTTGGATGGCGGGGCTTGAACCTGTACTCACGGTGCAGGCGCCGTTCATCTTTGGATATTTTCGGAATCTGCTTGTCATGTGTACTGCGCATGTACATCATTTTGATGTAAAGGGACAGTTTTGGTTGCTATGGACAATCTCCAGTTTCCAGGCATAAAGAACAGTTTTTATAATATAAAACTACATGCAGGACACTGGGCAGACCACTAGGGACAAAGGCGATGTGAAATAAATTGATACAGTAATGTAATCGGTAAGATTACAATTACAGTGTACTGTATATGTGTTGTGTGTTTTACTTTTTGAATTTGGTGCCGTTCTCTATCCCCATGCGGCGCAGCGCTTGCAAGGAATGGAGCTTGGCTCCGTGATAGATCGAGTGGAGGACGGCTCGCACACAGTGCGGGGAGACATCGCAGGATCCTGGGGAGAAGGTAAGTAACTTCTTCCTGGATCCTGCATTGCAATCCCGAGTGTGGCTGAGGGGTTACCACTTTTGGTACTGAAAATCCACCCCGAGCCACTCTCAGGAATAACGCCAGGGGGGGTAAAGCAGAGTTCCACCCAAAAGTGTACTCCTTCCCCCCTCCACATTCGGCACCTTTTAGGGGGATGGGGGACAGGATACCTGTCTTTCACAGGTATCCTGTCCCCACTTCCGGGAGGCTCACCCGCGGGTATTTGCATCATCACTGGGACTCCCTCCTCTTCCCTCCTTCCCTAGCTGCCGGTCCAGTAGGAGAGAAGAGCGGAGCCTCGCGCATGCGCAGTAGGGTTCCTAGTGTGAAGCCATAAGGCTACAGTGCCAGGTTCCCTTACTCGCAATGGAGGCGGCATGCACCCAACAGCTGCGATGCTGACATCACTGGCCTCTAGGAGATGTAAGTGTCCGATTATTAAAAGTCTACATACTGCAGCTGCTAGCTGTTAATTTTTGCAGCGGGGAGCAGACCCCCGCTTTAAGAACTATCTTCAGTGTGAAGAAGAACAAGGAGTCCTGGAACTGATGGTTTGGCCCTTACAGAGCCCTGATCTCAACATCATCGAGCCTGTCTAGAATTACATGAAGAGGCAGAAAGATTTGAGGCAGCTTACATCTGTGGTTAATTCTTCAAGATGTTTGGGACAAACTACCTGCTGAGTTCCCTCAAAAAACTGTGTGAAAGTGCACCTAGGAAAATGAATGCTTTTTTAAAGGCAAATTGTGGTCATACCAAATATTGATTTGATTTGAATTGCTCTTCTATTCATTTACTATTTCGTTTGATAAAAATAAACAAATAACACTTCTATTTCTGAAAGCATTCTTAATATATAGCATTTTTTCACACCTGCCTAGGAGTTTTGCACAGTACTGTAAATATAAATATATATATATATATATATGTACAGTATATGTGTAAAACAATAGTATAAAAATATAACAGTCCAATTCTCACATACTAAAACAGCGCTGAAATTAAAACAAATATCATGTGGCCAACACCACATCAGAAAAGAGTCTTTGGTGTGTAGTGATGATAGAGGAAAGTAGTAGGCAGTTAATATACACCGCAGAGTGCAAGAGCATCATGGGAAATGTAGTTCCAAAACATCTGGTGTGCCAAGGTTCGCCATCACTGGCCTAGGCCATCTTCATGTAGAGCAACAATTCCTTTTTTTTTTACAAATCCTCAGAGTGTTCTTTGGCATGATGTGCCATGTTGAACTTCCAGTGACCAGTATGAGAGAGTGATAGCGATAACACCAAATTTAACACACCTGCTCCCCATTCACACCTGAAACCTTGTAACACTAATGGGTCACATGACACAGAGGAAGAAAAATGGCTAATTGGGCCCAATTTGGACATTTTCACTTAGGAGTGTACTCAATGTGTGTTGAGTTATTTTGAGGGGACAGCAAATTTACACTGTTATACAAGCTGTACACTTACTACGTTACATTGTAGCAAAGGGTCATTTCTTAAGTGTTGTGACATGAAAAGATATAACAAAATATTTACAAAAATGTGAGGGGTGTACTCACTTTTGTAAGATGCTGTATATACAATACGTATTCAAAATAGTCTAATTTAAATAAAATATATTGTATGTAATATATATATATATATATATATATATATATATATATATATATATATATATATATATATATATATATATATATATATATATATATATATTTCTTGATCATACATCACGGAACACAGGAGCTCATTACATAGTGGGTTATATAGGCACCTCTGGTGATTGGACACTGGTTAACCCCAATTAAGGAGAGTTCCTCCCCTATATAACCCCTCCCATATGGGAGGCACCTCAGTTTTTTTGCCAGTGTCTATGGTGGTTGGTCACGTAAAACATGTGCTATGAAGAAAGCTCTGTGCAGGTCCCTGCGGTGGTCTAAGGGCTACAACAAACCGGATCCATATCTCGGGCCGATATTTGACTCCCAAGATGGTATGGTACCCGGGCCTCGTCATCCGAAGAAATTAGGTTTGGCCTGTAAGACCTCTCCTATTGGAAGACTGGGCTCTGGGAAAACCAGACTTGGTGTACTGTTTACACATGTGGCATGAAAGTTTCTGGCAGAGTCTTTTACAAGGTCCAGGTAGGAGGTTCTTCTGAGAAAGAACCCCAGAAAAACCTGAAGGTTGGCAAACTCTGCCCGCCATGATGGGTGAAGGCTGGAATCTGTCTGTTTTCAGCAATTCCTGCGGTGAGGACAGGTAAGGGAAGTTAATCCTATATATAATTATATGATGGATTTCTTCATTTGAGTAGTTGTATGTCTTACCTGGTTTCCACCAATAGAGGGAGTAAGAGCAGCCTGATGCATACTTACATGTCTTTCAGTACACACGCTCAGTGAAGCCTGGTTCTCCAGAGGTCTCACGTCTCCACTGCAGTCCCTGCCACAATAAGGTAATACAGGGGTCCCACATAGTCTGGGGGTCCCACACAGCTCTGATGAGATTCCTTTTCCCCCCCTGGATTCCAGCGGTCCTCGTGCACGTGTACGAGCGCGCACACGCGCGCCGTGCGCTTCGGGGCTAATGGAGGAGGGGGGAGTGTGGTTGTGAGCTGTGCACGTAGGTGTGCACGGCGCTGTACTGCGCAGGCGCCAGGCGGCAGTTTTAAAAGCCCAGAGCGTCAGGGGGCTGTAAGTGAGAGACACAGGAGCTGTGGGCAGTAAGCATCCCAGGGAATTGGATCCAGGCAAACCTTAGACACCTACTCAGCATCAGGTTGTGCAGTATTAAGCATATATATGTTATTGTGAGACTTTTAGCACAGCAGTGATTGCATTTTGGATTAGTACCTCTGCTTTGTAGCTTAGGACAATGTCTCCTCGTAAGAGGGTCTCAGGGGGAGGTAACAAGGGCACTGGTAAATCACCGCCTAGGTCCAGGGGTTCTAAAAATGCCTGTAAGTTACCATCCCCCCCTGCAAGACTGGAGCCAGCCTCACAGGATGAGTCAGTGCCCCTGTCAGGTTTTGCAGCCTCTCCTAATGTCTCAGCCCCGGTATACGTCACTGAGGACTCCCTTAGGGCTACATTGGAGGATTTTGAAGGGAGAATCATGAATTTTATTTCTGCTTCCCTGAAAGATAGCAGGAAAGGGGGTATATCCCCTCCCTCTGCTGAGATTCCTTTTTCAGATGATTCTTCTGACAATGAGGAGAGATCCCTATCTTGGGACAGGGATCTTGAGCAGTCAGAGGAATCAGAGGAAGAGGAGAGAGCCCCCTCCTCCCAGGCGCTCAGAAAGCAGGTGCAGTATTATACTGAATTGGTGCGTACTACATTCAGAATGCCTGCTGCTGAAGTCGCTACGCCCTCTGTTTCTTCCCTGGGAGTCAGGAAAATCCCACAGGCTGCTTTTTCCTTTCCAATTCATCCCTTAATGGATAAATTAATGTATGAGGATTGGGGACATCCCGATAAACTGTTTGCTCCTCCTAAAAGGTTTTCTATGCATTATCCTCTGGAGGAAAGTTTCACCAAGAAATGGGGGGTCCCATCTGCCGATGCGGCTGTTTCTTGCGTGAATAAAAACCTGACCTGTCCGTTGGATAATGCTCAGGTATTTAAAGATCCAACTGATCTGAAGAGGTTGGAAACATTATTAAAAGTCTCCTTTTCCATGACTGGCGCTGTGGTGCAACCTACAGTCACAGCCGTGGGGTTGTGTCAGTTCCTCAAGGAACAGGTTAAGCAGATGCTTGGCCTCCTTCCCAGTGAGGAAGTGGAGAATTATGCAGAAATACCTCAAATTCTGTGTTTTATGATTGATGCGATTTTGGACTCTGTCCAACAGGCATCTCGTTTGTTTCTCCTGTTGGTACACATGCGAAGGGCCCTGTGGCTAAAGAATTGGGCAGCCGAGCTATCATGCAAGAAGCATTTGATTGGGTTCCCGTTTAAAGGGGAACGTTTGTTTGGAGAAGAATTCGACAAATTCGACCAAAAAATTTCAGGGGGTAAATCTACTCTCCTTCCAGTCAAAAGAAGCAAACGTCCATCATTTAGGCATTCTCAAGCATCAAGCTCTAAGCAGTGGCGACGGTCTTCTCAACCCTCCTCTACAGGAAAGGTTCAGGGCCGAGCCCAGGGGCAGAAAAAGACTTGGGGCGAAAGCCTGCCAAGCAGAGCCCAAAAGCTTCCTTGTGAAGGGGCGCCCCCGCTCGGCCGAGTGGGGGGAAGGCTTCGGCAGTTTGCAGAAGCCTGGCGGGAAGAGATCCGGGACAAGTGGGTGATCTCTTCGGTATCTCTGGGCTACAAGCTAGAGTTTCAGGAGATTCCACCTTCTAGCTTTCTAAGGTCAAGGATCCCCAGGGACCCAGTAAAGCAAAAACCGCTATTTCTGGCCTTAGATCATTTACTATCCCAGGGGATGATAGTAGAAGTGGACCCAAAAGAACAGGGTTCAGGGTTTTACTCGAATCTCTTCACCGTTCAAAAGCCGAATGGAAGTGTCAGACCTATCCTGGATCTGAAGGATCTGAACCGGTTTTTACACATCCGGTCCTTCCGAATGCAGTCAATTCGCACTGTGGTCTCCTCCCTGCAAGGGGGAGAATTTATGGCATCAATAGACATCAAGGATGCATATCTCCATGTGCCAATTTTTCCCGCACACCAAAAGTATCTAAGGTTCGCGGTAGAGCGGCGCCATTTTCAATTTATGGCCTTGCCGTTCGGGCTCGCTACGGCCCCTCGAGTCTTCACAAAGATTCTGGACCCTCTCTTGGCAAACCTAAGAGCTCAGGGTATAGCCGTCATGGCTTATCTAGACGACTTGCTTCTCATGGAGAAAACAGTAGCGTTCCCGAACCTCAATGTTTCCAGAACACTAGAACACCTGCAGCACCTAGGTTGGATTATAAACCTAGAAAAGTCGTCCCTACAACCTGCTACCAGGTTGGAATACCTGGGTATGTTTATCGACACCGCTCAGGGCAAGGTGTTTCTTCCAAGGCCAAAAGCCTTGGTCATTGGGGATCTGGTGCACCTAATTCTGGGCAGGAGATCTTCCCCCGTTCGCTTGTGCATGAGACTGTTAGGGAAAATGGTCGCCTCTTTCGAGGCCGTTCCATTTGCCCAGTTCCACTCAAGGCCTCTGCAAAGATGCATCCTTGCGGCTTGGAACAGGAAGCCCCAATCCTTGGATCTTCCTATGCGTTTATCCCCAGGGACACGCAAGAGTCTCGTGTGGTGGTTACAAACCGAGAATTTGCTGAAAGGCAAAACTTTTCTTCCTCTTCCATGGAAGGTTATTACGACAGATGCCAGCCTGACAGGCTGGGGAGCAGTGTTAGAGGAGACGTGCTCGCAGGGGAGATGGTCTGCGATCGAGAAGCTATTGCCCATAAATGTCTTGGAGATCCGGGCAGTTTACATGGCTCTCATAAAGTGGTCTTCCAGACTACGGGGTCTCCCTGTTCGGGTTCAGTCCGACAATGCCACAGCAGTGGCCTATATCAATCACCAGGGCGGTACCAGGAGTCTGGTTGCGCAAAAAGAGGTGAATTGCATACTTGTCTGGGCAGAAAAGCATGTTCCATGCCTTTCTGCAGTCTTCATTCCAGGAGTGGAAAATTGGCAGGCGGATTTTTTGAGCCGCCAGCGGTTGTGCCCAGCAGAATGGACTCTGCACCCCGACGTGTTTTTGGACATATGTCACAGGTGGGGTACTCCAGATGTACATCTGTTTGCGTACAGGTTCAGAAAACTGGACAAATTTGGGTCAAGAACAAGAGATACACTTGCTCAGGGGTCAGATGCTCTGACAGTTCCCTGGGATCAGTACAATCTGATTTATGCCTTCCCCCCGTGTCCGCTTCTATTGCGGTTCCTGGGAAGAGTCAAAAGGGAGACAAAATCGGTCCTTTTGATAGCCCCGGTTTGGCCCAGACGACCATGGTATGCAGAGATCATGAAGTTGGTAGTAGGCAGGCCATGGATCCTCCCTCTCCGGCCAGATCTGCTCTCACAGGGTCCGATTTACCATCCTGCTTTACACAGTCTGAATTTGACGGTTTGGCTGCTGAGATCCACATTCTGAGAGACCATGGGCTTTTCGGGGCCAGTCCTTTCTACTCTGGTTAATGCCAGAAAGCCGGCCTCCAGGCTTATTTACTACAAAATCTTGAAGGCATATGTTTCCTGGTGTGAACTCAGGAAATGGCTAGAAAGTATGTCATTAGCAGGATCTTGGCCTTCCTCCAGTCAGGCCTAGAAATAAATTTGGCCGTAAGCACTATCAAAGTGCAGATTTCGGCCTTGTCAGTGTTTTTTCAGAAGCCACTTGCATCGCATTCCCTGGTGCGGGCTTTCATCCAGGGGGCTATGCGGATAAGGCCGCCAGTCAAACCTCTGGTATGCCCATGGGATCTGAATTTGGTTCTCTCGTCTTCGCAGGGGCAGCCTTTTGAACCTTTGCATCTGGCTTCATTGGTCCTTTTGACCAAAAAATTGGTTTTCTTGGTAGCCATATCCACGGCTAGAAGAGTGTCAGAACTAGCAGGTCTCTCCATCAAGGAGCCGTATCTAATTATTCATAAGGACCGGGTGGTCATGCGCCCCAACAGGTCCTTTCTACCTAAGGTGGTTTCGGGATTCCATTTGAATCAAGATGTAATCCTACCACCCTTTTTTTCGGACCCACAGTCCGCAGAAGAAGAATCTTTGCACTCTTTGGATGTGGTTAGGGCAATCAGTATCTATCTTCAGGCAACTGCTCAGATAAGGAAAACTGATTGCTTATTTATTTTGCCGGAAGGCCCTAGGAAGGGCCAGGCGGCATCAAAATCCACTTTCTCAAGGTGGATAAGACAGACTATTTCTCAGGCCTATAGTGTTAAAGGGAAAATCCCTCCTTTTCAAGTGAAGGCGCATTCTACTAGGGCTGTAAGTGCCTCTTGGTCAGTGCATCACCAGAAAAAAAAGGGGAAAAAACTGTGCTAAGGTAACACGTAAAAATCAATCATGTGTGATGCCATTGAATAAGAGAAGTTTTACTGCAGCTTAACTGTGTCACATAAATACAGAAAAACAAAACGAAAAATACTAAGCCGCGCTAAATCATATAAACATCAAATTGTGCAACAATAGAAAAATCGTGAACAGTTAGTATCCTCTACACGTAAATTAGTGTACACTTGTATCATAAATAACAAAATACATATATGAATTATAAATGCAAATCACTCATTCCTTGCGGTATAAAGTCACATAACATATGCCTATAATAATATAGGTACTGAAAAAACTCTACACAAAACACACACCCAGTGTATGAACAATGAGTCCGAGTGTATAAATATCACCAGGCCTCCTTGGCTCAGATCTGTAAGGCTGCAACTTGGTCATCAGTCCACACATTCACCAGATTCTATCAGGTGGATGTCAGAGGGCAAGAGGATTTTGCATTCGGGCGCAGTGTACTGCAGGCTGCAGTTTAGGTCCTCCGGCCCATGGCGGTCTATAATTATGATCTGTGTCTCCCTCCCCTCAATCTGAGCATTGCTTTGGGACATCCCACTATGTAATGAGCTCCTGTGTCCCGTGATTTATGATCAAGAAAATAGGATTTTTATATACAGCTTACCTGTAAAATCCCTTTCTTAAAAGTACATCACGGGACACAGGGCTCCCGCCCCTCTTGGGTTTTAAGTGGTTTCCTATTGCTTTGCTACACAACTGAGGTCCCTCCCATATGGGAGGGGTTATATAGGGGAGGAACTCTCCTTAATTGGGGTTAACCAGTGTCCAATCACCAGAGGTGCCTATATAACCCACTATGTAATGAGCTCCTGTGTCCCGTGATGTACTCTCAAGAAAAGGATTTTACAGGTAAGCTGTATATAAAAATCCTATTATATATATATATATATATATATATATATATATATATATATAATTACAATCAATAGTCCATTAATAAATAAAAAGAAATATAAAGTCGATTGCGTTAAAAAAAAAAAATCAGGAAAAAAAACAGTCATCTTGTGTTTGCAATAAATAAAATATCAATAGTTTGTCGTATAAACAGATTTCAGCTGTCCCTTTTAGAAACACAGAGCTTGAGTCAGAGGTGCACAACCCTTGAAGTGTATAATCAAGTAAGCATTTCATATGATGGGTAGTAGTACTAGTCAACACATCTCTGAATGCTTAGTGAAACAGACGCAGAGACGGGCACACTCCAGACAGTCATTTACAGAGTGGTGGTGTACACTAAATAGGATAAACAAGGCTATCTATCACAAATATCCACAGATCTGTTATTGGACTGTGCTGCACTCTTCGTAATGCATTCCAAAATCAAGAGGGAATCAATAGACAGATACATAAAACACACATGTTCAATATTAATGCACATAGGCATATAGCACGCATTATAGTAAATAGATTTCAATCAAGGAATAATAGCGATGTAAACACAAATCATTACTCATTATGAAATGTTGCAGGGATCTCAGCAATAGATGCAATGAACTGTGCACATTTATCACTGCAAACACCCATTGTTTTTTTTATATTTCATTGATGAGATTTCTCTACCAGACATGGGATTGTCACCTAAAATTCTACATTATATAAACTAAAAGAACAATTAAGGAATGAGACTCCCTTGTAATATTTAGGGCACCTAAGACTGTTACATAGTTAGGTTGAAAAAAGAAACAAGTCCATCTAGTTCAACCAATAGAAAAAAAGGAACCAAACTAATAAAAAACCTCCTATACCCACAGTTGATCCAAAAGAAGAAAGTGGACAAAAACCTACCGTATATACTCGAGTATAAGCTGAGTTTTTCAGCCCATTTTTTAGGCTGAACCCCCCCCCCCTTCGGCTTATACTCGAGTGAACCGTAGAGCAGCCGTACCTTTGATTACTAAAACAGCAGGTGTCTCCCGCTGTGTTATGCAGTCTGTTTGGCCGTCCATTGTAACAAAGCCCTGCCTCCTCCTTGTCCGTGATAGATGGAACACTTGATACTGTTGGGAAGCTGTATCAGTGTTCCGTCTATCACGGACAAGGAGGAGGCAGGGTTTTGTTACAATGGACGGTCGAACAGACTGCATAACACAGCGGGAGACACCCACTGTTTTAGTAATCAAAGGTACGACTGCAGATGAGCACAATGAGGCTGCAAATGGGCACAGTGAGGCTGCAGATGAGCACAATGAGGCTGCAAATGGGCAGAGTGAGGATGCAAATGGGCACAGTGAGGCCGCAGATGGGCATTGTTTACCCAATAGCTGCTGCATTTTCCCACCTTAGGCGTATACTCAAGTCAATACGTTTTCCCAGTTTTTTGTGGTAATATTAGTTGCCTCGGCTTATATTCGGGTCGCCTATACTCGAGTATATACTATAATAAAGCGGTGGAAAAAAATTCCCTTCCTGATCCCCCAGGAGGCAATCGGATATTCCCTGAATTAACTATCCTTGGAATTGTTACCTATATACTATATAGTACTACTCAATTGAATGTTATGCATTTAAAATTGCATCCAGCTCCTAAAAAAAAAATGGAATGAGCTGGCCAGAGCCAGTTCTTAAGGGAGTCTATTCTAAATTTTGAGAAATCTCTTTTCCTCCAGATGTAAAGATTGCCCCCTTGCCCTCTGTAATGACCTGAAAGTGAATAACTCAACACCCAGTTCACTGTATGGACCACTTATGTATTTATACATGGTGATCATATTTGCCCTTTATTGCCTCTTCCCCCTTAATCTTTCCTCGTAGCTGAGCTCCTCCATGTCTCTTATTATTTTTGCTGCCCTTCTTCTGCACTTTCTCCAGTTCCCTGATATGCATCCAAAATACATGTGATATATAAGGCACCTGAATAAACCTGTAGCGTTTACCCATGAAAAGGGGCCACTGAGAATATGCCTAGGTTCACCTAAACAGTACAGAGGTTGCCATTCACATAAACACAGTCTTACACACACTGACAATTAAGGCTCAGTCTAGGGGATGTCTTCACAGTATTTATTGCAGAAGAACTTCAACAGTAGAGGGTTTTTAGGCTCACAGGATACTCCAAAATGATCAGTAGCAACAATAGGAGGACAAACTTCTCTGTCTAATCTTCTTTTTTTTGGAGGTAACAGGGAATGACCAGCATATGTAGGATCCTGCAGCAGTAGTCCACAAAGCTAATTCTGGCGCTTAATTTTCTTATAGCGCTCACACAGCTATAAATTCCACACAAGATCTTTACTCACAGTGTCCCAGGAGCTGTCTGCCACTCAGCATCCATAGGCAGCTCCTCAATGAGGGAAACAAAAGATCTTTCTCCAGATCTTGATTTCAGAATAGTGTCCCGCAGCAAATAATCCTAGCTATCTTTTGCAGGCCCTCAGCCAAGCTCCTGCTGAGGCCAAAATTGCAATCTCTGCCTCACTAACTCTCTCCCAGGGGCAGCAGCCCCACAGGAACTGGAACCCTCCTGGAGAGGAAAGAACACTCTGCTCTGGCCTTCTGCACCTTTATCACCTCCCCAGCCACCATCTGGGTGTCTCCTTACAGAGATCAGTTGGTCATGATAAATGTTCAACTGATCATTTGAATTTTTCACCCTTTGCTCTGGAAACTTCTTTTCAGAGGCAGGTGGGAGTAATCAAACTCTCAGCTCAGGAAACCCTGACCTTACTTACACAATAAATCACTGCTTTTGGGTGAACTGTATCTTGAATCCCTCTTCCTGATAGTGGAGGTGTGATTAAAATGTATCATAGCCTAAAAAAACCTTTTATAGACCATACCCAGGAAACCCTTGGATTTCTAAACCAACCAGCTAAAGCTGACCATACACTATGCAATCTAACTATATAAAATAGGTGCAGCACTAAGAAATGTCCATAGATTGATCATCGATTGAAAGTAATAATGGTAAGGGCCATAGAATACAGCAGAAAAACGTAAAGAAGAAACTCGCCACCACCAGCACCCAGACACACTACCTCTTACCCTCCTCTTTGGACCATTATTACAGGCATCAAATAAGCATTGCATAGAAGAGGACAACTTCAAGCAGCAATAAATGATCGGACACCAGCAGATATAGCAGACTGGAAGCAGGATGGATAACACTCTCCACACTCGATCCCCATTTTAACAACGTTGTGAGTGCATGTGAGTGCAATATAGTGTTTTCTTACTAATACAGCATTTTATAAAGCTTACTGCACTATGAGGAACATTTAATTTTATTACATGGGCCAAAATATGTACATGGATTCAACATTGTGAAAACGGGGATCGAGTGTGGAGAGTGTTATCCATCCTGCTTCCAGTCTTCTATATCTGCTGGTGTCAGATTGTTTATGGCTGTTTGAGGTTTTCCTCTTCTATGCAATGCTTATTTGAACCCAATTTTTCCAGTGACGAGAACTAGCCCAGCAGTCTAGCTGCTGTTTCGGGTCCTCATTGGATAGATTGATAGCAGCAGCCATTGGCTCCCGCTGCTGTCAATCAAATCCAGTGACACGGGAGTCGGGCCGAGTCCTGCTCTCTGTGTCAATGGACATAGCTATCAGTATCTTTTTGCAAATGAGGTTTCAAGAACTGGACACAGTATTCTAAATTAGATCCTCTAAGCTGCAATATATTAAGTTTGTTGTTTTGGTTTTGATACCCTTGGTACTGAACCAACAAAAAGTTCCAATAATCCAGTTCCCTGCTCCTAAGGGGCCCCTCCTATCTACGAATATGTATCAGCTTTGTTGTATATATTGGTACTTATTCAATAAAACCACACAGGAGCAAAGCTCAAAGTACCAGGTGTTTCACTTCTAGCAACCCATCAGAATTCAAAGCAAAGTGAATGATTATGGGTAACTCTTGGTGACCAAACTTGTACAGTCTCCCCCTTGCAGTACTTGGTTCAGAAAAAGCTTAAATGGGAACATTTAAGCTTTTTATGAACCAAGTACTGCAATAAGGAGCTAAAGGCTAAAGTACCTAAAGTATAGTGGAGAACCAGGGGAGACGGGATTAAGAAAGAGATGGGAAGCTTGGGAAAAATACCAACAAACCCCAAGATTCGTCGTAAGGATGACCGAAACGGTGGATTGAAGAGGTGGTTCATGTGCTTAGAGGAGAGACCAGGGGGGTGATTGGGAGGTAGGGTGGGTAAATGTTTTCCTTTTTTTGCTGTATAAGAATGATCAAAGGAAGGAGATAAATGAAAAAAAAAAATAAAAATATCCCACACAGAGATACAAGATAAACGCTACTATGATGTTGAATAGACTCGGGGCTACGATGAACGTATAAGTTGATTTGGGGCTCCCCGAACGTGTTCACTGATGTGGCAAAAAAAAAAAAAAAACCCTTAAATGTTTGTAAGGGTGTCAGGTATAGGGTTTGCATCATATTAGTCCCAAACCCACTATGAGGAAGTAGGTTAGGTGTTGGATAATTGCAGCTCCATGTTTCTAACAATTTATATTATAATATATATTTTTTTACACTGTGTTTCTGTTGCCTCTGTTCCTTGGGCAGTTAGCTCTGCTGGCCTCTCTATAGAAAACTCCTGTCCTATACCCAGGAACAGAAAAGTTGGTTTCAGTCAGCAGGATTTAGGCACTGTTGCAAAACCATGGCGTATTGCTACCAATAAGGCAAAACTGGTGAAGAGATTAAAGCTGAACTCAATGAAAAAAAACATCCATTGCAGTGGGCTCCCCCTCACTGCAGGAGTTGCCAGTTAAAATGATTTTACTTACCTAAAATAATCCCTCTCTCCCCCAGAAGTCAGTATACGACTCTTCTTTCTGTTGTTCTGGGCTGCGGTCCTGTAGACGGTTTCTCGGCATTCTCCCATACAATGCAGGGCTATTAAACCTGCATTGTACTTGATTATGTCAAGATGCCTGCAACTGCTGGAACACCATAGAGTACAGGTTGTGGGGGGTGGCCTTATAGCATGGAGGGAACCCTACAGAAGTGAAGGAGTCAGTAAAAATCTTTTAAACTTGTGCCCTAGGTATAAATTAGCACTTAACTCTTGAATTGCTGGGGTAGTCCCACTGCAAGGGTGATTGTTTGTTTTCCCTGAATCTTCAAAAGTTGACCCGCATTTAAACAATTGCATGGGAACTGAGTGCGCCACGTTGGCAATTAAGCAAATTGTTGCTTCTGTGCGTCCTGTCCTGTATTTGGAACCCAATTCCAACAGTTTTCAGTACTGAAAAATGTACAATATACTTTATCTTGTTTATCATTCAAATAAATACATTTACATTGAAACTGTGACTGTGTCTCAAACAATATCTACGTCACATTTTTTTTTTTTAAATTTATGCTGTTGTTGTCAAGTATTCATCTGTAACAGGAAGCCATAAGAAGTCAGTTTGTTGCTGTTCAGTGCTTGAAAACCAGAGATAATCATTCAAAATAGCAGTGCTCCGAGTGAATTTTAGGGGTTACTTGAAGGGTTCATTTAGATTATGGTTATCATTAAAGTTCAAGTGTAGGGTTAAATTTCAGCAGGTTTAGTGTTAAGCAATGTTTTAAAATAAAGGTTAAAAGTTATAGGTTAGGTCAGTGTTTCTCAACTCCAGTCTTCAAGGCACCCCAACAGGTCATGTTTTCAGGATTTCCATTAGTTTGCACAGGTGATTTGATCAGTTTCACTGCCTTAGTAATTACCACATCCATTTCATCTGAGGGAAATCCTGAAAACATGACCTGTTGGGACGCCTTGAGGACTGGAGTTGGGAAACACTCGGTTAGGTTTTTGGGGTGACATGTTAAGGAATGGCTGATTGTAGGGGTTATGAATTGGGTGACAGGGGTTTAAGTGTTAGGGCATGTTTAATAGATAGGTTAGGGGGTTAGAGTTTGAGACCTTATGCTTTTTTTTTTTACTTTTTTTTTTTTTTTGATGTCAAAACTCTGCCAGAAACATCTCCATCTTTGAGTTCTCAGTGCTGAAAAATGTTGTATCGAGGAAACCAATGTATCAAGGGGGTACGTATATTTAGAAATCCAGGGTGGAAAAAGCTCAGGTAGGCTAGACCATACACTTTTATATAGGGAGGGAATATTATGTGACACCATGACACCAAAGGGAGGAGGGGTGCCCATATTGTTAACACTCCAGGAGGGTGTGGGGGTGTATTAGGGACAGAAGGATGCAGAGATTACCCTCAGCTACAGTACATTGGCTCCTATCAGAAGGATGGAGAGAGGGGCTGGGGAATGTGAGGCAGTTGCTTGGCTACAGTAATAAAGGCACATTAGCATGATGGAGTGTAGAGAGACAGAGAGAGTGTAATGTATGTTCTAGTGTGTGTCTGGGTGAATGAGGAGGACCCTCTCTCTTTCTCTCACTGTTCAGTTAATCCTTCTGTCAGTTGATGTTAAGGCAGCATTTTAAGCACTGGATGGAGAAAGGAAGAGGCACAGATTAGCAAGGGAAGCGCAGAATCACTGGGAAGACCTGGAACAGAGAGCAAAGCTTGTTTTCAGCACCAAGGAGAGAGACACCAAAAAAAAAAAAACACATAACAGCATCAACAGCTATTCCTGTGTGCTTGCTGCATCCACAGCTCGGAGCCTCAGTACAGCTTGGAAGGCCAGGGGGGGTGCTCATTCAGAGACTTCGAGAGGAGCTTTCCATCCTCCAGACAAGCAGCAACAAAGAATCTTTGCTTGGGAAGTAGGGCTCATCTTTCTTCTCCGCCAATGCAAAAGGAAATATGCAGTACATTTTTGCCTTCTTCTGCACCAGCTTTATAGGGGCAGTGCTTGGGGTCAATTTCCCCAATTTTCCAAACATTATTCAGATCGGTAAGTACCTGAAGCCTGTTTTTTTTTTTTTTTTTTTTTTATTGAGGGGAAGGGGGAGCGACTTTCACAGCTAAAGGGTTACTGGCTTATAATGCTCCATTATATGGGTTTAAAGGGGTTCTTTGGAAATTGTGAAGGGCCACAGGCACTAGGAGATATTACAAATGTGAGTTGCTTGGGGTCAATTGCCCTAATTTTCAAAACATTACTCAGATTGGTAAGTACCTGAAGCATTTTTTTATTTATTCATGAGGGGGAGGGGGAGCAATTTTGGCAGCCAAAGGGTTACTGGCTTTTAATGCTTCATGTCACAGGTTTAAAGGGGTTCCATGAAAATTGACAAGGGCCACAGGCACTTGGAGATTTTACAAATGTGAGATGATGGCTCAAAGACTGTCATGCATTGTGTCTGGGGTGATGCACTCCTTCCAGCATGTTACAAAGTTTCAGTGACCTAGGCCAGTGGGGCAACATGTGGCTCTCCAGTTGGAGTGGAACTACAAGAATTAGCCTGCTGTACCAGCTGGGACATGCAGTTCCACCCCAGTTGCTTAGCTGCTCCTTAAAGCGTTAACGCAGTGTTGAAAGCAACCATATTGTACACAGTGCAGTAACCCATAGCAACCAATGGCGTTTTAGTTGACTGCGGTAACATCGGTGAAGGGGAATTTCTGATTGGTGGGCAATTTCTGATTGGTGGGCAATTTCACTTTGCACATCGTTATTGCTCTTTGCCCTGCATAGTGGGATAAACCCAAATGTCTCAGTTATGAGCAATCAGTTCCTGTTCTGTTTATCCTAATGTGTCAACATCTCATACCTTTACTCCCCTCCCTTCACAGAGCACATTCCTACCTGACTCCACTCCGCTCTGTGCAAGTACATCCATTCTCCCCTGAACCTTTAAATTCTATTACATTTGAATAAAGCATTATTATTGTGGAATTTCAAGCTCCTTAATCAACGACTCTCTCCCTCCCACCCCCACTTGCCATGCATCATTAACCCATTAGATGCTGAGGTTGGGGAGGCGTTAGCTGTTCCAGGCTCGGCGATGCTCAGCAGCTGTAGATCCTTGTCAATAGGGTCACTCATTCACCACCATTATATAAGGATAGGTGGAAGTGACAGCCTTTGTTCTCATTTATCAGTTCCCCTTTGATACCCCTGGGAGACACTGACCTGTCTCTAGTGAAAGAGGAGAATTAATTGAATGTACACAGATGTGATCTATACCTCTAGCCAAGATGTGCCTGTGTGACATTTGCCGAGATAGGAGCACAAATATGTGCAATCTTTTCATGCTGTAAATGTTACAGTATAGATCTGTGCTGCACGGGGAATGAAACATGCTCACATATGCATCTGCTTTAATAATTGATACACATAAGTATATGTATGTATGTGTATACGTATGCATACATCAATGCGTTTGTGCATATGAGCAAATCAATATCACATATTATCACTTACATGTATTATTACCTATGTACATTATTACATCATATTACTTAGGAACATTGCTGTATGCTGTTGAGTAATGTATTAAGCATACAGCGGTATCTTCTTCATACTAAGCCTTTTGCGTAATATTTTGTATGCACTAAGACTTAATAGGAATATAATACTTCTCTTATGTTACTAACAGCACTATCTGCATTTAATATGAAGGGCCCCTTTACAGTGTTACATGTTAACTCGTTATTGTGTCAAAAGGCCTAGACAAAATTCATTGTAGCCATTACGAGATGTTTGTCTCAGTGAAAAACGCAGTTTTCTATACTAGCAATTTGGAGTTCCTGGTTTTCCATAACAGAATTGCTTGTATTTACATTTTGCTATTGGTTTGGATAATGTGTTTTCATTATCAGTTGTTAGACCTGGTGTCTCATGGTCAAGCTTTCTGTCAATGTAGGGTCTACGATCCATGTGCATTGCATTTAAACAATTGCATGGGAACTGAGTGCGCCACGTTGGCAGTTGGCAGCAAATTGTTGCTTCTGTGCGTCCTGTCCTGTATTTGGAACCCAATTCCAACAGTTTTCAGTACTGAAAAGGGTACAATATACTTTATCTTGTTTATCAATCAAATAAATACATTTAAATTGAAACTGTGATTGTGTTTTAAACAATATCTACATGCATAATTTTTTTTCATTTATGTTGTCATTGCCAAGTATTCATCTGTAACAGGAAGCCATAAGAAGTCAGTTTGTTGCTGTTCAGTGCCTGAAAACCAGAGATAATTATTCAAAATGGCAGCGCTCTGAGTGAATTTTATTTTATAGGGTCACTTAAAATTGGACACAGAGATATTTTATCAGAAATATGTTATTTTATCCAGTTAGGGAACTGCAGTTTTTTTCTTCCCCAGATGGACTGCATTACATTTTCATTTTTAAGAATTTAAAAAATATGATATATTTGTCTATTAAAGTGTATGCATATACTATATATACTATATATATATATATATATATATATATATATATATATATATATATATATATATGTGTGTGAATTGTCAGTATGTTTGCCATCTTGCGTAGTAACTGTATTCAGTTTTCTTAAGGAAATAATTTTTTGCAAATCTGTTGCAATTTTTTTACCTGGAGATCTTGCCAGTAATAGCACTTCCTGTTTATAGCTGACAATGCTAAGCCACGACCTCTCAATTAGTAAGCAGCATGGTGAACCTGTACACTTGCACAGCAAGCTCCTTCAGCTTGGCATCAGGTCTTTCAGATAGGCAATATTGTCTCACCAGGAGTTAAATTGTGAGAGTAAAAAACAATATTACACTTTGGGTTGGGGGGGGGGGGGTACAATAACCCCCTTCATTTAAGATGTCGTATTTATTTTCCAAGGTGGTAGAGCAATGGTGAAAAGTATTATTGCTTTATTTTTTGCTGGAATTTTTGTTCTTGTATTAGCCACACTGCAGTCCTCCAGCTTTCTCTATCCTCTGCCAGTCACACTGCATCAAGCTCATTGTCTACGCTGGCTTCCCATCTTAAGGGGTTTTTCCTTCCAGCCACCTGTGAGCGATATCTGAGCATAGCTCTGGGAAAGCAAATTTCTCTTTTTGCCAGAACCTTACAGGAAGTCTCTAGGTAATCCTTTTAGGATTTAACGGACCGATTCTGGTGGGAAAGCCAGATACGGGTTTCTTATCGAAGGATGTTCAAAGCGCAGTAACACATAACAGCCAATCAAAATTAACCTTACCCTCATCCAACTACAGAACATTGATTGTTTGGTACATTTTCTTTGCTGTTGGCCCTACCCTTCTTCCATGAACCCAATAGCACCGAAAAATATAAATATACCTAAAGACGTACACAAGTAAAGAGACAAATCTTTTCTTTTTCACCATTTTTTAAAACTTTTTATTTTTATTTATTGGACTCCCAGCATCTGGGTTTAATCAGTAATGTAATGGTGGTATGCAGGAAATGTCAGCAGCCAATCAGCAATCGTATTTTTTTGACCTGAGAAAGAAGGTATTTTGCACATCATCACCGAAAAATATAAATATACCTAAAGACATACACACGTAAAAAGACAAACATTTTATTTTTTAGCATTCTTTAAAACTTTTTATTTTTATTCTATGGACTCCCAGCATCTGGGCTTATTCAGTAATGCAAAGGTACTATGCAGGAAATGACAGCAGCCAATCAGCAATCTTGTTTTGCTGATCTGAAAAAGAAGGCGTTTTGCAGATCATCATTGCTCCTTGTCTTCAATAAATAATCCAGAGAGTAGCTTTTCATATCTACCTTCGTATTAGCTATTTCAATAATGGAGCATGAAGATGTAAGCTGATATGCAAATTCCAGCTACTGTTAGTAACCAATCTGAGTTATTACTGAAATCAGATTACTGAAGGATGACCTCTGATTGGACGCTGTGACTTCCGAATTTTCCTAAAAGGCACTTGCTAAAAAAGAATCACAAAGTAAGGAGAAAGAATATACAATCAATCCTGAAAGCAAAAAAAGACAGTTTTTAGTTTTGGTATCTGTTTTCTAAAATCTAAAATTTAAGACTTTAAGATTTTTTAAACTGTTTTTATTTTTTTGGTCAATAAAAAATCATTTAAAGTCATAGCCAACAATGCTATGTTGGATAATTAACTTACATTTCCTTACAATTCATTGGTATTCAATGCGTCATTAAATTGTCAGTGTTCCTCTTTAGTATGATATTTCTGATAGGAACACAAGTATTCTTGTCATTGTTATTATTTTACAATAAATGACTATGGCTTTCAGCAATATCTTGGAAACCAGATGCCAAAAAGGAGATGTATTATTCGTATTTGTCAAGATGTGAGGAATTGACTGTTCTCTCACTATTGGGGAATTACATCTTAAAGCAAGTTGGGAGTTGTAGTTGCTTAGAGGGTGCTGGGTTGATAAAGGTATGTTCATTCTCCAGGCTTATCTGTAATGTTCAGATTCACATGGATATAGTTTACAGTCAATGCAACCATGACAAGCTTATGTTGCATCTCTTTACAAAAACTGTAAGTACAGAAAAATACCTTTTGATCCTGCCAGAAATCCAATGAGCTCATAATTTTCCATTTGAGTTGACAACTCTGCCCCTGCTGAACTTAAATCCTAAAGCCCTACTTCAGGAAAGTTATGAACCCACCTCCCTCTAACTCATACTACAAGGATTTTTATTTTTATTACCTGGGGAGGCAAGGTATACTCAATCCAGGTCCCTCGACAACACAATTTCCAGATGTGAGGGACCGAATGCTACAAATGTACCTGAAACAGCCCCCCATGCACTCTGCTGTTATTCTTCTTCTGGATACCAAGGAATCCTTATGGTATGGAGAAGAGGGAAGGGAGGTGTTGAGTTCTGTATTCCAGCATAGGGCAATTGCATAGGAAGGATGTCAGTGATGTAATCTCAAATCAGTTTTAATGCACCCTAAGTGTACTTCTATCAATGCACACTTTGTAAAGCAATATCATGCTGGGGTTTAGAGGCATACCATGGGAGTCACGTCACCAACACTAAAGTGTTTCATTGTTGAACGTGTACACAAATTTTAAATGTGCTTGGGAAAACTCATAGGTCTGAACAAGCCCTAAAGGGTTGATACACCCTGTGTAACCCTATTATACTGCCTATCTGACTTATACTTCTCTACCCCTTCAATTATTTAAGTGACTTTCGGGCAGAGTTTATCCTTTAATCTAGACCTTACCTCGCTTCAAAAATTGCCGGGCTGGTGAATGACCCAATAAGTTCATAAGAGTGAGCGATTGCCACCAGTACCATTACCCTACAAATGGATATTAGTGTTCTGAATAATTCCAGCAGTCGGCTCACTCTTTTTCCCTTTTCCACCTTCAGTTTAGCTTGGTTCTGTGTGTAAAAGAAACGTGTTGATAAGACGCATTATCGAGCTTGGCTTTGGTGGAGAAAGTAATTTGTGTTTCCAGTGTAGAAGCATGTCCGCAGTAGAGGAGACATACAGATGCCCTGTGGCATACTGCCTCATGCATTATTTCATGTTTCCAGTCAACGATTGGGAAAGAAAATCACTCGCTTTTTTTCTATTGCTAGTGAAAAATATTCTGTTTCGGAATCTGACAGTAAGGCATTTCCTGAATTGTATGTTGATTTTTTTTTTTTTTTAATTTTCCTGGATGTGTCAATTTTTTTGTGAAGATATAAATAAGTTAGTGATGTACACATTTATTCTAGGGCTACTTTGAGTAAAAACTAATTATCTAACCAGTGTAAATCTAAATTATGAGAGAAAAATGGGACACCAGAAGAAATCCCTCAGAAATATTGGAGGAACACAAAATATAACAAGTTGGAACTGGGCCCAGGACCTCAGTCAGTACTGCAAAGCACTACACAGATTATGTTCCTGATAGGTAGTTAAATTAGATAGATAGATCTGCTGGGGTCATATGCTAGATAGTATGGGTCACTTTCTTACCCTGTGCTATAAAACGTACTGTCACTGAGGGCAATGAGCAGCAAATGGGTGAAGAGTACAACACTATGGCTTCCATTTAACCCTCTCGGGACTATGTATGGTGCCACACAACATGCACGATTTCATCAATGATGATGGTGGAGAAGGGACTTCATCTTACTGTGTTGCTTTGTTTTTAGTAGTTAGGACATTGCTTTCCTGGGTAACACTAGTAGAGAGCCAATCGTGCGAACTATCCAGCCTAATGACTTAAAAAGATTAAATGTGTAAAGCAAACACCAGTTATCCTAAATTATTTAAATTAAGGCTGGCTTTTAACCTTATCTATGATCACTTAAAGTGTATCTACAATATATGCAAAACTTTCTTTTGTTTTGGATAGAGTGGAAAAATAATAGAACTGTTTGGATTCCCCCAAAGTTGTGCAAGCGCAGAACACACTCTGACCTGGATGAGTGACATGAGTTGCCATGGTGCGAATGGGCTGGCTGCCAGCACCATAACAACTAATGATGTTCTAGGGCAGGATGCATGGAATTAATTATTGCTTTGGTGTTGGTGGCTAGCCCGGTCACACCAAGACAACACTTGTTGTTAATCTAGGGCAGACTGTATGTAGGACTACCCCCAGCATTCACAATAAGACAGAAGTCTGCCTCTTTCCAACCTCATCTACCTCCTGTCTTTTGCTGTGCCGCTGGAGCCAAAAGGTAGGGTTCTGATAAGAGTGGTGACTGTGTGGTTGAGGGGCTCTTTCATTTGGAGCTCTGTGATTTAAGGTTCTATGATAGGGTTGACAGAGAGATTGAGGGCTCTTTGATGGGGGGGATTGTGTGATTAGTAGGGTGGGTTCTATGATGGAATTATGGGGGAACTTCATGATTGGAAGGCCCTGTAACAAGGGGATTCTGATGTAATGAGAGAAGTCTTTGACTCTTTGGGGAAGGGGGGCTCAAATGTGTAGTGGGGGCCTCTAATTTATAGGGGGCTCACTCTGCTATAATGGGCATACCTCTGATGTTAAGGGGGGCTTCTGATGTGATGAAAGAAGTCTTTGACTGGGGGACTCTTTGGGGAAGGGGGGCTCAAATGTGTAGTGGGGGCCTCTAATTTATAGGGGGCTCACTCTGCTATAATGGGGATACCTCTGATGTTATGGGGGGCTTCTGATGTCATGAAAGAAGTCTTTGACTGGGGGACTCTTTGGGGAAGGGGGGCTCAAATGTGTAGTGGGGGCCTCTAATTTATAGGGGGATCACTCTGCTATAATGGGGAGACCTCTGATGTTATGGGGGGGGGGCTTCTGATGTGAAGTTCATTTCATCAAGGCAGCTGGCTCTGGCTCAGGTTTCCCATTGATCAGTAACATTTATGTTTTTTTAAATTTTAGACTGGGCTGCCTCAAGATTTTTCATACTTTAAAGGTTGCTACAACTGAGAAAAAAAACATTGAAAAAGCTGGATTAGACCCCTATTACTAACCTCTGAGGTTCTGTTGGAGAGATTATTTCACTTTCTGCTTGATAAGAAGGTTGTTCCAAGGACAAGAAATGAGAGGACATTCCCCAGAAGCAGAGATGTAACTAGAATCTTCAGGGCCCTGGTACAAGAAACCATGAAGGGCCCCCACCAGGGGCATTGCTAGGTCTACAAAAGATCTCGGGCTAGGGCCCATAGCAGTGTAGCAAGTAAAGAAAGTCATACGCTTGGGCGGGCATACACGTATACAATATACATGTGTGTGTGTTTGTATTTATTTATATAAAACATCTTTACATATCTGAGTGTAGATCCCCCTTACATCAGGGTCCCCAGAGATCCCCCACTTACATCAGGGTCCCTAGAGCCCCCCTCATTGCATTAGGGTCCCCAGAGAGCCTCCCCTTACATCAGGGTCCCCAGAGAGCCTCCCCTTACATCAGGTTTCTCAGAGAGCCCCCTTTACATCAGGGTCCCCAGAGAGCCCCCCCTTACATCAGGGTTCCCAGAGAGCCTCCCCTTACATCAGGGTTCTCAGATAGCCCCCCTCGTTGCATCAGGGTCCCCAGAGAGCCCCCCCTTACCTTAGGGTCCCCAGGGAGCCTCCCCTTACATCAGGGTTCTCAGAGAGCCCCCCTTACATCAGGGTCCCCAGAGCCCCCCTCATTGCATCAGGGTCCCCAGAGAGCCCCCCCTTACATCAGGGTCCCCAGAGAGCCTCCCCTTACATCAGGGTTCTCAGAGAGCCCCCTTACATCAGGATCCCAAAAGAGCCTCCCCTTATATCAGGGTCCCCAGAGAGCCCCCCTTTACATCAGGGTCCCTAGAGAGCCTTTCCTTACATCAGGGTCCCCAAAGAGCCTCCCCCTTACATCAGGGTCCCCAGAGCCCCCTCATTACATCAGGGTCTCCAGAGAGCCCCTTCCTTATATTAGGGTCCCCAGAGAGCCCCCCTTACATCAGGGTCTCCAGAGAGCCCCCTTCTTACATCAGAGTCCCCAGAGAGCCCCCTCTTACATCAGGGTCCCCAGAAAGCCCCCCTTACATCAGGGTCCCCAGAGAGCCCCCTCCTTACATTAGGGTCTCAAGAGAGTACTCTCTTACATAAGGGTCCTCCGAGAGCACCCCCTTACATCAGGGTCCCCAGAGAACACCCTCCTTACATCAGGGTCTCCAGAGAGTCCCCTCCTTACATCAGGGTCCCCAGAGAGCACCCCTTGCATCAGGGTGTCCAGAGAGCCCCCTCCTTACATCAGGGCCCCCAGAGAGCCTCCCCTTATATCAGGGTCCCCAGAGAGTCATCCCCCAGATATCAGGGTCCCCAGACAGTGCCCCCATATATCAAGGTCCCCAGAGAGCCCCTCCCTTACATCAGGGACACCAGAGAGCCCCCCATATATCAGGGTCTCCAAAGAGCCCCCCTCTTACATCAGGGTCCCCAGAGAGCCCCCCTTGCATCGGGTTCCCCAGAGGGCCCCTTCCTTACATCAGGGTCCCCAGAGAGCCCCCCCCCCTTACATCAGGGTCCCCAGAGAGCTCTCCTTACATCAGGGTTCCCCTTACATTAGGATCCCCAGATAGCCACTCCCCCTTCCAGAGGTTCCCATGTACCTGGCTGGTCTCCACTGTCTGTGCACCTCCCAGCACAGGGGGAGGCAGGAGGGAGCGATCGCCAGCTCTATGGTGCCTGTGGACCACACTATCTCCCTGGGGCTTGTAGTTCTCCTCCCAAGTTTATACAGTGGAGAGGGGAGGAGCCTCTGACCCGAGCAGCTATCAGCAACAGTGTACAAGCAGAGAGTTGACTCACTTGTACACTGAAGCGTGAAACTGATATGTGTCCAGGTCAGAGGTCCCTCCCCTCTCCACTGTATACACACGGGAGGAGAACTACTAGCCCCGCGGACACCATAGAGCTGCCGATCCCTACTTCCCCCACTGCATCCCAAACTGAAAGCCAGAGGTGCAGGGGGAGATGCTGGGTCTTGGGGCCCCCCACAGGGGCGGAACGGCAGGGCCCAGACATAAGTACGGCTGCTGCGATCATGAAAGTTCCACCACTGCTCAGAAGTATAAATGCTTTGTTTAAATTAAATAGGGGATACTAGAACAGGGTGGCAATCAGATGCAAAGTCAGTGAGAAGGGTGATGTAAGAGGGACCTTAACCTGAGCTTTCGTCACTCACGGCAAAACAATAGGATAGCTTTAGTAGTGGCTCCACTGGCAGCACATAGTTCCCTTCATTCTACTACAACTCCAGAGCAGTGAGGGAGTGTGAGGCAGGTAAATGAAGGTAGGCAGTTGGTAGGGTCGGCATAACAGTAACCAGTAGCAGTTTGCTACATATGACCAAAGCACAGATGTCCTGTTAACAGAGACTAAGATATACTTTTAGCTAAAGAAACATACAGGATAAGGAACAAATGTGGAGTTTGGTGATCCACAACATCTTAAAGATAGATAGATATTTATTATGGAGATCTGTTAATTCTCTAGTCATCTAGAATAATCAAAACAGATTATCTAGTCTTGCTAGTTTATCTATGGCCTCAGAGCAATAGGAAAAATAGAAGTTTGTCTACTCATAAGTCTTTGGAATTCCTTGCTTGGGTATGTCACTAAAGCTTTAACATATGATGAACATTTGTAATTTGCAAAAGAACTAAAGAGCAGTAAAAATGGTTCACTGAATGTACACAAATAGCTATGTTTAATGGCATTTGTATCTTTCATTAGTTTGTAGATATTTCCACTGTGTTCTTTTAGGGAACCATGCATCTTTCTCATCAATGGGGTTTACTCTAAAACCAGCCATAGATGGATCAAAATTCAGTTGGTTCATAAGAAATCAGCCAAATTTCAAACTTTGCATGAGCAAGCTGGTTCTACAGAGGCATTCAGTACAATCAGGCTGTGTTTTTCTTCTTTTTCGTATGATCCCTGCCAGTGGCTGTAGCCGCAAGCAGTGATCATTGTATTCTGACAGCTGGGAAACCTCCCACTGTAAGAATACAATAGCACAGCAGAAGGGATTCCCACATCAACATTGACTGTGTCGATGGGGGAATCAAGCCATGTTCTTTCCTTCAACCTGTGGTTGAAGGAACAATACTGCCTTAGGCTTCTGACCGTCACCACAGCTGTATTGTTTTTCCTATATAGTCATGCAGGTCGGCAGCTCCCCCCCCCCCACCCCATTAAATCTGCATGTGTGACTCTTTAGATGCTCTGCATAGCCACTGATAATCTGAAGATCTGAATACAAAATTGTTCTTCCATGTTCAGCTCAGAAAAACCTACTGAATACAGATCCACAAAAATAAATATTAACTGTACAAGGAGTTGAATTAAATCATGACTTTTTTATGAAAAATAAAAAAAGTCACATAACTTGTGAGGAAATACTGTCAGGATTCTAGAAGTAGTTAGTGTAGGGGTAGAGGAAAAAGGTGACACAAGACAACTGGTCTAGCATGTAGGAAATATAGGTTGGACCCTATTCAGTTAGACAAACAATGATGATATTAAAAAAAGGGACATTCAATTAACAGGGATATGATTTCCTTGAATGTGGTCCATATAGTTAACTCTGTGGAATGTTGCGCACTTTACGATCAACTCAATAGATTGCTTCAATAAAGGACTGCATATGTTACTAAATGCAAAAAATATAACGGCTATTAACATACTAAAAACATATCTTTGTAGAATATTGCTTTAAGGAGTACGTGATTGTCTTTAGCGATCGGGCAGGATGTTTTTTCCATGTTGGGCCACACTTTTTTTTTGCCTTCTTCTGGATCAGCTGTGTGTTTAGGGATCAAAGGAAGCCAAATTTATTTATTTTTTATTTGAGGGGGGTTGAGCTTGACAGATATCTGTCTTTTAGAACATAACACTATATGGCCAAACATTTGTAGACACTGGACCGTCATATTGCTAAACGAGCTTGTTGGACATCCCATTCCAAAACCATGAACATAGCAACCCTCACTCTCCTGGAAAGGTTTTCCGTAAGATTTTTCAGTTTAACTGGGAATTTGTATTTAATCAACCAAAATAGCATAAGGTCAAGTACTGATATTGAACAAGAAGACCTATCCTGCAACTGGCGATCCAATTCATCTCAAAGATGTTCAGTAGAGTTGAGGTCAGGGCTCTAGACAGGCCACTAAAGCTCTACACCAAACTCATCAAACAAAGTCTTTATGAAGCTGGCTTTGTGCACAGGTACACAGTCATACTACAACAGAAAAGGTCTGTAAGTGCTCAATTGTCTTAAATGTCTTCGTATGCTTCAGCATTAACAGAACCTTTCACTGAAAACACATAAACTTAATCATTTGGAGGGATGCCCACATACTTTATGTCATATATGTAGGTGTGATGGTCAGGTGTCCACAAGTTAGGCTATATAGAGTATGTAACTACATGATACACCCCCTTCTTTTTTTTTTTAACAAATCAGGAGTGCTTTATTGAGCAACAAAACAATACAGGAGAGATAGTCTCATAAATAAGAGAAGCTGTCATACATAACAGACAAGTAATAATAAGACAGTAAGACCCAACTATACAATGCAATGGAATGTATTCCACATACACTAGCATACAGGGCAATGACTCTCAACACTAGCGTATTAACGTATGAGACAAAGAAGAACACCTGTTACCAAAAACAAAAGTAACATTTGAGGCAGGCAAGAAGAGAGCAAAAAAGGAAAGATGAGGGGGAGAAAGGGAATGAATGAGAGTAAAAGAGAAAGGAGGGAGAAAAGGGCTAGGGTGAGAGATGGAAATAGTTAAACGCATCTTAGCCCGAGGTCCAAGGTGACCAAACGTTATCATATTTCCAGGAACTGCCTTGATTGATATAAGTAAGTTTATGCATAGGCAAGACAGCATCCACCACTGCTTCCCAGGAGGACACCGCTGGGGGGTCGAAGAGGTCCATTTAAGGAGGATTTCTTTTTTTGCATAATATAGTAGATAGGAAATTAGCAATTTGGTATGATTAGAACGCTGCTCGTCCTCATGAATGCCCAGAAGAGCCAACTCCAGGGAAGCTGGAAGGGACATCTGCACCGTAAGGTTAATTAGTTCAAAAACATCCGGCCAGAATTTTACAATGCTTGGACAGTCCCAAAACATGTGCAGGTAGGATCCTAGGTGAACATGACACCAAGGACACTTTGGATAATGTGTTGAGTACATCTTATGGAGCAGTGATTCTCAACCAGGGTTCCATGGAAACCTAGGTTTCCTCCAGAGGTTGCTAGGGGTTCCTTCAGCATTGGGCAATTTCTGCCTCTCAGATAAGTTTCCACTGACACCATTGATCTTTTTAGCTATCTGTAACGAGGTAATTCTTCCCAATGACCACACATGTAAGGACCATTCTTCCCACTGACCATCACACTAATGTTTCATGAGTTGTATATTTCTAATTTTTAGCAGGGGTTCCCTGAGACCGGATAACTATTTCAAGGGTTCCTCTGGGTTGAAAAGGTTGAGAAAGGCTGTTATGGAGCCTCACAGGGGTATAACAACCTATGCAAAAACTTGACTTGGATCAATATGTCCCTGGATGAAATCACCAGTCTAGGACCAAACAATCGTCCCAGATCTCTCTATCCAGGGATAGGATCTTCTCTCCAATATGATAGTTTGATTAAAACTACATTGTGAGGCTGACCTTCAATGTCGTTTCACTTGATTGTTGACACCATTGAGAGTGCAGCCAATATTGGATTAATGAAAGATGATTTCTGATTGGTTGATTTGAGCTGGTAAACTTTGCACAGTGCTTCTTGCTATACTCAATAAGTCTGTGTCTATTCTTTAAGAGGCATCAACATTGGAATTCTGTTGTTTGGCCAGAATATGGCTTCTTGGAAAAATAGAAAATTGATGAATTATTGATTATGGTGAATGTTTTCTGTGAATTCGATTGATCTTAACATTCATCATATGAGTGAGCTCTACATGACAGACGCCAGAGGGAATGCTTTAATGTGCGGATATATTGCATTTAATCACTGCGTAACGTGAGCATCCCAGTAAAGCAGACTGAACGGGGGAGAGACATCCTTCTTTCGTGTCACTGCAATAAGCACTGACATAATTCTTTATATGTTTCATATGGCCAAGTGTGGCTGGGGAAGGGCAGAATATATTGTTCAGAATCTGTTCTTACTCCTACCACCAGAGAATTGTATAAAACCTTAAAAGACTGAGTTTGAAGATATTAAATGACAAAACTGACAAATGAATGCACATGCACATATAGATGCACAAAAATGTTATTAGGGTACATTCACACTTATGTGCTACGGTAACACACAGTAAAACATGTTTTACAACTAGTTACCACAATGCACAGCAATGCTCATACAGTGCCTTGAAAAAGTATGCATACCCCATGAAATTTTCCACATTTTGTCATGTTACAACCAAAAACCTAAATGTTTTTTATTGGGATGGTATGTGATAGATCAACACAAAGTGGCACATAATTGTGAAGTGGAAGGAAAATGATAAATGGTTTTAATTTTTTTACAAATAAATATCTGAAAAGTGTTGCATGCATTTTAATTCAGCCCCCTTTATTGTGATACCCCTATCTAAAATCTAGTGGAACCAATTACCTTCAGAAGTCACCTAATTAGTAAATAGAGTTCACCTGTGTGTAATTTAATCTTAGTATAAATACAGCTGTTCTGTGAAGACCTCAGCGGTTTGTTAGAGAACCTTAGTGAACAACCAGCATCATGAAGGCCAAGGAACACACCAGACAAGTCAGGGATAAAGTTGTGGAGAAGTTTAAAGCAGGGTTAGGCTGTACAAAAATATCCCAAGCTTTGAACATCTCACGGAGCACTGTTGAATCGATCTTCCGAAAATGGAAAGAGTATGACACAACTGAAAATCAACCAAGACATGGCCGTCCACCTAAACTGACAGGCCGGGTACGGAGAGCATTAATCAGAGAAGCAGCCAAGAGGCCCATGGTAACTCTGGAGGAGCTGCAGAGATCCACACCTCAGGTGGGAGAATCTGTCCACAGGACAACTATTAGTTGTGCACTCCACAAATCTGGCCTTTATAGAAGAGTGGCAAGAAGAAAGCTATTGTTGAAAGAAAGCCATAAGAGACACAGAAAACATGCAGAAGAAGGTACTTTGGTCAGATGAGACCAAAATTAAACTTTTTTTTAAAAAGCAAAACACTGTGTGTGGCGGAAACCCAACACCGCACATCACCCTGAACACACCATCCCCACCGTGAAACATGGTGGTGGCAGCATCATGTGTTGTGGGGATGATTTTCTTCAGTAGGGACCGGAAAACTGGTCAGAGTTGATGGGATTAGCTAAAAACAGGATAATCTTAGAACAAAACCTGTTAGAGTCTACAAAAGACTTGAGACTTGGATGGAGGTTCACCTTCCAGCAGGACAATGACCCTAAACATACAGCCTGAGCTACAATGGAATGGTTTAGCTCAAAGCATATTCATGTCCCAGTCAAAGTCCAGACCTAAATCCAACTGAAAATCTGTAGCTAGACTTGAAAATTGCTGTTCACAGATGCTCTCCATCCAATCTGACAGATCTTGAGCTATTTTTCAAAGAAGAATGGGTAAAAATGTCACTCTCTAGATGGTAGAGAGATACCCAAAAACACTTGCAGCTGTAATTGAAGCGAAAGATGGTTCTACAAATTATTGACTCAGAGGGGCTGATTACAAATGAATTCCTCACTTTTCACATATTTATTTGTAAAGAAAAATTGAAAACCATTTATCATCTTCCTTCAACTTCACAATTATGTGCCACTTTGTGTTGGTCTATCACATAAAATCTCAATAAAACACATTTACGTTTTTGGTTGTAACATGACAAAACGTGGAAAATTTCAAGGGGTATGAATACTTTTTTCAAGGCACTGTACCCCATTAGTGGTGCCATTAACTTTGAAGGGTATCTTAATGCACTGCTCCACAACACATATGATCATATCACAGCTGCAGTTTTTGTTGGATAGAATAAAAATTTTTCCATGCGGTGAAAAGTGAAACGTGATTGGTTGTTGCCCAGAACAACTCCTATTATGAGCTCACTGATTTTTTTCAGTGCCCCTGTGTAGGATTCACTTTGACATCAGCCCCACAATAGCAGTTTTTTTTTTGAATTAGCAGTATTTGTGATGCTTGGACAACACAGTCAGGTAGATTACACCATTTCATCATCTCTATTAAGCTGGCCATAGACGGTTGGAATCTCAGCCAGTTCAGCAGGAAGATTCTAAATATGTATGGCAGGCTGAATGTACTTAAATTGATCAATCGACTTGAGTACAACCAGCCTGCTGGATTTTACATGCGATTGTTGCAAGCCGCTGTTTTAGCCACTAGCCACATATTCTCAAACATAATATATACAATAAACCAACTCCTGAATCAAGTACAAATAATAAGTGCGAAAATAATAAAAAATCAAATAGAGCCCATTCAACCAACCTTCTTCAGTGGTGAGCATTCATAACATGAATAAATGGAAATAAAGGTGCAAATGTGTTCACTCCACCACCATCAACTCTTGTGGACCCTCACCTTCTGTGTTGAGTTGTCAAATTTATAAAGGTCAAAAAGTCAGGGTGCCTTAAACAGCCGGGGTCGGCTTTAAGGGCTGGTTCACACCACATGCAGTCTAGTGCATTTTTATTTTCTGCATTAGAAATGCATGGATAGTAGGTTATATGTTTTCCAGTGGCATAGTTTACACCAATGCTGTCAGTTCCAGTGCGTTCCAGTTCCAGAAGAAAATGTAGAACATGCTGCATTTTTTCTGAACAGTACTGGAACGTGGTAAAAAGCATTAAAAAATGCACCGGAATGCACTTAAATGCACCAGAATGCACATGTCCCCATTTGGGGAAAAAGTCACTGGAAAGCATCAAAATTGCATCAAAAATGCACCAGAAATGTGTAAAAAAGGAGCATGCAGAAATGCATACGAAATGCATCCGGACTGTGTTTCTATGGTGTGAGCTGGCGCTAATGGAGGATTGAATTTACTGCTTCAAAGTAGCCAGCTTAAGGAGACCTGTTATGCAATTCAAGGAAAGAAAAGAAAGAAACATAGTGGACCCTTTGCTGACTATGTCCACCAATGGTTATAGCTATTGAGGTTGATTTACTAAAACTGTAGAGTGCAAAATCTAGTGCAGCTGTGCATATTAGCCAATCAGCTTCTAACTTCAGCTTGTTAACCGCTTGCCGACCAGCGCATGACTATAAATGTCGGCACAATGGCATGGTTGCGCAAATGGACGTACCTGCATCTCCCTTTTAAGACGTGGCATTGTGGGCACAGGTGCGCCCACCGCGCACTCCGTGACCGTGCCCGAGGGTCCCGCAGACTCGACGTCGGCCGGTGTCCCGCGATTGTATCACGGAGCGGCATTTCCCTGTTTTGCCTAGTGACATGACAGGTATCTACTGCTCCCAGTGATCGCTGTCATGTCAGCGGTAGCTCATCACCCCACAGTTAGAATCACTCCCTAGGACACACTTAACCCCTTGATCGTCCCCTAATGTTTAACCCCTTCCCTGCCAGTGTCATTTGTACAGTAATCAGTGCATTTTTATGTATAAACGACAATGGTCCCAAAATAGTGTCCGATGTGTCCGCCATAATGTCGCAGTCACAATAAGAATCGCAGATCACTGCCATTACTAATAAAAAAAAATAATGATAAAAATGGCATAAATCTATCCCCTATTTTGTAGACACTATAACTTTTGCGCAAACCAATCAATATACGCTTATTGCGATTTTTTTTTACCAAAAATATATAGAAGAATACATATCGGGCTAAACTGAGAAAGAAATTTTTTTTAATATATATTTTTTTGGGGATATTTATTATAGCAAAAAGTAAAAAAATATTGTTGTTTTTTTTCAAAATTGTTGCTCTTTTTTCATTTAAAATACGCAAAAAATACCACCAAAAGAAAGCACTATTTGTGGGAAAAAAAAGAACATCAATTTTATTTAGGTGCAACGTCACATGACTGCGCAATTGTCAGTTAAAACGAAGCAGTACTGTATCATAAAAAGTGCTCTGTCAAGAAGGGGGTAAATTCTTCCGGGGCTGAAGTGGTTAAAGTAAGCTTTGATAATAAATCCTGGAAGCTGATTGGTTTCTATACAGAGCTGCGCCCGATTTTGCACTCTCCAGGTTTAGTAAATCGACCTCCCTCTATCTTGCGCTCAGTGAATGCAAGCAACAGTTGGAGGCTTCATTTTATGGAGAGATGATTTGTAAATGATATTATCCATGGGTACTACTGTAGCTCACAGTCAGAACTAGAACCTGATCTTGTGTATATTATCCTGAGATTTATTTTATCGTGGCCGTACAGCTGCTAGCTCCCTCGATTCCCAGCATCCCTGACTGCTTTGGAAACACTGGTTACTTTGTTGTCTTCTTCATTCCCTTAGTTGCTGACACAGAGTGACATCACCCCGTCCCTTAGGGCAACACAAAACCATGAGATTCCCGGCATCCTGGATTCATGTTGGCTTCATTCTGAAGCAAACGACTGCTGAATTACAATTTCAAATCTTGTTTTCCTTCCCGGAGTTGTCAGCTGTGTTGGATTTTTTTTTTTTCGCTCTTTCTTTTTTTCTGCTTTGTTGCCTTCAGGCCTTTGGGAAGTGTTTTCTAATGTATGCGGGACTTGTGGATTAATGGGGTGACTGGTGTGATCAGCATTCCTAACCCTTTCATTGTAAAATGAATGCAAAGGGATTTTAACAGTCCTTTCTGTACAAGGAGGAGGACATGGTAGAACACACTGGAAGGCTTTATATAGAGGAAAGTCTGCTCATATCTGTGTTATCTGTAGCAGTCAGGCTGTAACCAGACCTGGCTCTAAAAAGAAAAGGTCACACTGAGGCCTAGGCCTAAAGTCAGGCCTACCTAGAGTTGCCGCCTCATCCCTTTAAAACCGAACACATATTAATTACACAGGCTCTGTGGCTGATTAAGGATGTAATTAAACTCACTTGGTGCCTTATCTGCATTAAATTAGCCCCAGAACCTGTGTAATCCATATGTATTCGGGTTTAAAGGGATGAGGTGGCAACCCTAGGCCTACCCCAAGGCCCCATTAAAGTGTATGTAAATCCTAACAATTCAATTACCGTATATACTCGAGTATAAGCCGAGATTTTCAGCCTCTTTTTTGAGGCTGAAAGTGCCCCCTCGGCTTATACTCGAGTCACCGCTGTCTGACTGCTCGATCAGCGTGTCGAGCAGACAGACGGCGGACATTAAAATTTAAAAGCCGCGCCTCCTTCTCCGCCTCCGCCTGTGATAGGCGGAACACTGAATTTCCCAGCAGTCAGTGTTCCACCTATCACGGACATCCGCTCATTCTCATACTACGGACGAGTATGAGAGGATGTCCGTGATAGGCGGAACACAGGCTGCTGGGAAATTGAGTGTTCCGCCTATCACAGGCGGAGGCGGAATTTTGAATTGTAGAATGGCCGCCGAGAAGAGCGGCGATCCATCGGCACGGCACGGGACGGAGGAGGCACGGGACGGAGGAGGCACGGCACGGGACGGAGGAGGCACGGGAAGGAGGAGGCACGGCACGGGACGGAGGAGGCACGGGACGGAGGAGGCACGGCACGGGTCGGAGGAGGCTCGGGACGACGGCGGCTCGGGACGGAGGCTTGGGACACAGGTAGGCTGGACACACACACAAGGCTGCACGGACACACACACACACACACACACACACACACACACAAGGCTGCACGGACACACACACACACACACACACACACACAGGGATGGATGGATGGATGGATACACACACACACACACAGGGATGGATGGATGGATGGATACACACACACACACACACAGGGATGGATGGATGGATGGATACACACACACACACACACACACACACACACACACAGGGATGGATGGATGGATGAATACACACACACACACACACACACACACAGGGATGGATGGATGGATGGATGGATACACACACAGGGATGGATGGACGGACACACACACAGGGATGGATGGACACACAGGGATGGACGGACACACACACAGGGATGAACAGCCATGTCTCACCCTCGGCTTATACACGAGTCAATAAGTTTTCCAGTTTTTTGGGGGTAAATTGGGGGCCTCGGCTTATATTCGGGTCGGCCTATACTCGAGTATATACGGTATCTTATTTTATCCCTTTTTATTTGTTAAATAAACCACTGAAAGCATTTTGTTATATCTGTTTGATAAGGGCAAAAAATACTGATGACCTCCTATGCTTTCTGTCCATGCTGCACTGTCATCAGATGCATTGTTTACATTTATCTCTGTGGATTACAGACCACCATACCTAGCGTTGCCAACTCATCTCTTTAAACCCGAAAACATATGAATTCCACAGGTTCTACGCTAATTAAATGCAGATAAGGCAACAAATTTGTTTAATTACCACCGTAATCAGCCACAGAACCTGTGTAAATTATATGTATTTGGGTTTAAAGGGATGAGGTGGCAACCCTAACCATACCTCATGCATAGCTCCCAACTGTCCCTGATTTCGAGGGACTGTCTCTGATTTGGACCAATGTCCCTCTGTCCCTCATTCCTCCTCATGTGTCCCTCATTGTGGTCTGATCCATATAGATGTGTATAAAATGCACTTTTTATCTAAAAGTGTTTCCCGGTGCTAAACCTTTCATCTGATTTCTAAATTGCTGCATTTGTAAATTCCAAAAGCCAATATAAAGGAATAGTAGTGGTAAAAAGGCACTTGTGTGTTTAACCAATCTTGTTTTTTTGTATAATTCTCCTTTAAGGGGCGTGACAAGGGGTGTGTCCTTTGCCTGCATACTTTTGCTGATAGGTGTCCCTCATGCCCATCTCAAAAAGTGGGGAATTATGCCATGCCTCATGTTATGGAGTAGTGGAGAGGGGGAGATTCTGTTCTGTAAGTTTTGTCCTAGGATGACAACGCTGCTCCTTCATAGATACAGTAGAGTGGGTGAGCAACGTCACCCTAGGACAGAAAGTGAGTTATTGGCAGGATCATAAGGTGAAATTAAACGAAAAGAAGCCCAAAAAAGAAAGCCATTGCATCTATGAACTTGTATGCTGCAATATGGTAAATGTTTGTTCTTATATTTTGAGATGCTTTAAGTAAATGGGGCTTACAATTTTGCATTTGTATCTGTATTGCTGGGTCATAGATGAACACCAAACTTTGCTTGCTAAGACTGCCGGCAACCAATGAGGTCAGGTTGGCAGTCAACTTCCATAGAAGGGCATTCTCTATTTGCTACATCCCACAGTTGGTTACCAGGGGCGGCTCGTCCATTAAGGGCACGCAGGCGCCTCCCCCCTCTCCTTCATCACCTCCCCTATCCATGTGTCCGGCCCTTTTCAGGACATTGCCGCATGGATTCCAATGCGCAGGGGCTGTTTTTTTTTAAGCCCTGATTAGTCCCAGAGGCTCAAATAGGCTTCAATATAGGGTGGGCTCGGGTCGCAGAGAGTGTACTCTGAGCCCACCCAGGTGTGTTACAACAGTGAATCAATATTCGCTGTTGTAACACTGATCCTCCTCCTGGCCAATCAGGAAGCAGATTTTGACACCGGTCACCCGATTGGCCATAAGGACAGGCAAGCCTTTTGGACACCTAGGAGGAGGAGGGGTGAAGCTGGAAGGATAGGACTTGGAGCGGAGCCACTGCACCATGCTGCCTGCCACCCGTCACTATGGGGTAAGTGCCAGGCAGACCGGCAAATAGCACGCGGGATGCTGCTCGGTGGGGATGGGTGCTTGTTTGCCACCTCCCCCCAAGAAAACACCAAGCCCTACTGATGGTTATGACCATTGCCTATTTGACCTCTCTAGAGATAGAAGGTCAATAAGATCTGGTAAGCGCCCCTATTACTGGTGGTGGTTTCACAGTAGCAGTTCTTATTACTTGTGATTGGTTGTTGGAGTTTTCAAGTGAACTTTCAAAGAATAATTCTAACAGTCCTCACTTTTTCATGTGGATTATATTTATAATATGTTATATGGAATATATGTTTCTACTTTTTCACTGTATTAGCAATGCTTTGTTGTTTTATGAATGTTTGTATAAACAACCTAGAGTTTCTCAGAGGTTTTCTAAGCATAAAATACATGAAATTTCTCATCTGTTAGTTCTGATGCTGTGCTAAAGAAAGTCTCTGGATTATTATCTCTAAATGCCCATTCACACCATTAGCATGCGTAATATTCTTTATAATGTATGGCCACCGGTGTATAGTGTGAAGAGCCAGTGTAATACATTGTAAGAAAGCACTGCATTGTTTTTTTTTTTAACCCCTACATGGACTTCCCTATCATGCAATCACTGTGTTTGGCTACCACCATAGGTATGAGCAGCCTATTGCATTTGGGTGTACACCCCAAAGCTCAAACAAACACACACCTTTCTCTGCAGCCTCAGCTGCACTGGACAGTGAATGCATGGGAAGTGCTCTGTGCTAAGTGGCTTCCTGTTCATTCACAACCAAAAGCGTAGTAAACACAGTTTACTATGCCTCAGTTATGAATGAACAGTGAGTGTGTTCACTATGTTCAAATAGAAAAGGAAGGGGCCGGAAAATTGCATATTTACCAGCCCCTTCCCCACTCTCTATCCTGAAACATCCCCCTCAGCAGCTGGGGGGGGGGGGATAGAGTAGAGAAGGGAGGCCATCAGCACTGCGGGTGAGGGGGGGCAACACAAGGGGAAGCCCGGGTAGTAGGGGGAATTGGCTCTGCATGTTGTGATTAGAGTGTGCCCAGGCATACCTGGCACACCCCCTGTGCATGCCTATGGATGCCACTATGCTTACGGGATCAGGAGCCCGCATCGCCATCTCCCAATCCCTGCACTCAGAGATCGGTCCAGCACTGTAAACTGAGCTGTGCATGCACAGCTCAGTTTACATTGCTGGAGAAGACAGCAAGCAGGCAGGTAGGGGCATTTTGTTGCAGAAAAGGTAGTGCATCTCTCTTCTTCAATAACAATTGCCACAGTTGGTATTAACAGATAACTTAAAGTGTAAGTTCACCTTTACAGAAAAATCTGTAAGGTGAACTTACACAGGACCCCACCTCCACTTCCCCCCTCCCCCCCCCCCCCCCCCCCCAGGCGTCCGAGGCTTAAAAATCCCCTTGCCATTCAGGCATCTTCTTCTCCACTGACAGGATGGGCTACATGGATTCTGTTGGGTCAGCCCCATTCATGTGATGGTGCTAACCAATTAGAATGCTCCGAAACATCCCTCCTGATGGGGTACATTTTGGAGATTCAGCCGCAGGAATTTCTAAGCCCTGGACCCCTGACGCGGCTATACCAGGTCTCAGAATGGTAGATCACATTGATCCAGGTCAGCGTGACTGGGGGGGAGGGGGGCTACCTGATTGCATACAAATTGAAAGTCTTCAGGTTTAACTTCATATTATATGGTTTTGGTAAAGCTAATGGAAAATTGTACAGAAAAATTGTATACTGTATGGCCAGCATTAGCCATACCTCCCAACTTTCTGAGATGGAAATGAGGGACACCTACTAGCAAAAGTATGTAGGCATAGGACATGCCTCCTGTCACACCCCCTTAAAGGAGAATTTTACAAAAAAATGATTGGCTAAACCCTCAATGTTTTTTTTTTTACCACTACTATTCCTTTATATTGGCTTTTGGAATTTACAAATGCAACAATTTAGAAATTGGATTAAAGGTTTAGCAATGTAAATAAAGCATTTTTGATAGATCAGTAGTGCATTTTATATACAACTACATAGATTAGACCAAAATGCGGGATAAATAAGGAAGAAAGAGGGACAGAGGGACTTTGTTCTGTATGATGGACAGTCCCTCGAAATCAGGGATAGTTAAGAGCTATGCTTTGGACCTGTCTATGGGAATGCAAAACCTGCTTAAAGGTTGAGGTCAAAAGCAGTAGAAGTAGAAGCAGGTCTATAGCACCTATAATAAATTATAATTTAATTCAGAAGTGCCCCACGTGGCCAGGAGGTTATTGATAATATCCCAAAGCCCAACAATGCAGACCCTTATCCCACGTACACACGGTCGGATTTTCCGACGGGAAATGTTGCATGTGAGCTTGTTGTCAGAAAGTTCGACCGTGTGTATGCTCCATCGAACATTTGCTGTTTGATAGCAGGTTCTCAAATTTTCCACCAACAAAACTTGTTGGAAAGTCTGATCGTGTATATACAAGTCTTCGATAAAAAAGCCATGCATGCTCTGAATCAAGCAGAAGGAGCCACACTGGCTATTGAACTTGTACTGTACGTCGTGTACGTCAACACATTCCCACGTTTTGAATTTTTGGCCAACATTTGTGTGACTGTATGTATGCAAGACAAGTTTAATCCAACATCCTTCGAAAAAAAATCCATGGTTTTGTTGTTGGAAGATACGATCGTGTGTATGCGGCATAACAGTGCTGTAAAAGGGTCATGTGTGAGCACAGCAGTTTGTAATTGGCTGATTGGCTGATTACCACAGTTTGTAGTGTCTGCAGCTCTAGTCGTTGCCAGGTTCTGCACTTGTGTTGGCTGCGAAAAGTATCTAAAAACTTAAGATGAGACAGAGTTCATACGTGTTATATGAGGCACAGTTGAAACACCCTAGAACTATAAACCAGTCTTAGTCCTTGTACACACGGTCGGACATTCCGACGGAAAATGTCCGATCGGACCGTGTTGTCGGATAATCCGACCATGTGTGGGCTCCATCTGACTTTTTCCAACAAATTTTGAGAACTGGATATTAAATTTTCCGACATCATGATCTGATTGGTCGTCATCATGTTCCGAACGATCGGATTTTCCGACAACTTTGTTTGTATACAACACCAGCTTCGGACAAAATCCGTCGGAAAAAATCTGACGGATTTTGTTGTCGGAATGTCCGACCGTGTGTACAAGGGCTTCGAGAATGGGCGTCTCAGGCTTGTAGATGATTCTTTTAGGTAGAATCAAAATTGAGATGCTCTGGAAAAAAAATAATAAAAGGCAGATACTGACCATTATTATAACATAAATCTTTTTTTTTTTTATTATTCAAATGTTTTTTCAACATATACATTTTTTGTTGTCTCCTATATGTTACATTAGGAGAAGCATGATTAAATAAATGTCAGAAATGTTTGTGGTACTGTGTGCTATTTCCTCTCTGTGTCACGGAATAATGACTCCTGAGTACAATATAAAAGAAGTGGGACTTAGTGGGAACACAGTGTGAAGCAGAAACAGCTTTCCTCTACAGGCAGCAGAGAGGGGATTAAGAAATAATTGAAATATGTAGGCGGTTTCCTCCTATATAAATTAATGCTGTGGATCAAATTCAGTCTGAAGAGTAAAGCAGATGGGGAATCAGAAGCTGAAATGGGCCAAGTGATTTGTGGCAATTTCTCTGTATTTCTTTTCTACCGCTTGCTTGACAGACACTGACAAGGACAGCCATCTATCTGTCTCATCATTCTATCTATCTATCTATCTATCTATCTATCTATCTATCTATCTATCTATCTACACAAGCCTTTGGCCTGTCTATGCCCCTGTTGCCCGACCTATGGCCTGGGATCCACACGTGGCCATTGGCACATGTTGTATTGCCCCCAGGGTCCCTACAGACAGTGGTCTGTGTTTCCTTTACGTAGGCGCTTTCTTTGGCCAGTGAAGAAATACATCCTTTAGAAAGACGTATTGTAGTCAAATTTTTTGTTATATTTCTTCCACAATATTTTTTATTTTCTGTGCTGTCCCTTTTTTTCTCTCACTATTTTTTTTCTTCTGATCTTTTATCTTGGCTTTGCCAGAGACAAATCTCAAATGTGGCACAAGTAATTTTTAAGGGGGCTATAGGGAGCAAAAAGGTGGAAGCTATCTTTCTATTTATAAGATAAAGTGAAAAATAAATAACTAGGTAGCCACATTAGAAATATTATGGTTTGATGATGCCACTGTAACCATACACAGGCCTATCAATGTCTTAGTCTAGGTTTATATCTCTAGTGTTTGCTGCAGGGGGCGTTTGCGTGAGCACATGGGCTGCTGAAACACGAGGAAATGTCTCTGTTCCTTTTCGGGAAACTGCAGTCAAAGCATCATGGAGCTCTGCACACTTCGCCACATTTCCCCATGTTTTGGCTGCTCAAGCAAACACACGTACAATTTATTTGCATTCCCGCACCTGCAATATTGTGAATGTAGCCATAAAGCTCATTTGAAGTGAAAACGATATGAAGTCAGATTGTGGGTTAGTCTAAGTCTAGAATAGTTAACTGTTTTTGTCACTGTACACCTGAAAACTTCAGTTCAGAACTGTCTGAGACTACCATCCTGAACACAGGACTCAAATTTCTTCTGGACACTGGGAGAGCCCAAACCCCAGGACCACCCAATTGCTTCCAATTTAGTCATGCTTGAGGTTCTTTTATTCGAGAGCAGGGATCCACAATCCCAACCCACACATGGTTGCACTAATGGGCACAAGGATCGTTTCCCACACCTTCATCCCTGGGGAACATAGACAGCTACCAGCTGATTGAACTACATCACTACACCAAATCCACCTGCACATATGTGCCATCTCCACTCTACCATATTCATCACTTACCTTTCATCTCAAACATTTCAAAGAATAGAAAAATCCAAACCTGTCAGCTATGAAGTTAGTTGCTTCTTTGCTACTTTACTTATATCTGGTCAAGAACTTTAACAAGAACTTTGCCCCTTTAAGAGTAGCTCGGGTGTTCTACTTAGGGGTTACAGCCTGTAATTTACAGGTAAACTTTCTTCTTTCTCTACCCTCCAAGTAGGGGTCATTTTTTCCCAACAGGGTGCTCACAGAGCATGACAGAGTCCCATTTTCCAGCCCACACTGGGGGAATTTCTCTCCAGTTACTCCTCTGGACAAACTCTTCTCTTCCTTTTCCAGTTCCTTGCAGAAAAGCTCACAGCCCAACCTTTCAACCTTTACAATCTGGCTTTTAGCAGTGCCATGTAGAGAAATTGACTCCCTCCTTCCTGGGTCCTTAGCTACGCAGTTCTTTCTTATTTGACACAGGCCCAAAATGGCCAACTGAAGAGTCTGGTGTTTAACTGTGGCACAAACCTCCTCAAGATGGAGCGCAGAGCCCTCAGCAGAGGACACATTAGTCCTAACCTGGGCCCCCAGCTTTCCCTCCCCCTCATCCCCACTGCCAGCAACAAGAGATCAGTACCTTATTTAAAAGAATCTTACACAGATGGAATTGGGGTATTCTATACATCTAGTAGTACCAAGGAGAACTTCATAGACCTCTCACCAAAGAAAATAACAATAGGTTCTAACACCCTGTTGCAAGATAGATATTGTGCCAACAACCTTTATTTTTAAAGTCTTCCCTCTTTTGACCTGTTTTGGCAGTTATGGAGTGTTTTCATATTCCACATCTGTTGTGAATTTCCATGGTCTTAGAGTTTGATTGTGTCACTAGTTTATTAATCATCTCTTTATGAGAGCTCTGTTAGCTCTATGAAATTGTGTCCCAGTTCCCTGGATGGGATATTGTGCTTTCAAGGGTTGCCAGGTGTTTCTAATTAAGCTTCTTGTCCCCCTATCTTTACGACAAAGCCCTATGGGTGAAACGGGTTAGAGGAGTGGTCTTAGATGAGGACTCTCAAAGTCAAGCTTGTGGATATCCTTCCTAATAAATATGGACACCAGTGATCCCTCATGTGTGCAATGTCTTTCTTCTTAGCACCTGGCTTGTGAGCAGAGATGGCTTGTATAACCCCCCAGTGCCCGGGTATGAAGTGGCAATAGGTTTAATTTTTATAAGCTGCTAATACTGTAGTTACCTTCTCTTACTCCCCCATTGCCCAGTTCGGCTACAATTTAAGGGTTCATGCACACTGGGCTTAAAAAATACTGCTTCTATAGGAATGTTGTGTTTTGCTTGTAGAAGCTGCTCAACGTTAGGGTTACATTGAGCAGCTTCTACAAGCAAAACACAAAATTTCTTATAGAAGTGCGTCCATGGACATTAGGACGTTTAGAGGCATTTAAGCTCAGTGTTTACAGTCCGCAAAAAACACCTTCTGGACTGCGTTTTTAAGAGGAGTTTTTCTGGCAGGAAAAAAAAAGACTAAGTGCATCTAAATGTGCCTAAACATGTGTTCAAAAATGCTCTATATGAGTGTTTTTTTCTACCAAAAGAACTGCCATTTTTGTAAGTATTGTGTGCATGGACCCTTAGGGCTAAATTAAGGTGTTGGGTGTTTAGTTGGCTGCCAAAATATTCCTCTTGCAATGATCCCTCATCCCCACCACAATAATCTTCTGGTGCAGTGGGGGTTAAACACCCCCCTCAAAAAACGAAAAATCATCAGGAATATAACTTGATGTCAATAGGATGTGTACCTTGTGCTGATGCCTCTTCTTTTAGGTGAAATCCTCCTCCATACATGAATCAGCCCCTCCTGCTGCCGTCATCTTCCAGTGCAGCAGGAGTTAATAGAACTGAGGAATTTTTGCAGGCTGTCATCAAGCTCCACCATTCATAGAGACTATATTACAGCTTCTATGAAGGAAACACGATCCAGGAATGGAGGGAGCTGACCTTCCAATCATGCAACCGTTTTCCATTCATGGATGGGTCCTCTTTTGCAGATCTACTGATCCAATCCTATAAGTGGCTATCATTACTGTCTCAGAAAGTTTTTGTTGTTTTAGCCAAACCTTTTTTTAATCTGTTCCAGCTTTTTTTTTTTCCAAATCTTGGAACCCAAACTGCTAGCTATAAAGGACAATAAACCTTGTTCAACACTTCATCCAGGGAACACAACCACAGGAAAAAAGCTCACCTTATGGTAGTGTAGCTTTTTTTTGCCAATTTACTACAATTCTCAGATGCAAGCCCCTTTAACCCAATTTCCCACAACTTTCTGGGTTCCGGGATATAGCCAGGGAAGATATGTTTTCCCAGTTTCCCTCCCTAATGAGCTCAGAGTGGCCATATATGAGGCAGAGGGAGTTGGGCAAGTGATCTGCAGCGAGCTCATCCCCAATTGCTACCAGAGTGCTATAGTTCCAGTTGGGTATCTCTGTGTCCTTGGATACTGGATCCCTCTAGCTGTTCATCTGTGTTACCAGAGCTACCGTAGACTTCAATGAGAGGGAAGCGGTTACAAGGATTATCGCTAGCAATCATATTCTGAACTGTTTTATTGAAATAGGTACTCTCAACTCTTGACTATCTGTTATAGAGGCTTACCCTGCTACCCTGTCTTTTCCACAGAGACGTTGTTGTGAAGAGTCCATTTTGTTTAAGCTTTCGCAATATGTTTTGTATTATTTTGAAATGTATGCATACTCTTTTTCCATCCTGACCCTGATTTGCATCATTGATTTTAATTTGTTTAGTAAGTTGCAATTTGCAGTTACTCCCTGTTTGAACATTTAGCTGATTACCTATTTTGTTAACCTACTAACAGTCCTGTCAAAGTCCCTGTTTTGTTATTTGTTGTTGGAATCAAAGGAATCAAACAAAGCAGCCGGATTCAGTGTTTGCACTTTCTTTCATCCCTGTACTTGGCCTGCTTTCTTGAAAATATTCATGGGTAGAGCTATGCGACAGTTATATCCGATATAATCACTGATGAGGGAGATCTGGAACAGTGCTCTGTGAGGCAGGCAGACAGTCATTATGTTATCATTATAAAGTGCTTTTTATGGTTAGGAAAGGAATCTAGACTCCATTATAGACAGGAAGAAGACTTTTTTTTTAGATGGCGAAAGCCTGGATAAATAGCCACATATATGTATTAAAGACAAATACGATAAACGGATAATGATTTTTCTTCACTTACCCATATGTTTCCGACAGTCACTGCTATGGTCTACTTCCCACTGTGGATAAGTAGGTGTGCAAAAAGCACAAAGAAACACCTCATCAAACCAATTCCTTTCTGCAAAGTGTTTTGAAAGAGCCATTACTAACATTATAACGTTTTTAATGGACTAATAATGGACATTAATAACATTATTAATGGACTATTATTATTAATCTAGGCTTTCACCATTGTAGAAGAAAAATGTCAGGCTCAGAAATAAGAATTTTACCATCCATAATCAGGGCTGTATTTATCAGTAGCCACTTGGGGGGCCAGTGTCTAGGGCAGTGATTCTAAACTAGGGTTCCTCCAGAGGTTGCTAGGGGTTCCTTCAGCACTGGGAAATTTCTGTCTCTGAGATAAGTTCCCAATCACACATTGATCTTTTTAGCTATCTGTAAGGAGGCAATTCTTCCCAATGACCACAAGTGTAAGGACCATTCTTCCCACTGACCATCACACTATTGTATCACAAGTTGTAGATTTCTAATTTTTAGCAGGGGTTCCCCGAGACCTGAGAACTATTTCAAGGGTTCCTCTTTGTTGAAAAGGTTGAGAAAGGCTGGTCTAGGGCAACAGGGTTGGAACCAGTCCCACAGAAATTACAAACTGTGATAAATCTCTCCTTATTTCCCTCTCCTCTTCTGGGCATCTTTGGACACTGGTGACTAAATCAACAAGGGAACTGTAGGATAAAGTTTGTGTAGAGTATGTCAAAGGAGTCAGAGAACTAAACTTTAATTTAAAGTAGAACTATAGGCAAAAGTTTTTTTTAGGATTTTAAAATCCCACCCACCACAAAAAATAAATAAATAATATCTTTGTCCCATTGCGGAGATTTACCTTCACTTCCTGCCCCATAGACAAACAGGAAGTGAGAGGAAATCCCTGCAAATTAAGGCGAAACTCTTGGGGACCCCCTAGTTACTGGTGACCTGGGGGTCCCCAAGAGTTACTATTACTTTTCTTGGACAAACCAAAATGTGGGATTTTTTTTAACTTTCACCTTCAATGATGATGGTAAACAGGACAAATAGAGAGGGTGAATCTCCCTAATAGGAGCACAGACAGCAATAAAAACTGACACGTATTCTAATCCAGTGGTCTCCAAGCTGTGGCCCAGGGCCCGGATGTGGTCCTTTGCTTGCCTTTATCTGGTCCTTAAGGCACTATTTCAACAGCTGACACCAATGATGGGGCACTATTCCCCCTACTAACACCATCAACAGGGCACTATTTTTCATATGGATACCCACAATGGGGCACTATTTCTCCTATTAAAACCAATAATGAGGCACAGATATTGGAGCTTTGTTTACTCCCACTGGCCACATTCTGGCCCCTTTAAAGCTTGAAGGATAGTAAACTGGCCCTTTACTTACAAAGTTTGGAGACCCCTGTTCTAATCCCTCTCTACCCTATCCAAAACATTAAAAAAAAATGCTTTTAGATATACTTTAAGAAACGTAAAACCATTTCTCTTTTCTCTCACATGTTGGTGTGTACCTGCTTGGTGTGTAAGCAGGTTTTCTCATAAAGTGCTTTCTAGTATAAATTTTTGCAAAAATAATCATATGATACGATGGTAAGTACCAATAGAGTTTGTACCAATAGACATCATCATTTAGGTGACCTAGGGCAGCACAATATCCAAATATAGGCCTACTCATAATATTTACATGCAATGTTATTCCAAAGGAAAATCGTATTAAATGTATCTAAACCTAAAGTGTAACTAAAGGCAAAACTTTTTTTCCCATCATTTTGGATAGAGTAAGCATTCATATCCTGTTCAATAGGCAAAACAGAAAGTGGAAGGAAATTCCTCTAAAGGGGGGTGGGGGAGCCTGGTGTGTCACCAGGGTCACCAGAACTAGTGTCCCCATTGGAAGATTTTCTCTCTATTAGTGTTCTGAATTCAACCTACACTTTGGATGATAACGGAAAACAGGGCAAATAGAGAGGATGAATCTTCCTAATGGGGGCACAAGTGGCAGTAAAAACAGTCAGGGGTTCTATTTCCTCTTCACTCTATCCAAAACTTTAAAAAAATGTTTGCCTTTAGTCACATTTAAAAAAAATTGTATTTGTTTCTTCTGCCTAATATCATCTGACGAAGCAAAAGCATGCAAGGACCCCAAAAATATTGTCAGGATTCACTCTCTCTGCCTATTGGTTATGAGAAAGCCTCAAAAGATTAATTTAAACAAGATACCATCATCTCAATTTAGACATGAGAAAAGAGGGGAGCATATAGCTCAGCAATAGGAAAAAAACTCTGGGGGAAGATTTCCTAAAACCAATGGGAACAGTGGGGACTATTGCAGTATCTAATGGTAATCAATAACGAATTAAAAAAAAAAATTGATTGAATTTTATTGAAAATAACAGAAGTAAAGAGAGAAACAAATACAGACAATAATCGAACTAACAAAATAATAATCAATCCATAAAATGGACAATGTCATACAAAGGGTGGTTGAAAGCCCCATGCAGGAGTTTTTTTTTACATAGATGTAGAGTAGACGTATGGCTCGACCGGTTTCGCGGCAAAAAAAACGCTTCCTCAGGAGACGTCACCTACAATGTCTAACATACACAAGAGAATGATAGTTCAATAATTACAAATAAATATTTGACAATTTTGGAAAAATGTTCATAGCTATTAAAAAATAGATACAATAAGACCAGAGGTAATACCCATGAGAAATCTTATTTTATTTTATAATCTTTTTTATCTGTAGTGCAAAGTGTGCCCTCCTACGTATCACCCCCCGTGCCCGCTCCCAGGGGGGGCACCCTAATTTAGGGTGTCTCACATTTTGTCGTCTCTATGTCGAGGGGTAAAAAAGTCCTTGGGTGAGTCATGATTTTCTCATGGGTATTACCTTTGGTCTTATTGTATCTATTTTTTAATAGCTATGAACTTTTTTCCAAAATTGTCAATTATTTATTTGTAATTATTGAACTATCATTCTCTTGTGTATGTTAGACATTGTAGGTGACGTCTCCTAAGGAAGCGGCTTTTTTGCCACGAAACCGGTCGAGCCATACGTCTACTCTACATCTATGTAAAAAAAAACTCCTGCATGGGGCTTTCAACCACCCTTTGTATGACATTGTCCATTTTATGGATTGATTAATATTTTGTTAGTTCGATTATTGTCTGTATTTGTTTCTCTCTTTACTTCTGTTATTTTCAATAAAATTCAATCAATTTTTTATTTTTTAATTCGTTATTGATTACCATTAGATACCACAATAGTCCCCACTGTTCCCATTGGTTTTAGGAAATCTTCCCCCAGAGTTTTTTTCCTATTGCTGAGCTATACGCTCCCCTCTTTTCACACCCTCTCAGCCTAATTGACAACTTAATTTGCCTCTGCATTTCTGGCTGAAAGCAAGAACCAGCCATGCCCATCCCCTTACCAGCCTGTAGCTCCAGCCAGCACTGGAGGAGCAGAGAGGAGTAGGGAAATCCCTGTGGGGGACAGTGATGAAATAATAAACATTTATTATGTTATTCACCCTGGACTTCTCCTTTAACCACTTCAGCTCCAGAAGATTTACCTCCCTTCATGACCAGGCCATTTTTTGCGATACGGCACTGCTTTATTTTAACTGACAATTGCGTAGTCAAGCGACGCTGTACCCAAATAAAATTGTCCCTTTTTTCCCCACAAATAGAGATTTCTGTTGGTGGTATTTGATCACCTCTACGGTTTTTATATTTTGCACTCTAAACAACAAACAACCGACAATTTTGAGGAAAAAACAATATTTTTTACTTTCTGCTATAAAACATATCCAATAAAAAAATGTAAAAAATTGAATGTCATCATCAATTTAGGCCAATATGTATTCAGCTTCTGTACATATTTTTGGTAAAAAAAAAATCCCAATAAGCGTATATTGATTGGTTTGTGCAAAAGTCATAGCATATATTTATGAAAATTGTTGTTTATTTTTATTTTTTTACTACAGTAGTAATGGTGGTGATCAGTGAGATCAGCGACTTATAGCAGGACTGTGATATTGTCTCGGACAAATTGGGCACTAACTGACACTTTTGACACTTTTTTGGGGACCAGTGACAATAATACAGTGATCAGTGCTAAAAATATGCACTGTCACTGTACTAATGACGCTGGCTGGAAGGTGATCACTTAAAGAGGAATTAAACCCTGATGGGTTTACTTCCTCTTTCATTCCCTGCAAAGGTAAAGCATAATGGACTGCTATGCATCGCATAGTAGTCCATTATGTGTCACTTACCTGACACTGGAGCCAGAGAAGTCACCGCTGTCCCCTGTATTCTGGAGCATCCATGTTCTAGGTGGGTCTCGCTGCTCAGCCGCTCATTCGATGAAGCCGCGATGACATCACTCCCGTGCATGCGCACGGGAGCCGCCACTCTCGGCATGTCGCCGTTGACAGCGGTGCCTGTCTTTTGGCAAATATCTCCTAAACCGTGTAGGTTTAGGAGATATTTCTTGGACCTACAGGTAAGCCTTAATCTAGGCTTACCTGTAGGTCAAAGTGGTTTGTAAGGGTTTACAACCACTTTAAGGGGTGAGCAAGGGGTTAACTGTGTGCCTAGCCCCATGTAAATAGTATTCCTGGTGCTTTCGTATTTTTATACTAACGTATTGCAAAATGAGACTGTACAACCTAGATTAATACGAGGAGGGGGCTTGGAAAAATCACATGTCCAGCATAAAAGGGGATATCAAAAGGTCGTTGCCATTTTCTCAGTACCACAGGAAAACTTAGGCCGGCCATAGACAGTTTGAATCTTGGCCGGTTCATGTTAAACATATGATGTGTGATTTTTCCAAATTCCCTCCTGCTCTTGATCTGTGTGTGGGCAGGCTGAATGTACCAACAACCAGCCTGCCAGATTTGCTTGCGATTATCCCCCCCCCTCCCCCCCCCGCCAGAGCCAGACAATTGCTTGGCAGGAGGGACTCCCCTGTTAGCACTGACTGTGTTGATGTGGGAATCATGCAAATGTATTTATTAAAAGTCCATCGAGTCCAACCTATGTGTGTGATTATATATCAGTATTACAGTGTATATTTGTATATCTCTGTATATTGTGGTCATTCGGGTGCTTATCTAATAGTTTCTTGAAACTATCAATGCACCCCGCTGAGACCACCACCTGTGGAAGGGAATTCCACATCTTTGCCGCTCTTACAGTAAAGAACCCTCTACGTAAGGTTAAACCTCTTTTCTTCTAATTTTAATAAGTGGCCACATGTCTTGTTAAACGTCTTTTCGTGAATTTTTTTTATCCCTATTGTGGAGTCATCCTCACCAGTATGGTATTTGTATACAGAAATCATACCCCCTCTCAAGCGTCTCTTCTCCAGAGAGAATAAGTTCAGTGCTCACAACCTTTCCTCATAACTAACATCCTCCAGACCCTTTATTAGCTTTGTTGCTCTTCTTTGTACTCCATTTCCAGTACATCCTTCCTGAGGATTGGTGCCCAGAACTGGACAGCATACTCTAGGTGCAGCCGGACCAGAGTCTTGTAGAGCAGGAGAATTATCATTTTATCTCTGGAATGAATCCCCTTTTTAATGCATGCCAATATTCTGTTTGCTTTGTTAGCAGCAGTTTGGCATTGCATGCCATTGCTGAGCCTATCATCTACTAGGACCCCCAGGTCCTTTTCCATCCTAGATTCCCCCAGAGGTTCTCCCCCCAGTGTATAGATTGCATTCAAACACTGAAAAGTTTCAGTCTTTTAAAGCGGGATTCCACTGCTTAGAACGTTTTTTTGGATTAGGCATAGTCACAATCAATATTCTTAATAAGCATAGCACTTACTTGTAGTGTTTCTGCAAACAGCAGCATGCCTTTGTCCGCTCAGAAATGACTTTATAAAACCGTCTCCTGACGGTTTCCATTTTGCCTGTGGGCATGTGAAGCCCACAGGCATCCTCTTCCGGGAGAGTGTGCTCCAAAATGACCAGCATGCACCGCCCGTTCTATGCAAGATCTCGCGCATGCGCAGTCTGAGCAATCTCGAGCGGCGTCAACAGCTCCGGTTGCCATGACAACGGGTGTTGTCGTCGGAAGTCCCGCCCCGTTGTGATGGCAACGGAGATAAACCCTCTGAACGTGGGTGTCGTGATGACGTCACTTCCCTTCTCTGCCTCGCGCGGGATCTCCAGCCTATGCACACCACAGACTCCTGGGAAAAAAAATAAAGATCCCAGGAGCCCATGCGGCAGACCGGAACAAGTGACCTGGCGATTAAGCCCCGCCCCTTTCCGCATCGGCTCCTCCCCTTTCCGCAATTCACTGTGGCAGAAAATTTAAAATAGAAAAAAAACAGAGGAAGACAGCTGAAAGGTAAGGGGGTTACCTAGCGTTTAGGGAAGGGGGGATCACATAGACCTAGGAGTGTATTTTAGGGTGGACCTCCGCTTTAAGCAGATGATGACCTTGGGTAGTGTCTAAACAAAATAGGACACTGCCCCTGCATGGGCAAGACACAGCGTCAATTTTATGGACAATTCCAGGGATCTTCAAAATTGTATTTGCACAATATAGGGAGCCATGATATGAAAATGACTTGTATAGCAATTATATATGTTATATCCTTTTATAAATAGCTTTAATTGTATACTCAACTGCTGTCTAAATCTTCTTTATTGTCCTCTGCAGGGGGCCTCTTCCCAAACCAGCAATCCCAGGAACATGCCGCCTTTCGTTTTGCATTGTCGCAGCTGTTGGAGCCCCCAAAGCTTCTGCCCCAAATTGATATTGTGAATATCAGCGACAGTTTTGAAATGACCTACACCTGTAAGTACCCAGATAAACCATTAAGAGCTGATTTGCATCTTATAATGTCCAATTTATATATATTTTTTTTTTCCAGTGGCCATCTATTGGCAGCTCTTGTACTGAGTACAAGAGGTGCAAATGCTTTAAGCTGTTTGCTGTAGCAGAACGCAAGGCGCTTATCTTAATTAAAAAGTATTTACTAAAAGTCTCTTGGCTAAAAAAGATAATGGAAAAGGAGCTGAAAAAAAATATGTCGTGTTTATCCTGAAGAAAAGGCTAATTAAAGTTGAAGGCTAAAAAAAAAAAAAAAAAAGTTTAGATTATTTTTAATTGAAAGTTGTTAAAGGCCAACACTTGCTAAATGCACAAACGGAACATTAGAGATTTTTTTCAGCACTTTGTTCTTACTCTCCAAACCATTCCATCTGCACTGCTATATAACTGCAGAATATCAGGGGGGAGATGTCACTTCCCATAAACTCTGATACACTCCCTGCCACTTCCCTATTTCCTTCCTGCTCTTGTATTGACTTCCCTATCTCCTGCCTGCTCTTGTATTAACTTCCTTATCTCCTTCCTGCTCTTGTATTGACTTCCCTATCTCCTTCCTGCTCTTGTATTGACTTCCCTATCTCCTGCCTGCTCTTGTATGGACTTCCCTATCTCCTGCCTGCTCTTGTATTGACTTCCCTATCTCCTTCCTGCTCTTGTATTGACTTCCTTATCTCCTTCCTGCTCTTGCATGGACTTCCCTATCTCCTGCCTGCTCTTGTATTGACTTCCCTATCTCCTTCCTGCTCTTGTATTAATTTAATTATCTCCTTCCTGCTCTTGTATTGACTTCCCTATCTCCTTCCTGTTCTTGTATTGACTTCCCTATCTCCTGCCTGCTCTTGTATTGACTTTCCTATCTCCTGCCTGCTCTTGTATTGACTTTCCTATCTCCTGCCTGCTCTTGTATTGACTTCCCTATCTCCTTCCTGCTCTTGTATTGACTTCCCTATTTCCTGCCTGCTCTTGTATTGCCTTCCCTATCTCCTGCCTGCTCTTGTATTAACTTCCCTATCTCCTTCCTGTTCTTGTATTGACTTCCATATCTCCTGCCTGCTCTTGTATTGACTTTCTTATCTCCTGCCTGCTCTTGTATTGACTTCCCTATCTCCTGCCTGCTCTTGTATTGACTTTCTTATCTCCTGCCTGCTCTTGTATTGACTTTCTTATCTCCTGCCTGCTCTTGTATTGACTTCCCTATCTCCTGCCTGCTCTTGTATTGACTTTCTTATCTCCTGCCTGCTCTTGTATTGACTTTCTTATCTCCTGCCTGCTCTTGTATTGACTTCCTTATCTCCTGCCTGCTCTTGTATTGACTTCACTGTCTCCTGCCTGCTCTTGTATTGCTATGGAATTTTACCACTTGATAGAGGCATCCTTCTCTATGTGCAATGTGGTTGATTTACTAAAACCATGGCGTGCAAAATCTGGTGGAGCTCTGCATAGAAACCAATCATCTTCCAGTTTTTATTGTTAAACCTTAACTGAACAAGCTGAAGTTAGAAGCTGATTGGCTACCATGTACAGCTGCACCAAAATTTGCATGCTCCACTTTTAGTAAATCAACCCCCTAATTTTTCCCTGCTCACAGCAGTGTTCCAACTACAAGTCTAATTTCTACTTTCAGATGGCACATGGTTACACATAAAAAAAATATTTATACATTTTTGAAGAAATGCATAAGTTCAAGAAAATGTGCTTTTCATATGAAGTGTTTATTTAAAACAATATTAAACCCCAAAGCAAACATTTATTATATTGCAGCTTGCCAATTCTTAGATGTTTTGTCTGTATTATCTTTCTCTTTTAGACTTTCTTTCCTTTATTTTCACCTAGAGAGCCAGCCAGTAAGTCTGTTGTATTTCAACAGGACAAGCTGTCTTGCAAATGTAGTACTGTAGTTGGATTGTTGAGACAAACCATTTACCACTGACAGGGGTGCTTATAATAACTACCTTTTATTTATTTGCGTATGTAAAACCTTTCTACTAAAAGTAAAAAAACTGTTGCTACAACTGCTTGTGTAACTACAGTGAGAGCTGAATTTTGTCTTGAATGTGTTAGTGTATCTAAATCTGCTAGTACATCTAACACTCCCTTTTCCCCAGATTGACAATGCTGCAGACCAAAGGTGTCCCTGTGCTCCTTCATCCAGAGTGAAGGTACTCTAATACAGAAGGTGTGTCACTGGCCAGATCACCAGGTGAAAACATAGGGGGTTATTTACGAAAGGCAAATCTACTTTGCACTGAAAGTGCACTTGGAAGTGCAGTCGCTCTAAATCTAAGGGGTAGATCTGAAATGAGTGGAAGGTCTGCTGATTTTATCATCCAATCATGTGCAAGCTTAAATGCTGTTTTTATTTTTCTTTGTCCCCCTCGGATTTACAGTGACTTTACTTCCAAGTGCTCTTTCAGTGCAAAGTGGATTTTCCTTCAGTAAATAGCCCCCATAGTCTTAAAGCTTAAAGTATAAACAAGGCTGCATTCACACCTAAACGTTTAGTTTCAGGTGAAAAGTCGTGCGATTCTTGCCACAATTTTGTACAGGTCAAAAGGTCACCAATGTAAAAAGCAGAAAAACGCCTGTAATCTGCCCAAAAAGAAGCTCGTGTACTTTTTTGAGCTTCAGGCATTTTGCTTCAGGCGACAGAACAATCAGATGTGAACAGGGACCATTTAAATGAATGGGATTTTACTTGTTGGGCGTTTTGGAACTTTTGAGATGAGCGTTTTAAGAGATGAAAACGTTCAGGTGGGAATGGGCCCTTAAGGTAAAACATTTTTTTTTTTTTTAGTTTTAGTTTTGGATAGAGTGCAGGAAAATAAGAATGCTTGGCAGTTTTTATTGCTGTCTGCACCCCCATTAAGGAGATTCACCCTCCCTATTTGTCCTTTTTACCATTATCATTGAAAGTGAAAGTAAAATAATATCTCTATTTTTGGGTTGTCCCCAGAAAAGTAATAGACGGGAAATCTACCAAAGAGGACACTACTTCTGGTGACCTGTGGGTCCCCCTAATTTGTGGAGATTTCCTCTCACATCCTGTTTGGCTATGGGACAGGAAGTGAAGGGAAATCTCTACAATGGGACACAGATGACGAGAAAAAAATGACAGTGGCCTCTTGCCCCCAAAAATGTTGCCTTTAGTTACACTTTAAAAAAGAAAACAAATGCAGCCTCCACATCTAATGATTGGCAAGCTGTAATATATAACATTTTTGGCTTTGGGTTTAATACCGCTTCCTAGATTCAGTTTACCATCTGCAGTTTTTTTCTCATCATCAGCTTATTAGTGCTTACTTCCACAGTAGCTTTCAGTAAAATAAGGTAGCTTTGTGGTTGAACTTGATGTTCCAAGAACTTAGCTGTAAGAAGGGTGCAGTTGAACCCACCTTATCCCAAAACTCTTGTATCTATCAACTGAAAGTAAAATGTTTGGCCGAGTTGATTTTTCCTCATTGTGGAAATGCTTGGACAGATAGATAAGCGTCTGCATGTCTGACTGTCCTCTGACGTCTATGGGTACCCTAAGATCATGGAAACTCCCCTGGCTATAGGTAGATTTCTCTGAATTACAGAGATGCATTCAAAAAACCATCATAGGTCAAAACTTTTAGCCTACTTGTTTATACTATACCCAATAAAATCAAACTTTATTATAGATGTAAAGGTTAGGGGTATAGGAGTCTTAAATCTTTGCAGCAATTCGTATCTGATCATTTTTCTTAGCAATTTATAGAATCATATTGGTATTTATTACTTTCAATTGACTGCTATTCTGAATTTGACTTTTGTGTACCTTTCTAGGTCAGGGATATGTGAATCCTGAAAATTTTAAGTGATTTTGGATCATGTTTTTCCACTTCAATATGTGAATCTTTTTAATTAGCTCATAGGCAGTTGCTTCACTGTTGACTGATTTTGGTTATAGGAAGTCATTTTATCTGCCTTTTGTAATGAAGTAAATATTCTGTTTGCCTAAATATGGAGTTAAGTAAAAAAAAAAAAAAAAGTATCAATTCTAATTCAATTTCCAGCTCTAAACCAAACTCCCACCTCTGAAAATGCTGCTACTAACATGCACCTGGATGAAGCCATCCGCCAGAATATTATAGTAGCCCTGAACTAAAGATAATACGATTTACTGTGTTATAGGGAACATTTAGAAATGTTAATTGTGCCTAAACAGTATCCTGAAAAATATAAAGTTTCTCTGAAACACTTCTTGAAAATTAGCAGTGCACTACCTGGTATGTGAGGGTACCTAGGCACTCCTATGTCTACAGCCTATTAGCATATATCTGCAGTGTGAGATCTAAGGCACCGCTCTCTCTAACTGCTAGTAGCAGGAGATTTGGTGTGAGATGTGGTGATGTGGCTTCTGTGCTGATCATTATTTTCATTGCTGGAGGTTGTGATATGAGGAAGCGAAATCCTGCCGCTATCAAGATGGCCACCCGCACACAAAGAAAGAGTATACAACAAGGTAAATCAGTGATAGGGAAAAGGATCAGCTGCAGGAAGACCATAGCTTCCAGATTTGAGTTCCTCTTTAGCCCTAGATGGGATTATTTTTACAGTGGAGTTCCATCCAAAACCTTTTTTTCTGCTTTTGCATAGAGTAGGGATGTATCAGAACCTCAGAACGTAATCACTGTCTGTTCCTCTCTGGGGAAATGTCACCTATTGCTCCAAGCAATTGCTAGAACTGAGACAAAAAAGTGATGGGAATTCCATAATTTTAGTCGTCAAAAGCAAAGGAGTAGAGGGGAACTTTACAATGAGGGCACTTCAAGGGACAAAGGTGGACTATCCCCACAGTTTAGGGCAATTTTATTCTCCCTTAAAAGAGTAGTGTCAAAGCTTTTTTGGTCATACTTGTCACGTGGGTCATGGGAGTGCACTTACTTTTCTGTGACTCAGAATCAGCCAACGGCAGGTTAAAGACTACTTTCAGCTGACATCACAGGCTCTGAAAGGATCCTGACCATCAGTGGCGTAAACAGTAAAAACCCCCTTCCCCGGTTGGTCGGGTCTGGAGCACTTGCCCCATCTATGGTGGGCAGTGCTTCTCCCAGGCTTCACCGCCAGCTTCCCTTGGTCGGTGGTGATGGCTTTCCCTTCCCCTGCTCTCCATGGGCATTACGGCGGCTTCCGTTTTCCTCCTTGGCGGCCGATTGTGACTCTTCTCTTTTCGGCCAATCGTAAAACGGGTCTGAGACCTGCTTCTGATTGGCCTGATTGAGGATCAGTGTTACAACAGCAAATATTGAGGATCAGTGTTACAATGCTCTGTGCCACAAGCCCACCCTATTTTGAAGCATATTAGAGCCTATGGCTTTAATTAGGTGCTTCAAAAAACACCCCCGCCTCTATAATTCAGGTGCCCCGCATCCTAAAAGGGGTCGGACACATGAATAGGGGGTGGCCGTGGCAGCCGTTGATAGATCCATGCTATGCATTAATCTATCTATTATTCATATAGGGGGTGGCGTGGATAGAGGAGGCTGCGCCCAGGCGCCCCTAACGGACGGGCCACCACTGACACCATTCTGTCAGGATCCACCCAGCCACCCAAGTGACAATGCTAGCTGGCCACTCCTGCTCCTTCTCATGCCTGGCTCTCCAGTGAGCACCAGAGAGGCAAAACAGAGAATGGTGACTGACAGTGATAAAACTGTGCGCAAAAAATAAACGTGTTTCCTAGCACATGATTGAGTATTTAAAGTGAACACAGCTTGACCTCATTCACTAAGCTCAGTAAAAGTTCACTTTGAAAAGCAAACGTTCTAATTATTAAAGTTCTTTAATCAAACCTATTGTGTCACGCTGAGCAAATTGTTATCATTTTCTCACTAAAGCAGCTATTCCCAATCTCAGGGATTCTCACAAAATCAGCTCTTCTCTGTATCAGGAATCCCTAGAATGGTCACTCTGTGAATTCACCAGGGGCGGACTGACCATTCAGCCACTCGGGCACTGCCCGAGGGCCCCGGGCCACTAGGGGGCCCCATCAGGGTTGCCAGCCTCGGTAAAAGCAGGGTCATTATGTAAAAATCTGTGTTTTTTTTAAATCTGCCTCTGAAATGTACCTTACCGACATCCTTTTGTTCTATCTGTGTATACTGTGTACATGTATGTGTAAGCTGTGTGATTGTATACTGTGTGTGTGTTTGTGTATACTGTGTGACCCCATAATCCCTCATTGCCTGTGGGCCCCATGATTTCCTATTGCCCAGGGGCCCCATGAGTTGTCAGTCCGCCCCTGGAATGCACCATACATCAGGCAACGGCTCCTTCCATGAGAAGGTAATTACAGGGCAGGAGTTACTATCAGGCATGGCAAGTTGTGCCTATAGGCAAAAGAGGAAAAGAGACTTTAGCCATAGTTTACATTTTTCTCTTCAATCATAAAAATACAATATTCTCCTATAAGTTTATATATACAAAGTTACAATGTTTTAGATTAGGACCAGTAAAACAATGAACTAGTCAATGTAAAAGAGGAGATTCTAGCATGACCAGTGTAGTTCAGAGGTACCCAACCTGCCTCTTACTGCTATACCACTTGTACTCCAACATCCCCATTTCTTACCCTATTAAAATGATGAGACCACACCTTAATTTTGGAGTATAAATGGCCATAGTAGCCTACTTATTATTCACACCATATAAATAACTCCAATATCAAATATATACCAAATTATCACCTCCATAACAACTTGTTTAACTCCAGTCTGTTGGTCTTTGACGGCACCCTCGAACTCCAACACATTATCCACCAATACACTGCGGGACCTTTTTCCACACGATAGGCCTCCAGCGGATAATCAGTTCGGAGACAACCCCCTTCCCGCAGTGCAACCATTACAGTATTCCAGCTAACCTTTCGCTGGAATACACCGGAGGGGCACATACTACCGATGAGCCCCCCACCCCTTTCCATCACATATGTTTACTGCCACCGTCAAAGACCAACAAAACACCGCCAATCCACAGCTGCCATGATGACCATCTGCCATGCCCCTGAAAGAAAGAAAACACATAAACCAACAAACACAGACAACATATAGGGAGGGTGGGTGGGAAAAACTGCCTCCTCCTTTCTTTCTCCACAACTTTCTGTTCCCCAGCCAAGCTCTGCCTCCTCCTTATATATTACCACTCCCCCTTGGACTTTACTCACTGTCCCCTCCCCTCTTATCTCTTCATATTAACCCATGCATTGTCTCCCCTAAACACATGGTCATGCCCGGCCCTGCACTACTTTTTCTTTTCTCTCTTTTCCGTTCCAGGCCTCACTGAAGGGATGATGCATTAAGTTCTAAAGGATGTGTGCTTACAGCAGTGGTTGTCAACTAATGAAATATAGGGGCCTTAACTGTGGCCATGGATGTCAATGAAAGACCACACATAATGTTCTTTGCTATTACCCCTTCACAAACTAATGCTACCACTCCCACTACTGACTGTTTGGGTCAAAGGGATACACAAGAAGCACTAAAAAGCCTTTACATGATGGAAATACAGCTCTGTGCAGGTTCATTACTTTATCACAAAATCCCTTTACTGGGGTTGTTGGGTTTGCAGGGAGGGGTTAGTAGCTAACCTGAACAAAACCCCCCGATTTTGGATTGTAATGATACAGAAGGGCCTAGTTTTTCCTACTTAGTAGATCCTGTCCACCAGAAGATCAGCAGACTCTTGTGAAGTGGATGTTTCATTATTCGTTCATCTGTAGTGTTCAAGATAGTACTAATTCTAGGGATTATTAGTCACATTAAGCTTAAATCAATAAACCATTAGAATGTATTTAAGGAGCAAGTAAATAGATTACTGGACACTAGATGGTGATCTATCAATAGCTATTGTATGGCTAATTGAAATAAATTGTGCACAGGAAATACTAAAATGCATACATGAAAGGAAATACCCCAAAAAATAATTAAAGTACTAAAGAAGAAAACGGATCTGCCATTGCTGACCTCCTTAATATAGTTTTTTGCCTGGCTGTGTCTGAGAAGCTACCATTCACACCAGTGGGACTTGACAGGTCCAAATTGCTTGTCAAAAGCAATGGAACTGTTTAAATTGCTGTGACGTTGACTTTGCGGTGCCACGCCGATTTGAAAAAGAAGTTCCTGCACTATTTATCAGGTGTGACTTGCATAAACATCTGTGCATGAAGTCACACAGGTGTGAGACAAGCCACACCTGAAGTCGCACTGACATGCACCTTTGAAATTGTGCGTATTTAAGTGAAGTCGAATTCGGTGCGAGTGGGGTCTTAAAGTACTTTCTGAGTCACCCAACAAAAACAGGTGAGCAACAAGTGAGGTCAATGAAGTGAGCAGTGGGGCATTAGGGGCACCCGGGCACCGCCCCCCTCTCTCCTCTCCACCCCCATAGTCGCCGTGGCCACCCCCTATTAATGGCACCCGGTCCCTTTCAGGGCACCGGGTGCATGAATTACATGGCATGGGCTCTAATAGACTTCAAAATTGGGTGTTTGGAGAAACCTGATCTAGGGCAAGCATGCAAGTCAGGAAAGTCAGAGTAAAGTCAAAAATCTTTATGAATGTGCTTGTTCCAGGTCAGTTCCAGACTGATGATTAGACTGACAGCCAGGCTGCTAGTATTTTCAGGAATTTTAGCAATTGCCACGTTTATTTAAACTATTGACAAGGGTTAAGGGCCCAGAATTTGTTTTAATTTATAGTAAAGGCTCCCAGCTTTCACAAAGAAGTGATTACTTGTACAGATGGACAATTTTTAAAGCATTATCTACAAACAATTTGGGTATCGTAGTGTTTTGTGGGCACACACAATTTTGAGGCTTGACTATTTAACCAAAGAAACAAAAACAAATTGAGATTATATTGCTTTTATGAACTAAAATTATTTTTAATTTTATTTTTTGCTAAAAACAGCTGTGGAAATATCGTACCACATTAAAAATTGCAACTACCATTCTTTTTTATTCCTCTGCTTTCAGAAAATGTGTAATGTTTGAGGTTTTAGGCAAACTTTCAAAAATATATATTATAGCATGTGTATGAAAAGCGCAAAGTGATACTAAAGCCTAACTTTTTTTATTTAATTGCGTCCTTGTTTGTATTTTACCTTAAAGTAGAAGTTCTGCCTAAAACTAACTAAGGCCGCGTACACACGGGCGGACTGTTCGCCCAACTTTGTTTGTCAAACAGTTTCGGCAAACAGTCCGCTCAAAATTAGCATGGACGGACATGGCCACACACGGCACTTTTTGAGCGGACTGTTTCAGCGAACTGTTTGCCAAACAGTTCGCTCAACTTTTGAAATGAACGGACTCGCCCACGTAAGGCGGAGGCAAATCCGCCCATTTCGAGCGCGTGTACAGGTAGGCGGGGCCCGCGAAGGAGACGTCGCGGGCTCCGCCGCCTGGAATGGACTTAAAGGGGAACCCCAACGCCGAAAAAAATCGGCGTGGGGTCCCCCCAAAGTCCACAACAGACCCTTGTCCGAGCACGCTACCCGGCCGGCCAGGAAAGGGGGGCGAGTGAGCGCGCCCCCCCTCCTGAGCCGTACCAGGCCGCGTGCCCTCAACATGGGGGGTGCCTTGGGGAAGGGGGGGCCGCGCGGCCCCCCCACCCCAAAGCACCTTGTCCCCATGTTGATGAGGACAAGGGCCTCTTCCCGACAACCCTGGCCGTTGGTTGTCGGGGTCTGCGGGCGGGGGGCTTATCGGAATCCGGGAGCCCCCTTTAAGAAGGGGGCCCCCGGATACCGGCCCCCCACCCTATGTGAATGAGTATGGGGTACAATGTACCCCTACCCATTCACCTGTGAAATAAAGTACAAAAAAAAACACAACACAGAGAAAAAATATTTTATTGCACAGCTCCAGGGGTCTTCCGTCTTCGGGGGTCTTCTCGCCGGACTCCTCCGCTATCTTCGTGTAGCTCTTTTACTAGCGGAGGAGCCCGGCTTTCTTCCTCCCCGCCGCCGGCCTCTTCTCCCGACTTCGGGGGTCTTGTCCCCCTCTTCGGTTCTTCTGCCGGGCCACCGCGCCTTCTTGTAGCTCTTTTGCAGGCGGTGGCCCGGTCTTCTGTCGCCGCTGCCTTCCGTTCTTCTGTCGCCGCCTTCGGTTCTTCTGCCGGGCCACCGCGCCTTCTTGTAGCTCTTTTACAGGCGGTGGCCCGGTCTTCTGTCGCCGCTGTCGCCGTCGCCGCCTTCCGTTCTTCTTCTTCTTCTTGTTCTTCTTCTTCTTCCCCAGGAGATGTTGACACGTCGCTCTCTCCGGCCGGAATGCCAGAGCCGCGCTGTGCGGTCACTTATATAGTGACAATGGGGCGGTGTCACATGGTATATGTCACATGGGTTGGTCACATGGGTTGATGTCACATGGGGACTATGACATCGTAAGGGGGCGGGGTCACCATGTGACCAACCCATGTGACATATACCATGTGACACCGCCCCATTGTCACTATATAAGTGACCGCACAGCGCGGCTCTGGCATTCCGGCCGGAGAGAGCGACGTGTCAACATCTCCTGGGGAAGAAGAAGAAGAACAAGAAGAAGAAGAAGAACGGAAGGCGGCGACGGCGACAGCGACAGCGGCGACAGAAGACCGGGCCACCGCCTGTAAAAGAGCTACAAGAAGGCGCGGTGGCCCGGCAGAAGAACCGAAGGCGGCGACAGAAGAACGGAAGGCGGCGGCGACAGAAGACCGGGCCACCGCCTGCAAAAGAGCTACAAGAAGGCGCGGTGGCCCGGCAGAAGAACCGAAGAGGGGGACAAGACCCCCGAAGTCGGGAGAAGAGGCCGGCGGCGGGGAGGAAGAAAGCCGGGCTCCTCCGCTAGTAAAAGAGCTACACGAAGATAGCGGAGGAGTCCGGCGAGAAGACCCCCGAAGACGGAAGACCCCCGGAGCTGTGCAATAAAATATTTTAACCCTGTGTTGTGTTTTTTTTTGTACTTTTTTTCACAGGTGAATGGGTAGGGGTACATTGTACCCCATACTCATTCACATAGGGTGGGGGGCCGGTATCCGGGGGCCCCCTTCTTAAAGGGGGCTCCCGGATTCCGATAAGCCCCCCGCCCGCAGACCCTGACAACCAACGGCCAGGGTTGTCGGGAAGAGGCCCTTGTCCTCATCAACATGGGGACAAGGTGCTTTGGGGTGGGGGGGCCGCGCGGCCCCCCCTTCCCCAAGGCACCCCCCCATGTTGAGGGCACGCGGCCTGGTACGGCTCAGGAGGGGGGGCGCGCTCGCTCGCCCCCCTTTCCTGGCCGGCTGGGTAGCGTGCTCGGACAAGGGTCTGTTGTGGACTTTGGGGGAACCCCCACGCCGATTTTTTTCGGCGTTGGGGTTCCCCTTTAAGCCCATTCCAGGCGGCGGAGCCCGCGACGTCTCCGTCGCGGGCCCCGCCTACCTTCACACGCGCTCGAAATGAGCAGACTCCTCCGAGCGGGAACAGTTTGCTCATTTCGAAAGTAGCCTACACACGGGCGGACTGTTCGCTCAAACACAGTTTCAGCGGACAGTTTTTCGGAATTTCCGAAAGACTTTGTCCGTCAAACTGTCCGCTGAAACTGTCTGCTGAAAGCCCACACACGAGTGGACTGTCCGCCCAAACACTGTTCAGCGGACAAGGTTGGGCGAACAGTCCGCCCGTGTGTACGCGGCCTAACTCCAAATCTACTGGCAGCCACATTCTAAAACAAATCTATCTAACCCTGTAAAGCATAAATCACTATATGTACCTTTTCTGAAGCCGCTCTGATCCAGTCCCACTCTGTGCTGTCAGTGGTGGCTTCTCTGTGTAGGCATGTGCAGAACAGGCAGGTGACAATGGAAGCCCCATGGGTGACATTACTTTTCTGGCATTTTCCAGCCATTGACAGCCATCTCTTTCACACTGCATCTGCCGCTGGAGACAGGATCGGTTGCAGAGAAGGTATGTATATCCAATTTTTGGCTTGTCTTAAAATGTTTCTGCCAATAGATTTAGAGTTAGTGTCCCACAGAAACTGCCCCAGCTCCTGTTTGTGGGTGTCTTCTTTAGTTATACGCCTAAGCGAATGACATGCACTATGCTCACTGTGCTTCCTGGGATATGCAGTTCACATATCGCAGAAGGCATAGTCCTTCATTGACAAATGAGGAGGGGGTGGGCCTAGCGTCACATCATCGGGAGGCCCATCACCTGAAGGGTCATCAGCTTCCTAATGGTGTCATACATGGCGGCACATGACTCGAGCAGTGGCATTGAAAAAAGAAGAGTATTCTGTAGGACAACACTGGATCCGCTGGGCAGGTGAGTATCTACAATGTGCAAGAACTGTGACCTGGTAATCGGGAGTTAAAAAAAAAAATGTGGACGGGAGGATAAAGATCCATTTTAATGCTATAGGACAGTAAGGTAAAAATGTTTAACCCTTAGTACTAGTTTAAAGCCCAGTTGAAGACATAGAACAGATATGCAGTAAGATAGACTTATACTAACAGCTTCTACTTTCATAGTTTTACCTCCACTTTCTTGCTACTTATTACTGTTAGAGACAATGCACTCTGAAATCAGCAAATAGTAACAGTTTAGTCAAACTTGCCTTCCTATTCCTTTGCGATACAAGTCTGTGTGAGGACACCTGAGTGGTTACTCAACTATGCCATCACAGAGCACTTGAGAGTGAGAGCAGGAGGCAGCATCTTTTTACTATTTTTTTTTATACAGAGTGACGACGGGAATTGGACGGTTTTGAAAAAAAAACAGTACTCCATAGATTTTCAACTCTAAACTAATTTATTTTTACAAAAGGTCAAGACATGCCATATGAGTTACTTATTCAGTTATGAAAAATAATGTAATTTAGATGACAACTATCCTCTTGAATGCAGCTTTCAATCCTTCCCTTGAAATTGTTCATTACTTGGGCCAACAGCTGTTGATCAATTATGAGCACTTCTTTTTGGATCGCATCCTTCAATTCATTAAAATTACGGGGTTTGTGAGTGTGCACACGGTTCTTCAGGTACTCTCATAGGAAGAAATCCCATGATGAGAAGTTGGGAGACCTTGGAGACCATGACACATCGTCGAAATGTAAAATGAGGCACCCAGGGAACATGTTTACAAGAACTTCCATTGGTGCATCGGCAGTATGTGCTGTGGCACCATCTGGCTGAAAATAAATATTTCTCATGTTTATTCGTCTTATTTGCAGTTCTCGTCATAAGAAGTTGTTCAGCATGTGAATGTAACATTCCAAGTTAACAGTTACTGTTACGCCGTATTTCTAGAAAAAATATGGACCTATAATACCAAAAGGGGCAACCACACACCACACTGTAAGGCCGCGTACACACGGGCGGACTGTCCGTCCTACTTTCGAATGAACGGACTTGACCACACATGATGACCAGACAGTCCGATGACGTGTACAGCTCGTACGACGGGACTAGAAATATGACGTCCAATACATTGCAATGCAACCTTCGGCCGTGTAAATCCTTTCTGAGCATGCGCCATACTTAGTCCGTCCAACTTGCCTACTCACGAGCGGACTTGCCTACTCACGAGCTGAAACCAAGTTTGGACGGACAATATTACGGAAATTCCGAAAGACTTAGTCCGCCAGACTGTCCGCTGAAAAAGTCCGCTGAAGCCCACACACGAGCGGATTGTCCGCTGAAACACGTTTCAGCGGACCAAGTCCGTCAGACAGTCCGCCCGTGTGTACACGGCCTAACATGAGTGGAAAGGTCTTTCTTGAGTGCGCCTAGGATTTTTGGAAACCCAGTAACTATCTTCTGCTTATTTACTGTTCCATTCAAATGAAAATTAGCATCGTCGCTCATCATGAGTATTGCGACTGGGAACGGCCCCGTGTCAACTAGCATTGAATTCTCAACTGAATAGCCGTTGCTTTATTGTGATAGACTCACCACTTCGAACAAAGCTGTCGTAAGCAAACAATGTTGTAAAGTCTACTGCTTCATTGTGACTGAATTGCCATTTCAGTGAGGGGGTGGGGGGGGGAGACACCTAGTTCGATCCCCTCCCATCATCACTTTCTGTGTACTATCTGTTCTAAAAATGTCCAACTCCTGTGGGTCACCCTGTATTTTAATATTTTTTATTGAAAAGGGTTCAGATCGTAACATATATTCCACTGAAACAATAGCCCATACTTGGGTTGTCATTACATAAAAAACATAAGTCCATAAAGTAAAAAAACAAACAAAAATAATATAGACCATCATCAAAGAGACATGTGTTAGCAATGCGATATTCTCAGGTACATAAAGTATTTACTATATTTTTTTAATATGAGAAAAGGGAATTTTAAAGCATGTTCCAGCAAAAATTATTCACAAATTACAACATGCAGGAAAACAGCACTTAAGAAAGATTAGAAAGTTTGAGACCTCAACCGTAAATTAATACTGGAGGATAAAGGCTTAATGGTACACCTACAGCCCATTTCAGCTCCTCTTTCACCAGGTTCTAATCTAATATACATTGTATCTATGTATTTTTTGACAATTATACTCTTTTCTCATTTGTCTTGGACATTCCCTTACTAATATATTACAAGAGCTGTGTGAGAAAGGTAATTTCCCCAATAGAGATGATGAATTTGTAAAGTTTATATGCAATTTGGCTAAAAAGGGTAACTGAATATGCAATGCCTCACTGCCATCACCCTCTTCATATGTATTTGATATTCACCTTGTTAGTTTTAGAAATCCACACATTGTCTTCAAGGGAGATTTAATTACCTTCAGTTTCTGTGACAAGATTTCTATATTAATATTAATTTGTATTTATCCATTTTAATGTGGCAGATTGCTGGGAAGCGGTGTTAAATTGAGAAGATAGTTATTTTAAAAATTGATATTCTTGTCATTCATGAATTATACACATGGAAGAAGCAGATAAAATCAACTTCAGGGGGGCGCATGCGCGAAGCTCGACATGGCAGACGTTCTCCCTTAGAGCTCCGCGCTCCCCGCTGCAAGATCGGATCAATATCACCCGTCTGAACCCGCATTTCGCCACGATTTCAGTCGGATCACCTTTGGGACAATACTGGCGTCTCTCGGGATGGTACTCACGGGACCGAAGGGCAAAAATAAGCCGAAACCCATCAAAGAGGCCCTGGCCCGGGCTTCTTCCAAAATGGCGGCTAAGGCCTTAGCTAAACACCACGTTGCCTCTCCTGCAGCCTCCGACCAAGCGGACAGTGGCGATGACGATGAATCGGACTCTAACCTTGGCGGTTCTCCACCTCTACCTTCTTCAGGTATGTCTCAAGCTGCCTTTTTGAAACACATGGAGACTATGCTCCAAAAAGCTCTCAAGACTACCTCAGAGCAAATAACGGACAGACTATCACGGGAAATCCGTGAAATAGGTCAGCGTACGGCTGACCTGGAGACAAGAGTTGACGATATGGAGCTCACCCTCCAAGAACACTCTCAGAACTTCTCTGTGCTAAGAGAGGAGAATGCAACCTTACTCTCCCGTTTAGAGGATGCCGAAAATCGCTCCCGCAGGTCCAATCTGCGCTTACGCGGCATCCCAGAATCTGTGGATGATATACAATCTTTTATGACTGCACTGTTCCAGGAACTCTCACCCTCCATCCCAATTGAGCGGCTTGAGTTTGACAGGATCCATCGTGCCCTCACACGCCGCCAAACGGACGGTCCCCCTCGGGACATTATTGTGAAACTACATTTCTTTCGCACGAAAGAACAGTTGCTGAATGATGCCCGTAAGAAAGAAGAATTGGTCTTCCAAACACATAAATATCAGCTTTTCTCTGACCTGGCTCCGCTGACTATAGCTAAACGCCGTGCCATGAAGCCTCAACTTCAAGTCTTAATGCAGCACCAGCTTAAGTACACCTGGAGGTTCCCCTTCGCCCTGCAGTTTACACACCAGGGCCAGCAGCATTCGTGCTCAACCCCGGAATCCTTACAGCATCTACTGGAATCCCTTCGTCTGACCTTGCCGGATCAAGTCTCGGAGACTGCGCTACCCCGCACCCCGGCTCGATCCACGGCACATCCATATTCGGCCACACCGAAACGCAATCCGCTGGATCCGACATCTATCCGTAAGGGAACCTCTTCACGTCGTCCGGAAGATGCCTTTCTCAGCCCGAAGTCCCGCACGCCTCGTTGATATACCTGAGGGTGCTCCCTCTTTTTTCCTCAGTACTCTTGGAGTACCTCATTGTGGCCCCGACCTCTGGACCTTTATCGCAGCCCCGCTGTTGCAGCACTTCCACTAACAATTTTTTTTTTTTTTTTTTTTTTTGTCACCTCATGTTTTGTATATTTTTTGTATCTCCATTTTTGCCTTTTTTTCTCATTTTTCATTCTCCATCTTTTCATTTTTTATTCTTCATTTTTGTCTTCTCCTTTTGTACCTATTTGATAATGTGCTGCCACCTGGGGGACAGTAGCTGGGTGTGCTTGCGACGCCCTTACTTAGGTGTCCCATGAGGTCTCTATGTCCCCTAGTGGGGATATAGTACCGGTTCAGTTATTTCTTTTTTGATGTGTATACTGTTATATACTTCGTTGACTTCACCTGTATGTATATCATTCCAACGAATGTTTTTTTTCCTGTTCTTATTTATGTATGCTTCTTTCTTTTGGTTGGTCTGCTGGGGGGGGGGGGGGGTTGGACGGGAGGTGGGGATGTGACTTGCTCGTCTCCCCTCCTCTCGTCCTTGCGCCCCGCCCCTTCTTTTCCATTGGATGTCTCTTTCCGCGCCTCCTCCAGCACTTTACTCAGTAAACGGTGACTTATGTTTTTTTAGCCTGCTCCTATTTATGCAACTCGTGGGCTGGCTGTTTCTCTCCCTCCTTCCCGCACCTTTTGCCCTCCCCCTCTTCCCTCCCCTGCTCCCCTTTTTTCCTCTCCTCCTAACCCCCCCCCCCTCCTTTTCTCTTCCTCCTCTTACCTTCCCCTTCATTCCCTTCACCTACCCATTCCCCCTGCCTCCCTCCCCTCTGACCCTTTCTGTATCCCCACCTCCGACCTGGGATAGTTGCGAATCCCTTATATCTAGAAGGCTATGGATACTGCCGTTTGCCTCTTGTTTAGTCTATGTTACTTTTACTCAGGATGTTGTCCTAAACTTAATTATATGGTTTTCACTGTTAGATCCGCTTGCAGTGGGGAGTTGTCACTGCTCCCCCACCCCCCGGTGCTCTCTCTCTTCGGTCGGTTTTCTCTGGCTGTGGAGCTAGCGCACTATTTGGTTGGGCACTACAGATACTTTGTTCAGTCTTTCTCAACTAATGGGATGCCCTACGCCTTGTACACCACTTCCCCTCTTTTCTTCTCCCCCCGTTGTCTCTTTTCTCCTTTGTGCTTCTTTCTTGCTTTTTTCCTTCTTTTTTCTCTCCCTTACTGGCCGGGTGGCTCACCCTCCTCTCTTCACCCCCTTTTTTTTTCTACTTACCCTTCTCCGCTCACCTAGATGGCTCCTTTAAATATAATCTCCCTTAATGTTAAGGGACTTAACTCCCCTCATAAGAGAACTAAGGCCTTTCGCACCTTTGTTTCCCTGGGGGCCGACATTGTTGCCCTCCAGGAAACTCATTTCACTGCCCGCAACACCCCCAAATATTTCAGCTCCCGTTATCCCCTAGTATACACCGCCTCTGCAGATACTAAACACAGAGGGGTTTTACTTGCTTTTCACCACTCCCTGCCCTTCACATTACAAACAGAGATCAAGGATCCCTCAGGCCGCTATATTATATTGGTAGGCCTTTTACAGGAAGTGGAAACTACTTTTGTCTCCTATTATGCCCCAAATGTCAACCCGATCCCCTTCTTCACCCACCTCCTGCAGGTAGTTAGGGCACATTCCAAAGGTACGTTATTTATGTGCGGAGATTCAAATCTGGTACTTCACCCGCATCTGGATAAGTCTCCCTACTCCTCAGATCATTATTCCCCTGCTTCACAATTTAGCAGATTACTGCAACAACACTCTCTTTTGGATTCCTGGAGAGAGTGTAACCCATTGAAGAAAAATTATACCTACTATTCCCCCCCGCACAACTCGTTCTCTAGAATTGACCATATCCTTGTACCAATCGCATCCTCCCCAATTTTACTAAAATCCTCCATACAACCCATCACGTGGTCAGATCATTGCGCTGTTGTAACTACGGTCTCGTCATTAATACCCCGCCCTGACAACAAATCCTGGTGTATGAATGAGGCCCTCCTTACTAACCAGTCCTATTGTCTCGATATTCAAACTGCCCTTAATGACTATCTCCAATTTAACGCTAGTCCAGACATCTCGCCAACCCTGCTCTGGGAAGCGCACAAACCGGTGATCAGAGGTACCTGTATCTCAGTTGCCACTCATCTCAAGCGTGACAAAAGACTCAAATTGCAACGGTTGGAGGCTGACTTCCAACGCCAGTTTCTACAATTCCAAGCGACCCCTTCCAATACTAACAAGAAACAGCTTGAAGTAACCAAGTTGGAGCTGGATTTGCTCTTGGCTGAATCTGCGGAGAAAGCTCTCCGCCGGTCCGGCCACAAGATCTATACAAAGGCCAACAAGCCAGATACCTTATTAGCGCTGAGTCTCCGGCGACCAGACCGTATACACAAACCTATTAGACTCCGGCTGGCTAATGGCACTCATACTAGTAACCCTGTTAAGGTACTTTCTGAATTCCGTAAGCGTCTTGCTAACCTATATGAAACAAAGGGGTCTCTTCCCTCTTCTGAGGCGGAGATGCTCTTCCAAGACTTATCTATACCTACGTTGCCTGATGCTAGCCGGGAGTCTATAGATAAACCTATCTCGGTAGAAGAGGTCCTTGGCGCCATTAAATCACTTAAGCCTCATAAACGCCCTGGCCCGGATGGTCTTCCTGCTGTATATTACAAGAAGTTTGCGTCCACTCTTGCCCCACTTCTTTCTAAATCTTTCAACGCCCTGCTACAGCAACAGTCCCTTGGCCGAGACTCGCTGACTGCCATTATCGCCATGATCCCTAAGCCCAATACTGACCACACCCTTTGGTCCAACTATAGGCCCATATCCCTTTTAAATGTAGATGTGAAACTACTAGCCAAAATCCTTGCCCTAAGACTCAACCCGATTATTGGAGGCCTGATACATAAGGATCAAGTAGGATTCATTCCCCGCCGCCAGGCTGCCGACAACATACGTCGGGTTGTCCTTCTACAGCACATAGCTATGTCTCGTAAGATTCCCATGCACCTTTTATCTCTTGATATTAGGAAGGCTTTCGATACAGTCTCATGGCCCTACCTTCACTACATCTTGGGACGTTGGGGTTTTGGCCCCAACTTCTTGCGATGGGTAAGTGCTCTGTATACTCATCCGCAGGCATTTGTTAAGTACTCTGGCTTCAGTTCAGAGTGTTTCCCAATTAGTAGAGGGACAAGGCAGGGCTGCCCCTTATCCCCATTAATATTTGCCTTAGTAATTGAACCCCTTGCTGCCTTAATTAGATCCGATCCCAATATTCATGGTGTAGACGTTGCTTCTACATCTCACAAAATATGCCTTTTCGCTGATGACGCCCTGTTATTCGTTACATCCCCACATGTCTCCCTGCCCAACCTTCTACAACTCCTAGCCAAATTTGCAAGAATATCTGGGTTGGAGGTCAACCAAGAGAAATCTAAAGCCCTTAATGTGTCGCTCCCTCCAGAGGTCCTCGACCTTATAAAAAGTAATTTCCCCTTTCAATGGTCCTCCTCCTCAATTTCTTACTTAGGTATCAAACTGACTAGTGACCCTGCCCACCTATTCCGTTCTAATTATCTCCCAATGTTTAAACATTTATCCTCCCTGCTTGACACCTGGCTGCCTCTACACGTTTCATGGCTGGGGCGGATCGCGGCTGTGAAGATGTCCTTGTTGCCGAAGTTGTTGTACCTGTATAGAGTCCTCCCGGTCGCGATCCCACCTTATTTCCACAGAGCGATCCAGAGTCGGGTATACAAATATATTTGGGGCACTAGGGCCCCCCGAATTTCACGTTCAACTTTGCTCCGCAGTAAGCTCAATGGGGGTCTTGGTGTTCCCAATTTTCTCCGTTATTTTCAGGCTGCACAACTTGCTCAGTTGGCCCTTTACCACGCGAAAACGGAGATCCCTCTCTGGGTGGCTCTGGAGGCAATAGATCTTCATCCTATACATATCACCAATCTTTTGTGGCTCCCCGCCACTGCCCGGGACCTATTTCTAATCCTATAACCTAACATTCTATGAAAATCTGGGACAAATTACGCAGACCTTTTAAATTGACCTCCCCGCATTTACCCCTACTATCTCTTCTTGGCCACCCACTATTCCCTCCCGCATTTTCTCAGCCTGCCTCCTTCCTGGCCTGGTCTCGTGCCGGCCTGGAACGTGTGAGGGACTTCATCTTGAACGGTGTCCTGAAACCTTTTCCATCCATACAAGCCCATTCGCAACTCCCCTCCCGTGAGTGCTTCCGGTACCTCCAAATTTCCCACTTTATCCAAACCCTCTTGGGGTCACAAAGGGTGCTGAACAAATTGTCTATTTTCGAGGATATATGTGACTCAGACCCCCATGCCCCGGGCATAATCTCCAGTCTCTACGCATATCTCACGTCTCCCTCATCCCTGCCTCCCTCGTATGCCTCTGCTTGGTCCAAGGACCTATCCATGGACCTGGATGTTAGCGATTGGTCAATGATATGGGCAACTACTAAGCTTTCCTCACAGAATGTTGTTGCACTAGAAGCCAGTTATAAAGTCCTCATGAGATGGTATCTGGTCCCGACCAGGATTGCTAGATATCTACCATCTTACTCCCCTAATTGCTTTCGTGGTTGTGACACCGGTGGCACCCACCTGCATATTTGGTGGACATGTCCTGTAGTGCAGCGCTTCTGGGCAATAATATTCCACATGGTTTCAACTCTGTTTAATGTGACCCTCTCTCCCGACCCATCTCTGGCCCTACTTAATCTCCCACCGCGAGACTTTACTAAATCCCAACTGCGTCTCTTTTTGCAACTCACTACAGCTGGCAAGCAGACAATAGCGAAGGCATGGAAGTCCCCATTTCTGCATATTGCGGAAGTTAGGAATAGGGTCACCCAGGCTATGATACATAGCAAAATAGAGGCCACAATAGTGGATAGGATCCCACAACATCTTAAGGTCTGGCGCCCTTGGTTGGACCATTTTCTTCCCCCTGGATTCGACAGACAACTTTTGAAGCCCTAAGCTCTGCCCACAAAGGGCCGGAGAGGCTCATACCCATTTGTGACATCCTTGAGCCACCTGGTCAGTGCCACCCTCCCTCCCAACCCCCCTCTTTCCTTAGTTCCTTTCTTTCCTCTGTGATATATCTTTAGCTCTGGTTCTTCCTCTTTTCTTCCCTCTTATCTCTTTTTCTGTCTTACCTTTCTCTCTCTCCCGATATGCTCTTTTGATAATGATGCTCAATCTACATAATTTGTGTACGAACACTGTTGCCACAGTAATCTGGGCAGGGCCCCGCCCACTTACTTTCTTTGCAGTGTTTACTGGACTCTGCCCTTGTGATATTACTAGTGATGTGAGTTGTAGGCCCAAGTTCTAATCCGCGCTCTAGCGTGTAGTTCATCTCGCAAATCTGAATGTAGCCTGACACTATATCCATGTTCGAAACTTCGTTGTAATATGTTTTTTTTTTTGGACATATGCTTGTAACAGTGACTGTTTGTTCTCTAAGCTTGTTATCAATAAAATATTTGAAAGTAATCAACTTCAGGATAAGTGATCTGACACAGGTATATAAGATATCATAGATTGTCCCATACAGAGATTTCAGGATTCATCAGCTATCTAAATCTAATCTTTTGGTGCAAAAATAATGTGTACTGTATTAAAGAGGAAGTAAACCCTGATGAGTTTACTTCCTCTTTAAATCCCTGCAAAGGTAAAGCATAATGGACTACTATGCATCACATACAGTAGTAGTCTATTATGTGTCACTTACCTGACACAGAAGCCAGCGAAGTCACCGCTGTGCCATGTAGTCCGGAGCATCCATCTTCTCGGTGGGTCTCGCTGCTCCGCCGCTGTCATTTGCCGCGATGACGTCACTCCCGCGCATGCGCACGGGAGCCGCCACCCGCGGCATATCGTCGCTGACAGTGGCGCACTCAGTGCGCCTGCCTGTCTTTTGGCAAATATCTCCTAAACCGTGTAGGTTTAGGAGATATTTCTTGGACCTACAGGTAAGCCTTAATCTAGGCTTACCTGTAGGTCAAAGCGGTTTGTAAGAGTTTACAACCACTTTAAGTGAAAGGAAGTGTCCAAGCATCATTTTTCTTCATTTGCAGAGGAGCTTTTTAAAAAAAATGTTTTAGCTTTCCCTGCACTGCATTCCCATTTATTTATTTCCATTCACAATGCACACCCATTCATTAATGCAGTGCTTTCAGGAGCTCACAATCTAAGATTATTATCGCACATACTAGAGTACATTTAGAAAGGAACCACCTAACATACCAGTATATCTCTGGAGTGTGGGAGGAAACTCAAACAAAAACAGGGGGAAACATGCAAACTCCATGCAGATAGTGTCCTGCCTGGGATTCAAACCAAGGACCCAAACTGCACAACAGAGGTTCTAACCACTAAGCCACTGTGCTTCATGTTGGTGGCTCTTGAAAGAGGTGGTGTACAAGTTAACATTTATATTGCCAGAACACCAAGAATCTTCTTCACTTAGAAGCCAACAGCTTTTATTCAGAGTGATCATTTCACAGCAAGACCTCTTTGTTGTCAATGTGATAAGTGCATACAATAGTGTAAGAACATTTGGTAGTGTACACACCTACATGAAGGGGATGAAACTCCCTACTGTCCTTTTGCCGCAGCAGAAACTTAGTGCATTAGAGAACATTTGCAGTCAATAGATAACTATATAAATATATGACTTTATTATGTAGACCAACTAATGTTTATTCATGATTGGTTTGTTTGTGCTGTGTTTATATTCTTAAAAAGCAGTATATTAGCCTTAAAATAAGGCCTCACTGTGTTCTGTAGCTGCACACAAGGTGGAACAATTCGTTATCAAATTTCACAACAAAACCAGAGAAGTCACCCAAATCAGGTCTCAACAACTCAGCTTATTATAACTGTACAAACATTTGATTTTGGATAGAGTAAGATGCCAGTTCTGTTCCATTCCGGGGATTTCCCTTCACTTCCTGTCCTAGACAGGAAGTGAGTGGAAAGTCTTTCAAAGTAAAGGAATGCCTGGTTGTCACCAGGGTCATCAGAAATTGTGCCCCCACTGGAAAATTTCCTCTCTATTCTTGTTCTGGGGATAACACAACATTTGTGATTTTCTTTCACTTTGGTTGATGAAGGCAAACAGATCAAATAGAGAGGGTAATCCTCCCTAACCGGGACACAGAAAACAATAAAAACACCTGACAGGTTTTCTAATCCCTCTTCACTCCATCTAAAACTAAAAACAAAGTTTTGCCTTTAGTTATACTTTAGGAGCTGAGTACATTTCTGGTAAATCAACAGATATTTTTCCAGAGCTGCAGGGTCTTTAAAGGCATAAAACATGAGGCTGTATGCATGAATCGAAGAGATGTTCTGCATATTTTTATTTTTTTTGCATTGACATGTGCTTCACTGTAGAGTAAAATGCATCAAAGAATAGCTTATGTGGGCTGTACAGTAAACAAATAAAGTTAAGGCAGAACTAAATTCTGCATGAGGATGAGTGGGCCTTTTGACTTAAGGCATGGCATGGACTTTTACCTTTATTAAGGAAAAAATATCTGTCAGGGTTCCATTGCTCCAGCAGTGACAAGTCATGGGTCTCATCACTGATCTGACTGTCAAAAATTGCCATCGTCCTCTCTGCTTTTTACAAGTTCTACAGTAATCCTCTTTGATCATTGAACAGTCATTCATGATGTTACTCCTGCTTGTGACCACAGAAGTTGCATCATCTGTGACACCCATCTCTATTCTTACAATGCGTGTATATTGCTAAAGAAAGATTAAATGGAGTATGTCTCTTTGGCAAAAAATATATATATTGCAAGTTTTCTTTGTGGGATTTCAGGTCTCAGTGTGCGGCTGCTATTTCTATGAATTATATATGGAAGTTATCATGCTAATAAAGGAATAGTTTAAATAAGTGAAAGAAAAGCTGCGGCTCAAAGTGAGATACACACCAAAACTAAATAAACATAAAAGAAGCCGTGCTAGTAAATGAAAACATACAAATAAATGAACATTCAGTGAGTAGCCACAATTCAATGTGAACTCAGTGGTGAATGATATGAATACAAACAATAAATCACCACAATAATACATTTACAGGCATACCCCACTTTTAAGTACACAATGGGGTTTATTTACTAAAGCTGAAAAGTGCAAAATGAGGCTCACTTCTGCATAGAAACCAATGAGCTTCTAACCCCAGCTTGTTTAATTAAGCTTTGGTAATAAAACCTGGAAGCTCATTGGTTTTTATGCAGAAGTGAACCTGATTTTGCACTTTCCAGCTTTAGTAAATAAACCCTGTTGTGTACTTAAAAGTGTGGTATGCCTGTATTATTGTGGTGATTTATTGATTGTATACATATCATTCACTACTGAGTTCACATTGAATTGTGGCTACTCACTGAATGTTCATTTATTTGTATTTTTTCACTTACTAGCACGGCTTCTTTTATGTTTATATTTCTATGAATTGCTTGAAGCCTCCTGTCTGTCTACATGCATGCACGTCAGTGAAATTTGCATGCCATTTCTCAAGCCAGGTTTCCTGATGGTGACAACAGCGGGCCATGGCTGTCTAAAGTGTGTCAGCACAATCACTTGTATTTCTTCATTGGGAAAGCATGTAACAGGATGATAATGCAAGAGAACAATTCAGACAATGTTTTGTCACTCTTGAACAGTATGGGCCTGAATAAGAACCTTCATAGCAGGATCACGAGATTTAAAAATTACTTTTAAAATTAAAGATGCTCCACTCTCTAGACTTGTATGCCATCTGAATCATCCACAGCATGGACAACACCAAATCATACTGGCAATTCAATTTTAGGGCGACGTCAGATTAGTGACAAAACGCGTTGAGAAGAGCGACGTGCTGACATCACCACAGTGTTTTTACGTCCCGTTTGCACAGGCATTTTGTACTATTGCTTGCTGGCCTGCATTCCTATTGTTTTTAAACATTTATACTTTATGCTTGTAAGCATATTTTTATTTACCACCTGGTTTTACCGATGGTGATTCCTTTCTACCTTTTTCCTGGACCATTATGAACACTTACATCGAGCAGTCTCTGGTGGCTGACCGCTGACTGTTGACCGCTGAACATATCCACAGTATCCAGTAAAGCCCATTTCTTCGGCCACTGGAGGCAAGCTGGTAAGCATGCACTTTATTTGGTGGTGGATTCATATTGTTGTTCAAAAGCCAGAGAGGATTTCACCTTATTGTTGCTACAATCACCTATCTCTTTATTGAGGACCCAATAATAATCTAGAATGTGTTTTTTGCTCATATAATTTTCTCTCGTTTACCACTGAACTTTTCATAGAATTAGTCCGACATTGGAGGACTTCATATACGTCACACGATTTATTGCTTTTGGGATTTATCATCAGTTAAATTTTTTCCCCAGGTTATTCATTTATATTTTTTTGTTATCACATTTTGATGAACAAGTCATTTGAGAGTACAGCTCCTTATTTACTTAAATTTTAACACAAGCCTGATTGATATTCCACATAAACCACTTCAAGAAACTCTTACGACCACAAATGGAACATATTCTATAGTAAAATCCTCAGATTGTCAAATTCCACCTGGTGCATGAAGAAGCCACCACTTTGTAAGATAAACTTGGACAAAGCCCCATTGATCTTGATACAAGCCTTATCCGCTGCATTGGCTCCCTGCCAGTAACCTGGGGAAACCACAGCGACATTAGGTTAGTTTTAATTGCCTTGATAGGGTCTCTTATTGGAGTAAAACCCAATTCATTGCCACCCATGAATGACCAACATGTCTGCAGGATCCTCCCAAGATATTCAAATTAAATACATGAAAAGTCACTTCATCCAATACAGGCCTCACACACCCATTTGGTGCAGTCTCATAACCTTCTCCAGGAAACCAAGTTGAAGAACACTCTGTCTAAGCTTTACTTTGTGGGTTGCCCAGAAGAGGAAGAAGTGTCTCATTATTGAGACCAAGCAATTTCCAAAATGTAAAGAAATAAGAAAACAAAAAAAGAAAAGAGGACAGAAACCATGGAAGAGGCCTCCAAAATAAAATTAAAGAGTCTTTAAGCTAGTCACAGAAACTCTACTGATGTAGAATATATAATGCTGATATTCCCATCCCCTTATCCTTTTATCCATGTCCATTGACATATCTAATCTGGATGCATCCATAGCTCTCCGAATCCAAAAAGAATGTGTGCCATAGCCTACGACCCAACTTATCCAGGCACTTTCTGAAGATTGTCATAAACTGCAGATGTGACAAGTAAGACCCTTCTACAGGAAGTAAAATGGGTCCTTCCTCACAGGATGCAAACCCAAAAATGCCCTACAAGCTACTATAGGCCATGTCATGCAACCTACCAGATGGAACAAGGAGAGCTATGTACCACGTCCATTATGAGTACCATAAAAGGACAAGGAAAAAGTTGCAGTAAACAAGGCCACCTCAAATGATGCACTGCATACCTTAGGCTATTTTAGCACAATACCTTTTGGAATTTCCCAAAACACCAGACAGTGACAATCTGCGTACCTACTACCTTTCTTCCAACGCTTTACATCTTGCTACACCATAGTATCATAGTAGGTAAGGTTGAATAAAGACAATAGTCCATCCAGTTGTACCTGTGTAGGTGCACGTGTGTCAGTGTCTATTATTATTATTATTATTATTATTATTATTATTACTATACAGGATTTATATAGCGTCAGTTTACGCAGTGCTTTACAATATAAAAGGGAGACAATACAGGTATAATACAATAAAATACAAAAGGATTAAGAGAGTCCTGCTCAGAAGACCTTACAATCTAATAGGGTGGGAAAGGTGGTACAAAAGGTTGTAACCATGGGGAATGAGCTGTTGAAAGTGGTAGGAGATTAGTTGGGGACGTGATAGGCTTTCCTGAAGAGGTGAGTTTTCAGGGACTGCCTGAAGGTAGCAAGGGTAGAGGATAGCTGGACAGGTTGAGGTAGCGAGTGACAGAGGATGGGAAAGGCTCTCGAGAAATCCTGGAGACGTGCATGGGAGGAGGAGATGGGAGAGCTTGAGAGCAGGAGGTCTTGAGAAGAACGGAGAGGACGATTTGAGTAATATTTGGAGACAAGATTGGTGATGTAGCTCGGGGCAGAGTTGTGAATGGCTTTGTATGCCGTGGTTAGTATTTTGAATTTAATTTGCTGGGTGATTGGGAACCAGTGTAGGGATTGGAGGACACTAAGCGGTTGGTAAGGTGCATAAGTCTGGCAGCTGCATTCATGATAGACTGAAGAGGGAATAGCCTATGGAGAGGCAGGCCAATGAGAAGGAATTTGCAATAGTCAAGGCGAAAGATAACAAGGGAGCGATTGAGGAGCTTGGTGGTTTCATTTGTTAAAAAGGGGCGAATTTTAGAGAAGTTACGGAGGTGAATTCTACAAACTTTTGACAACGTTTGGATTTGAGGCTGAAATGACATATCAGAGTCTAGATTTACACCTAGTACCCTGGCGTGAGGGGAGGGACTGATGGTTGCATTGTTGATTTTGATGGAAAAGTCATGGAGGGGGGCATGGGCGGGGGGGAATATTAATAGCTCAGTTTTAGAAAGATTTTGTTTAAGAAAGTGGTGCGACATCCATGCTGATATATCAGTTTGTAAGTTAGTAATGCGAGAGGAGACTGAAGGAGTGAGGTGAGGAGTAGACAGATAGATTTGGGTGTCATCAGCATATAAGTGGTATTGGAAGCCATGGGCGGTTATCAAGTGACCAAGGGAGGAGGTGAAGATAGAGAAGAGAAGGGGTCCAAGAACAGAGCCTTGGGGGACCATCACAGAAAGGGGCAATGGAGAGGAGGAGACAGAGTTGTAGGTGACACTGAAGGAGCACTGTGATAAATAGCAGAGAACCAGGATAGAGCAGAATCTCGGAGGCCAAGGGAATGTAGTTTATTGAGAAGAAGTGGGTAAGTTTAGCTGTGGTTGGGCTGTTAACATTGACAGGAATGTTGAAGTCACCAAGAACGAACGTGGGTATTTCAGAGGAGAGAAAGTAGGGTAGCCAGGCAGCAAAGTCATCAAGAAAGCGTGATACCAGCCCAGTAGGCCGATAAATTGCTGCAATCCTCAGAGAAATGGGAGAAAGCAGACGAATACAGTGCATCTCGAAAGAAGAGAGGGATAGAGAGGGAAGGACAGGAAGGACTTGAAAGGTGCTTTGTGGGGATAGAAGGAAGCCAACTCCACCTCCTTTCTGTCCTTTGGGTCTGGGGGAGTGAGTCCAATGGAGATCACCATGGGAAAGGGCAGCAGGAGAAGCTTAGTCAAAATTTTGAAGTCAGGTTTCTGTTATGGCGAGTATGTTAAAGCCATAAGAGGTTATAATTATTTCCCATATCCTTGTATGTCGTGTTCCTTAAGATGCACATCTAAGAGTCTCTTAAAACTATCAATACTCCCTGCAGCCACCACTAATTTTGGAAGAGAGTTCCACATCCTTATTACCCTGACAGTGAAAAACTCCCTTTGCAGTTTAAGGTTAAGCCGCTTCTCTTCCAATCTCAAAGTGTGGCCCCTTATCCTCTTACACTCCTTGAGCCTGAATTGTTTTTTTCCTATACTGGGATCGCCATTGAGGTATTTGTAAATCAGTATCATATATCCTCTCAATCGTATTTTTTCCAGCGAAAATACATTTTGTGTTTGCAGTCTTTCCTTGTAATTGAGGTTCTCCAGTCCCCTTATTAGTTGTGTTGCCCTTCTTTGGACTCTCTCCAGTTCCAGCACATCCCTTCTGAGACTGGTGACCAGAACTGGACAGAATATGCCAGATGTGGTCTAACCAGATTTTTATAAAGTGGCAGGATTATTGTTCTATTTCTAGAGTATATCCCTTTTTTATGCATGCTAATATTCAATTTGCTCAATTTGTTATCTACTAGGACCCCTAGATCTTTCTCCATCCTTGATCTACCATCAACCATAAAAAGTTTGGTAAATTCTGGCCAAAGCAACAATTCAAACCTTTCATCAGTTTCTTGGAGTCCCCTGTAGAGCAGAGCTGGAGGTATGAGAGGAAGAAGCAGCACAACTAGCCAATTAGTTCTTGTGCTCACAATATGCATGGTAATAGGATGAAAGAGCAGAGTGACAGAGGAGCTCATTGCTGTGCTGCTGTGCCTTCCACTGTCCAATGGTGGTGCGTTTAGTATTGCTTTGGCTCAGAGGAAGTAGGTTGAATAATGCTGGCCACCTGACTGAGGACCATCTAGCAGTAGAAAAAAAGTACTGCTGGGGAAATCTCTGGACTGAAATTAATTATTGCAGAAAAGCTGGTTTCGTTATTTGTATCTTTTAATGGGCTATTAATTTTTATCCTGTTATTTCTGTCTGGAGTTCTGCTTTAAAACGTACCGTATATGATTTGATTAGTTGGGTTTAGATCTGCTTTGAGGAATAAAAACTCTTAATTGAATAAGTTCAATGGAAAATTAGATGAACAAAAATGCATTTCAAAGTGTTTACTAGCCATGTCCCGTGATGTCAGCTTCGTTTTTATAAATCTCTGTAGTTTGTGAAAGGAACTAATTATGATGTTTCTTTTGGTGGTACATGAACAGAGCTAACCTACCTTAGCCAAGCCTAGTAGCATGCGTTCTATTGCATATTTTTTTATTATTTTCAAAACAAAAATATATTGAATTTCTGTAATGTTCTATTGTTACCATTTATTGGACTGAGTTATGAGACACAAATGACGCAGTAATGCACGGCTGGCTTTAAACGATAAAGTCCTTTTAGTCGACGCCCCCACAGGTTTTTTTTTTTTTTTTCTTTTGGGTTTATTTATAAACTAGAACATTACTTGTGTGCTTATGCCAAGAGCCTGGGTAATCTCACAGCCTCTTTCACTGGATAATTACAGGGTTCTCTGGGCTCACGACAGGAATCTTTTGATTGGCTAGAAAGGCCAGTGGAAGCTGTTATAAACGCATGCTATTTGTGGCCTATTCTCTGCCTTGATAATATAGCATCCTACACCCTTTATGGGTTTGAATACATTGCACATTGTTTGAGGATGGCTGATAGACAAAAGAAAACAGCTCCTGTAAACACTACTGCTTCTGCTTCCAAAAAGCTGGATTTAGCATGTGCTGCCATTTAAAGTGCAACGCCAGCCAAACATTTTTTTTTTTGTTGGCGCCTATAGTGAGAAAGAGTTAGAATTTCTGTCAAGGTTTATTGCTGGAGAAAGGAGCAAAGCTGCACATAAAGTAGAGTTCATAATGTGATACACGGTGTAGACTGCGTACATGCATAAACCAAAGAACCATAGTAGCTCATCAGGGCTGCACGGTTATGTGATGAAATGCTGGGGCCAATAGCAATACCAAAGTTGCTTTATTCAACTGTTGCAATCTTAGCCAATGCATTTCAGGACATTAGAAGATCCCCTTCATCAGGGTTTTGCGATTATGCAATGAATCCCTGGCTTAAACGACAATTTATTTTTGCTAAATGCTAATGCAATTAGAAATTTACTGTAGATGCGTGCAAGCAACAGGCACCAAAGGAGTGTGATAAATTCAAAAGAGAAGGCTGCACGCCTGTCCAGCTGCAGTGCAATGAGACCAAAGATTCCGTCTCTCCAGAATTGATCACTCTTTAGCACCTGTTGCTTGCACGCGCCTACAGTAAGTGGCATTGGCATATGCATTTAGAAAAAGATAATTGTTATTCAAGCCAGGGATTCATGCCATAATTGTACAACCCTGATGAAAGGCATCAACAAATGCACTGAAACACATTGGCCAAGATTGCAAGAACTGAATATAGCAACTTATGAAATAAAGACTATTCTTTTATATTTAGCCTTATCATTTCTATGAAGCTTTGCCCCTCCCAATTTGAGGAAGGTGATAACTTTGGCTGTAATTTCTCATTATATCTAAAGCAATTACCTTGTGTTTTTGTTGAAGTGCACAGGATACGGACATCAAACCTATTACATGTGCTCCGCCCCTTTCCTTCCTCAGGACTCGCTTCTCCCATGCCACAGCTTAACTTTTTCCTTCCCACCTGAAAATATTTGCGTGACTGGCAGTAGTCTTCACTTTTATTCAGACACCATGGCAGCTGTCAGCAATCACTTCTTTCTGCACTGGCTGATGTAAATCCCGTAGCTCACTAGTTTCAGTTTCTCGGACAGTTACTAGTAGAAATGGCAGCCTGCACCCAAGGGGAATCCAGGACTGAGCCCCCACAGGTAGCACTAGCCCCGAGAGGGCCACTGAGTTTGTCCCAGGTTCTCCTCCTGTCTGGGTCCCCAGGCACCCAGACACACAGAACTTCAACAGTCTCTCACACAATTACTAGGCAGTGGATGTATTTGTTAGGCTTTATTGCTGTGTAAACTCAGATGGGGTGTGGGGAAGCTTTGGGATACTCCAGAATTTAGCACACAAAGTATTATGAGGACTATACCTCTATTCTGTCAATTATTTTCAGAGGCATCCTCCCTCCTGGCAGAGACTAGAGACACAAGCACTTCTGGGACTCCCAGCAATGCAAATAACACTTTAGCAGCACTAACACAGTCACACAAGGGGTTAAACAGAAGATATCCACCAAGATTCTATTTCCAGGCCTCTACTCACTGTGTCTCCAGATATATGGATACTTACTCTCCAATATTGGCTAGATACTGTACCGTGAATCTCCAGGCCAGATCCCCAGTGCACCTCCTTGACTGGGCCCAAAAGAAAAACTGCTTCCGGGAGAAATAGAGCCAACAGTTCCCACTGAGCTGGGACCTTGATGAATTTTCTGCAGACTTCCGCTAATCTGCCCAGAAGGGCAGCAGCCCCCCCCTGGCTGGGATCTCCTCCTTCAGGAAAAGAACCCTGCTGCTCCAGGCCTTATATGATTTATATACTTCTCAGCCACCTACTGGGCACTCCTCTCCAGGGATTGACTGAGACATAAATATTCAGGCTCAAGGTCTGCCTATTCTAGCCCACTAAATTCTAGAACCTGCTAGAGGGCAGAGAGAAGGAGTTGAGCCTACTGCTTCTGAAATCCAGAGCAGCAAAAACTAATCACACTCTGCTCCACTGTTTACAGAGGAGCCAAAAAGACCTAATCCACCTGGACTTCTCTAGCAACATATTCTAGGAGGGTGCTACATAAGAGTAATTAGGTAAGAATAAACAGGGAATTGGGCTTTAAGCAGTAATTATGTTTTCGTGTTTTGTTTTTTACACACAGTGTTCCATCCTGCAAAGGAGCACTTACCAGGTGCTCCAGGGAGGTCAAATTACCTTGGGAGTTGCTTAGTTTAGTAGGAACCAGGGGAACAGTTATGCAGGCCATACAGACAGTAGGTCAAATCCTAAACACATTTTCTTTCAATAATTTTTTTGGGTGATTCAATGGTGCCACCATTGATTTCCAAATTCAGCCAACCAAGCCTTCAATTTCACCTCATGTTGCTACAGAAATACATTTTCGTGACCGGGAATCTTATTTTCTTTCTTGGAATTTTCTTTTCTTGTGCTCATTTCTTTTTCGATTATTTTCTCACACGATTCTCCCATCATCGATTAGAATATAATTTCTCTAAAGATTTCCAACATCACTCAAATTCAATGGCCGCACTAAAGTCATCCCTTGCTGCAGCCTACTAATGGTGACTTTCAAAAGAAAATGCTTTCGGAATTCGATTCATGTATGGTTGGCCTTAGGTTACATTTACACTGCCACACCTGAGCAGCCACTGGTGAGAATCAGTAGATTATTGCCGATGGCTCCAAATGCTCCATGCACACACTGTGCGTGCACACACAGCAGCAGTTGTCAGTGACAGCAGTCAAATTTGTACTGCGTACAAATTACTAACCAGTGCTGGTGCTGTTCCCATGTAACCGCTCATTTGAGTGGATGTGAATAGAGCCCCTAACATGTGAACAGAGCCTCCAACCAACCCTGGACATGAACAGTGTGCACTCAGGGATGATGTTTCTCCAGAATGTCTAGCTGCAGCTGATAGTTTGCAGATGCATCTAGAGGCAACATTTAGCCACCTCTGAACTCAGAAAATGATCCGCATCACATGTGAATGTAGCCCAAAAGCAGGAGAACAAAATCTAGAGTGGGTGGTGATTAACTCCCAATCAACAGTATCCAAGATGGCAGCATTCACAGCACTGTAATATCCTTATGCAAAGTCTCAAGAGAAAAATAGTTTGAGCAGTACAACACTTTTCAAGCCAGATGTCTATACATTACCATTGGACCATTTGACTTTCCATGATCTGGGCACAGGCTTTTTAGAGAGCAAGAGGCTTTAGTAAATATACTAATATACTTAAAATTATGCACAATGCATTAAGAAAATTCAATTTACATATATATCTTTAAAAAACGCTTGAAAATAGTAGGGAGCCCATTATCTTTTGTCTTTGAACTCTGAAAAAGCAGAGTGTTTGGTCTTTCTGCCCTGTCTAACAAAGATTCGCTGTTTTCTTTTAATTAGGGTATACCAGCTGTTCCAAATCAACTTCCAATATTGTGTTCCAGATAGCAGATAAAGTACAAAATGAAGGCATGTGAGCTCTACCGCTGTGTGTTCACAAGCACATGCTGCCCAGTAGGGTGCCAGGTTCATTTACAAAAACCCATGCAGAGGGAAATTAGTCGTGTTGCCCTAAAGAAATGACTAGGTGTTTGCTTTCATTCCGCAATATTCGCTAGAGATAGAACAGTTCAAATTTTAAAGCTATGTCAATCTTTCTAACCATCTTGTATGTTACACCCATATTTAAAGTGTTACTAAACCCACAGCACCCCGAACTTCACGCTTCTTCCACCACTACCCTGCAGGACCTTTTTCCATGATAGACCTCCAGCCTTACCACCAACTTGGAGAAAACCCCTTTCCTGCAGTGCAACCATTACCGTATTCCAGCTAACTGTTCTACTGGAATACACCAGAGGGGCACATACTACCGATGAGCCCCCCAACACTTCCACTCATAAGTTTTCTGACACCATCAAAGACCAAAAACCCCACCGTTATTCCACTGCTATGACAAACCGATTTCTGCTGAACCTGAAATTAAATAAAAACAGACAAACAAAACGAACAAGACAATGACACAGGGAGGGAGGGTGGGAAACTGCTTCCTCCTCTCTATGCCTTCCTCTGCTGCCCAGAAGTAAACTGTGTTTGCTATGCTTCAGTTTGTGAAAGAACCTGAAGCCGCTTAGCACAGAGCACTTCTCATTCGTACATTTGTGTGACTGTGTGTATGCAAGACAAGTTGGAGCCAACATCCTTCGAACAAAAATCCACGGTTTTGTTGTCGGAAAGTCAGATCGTGTGTATGGGGCAGTAAACGTTTTTTTTTCTGACAGTAAATACCTTATAAAGCCCACTTCCTGTTTCTTGTCTGGTTAAAAGCCTAGGCTTATGACACCATGCCCAGCTCTCTCTCTAACTCTCGTGAAAGTTTGCCAGGAAGGGAGTGGGGATGAGTCATAAGAGGGTCAATGAGAGCCGCAGAGCTGGATGTGCACCTCTGTGTGTCTGTGTAAATCCAGGAAGTGAACAAGCAGCAGCTTCAGCTGCTCACAGTTAAAATGGTTGCAGCCAGACTCAGCGAAGGGAGATTTCTGCAGCATATTTGTTAAATACAAAATCACAGTATATATAAAATAATATACAAAGTGATTGGAGGGAAGCCTCAGAATGGCAAAGATGTTTTTATTACAAATTATGTGAGCAGACTGCAGTTCTTCTTTATCTACATGCCAACCACCCGCCGCAGATGTACTGTGGCAAGGTGGCTTGGCTGTGCACATAGCCGCACCCTTACGGGCAATTCGTGCACTAGCTTTCATGGGCACGGACGCCCGTGATCATTCCCTGCAGAGACAGAACCTGGATCTGCCAAAGTAAACAAAGCAGATCGCCATTCTCTCATGGGATGACACTAAGATCTGTTTTCCTAAGCAGGAAGATGGATCTGTTTGTTTGCCCAGTCACATAGTCCCCCATACAGTTAGTAATCACAAACAGGGAACACATTTAACCCCTGATTTTAATCCATTCACTGCCAGTGTCATTAGTACGATAACAGTCCATATGTTTAGCACTGATCACTGTATTAATGTCACTGGTACCCAAAAAAGTGTCAAAAATGTCAGTTAGGTGTCCGATCTGTCTACTGCAAAATTGCTGATCGCCGCCATTACTAGTAAAAAAAAAAAAAAAAATTATAAAAATGCCATAAATCTATCCCCTATTTTGTAGGCACTATAACTTTTTTGCGCAAACCAATCAATATACGCTTATTGGGATTTTTTTACCAAAAATAGGTAGAAGAATACATATTGGCCCAAAGTGATGAATACATTTTTTTTATATATTTTTTTGGATATGTTTTATAGCAGAAAGTAAAAACATTTTTTTCTTTTCCAAAATTGTCCTTTTTTTGTTTAGAGCACTATTTGTGGGAAAAAAAATACGTCAATTTTGTTTGGGTACAGCCTCGCACGACCGCCAATTGTCAGTTAAAGCGACGCAGTGCCGTATCGCAAAAAAGGGCCTGGTCATAAAGGGGGTAACTCCTTCCGGGGGTAAAGTGGTTAATAAATGCAGAGCTGTAGTAATCTGTGTATTTTGTAATTACCATAAATTTGAGAAGTGACTGGTGGTTATGGGTTAATGTCCAATAACCTCGACGGACTACTGTTAGGCTGGGTTCACACCGCTGCGGGGGGAGAACCGGATGTGATTCGCACAGCAAATCACATCCGATCTCCGTAGCGCTGCGAGTTCAGCCATACAGATAGTATGGCTGAACTCGCAGCGGTCCCGCAGCAAACTCGCACGGGACCCTTTTTTGGGTCCGCAACGGAATCGGATCGCATGGGGGTTCACACCATGCGATCCGATTCCTGTGCGAGTCGGCAGATCGCACTGCGATATGCCGACGGATCTGGGGGTGTCATTAACATAACATTGACACCCCCAGCCGTCCGCATAGGGCAGTGTGAACTGCCGGCGGGAGGTATGCGATGCGGGAAAACGCCGCGGATTCGCGGCGTTCCCGCATCGCAGCAATGTGAACCTAGCCTTAAAGAGTAATACTGAGATCAATTAGACTTTGCCCTTCTATGAGCACTAGTGCTTAGGATGAGACAAATAATAACATTAAAATGACTGTGGCAATATTTGAAATGTTTTGTGTTTTAATAGAAAGCCTTTATATACAAATTACAAACATCACTTCATCAGATATACATAAATGTACTTTTGTGTTGAAATGTGACTGTGGAGAAGGCTGAAGATGGACACCTCCTTAACCTTGTGCCTGCAGAAATTTGAAGGGGGACAAGGATAAATTATGTCACAAGGAGGTGTTCACTGAGCAACACACTAAATCTTGTTGGGAAAAATAAAATAAAAATATCCATCAAGTGGGAAAAAAAAAAGAATATATTTATCCTCAGAACCATATACCTCCAGATGACCCGCAGGAAGGTCAGAAACACCTATTATACATGCTCCAACTCACTCCAGCAAGGATAACATTCCTTTCTGATCCTCAAAGGCAATTTTATGTCTCCCTGAATCAACATTCTGCTTTTTTTTTTTTTTTTTTTTATAAAATAAGCAGAACTTTTTGTGCATTTAGAAACACAACAGCCCTTTTTTTTTAAGCAACTGTTTAAAGTAGCACCAGTGCCTATGTAAGGCTAATTAACATTATCCTGGAGAAGGGCTTGAAAGAAGATTTGTATTCAATAATATATTAAATTGAATACTTAAAAAAAAAAACTGAAAAAATAAGTACCTGGATTTGATCAGACTCTTGTGGTCCTTTTTACAACAGGACCCAGAATGGGGAATGAAGAAGCAGCACAAGTAGCCAATAAGTATTGCTGCAGTGCAAAGAGCATGCTAATAGAAGGGGCGAGAAGAGTGCAAAAGAGACAAGCTCCTCAGTCTGCTGATTCTTCTTTCATTGTCCAGTCACAAGCTGGGGGAGGGACACAACTTCTAAGTGTTATTTAGGGCTCATTTACACCTGCATTGCTCTCTGGAAGGTGATGCCTGGTGAATCGCTTTTCAGAGAACAGCAGAGGTGCAGCTGACAGGCATTGAAGTGGCGATACTGCTGCCTCCTATTTTTTTTTTATGTTTTTGAATGGGAATGCATTTGGCTTGCAGTTGCAGTGCGCCCTCAATTGAATGGGTCATGTTTGGTGGAGGTACTGCCCAATGAACCATGGGGTCTGATTTTTTTCTTTGCCACAAAGCAAAGTAACGCTGCAGCAGTATGCGTACAACCTCATCCAGCTTAAAGTGGAGGTCCAGCCTGAAAAAAAAATTACATACAAATGCAACAAAAAAATTGAAAAAAATAAAAAATAAAAAATAAAAAAAATGTACTCACAAGAAATGCCTGTTGCGAGGCAGATCGTCCTAATCTGCCACTTCCTATTCTTCGGTGATCTTCAGTCCTCTGCTCCTTGCGTTGATTTCTGGGAAATTTGGGCACGGTGTCTTCTGGGACCTGTATGTGTCACAGAAGACAGCCACCCATTCAGAAATCACCGTGGGATTCACACATGCGCAGTAGGAAACGGGCAGTGAAGCTGCAAGGCTCCACTGCCTGTTTCCCTAAGACCCCTTTCACACCACACTGCACCTTGCGTCGGCGGTAAAACGCCGCTATTTTTAGCGGCGTTTTACCGCCGGATTTGCGGCGCATTTCGGCCGCTAGCGGGGCGCTTTTACCCCCCCGCTAGCGGCCGCGAAAGGGTTAAAACCGCCGGCAATACGCCGCAATAGCGGCGTTTTGCCGGCGGCATTACAGCGCTGCCCCATTGATTTCAATGGGCAGCAGCGGTGGAGGGGCGGTAAACACACCGCTCCTTCACCGCTCCAAAGAAGCTGCTGGCAGGACTTTTTTCTGACGTCCTGCCAGCGCACCGCTCCAGTGTGAAAGCCCTCGGGGCTTTCACACTACACACAATGGTGCAGCTTCTTTAGGGCGTTTTGCAGGCGCTATTTCTAACACTATAGCGCCTGCAAAACGCCCTGGTGTGAAAGGGGTCTTAGTGAGGATGGCGGTGCAGGCACACAATACGAGGGGCAGATCGGCCGACATCGCGGGCACCCTGGACAGGTAAGTGTCCTTATTAAAAGTCAGCTGCTACAGTGTTTGTAGCTGCTGACTTTTAAAAAAAATGTTTAACTCCTGGAACACCACTTTAAGGGGGGACTATAAAACCTCAGCTTAACCACCTAGTTTAGCCTATATGTATTGTAACTGATTCTCTTTTTTGAATAATTGCCTGCAGTCAATTAAGACAATCAATGGGTGTGATCTTTAGAGCTACTATTTATTTCAAAGTTTTATGTCTATAATGTGGTTATGACTAAGGCCTTATAGGCTGAAACGCGTCAACTTATTTAATCTCTAGACTTGAAATGTCCTGGATCCATCGTTTAAAAACGTATACCCCATATGGATTAAATATCGAAACCGATATCAACGCCTTTATCGATAATTCTTGAATCTTGGAAAAAAGAGAAAAAATAAATAAAATAATAAAAAAAAGTTCTCAAAACATTTTTTTTTTTTTTTTTTCTAAAAATAGCAATATGTATTGCATTCTTTTTTTAGTATTTTTTAATTATATATATTTTTGGAATTTCCAATATTTGTGAAATGGTTGTATATGTGGACAGATGCCTCTTCTTTGTATATTTTTATCAATGTCATATAGAGGTACGTTGTGCATATATACATATGTGCCTTCCCCATTTATTACAATAATCGGGTGTATATATAGGCATATACTTTTTGTATTTTTTGTATATATTATGTTTATTGGTTTTTATGTGTAAACTCATTCTGAGATGCTTAACCGGTAGCGATTATTAATATATTTCTACATGGATGGAGGGTATATTTTTTACCTATATTCAAATTCCAATGTGTATTAATTGCACATGTGGGTTAGATAAAGGTGACACCTCTTCTTTTTTTCCTTTAATTTTTTCCTTCTTTCATTTTGGTCTGTTGCTTTTGGCATATGTATGGCATGATTTCACTTAATATGAACACCAGCCTATCATGATATGCTGCAATGTGTGTGGTTGCTTTTCTATATTTAATATAATTCCACATACACATGCACCGTACACTTTATAATTTGTCACACTCACATACTTAGTATGTACATTTTCGTTTTAAATTATCATTCATTTTGTATTTTTCATTTAGCATTATTTGCTATTTTTTATGTATATCTCCACACACGGGGCCTTCCAATGATTTTTATATCATTATATAATATTTACTAATGATAATGTGTGTTTTAATATACACACATTATCTTTAAAACATTTCTTAATCTGTATCTAATACACTTAGATGTTCTGTGGTTCCGTTCACTTGTATGAGAAAGTGTTCGCACAATTTCTATATCGGAACTCAGAACCTGATTGGGGTATATAATATTACCTATGCTATCGGTTTTTTATATTGTTGTCTATTGGCATTAATATTGTTCACGTCACTTGTCACACAAGTCACTTGTTTTCACATAATCTCTGTTCAGCTCTATAGTTTTTTCTACCTCTTTTTGTTTTGCCCTTTCCTTTTCCCTTCACTGTATGGGAATTTAGCTATTTTTGCCATCAGTTAAGATGGCGTTTTGAAACCGGAACTTGCACTTCAGAATGAGGTCCGGGCATATAAGGTGGTGCGTCGCTGCGTTACCCGTTCCCCATTGATAACCTCATCTATGACGAAACGCGTCTGGGAAGGTACGCAGTGACGCCACCACGCTCTACGAGGGGAGGACGGGACGCTCGTTTGTTTGTATGCCGGCCGGCGTGCTTTTGCTCTGTCTCAACGCTCGTTAACAAGCTGCTATTTGTAAGTGAGATTCTTTTATTCCAAATAAATTGTTTGACGTTTTTACGCTATGGAAGCATCTTTTTCTTTTTAACGGTGCTGCTGGTGATTTACCCATTGGAGCTCCAGAGATTGCGATTTGGCTATATTTCCACGTTAGGGGTTTCAGGACACAGGAGGCCTGATTGGAGCTAGAGTCTCCCTACTTCGAGCTAATATCTCCAAGGCTTTAATTATTTGTCTATCTGGTAAGCGCATCACTTATCTGGTGACGGGCACAAGATTTTTCAAGAATTATTTGTGACCACAGTGGTGATATGCTGAACGTCTGGATTTTCTAATCTTCCTGATGAACTTTTATTTCATATCTATTTTGAGTTATGTCTATTCTATTTAATATAGAGTTTTCATTGTTCACAGATTGGTGATACTTTCTCTGTTAACATCAATATATGGTCATTTATTATTTATTTATTTTTCATTACTGGCGCTGCTCTTTTAATTTTTATATTTAATCTGCGTTTGTTCACTGTGACTATTTAATAAAATGAAGACATTTTAAGAGCAACTACCGGAGTGTGGATCATTTTACTACAACAATTTTAGCCTCCCCCTGACCGCAAGTATAAATTAGGCCTTAACTACAGCAGGCATGGTGATTGTCCACTGTTGTCATCATCAGGCAGCCAGTCCAGGATAAGTATGTGAGCAAAAGCATGTAAACAAGAAAAAGGCTGGAGGGGATCAGAAGCATTGAAATGTAAAAAGGGATGAAAATGACGAAAACAGTATTTTATAAAAAAATAAAAATAAATGATATGGAACCTTTTTGTGACACACAGTGCTTTTAGCAAATTAAATGTCATCCAGCTATGGTTTAGATCCACGTTATTTTTTTTTTTTTTAGTCTGGTTCACTTAAAAAAATCAGAGATTACCTTAAAAACAAAAAAGATAGTTTTATATACAAGAAGGTTGTATGCTCACTTTATTGCACATAATTCAGCCAGAATGTGTCCTGCTCGTTCTGTGTCAACCGCCTAAGTATCTTGCGATATGCATTTGATTGGAGTCATTGTTTTAATTTCCCATGCCTCAGTAAACCTAATCCATGTAATCTCTATACATAATCTGCAATACGGAAATAAGATTATCCAGTGGGGCTGGGGATGGGACAGGGAAGGATAAGGCAGGCAAAAATAACATTTTCACATCTGAGAGCAGCAAAAAAAAATCAATATCTGTCAATTTATTGCTGGCGGATACAGAAAATCTTAGCCCAGTGGAATAAAACTGACTCCATGTAATGGAAATGCTGAGTTTAAATCTGTTTTTATTTTTATTGTTATATTATTTTAGCCCCGTAAGGTAAGTTGGCCAAAGTCGAAGGCATGAATATGGTCAGATAAGCACAAGTGGGATGTTTTTGTAATTCTGGACCTAAAACCGCATGTATCTAAATGATTTCTCAGTCTTAGTGGATTTACTATAAGGTGCTTATAAGCCAGTGTCTAGGGGAGTGGCGTAAGGACAGTCAGCACAAAGCTCAATACAAGTAGAGTTTGGAACATTTTTCTAAAGAAAATAACTCTGTTTTGGTTATATTTGCTCAAATCTAACATTATTAAAGACTTTCGGTTTATCTTTTCACAAAAAATAAATAAAAAGGTGAACTAACACTGTACACCCTTTCCACCACCCTGTAAATGCCCACATGGATGATTAGCTCTCACTTCCCATAAGGCCAGTGCAGGAGTCCGGGGATTTGAAGATTTTTCCCCTTCTTTACTTAGGGATGCTTGGATGGATAAGATTGATTCTGATTGGTCAGTATCTCACAAAAGTGAGTTCACCCCTCACATTTTTGTAAATATTTTATTATATCTTTTCATGTGACAACACTGAAGAAATGACACTTTGATACAATGTAAAGTAGTGAGTGTACGCTTGTATAACAGTGTAACTTTGCTGTTCTCTCAAAGTAACTCAACACACAGCCATTGATATTTAAACCGCTGGCAACCCTAAGTGTAAATGTCCAATTTGGGCCCAAAGTGTCAATATTTTATAATATTTATTTTCCAGCACTGCCTTAACCCTCTTGGGCATGGAGTTCACCAGAGCTTTACAGGTTCCCACTGGAGTCCTCTTCCACTCCTCCATGGCGACATCACGGAGCTGGTGGATGTTAGAGATCTAGCGCTCCTCCACCTTTCGTTTGAGGATGCCACACAGAAGCTCAATAGGGTTTAGGTCTGGAGACATGCTTGGCCAGTCCATCACCTTAACCCTCAGCTTCTTTAGCAAGGCAGTGGTCATCTTGAAGGTGTGTTTGGAGTCCTTATCATGTTGGAATACTGCCCTGTGGCCCAGTCTTCGAAGGAAGGGGATCAAGCTCTGCTTCAGTATGTTTGCATTCATGGTTCCCTCAATGAACTGTAGCACCCCAGAGCTGGCAGCACTTATGCAGCCCCAGACCATGACACTCCCACCACCATGCTTGACTGTAGGCAAGACACACTTGTCTTTGTACTCCTCACCTGGTTCCCACCCCACACGCTTGACACCATTTGAACCAAATAAGTTTATCGTGGTCTCATCAGACCACAGGACATGATTCCGGTAATCCTTAATCTGCTTGTCTTCAGCAAACTGTTTGTGGGCTTTCTTGTGCATCATTTTTAGAAGAGGCTTCCTTCTGGGATGACAGCCACGCAGACCAATTTGATGCAGTGTGCACTGTATGGTCTGAGCACTGACAGGCTGACCCCCGCCCTTCAACCTCTGCAGCAATGCTGGCAGCACTCATATATCTTTTTCCCGAAGACAACCTCTGGATATGACGCTGAGCATGTGCACTCAGCTTCTTTGGTCGACCATGGCGAGGCCTGTTCTGAGTGGAACCTATCCTGTTAAACTGCTGTATGGTCTTGGCTACCGTGCTGCAGCTCAGTTTAAGGGTCTTGGCAATCTTATAGCCTAGGCCATCTTTATGTAGAGCAATAATTCTTTTTTTCAGATCCTCAGAGAGTTCTTTGCCATGAGGTGCCACGTTGAACTTCCAGTGACCAATATGAGAGAGTGAGAGGGATAACACCAAATTTAACGTACCTGCTCCCCATTCACACCTGAGACCTTGTAACACTAATGATTCACATGACATCGGGGAGGGAAAATGGCTAATTGGGCCCAATGTGGATATTTTCACTTAAGGGTGTACTCACTTTTGTTGCCAGTGGTTTAGACATGAATGGCTGTGTGTTGAGTTATTTTGAAGGGACAGCAAATTTACACTGTTATACAAGCTGTACACTCACAATGTGTGTTAGAATGGCCACTTGTCCCCCGCATGGGTTTGGGCAGTGTATGGTTCACTCCCTACATCTATGGCACTCAGTAAAATTTTCGGCCGGCCTATTATCGCCCCACTTACCACTACTGCGCCCTGCCCACTGCCCACTGTTTCCCCCTAGCAGTTAAAACCCTAAATAATTCTCGTGGTGAGTGGATAGTGGATTCACAGATTTCCATTCTCTATTCACCCCCATGAGAATACTCACATTTGAAATGCTTAGATCTTCCCATGATATACCGCTTCGGGAACACTATAGCTATCTTCAAATCAAACATTTCCTTCAACAACTCATATGGGCTCAACCCACCTTGACTCCCTTTGAAAGAATTTGCAGGGCTACCCCTCACTCTGCAGGGGTAATATCCCTGCTTTACTCCTCCATCATCTCCATTAGGAAACCCCCAGTGAGATTATATGACCTCCAATGGGAGAAAGACCTGGGGAGGCAGTTGGACCCAGAGGACTGGCAGACCATGATGATATCCCTTACAAAGAGCTCTGGGAATGTTCTTACTCTAGAAAATGCATACAAGGTGTTCTATAGATGGTATTATACGCCTGCTAGGCTAGCTCGATTTATCCCTTCCTACTCTCCTCATTGTTACCAGGGTTGCTCGTCAGAAGGTACCATGGCTTTGGGTCAGGGTCTATACACTTTTACGTAATATGCTCCACTCCAACTTGAAGAGAGACCCATATGAAGCCCTTCTATGTAAACCTATCCTTGAACTTCTCTGCATGGAACGTCAATTAGCCCAACACCTTTTTAACGCAACTAAGCCGACCATTGCGCAGTCTTGGAAAATGCCTGTACTTAGCTTTGAAGCAGTGAAAAACCGAATGAACGACATAATGATTAATGAGAAACTAACGTCCCTGGCTGACAACCATGGATATCATATAAGCAATTCTCTAGATTCAATAATCGGCTTTTATCAATCTAAAGGTCTCCGGATGCGCCCCCCCCCCTTGTGATAGACTCTCCCCCTCCCTTTTTTTTTCTCTCTTTTCCCTCTTCTTCCTCCTTTCTTTTCTTTTTCCTCTATATTCCCCCCCTATTCTCTGCTGTCAACCTATTCTCTTCTTTCTCGTCTTTTTGTGTATTCTCCTCTATGACTCTTGCTATTAAGGAGACAATTTACTTCTGATGGTTATAGTGATATGGGACAAACAAAATCGACAGACTGGACTTACTTTTTTCTTTATTCATAATCAATCTGAGGTTGATATAAGAATGTATGCACTTTCTTATGTTGCTTTTTCCTCCTTTATTATTTACTTTATATATGCATATATAGCATCACTCTGTTGGAATCTTCATTTTCATTTTATGTCCATTGTAACCATCACACTGTTGCATATACTTGTTGTATTCAACTTTTCTATCAATAAAACATTTGTAAAAGAATGGCCACTTGTAGTCTCCTTTAGAAAAATGGCAACTGATTGCACTAAGGACTCCAGCTCACTATGACCAATACTGAATCAGGTGGTGGAAGATGGCTGCAGCTCTAGTCTCCATCGACAGGACCTGCGGACAGAGAGCAGAACTGAAGCCAACTTATATTATCTGGTTCAGTTTTGGTCACAGTGAGTCAGTATCCTTAGTGCAATACTGATATCAGTGATAGGAGCATTAGAGCAGTACTTTTTTATGTTTGTCCACAGGGTGATGTCCTTTTTTCCCTCTCAGTGCTGCTAAACTGCAGCTTCTTCGCAGCCACTTCCTGTCTACATGAGCTCCAACAATGGCTGCATGGCTTTGCTTAGAGTGGCCTTCCTGATGGTGACAACAGTAGACCATGTCTGTGCTATAGTGTCGATATGGCTGCATGTAGTGTTGCATTTGACAGCATCACAATACAGTAGAGCAGGGGTAGGCAACCTTAAAGAGGTGGAGATCTCCCTGAACAACATGGGAGAAGTCAAAGCTCACCGGCACAGTTTTGCCTCCTTACACCAGATTTAAAACTCTAATTGCTGTACTACCTTGTTGCAATCACATGCATTGCACAGCAATCATTACTTTAAATCAGGTGGTGAGTAGGCAGCATATCGCCTCCTCACCACCTGTCAAACACACTTGGATCGCTTTTCAGAGGAGCAGCAGTGCCTGCTGCACTTGTGAATGAGACGTCGGTTGCATTTGGCAGCAGCACCCTTAGAGCTCATTCACATGTAAAGTTGGGGGGCGGAAAAACCCTGTGGTTGAGTTGCGGTTTTACTATCCCCAATCCCTACCCCCTTTAGTTACTGAGACAAAGGTGTACACATGCCACAGCACACATGCCACAGAATTAAGCTCCTTGTTGAATTTGGTGGGTGTTACCACCTGCCAGTCGTGACCCGTTCAAGTAAATAGGGCCACTGTGCAAGTGCCCTACAACTGCATGCTTCTGCAGGGTCCGAGGGGTTAAAGCAGGTGGTGAGAAAGCAACACAACGCTGCCTGTTTTAACCCCTTGTTTGCTGTACTGTTCAAGGTTCAAGGTCCTTACAAGGTCCTGTTCAAGGTCCTTACAGAGCAGCCTCATTCACTTTAATGGGTCATGCCTGGCATGTGTTACACCAACCAACCATGACCGGGTGTATAACTCCTGCTGCGACATGTGTACCCCACCTGACCACTGCAGCTAAAGGGGGTGTGGTTGAGGTGGGGGTGATAAAACATGTCTTAACTTTGGGGTTTTACCACCCCCCAAACTGCAAATGTAAATGAGCCCTTACTGTTCTGAGTCCCCTATAAGGCTTTCACACTGATGTGCTGCGGTTTACCTGCACTGTGGATGCAGCAAAGTGCATCTGCAATTTTCCTGGGTTATGTGCACTTTGCCATAGACTTCTATTATAACCAGCAAACTTGCAGGAAAGCTGCAGGTACACTGCACTGCACTCGCAGTGTGGGTAAACCGCAGCACATCAGTGTGAAAACAGCCCTATACTATTATGGCAAGCGTATTACTTCACAGTGACCTGAAGATCTCTTTCCTGCTGCTGGCACCAATCTGGAGACTGCTAACGGGTATAAGAAGTGGAGTGCAGTTGGTATAACGCCACATTGAACAGGCACTCCAGAGGAGGCATTGGCTTATGTGGCTTTTGCTCCCTACTGCACCTTCAACTTTACAAGTAGTTCCCCTGAATTGCACTGTTTGATGCTCTGGGATAACAGGTCAGCAAGCCCAGGCTGCAATCTGCCAGTCACCTGTCCGCGAATGACTGGTAGATCGCGATCTATAGGTTGCTGATTCCCGCAGTAGAAAAATTGGGAGACTTGGATAGAGAGCTTTCATCCTATAAGTGGAAGTACCTGAACAGGGCCATGTACAATATAATTCACATGCAAATTGGAAGATTTGCATATAACGTTTGTGATAGACTCACCCAGGACAGAGGCTTTTGAAGGGGACTGAATGTTAGCCTCTTGCTACCGACTATGGGCCCTGGCATTTGAGGGAGCTACAAGCATTTAGGAATATGTTCTGTTATGTAATGCAAAAGGACATTATTAAAAAGGCCATGATGGTCTCTGCCAGAGTGGGGCTCATTGCAGATGCTGATGTCATCAGCAAGCCTCTGCCATAATGTGTTTATGGAAAGTAGGTCTCCTGCTATTATCTGAAAGTGTTCTGTTTGTACTTATGATAATGTGTATTGTCTGTAGTGTGCTTGGAGTCAGCAAGTATGACCTGGAATGTGACATCTGAGTCATCCAGGTGGTTAATTAAGGATCTTCTGTGATGGGATTTGCCATGAGTCAGCTGTACCTCATTAGCTAAACCATTGTGTGATGTTTTGGGTAGATATTTGGGTCATTGTTAATGTGGTGAGTGACCTCCTTTTCAAGTGTATAAAAGCCTGTACGCCAGATCCACTGGTCTCATGTTCCAGAGCCTGGGAAGCAGCTTCTTGGCGGAAATGCCCAACAGGGTGTCCAGATTCTGTCACAACTTTGACTCTCCAGATCTACTGATCATTCTGACACACAGTTTTTACTGAAGGTTTTCACCCCCGTGTAAGCAGGTGCAATCTACTTTCTCCACTGCAGGTGGTGCTCTTATGCAGCAGCATTACTGTTGGAGAGGAAGTCAAGAGGAACATGGTTCCTCTATGGTTTCCTGTGAGTGTTCCCTGATGGATTGTCTTTCCACCAGGTTTATTGTGAACTGTCTCTGCATTATTTTAGTACAAGTTTCATCGCACTTTGACTCTGTGTGTTATTGCCACCGCAGAACGCTGCACCCCACCTACTGTACACCTGATTATGCATTTTTTCATAATGTGCTCAGTCTAAGGTACCCCTCTTTGTGACCAATTTATATAAAAGAAAAATGAATAAACAAGTCAGGCATCTGGTACTTATGTTGTATCTCGGCCAGCTCCCTGTACTGTACTTAACAGTTTACCAACACCAAAGCATTATTGCACTGCTGGGCTTAGCAAATGTTAGCAATATATGGCAGCAGTGGCCAAACAGATTTACATAACCAAGCTGCCATTATTCCAGTCCCATTCTGGGACTGCATTATTGGTTTCTAAATAATTTAGCACAGCTGAAAATCTTTATCAGCAATGGCCTCAAAATTGATCTATTGCAGCTGTTCCTTTTATACCCAGTACTGGACACATTGTTTCGTGAAACAAGGTCTGATACAGTCTCTAGTGAACTCAGAAATGCACAGGCCATTTTTCTCAGCTTTCCAACTCTTTATCCTACTGACCTAATTAAAAGTGACCGTATTTATCGTCTAGAAGATGAGCTTATATCACTCACCTCCAGGCATGGAACTTGATCTATCCAGCCCAATGAAACAATGGTGGATGAAGTGTTTATACAAGAACCATATCTGATTTCTGCTGATCACTGACAGACTGAAACAGCTATGTCTGAAAATGTTTTAATGATTCAGAGAGGTGCACAATACAATTACAATTCACAGTGCATGGGAGTTATCTGGATATCAAAAATCATCATCATCAGGTTGCAGCTTACATTTTCAAGTTACTCGACTTAAGTGCATTACAAAGACTGCTGCTTGTAGATTTCCTTTCTTTAAATTATAAGTTCACCTTTAAAGAAAGTCTGTAAGGTGACCTTACACTGGACCCCCTCACCATACTGTTGTACCAATGTCCTGCAATCCCCTGCTGTCAGGCATTGGGATGCTGCTTCACCGGTCTGGGAAATTTAAATCCTCCTAGCTTTCTCTCCTCTCTTTGCAGCGCTGACAGGACGAGCTGGACAGATTCTTATTGGTCAGTGCCGGCCATGTAATGGTGCTGACCAATTAGAATGCCTCTTGTCTGTACATGAGATACGGATAGAAGATTAGGCTGTGGGGTGGGGTCCAGGGTAAGGTCACCTTAAAGATTTTCTGTAAAGATAAACTTACACTTTAAGGTTCAATATGCTCGGTAGCAGAGCAGCTTAGTAGTTGCACTAAGACACTGCTTCCACGGAGTTTGTATGTTCTCCCTGTTCTTTCATGGGTTTCCTCCCACACTCAAGACATGCCGGTAAGTTAATTGGCTTCTTTCTAATGTGACCCTAGTATGCACATGGGGTTGGGACCTAAGTATGTAATATGAATTTGCAGTATGTAAAGTGATGTGTAAATTGTCACGGACATCGACGTCACCGGACTCCTCCCCCCAAATGCCTACGTCTGCTAAGGAAGGGAAGGGGGAGGAGTCCAGTGATGTTGAAGTTCTGAATGAACGCAACGCATACGGGAAGGAGCTACGCATGGCATCACCCGCTGCTGCCCTATGGAACTAACACCATTGTTGGCTTTATGTGCTATGTTTTTATCATCTTTATGTGAGTAGTTTGTGTTTGAACACAAAAATGTAATCTTATACTTAAGTGGTGAGCACACATGAGAGAAGTTTATGGTCCGTGTTAACCCTTTTGATACCTGCTTGCATGACCACCTGTTTGCACAGGGGTCCATGCCATAAGGTGAGAGTGATTAGTTAGACCGGATGTGGAGGGATTGTCACAGTACTGTGGGGAAAAAAAAAGACTTACGTCAGTGAAAATTTTAATCAGTAACAACCCACATATATGTGCACACATACATGCATACATATACACATACATACATACATATACACCTATATATATATATATATATATATATATATATATATATATATGTGTGTATGTATATATATATATATATATATATATATATATATATATATATATATATATATATATATGTATGTAATAAATAAAACACTGAATAATTAAAACTTTCACTTTTACTCAAAAAAACTGTGAATCCCTATTATGGAAACTAGAATCTAGGTTTTCACAAGCAGAATGTAACTTAAACAAAGCCTGTAATGAGAGAATTATGAGAGCTTTCATTTCATTGCTGACCTTTCTCCTTTCTGAATGCTACATTTCTGGCTTTTTTGCCTATCCAGTGGCTTCAATGACTAGCTGTGTGCTTGCTCCAGGGCAGTCTTTTTAAAAAGTATTGCATCCAAAGACAATAGATTTCTAGATAATTATCTATCCATTCACACTTGTGCAAGTTGTCATGCAACTTTGGACATCAACGTCGCATGACAAGTCTTTTCCCATGTTTTCCAATTATACCCATTCATATATGTTCAAATTAAAGTTGCAGCAACTTCAAAGTAGTTCATGCACTACTTTGGTCCGACTTTCATGCAACTTGAGGCCCATAGACTTCAATGTTAATCCTCAAAAGTTCAATGAAAGTCGTACCTCAATGTTAAACAATGCAACAATTGTACAACAGTTGTCCATTATCACTGGTCTAAGCCAAAATTGTATCCAAGTTGCGCCCATTCAAAAGTTGGAGTCATACAAGTGTGAATGGAGTCTAAGGCTTCTAATGATTATGAAAATGTTTCTTTAAAATATACTGTGGGGGGGATTGTCCTTTACATACAAATATTTATCTGTAAAATTATAGGGATTAATTTAAGCAGTCAAACATTTTTTAGTTATTTTATTTTCTGTAGAAATGAGAAATCGATTAAAGGAAGTGTTGTTAAATATAAAAACCAAATCTTCTGTATTGTACAGTTCCTTTCCTTCTTTCACTCTCCTTCTTTTACCTCTTCCTTTTGCTTTGTCTTATCCCCTTTCTCCTTTCCTTCTTCCTTCCCTTCCCCTTCCTGCCTTCCTTCTTCCTCCCACCAATCTTTTCTTCGTTCCTTTCCCCTTCCTTCTTCCTCCCACCAATCTTTTCTTCATTCCTTTCCCCTTCCTTCTTCCTCCCACCAATCTTTTCTTCGTACCTTTCCCCTTCCTTCTTCCTGCCACCAATCTTTTATTTGTTCCTTTCCCCTTCCTTCTTGCTCACACCAATCTTTTCTTTGTTCCTTTCCCCTTCCTTATTCCTCCCACCAATCTTTTCTTTGTTCCTTTCCCCTTCCTTCTTCCTCCCATCAATCTTTTCTTCGTTCCTTTCCCCTTCCTTATTCCTCCCACCAATCTTTTCTTCGTTCCTTTTCCCTTCCTTCTTCCTCCCACCAATCTTTTCTTCGTTCCTTTTCCCTTCCTTCTTCCTCACCAATCTTTTCTTTGTTCCTTTCCCCTTCCGTCTTTCTCCCACCAATCTTTTCTTCCTTCACTTCCCCTTCTTCCTCCTTCCACTCCATTCTCCCTTACTTCTTCTTTTCTCCAATCTATTCTTTTATCTCTTCCCCTTCCTCAATTTCTTTTTGCTTCCGTCAATCTATTCTTATTTTGTTTCTTCCTCCATTCTATTCTTCTTTCCTTTTTTATCTTTGTCAACCTGTCATGCCACCATTGCTAATAAGAAAGGAGAGAATGTTTGGAAGTGCGGTTATGGCTTTCAGCATCAATTTTATCAGCATGTGTTTTTTTTTTTTTTTAATCTTACACAGAAGGAAAGGAATTACATTTAATTTTAATGGGCCCTTTAGTCCAATAAACCTCAAAACCTAATCTGAATAATCAGCTTCATATTGAAGTTAAACTGGTTATCACTAATGTACAACTTTAAGTTTCAGCTAATATATGTAGAAAACTAAGGTTGTGATTAAATAAGTAGTCACTTCAAAATATTTAACACTTAATAAAGTCAAATAAAAAAGACATGAATGTGTTATGTGGATGCTGAAACATTCTGAAAGCATTGCAATCGTCCTTGGAAATAATGCAAGTTTTTTATGATATATTTTGCATTTTATTGTAGAAACTACCTTTAAGCCCTTGTACACACTGTTGCATACACACGGACGGACAACGTTGTCGGAAAATCCGATCTTTCAGAACGTGATGACGTAATTTTGTTACGATGGGACTACGTTCAGGCTAGTAGCCAATAGCTTTGATGTAGGAATTTGATCTGAGCATGCGTGGCACTTTGTCCGATCGGAATTCTCTACACATGATCAGAGTATGTCCGATCGGAGCAGTTTGTCGGAAAATATTTCCAGCAAGTTGGAAAATTTGGTCCGACGGATATTCCAATGGAAACAGTCCGATGCAGACCACACACAGACCCACACACACACAAAAGGACACATTCCGACAGAATCTCCAACCGTGTGTACAAGGGCTAATAATATTCATGATTAAGCAGTAATGCAGTGCAAAGTGAGTAAAGTCACCTCCGCTTCACATGATTTATGAGCTGGACGATGTTTATTTGAGTGTTTTAAATGGCATGTGATTGCAACATCCAACATATGTACAAATATACCCTAAGATCATTTTTTTTATCTAGGTATTTTATTCATGTTTGGTTATTACATAAAAGTATTCTTTTAACAAAAAAAAATACGGTAATAAAAATTGATGTGGCTCCTTAAAAATCCAAATTCTTTTTCTTCCATAACATTTTCCTTCTACAGGTATTCAGGTAACTTTAAAACTAGTTTATAGCAAAGACGCTATTTCAATAGAGTTATGCTAACTCCAGTTTCCCAGCCACTACTGCTGAAGTCTCTTTAAATTGTATCAAAATCAATATATATATATATTTTTAATATGACAGTGTGTGTATGTGTTAACACCTTTTCAGGTTTTAAAGTCAAAATGTTTTTTTATGTTCTTCTACCTCCCTTGTCCAGTGGTGGCTGGTGCTAAACTTTTTGGTGGGGGACGGCAAACAAACCCCTCCCAGATCCATACTCACCCCTCCATGGCACAGACCCCCCAAACTCAGACCCTCCATGACTTCCTCTGCTTCTTCTCCCGGCCAACACGATTCAACTCCTGTCCTGTTTGGCTGGGAGGAGAAGCTGGAAGACAATAGTGAATATTGATTCAGTGGGTGGGTATGGGGCGCAGTACTCTGCACCCCAAGCGAAAATCTTTTTCAAGCCAATTAGAACCTCAGTCTCTAATCATGTGGCTTGACAAAAAAAAAGAAAACTCATACAAACATATGAGTCCGGCACCCTGCATGCATCCCTGCATGCACACTAGAGGAGCGGTGCCCCTGCGCCCCTAATGGACCGGCTGCTCCTGCTCCTGTTCTTAAACACATACATGGTACCTCTCATCATTCCAGCGATGTCCTGGCTGCAGCACCACTCTCTTTTCCTAGACTCACAGGAGACACTTAGGTCAGCGGAAGCAATAGACTCGTGCTGCTCTCAGTGAAACTCCTGTGAGGGGGGAGTGAGGGCGTGGCTTGCTGGCGCTGTGTGTGTCTATGAATGCATGCAGCTCGGCTTGGGAGCATGGGTGCCCCCTTAGCACCATGATAGCTGAGAGGGCACTTGTAGGAAGGAGAAGAGGAAGAGAAGATGGAATCAGGGGGGACCAGCAAAGAGGAGGTAAGTGACAGTTCTGTGCAATAATGTGGCACAGAGCAGGTAATGCAGGACCAAAAATCACTCGATTCAGCAGGAACCATTCGAGTTTCAGTCTGTGTGTACCACTATCTGTGTAACACTGGAAAATCAGCATTCGATCAACGCTTGCAGCCAAAAAGAAAATATCCTTTAGAATTACTTTAGGTGCCATCTATTGCCCTGGTCACTATTTTCACTAGGACAAAAAGGCATGGGGAAATCCAAAATTCTACAGTTTTTACCAGTTTAGGAATAAAAGGAAAGCCATGCAACCTGTTCATGGTGGCAATTGTCTTCCAGGGAAATTACCGTATTTTGTAGAAAGTGAGATTTCTCTTTGAGGTGGGGAGATTTCTACTCTCCTCCTTTTGTGTTTCTAGGGACTGGAAGTGCAAAATATTCTATCTAATGGGGACACAGGCAGCATTTAAAAGAGCTTCTATACATTTGGCTTGAAATATATGTTAAAGCAGAACTCCAATATCAAAAGAAATACTTAAATGATATACAATTTGGTTAATGAGTTCCTTATTGCTGCCCTTTATCTTCTCATTCTGCCATCACTTCCAAAAAGATTTAATCTTCCTTTCTAAAAAACAAAGACTGTCTTTGTCTGTTTTCCAACTTTTGGCTATGCAACAGTCTGCAAGTCATTTCCCTGCCCCTGTCATTTCATTGCCCTTACGCAGTTCCTTAGACTACATGGGCAACATGTTTACGCAACCCATGCAACTGGTGGGTAGCATTTTGGCGTAGAGTTAGCTAACTTACTTCCTTGATGTGGCCAAATGATAAACTAAAAAACATAGTTACTACATGCCCCTCAATGCTAGAGAAACAATGCATTATGGGACACAAAGGGGTTGATTTACTAAAGACAAATTTACTGTGCACTCTGCAAGTACATTTGCTTCAAAGCTTAGTAAATGAGGTAAAGGTTTACTTTGCAAAGAATACTCTCTGCAGAGTGGTCTCTTTGCCTTTAGTAAATCAACCCCATAGCTTTTTGTTACATGTGTCCCTGCTTTGAATGCGGAAGATATTCTTTGCTGTTTTCTGCAAATCATCAGCACACAGGTCAGAGCTCCACAGTGAGCATGCACGAGTGCCCCCATAGCAAACGCCTTGCTATGGGGGCACTCGGTGGGGGGAGGAGCCAAGAGAGCCAGTAGGGAACCCAGAAAGAGGAGGATCCAGGCTGCTCTGTGCAAAACGGTTGCACAAAGCAGGTAAATATGACATGTTTGTTATTTTAGGAAAAAATTTTGCATTTACAATCACTTTTTTCAACTGTATAAACATATAAATTATTAAGGTTAGGATAGGATTTAGAAGTATTTTGCTCTCTGTAGCAAAAATCTCTATTGCTTTAAATCTCTATTTCTCCACATGAAAGAAACTACGGGTTAGCCCACGTTATATACTTTTAATTTTCCAGTTGATCTATTTGACGCACAGCTATAAATGTTATTGCATTTTGCTGTAGAAAGCAGTCCAGATGTAACAGCAGAAAATATTTATGTTCTTCAATCACAGGGAAATGAAAACCATAATGAACAGAACTTCCAGTTAGTATCCTTGTGCCGGAAAATACTCACTTCTGAATATGGACATGATATACAGTCAGGGCAAGTCTATCCAATACAAGCAAACACAATAAGAGTGTGTCAGTATTACACAGTGCCTCCGTTATTATAGCAGAGCTAAATAAAACTATACTTCAGAAAGGAGTATGAAAAATGGCAGACTATACGTGGCAATACAAGATGGCTTAGTGCACCGAGGAACTAACATGCTAAAGGCACATTTAATAGAGATTGTATGGGCAAAATATAGAAACACTTTAGGGGTCTATATTAAAAAATACATTGGTCTCTCTCTATTGTAAGACACTCATTAAAGAAAACCTGACCTTCTGGAAATACAAATTTCCTGGCAGTGTCATTAAAACCTTTTAAGTTACTGACCAGGCATAAGCACGCAGATTAGAAAGTCAGAAGTCTTCATTTACTAACTCGTTTGAGGTAATCAATTTGAGATATTGAAGCCATTGGATCCTCATGACAGCATTCAGCCAGTATTTTCAACAGGAGAAGTCAGCACTTTCAGTCTCCACATTCAAGAGCATTGTTTCTCAACGTTTTTTCAGTCAAGGCACTCTTTAAAATTCTCCACAATGTCGGGACCCCCCAATCTTAAATGTAAAATACAAAACTATTAGTTTTACATAATGCATCAACATCCACACATGTAGGACATCCAACATTAGAGGTGATTTACTCTTCCAAAGAAAGTTCACCTTTGCATACTGGTACTGACTAGTATTCCAGTGTTTCGCTTCTCCCTTTAATCTCTCACTCAGCTAATATGACCCCAGTGCTGACAGAGAGGAGTGGGGGGGATAAACAAGGATTCTGTCCTCCTTATCAACCAATGACATCATTGGTTCTTAGCCCTTGTACACACGGTCAGACATTCCGACAACCAAATCCGTCCGACGGATTTTGTCCGAAACTGTTGCATACACACAGTCGGACAAAGTTATCAGAAAATCCGATCGTACTTAACGTGATGACGTTATTTCGTTAGGACGGGACTACGTTCAGGCTAGTAGCCAATAGCTTTGGTCTAGGAATTTGATCTGAGCATGCATGGCACTTTGTCCGATCGGAATTCTCTACACATGATCGGACAAAGTCCGATCGGATCATGTTGTCAGAAAATTTTATAGCCCAGCTGGAAAACTTGGTCCGTCGGATTCCCCCCGACGGAAACAGTCCGATGGAGCCCACACACTGTCGGATTATCCGACAACACGGTCCTATCGGACATTGTCCATTGGAATGTCCGACCATGTGTACAAGGGCTTAGGATGTTGGCAGCGGTTTTGCCTAGCTAAAAGGCAGGATTAATCCCTCCGTTGACTTGTATGTAATTTTTGAGCAATTTTTAGGCATTTTGCCTAAGCCCCCCTGAAGAAATCTGAAGGCACCCGGGTGAAAAAAGGCTGCTCTACAGTATTGAAAATGTTTGCCTGACATACCCAAATTTTATTTTATTTTTTTGTTCAATATTGAGCCTCCTGTCAGTTTTTTATAGCTTTTTGTGTCCCTACTAGGAAGATTCACACGCTAAATTAGGAAGAGTTAGCAAAAAAAAAAAAACCTCGGCTTGCTCCCAACAAAATGGCTTTAGATATTCTTTAAGAAGCAGATCCTTGTTTGAACTTGTATTCCATAATCTCCCTCAATAATCCCTTCAATATGAATTTCAAGCCACTAAAAAGATTCCTCAAGAAACTAGACAAATTCCTGGACAATTCAGGTTCAATATATGATGAAGAGATGAGGTTATCTTTAAGGAAAACCTCATGTCACAGGGATCAGTAGATCCAGACAACTTGCTTATTATGTTTGAATTTTCCTTTACAGTTAAGCTTGGCTCTGCCCTATTTTACCTCTTGAGGATGTATCTTGATCAGTTAAACTGACAATCCCAAAGGACCAACATAGAGATAAGAGGCAGGAGCAGTCAGAGTGACAGAGACAAACTCGGCTTTACTTAAAAAGGCAATATTTGCTCATAGCTTCAGCTGACTATACTTCTACATCTAACTGTCATCCTTTCTAACTTTCCCTTGAGGTTTCCAACACAAGTGACATATTTTGCAGGGTGTAGATTCAGTCAGTATTGGTGAAAGAGTGATATACAAGACTGTTCTTGCCGCACAGTGATGTGAGTGGTAAATATGGCAAAATCCAGGAAATGGAAACAAGACTCCAGAACACAATACAGACAGGAAGTAGGACACAATGCCATTGAAACAATAAGCTGTGCTAACCTTGAAGAGACAATACTTGGCAGCAGTCTGCTGGCTTGTGAAATAGCAAACATTACTTAAATATCGGACATTGTATTTAGAAGTTTCTATGCACTAGCACTATGCAACAACAAGAATCAAAGCATTCTGACTTTCTGTAGTTTATTAATTTCAGATAAAACCATTTTACTACCACTGTATGCATGACTAGGCTTTTTTTGCCCAATAAGATGATGTTGATGACGGACAACAGTTTGATTAAAGCTCTGAGCAGTTCCAGTGTTATTAAAATTTCTTCCTGTCCCCCAGTTATTAAAGAATCTATTGAGCATTTTGTCTAGGGAATATGATAGCACAAAGTAATACTTACCTTGGGGGCTACAAGACCAGTTATAAAAGATCAGCTTTGGGGGACCATCCATCTCAACCAGAAACAGCAGACAGGAATGCTGTGGGACTCTGAATTAGATACATAATACTCGGTGTTATCTCTTCCCCTAGGAAAAAATGAGCATTCGATAATTTATCAGGGGAATAGGCTTTATCAATTTGGTATCTGCTCAGAGTTAGGTTTCATTGACTCGGCTATAAAAAAACACATATACAAGTGTTTTTTAATTACAAATCTGAACACAGCTACATTGTTTTCAATGGAGCTATTCACACAGGTGTGTAAACATGCACTGCATTCAGATCTGTAACACAGAATCCAAAAATCTGCGCTTTACGCATTCATGCGTATCAACACATGTACATGCATTTGTATGCATTTGTAAGTATGTAAATTAAGTCTAAACATGAGGGGAAAATAAATTATTATAGAAAAATAAACCGCGCTAGACACAAAATAAAAATAAGTAAATAAAAAAAAAATTATGTTAAATAAACCAACAGGCTGCGGCTAAAAGTGGGATACACACACAAAGAAAACTCAAGAAGAAAGTAAAAAAGCTGCGCCAAAAAATAAAAATAAAAAAATTACTAAAAATGAAACCCTTATGGACAATAAGTCCATATGATTGAAAAATTATAACCGATAATTTCCAATATTAATGTCCACATCAGTTAATAAAATTTGCAGGAGATTACTTCCATATAGCAACAGTTCATTCACAAAAGAAGGAGTTATTGTAAGAACACAATCCTCTCTGGTAATCCTTATCTTTAGGATTGGACCAGGAACTACAGATCACCTTGGAACTGACCCTCTAAACCATCATTGAGATCTCCCAGACTCCACACTTCAACCATCAATTAGGTATACCACTATGGTGACTTTTGCTCGCTTAGAGGATTGTGTTCTTGCAATAACTCCTTCGAATGAACTGTTGCTATATGGAAGTCATCTCCTGAAAATTTTATTAACTGATGTGGACATTAATATTGGAAATTATCAGTTATAATTTTTTGATCATATGGAATTATTGTTCATAAGGGTTTAATTTAAAATAAATTATTAAATAAATGATTATGTTGGCATATGCATCTTTACGTATTTTACTGATAATTATAGAGGAACTTTTCTCCTAGAAAACACACGTATAGTAACCAGGAAATTTTTACGGCCGTGTGAATGAAGCTTTAGACTTTAAATGTGGAGTAGATATCTTTCTTACTAGAAATAACATCCACTGCTTCACTTAGGGTTAGTCTCCTGTCGATAAACTGACAAGGAAATAGGCCTGATTCACATGTAGCCATTTCCTGCATGCCGCGTGTGTATGGGCACAGCAGCCCATACATTTGAAAAGGTTCCTGCACATAAATTTAATTCAAACTTTAAAAACGCAGGCACACAGTACCATGAGATTTCCTGTACCCAAAATAATGCTGAATTTTCAGATGCGTGGGAGTGCCATTATGGATTAATGACTTACCCCCACATTTACATGCATTTTTGCACTTAGCCAATGTGAAAATACATTTGCATCTCCTTTACTAAGACTTTGTTTTGTCATTTTCTGGATTTTGGCATGTACCCCCAAAAAAATAGGTTCATTGGGCATTGGTCTTTATTTAACATTATTTGTGGTTTTACATTTTATAGGCTGGCTTTTATATTTGGATCATTAGTAGAGAAAATTAAGAACTGAAAGCAAGTAAGCTACAAGCACAAATTGTTAAAAGGGTCAATTTGAACTCTAATAATATTTCCAGCACATACACTATGCAGTCAGAATGTGTCCATAAAGTTTGAAAAATATGAAATTGCTAATAAGAGTAGAAAGAAAAAGTTGCAATTTATAGTTTATCTAAATAAAATATTTGATAGTATGGGAAGCTCTTCTATTAGGGAGTAAAAACAGGAAATTGGCTAAATGCCAGTGCATTACATTTGTCCATTAGAAGACCATTATTTCCAAAAAAAATAAGAAAAAGTTATTAATAATCACACTGAGATTTGTTCCAAAGCCCACTGACTTATGTCAGTTGCAATTGTAGCCAAATGGATCAAAAAATAACATATGGTAGGTTTATTGTAAGGGCTTACTGGACAGTGGCCACCAATTACAGACAATAAATGGACATTGAAATCCATACTTTGGAAGAATTGCACTATACATATCAACCCATGAAAAAGATTTGTAAGTCCCTAAAACATAAGTCAGCAGGGCGCAAGTCCTGGAAAAAAGCCCCCCCCCCCCCTTAATTTTCAGTATGAGGTATTCCCAGATTCAATTACTAGTAAAAGTAAAAAAAAAAAGTTGTCCTTTACACTATATCTAAATAAAATATTTGATAGTTTGGTAAACTCTATTATGAGGGAGTAAAAACATGGAAATTTGCTAAATGGCAGTTCATTGCATTTGTCCATTAAAAGACAACTATAAAAAATAGAGAAATCAACAAGTTATAATTTACAGCTAATTATGTAAAATGGCTCATATTTGAATTGTTCTGAAGCCAACTGGCTTATGTCAGTTGCAATTGTAGCCAAAGGGAACAACAAAATAACATTTGGTAGGTTTATTTTAAGGGCTTACTGGACAGTGGCCTCCAATTACAGACTGGACATAGAAATCTATACTTCAGGAGGATTACACTATACATTTCAACCCATGACAAAGATTCATAAGCCCCTGAAACAGAAGTCAGCAGGGGTCAAGTGCTGGAAAAAGCAATCCCCCCTTATTTTCAGTATGTGGCATTCCCAGTGGGAGAGAACATAAGTCAAGTGTCTGCTTCATTCATAAATCGGTCCCTGCTGTGTTACTGCTACTTCGCAGTTCACCAATTAACTGCTGCTCTGGTGAACTTGTATTCAACTCATTTGGAGAATGGTCTGGTCTGAACCAGGTCAAAACCATTTTATAGATCCCAATGCATTGGGGAAAAGTGTTTAGGAATAATAGGAATGATATAAGGTGATGCTACACAAGCCATTGTGTAAACTCCATATAGGCAAAATTTTAATGGTATCTGATGACTGAGCACCAGTGGCTTAATCATGTGTCTTTACTGACATAGCTACACAGTCAGCAATATCGTTTAATCCTACCAATAACATTAGATTGTAACAGATTGTAGGTGTAGCTAAGGGGGTAAAAAAATAAAAATAAAAATTATATATATATATATATATATATATATATATATATATATATATAGCTATAGATATAGCTATAGATATAGATATTTATAGATATGTATATATCTATCTATATCTATATCTATATATATATATATATATATATATATATATATATATATATATATATGCACTTGTCTGATGACTGACATGTTGGTGGGTGATGTACATCACCCACCAACATGTCATCAGACAAGTACATTTGAAAATCACTACAGCATTTTAGTACAAAGTTTCTTAACCTAGTGGGTGCATTTTGCTATAGTATGTTATGAACAGTGGCACATAACTTTAGAGGGCATTCAGGCTGGACCCATGGCTAGCCACGATCTTGAGTGTCCCTCCATGAAATCTTAGTCAACTGCCTCCGCACAGGGTCCTAATTGTTAGAGAACTACTAATATAGCTACAATAGCTACATCAATAAGACAAGCGGGAATCAGTAATTTACATTGAGCAGTAGAACTAAAGAGTGTTTTGTAAACAACTGCCTTTTTAATTTATAAATTACTTATCTTAAGCTTTTTTAAAGCCTTAATATCTCACATTACTTCTGATTTCCTGCAAACTCTTTCTAGCCATTTCTCATTTATATGCACTCCGGCATACATATAGAATGGATTTCCTTACGGTAGCCCATATGACAGTTTTACTTTAAAGCGTACATAGCAGACCTGGAAGAATTTTTTTCTTCAAATAAAAAAATGAAAGTTTTACTTTCATGTTCAATTTCTATAAACAAGCAATTGATCTTCCAATTTGTCTTGTTATTGTTACACCCACCTTTCAAGAGTTAGACCGACAGGCACAGAAGTCATTTTTTTTGCTACATTTCATCTATCTTAGTCTATAGAAATTTCGGGCTGTCAGGAGACTGATGCACTAGACTAGACAAATGTTTAAGTTATAGCCTCCATCAGAAATAAGTTGCAAAACTTCAAGAAGAATAGCAAAAACTTTGTAAAAGTTTGAGCTTTGATGTTGGGTGAAAACAACAGACTCTCAACTCATGAAAACAGCTTATATGTTATGTAAGAGCAAGAAAAAGTGCTGACCATGACGGTCAACAAGCTCAAGGCTGTCTGGCAAAAATTTTCCAGTGTATTTTAGGTGAAGTAGAAAATAAAATTGAAAACTATTCCTGCAATGATATGTTTGTTACCGCATTAGAAGACCAAGAGTAAGGCTCAGGAGGTGGCATGTGTGGAGATAAATAAGCCAACATTGAGCTCAGCTCTTTCTTTGGGTTACAGCATCTTTTATTCTCAAGTGTAAAATCAGTGTGACCCATCTACCCAAAAAAAAATTTGATCAGCGCATACTTGATCATTTTTTAAAACTTCAAGTGTTGAGCAAGACCCTACAGGGACCAAACAGCTTACTTTGTAACTGGATTGTTTGCTGAGATCCCTTTAACCACTTGACTTTCAGAAGATTTAACACCCTTCATGACCAGGCAATTTTTTTTTTTTTGCGATATGGCACTGCGTTACTTTAACTGACAATTGCATGGCTGTGTGACATTGTACCCAAATAAAATGTATGTCCTTTTTCCCCACAAAAAGAGCTTTCTTTTGGTGGTATTTGACCACCTCTGAATTTTTTGCATTATAAACAAAAAAAGCCTGACAATTTTGAAAAAAAACAAAACAATCTGTAGTTTCTACTTAATGCTATAAAACATATCCAATAAAGAAATGGAAAAAATCAACTTTTTTTCATAAATGTAGGTCACGATGTATTCTGTTATATATTTTTGATAAAATAAAATCACAATAAGAATATATTGATTGGTTTGGAAAAATATTATAATGTTTACAAACTATGGGATATTTTTTTTTAACTAGTAATGGTGGCGATCAGCGACTTATAATGGGTCTGCGATATTGCGGTGGACATTCTGACACTTTCGACACTTTTTGGGAACCAGTGGCACTAATACAGTGATCAGTGCTAAATATATGCACTGTCACTGTACACATGATACTGGCTGGGAAGAGGTTAAACATATAGGATGATCAAAGGGATAAATGTGTGTTTTGGTGTACACAGTGTGGTGCTTTTACTAGGGGAAGTAATCAATTTCATTCTCTGCTTTGTGGGGAAAGTAAATCAATTAGTTTCCCACGGACCGGGCAAAGCACTGCCTTGTTTACATAGGCACAGCCCTGTCCTGCCCAGATAGTAAGCAATTGAGCTGCAAGTTAGAAAATGATTTACGAAGCTATTGCAAGACTTGCCAGGCTTCACATGTTTATTGCACAATTGACTGTGTTGCATGACTCCAGATCAACTTTCTTTAAAAACATTCTGCAAGTCTGCTGCAAGTTCTGGTTCTGTTACGTTGTGCAATAGTCATCCCACCACAGAGGTCACTGTGGCTGAATTTTCATGCTGTAGACTTGTGGAGCTTTTGCTGTAGACTCACCGCTGTAACTTTGCTCTTGCTAGAGACTTGCCATGCAAATTTGCTACAAATTGGAAAAGTAGCAACTAGAACTTGTGCTTCAAGTGCTCTGAAAGTGTACAACTTTCCAGAGAAAATGTGCAGCAAGTTAACAGACTTACAATTCAATACTGCCACAAATTAGTGGCAAGTTATACTTGCTATCTGGGTGTGTATGTGTTGATCGGCATATGCTGTGTAAAATCAGAGCAGAGACAGGTCGTGGGCAGCAGTGCCTGTTCACGCACTAGGTACGTGACCTGGCGCAGCAGAGTCACCTTGCCATCGTAAACCTATATTATACGGTTGGCAAGTGGTTAAAATGACCCTGTAACTAACCTAATGAATTGCATGTAAAAGCACAGAACAATCAAATATTTTGAATGCTCTTTTGCAGTATTTTTCCTTATTCGTTCATTTTTTTTAATTATTATTTACTTGCATTGTACCTTCAAACATGCTAGAAAATGTGACTATTCCAGGAAGAATCAGTTCCTTAGCATAGCCCCCTCTCCCATTGAATGGCATAGCCCTCTCCTTTTCTGGGAGTGTCTACTATGTGTGCTGGCCCTAGTCCTCCTACCCATCCTTTACTTTCCTACATATATTCTATGAAGCAGCCAGGGGAGGAGCAAAGGAAAATACTATAGAGCAGTGATGGCGAACCTTGGCACCCCAGATGTTTTGGAACTACATTTCCCATGATGCTCATGCACTCTGCAGTGTAGTGGAGCATCATGGGAAATGTAGTTCCAAAACATCTGGGGTGCCAAGGTTCGCCATCACTGCTATAGAGTTTCATTTGAGCGTGGGGCTAGTGAAATCACATTCAAAATCACTACGCCCAGCAGCAGTTCAGGGTTTTGGATGTCTGCATAGGGGAGGTTTTTACAGCTAAATATCATGTCTAAAATATTTTAAATGCACATAAAATCTTATGGGAAGATTGTGGTTGAAGTGACTAGTCTGCCAAGAGGGTCCCTTTAATTAAAATAAACATGATTTTTTAAAGCAAACTTTTGATTATAAAAACAATTTCAAAGCAAGCAGTACCTATAAAAAGTATGTACTTACCTTTCCTGCTGCCAGTGTCTCCAAACTCCTTTCTGAGGCTGAAAAACCTTCTGCTGCAGTCTATAGGGAGTCTGACACTTCTGGGAGTGTCAATCGCCTGGGTCCACAGCTCTCACTTGTTCCTGACTCTGACCTCCACTCTGTACAGGATACAATAGTGACATAGAGGTCAGTGGGTACTGCAGGGGACCTACGTGATCAACATTCCTGGACATGTTAGTTTCCCTTGGGAATATAGCATAAAATGGCAGGATCAGATTCAAATTAGGATCAGAGTGGAGTTTATCTTGGTGAAAAGCAGGCAAGCTAGGTATGTCTTCACTGATTTTACAGGTATGGATTGCTTTAAAACAGTGTCAGAGTTGCGTTAACATATTGAGGTGTGTCTTGACCAACGTGTTTGATGGGTCGAGATAAGCTGAACTTTAGCAGAAAGCTTCAGGTTTGATTAAAACTTTAGTTTACCAATAGCTCTGTAAATACTGATCATTCTAATATGAGTCTACACTGAAGACAAGCTCGGCTTATTCATTTCCCCATCTTGTTCTCAGTTTGAATTGCCCAGGTTGATGACAGGTTTATTTTTTTAAGAAAAGCAAAAAGCTGTAATTTTTTATAGTAACGACCTTTTTCTGCAGCATTTACATGGAAGGGTGAGTCATTCACATCAGTCCCTGCCCCCGCACTAGCTTATAGTCTGATGTTCCTCTCTCACTCATACACATAACGGCCAACTTGGTTGGAAGCCAATTAACCTACTGGTGTGTTTTTGGAATAAGGAGCTTTTAATGTTATTTCAATTAAAACATAAATGGAATAAATGTGGGTCTTATATACACCATTTGGCCAAACGAATGGGCAAACATATGGGAAAACATCTGACCATCTCACCCATATCTCCCAACTTTTTGAGATGGCAATGAGGGACAGCTATTAGCAAAAGTATATAGGCATAGCACACCCCCCTGCCACGCCCCCTTAAAGAAGAATTATACAAAAAAAAAATTAGTTAAACCCACAAGTGTTTTTTTTTTACCACTACTATTCCCTTATAATGACTCTTAAAATAAAATAAAAAATGCAGCAATTTAGAAATTGGATGAAAGCTTTAGCTCCGGGAAACACTTTCTGAAAGATAAAAAGTGCATTTTATATACAACTCTATAGATCAGACCAAAATGAGGGATTATGAGGAGGAAAGAGGGACAGAGGGACTCTGCCCCAAATCAGGGACAGTATATGATCTCACCTACCTATATGGCCAAAAATATGAACAAACCCCTAAAAATTATTTTTATTAGTTTTTTTTATTAAAATAATTATGATGCCACCATTCATATACAGAAATAGAAGGGACAATGTAAATATGACAGTGTGTGTTTAGTATCATATTAAGAAACAGGAATGGCATGCACAGAGCCCTGACCACATCCCTATTGAACATCTCTGGCATGAGCTGAAAAGCTTATTACAAACCAGGACTTCTCAACCAACATTAACATCTGACCTTACAAATGCTATTCTCACTGGATGGACAAAAAATCCAAAATCTTGTAGAATGTCAGACGAGGGGAGGCTGTTTTTAGTTACAAAATTGGAGGGGGCAACTCATGCCCATGGTTTTGGAATGGAATATCTAACAAGCTTTTATAGATGTTATGGGAGTCTACAGACTTTGGCCCACATAGTGTATCTGCCTACAGTTCTGGTTTAATAGGTCGGTGATGGCACTGATTGTTAGTGCCTTGACTTTTCTAGGTTTTTGTTCCACATGACGATTTGGTAGGCAAGCCATGCATGTATATACACACTTTAGGCAGTATCAGAAAATGGCGCTTTCCCTATCACATCTTTACAAAATCCCTGTGATGTGATTCTTTCCCTATCACATCTTTACAAAAGCCCCGTATTTTACCACAGACCAATAAACAAACCCAAAAACTGTTTAGGACTTTGTTTTCCCATGGCTTCTAGATAATAAAGCATGTTCACATTCTCAAAAACATTCAGCATTCTCTGCAAATAAAATGTTCATTAATAATTAATGTGTCCCCAAGGGTGAAAGGATCTAATTGCATGCAAGTAGGACTAAACATTGCAATGTTTAAGAATAACTCTTAAAGCGTAAGCTTAGTAGCTAAATATTGGGTTGAAATACATATTTTAAAAATTGTATTCTGTTCCACTACTTTTCTAATATAAATATGACTATATAATCACAAAAAAAAATCATAATCTTAACATATATTTCATTAAAAGAATACTTGGTGTTCCTGCCTGAAAGGTCCTTGTTCAGGCAATTCCTGTTATAGGGTATTTAATTATGTGCTAGCAGGAGTGGAGCACCCTGTATTGGAACATTTCCTCTCATCAAAGCCTTTGGTGGGATGATGATTTAAATATGGGTATCAGCTATAGTTTAGATATTGGAAATATTAGTACTAAATGAACTGTAGAATACTGTGGACCCTAAAACTCCTGTTTTTTTTTTCCTTGACTTGACAACATGAGACTAGCTGATCATAGATCATAGCATATTGCTAATAAGGGAATTAAAGTGGTTGCAAACCCTTACAAACCACTTTGACCTAGATTAAGGCTTACCTGTAGGTCCAAGCATATCTCCTAAACCTATATGGTTTAGGAGATATTTGCCCGAAAACGGGCACCGCTGTCTACGGCGCATGCGCCGTAGACAGGGGCACGCAGGCGCACTGAGCGCGGCATTCCCATCGACGGAGCTGCCGCGCATGTCGGCTCCCGTGCGCATGCACGGGAGTGACGTCATCGCGGCTTCGCTGAATGACAGCGGCGGAGCTCTAGACCCCACCAACAAGATGGATGCGGCGGACTACAGGGGACAGCGGCGACTTCGCTGGCTCCTGTGTCAGGTAAGTGACACATAATGGGCTACTATGCGATGCATAGTAGTCCATTATGCTTTGCCTTTGCAGGGAATGAAAGAGGAAGTAAACTCATCAGGGTTTACTTCCTCTTTAAGACCATAGGGCATAGTCATACAGTATACGGAAGTCGTTGTCTGGAGTGTCAAATGCTCTCCCGAATCCCTTCAGTAGTGGCTGCAAACAAGGTTAACCTCTTCGGCCCCAGAAGGTTTACCCCCCTTCATGACCAGGCCATTTTTTGTAATACGGGACTGCGTTACTTTAACTGACAATTGTGCGGTCGTGCAGCGCTGTACCCAAATAAAATTGATATCCTTTTTTTTCCCACGAATAGAGCTTTCTTTTGTTTTTTGTTTTTTTAAAACTATATTTTTGACTTTATGCTATAAAACATACCCTATAAAAGATTTTTTGCCCACAGAGCCTACATGGAAGTGTCGGATCATGTACTAGGTACATGATCTGGCGCAGCAGTGCCACCTTGCCGCTGTATATGTAAGTTATACTGTCAGTAAGTGGTTAAAGTGTATGTACTATAAACCTTGAATCTATTTGCAGTATGTTTGACATCATGCTTTACTGTATATATTTTTCCCAAAAGGAGAACTCCAGTCAAAAAATAGAATATAAAAATGAAAAGCTCAATAAAATAGCAAAACCAGCATTTACTGTGTTATTCATCTTTAATCCGTTGATTGAATCTGGTTTCAGCCTATTACTGGATAGTGAAAAGAAAAGCAGCACCGTGATGAGCTCATCTCTTTGTTACTCAGCATGCTTCTTATCAACACCTGGACTGACTGGCTTCTTACTCCTGCATTCCAGTCCTGTACAGGGACTGTAAGAAGCTGATACCAGGTCAATTACAGCATCCTCAATTGCGTATTTTTTATTTGTCTACAGTTTTAGCTAGTTTCCTACCTGGAGATCCTGCCATTAACAACACTTCCTGTTGCAGGCTGACAACCCTGCCATTTGCACTGCTTGGATTCATTTTAGGGTTAACATGCAATTTAAATACAAGCATACTACTAACTCAGACCTATAAATATAGCAGGATGATATGTTACAGAACCTGTTAAAGGTCCTCAATTTTATCCTGCCATCCCCTGATGCAGCAGGTCAGTATAATGTATACAATATGTTGTTTCGTGGTTCTGGGAGCACCTAGTTTTGTGCTTGTGATTCTCAAGGTTGAGAATTCTTAACCCAGTCTAAGCCTTTGCAGAAATCTTGTAATGTGCACCCAGGGATTGGTTCATTCTAATTATAAATTTCCCTAATCCATTAACAAAGAAATTATTCGCATCCCTAAATCACCTCTACCGCAATCATCTGGAAGTGGATGTGTAGGTGAATTACACACAAGAAACTAGAGAAACCCCGAAGGAGCATTGAAAGCATTGCTCAATTTGGTTACTTGAGATCATAGAAAAATTGTTATGGCAACTCTGTTGCTGAAATAAATGCTCTAAATTAACGGTTCCCTGAAAAGAAGCCAGACATTGAACACTTACCTCTCTTGCCAGCAGACTCTACGGTAGTGAAGAGAGAGTACTACCTGAACAATAGCGGCTTTAGGAAGGCTGACCTGATGGTGAACTAGTCTCTCAGTTCCCCATCAGGGTCCACCCACCCAGTGACACAAGTAATTTCCCAGCTATGGGCATTGCCATTGTCGCCACTTTCCCCAACCTCTTTGTTTCCATTTAAGCCCCATACACAAATCAGATTTTCTGCTTATTTTTATCTTGAGATTTACCAAAACCATATAATATGAGGTCAAACCTTAGGAGTTTCAATTTGTATGCAATCAGGCAGGCCCTGGCTCTACATGGTTTTGGTAAATCTGAAGACAAAAATCAACAGACAATCTGAGAGTATGCATGGGGCTTTAGTTGAAGAGGACTAGGGATAGAGCCCTGTGCAGGAAGATGTGACATATACAACAGCTTCCTAGAAAAGACATGCCCATATATCTGTACACCTGCAAACTGACAGTTATTCTTTAAGAATCTGTAGCTGGCATAATAACACTCTATGAGGAAGTGAGCTGCCATCTAAAGAGGGGAAGGCCAGTGTATTTAGTGTACCTGGAATTTGCAAAAGCATTCGATACAGTCCCCCATAAGCACTTCATTTACAAGCTGAGCTCTGCAGGCATGGACCATGAGATTTGTTCTTGGGTAAAAAACTGGTTACAGGGGCGGTTCCAAAGGGTATTTTTAAGAGACTCTTGGAGGTGCATCTTAACTACTTGCTTACTGGGCACTTAAACACCCTTCCTGCCCAGACCAATTTTCAGCTTTCGGTGCTCTCACACTTTGAATGACAATTACTCGGTCATGCAACACTGTACCCAAATGAATTTTTTGTCCTTTTTTCCCACAAATAGAGATTTCTTTTGGTGGTATTTGATCACCCCTGGGGTTTTTATTTTTTGCGCTATAAATGAAAAAAGACCGAAAATTTTGAAAAATAAACACATATTTCTTTGTTTCTGTGACAAAATTATGCAACTTATAAATTTTTCGTCATAAATTTTGGCCACAATTTATACTGCTACATGTCTTTGGTAAAAATAACCCAAATTAGTGGATATTATTTGGTCTTTGAGAAAGTTAGAGAGTCTACAAGCTGTGGTGCGAATTGCACAAAATTGATCACATCTGATGTACTGGTGGCCTATCTCACTTCTTGCGACCCGAACAAGTCAGGAAAGTACAAATACCCCCCAAATGACCCCTTTTTGGAAAGTAGACATTCCAAGGTATTTAGTAAGAGGCATGGTGAGCTTTTTGATGTTGTAATTTTTTTCCCACAATTCTTTGAAAAATTAAGATTTTTTTTTTCCACAAAATTGTCATTGTAATAGGTTATTTCTCTCACGTGGCATGTGTATACCACAAATGACACCCCCAAAAAAATTCTGCTACTCCTCCTGAGTATTACAATACCACATGTGTGGGACTTTTTCACAGCCTGGCCACATAGAGAGGCCCCACATGCAGGGAGCACATCACATGTTCTAGGAGCATAAATTACACATCTAACTTGTTGACTATCTATTACACTTTTGAAGGCCCTGGGGCACCAGGACAATGACACGTGGCACTGATGACAGATGGCACTGATACGTGGCACTGATGACACTTATATGTGGCACTGATGACACGTGGCACTGATGACAGATGGCACTAATATGTGGCATCGATGACAGGTGGCACTAATACGTGGCACTGATGACAGATGGCACTTATACGTGGCACTGATGACACGTGGCACTAATACGTGGCACTGATGACATATGGCACTAATACGTGGCACTAATACGTGGCAGCGATGACAGGTGGCACTAATACGGGGCACCGATGACGTGTGACACTGATGACAGATGGCACTGATAAGTGGCATTGATGACACGTGACACTGACAACAGATGGCACGTGACACTGACAGGTGGCACTGATGACAAATGGCACTGATACGTGGCACTGATGACAGATGGCATTAATATGTGGCACTGATGACAGATGGCACTATGTGGCACTGATGACACGTGGCACTGATGACAGATGGCACTTATACATGGCACTGATGACAGATGGCACTGGGGATAAATGGCACTGACAACAGGTGGCACTGGGGACAGATAGCACTAACAGGTGGCACTGGGAACAGATAGCACTAACAGGCGGCACTGGGGGCAGGTGGCTCTGGGGATGATGGCACTGGGGAGGATGGCACTGGGGCGGATGGCACTGGGAAAGAATGGCACTGGGGCGGATGTCACTGGGGGAGGATGGCACTGGGGCGGATGGCACTGGGGGAGAATGGCACTGGGGGCGGATGGCACTGGGGCGGATGGCACTGGGGGAGAATGGCACTGGGGGCGGATGGCACTTTTGTTCCTTTTTTTTTTTTTTTTTTACAGCGATCTGTGACTGGCTGTGTATGAGGGACACGGTCAGCACAGAACTTACCCGATGCGCGCTCGCGGGAACGCACATTGCGGAAGTAAACAGGAGGCCGTTCAGGAATGGCCTCTCGGCAGTTAGCGTCCGCTCTGCAGCCGTATTTCGGCTATAGGGCAGGCGCGAAGCGGTTAATGTAAAATAATGATAGGTTCTTAAAGTGGAGGTAGTTAAAACTACCTGAATTGGTTGCCTATGTTGATAAAATTACCTAAAACTAGTATTTAATGAAAATATGATAGTTGTACATTTTTATATTGTGCAATATTTGCCCTACTGTTTTTTAAACTTATATTTGCAATAAAAAAAAAAGTAAAACACATTTTAGTACACAAACACAATATTGTTCCCATTTTCTGGTAAAATTTAGAAGATAAGACTGCATTGCACAAATACATACCAAATATGTCAAGATTTAAAATGGCATGCATCTGGGAAATGGCAAAATAATTACGATGTTCAAAACTGTTCATAGGTAATGATTTTAAAACCTAATTTGTTTAGAGTTAACCCTAAATAATGGCCCTAGAATTATTTCTCTCATTCCAGTATACATGTTACTGAATCAGCATTTATGTAGAAAGTGCATGCCAGGTGTGAATATGCGTGCATGTGGGGGGAGGGGCAACTTTTTTTTCCACTAAACTTTATTGCTATCATGAGGGCCTAATAAGCCCCCATGGGGGGGGGGGGGGGTGAAAGGTTCTCTTTAATGAGAATTTGTTTAGACCCCTCATGTCTCCCCTGCCCTCTACTCATCTCAATCTATCAGAGTGGGAGAAAACTATACTCAATCAGATTTTTGCCCAGCCAGAGCTGCCAAGGTTTGGAGCGAACATGGAAGTGCTCAGCTCTAAACACTTCCAGGTTCACTCCACAGAGGAGGAATAGGTGAATATATTTTCACCAGTCTCCACCACTGGTTGACTTGAGCTGTTAGGACATGGAGGGAATCTCCAGGACAATGCGGGGGAGGGGGTAGGGGTGCACAATGCTATCCTGTATAAGTGGGCAACTCTACAGATGCTTAGATCACTTCAACATTACAAAGAAAAGATGGTTGTATAATTTAAGGTGCATCCATCAGTTTTTTCAACCTTTTCATTGCCATGAAGTGCGGCACCTAATGGGGTGTGTGTTTCACCAGGGTATTTTTTTTCACACTGTTTTGAACCATTTTACATCCTTTAACTATCACATTTTCCAAATGGTATACATCTTTACATTATATCCCCCTTTATTATATTGCCATATGCGGATTGTCTACATGCAAATTTTATTTCCCAGACTGCCTCACAGCCTCCTTTTTTTCTCAGATAATTTGTTTCATTTGAACACTGCAAAGTAATAAGTAATCTAACCTCATTATTTCCATCTTTTAATACCCTTTAAATGTAATGAGCTTTTTTGAGGAAGACATCAGACCAACATCTCTGTGGGAATTTAAGGATGGAGACGAATAATTGAAAAACCTTTTTTCCCTCTATCTTTGCACTGCTGCAGTATTAATGGGAAATGTGATGGTTTAGTGACTCTAAGAAATAAAAATCCTTCAAAGAAATATATTTTTTTCTATTTGTGTTCTTCTGTCCATGCTGAATTTATTAGATGCGAAATTGCGATAGTTATTACATTCAGGACACCAATCATTTTTTTTTTAAATCCTTTCAGGCAACTGATGCTGCCAGGGAGCATTTTTATTCCAAAAGTTTTTTAAAAAAAATCAGCTTGCCATTATAATAAATTTGATGATGCTCCTAATGCTCTAAAAAATATTGAGATACATTTAAGTGTATGTAAACTTACTTATGTAAAAATGAACTGCTGTTATTTGCTCTCTTTTTTACCTGTTAAATATACAGTTAAGAGTATTTTGATATATCTGCTTGACAAGTGCCATAAATACCTGTTAGGGTACTTTCACATTGGGGCGGTGCAGGTGTTAGCAGTAAAACCCGGCTCCTTTTAGCGGCACTATATTTCAGTTATAGAGGCCCTTTGGCACCACTTTTTGGGCAGTAGAGGGGCGCTTTTAACCCCCAAGAAGGTTCCCATGAGGCAGTGCTTCCAAAGCACTTTTCAGGTGCTTTGGAAGTGGTACCCATTCATTCCAATGGGCAAGCACAGTGTAGGAGCGGTGTATACACCGCTCCCACACCGCCCCAAAGATGCTGCTTGCTGGACTTTTTTTCCCTTCCTCGGGCTTTCACACTGGGGTCGGCTTGAGAGGCAGTTTTCAGGTGCTTTACTTGCGCTATTTGTAGCGCTAAAAAGCCTGAACTGCCTCAGTGTGAAAAGGGTCTTAATCCTGCCAGAAATTCTGTGAGCTTGTCTCTTTCTGTAATGAAGTAACAATTTAGTGCTGTTGTGTCCGCTATATTGAAATATCAACAATGTATTATCAGCCCTGCCCAGCTTACCTCTGTGAACTAAAGTACACCTGCCCTTATGTTATAAGAAATGAGTAGAGGGGAGTTGTTCTTTAGTCCTAACACATATCCTAACTTAGGGGGACAGTCGAGCTTCTCCACAGACACAATGAGAATTGTCACCCCAGGACAGGAAGCTTGTTACTGGCAGGATCACCGGGTTAATATATAAAAGTAAAAAAAACAGCCCAAAAAAAAAAGCTTGAACTAGCTACAATATATTACATTTATAGTCTCAACAGCTGCACTTTGAGGTGGCTCTTTTAACCCTTTATTTGACTGCAAGTTAAAAGCGCCCCACTAGCAGCCGAAAAGCACCTCTAAAACTACAGGAAATCGCTGCTAAAACTAGCGGCGCTTTACCGCTAACGGGGCCACGCTATCAGTATGAAAGGGCTCTTGAAATTGCTTGCGTCTGTAATGTAGTGCTGGATCCCGGCAATATACATAGAAAATCACTGAAAAACAGCGTGCCCCCCCCCAGTCTATTGCCAGGCCTTTTGGGTCTGGCATGGATATTAAGGAGAACTCCACGCCAAAATTTTTTTTAAAAATGGCATGAGGCCCCCCCAAAATCCATACCAGGCCCTTCGGGTATAGTATGGGTTTTAAGGGGAACCCCGCGCACAAATTTTAAAAAAAATGGCATGGGAGCCCACCCCCCAAATCCATACCAGACCCTTATCTGAGCATGAAACCTGGCTTTCCGAAGGTAAAGAGGGGGGCAAGAGACGTCCCCCCCTCCTGAACCATACCAGGCCACATGCCCTCAACGTGGGGAGGGTGCTTTAGGGTCCCCCCAAAGCACCTCGTCCCCATTTTGATGAGGACAAGGGCCTGATACCCACAACCCTTGCCCGGTGGTTGTTGGGGTCTGCGGGCAGGGGGCTTATCGTAATCTGGAAGGGGCTCCCAGATCCCGGTCCGCCCTTTGTGAATGGGTATAGGGTACATTGTAACCCTATCCATTCACCAAAAAAGTGTCAAAAAAGTATTATTAAAAAAAAAAAAATGTCCCGCAATGTTAATCCATCATCAATCATGGCGTCGACTGTCCAGAGAAAAAAAAACGGAAAAACTCCACCTCCATGGCAGGCCTCCTGTTGACTGTCATTTTTTCGCCATCTTTTCGCTTTGACAGCTGTTATATAGCCAAGAGCCCATGGAGACAGAGTTTTTCCATTATTTTTTTATTCTTGGGACCATCGGAGCCGTGATTGAAGATGGATGGACATCGCGGGACACTTTTTTTTAATAAAGGATTTGTTGAAAACTGTCTCCTGCCGTTTTTACTTTTTTGACACTTTTTGGTGAATAGGTAGGGGTACAATGTACCCCATACCCATTCACATAGGGTAGGGCTAGGATTTGGAGCCCCATTGTTAAAAGTGACTTCCATATTCTGATTAGCCCCCCCTGTCCGCAGACCCCCACAACCACCAGGCAAGGGTTGTGGGGGTGAGGCCCTTGTCGCCATCAGCATGTTTTGGGTGGAGCTAAGAACATGTGACGTAGGATGCTGACTGGGACACAGCGGCCATTTTGTTGGTTGGAAACGCTCATCATTTCCACTTGCCTGGCAGATCTTATAAACATGTCAGTGTAACAGCTTCTTTTACTATATACATTTTATTCTTGGATGCATGCGCAATGAGCGGTCTTCTTTCTCATATCAATGTGCTGGATGCTGTAGTTTACTCGCGGTATTCCTATTTATAGAGGAGGCTTTGGAGGTCTTTTTTTCTCTATTGAAAGAGGATTATTCTGACTGTGAAGTCAGTCGATCTGTGGATTAGGATCGTTGGGGCCATAACTTATACATTTAATGTGTGTACCCTACACACTGATGGTAAGAGTCAGTAGTTTTGGGTGCTGGTGGTGGCTCTCCTATTGTTTCTTATCCGGATTCATTTATCAGAGGACTTTTGTTTCGATCATCTTCAATCTAAAAGTGGCAAACTATTTATTTTGTGTTTTTTTTAGCGCTACACCTCTCTTTGTATTTTGTATCACTGCACCTAGCAATGTAGTGTCAGTTGCTTTTTTCGAGTGTATACTACTTTTTAAGCACAACAGATTTGCATTTTTATCAATCTAGATTAATACCATTATTAATCTGGTTTTTAGCTTCAGTCTTTGCTAACTTGATTTCAGTTTTGCTAGTGTCTCTGCATTTCATTGCTGTAAATTTAGTATCTTCTATCATTCCTTATCATAGCTAAAACTTTCCAGTTGAATAATCTTAGATTGCTTTTCTCCCTATGGAAAATCACACATCAAAGAGGTAATTACCTAATTTTACCATTTGGCGCTTAAAGCAATATTTAATAAACAGGCACACCCAACCCCCATATTAACATGTCATACAATAAAAACTTACCTGAGCCTCAGTGTGCTTGTGTGAATTTTGGTCTTTTAAGCATAGTATTGTACCAGCATTGCCATTCATTTTTTTTAGAATTGGCAGCTTTCATGGGCGCTGTTGTAGATGGTTAGCCCTTCAATGACTCTTGGTCTCTGTGAGAAATATCTGAGAAGCACGGAAATGCACAAGTTACTAGTGGCAGAGCTAAAATTCCTGTGCTGGTATCTTATGTCATAGAAGGATTAGTTTGTTGTTGGGGGGGGGGGGTTAGTGTGATGGTTAGAGTTTGGGTTTTAATGAGGGTTATAGTTATGAGGGTTAGGTGTAAAGAGAAGGTTCGAGTGGGGGTTACAGAGAAGACTATAAGAGTTAGAGATTGGTTTTTGGAAAGGATTATGGTTAGTGTTAAAGTTAGGATTATGTTGAGAGTTAGCCTTACTGAAGACTAAATTTAAGGTTATAGGAAGGGTTAGTCTAAAGGTTGAGGTTACAGCAAGGACTGATAGTATTAGGGTTATAGCAAGGGTGTGTAGCTTAAGGATTGGGGTTATAGTATTTCTGCCGCTGAAACCTAAAGTATCCACAGAGATCAGGCTTCCTGGTCTTGGGAGAAGATGCTCAGTATTATTTCTTTCAAACAGCTGCACTTTTTTGTTACAAGGTGTATTCGTTTTTTTTTTTTAAGTGGTAAACTTGCAGTCATTTGCCACCAGTTACACATCAGCCTAGGTAAAGTACAAGTCAAGGTGACAAGAGTTAATGTGCTGTTTTGGCACATTTTTCCCTGACTATTCCTAGAGGTAACACTTAGCTTTTCACACAATGTTCACTGTGTTCCTGGAAGTATACAACTTCCAAACACGAGGCTGTATTTTTAACCACATTCTATAATAGGAAGGAACCAGAGGCTATGAAAAGCATTTCAGTTTTTTCCTAAGGCTACAATGCTGTTTGTGCCTATTTGATCTGTCTGTTTGTCCATGTTTGTCCAATAGCCTGATATCAGTCTGAGTTCAATAAAAAAAAAATGTTAGCAGATATAAATCTCAGGTAGCTAGGGGTGTCTGTATGTGCCTTCATACTCCATAAAGAGCACACAATTACTCCCAAAACTGTAATGCATTGATCTGTATTTGAATGTATGACCACCTTTCCTTCTTCTCCTGTTTCAATGTTGGTCCATGTAAACTATGTTGATGAACCAACAGTTTGGTGGGAGTAGACCAAAGTTCAACCTCAGGAACCGCATAAATGCAGAATAGAGCATTTTGGGGTTTCAGGGTTTCCCAGGGGGATTTGAACTTGTAGAATTTCTACGTGCACTCACAAACTTGTTGTTATGGTAATTGTCTACAGCTCGTGCCCATGGGTATAACTGATTGAAAGTAGACCTTAAAGTCTAAAGTCTAAAGACAAATCTTTTTAAAAAGTTTTCAACAGAGTTGAAGCCAACATGTTTTACCCCTTTACTGCCACCACTGTATATCTTACGGAGCTGGCCCCATTGTCCTTCCTGTGACAGATGTTACTAGGTGGAAGAGAGGGAGATGAACGTACTTCCATTTGCTGATCTTCCCCAGCTAGGCTCAAACACAATGGAGAGATAGGCAGCCTCATTGGACCATGGGGAAGTATAGGAAGAAGGAAGGGAAAACAGGAAAAACATTTATATTCCACTCTCCGGAGACAGCATACCTGAGATTTGTGATGCCCCAGTCATTGCTCCATGACAAGCACATGATGACATCACTGCTCTGTGCCTTTCATTACATTTCACCCTAGAGTTCCCGATAATATAATCTGACGTAAGCAAGTCAAAGAAAAGTATGCCTTGCCTTGCAAAGTATGACTCTGCCACATGTTTGTATGCGATAGATGTCCCTAGCTTTCAGGGAGAAGGTTAGCTCAATAACTGAATACTTACAACCTAGTGTGGAGCTGACAGGTATATTTTAAGCATGGATAAAACAAGTGTATCTAGATAAAGCAACTACACACTTACAATTGTTTCCCCCTCATTATATAAAACAGCTGTTCCAAGAACAATCCAATTATATGTGCAGGCCTTCTCCCATGATTGACAGCTGGCTTTTCTCATATTTTTCAAGATGCAGAAAGAGAGAGAGATTACTTCCTGCAGCTGTATGAAACATGCACAATTAACCTTTTAAAATGCATTGACTCCTGCCTAATTAGTGCAATTTAGATCAAGGATGCTTAGGATTCAAATGGTCTTATATTTAAAATAATTGTTTTATTGTCTTTGCGTATCCTTAATCAGGGGCAGGCAGGTTATATGAACATTTTGTTCTTGATAATCAGTTGGCTTCAAATAACTTAAAAGATGCAGCTATCCTGTCATACTGCTCCAGGAAAGAGCTTGGTTACAGACAACAACACCATGAGGGTACACGTAGGCAGGCATTGTCTTTCTGCATTTGGGATGCTTGAAATGCACAACAAATGAAGTTCCTATCAATTGAAATTAAAGGATATTTTTAAATTAAAATAAAAAGAGCGGTTGTGCTTACCTGCTCTGTGCAACAATATTGTACAGAGCGGTCACTTACCTCCTTTTTGGCGGTCTCCCACCAGTGCTGTCTGCTCCTTCTTCCTTTGGGTGTCCCCATAGCAAGTAGTGTGCTAAGGGGGCACCTTTGCAAGTTGGCCTATGTGCATCCATAGACACAAACACATTGTCTGTATCACTTCATTATTAATTATTCATATGTTTGTTATTATTATCAATCACTAATAATAACACCCAGAGCTCTGGGGAATGGGGGTGCATTCCCCCGAAATGCATAAGCCTGCCAACTGTGTGACATATCGGGCCAGGCGACACTACCCTACCACTGTATCTGAGCTTGGTGTGATATACTACTTGCACTTTATGACTTTTATAAGTATGAAATTGGCATTTGTGTTTTTAAATGAAAGTTTTCAGTAAAGCATTTGCGACCCCGTTTGTTCTTTTTACAGTTGTATTTTAAGACACCCCAATCTGAGAAGGGCTGCATCTTTGAAGCATTCTGGTTGAAGATTTGTGGAAGATCCATTCCCTATATGTACTTGGGGTTATGTAGATGCACTTATCTTTTGAGATCTGGTTTGTTTTATCATTTTTGTCTTTTTATACACACGCGGATACTTAAACTTTGCTTATATTGTAGAAAATGACTACTCACAAAAATAAGGCAATTTTTAGCAATGTCGCCACATATGTTACAGGGTATACCAGTGGCGGCCCCTCCATAGGGGGGCGCATGGGCACCGCCCCCCCCCCTCCCCCAGCAGTAAAAAAAAATGTAAAAAAAATAAATAAAAAATAAAAAATAATAATATATATATTTTTTAAAAACGCCCTTAAACAAAATAGAAAAAAAATTTCCTTTGAGTACACTGTGTTCGGGCGCCAGACACAGTGCACTATGGGAAGTACCACGTCAATGCAATCATGAGATTACATATGAGGCACTTAATTTGCGGGATTTTTGCCTGCTTTGTGCATTCTATTGTGCCAAACAACTTCTGCCCGTAGTATCACTACGGACGGGTGCTGTGTTCTTCGAGTTAAGATGTTACTTCCGGTTTCCCTGTGCCACAGGGAAACCGGAAGTGACGTTAGAAGCTCCGTGGAATGCGCGGCCAAGCGGAGCTGGTAAGTAAGGCTGCAACATAGGTGAACTGCGAGTGCCATGCTTGGTGCTCGCAGTCCACTCAGCTGTGTTAGGAAAGAAAATGACTATTCGCTCTACACTCACAGTGAACTGCCTATCTGCCAATCAGGTGCTTGGGTCTGTTACCTGTTACCTGATTGGCTGAAATGACAGGCACCGCTATTGGATGCCCATCAGGAGGCAGGAGACACATGAAGGACTCCGCTTGTCGCCGTCACCCGATGCCCCACAGACACAGGGTAAGTGCGAGAGGGTGGGGGGGGCACACTGGCAGCATTTATTGGGCACACTGGCAGCATATGATGAGCACACTGGCAGCATTTAAAGGCACAGTGGCAGCGTTTGATAGGCACAGTGGCAGCGTTTGGGACGGTAGCTGCATTTGATTGCACAATGGCTGTGTTTGATGGCACAGTGGCTGCATTTGATGGCACAGTGGCTGCGTTTCATGGCACAGTGGCTGCAATTTATGGCACAGTGGCTGTGTTTGATGGGCACAGTGGCTGTGTTTGAGGGGCACAGTGGATGCAATTGATGGGTTTTTTTTAAAATTTTTTTTAGTTTGTTTGCGCTCCCCCAAAAATTTTGAGCGCTAGACACCACTGAGTTATACACTTCTTTAGGTAGACAAGGGCACGGTATTATGCACAAGGCACTTTCCACTAGTGTGGATCAGTCCCTTACATACCACAGAATGCCAGAGGAGCACTTCCCTAGGAGCGGTTATGATATAGCTTGTTCAGTTCACACTGCAATCCCCAAATGTCCCTGCAAATATCTGGCTATCAGTGGGACACTCTTCCAGGAAGCTGACACCCTGTAAAAGGAAACCTACTGTTTCCTTCCTCGACAGGTACCTCTCCCAAATGCTACTCCTACTATCTCCTTAACCAATGGGGAATCTGGCCCAATATTACTAACGTAATTCCACTATTTATGCAATTATATCTCAAGAGGGCTGCCCATATCCCATGGAATTGCAGTATCCAATTGGATTGCTGTCCTCCCCAAAATTGCTGTGTGGAGCCCATAGAAGGAGACAATTTGTCTTTAATGGACTCCTGCCAGCCTGAAGAAATGGCACAGCACCACCTTCAGCCTCCACCTGCCTACATATGAGTTTTTTAATCTCAGTTCTGTTTACTTGCCCCAATCGTGGAAGTCACCAAATGTGAAAAGATACATCAGCTTTATTCACAGGACTAAATTTAAAAGGATTGTGTTCATTTAACATAATAAGATTGTGGTTTTGTATCATTAATTTTATAGTGCTGCCGTCATTGCATATTTTTATACAAACTGACTTTATAGACTCGTGTTTTCTGCCAGCTATTCTATTGTTTTTTCACAGGGTATGTGTTTCATTGGCGTGGACTAATTGTGGCTTGAAATTTAAAAGTGACATTCGCTACCCTATCTTTAAAAAGTGTGGAGGTGCACCATACATAAATATCTATATAAAAGGGTCTAGTTATTAAATTATCAATTATTCAAAGAGCTTTATTGACTCTTCTTTCTATGAATCACATCTCATCTGGGTTAATCAAGTCAAAAATGTATCTCTGTAGGATGTTGTTTTACAAAAAGACTACTCACTGGAAGGTGTAGCTTTATTTAGGTCAGCATGGGAACTAATATTTTGAAGCCATAAAGGGCTTCTTCGCCAAAGTACTTTGTGTTCACCATGATAATGAGGTCTTGTGGCAGAAAGCACCGCATGAGTCTTTTTAAAGGTCAGTGTTTTATACCCACTTTATTAATTTTAAGTTAATTTGTAGCAGTCTTTAGTAGAATTGCTTTATTATATTTTGTAACATGCATGGTTGAAACAAAGATGCCCTTTCATGTTTTATAGCCATGATGAAGAGAGGGTTTTCCTATGACCCTTGAGAACGCGTTGACCCGTTTATAGATTTTTAATAATAAAGGGACTTTGTTCTACTATGCATATTTGGCTCTTATTTATCAAAAAGTACTGATGCCTTTTGAGGGAGGTCTACAGTGTGATGTTTTAACAAAATGGACACGGGACAGGTTCGTATAAAACTGTTTTCTTTATAGGTTAGTTCTTTTGTGTTTTTTTAGACCGGGTTCCTTTTAAGAAATGTCAGGGGAGTCAGCGTTAAAAAATTAAAGCTGCTATACCATTAATAAGCTTATTCATTTTAAGATCCTCTACCTTGTTTAACGCTAAAAGATTCCAGCCGAAATTGGTAGAACAGGTCCGGTCCCTTCCCAAACAATAGTATAAAAATAGAAAAATAACAAAAATGAAATCATTATTTATTTGCAATATTTATTTTCAAAGAAAATCTTTCTTGAAAAAAACACGAAGACTGCCACTTCTGACCTCGCCCTCTAAAAAATAGGAATCTTGATGCAAATTCTATATCTTGGAGTACAGTACAGTACACAGAAATGGATTCATAGACCATAGGTTATATGCCATTACCTTCAGATTTCTGTCACTAAAAAACATGCAGCTGATGAAAATAATTCCGGAAATATTTTCATCTACGAAATTAACACTGGTCCCCATCTTGTGTAAGAAAAAGAGGGGGTGCCCAAGAAGAAAATAGTGGTAGAGAAAGGCGGAACTACCTCAGCCAGGGGCAATTGATAGAGAAGGTTACATTCTTACAGAGGACCTATTTTAAGGAGTAAGAACATAAGAACAATCAGAGAGCTCTGAGTGATAAGGAGTACCTAAAGAAGGCCCTAGAGGGACATAGAGGATCACAGCAGCTGATGAAGAGGAGTAACTTCTTACAAAGGGAGTACATAGGGAGTGTAAGAGCTATGGTTTTGGGAAGAAAATATGCAATGCCAAACCAAGGCCTGCAGGGTTCCAAGGGCTAGGTGTTTGGCAATTCCAAACAGAATAAGTTGCAGGATGAGGAATAAGAACACATTCTGGGATTTTGTTTCCTATAGTCAAACTAGGTGAAAATTACCATACATGAAAGAATGCAGAGAATGGGGGAAGTGATTTACATGCCCTAAGGAAAGAGTGGCACACAACCTAGAAGTTGAAATGTGCCTAAATGGTGATTATCAATGAATTAGAGATGCTGGGCAAAAATGCTATCATCTCTGCTTTTTTCAAAAGGAAGTGTACCAGGCAGGGTAAGATCGTAACACATGATAATTTATCAGGGGAAGGAGAGGAAAATGAGAATTTACAGCTGCTATCCCAGCACAACCCCCCCCCCCCCCCCCCCAGCCCTCAGAAGTGAAGATAATCGCCTTTGGTATAGGTCAGACATAGCACCAACAAATTCTACTTTAGTCACATAGGCCATATGTTGCACATCTGTGGGAGAACCTGGAGTGGTGGCAGTGTAATACCTTGCTCCAAAACAAAGGAACAACTCTGAACCTGAGAGGTACTTGGAGTTATCTCAGGGCCTGCAGCTGAATCTCTGTTGATTTTCCCACATGCTCTAGCTTCCAAGTGACTGTAATCTGCCATTGCTAAGTGAGGTTCATAGAATACGTGCTGACTGAAGGAGTTCAGCACATCCTGGGCCGGTACAAGGATTTTTGACATGCTAGGCGAAACCTGATTTTGATGCCCCCTCCCCCTGGCTCCACCCTGACTCCACCACCTTTCCCCTGCCCATATATACCCCACCTTTATAATGAAGTGCCAATCAAATGCAGCACACCAACGCCCATCAAATGTAGCCTCTACAGCGCCCATCAAATGTAGCCTCACCAGCGCCCGTCAAATGTAGCATCACCAGTGCCCATCAATGCAGCCTCACCACTGCCCATCAATGCAGCCTCACCAGCATCCATCAATGCCGCCTAACCAACTCCCATCAAATGCAGCCTCACCAGCGCCCATCAAATGCAGCCTATCAATGCTCATCAAATGCAGCCTACCATCGCCCATCAAATGCAGCCTACCAGCGCCCATCAAATGAAGTCTTACCAGCACCCATCAATGCTACCTCACCAGCGCCCATCAATGCAGCCTACCAGTGTCCATCAATTAATGTCTTCCTTCCATTCATTCGGGAGTCGAGACACAGGCACAGTCCTCCGCCGCCACTACGCCTCTGACACTATGTGCGAATGGAGCAGTGGCTGCCTGCTGATGCTGAGACTTAGTTGCTTGCTGCAAAGAGAAAAGAGTGGGAACAGCAGTGGCCCTAGGCAGCAGGGTGCCCTAGGTGGCTGCCTAGTTTGCCTAGTGGTAGCACCAGCCCTGAGTGTGTCCCACATAAAGGAATCACAAGCAGCAATGTAGTAGAACAACTCTTGAGAGATATAGTTATGGGGGCATGCCTATGGCAATAGGAACTGCAGCTGACCTCAAAGATTTTCTAAGCCTACTGCGATGTCACAGGAACTAATACAAGCCATTTCTCAATACTGGAGCAAGATGAAATAGAAAAATGAATGCATGTGGGGAAGAGGGAGATTTGGGAGTAAATTTGGGACATGTTTATACAAAGCTTTTAAAAGACAACAAAGAAATTCCACTGTTTTGCTAGGAAAGAAATCATTGTGTACATGTGGAGTGGGACAGAGAGGAGCGAGAAAGGGTGCAGTTCTGTAGTCCAGTAGACAAAACTCAGTAAGCTCTGACAACACTGCTCTGGGATTTCAATGTAGCAAATTCAGAGTTGTCATCTTACTACCGTAACTAACGTTTGAGAAAATGTACATGTATCGAAGACATTTACTCCATATTAATCAAAGAACAGGAAGGGAGATTTAGGGATTTTGGCGGTGCTGATTAACAGAGTACAGTTAATTGAAGTACAAATTTTGTAGTACAAAAATTTATTGAGTTTGAAGTTAAAATCAGTAGCAATAAATGCTTAAAAAGTACAGGATAATACAATACAGTGGTTGTTCTCGTCAAGCACACATAGTCCCGCCAAAATCCCTAAATCTCCCTTCCTGTTCTTTGATTAATGTTTCAAATTTTCAGGGATGTGGTGCCATCTTTGTTAGGTGTTGTGTGACGCTGAACCATGAAAAGTATTCCAATTTACTCCATATGTTTTTTGCCCAGAAATACGCTTTTATAAAGGCAAGCATCCAAACAACATGTATATGATTCACCAATAGATTGTGATACTTTAGACATGGACCTTGCTTTCCTAACACTAATCCATGTTAAAGTGGAGGGTGACGCTAGCTATAGGGGATTAATGTAAAGGAAAAAAAGCTTAATCTCCACAAGCTTATACCATGGCTGTTGACATTTAAACTGATTAGCCCAGAGAACATCTTTATTGGAAAGTTCTACCCTGAGGGAAGGAGAGCCGCTGAGCTGGCATATATGGGTGGGGGGGTTGGAGGAAAAAACCCTTAATAACCATTTTGTTGAAATCTTCCCCATTCCCTGACATGAAGCCTAATAATGGTGGTAATATATTAAAAAAAAAAAAAAACCTTCCATCAATGTATCTAACAAATGCTAATGTAAACTTGCTGGGGAGCAATGGAGACAATAATAGCGTTCATCTTTAATTAGAGCCTGGTTGGTGAAGCGGCTGTGCATCTTTTTCTTTCAATTATTATTATTTTCTGGCTCTTATGCAAAAATGTGATGCCGTAGCCGCTCATTCCTATTAACAATGGAAGTTGTATTTAAGCCTTCCAAGCTCATTTGTCAGCATTTGGCATAACACTAATGGTCTGTGCTGTAACATCAGTGCCTACCACGTGTAATATAAAACTGGAATTAATGCCCAACAAAATCAAACTTCAGAAATAATAAATATGTTGTGAAAAAGAAGCATACCTGTGTCTGCTGTTTGAGCTTGGATGCGCCGGCACTTTTAGATCTGTGAACTATAAAACCCTCCCAATAACATCAGCCCATTTGCGAAATTAACCTGGCCATTGCACATAATGCAATCCCAACCACTAGATTATACATGTACTGATTGGGAACAGATGCTTTTGCTGGCCACACAGCACATTTTTTACTTTTTTTTAACTAGGAAGTATACCAACAGAACCTATCATCATACCTTTGTTAAAAAATATGCCTCAAATTGTAGAACATAAGATATAAACACATATAACACAATGAATACAACGAAGAAAGATGATCTAATACCTATGGATGTGCCAGTAGCCAATTTAGATCAAACCAGTGAAAAAAAGTCCAGTAACATAAATAATCCAATAAAAGTGCTCAGTTATTTCGAAGGATCTTCACCACCATCCAACACCTTGGAAAGTGATCTTGTGACTTAACACAACCACCAAAGGCTGAAAAAGGGCTTGCTTAATGGATCAAATGGACCTCTCATTACAAAAGGTCAGAAACGCCTGTGGCTCCAAACCCAGTCAGGGCCTTTTAGATCCAGTTAGGCTGCTTTCACACTGGGGCGGTATTCAGGCGTTACAGCGCTAAAAATAGCGCCTGTGTAACGCCTGAAAAAAACCGGCCCCTTTAACTCCAGTGTGAAAGCCGGAGGGCTTTCACACTGGAGCGATGCGCTGGCAGGACGGTGAAAAAAGTCCTGCCAGCCGCATCTTTGCAGCGGTGAAGGAGCGGTGTATTCACCGCTACTAAACCGCTCCTACCCATTGGGACACCGCGGCAATACCGCCGGCAAAGCGCCACTTTGCGGCGCTTTGCGGGCGGGTTTAACCCCTTTTCGGCCGCTAGCGGGGGTTAAAACCACCCCGCTAGTGCCCGCACACCGCCGCTAAAACGACGGTAAAGCGTCGCTAAAAATAGCGGCACTTTACCACCGACGCCGCTCCCGCTGCAGTGTGAAAGCAGCCTAAGTCTTCTAAACAAGGAACATCGATCCTCCTCATAGGGCGATCATAACAGTTCCTCAAAAAAAACTCTGCATTGTGCAAAATCCTCAGAGTTTTAATGAACTTAGAAGTTGCACTTACAAGATATGTAATGTAAAAACTCCTTAATTCGTATGCATAGGCCTGCACACATACAAAAACTTGTCTTTCTGGGACACAAGTGTAACGGTGATGTTAGCAGTGTCCCTGGACGAAGTCAAACGTATGACAAAACGTGTAGGTCAGAGCGACACGCTGATGTCACCGTTACACTCGTTTTAATAGTTGCGCTGTGAACAAAACAAGACTGACAGTTTGGAAAAAAACAATATTTTTTACTTTCTGCTATAAAAAAGATAAAATATAATAAAAGTGGTTGTAAACCCTTACAGACCACTTTGACCTACAGGTAAGCCTAGATTAAGGCTTACCTGTAGGTCCATGAACTACACGGTTTAGGAGATATTTGCATAAAGACAGGCACCGCTGTCTACGGCGCATGCACACTGAGCATGCCGCTGCTAACGGCGATATGCCGTTAGTGGCGGCTCCCGTGTGCATGCGCGGGAGTGATGTCATCGCTGCTCCGGTACTATGAGTGGCCGGAGCAGTGATACCGGAAGAAGATGGACGCTTCGTGCTACAGGGGACAGCGGTGACATCCCTGGCTCCTGTGTCACGTAAGTGACACATAATGGGCTACTATGCGATGCATAGTAGCCCATTATGCTTTACCTTTGCAGGGAGACAAAGAGGAAGTAAACTCATCAGGGTTTACTTCATCTTTAATTTAAAAAGTCTAATTTCTTATCAATTTAGGCCAATATGTATTCTGCTACAAATTTTTGGTAAAAAAAATACCAATAAGCGTATATTGATTGATATGCACAAATGTTATAGCGTCTACAAACTATGGGCTATTTTTCTTTTATACTAGTAATGGCGACTTATAGTGGGACTGCGATAATGCAGCAAACAGTCAGACACTAACTGACACTTTTGACCATTTCTAGGGACCAGTGACACTAATACAGGGATGAGTGCTAAAAATAAGCACTGTCACTGTACTAATGACATTGACTGGGAAGCGGTTAAACATCAGGGGCGATCAAAGGGTTAACTGTGTTCCTAGCCTGTGTTTTAGTGCATTGTGGGAGGTGTTTTTACTAGGGGAAGACATGGATCCTAGTCACTGCTTCGTAGATAGACAGGATCCATGCCTTCCCTCCTGTCAGAACGGAGATCCGCCATGTTTCCACAGGCAGACCGCCACTTTAGCTCTGCGGATGGATATAGAGTACACAGTCCCCGCAGATCAGTTCTCACTGTGTATACACGCCCCCTACCTGGAAGTGTCAGATCACGTAGGTGCGTGATACAGTGCAGCAGAGCCACCTTGCCACCGTATAAGTAAGTTATGCAGTCAGGAAGTGGTTGAAGTGGAAGTAAACCCATCCATTTAACAGTTTAAAGAACAGTTACATTTCTGGCACATGCCGGGAATGTAACTGTCACATTGATTGTGCTCTTAACCAAACTGTCAAACCATCCAATGGCTAGTGACATAACTGATCCCATGTGCAGCATCTTTGCAGCTGAAGATTAAACAGAGGTCAAGATGTCAGCTTCCTTGCCTAAAAACGATAGGAGGGTTTACTTCCACTTTAAAGCTTGAGACAAAGGGAGACACAAGAGACAGCCCAATTGAATTCTATGAGGCTGTAATATGCGCAGGCGCAACCAGGATGTAAACAGTCATCGGAGGCAATGGTCATCAGATTTCAGTAAGTATACCTCTATGAAAGGGGTGGGTGGGATGGTTTAGGTCAGGTCATGGTTTAGAGGCAAAAAGTATACTGGCACTTTGTATGAAAGTACACTTAGTATTTAAAGACATTAGAGCGTAAACCTGCCAAACTGAAACTGATGTGAATGTTTGTGCTCTCTTTAACCACTTCCGGGCCACCCACCGAATATATACTGCCGCAGGGCGGCCCGGCTGTGCAAACTCATGTACCTGTACGTGATTTTGTGCACACAATCTGGGGCGTGAGTGACCGGGGTGCTGCTCCCTCTGTGATTGGGCACAGTTGGAGCCAATCAGCAGGTCTGACAGCCGCGATGGCTGCAGGGATCCGCCAATTATTTGGAGGAAAGGCAGAACAGCGATCTGCCTAGGTAAACAAGGCAGACCGCTGTCCTGTCAGGGAGTAAAAGAGAGATCTTGTGTTTCTGGTAAGCAGAAACACAGATCTCTCTTTTCATCCAGTGCATCCACTCCCCCCACATTTAGAAAGCATTCCCTAGGAGCATACTTCACCCCTTGATCACCCCTGGTGTTAACCCCTTCCCTGCCAGTGTCATTTATATAGTGACAGTGCATTTTTTTTTAGAAATGATCACTGCATTGGTGTCACTGGTCCCAAAAAAGTGTCACTTATGTCTCGTTTGCATTGAGTGGATCAGTTTGGGTTGCTTTGGTACGGTACGCTATTTTGAGTGTTTCCATTATGAAAGCGGCCCATACAACCGAACCATACCGCAGCATTCATGGTCCTGCTTCAGATGTGGGGCCATAGAAAATGGTATGGTACATTTAGGGTGGAGCTACTGGCATCACGCAATACATTCCACTGAAAACGTCAATGCTCACGTTAAAGGCATTTTTTCGAAACCCTGTGTGGCCCCTGGCGGTGCGACTTGCAGTGGAAATGCTCACCTAAATAGGCCAGACCATTCTAACCCTTCCAAACTGTACCGACCTGTACCGTTCGGCTCAGTTGAAATGAGGCATAAGTGTCAGATTTGTCCACCTGCAATGTCGCAGTCCCACTAAAAATCGCTGATCACCACCATTACTAGTAAAAACAATAAAAAGTCCATAAAAATATCCCATAGCTTGTAGATATAACTTTTGTGCAAACCAATCAATATACACTTATTGGGATGTTTTTTTTTAACCAAAAATATGTACCAGAAAACATATTGGCCTAAATTGATGAAGAAATTAGATTTTTTACATTTTTTTATTGGGTATGTTTTATAGCACAATGTAAAAAAAAACATATTTTTTTCAAAATTGTCAACCTTTTTTTTGTTTATAGCACAAAAAATAAAAACTGCAGAGGTTACCACCTAAAGAAAGCTCTATTTGAGGGAGAAAAAAAAAAGGACATCTATTTTATTTGTGTACAACGACAGTTAACCACTTGCCGACCGCCGCACGACGATATACGTCGACAGAATGGCACGGGCAGGCATATGGGCGTATATATACGTCCCTGCCTTCCCGCGGGTGGGGGGCCCGGTGCCTGCGGCGGTCGGTATTCGTTCGGGAGCGATCCGGGATGAGGGGGCGGCCATTCATTCATGGCCACCCCCTCGCGATCGCTCCCGACGAATGGAAATGCTCCGTGACATCACTTCTTCTCCTGTAATGTAAACACAGGAGAGGAAGTGATGTAATCTCTCCTCCGTGTCGGTAGTTTTCGTTCCGGCACCGAGGAGAGAGGATCGTTGAGTTGCACCAACATGACACTACACAGTAGAACATGCCAGGCACACTCACACCCCCCCTTCACCCCCAGATCACCCCCCCCAATTACCCCTGCCCCCCCAGTCACAGTGACACCAATTGCATTTTTTTTTTGTTTTTTGTTTTTTTGCATTGGTGTCATTTGTGACTGTAATAACTGTTAGGGCAGTTAGGGTTAGCCCCCTTTAGTTGTAATGTACCCCCCTAACCCCCCCAATAAAGGTTTAACCCCGTGATCACCCCCCGTCGCCAGTGTCGCTAAGGCTGGGTTCACATTGCAGCGGTTTATGAGAACGAATGTGATTCGCACCGCACTGCAGTGCAAATCACATCCGATCTCTGTGCGATTCGAGTTCAGCCATACAGATAGTATGGCTGAATTCGCGCCGCACCCGCCGCAACCGCCGCAAATTCGCACGGGACCCTTTTTTTGGTCCGCAGCAGAATCGGATCGCATGGGTGTTCACACCATGCGATCCGAGTTTGCAGATCGCACTGCAATATGCGAACTGATCTGGGGGTGTCATTAACATTTCACTGACACTCCCAGCAGTTCGCATAGGGCAGTGTGAACTGCCGCCGGGAGGCATGCGATGCGGGAACCCGCCGCGGATTTGTGGCGTTCCTGCATCGCTCAAGTGTGAACCCAGCCTAATAAGCGATCGTTTTTCTGATCGCTGTATTAGTGTCACAGGTGACACTAGTTAGGCAGGTAGGTATTTAGGTTCGCCGCAGCTTTTTATAGCGCCAGGGACCCCCATATACTACCGCATAAAGCCCCCTGATTGCCCCCTAGTTAACCCTTTCACCAGTGATCACCATATAACTGTTACAGGTGACGCTGGTTGGTTAGTTATTTTTTTTATAGTTTCAGGGCACCCACCATTTATTACCTAGTCTCACTAGTGTACCCCTAAATTTAGGGGTGTCTACTTTCCAAAATGGGGTCATTTGGGGGGGTTTGTGCCATCTTGGCATTTTATGGCCTTCAAAACTGTAACGCCCTTAGAAAGCCTGAAGGCGGTGCTTGGTTTTTGGGGCCCCGTACGCGGCTAGGCTCCCAAAAAGTCCCACATATGTGGTATCCCCGTACTCAGGAGAAGCAGCAGAATTTATTTTGGGGTGTCATTTCACATATGCCCATTGCATGCGTGAGCAACTTTGTGAAAAAAATAAATAAAAAAAAAGTTTGTAATTTTCCCGCAACTTGTGGCAAAATATAAAATATTCCAGGGACTCAACATGCCTCTCAGCAAATAGCTTGGGGTGTCTACTTTCTAAAATGGGGTCATTTGTGGGGGTTTTGTGCCATCTTGGCATTTTATGGCCTTCAAAACTGTAATAGGTAGTGAGGAGTGAAGTCAAATATTTACGCCCTTAGAAAACCTGAAGGCGGTTCTTGGCTTTCGGGGCCCCGTACGCGGCTAGGCTCCCAAAAAATCCCACACATGTGGTATCCCCGTACTCAGGAGAGGCAGCAGAATTTATTTTGGGGTGTCATTTCACATATGCCCATAGCATGTGTGAGCAATATATCATTTAGTGACAACTTTGTGTAAAAAAATAAAATAAATTTAAGTTTGTAATTTTCCCGCAACTTGTGGCAAAATATAAAATATTCCATGGACTCAACATGCCTCTCAGCAAATAGCTTGGGGTGTCTACTTTCTAAAATGGGGTCATTTGTGGGGGTTTTGTGCCATCTTGGCATTTTATGGCCTTCAAAACTGTAATAGGTAGTGAGGAGTGAAGTCAAATATTTACGCCCTTAGAAAACCTGAAGGCGGTTCTTGGCTTTCGGGGCCCCGTACGCAGCTAGGCTCCCAAAAAGTCCCACATATGTGGTATCCCCGTACTCAGGAGAAGCAGCAAAATTTATTTTGGGGTGTCATTTCACATATGCCCATAGCATGTGTGAGCAATATATCATTTAGTGACAACTTTGTGTAAAAAAGACATTTTTTTTTGTCATTATTCAATCGCTTGAGGCAAAAAAATAAAATATTCAATGGGCTCAACATGCCACTTATCAATTTCCTTAGGGGGTCTACTTTCCAAAATGGGGTAATTTGGGGGGGTTTTGTACTGCCCTGCCATTTTAGCACCTCAAGAAATGAGATAGGCAGTCGTAAACTAAAAGCTGCGTAAATTCCAGAAAACGTACCTTAGTTTGTAGATGTGACAACTTTTGCGCAAACCAATAAATATACAGTTATTGACTTTTTTTTTTACCAAAGACATGTGGCTGAATACATTTTGGCCTAAATGTATGACTAAAATTGAGTTTATTGGATTTTTCTAATAACAAAAAGTAGAAAATATCTTTTTTTTTCAAAATTTGCGGTCTTTTTACGTTTATATTGCAAAAAATAAAAATCGCAGAGGCAATCAAATACCATCAAAAGAAAGCTCTATTTGTGGGAAGAAAAGGACGCAAATTTTGTTTGGGTACAACATTGCATGACCGCGCAATTACCAGTTAAAGCAGCGCAGTGCCAAATTGTAAAAAGACCTCTGGTCATTGACCAGCAAAATGGTCCGGTCTGAAAGTGGTTAAAGTCATATCGCAAAAAAAAAAAAAAAAAAAAGGCCTGGTCAGAAAGGGGGTAAAACCTTCAGGAGATGAAGTGCTTAATGGGCTGTTTCATGTTTTATTAATAAAATACATACAGTATACTTCAAATTTTTTTTCCCTTTTTTTAATATATCAGCTTCTGCAGTTTTTGTGCTCCGATGTGTTTGAGTCATTTAGGGATACGCAGGGCACACAGTGGATGACATCACTCCACGTCTGTGACCCTGTTTCCATGACAACTCTTCCTTTCCGCTTTAACTGACCTTACACCGTTTGTAAACACTGGGCACACACATACACAGCCGCAGAAGATGCTCTGAGCAATTAAATAAAAATAACTACCAAATTCTGTAAACCTGGAGTACCGAGAGTCTTTATGTGGCAGTGGATGGTCTTAGCCTGCACATTGTTCGGTTTATGGAAGTTTGGCTGGTGGAATTGATGTGCAGAAGAGTTAATCAGATATTGAGGGGAATGAAGAACGTTCAGTGATCTGTGCCTACAATTCCCAACTCTAGTTTTCTGCTTGATCGGGAGGCATCCTGTTCTTTCCCACTGATATCCGATAAACATATACCGTTTTGTACTGTATGCCATTATAGCAAATGCCTAGCTGAGCTTTGTAGCCTGGCCTAGTGTTAACCCCCCGCCCACACACCCAGGAGCCTTCAGTGAGCCTTTACGGTGCTCTCGAGATAAATGAATACGCTTCTGTGTCACACAATCCTGATGGTGCCCTACTTTCACATTTATTGCAGGTTTAGTAGTGATGCCACCGTTTTTTTCATTTTAAAGGAACCTGTTGCCTGCAAACACAAAGACATCAAAATATCACTGGCACATTTTCGTCTTTCCAAAGACACAGAGCAACATAAAGTAAAAACCTTGGATTGAGTAACTTGGTCTGCAAGTGTTTTGCAAGACAAGAAAATGTCCTTATAAAATTTTGACTTGATAAATGAGCGATGTCTTGATATATGAGTAGCGTCACGTCACAACTTAGCTATGATTAACCACTTCCCGACCAGCGCACAACGATGTACGTCGACAGAATGGCACGGGCAGGCATATTGGCGTACAGGTACATCCAATATTCAATGCCACCCTGCCATCGGGAGCGCGGCGCCGGCAGCACGCTCCCGCGCTGGTCGGGACCCCCGTGAGTCCGGTCGCGGGACCCGGGAACTCGATCGCCGCGGGCATCCCCGCGATCGTCTCACGGAGCGGCCGAATGGAGGAAATGCTGAGTAAACAGCATTTCTCCATTCTGCCTAGCAACTAGTGACGCTGATCTCTGCTCCATGTGATTGGAGCAGAGATCAGTGTTCACTAAATGAAAGCCCAACCCCCCCCACAGTTAGTAACACACCCCTAGGAACACTTAACCCCTACACTGCCACCCCCTGGTTAACCCCTTCACTGCCAGTGTCATTTACACAGGAATCACTGCATTTATATAGCAGTGATTACTGTATAAATGACAATGGTCCCAAAAATGTGTCAAAAATGTCCGATGGGTCCCCCACAATGTCGCAGTCACAAAAAAAATCGCTGATCGCCGCCATTACTAGTAAAAAAAATAATAATAAAAAATTATTAATAAAAATGCTATAAAACTATCCCTATTTTGTAAACGCTATAACTTTTGCGCAAACCAATCAATAATCGCTTATTGCGATTTTTTTACCAAAAATATGTAGAAGAATACGTATTGGCCTAAACTGAGGAAAAAAAAATGTTTTTTTATATATTTTTGGGGGATATTTATTATAACAAAAAGTAAAAAATAATGCGTTTTTTTCAAAATTGTCGCTCTATTTTTGTTTATAGCGCAAAAAATAAAAACCGCAGGGGTGATCAAATACCACCAAAAGAAAGCTCTATTTGTGGGAAAAAAAGGACGTCAATTTTGTTTGGGAGCCACGTCGCACGACCGCGCAATTGTCAGTTAAAGCAACGCAGTGCCGAATCGTAAAAAGTGGTCTGGTCTTTGACCAGCAAATTGGTCCGGTCTGAAAGTGGTTAAGCACCATATCTGGTGTGAAACGCGTCAGATGCTGTGCAGTTTAGTCTGTATAGCCCTGTGATGCTTTGATATTCATTTTTTAACCATCTCAAGCAGATATACTGTGGCAGAAGGGCACATACAGGCAGAATCACATACCTGTACGTTGCTCTTTAAGAGGCGGGTTTGCGGGCACGCACCCGCCGGGAGCTTCGTGAGCGCGATCGTGGCTCCAGTGCACAGAGTGTCCACGGGGATACCCATGATCGTCTCACGGAGAGGAAGAATGGTCGAAATACTAATATAAACAAGGAACGAGCAGGGCCCTCCTGTACCTTTTGTATTGTACTGTAATTGTGTTGTCCCCCCTATACATTGTAAAGCTCTGCGTAAACTGTTGACACTATATAAATCGTGTATAATAACAATAATAATAATAATTTCCCCGTTCTGCCTTGTGACACTGTCACTGATCACAGCTCCCTGTAATCAGGAGCTGTGATCAGTGTTGTGTCACACACAGCCCCTCCCCCCCCACAGTTAGAATCACTCCCTAGGACATGCTTAACCCCTACAGCACCACCTAGTGGTTAACCCCTTCACTGCCAGTCACATGTACACAGTAATCGATGGATTTTTAATTGCACTGATCACTGTATAAATGTGAATGGTCCCAAAATCGCACCAAAAGTGTCCGATCTGTCCATCATCATATCGCAGTCACGATAAAAATCGCTGATCGCTACCATTACTTAAAGAAAAGATTAATAGAAATGCTATAAAACCATCCACTATTTTGTAAACGCTATAACTTTTGCACAAACCTTGCTTATTGCATTTTTTTTTTTACCAAAAATATGTAGAAGAATACGTATCAGCCTAAACTTAGGGAAAAAAAAGTTTTTTTAGATATTTTTGGGGGATTTTTATTATAGCAAAAAGTTAAAAAAATTCACTTTTTTTGAAAATTTACGTTATAATTTTGGTTATAGCGCAAAAAATAAAAACCACAGAGGTGATCAAATACCACCAAAAGAAAGCTCTATTTGTGGGAAAAAAAGGACGTCAATTTTGTTTGGAAGCCACGTTGCACGACCGCGCAATTGTCAGTTAAAGCGACGCAGTGCCATATTGCAAAAAATGGCCTGGTCATTAAGGGGGCAAATCCTTCCGGGCTGAAGTGGTTAATACAGGTACAACATTTAGCAACTCCCAGTATTGATGATAAAAACAGGCACATCTAAGTATGCAGGCATTGGTAAAGCTGTCCTCCGCATCACCATCAATGCCATCCCCGCCAAGAGCGTGTCAATCTTCGCCCTCAGATCGCTCTACTGCAGGGTAGTCTTCCCGGTCACGATTGCAGACTGACAGCAGTGAGAGCCAGCAGTGCGGAGGATGGTCTATGTGGACAGCTTTAGATGTGCTTTCTTTTAACCACTTGGCGTCCGCGCTATAGCCAATTTCCCCCTGCAGCTTAGCTTTGTAACATGTACTGCTTTGTCAAGTCGATCGGGTCAGCAGGAGCATCAGCAGTGGTGGGGAGGCTGCCTGTAACCCTCCCTTCTCATTTATTCAAGTTAGGCTGTTCTTCGTAGATCTTCAATATCTCCAGAGGCAGTCGTAGTTCATGGGCAGAGCCAGGGGTGTGGCTGCCTCCTCCGCTCCTCCCAAAGACTCATTCACTCAAGCTGAGGAGGAGAGACCACAGCAGCCCTGGGAGTCTTTGCATCCAGCAATGCTGTAATTGACTGAGCACATGTCACTGCATACAGCCCTAACCTTCCAATATTTCACCCTATACTATCTAAACCTTCCACTATACCCCCCTATACTATCCAGACCTACCACGATACCTACCTATACTAACCATACCTACCACTATACCTCCCTATACTACCCAGACCTACCACTATACCTCCCTATACTACCCCGACCTACCACTATATCTCCCTATACTACCCAGACCTACCACTATACCTCCCTACACTACCCAGACCTACCACTATACCTACCTATATCACTATATTACCCAGACCTACCACTATACCTCCCTATACTACCCAGACCTATCACTATGCCCCCCTATACTATCCAGACCTACCACGATACCTCCCTATACTAACCATACCTACCACTATACCTCCCTATACTACCCAGACCTACCACTATACCTCCCTATACTACCCAGACCTACCACTATACCTCCCTATACTACCCAGACCTACCACTATACCTCCCTACACTACCCAGACCTACCACTATACCTACCTATATCACTATATTACCCAGACCTACCACTATACCTCCCTATACTACCCAGACCTATCACTATGCCCCCCATACTATCCAGACCTACCACGATACCTCCCTATACTATCCAAACCTACCACTATACCTCCCTATACTACCCAGAAATACCACTATACCTCCCTATACTACCCAGACCTACCACTATAAAGCCCTATACTATCCAGATCTACCACTATACCACCCTAAACTGTCCAGACCTGCCCTATACTATCCAAACCTTCCACTGTACTGCCCTATACTATCCAAACCTTCCACTGTACTGCCCTATACTATCCAAAGATACCTCTGCACTGTCCTATACTACCAAAATCTTCCACTATACCGCCCTATACAACCTGCCACTATATGACCCTTACGCCCCTAACCTGCCACTATACCACCCTATACTACCCTAGCCTGCCACTATACCACCCTATACTACCCAAACCTGACACTGTACATTACTACACTCTATTCTATACCCACCTGACCTCCCCTCTACTGAGTCCTCCAACCCCTCTGAACTGTGCCTTCCTGCCCCAACCCACCCCCCCATATGTTGTACAGTCACACATAAATACAGGCCGCTAAATGGTTGAGAGAGACATTTATGAAGGGGAGGCAATGTGTACAGGGAGGGGGATAGTTTCAAAAAGGAGTGGGAGCAGTGTGTACAGGGAAAAAGAGCCAGTGCATACAGGGGGTCAGTGTATATGGGGGGGGAGGCATTGTGTAGAGAGGGTGGGACAGTGTGTATAGGGGGTGAATTTAATTTGGGATTATTCCCTGGCTTTCTGTATTTGTTGTTTCCTATCAGACTAAAAAGCCATGCTCAAAATGTCAAAATGTAGCATTGTTTACCCACACCCACTCCTTGCCACCACACGCATAGCACACCGCAGGTCACCTTCTCCCTGGTAGGGGCCCTAGTGCATTACTTTACCCAGGGCCCATGATGTTATTAAGATGGCCCTGCAGTAGAGATTCAGTTTATAGCAAATATGTATATATGCGGACAATATCATATAATATAATATCATATCATATCATACTGTATTTAAAAAAGTTAACGTCTATCTATAGCCAAAGTTTTTATTTTATTTATAAATAGACTAGAAAAGGTTACAACTTTTGTCAGATTGTATCATTGTTTGTGTTGTTAGAACGGGGCAAATGGGGAAAAAAATTCCAATTTCAACAGTCAGAGGATTTATGACCAATTTATAGAGATTTTCCCTCTCTTCCTGTTGTGCCTTTGAAACAAGAAATAAAATGAAAAAAAAAAAAAAAATATGGTCTATAAAAAGGTAAACTTAACTTTCCATACAAAGCCCAAACAAGACTAATAGTTTAAGCCAGAATTTTCAGATTCCTGCCTAGGCCTATTTGTGACTGGTTCTTTTTTTCTTCTGCTTCCACTTGTTGACAAACTACACAAACACATACAATATACACAATAGTTTCCAAACTCCCTGCTGTTATATTATAAGGAAGCTTAAAACAATACATATCAGACCAATCTGTCATCTGCTGACTGCCAGTTTCCATGTGTGTGACATGTGGGTGGAAAAATAAAACACACAGTTTCCATGTAGAATTTCCAAACTGCTTCTTAATTAAGGATAAGTGAACCTGCCCAGGTTCAATTCATGGCCCTTGTGTAAAATGGCCTCAAAATTTGCAAAAAAATGAAAATTTCCCTGAATGCCATTCCAATATATTTGTGGCAAATCTTAATAATTAATTTATTCCTTCTGCGGGCCAATAATCAAATTATTGTCAAAAAAGAGGCAAAGCCGAACACTGCACATGGGGCCAATACCAAAATAATAATTAAAAAAGAATGTACAGTGAAGAGAGTGCTTTTTCATACAGCTTTAAGGACAGAAATCGATGATACTTCCTTTTCTGTCATTCGGGGCAATTAGGTTTATGGAAATTGCTTACCCCCACAGGAGTCGCTTGATATAATGGGTTCTCTGTTCTGCCCCAATTCTTTAACCTGCTCAGCCCCCACTGGCATACCTGGTTGTAAGTTGGAGGCTGCTCAAATCTGTGTAACTTAAGCATTAGTATGCTGCCACTCACAAAATAATACAAAGAAAATAGGCCATAAGCAACATGGTGGTAGAATAGTTAGATGTATTTTGGCAAGGCAAGTTAGAGAGTGCATGAATCAGTAAACAGACACTGAAAGACACATTTAAAGATGCTGTACTAGATAAAGTGAACACTGACCCATAATATGGCAATCAACTGGACTGTAGCAATGCTAAACCAAATTTTAACTGATGTAAACAGGACTAAATGTGTCAGTGTTAAGTAACCCAAACATAAATGTCCTTGAGTGCACACTACACATACAGCCCTAATAGTGGGACGTGTATGCGTTCCTGATAAAGTATACCCCTGGAGGTGGCTACAAAGTACCTGGCACATAATTGTTAGTATTAGCTGGCTATCCTTGGGGCCCTTCTGTAAGGTGGTACACACAAAGCTGTCCCTTTAAGACTATACAATGGGTGGCTGATGGGCTGCTAAGCAAGGAGCATTCGCTATAGGCATTAACTGTAGGCAGTAAGGGTTTAAGCCCAGTTATCCTGCTCACCACTCCTGGTATGCAATGGAATTGGTACCCTCTGCTTGCACCCTCAGCAATCAGCTGTCTCAGTAGGCTCAGTGCCTACAATCAGGTCTTCACGATCAGGACCTCATAATCAGGCACTCCTGATCAGATACTCTATGGTTCCAACCTATTGCAGACATGCATGTGGCAACAGGTCCCTCCTACTCTGGTCCCAGCTCAGCAAACAACCACTCAGTGGCTCAGTCCATCAGAATTCTGGGCATGCAGAACACAGCACTGGCAACCTGGTCCCCTCACAGGCTCAGTCTGTCTGGTGCTTGCTCAGATACCAGAAACAGGTCCATGTGGCTTAGCTTTCTCCGCAAAAGACTGCACAGAGCCCTGGGGAATTGCCCGGAGAAAAGTTTGTCCTCTCCTCCACCTGATCATTTTTCTGGGCAAGCTTTACAGAACTTCTATTAATGCATTTCGTATGCATTTCTTTCATCATATTTTCAAAATGAATTGCTGTGGTCTGTGCCATGTTTACTTTAAATGTATATAGATGTATTTAACAAGACAGTTGAAAGTGAAAACTAACTGGCCTTTATAGGTCACTGCAGATCACACATAGATCTTTCACTTTGTGCTGCTGAAATAAATATACTCAATAGCTTACAAACAAATCAGTTGATTTAGTGGGGCCAGTAAATATGCATTCATGATTGAATAAGTAATTGCAGCCTGAGTAGGAAGACAAATGTATAAGCTTTAAAATTCAGAAATGATTATATGAGTCATTACTGAACTCATAAGTTAGGATATATTCCAAGTAAGAGGAAGCATAGTCTTGAAGCACTGACACATTCGTCTTTCGTTAGTCACAAGACTAAGTCTAGTGAATCCTGCTAAACACACCGCAGACATTAAGAATACCCACCTTGCATCAATATGATGGCATTTTGGAAAGCCTGATGGCACGTACACGCGGTCGAAATTTCAGCCAGCAAAAGACCGATGAGAGCTTTTCGTTGGAAAATGCGTTCGTGTGTATGCTCCATCGGAATTTTGCTGGCCGAATTTCCGCCAGCAAAAGACTGAGAGCGGGTTCTCAATTTTTCAGACGGAAAAAGTTTCTATCGGAAATTCTGATTGTGTGTATGCAATTCCGATTCCCAAATCACGCATACTCAAATTCAACTACGAGTTGGAGGCTATTGGCTACTGGCTATTGAACTTCCTTTTTATAGTCCCGTTGTACGTGTTGTACGTCACCGCATTCTTGGCGGTCGGAATTTGGTGTGACCGTGTGTATGCAAGACAGCTTGAGCAAAATCCCGTCTGAATTCCATCGGGAAAACCATCAGAGCTTTTCCCGACCAAAATTCTGACCGTGTGTGCGTGGAATTAGAAGTCTATTTAAGAAAGCTGTCACAAAAGCAAACCTTCAAACTGAGCAAATAATGAAAAACTGCATGAACAGAGGTTACTATCTGTGGAAACTGGATGTAGAAGAATTAATAGACCAGACATGCAGGCAGATGAATTTCTATGCACATTTTAACTTTTTTTTGTAAAAGTCAATCTTGGATTCACATCTTCTGCCTCTTGAGCCTCCTTTTCTTTTAGTGCAGTGGCATTAAAAGACCAATAAGAAGATTTGGAGATGGGGCCTCGCTCAAGGTCCAACAGCATTTTTATTGCTGTCTGTTACTGTCAGGTCACCTTGAGGCGAGGTGACAGGTGCACACCGTAGGATCAGTAGTGCACCGCAAGGTTGTGGACCCTACGGCTGACTGCTGCAGATGGGGGACAGATCCCACTGGGGAAAGAGCGTGAGATTCCCTGGGGCGTGGAGTCCAAGAGCCAGCAGGTGTTCACCAGAGCCTCCAGTGGTGAGAATGGACTTGGCTGCAACTGGCTCCAGGTCGCGACCCCCAGGGTCCCCCAGCTCACACCCACAGTAGACAACAGGAAGATAGGGATGAGGGACAAAGCCAAGGTCGGGGGCCACAAGCAGACAAGAATAGTTGGGTACACGCCAAAAGGTCAGGGTCACAGGCAAGCAGGGATAGTCAGAACACGCCAAGTCAGTAACGGAAAACAGTAGCAGAGCACACGGCAGGAAACAGGAAGCTAACACACAAAGAATACACAATGGTTGATCAGCACTGAGGCCTGCAGTGCACAGGTTTATATAGGGCTCCCTGATAGGGCCTGGGGTGGAGCCATGCTTAGAGGAGAGGTTTTTAAAAACCACCAGGTGGAAGTGGCTGGCTTCTTAGTCTGAAGACATGAGAGAAGGTAAGCAAACACAGGAAGATCACTGCATAACCATGAGAGTTACATCATCTGGACGATACAACCTCCCTTTGTGTTCTTGGGGCTGCTTGTAAAAAGAGGACAAAAAATGATGAGTATACATGTATACACTTCCACAATAAAGAAACACATACCAATAGAAACTAAACTCCCCGGGCCAAAGATTTCTGGTCCTCCTCTGGTATAAGGTACATAGACTTTAAGACCTGATGTGGTTAAAACTGGAGAGAAGATTTTTACTGGTGAAATAGAAACAACTTTTTTCTACTGATCTTTGCCCAAATATTGGATTATTCAAGACTTCTGCAAATAACTCCCTTCAAAGCACTTCCAAAAGGATCTTTTTGATCTTATCACAGTCTTTGAGAAGGCTGGACCTTGATCTGAAACGTGCTTTTGTGTTTAAACTTCTTACAATGTAATTGTGTTCTTTCCCTTTTAGCTCTTTCTAATAAGTTAGTCTTTAGCAGCCCCCCTAATATGACCCCTTTTATAAGGTCTTGAGGAATGTGCTCCTCAACTTTTTCATTCCCTTTTTGATTATCCCCCCCTTGTAAATGTCAGCCAAGTTCAAAGGAGAGCCACCAATTAGATAAAAACTATCCTTTTATTTAGGGCAAAGTAACAGGTTTCCTTGAGAGAAGAAAGCCAGCCAACTGATACTCACCTTCCTTGCAGTGCCCTGCTACTCCATTCACCTGTTGGAGCGCTGATTCAAAGTTCTGATGCAAGATGGTTAACGTCATGTTAACAACCACTTGCAGAAGAAGTCAACAATGGCATCTTCCATGTTTCCCAATTGATCATTTATTAAGCAGTGAATGTGACTTTTTAACAAACATTCACTGTGGGTGAATCTTCCTGGTACATGTTTTAAAAAGACAGTGACTGTGAAAGTTATATTCACTGCTTTAGCCATACCATTGATGTTTTTATGTTATATAGGTACTATTATGAAAGATATCTAGAGTGCTCATATGTTTGTCTTATAATGGCACACAATGCATCCACTTTAACCACTAGTGATTATTGTTTCAATGCAGTAAGAAGACCTTCAAAGCCCTTTGTTTCATAAAAAGATACTCCCCAAAACAATGAAAGATCTCTGGTGTTCTTTGCAATGAAAATATTTATATAGGGAGAAATGATAGCGTGGCAATTCCACAAGGGGTATGCAATTATCTCACTGTGTGCTGCATTTAAAGCGGAGTTCCACCCAAAAATGTTACTACCATTTTAAGGGAAGATGAAGATGACCCCCTGACATGCCACATTTGGCATGTCATTTTTTTTTGGGGGGGGGGGGGGGGGGGCAGAAACCCTCTTTTTAGAGGGTTCCAGCTCCAACTTTATCCCGAGGCACCGCTGCGCCGGAAGAAAGTTCACCTCTCCCCCTCCCTCTCGGCAATCTTCTGGGACATCACAGGTCCCAGATGATTGCCTGGCCAGTCACAGCATGCAGCACGGCTCACACATGCGTAGTGCGTGCCTGGCTGTGAAGCCAAAGCCGAGCGCCCACAGTGACAATGCCAGCGCCGCAGAGAGGAGGGGGAGATGAGCGGGGCTTCGCCGGACCCTTTGACAGATATGTGTCCGATTTATTAAAAGTCAGCAGTGCAGTATTTGTAGCTGCTGATTTAAAAAAAAAAATTTAGGCGGAACTTCGCTTTAAGACACATCAGTCTTGTACCCTGTCACTATGATGAAAAAAATAGAGGGCAGAAGGGGGTTGTCAGTTTATATAGTTACATCATTTGTCAAGTTGAAAAAAGACACAAACCCATCTAGTTCAACCAACATAAAAAAAAAGCTAAATTGAAAAATTTTTATAGAAATTGGAAGATTTCCATATATAGAATTCTATACCCACAGTTGATCCAGAAAAAAAAGGCAAAAAAAAAACCCCTATAAGCATGGCCCAACTTGCTTCAGCAGGGAAAAAATGAATTCCTTTCTGATCCCCCTTGAGCAATTAGATATTCCCGGGATCGACAATCTTGTTTCTTCCTGCTTGGCCAGCAATAGAATGCCTTTCCCACTTCCTCATAGTAATAGTTTAAGTCCTTACTACTCAACCCTTATATAATGATAGAGCATAGCTGGGGAATACAGATAACTTTTTAAAATATATCTGTTACTGATTTCTGACATCCAAAGGAGAAATAATGAAGTGGAATAGATTTAGTTAAATAATAGGGCTATAGCATACACTCTCCAAGAAAGGGCTTGCAAATCTAACATTTTACAGTTGCCACCAGAACAGGAAGAGAGGGGAGAATCGTCCAGTGGGGATACCTGTTCTGGATAGAGATCCCCCCCCCTCTATTCCTGTTCTGGATAGAGATTCCCCCCCCCCCCCTCTATTCCTGTTCTGGTGGCAACTGTAAAATGTTAGATTTGCGAGCCCTTTCTTGAAGAGCGTATGCTACAGCCCTATTATTTGTAATAGCTTTTCCGGACATCACCCTGTCTATGGTCTAAGGCAATAAGATCATCCATGTTGTAATACCAACTGACATCACTTTCTCATAAGATAGGAATGCAAATTACAGCATAAACATTTCTTGCGTATTGTACTTCAATTATACTATACATATTTCAAATCAATTCCAGCTTTAATCTTCAGAGTACAAAGTAGCAGCCCCGTATCCCTGCCCTGCAGAACCTCCTGCTGTGCTCTGGGGAGAGCTCACTATAATAACCGTGGTGAGAATGACGTTCCTGAGCCCATCCTCTGCATCCTGTATGGTGGGGGCTGATTAAATATGTATCAGTGCAGCTCTACTAAAGTGGCAACACGGTTTAACATTGGATAATTGAATGAGATGAAATGGACAGAGAAACTGATTAAATATGTATGCGTGCTCATGGCTACAATCGCAGAAGGAGGAAACAGTAGTTAGAATGATATAAACAGAGGCAGTTAAGGGAGGCTTTAAATGCTAATCTCCTACTGTAAGTGCAGTGTTAAATGGAAGATGGTGCGTAACTGTGCTTTGCATGAGATCAGAGAAAAAGATATCATTTGGGTAATTATTAAATTTATTGCGTAGGCAAAGCCATGACAGTGATAAAAATGATTTGCTGTTATTTGTATGGCGTTCCAAGCATGAGCAGCAGGGATTCTTCTGCCCCTTTATTGAAACTAGCATAAATGTGTCCATTCTAAGTGGAGGTTGAGATGGCGGCTGAGTGACCATCAGGGCTGGACTAGGACCAAAATTCGGCCCTGAACTTCATTCAGACCAGCCAACTTTAATTTTGAGTGTCCCAATCAGAACCCCCTTACAGCGTGTCCCCAACAGTGTCCCCCTTACACCCAAGTGTCCCCATCAGCACCCCCTTACATCAGAGTGTCCCCATCAGCATCCCCTTACATCAGTGTGTCATTATCAGCACCCACTTCACATCAGAGTGTCCCCATCAGCACCCCCTTCACATCAGAGTGTCCCCATCAGCACCCCCCTTCACATCAGAGTGTCCAAATCAGCACCCTCTTACATCAGAATGTCCCCCATCAGCACCTCCTTGCATCAGTGTCCCCAATAGCGTCTCCCTTACATCAGAGTGTCCCTATCAGTGTCCACCTTGCATCAGAGTGTCCTCATCAGCACCCCCCTTACATCAGAGTGTCCCCATCAGCATCCCCTTACATCAGTGTGTCATTATCAGCACCCACTTCACATCAGAGTGTCCCCATCAGCACCCCCTTCACAACAGAGTGTCCCCATCAGCACCCCTTTTACATCAGAGTGTCCAAATCAGCACCCTCTTACATCAGAATGTTCCCCATCAGCACCTCCTTGCATCAGTGTCCCCAATAGCATCTCCCTTACATCAGAGTGTCCCTATCAGTGTCCACCTTACACCAGAGTGTCCCCATCAGCACCCCCCTTACATCAGAGTGTCTCCATCAGCACCTCCCTTACGTCAGAGTGTCCCCATCAGCACCCCTTTACCTCAGAGTGTCCCCACTAGCCTGGCAGGGCTACACAGCAAAGGAACAGGAATAATGGGAATAAATGTACACTTAATTTATTTTGGCTGCCTGTCCTATAGACACAAATGGAAGTGAGAAGATAGCTTTCAAAAGCAAGGAAGACCTTCTGTTCAGTTTTCGGGAAGATTTTTAAAATGTTATATTTTCCATTACTTTTTTTCTTATGGTCATCGACCAAGAGGAATAGAAAGCAATACTCTTCCCAGCAGGAACAGTCAGCACTGAAAGTTTGACATTCTATCCAAAAAATAAAAAAATAAAATTGCATACAGGTTAAACTTTAAATAGGAACGTCACCCCAGTCCTGAAAAATTTAAAGTGGTTTGGTACCTAAAAATGAAAGTTCATGTTATTAAAATCAACAGATAGCATACTTACCTAAACGAACCCTGAAAAAAAAAAATATCATTTCCTTACCTTTTATTTCTGATGTTTCAGCTGACTTCCTGGTTGTCCTCCCGTGGGAGTAGGTGTGGCTATCGTCCTCGCAATGGTCCCTGGGAAATTTCCCAAGAATCCATGGGGGACAATGAAAGTTTTTCTTTCCTTGTCACTGCTCTCACTGAGCATGTGCAAGATGGAGCGGAGCATGCTGGGAGCCAGACGTCATCATATACCAGGAAGTAAATGCCTGTGGGCTTCAGACGCCCACAGTTAAAATGGAAAATGCCAGGGCAGGTTTTTATAAGTCATCCTGAGGAAAAGATTTGTGGCGCCGGGGGTCAAATAAACGCCGGACGTGGATGCCAATCGAAGGTAGCACTCACCCACCAGTGAGACAGGTAAGAAAAAAATAAAAAAAGAGTGGAATCCCGCTTTAAACACAGCACAGTTAAAAAATGTAAATGATAATTGTAAAAAGTGTAGAGCATAGACCCCAGATGGGTCCCACTATTAGTCCTAAGTTTTATTCCCTAGTGGGCACAAGCAGCCAGGCACATGGTATCTTCTCAGTCTCTCTAAACAAGAACCAGGCAGGAAGTGTCATTTTTAGGTGTATTGTTTGAAAGCTTGGGTAAGGGTATGAGGTAAGCTTTGGAATACTTCAAATTTAATGCAAAATGTAGTGGAGGGCACTCTCTGACTACAGGCAGTCCCTGAGTTACGAACAGGTTAGGGACTGCCTGTTTGTTCTGAATTCGGATTTGTTCGCAATCTGGTCGCGCATGTGCAGAACGGTGTTTCTGATGTTTTCCGCTGTTTTCCAACTTCGTTTTCTGATGTTTTACGCTGTTTTCCGATGTGCCCGCCGGCGCCACCTGCCGTTTGTAAGTAGGAGTCGTTCGCAAGTCGGATTTTCTTAACTCGGGGACTCCCTGTATAACTGTGTCTTCGGGGTGAAACCCCTCTTGAAGCTAGTTATAAGTGAAATACAGCTCAGGGGGCTCCAATGCAAGAGTAAACCTGAACCAGAAAATCTGAAGCAGTCTCTCCAAGTGTGAACAAGGATGGTCTCTAGGATCTCTTTAAGGCTTGTACTCACAGTGGCAAAAAAATAAATAAAAAATCAATGAATCCACCAGCCTGAACAATATACTAAATTACCCACCAGCTGTTTCGTCCTTAGGACGGGATACCTGCCCTATTAAAGCAAAGAACTATATGTGAAAATAAAAATAAATTGTCCTGGGAACGCCAGATAAGGGAAGGGTCAACAACAGCTTTATGATTATTATTATACATTATGCATTATTATTATATTATATTATGATAAAATTAATTAGACTTTATTCATGAAAAAGATGCACACCCAATGATAGGGAAATATAAAAGGCAACACTATATTCTATATAGAGCTGCACCTCTCACTATACCCAATCACAATGATAAAAACATACTGCAGTTAGCAATAACGTTATTATAAAAAACAGACACAGAGCACTGTAAATACCACCACCCCAAACCATCAGTCTCCCTTCTCCAGATGAAAGTAGCACATGTAACTCCCAATAAAGATGTCTTATTAGTAATGGAACCTCCAAATTGCCTTATTGTTAAGGTATCATGTGGCCATATAGAGATATTAGCATAGTTCTATCCACAATGGGAAATAAGTTGATACAATAAGGAGGAAATAAGATACAGTAGCTTATTTTCTTGAACGTGGAAGCAAACCGCCACAACAGCCCCTTTTTGAAATGTCAGTCATTAAAGACAAATAGTGCTGTAAGTTCACACGGCTCAGAAGATTGCAGTCCCCTTTGATTAGGCATATATTTCACATAAATTGCCACATAATGGATGCAGTATATTAGCCAGGGCTCTCCGTTTCTGAGTGTGACTTGGCAGTAATCAGGGCCAACAGCATGCATACAGAGTTATATGTGCCTCACAAGTCTCACAAGTCACATAGACCTCCACAGTCCACAAAAGACACAGATGAATAAGGACAGGAGGGGTTCAGACGAAGCTACCCATCAGGGCTCTTACCGCTCGTATCGACCACCACCTCAGCCAAAGTAAGTTTCTGTTTCTATGGTCTCTCCATATGGAGGCCATTTGGAATGAACTGTGATAGCTCTGAATTGCACGTTGGTAGTGGCCGCCGGCTGTTCAAGTCCCAGGTGTACAATCCAGAGATGCTTCCTGGGGATATTCAGTTACATGACTTGTCAGATGATGTCTGGAACACAGCTTTAGTTGTTGCACGGTAGGCTATTTCATGCATCACTCTTTAGATGTTGAAGATTGTAATGGAAGAGCCTTTACATTTCTGGATAAGGAGACATGTTTGAGCTCGGTGTCGTACTCTGCATCGAGTACCTAGACGCGTTTTGTGCACGTCAGTGCACTTCCTCAGGACTCACAGTGCCCTAGGTACTTGAATGATTTACTGCAGTACAAGACAGCTTCTGTAATGTGTGCCTCCAGATCAGGTCCTCTGTCGACTTCCTGCATGCTGTTTCCAGGAACTTTAAATGTGGGTCTCCCAGCTCTACCTGAGCTGGAACCCTGATAGCCTTCTGCAAACTTCAGCTATGTGACCCAGAGGGCCACAGCCTTCAGACTGGGTCTTCTCCACACAGGACAAGGATCCAGCTGTCCCAGGCCATAGCCTATTTATACACACCTCAGTCTGCTAGTAAACACTCTTCCTTCCAGGGCTCGGCTGATGTTGTATGAATATGTGAGTTTAGGGTCTGCAGTTGCACTCTGCACCATATCCCAGGAGTTTTCAGGCAGTGCTGTACGTCATTCTCATGTACGTGAGAAATGCAGGAAGTAAGAGAAACACAAGAAAAGGGTATTTCTAAAATGGAAAAAAAAATGTATTGGAATTTGTAATTGGATAAAAAGTAATATTAGCTTGGTGGAGGTGAACATTTTCCTTTAATTTAGTGGAAACACTTTTTTTTATACATGTTAAACTATTGAAATCAAAATTAGTAAATTGGCTGAACAGATCTGTAAGAAATTCTTCTAACTCAATTGCTACTTATAGAATTGCAAGGGAATAAGAAGGTGATAATATCATGTGATGGGAACTGTGATACTTGCTACTGTATTATATAACATAATGTTTCAATTAGTATAACTAAAATAACTTGTAAGTGGCATATAGTTATTTGCAACATAGCCAAATCATTTTTATACACAGTACCTGAGTATGTTTATCACTCCCTCCTATGCTGGAAATCAATTGTATACATGGGAACTGTCTATACTGTAAGTACATATGTATGCATTTGAAAATGGATGTTTGATGTCAATTTTTATTAAATAAATATAAGCACAAGCTAAGGTCTTTGTTTTCAGATACTGTGGGAGATTTACTAAAACTGGTGCACGCAGCTTCTAATTGCAGCTTGTTCATTTAAACTTTGACAATAAAACCTAGAAGCTGATTGGTTACTATGCACAGCTGCACCAGATTATGTGCACACCGGTTTTAGTAAATCTTCCCCACTCTGTCTATATGGAGCTATCTGATGGGAGAGGGTTAGCAGGGGATTTGCTGCTCTATTTTATTTACATGTGTATAAATCTCAGCTTTAGCTACTGAGGTCTGTAAAGAATAAGATTTTTTTTGTTTATTAGAAAGTAAGAGAAAAATGGAAAACAAGTTTCAAGGAGCCCAAAATGCCATCCGCTGCATTTGGAAAATTAAATTAACACCACTAGATCTCCTCAGTTTTCCAGATTTGATCTGAAGGACTAAAAGCATCCTATGATTACACTGCCTCAAATCAGGAACTCTCTGCAATGAGTGTAGCCAGGCAATTTAGAGGTGCAGAATTGCATATTTTTAGCTACAGATTTGTAAACAGGAGGGCATGAAAAATGTGCATTTATTTGTCTTAAGCATTTTTCAAGTTCTTCCATTAAAGTCTATAGGGCCAAGATGCTCAAATAAGCAAAATATACTTGAGCTTCATGCAACAGGTGACAAGTAAAACAACGCTCAATTGTGAATGGACCTATTGAGAATAATACGATTTTTCATCTCAAGTTTTGTGGAAAAACACTGAACTGTGAATGGGGGCTCAGAGAAGTAGTGAAAGTCATAAGAGTGTTCCTAATGAAGTCTTCTTGATGATGAAAGGTGTTGGCATGGTTCTTTGCTTACATCATCATGTTACTACTTGGTCTGATCAGCCGAGAGGACACCAGGGAGGCTCTACGTGCTGCTTATTTTTACAAAAATCTGTTCGCAATTTTCTTGGAGGCACTATGAACATGTGAGTGCTTTTATGTGTTCTGTGGTTTTTAATACATTACGATATCTTACTATTGGAAGTGATTTTTGTTTTTATAATGTTTGGACGTCAGTCTGCTGATTTGGAGATGACTGTGATTATCAGTGAGACTACTGCATTCTCTATCTGGGGGAACACCTAAGGGCTCTGTTTGCCCTATCAGATGTATAGGGGTCATATTATTATCGTGAGCTGATTTTTGTTTAAAGTTGTACTAAAAGCAAAATCAAAAATGACATATGTGATCAAGTCTGTTACTTGTATTAACAAAGCAGTCTTTGTACCTCATTTTTTACCTGGTGATCCTGTTATTATTCTTCAACTTTTTTAACAGAACAAGGTGTGCAGCAAAAGTAAAAGTTTGATGGTTTAGACCAGGGGTGCCCAACCTTTTGAAGAGCAGGGACCACTTAAGCGACTTGGTAATCGGTCACGGACCACAATGAGCAGAGCAGGCGGATGACAGGTCCGTGCAGAGCGGACACAGCCCACTCTACTCTATGGGTCCTCTGATCCACCCTGATGGAAGGGGATTGACCCCCTTCTGTTTTTTGGGGTTTTGTTTGCGAATCAGATTGGAGGTAGGCACATCTGTTTACATCTGCCGTTTCATAGAGGTGAATGGAGGGTTCGATTGTGTGAAAGGGGCCTTTCACACTAATGCAGTGCAGTGCACTTGTGTCTTTCCTGTGGGTTAGCTACACTTTGCCATATACTTCTATATATTCTTTCTGAAAGCTCACCAAACCCGCAGGTAACAACAGAAATCTATGCCTCAGTGAAGGTAACCTGAAGGTGCACTGATCAGTTTGAAAGCAGCCCAGTAACCACTGCGCAGATATGCCCATATATACACTGCAATTTTAGTTATAAACTTACCTTTAATAATTCTTCCATTCAGGTATCGCCTGCTGTTGCTGTCCCCGGCAGAGTGCATTTGGTATCACTCTGCCTGTGGCAAGAGACGGCGCTATACAGGAAGCTTACACAGCTCTGCTCCACTTGCTTCATTAACAACACAGATGGTCTGGGATGGCAGGTCTGCAACCCATGATCTGGGCTTGCCAATCTGCCATATCACAGAAAGAGGTCGCGGGCCACATCAGAGAGCTCCGTGGGCCACGTGTGGCCCCCGAGCCACTGGTTGGGCACCCCTGGTTTAGACAAACACTTTAACACATTCGATCCATGTATGGATGGATTTAGGCTTTCATTTGTTGGTCACTTTAACTTATGTAAGGTCCATCTAGATCTTCTAGTCCACCTAATACTATCCTCTTTAGACAGTGCTGTCCAAGTGTGTCTACATTGTTCCTCCACAGATTAAGCAACCGCCTTTAGTCAGGAGGTGTGTCATATGGATCAAATCTTGATTGGGTCAGCGGGGACTGGCCAGGATTCGATTCATGTATGGCTGGATTTAGGCTTCCATTTGTTGGCCACTTATGTAAGGTCCATCTATGTCTATTAGTCCACCTAACACTACCCTCTTCAGACAGTGCTGTCCAGGAGTGTCTACATTGTTCCTCCACAGATTAAGATTAAGAAACCGTCTTTAGTTAGGAGGTGTGTTACTGGCTGGATCGCAGGTGAAAAAAAAGGGGGAAAAAACAGACACATGAAAACCAATGCAACCATTTGCAATGTATTTCTTCTTAGCATCAGACTGCAGTAATCCTAAGGCATATATCTCTCTATACCCTGTTAGAGGGATGTTGTGCTGCCCTAAAACATTGATTTGTGCACATGTAATTAAACATCTGGATGAATGAAGAATCTTTGTTGGTACTGATGGCTTCTTTATTAACTTTATAAATACACAGGAGCAATGCATAGGTGAATTATTAAAGTAAAGTGTGAACTATGTTCTTAAAGCTGAAAGTGTTACTAAGCCCACAATAGTAAAATCACTCTGTATATGCAGTAAATCATGCTTGTTATACTCACTGTGAAAGGGGTTAATCTTGAGTGCAGCCCTAAGTGTTTGAAGATCACTTCATCCATCCAATAAAGACACTATCTGCCTGATCCTGACATTCTGAGTGCCCTTGACATACCTTTTCTCTGGATTTATATGTAGTGTAGCCTGCAGGGAGCCCAAGATGCAGCAGTTCTGTTCCCTTTCTGTACCTTGTTATAGGGGCTTTGTGCTGCCCCAAAACATTGATTTGTTCACATGCAATAAAACTTCTTGATGAATTAAAGTGGGGTACCCCCTAAAAAAAAAAAATTAAAAGTCAGCAGCTACAAATACTGCAGCTCCTGGCTTTTAATAATCGGACACTTACCTGTCCCAGGGTCCAGCGATGGGGGGGAACGAAGCCCCCCCTCGCTCCCCGCTCCGCTCGCGGCGCCGTCATGCATACTGTGGGCACCCGGCTGTGGCTTCACAGCCGGGCACCCACTGCGCATGCGCGATCGGCGCAGGGCGCCGTGATACGCCGTACAGTCACCTGGGACACATGACAGGTCCCAGGTGAATGTGCGGCGCGAGGGGAAGTGATGTCACCAGCCCGGGCAATGAAGAAGGCAGATTACGAGGGACCCCCCTAGCAACCGGTATTTAGAGGTGAGTAAAACATTTTTATTTTTTTTTTACGAATTTTAAGCAGCTTTTATTTTTTTGGTGGCAACACCACTTTAAGACTCTTTGTTGGTGCTGGTGGCTTCTTTATTACCTTTATAAACACACTGGAACCATTGGTTTACCACTTTCAGAATGCATAAGTGGGTTATTAATGTAAAGTAGACCATTTTCTTAAAGCTTAAAGCAGAGTTCCACCCTGAAATTTTTTTTTTCATAATCAGAATTCTCTAAACATATAAAATTGAGTACTGTCTGTGATACTTTTTTTATTTGCACTAACATACAATTTTTCAGGACAAGCTTTCGGGGTATGTCCCATTCTTCAAGGTCCAAGCAGTACTGATTTACAATTTTTTTTTTTATACTTACCAGAATCGCCTTGTTGCTATGCAGTTCTCCTAATCTGCCACTTCCTTGTCTGCGGAGCTCCTTGTCCCTTCCTCCCTCGCCTGTGCTGCCCGCAGACTCTTGGGAAATGATGACATATCATTTCCCAGGAGTCTGTGGGCAGTACTGTGATCAAAAATCACAACAGGAAATTATGCGATTTAAGGCGGATCACAGCGCAGAGATGTGGTTATCTGTGTTGCCATAACAACTGGGCAGGACCTTCCTCCATCGCCGCCCATTGAAATAGCAACTGTAGAAACAATCAGCGCTACGGCCGCCAGTGAATCGCGCATGCGCGCGATAGAGAGGTGCATGCTGGCTCTCCCAAGCGTATCCAGGAAGAGTTATCGATTGGAGTTCACATGCCCACAATCATGATGGCAATGGCCACAACAGGAGAGAAAAACTTGTGAGTATAACATTTTTATTTTAGCAACATCCATCATTAAAATTATTTAATCGTTTTTTAATTTAATAATTAATTATGCTCGGATCAATGAAAAAAATTAAATGTGTCCGGAACTCTGCTTTAACGCCAAGCAGAGCTAAAAACACATAAAGAAAAGCAGTGCTGTGTTCATTAACCACTTTAAAACCAGGCCTATTTATCAGACTTGCTGTTTACAAGTTAAAATCATTTTTTTTTTGCTAGAAAATTACTTAGATATTTTTTTTCTAATACCCTAGAGAATAAAATGGCGGTCAATGCAAAACTTTCTGTCACACTGTATTTGTGCATCAGTCTTACAAGCATACTTTTTTGGGAAAAAATGAAATTTTTGAATTAAAAAATAAGACATCAGTAAAGTTACCCCGATTTTTTTTTATAATGTGAAAGATGATGTTACGCTGAGTAAATTGATACCCAACATGTCACGCTTCAAAATTGTGCCCGCTCGTGGAATGGTGACAAACTTTTATCCTTAAAAATATCCATATGCGACGTTTAAAAAATTCTACAGGTTGCATGTTTTGAGTTACAGAGGAGGTAGTAGAATTATTGTTCTCACTCTAACGATCGCAGTGATACTGTTTTCATATGCGGGCACTGCTCACGTACGCGTTTGCTTCTGCACGAGAGCTCGATGGGATGGGGCGCATTAAAAGTATTAAAATGGATTTTTTACTTTTTATTATTTTTACACTGTTCTTTAAAAAAAAAAAAAAGTGTGTCACTTTTATTCCTATTACAAAGAATGTAAACATCCCTTGTAATAGAAAAAAAGCATGACAGGACCTCTTAAATATGAGATCTGGGGTCAAAAAGACCTCAGATCTCATAGTTACACTAAAATACAATAGAAACCTTGCATCGCTTCAAAACTCATACTCTTACCACTGGTGCACCTCATCTCTTTAGTATCTAGGTGTACAAATTACACCATCATACCCATCCCTATACTCAGCTAACTATATCCCCCTGTTCAAGGACATCAAGGCCATGTTGACCCGTTGGAATCCCCACTCAATATCCTGAATAGGTAGGATAAACGTGTTGAAAATGTCAGTCATACCAAAACTACTGTATCCCTATTCCTATGGCCCAACTAAAAATGCTTAAATGATGGTTTCTTCATTTTATTTGGAAGGACAGGGCTCATAGAGTGGCAAGCTCTGTGATCTTTTCCCCCAGTAGCCATAGAGGTTTGGGAGCTCCGGACATTTATAAATACTACCTGGCCTCCCACCTCTGTGCAGCGGTGTCCTGGTCCAGTTTAAGGCCCCCGAATAGATGGACAGAGATAGAGATGGATAGAGATGGGTTCTTTGTTTCCGGCTCATCCCTGCTCCCTTGTATATTACCTGCACTATTTTCTGATCCCAAACTCCATAGCCTCTGTTTGGGCCCTATGTTGTTCTCACTGAGCATATGGCATTCTTGTCACACCAAATTCTTCCTCTCTTCCCCATGCCCCCCTCTCTCTAACTTTATTCTTAATCTATTCACTCCCGATAGCCTATCCCATTCACGAATGTTCCCTTTGGAATAAGCTGGTCTGTTCCAACTTCACCATTTTGTACAGTCACATGTAAATTCCGTCCTTTTACAGACCTCCAGTCTAAATAACAGATATTGAAACATGTCATATTCCTACCTCCAAATAACCTACTACCTATCAACACTCTCCCCGTCCCTTACCCTTGCCAAACCAACAACTTTTGAACTCCTCTATTCCCAGGGTCCCCACCAAATGTAACTAATATTTGCTTTATACCAATTGCTTCAGGAGACCCTTTCAATCTCTGTAGACTCACACTCCTACTTGTGCAAATGGACTCAAATTATACAACAACCAATTTCCCTCCAATAATGGGTTAAAATATGGACCTCAACTTCCAAAATATCCAGATGTGTATTGCAGAAAGAGACAGCATTTAAAGTGTTATTTTTTGGTACAGGACCTCTGAAGTATCACATTATATTGACCCCTCCCTTTCCCCCCTTTGTTTTAGATGTGGTAAAACAAAAGGAACTCACTACCATATCTTCTGGCAATGTGAATTAATTGTTCCTTTTTGGTCCATAGTGGTGTCTCATTTTGTTGGATCCGTTACATCTCCTCCTAGACCTCCCATTTCCTGGTCTGGGAAAGACTGCGAACAGATTGGCTTCCAATATTTTAATGGCTGCAAGGAGTGTCATTCCAATGTTTTGGCTATCTTCCTCCCCCCCCCCCCCCCCCCAACCCAAGCTCAGTTTCTACAAGCTATTACTGACATATGTAGAATGGAGCACATGACAGCCGTGGTAGAGGATGTTGTTGACAGGTTTTACAAGGTCTGGGATCTGTGGGATCATTCCGTGTGTGGTTCCCCTCCCTGAATCCCTCTAGTACCCCACATACAGCTCCATGTCACCCTGTCACCACCCATCCTCCCTAACTCTTGGCTGACCTAGTTATACATTGCAACCCCCCTGTTTCACACCCCCTATGTTCCCAGTGTACACTCAGCTATCACCCAAATGTCATTAGCTATAGTCTTTTCAGAAGTCTTGTCTGTATTATGATCAACATATTTATTTATTTTTTTCCTTTTCTCTTATGTTTGTTTTCCCTGTCTTTCATATGTATAATGTGCTATATCTGTACTTTAACAAATTTTCAATAAAAATACAATTATAAAAAAAAGGACAATAATATAAACATATAATCAAAGTTTTTGCAATGTGTATTAATCCACCGCTGTGCTCCTCAACAATCGTTTTTCGTATTTTGTATTTTCCCTGAATAAAGTTTCCTGTTTCCTGTCTGCAGTTGAGGAGCAAAACCCATGTGGACTGTGCACTGTTTGTTCTGTCCCTAGAGGTCTTTTCTGTCATAAAGCTGCCCCCTGTATCGACTACCACTCTAACTGCAATGCAGAATACAATCTTGTCCCCTGTCCTGCCAGACAAAACTGTGCAGTGTAGGAGAGCTGTGCAATTCTTAGGACAGGGTGGACAGAAATATCAAACCTTTCACAGGCAAAACAGTTCCCTTATATGAATTTTTATTTTGCCTGGAGTACAGCTTTAACCACTTGCTTACTGGGCACTTAAACCCCCCTTCTATCCAGACCAATTTTCAGCTTTCAGCGCTGATGCATTTTGAATGACAATTGCGCAGTCATATAACACTGTACCCAAATTACATTTTTATCATTTCCCCCCCAAATAGAGCTTTATTTTGGTGGTATTTGATCACCTGTGTGGTTTTTATTTTTTGTAAAAAAATGTAAAAAGACTGAATTTATATATATTATTTTTTATTTTGTTATAAAATTTTAAAACGGGTAATTTTTGTCTGTCATTGATATACGCTGATGAGGCGGCACTGATGGGCACCGATAGATGACAGTGATGGGTGCCAGTGATGGGCACTGGTGGGTGGCAGTGATGAGCACTGATCAGATACTCTGATAGGCAGCACTTCTATGTGGCACTGATTCACACCACTGGTGGGCATTGATAGGTGGCACTTGTGGGCATAGGTGACACTTGTGGGCATTGATAGGTGCCACTTGTGGGCACTTTCAGGGTGCAATTATGAGGCATAATTGCCTCTTCCATTTCAGGACCGATGTCCCTTTAAGGTGAGCCGGTGATCTGCTTTTTTTTTCCTCCTCCGCTGTCAGGGTGTCACTGGCTGACAGCTGATCACATGGTAAGGGGCCGGAACCAGCCCCTTATTCAGATTGGTGATCACCCCGAGTCTCCCTGCGCTCGCCGAGCATGCACAGGGGCGGCCTCCCGGGAATGTGACAGCCTCCCGGGAATTCACATCCACGCTGTGGCCATCATTCAGCCATAGCGTGGATGTCAGGTGGTTAAGCATGGATCACAAGACTGTCTGAACAGAGCTACAAATGCTTTTGGCAGATAAAGCAGTTGCCATAACTGTGGTAGGGACCTAGTTTCGAATTTTCATTGAGGCCCAAGGGATGTTGGCTATGCACTGATATGGCTTTTATGTGCTACCACCTGGCTAGCTTTTTGTAGGCCCCTATTCAGACTTGTTTTACATACTCACCTACTCTCATGTTTAACTTTGAATTTCGATTCTCTTTATGGTCCACAGAGGACAGGATTTGAAAACACTGATCTAGGTCTGATTTATTTTCTTCTGTGTCATTGTGTCATGCTCTGTTCCAGATTATATAATAGCTTTGAAATGCCTGGTCTTTGGAGGATATTACAAACGATTCAGTATATTTTGCATCCGCTTCATTTTTCATACAGTCTGCTCTTCACTCGAGCTGTTTTGAATAGCTTTGTAATTTTTATGCTTACCTTCGTATTCTGTTTGAGTTTATTTCATATTTATTAATTCCCGCTGTTACTATGTGCTATATGTATTTTTAAGCTCCCCTTCCTTTTTCTGCAATTTATTTGAATGTTATTGTCTGTTCTGCATTGTCAGAATTTATATTTTACATACTTATAAAGATATGTGTGTAAGTGTAATTTCTACATTACATGCAGTTGTGATATAATGTGAGTTGACCTCATTCTGACTTGTATTTGATTTGCTTCAAGCGTTTTTTGCATTCCTGCCAGGGCTGGTGCAAGGTTTTTTGTCTACACAAGCGAAGGTTCCTTTTTATAGTAAACAATACACTCAAGCTAAAATTTAGGCACATAAATGCAATTTATTACCCTTTTATTTGCTGGGGTGGGGGGGTAAAATATAAAAGATGAGGTTGTACAGAATAAATAGATACCTAACATGTCAAAATTGTGTGCGCCCCTGAAATGGTAAAAAACTTCAGTGACCTGCCTTATAGTAGCGCTAGCGCCTGATTGCTGTAGACTTGTTAAATTGTATGGTACGTGCCTTTATAGTCCATTATTTCTCTTAGTTTTTCATCAAGTATATCTCTTAGGATGTGGCACATGTAAAGTAGAGGTGCTCACTAGCCACCAAAGGGTACACAATCCATTCACTCCAATTGACTTGTATGAGAATGCAAACCATTCCGAGGTGAATAAAAGCCCTTTGGCACAGGCCTAACACATTCTTGTGCATAATAATGGGTTCAAGACTGCTGCCTTGCCTGCCAATACAAATCTACTTTGTTCATGTCCTCACACAGTTTATGTAATTTTGTACTTGGAACAGTGTGCTGTGTACATAGAGTTTATCCACTCCGGGTCAATACTGCCAGCAGAGTATGGGGACAGTTTGTCCACTCATAGGGATCATTCACATGAGTGATCAGCCCTGTACAATGTGCAGAGTCATTTACTTTTCTTATTATTTAGCCTATTTAAGTTAACCCCTTAATGACAGGCCATTTTTTGCGATACGGAACTGTGTCGCTTTAACTGACAATTGCGTGGTCATGTGAAGTTGTACCCAAACAAAATTGATGTCCTTTTTTCCTACAAATAGAGCTTTCTTTTGGTGGTATTTGATCACCTCAGAGGTTTTTATTTTTTGCGCTATAAACAAAAAATAGGTACAATTTTGAAAAAAACAACACAATATTTTTTACTTTTTGCTATAATAAATGTCCAAAAAAAAATAAAGAAATAAATGTAAAAAAAAGTTGACACTTTTTTGGGACCAGTGACACTTATACAGCGATCAGGGCTATAAAAAATGCACTGATCACTGTATAAATGACATCGGCAGAGAAGGGGTTAACATACATTTTCCCTAAGGTGACACTTTCTAACTGTGGGGGGGAGTGGACTGACAGGAAGTAGAGAGAGATCACTGTTCCTGATCACTAGGAACAGACAATCTCACTCTACTCCCCTGACAGAATGGGGATCTGCTTTGTTTACACTGGCAGATCCCTGTTCTGCCTCTCTGTGAAGCGATTGTGGGTGGCTGGCGGACATCAAATTCACTGGACCCTCTATTTTGGCCAGATCGGCGTGTATGCACCTGACGTACAATGACAGCAATTCATGCAGCCAAGCCAACCTGCCCCAGTATAACTGCGGTGGGTGGTCAGTAAGTGGTTAAGGGGTACGCAGTGATGGGCACGCAGATCCAAATGCAGAGCCTGCATGCACCCATCCCTGTGTACCTGTCAAATCTGGCTGTTCAGCCAATGCATCTAAATTCACTTAGACAGATCAAGAAAATGTCACCAACACACCAAGGATCTCTAGTGCGAGTCCAAAGCTTTATTCAGTGATCACATTGTTACAGCAGATTGCAACATTTCGTAGCCAAGCAGGACCCCTTCATCAGGCATGTCATGGTTCCAGCCAATGGTGGCCTCAGCACCCATTTATATGCACAGCCATTTCCACAGGAACGTGTGTGTTGGGAATAGTGCATTGAAATCCATTCACTTAAATGGGCTTACTATGTGCAGCTCAGTGCTAGCATTTGAGAATAAGCCTTTGAGTTGTGCGCAGATGTAGTCCTACATACCTCCCCCCATCTTGGGTATCTATGAAATATCAGCTCAGGGTTTGGCTATACTTAAAATAAAACAGAAGAACAAAGACGTAATGTATTGCAGCTTACCAATCCTCCAATGAGAATAAAAAATGTGTATAGACAATTTAAATCGATTGTTTATATTGACCCTTACATTATAGGTATATAGTTTTGACACATCTAAAACAGTGGTGGGCAACTTATAATTATAGAGGGCCGTACAGCCGGTCAGGGCCTCTGATCACTTTGGCTTATGTATCCTCGTTTTGACGATTATCTGATAATGTTAAAGTATGCATTTTTTGTATTGTGCTTGAAATTGCACTAAAAATGATTGACACATTCAGACTGCCACACAACAGCAATGTGTTTTGATGTGTTGAGGTGCATTGCTTTGAGTTTAAAATTTAAAATGAATTGGCAATGATGCATCTTTACACCGAAAATTTCAGTCCTGCTCAATTTTTTTGTAGCGTTCACACAGAAGAGAAAAAATAGAGCCCCATTGTAATAGTAACATCAAGCATTGGTGCCAGTGGATGCAATAATAACCCGCAGCATTGGTGTCAGTGAATGCAATAATGAGCCCCAGCATTGGTGTCAGTGGATGCAATAATGAGCCCCAGCATTGGTGTCAGTGGATGCAATAATGAGCCCCAGCATTGGTGTCAGTGGATGCAATAATGAGCCCCAGCATTGGTGTCAGTGGATGCAATAATGAGCCCCAGCATTGGTGTCAGTGGATGCAATAATGAGCCCCAGCATTGGTGTCAGTGGGTGCAGCAAGAAACCCCAATCATTAATGTTAATGACTGCAAATAATAACCCCCAATTGGTGTCAATGGTTGGAGAAAGAAACCACCAGTATTGTTAATGACTACAATAATAACTCTAAGAAATGGTGTAAATGGCTGCAGCAAAAACCCCCAGCATTGGTGTCAATGACTCTAATAATAACCCTCAGCATTGGTGTCAATGTCTCTAATAATAACCCTCAGCATTGGTGTCAATGACTCTAATAATAACCCTCGGCATTGGTGTCAATGACTCTAATAATAACCCTCGGCATTGTTGTCAATGACGCTAAAGCCCCGTACACACGAGAGGACTTATGTCCGACAGACTTCCGAAGGAGTTCCGTCGGAGTTCTGCCGGAGTTCCGACGGAGTTCTGACGGACTTTTCGGCGGAGCGGACTTGGCCACACACAATCACACTAAACTCCGACGGATTCGAACGTGATGACGTACAACTGGATTCGAATACGGAAGTTCATAGCCAGTAGCCAATAGCTGCCCTAGCGTCGGTTTTAGTCCGTCGGAATAGCATACACACGAGCGGAGTTTTCGAAGGGACCGGGTCCGGCGGAGTTCCGTCGGGAAAATTTGAAGCATGTTCCATATTCTAAAGTCCTTCGGACTTTGGCGAGTCAAAAGTCCGTTGCAGCCCACACACGATCGAATAGTCTGACGGACTCAGTCCGTCGGACTTTGGATGTTGAAAAGTCCGCTCGTGTGTACGCGGCATAATAATAACCCTCAGCATTGGTGTCAATGACTCTAATAATAATCCTCATCATTGGTGTCAATGCCTCTAATACTAACCCTCATCATTGGTTTCAATGACTCTAATAATAACCCTCAGCATTGGTGTTAATGACTCTAATAATAACCCTCATCCTTGGTGTCAATGACTCTAATAATAACCCTCAGCATTGGTGTCACTGGCTGCAAGAATAACCCCCAGCACTGGTGCCAATGACTGCACTGCTCTCTATTACCTTCATTCACCTGGGACTGTACTTGTACTGTCAAATGGAGAGGAACCCACCCAACAGTGCCAGCTTTGTTTCAGTGCCGAACGATGGAACACAGAAAGCATTCCAGCGCCTGGCACCCTGCAAAGCGCTAAGAGGTGTCGGACCCAGCAGGCCACACACAGCCCACAGGCCACGTGCCAAGCACCAGAAAACTAAAAGCTATTGTATAGAATAGAATATATTATAATTTAGAATTTAAGAATTTTTGGGGGATTGCTGGTGGGATGGGGGGGATGTAATGGATAACTACTAAAAATACAGTTATCCTTTACAACAATATGCTGCTCATAGATTTTCTTTAAACGTATAATATTTAAAAAAATACTTTACCATTTTATCAGTATGTTTACTTAAAAAAAATGCAGAGGAAGAGAAAAGAAAGAAATGACTGTTCCCTCACATAAGTATAAAAGACATATATGATACCTTATATATCATATGACAGATACGCATTGTTTGAAGCTATATCTGTGAGATGCATTCTGATATGTTTCCCTATGATGTACCAAACAGGATGAATTGCAAACCTGTAATGATTTCATCACTACACTGGCATGTGTGTTATACAATCACACCCTCGGCGAGTGCATTTAGTTTTGTCAAGGATGCAGTTGTCATAGTAACAGGTCATTATCATTTTGCAACATCGCACGGGCACTAAAGGCTGTGATATAAAGTAATGTTCAGTCTGCTGTTATTCACCTTACTGCCGTTCATTCATTCTTCCCAAGCTGTGCGTTGTGAAACATTCATGTCATCCGCCACTTCCTTCTCTCCTTCCCATGTGTTCCAGGGACAGCCATGACAGCAACATCTACAGGACCTTCATAGACTCCAGGCCACGATGTAAATCACTGTGGTCGGTAGATACCCCATCTGTGGCATTAACGGGAATAATTACTGTGGCATTAACGGAACAATCGCAAATGACATTAATGAGAACCCCCTGCTCTGCATTAGCGTGAATAATGGCTGCGGCCTTAATGGTAATAATTCCGGTGACAACGGTGAAAACAAATGCTGCGACATTACTGCCAATGGGCACTGTGGCGTTTTTAGTTTTCATTAATGAGCCACTTGTTTCCTGCATTTTTTTTTTTCAGCATTTAAAAAAAAATTATCTTGAAACATATACAATGCAAAAAAAAAAAAAAAAAGGAAGAGGGGAAGAAAAGAGAGGGAAAAAAAAGGGAACGGGGAGGTTGGGGTAGGAACCTACGACCGATGTAAATAAAGAACTGTCAGGAAGGTACAGAAACTATAAGGTTAATCAATATTAATTAATAAGTCATACTCTTTACATAAATTACCATCAGGGTCTGATATAATTTCATAATATAGTTTTGTTTCCTTAACCACTTGCTGACCAGCCGCGGCAGTTGTACTGCGGCAGAATGGCACAGCTGGGCGAAACGACGTTATGTAATGTCGCTTCGCCCTGTGGCCACTAGGGGCACGCGCGCGTCGACAATGTGAGTGCCTAGCGGTCGCGATCACCTCCGGGGTCATTTTTACAGTAATCAATGCATTTTTATAGCATTGATCACTGTAAAAATGGCGATGGTCCCAAAGATGTGTCAAAATTGTTCGATGTGTCTGCCATAATGTCACAGTCCTGATAAAAATCGCAGATCGCCGCCATTACTAGTAAAAAAAATTAAAAAAAAAAATTATAATAAAAATGCCATAAAACTATCCCCTATTTTGTAGATGCTATAACTTTTGCGCAAACCAATCAATATACGCTTATTGCATTTTTTTTGTACCAAAAATATGTAGAAGAATACATATCGGCCTAAACTGAGGGAAAAAATTTTTTTTTTAGATATTTTTTGGGGATATTTATTATAGAAAAAAGTAAAAAATATTGCGTTTTTTTTTTCAAAATGTACGCTCTTTTTTGTTTATAGCGCAAAAGAAAAATGCAGAGGTGATCAAATACCACCATAAGAAAGCTCTATTGGTGGGGAAATTTTTTTTTCAATTTTGTTTGGGTACCATGTCGCAGGACTTCTCAATTGTCAGTTAAAGTGACGCAGTGCCGAATCGCCAAAAGTACTCTGGTCAGGAAGGGGGTAAAATCTTCTGGGGCTGAAGCGGTTAAATTCAAAAGGCTGTTTGATCCTGTCTTCTCTGATCCTCCCCTTTTTCACAGTCCCCAATCCATCTCCTGATAGAACAGAGCCTTGGGGGCACTCTGCACATTCTCAGTTTGGTGTGTATTGCTTTCTTGGGGTGCATGTGATCAGAACATGGCCAATCAACACTGTTCAGACATAGGGTCAGGGCTCCTGCAGCCTCATGGGACAATCAGGGGAGAATGAAAACTCCTCCTACAAGCTTTAACCAGGCACTAATAGAAGTCACAAGACTGCTATATAACGCTGATGAAAAAAAGTATTTAGCAGTTTATATTTACAAAAATAATTTAATGTACTGAGACCAGATATAGTGATTGCAGGGTCCTGGGTTTAGTAACACTTTAACAGTCTAAAAAGGACCAAACAAGAGAAGTTCATTGTTGAAGTGGTTGTAAGCCTCAGACATGAAATATGAATAAAGCACATCACTCTATAGTGTGTCCTTGTCTCAATTAAGTGAGCACTGAGTGACATTTCTGTATGCTGCTTGATTACTCTGCTACCTGCATGAGTCATTTCTGACAAGTTTTCCTGACACCAAGAGAAAAAAGGTGACAGAGGAGGGATTTCCAGCTGATTGGCAGTCTTAGCTCTGTTCCTGTTTGCTCTGTAAAGGGGGGTGTGTCCCTTCCCCCCAATCAGCTCTCAGAGCTCTCTTCACTGAGCTCTGCAGAGTGTTTTTCATCTTTTCATCTCTTTTTTCTGACAGCTCAGACTAGCGTTATGATTCTGGGCTTTGAATGGTTGTAGAGAAGACAAGACAGCAGATAAACAGGTGCAACTTATGTAAGAGGATCTGTTTCAAATCTGTCTATCACCTGAGACCAGTCACTTCACTCTATATATGTGAGGGTTTACCACCACTTTAAGGTTGACATACCTGATAAGATGAGTGCCTGTTGGTTTGGAATCACATGACCCATTTAATTCTTTTTTTCTCAAACAGGTTTATTTCACATCCACCATGATATTTGAAAATGGTTAACACCAGAATGTTTTTTTTTTTCTTTTAAGACCATTAAGTAGTTGTTCCCACCCATTCTGATGCCTGAGAAGTTGGGGCAGTAGACCAGTGATCTGTGCTAGCTGGTTGGGAGCTCCAATCTTCTGCTGCGGGATTGGGAGATGCTGCTGCTGCCGCTGTTGCTGTTGCTGTTGCTGTGGCTGGGATCTCCGGACGCTCTGCAGGAAATTGCTGAATGGGCACGGATGGGACTTGTACTCCTTCTGACCAGTCAGGAACTTCAGGCTGAGGAAACTCTGGAACATTTGCAGACCATTCACCCTGGTATTCCTCCTTAGTGGTAGCCTTCTCTGCTGCAGCCTGTTCTTCCTTCTCAATCTCCTCAGGATCACGGTAAAAGTAGAGATCAGGCATGACCTCCCATGGATGTTCACGGGAAATTGTTCTCCTCATGTGTAGAACTCCACAAGCAAGCATCCACGACATAAGACCAACAGAATGGGCACCCTTGTTATTACAGGGGATGGCAATATCCACATAATGTAGAGGTGAATCTGTATTGCAGAGAGCAATAGTAGGAATATTGACGTATGATGCCTCAGTTAGTGGTTGATGATCAGCGCGTGGGTCAGTCACAACCAACAGGCATGGTTCATGGAAAGCAGCTTGAATCTGATTGGTGAAAGTACCAGGTGTGAAGCGACTGGCAATCGGGGTGGCCCCACAGGACGAAGCAAATTTCAGAACAGCCCTCTGGCCAGCATTTCTGGAGGAAATAACACAAACATCAGCTGGAGTTTCAATTGCTACGATGGCACGTGCAGCAAGCAGAAGCTTTTCTCATGTCCGTTTCAGATTTATAATGTAAATGCAGGCATATCCCACTTTTAAGTACAAGGGTTTATTTACTAAAGCTGGAAAGTGCAAACTCAGGCTCACTTCTGCAAAGAAACCAATGAGCTTCCAGGTTTTATTACCAAAGCTTAATTGAACAAGTTAAAGAGGAAGTAAACCCTGCAAAGGTAAAGCATAATGGGCTACTATGCATCGCATAGTAGTCCATTATGTGTCACTTACCTGACACAGGAGCCAGTGATGTCACCGCTGTCCCCTGTAGTCCGGCGCATCCATCTTCTCGGTGGGTCTCGCTGCTCCGGTGCTGTCATTCGGCAAAGCCGCGATGACGTCACTCCCACGCATGCGCACAGGAGCCCCCACGCGCGGCATATCTCCGTTAACGGCGGCGTGCTCAGTGCGCCTGCGCGCCGCTGTCTACGGCGCATGCGCCGTAGACAGAGGTGCCTGTCTTTCCGCAAATATCTCCTAAACCGTGTAGGTTTAAGAGATATGTCTTGGACCTACAGGTAAGCCTTAATCTAGGCTTACCTGTAGGTCAAAGTGTGTTGTAAGGGTTTACAACCACTTTAAGGTTAGAAGCTCATTGGTTTCTATGCAGAAGGAAGCCTGATTTTGCACTTTCCAGCTTTAGTAAATGAACCCCATTGTGTACTTAAAAGTGGGGTATGCCTGTACCATCACTTTTCCTTTTGTAGATATACTGCTCCATTTGAAAGTCGAGATTAGTGCCACCCAAGTGAGTTCCTGCAGCCAGGAACTTGAGGATATCTTTCTCTTTCATTTGCAAGACATCCAGACCTCCGGGCATTGTTAAACATTCCTGAAGCTACGATGGGGAAAAGACGCCGTGTAGAGAGTCTCCTGCTGATACAAAGCAAAAAGAGTGACCCAGTTCATTCTTAGATATTCTGCATTCACAAATGCGTACACACGATTGGAATTCTCGTCGGAAAAAGCTCTGATGGTTTTCCCTATGGAATTCTGACGGAATTCCGCTCAAGCTGTCTTGCCTGCACACGGTCACACCAAATTCCGATCGTTTAGAACGCGGTGACGTACAACACGTACGACGGAACTAGAAAAAGGAAGTTCAATAGCCAGTAGTCAATAGCTTCCGTCTCGTAGTTGAATCTGAGCATGCGTGATTATTGACATGTCAGAATTGCATACACACGATCGGAATTTCCAATAGAACGTTTTTCCGTCTGGAAAATTGAAAACACGCTATCAATTTTTGGTTGGCGGAAATTCGGACAGCTAAATTCAGAATTCGAGAATACACACGGTCGCATTTTCCGATGAAAAGCTCTCATCTGTCTTTTTCTGGCCGGAATTACGATCGTGTGTATGCGGCATAACTGCTGCAGATAGGCAGTTGATGGTTTTGGTACATAAGTGTGTCTTTTGATTGTTTTATGCTTTTAAATGTTTCTGTCCATATAAGTGTGTGTGACTCGCCTAGAAACTAGAACAAAGAAAAAGGGTAAACTCTAACCATGGCAACCAATAATGTCAATTTATATCTTGCTCTTTAAAAATAAAAAAAGGTAAATCTTAATTATGTGCAACTAGCAGTTTCCTTATATCCATTTTCTGTATCAGAGGAACATTCTGCGGAAACTTATCATTTAAACTCAATCACAGTATGCTGCCAGCGTATTGAATATATGTAATTTTCATCCTGACATGCATTTATCTTCAGTCACTTAAAGTATAACTGCACTTTCACTAAACATAATACATTTGAACTCGTCTCTGCCGACTTTGAAAAAATGAGATTAGTTACCTTTACTGCGGATAAATGATGTTTCTAGCTGCATGGCCTGGCACTGACCATGTGAGGGCGCTGTTTGAGGATGGTAGGACTGCTCTGCATTGTGCTGATTGAGCAATCTGTCTCCCAGGAAGAACGTATTAAGTACACAGCGGGAGGTGCTCGGAGCCAGGAGGCTGCACGCACAATTGCTGGGGAAATATACTTTTCTTTAGTAAAGGTAACAGATTATATTGGCAATTTTTCTTTCCAAAGGCTACTATACAATTACAGATGTATCACATGTAGTAAAAGTGCTATTGTATTTTAAAGCTCAACTTTAGCTGGAAACAATGCCTTGAGCTGGCCAAAGACGGTTCGAATCTGAGCCAGTTCAGCAGCAATCGGCCGAGATTTGAACCATGTATGGGCGGGCTGAATGTACACAAGTTGATTGATCGATTGATCAACTTGGGTACAACCAACCTGCTGGATTTTGCAGCATGCGATTATTGCTAGAGGCTGTTATCAGTAGAGTATGGCTTCCCCCGCCAGGAGAACACAATGGCTCCACGGGAGGGATTCCCTTGTCAACACCGTCTGTGCTAATGGGAGAATTGAGCGATTTTCTTTCCTGCAACCTGTGGACCATTAAAATTGGCAGTTAAACTGGCTGTTTTAAAGGGAAAGTAACCCGCTGATCCAGATGTATGGAATAAGCCCAAATTTAACCTAACTAGGAGTGCCAGCCCCAGCCCGCCTCCGTAGAAATCCTCAAGAAAAAGAAACAACTGCACATCCGCAGGTTCAAGTTGCCTTTTATTAATCACTAAAAGGCACCAGAGTGGGGGGAAGCGAAGCGAAAGGAAAGACAGATTCTGGTGGTAGGGGACTCAATTCTTAGAAGGACAAGAGAGGGTAATCTGTGACAAAGACCTGAAACTCCAAACTGTATGTTGTCTACCGGGCACTCGGGCACTCGGGTTCGGCACATCATCGATCTGGTGGACAGATTATTGGGAGGGGCTGGGGAAGACCTGGCTGTCATGGTACACATTGGCACCAATGACAAAGTCAGAGGCAGATGGAGTATCCTAAAGGACCATTTTGGGGACTTGGGGGCTAAATTGAGGAAAAGGACCTCCAAGGTAGTATTCTCAGGACTACTACCGGTACATCGAGCCACACCAGAAAGGCAGAGGGAGATTAGGGAAGTAAGCAAGTGGCTGAAGAGCTGGTGTAGTAAGGAGGGGTTTGGATTTCTGGAGGACTGGGATGACTTCTCAGTCGATCACTAGTACTATGGAAGGGACGGACCTAAATGAGGAGGGTGCAGATCAGCTGGGAGTAAAGATGGGCAAAAAGTTAGAGGGGTTTTTAAACTAGGCGACATCGGGGAGGGCCCAGAGGTAGAGATAGTCAGTGCGGAACATATTCCAGAGGGTAGTATTGAGGGCATTAGTGGTAGGTTGACTAAAGCACATAAACCCAAGGTAAGTATAGTAACAAGTCCTAGTTGCAATCTCGTTGAAATAAGCTTTGACAATAAAACCCTTGGAGCTGCTTGATGTATATGCAGAGCTGCACCAGATTTTGCACACCCCAGTTTTTGTTAAATCTCGTGGGGTTGATTTACTAAAACCAGAGAGTGCAAAATCTGGTGTGGCTCTGCCTAGAAACCAATCCTCTTCCATTTTTTTTTCAAAGCAGCTGATAGGTTACTATGCACGGGCTGTACCAGTTTTGGTAAATCTCCCCTATAGTGTCTTTTCCATTCTCTCTGCTGCAGTGCATTCAAAAAATACACATCCTTTTTTCCATATTTTAATGCGCTGGGAGTCCCATAGGCCTCAATGGCAGCACACTCTAGCACATATAACATGCAACATTTATTAAAGTGTTACTAAACCCAGGACCCTACATTCACTATATCTGGTCTTTCACAGTACACAGAACATGGAAATGCAATAGTTTTAGTAAATACAAACTGCTAAATACCTTTTCTTATCAGCAGTATATATTGTAGCAGTCTTGTGACTTCTATTAGTGTCTGGTTAAAGCGGAAATTCAGTCATTTTTTCAGCTTTCCATCTATTAAATCTTCTGCCCTTGCTGTTTTAATTTTGGATAGTAAACCATTTTTTTCTTCAAGTACATATCTTTTACAGCCCACTTCATAGGTACATAGTAGGTGCGGTCGAAAAGAAGACACAAGTCCATCAAGTCCAACCTATGTTTCTTGTCTGGTAAAAAGCCTAGGCTTATGACATCATACATAGTTCTCTCTCTCACTCTCACAAGATTTTGCCAGGAAGGGAGGGGGGGGGTGAGTCATAAGAGGGTCAATGAGAGCTGCAGAGCTGGAGTTGTAAACATAGAGCAAAGGAAAGTGCATGCCAGCTCTTATGTAATTCTGTTTATTAGTAAGATTCATTAAAAAGATAAAAGGTTGCACTCATTATTTGGTTTATTATTTGGTTTATTATTTGGTTTATTTTGATGTGTATAGAGCTGGAGGTGTGCCTCTATGTGTCGGTGTAAATCCAGGAAGTGAACAGGCAGCAGCTTCAGCTGCCCACAGTTAAAATGGCTGCAGCCAGACTCAGTGGAGGGAGATTTCTGCAGCATATTTGGCAAGTACAGAATCACAATATATATAAAATAATATGCAAAGTATTTGGAGGGAAGGTTCAGAATGGCAAAGATGTTTGTATTACAAAATATGTGAGCAGACTGTAGTTCCTCTTTAAAGCCTGTAGTTTTCATACTCCCCTGACTGTTATTTGAGGCTGCAGGACCCCGGACCCTCTGTCTGGACAGTGCTGATTGGCCCTGTGCCGGTCACATGCATCCTCCCAACAAAGAAAAAAACTCTCTAGCAATACACACCAAATTGAGCATGTGCAGCTTGCTCCCAAGGCTCTGTACTATCAGGAGATGGATTGGATTGGGGACAATGGAAGAAGGGGAGAATCAGAAAAGACAGGACCAAACAGCCTTTATACACACTGCGGAGAATTAACCCCTTAGGTTCCACAGTGAGTATAACAAGAATGCTTTACTGCATATACAGACTGATTTTACTGTTGTGAGTTTAGTAATACTTTTTAACAAACCTTGGCCAATGGCTTATAACCATATCCACTCTGAATTCTAAGTTCAAGCACGTCAATGCACAAAGGAAACGTGTGTTGATGCATGACCGTTTACCCCCTTAAAGCTACAAAAAAACACCCCTCTATGCACACATAGATCTAAATAGGCCCTCACTGTTCAGCCACAGGCAGGGGTGTGTCCTAGACCAGGGAGAAATATTTAGCGGAAGCATAGTCTGTAGAGAGGTATTAGGGAGTGCAGCAGGACCTGGCTATACTGTCTCAAGTCTGTTCAGAATTACAATTCCCATGGAAAGTATAACTGTTCATTTATATGCATTTTAAATACGTTGCCTGGTGTGACAGACCTAGCCGGGACACAGGCTTTTTGAGAGGACTGAATGCGAGCTTCTTGTCGACTGATTATGTCCCCTGGATTTTAAGGGGCACAGGGTGAATGAGAACCCCACTATAATCTGTGCTAGTCAGATTCAATGCTGTATATATGTATATATAATGTGTGTTGCCTCATGCTTTTGGGACACAAACTGTTAGATGCTAATGTCATGAACTCCAGCCACCTGTCTGTTGTGTAAATGAGTCTAGTCTGGCTTGTAGGATTATTCACACATTGTTGTTTGTGCTAATTAACCCTATGTTTATGTTTATGGTGATGTTTATTGAATTGTTAGTGAGCTAGGAGCCGAAAAGTCTTATCCCTCAGTCAACTAGTCTGAGTGTTGATTTAGATAATTAGCTCATGCTAATTAGGTTAGGTTTTAGTCTTCTATTGTATTATAAATACTTGGCATTTTGGTTCTAATAAAGGAGTCCATGTTGAGAGGCTAAGCGAGTGTCGCCCTGCTTTGTGCTTGTGAGCAGTTGGAATATCTGATCTCTATATTCAGACTTAGGAAGCGGTATACTGACGGAAGCACTCAATCGGAGTGTGGGATCGGTTCCGTCACACCTGGAATTCAGCTTTACTCCCCATGGCTGATGGTGTCCTCATTTTTTGAAGGCCCTGAATCTCCGCATGTACAAATGTAGGCTGTTACTAGGGTTGCCACCTGTCCGGGATTCACCTGGACTAGGGCTGCCACCTGTCCGGGTTACAAACGGACAGTTCGGGTTTGGAATCATGCTTCCGGGTATCAGACTGCTTGAAACCCAGACACAATACTCAGACTGGGCTATTGCTTACCAGCAGGGTTGCTGGCTGCAGTTGTCTAAACTGAGTGTCTGTTACACTCTCTCATTCTGCCCAAAGCCAGCACTAACAATTCCCCCTCTCCACACACACTGATAGGAGAGGAGAGAGGGCTCGATCTGCACCTCTTCCTGCTGCCCCTAACCCTCTGTGTCTGCCCACACTCCAATCTCCAGTGCTGTGCCTCAGAGGAAAGTGCGGGCTGGAAATTTGAAGTCCAGCAGCCTCAGATACATCTGCATGAGAGGCGCTGACTGCCAAGGGGTGAGTGAACTTGCCATCCATCCCTGTCTGTGACTGAAGTCTCCCCCCCCCTTCTCTCTCCTGCCTCTGAGTACACTAAGGTAAATCAGGGTTTTCAGTCCTCGGAGTTCCCCTTTACACCAGGGGCCACAGTGTTCCCCCTTACATGAGAGTCCTCACCATACATCAGAGTACTCAGTGTTCCCCCTTAGATCAGGGTTCCCAGAGCATACCTTATGTTCGAGTCCCCAGAGTTCTCCCTTACATCAGAGTCTGCAGAGTCCCCCCTTACAGTGAAAGGGAACTCTGTGAGTTCAGATGTAAAAGGGGAACTCTGTGGACTTTGATGTAACGGGGGAACTCTTGTTGTTAACTTCATATGATTCTTTTTTTATTTTTTATTTTTTAACAGATAAGTTTATTCATTTTGAATAAGACAAAAAAACAACAAAAACAGTGGTACACTAGAAATGTTATTTATTAGCAAAATATATGTGGCAACCCTAACCCGGACAGTTCGGGTTTGAATCATGTGTCCAGGTTTCAGCCCACCTTAAACCCAGACACATTATTCAGACTGGACTCTGGCTTCCCAGCAGGCTTGCTGTCTAAGCCGAGAGTGTAATGTGTTGTCAGTGTTCACCCTTAAATCAGGGTTCCCAGAGCATCCCTTAGGTCAGAGTCCCCAGAGTTCTCCCTTACATCAGAGTCTGCAGAGTCCCCCCCTTGCAGTGAAAGGGAGCTCTGCAAGTTCAGATGTAAAAGGGGAACTCTGTGGATTCAGGTTTAAAAGAGGAACTCTGTGGACTCTGAAGTAAGAGGGGACTCTTGTGATTAACTTCATATGATTATAAATATTATTTAATGACAAAACATATGTACTGCATAGTTTATACTGTAAAAAAAAGAAAAATAATAAAAAAATAAAATAAAATAATTGCTGTGCACCATTAAAGTGTTCGGGTTTGACTTAAAAAAAAAGGTGGCGAATCTGCTCACAGTGGATGGCACACATCTGCAGCATTTGCTGGACAGAATGATCAGATTTGTGAATAATTTCACCTGGTGCAGTGACCTTAGACAAGAGCAGAAGATAAGAAGTGCCTGACTTTGTTTATGACATGCTGTGCTGATCTCCAGCAGAGTGGTGGAATAGCTGAGCACAAAATCGCTGTGACCGCATAGCCTATTACTCAGCACTATTATCAGATGAACACTACATGAGCCGGTCTCAGGTCGCTCCACATACAGAAAAATTGCTCTAAATAGAAAACCTGAAGCTGTTGTGACTTCTGGGCAAAAAAAATAAAATAAAATAAATCATAATGGCCCTACATTATGGAGGGTTTTCAGTTCAGTTATGCCTTCATTTATACATCAAGCTTGTTATATTAGTCTTGAGGTCAAACAGAAAGCAAAGTCGTGAGCAATGACTATTTTAGTTTTCATAGTCCAAAAACTCAAATAATGTGCTATAAAAAAAAATTGCATTAAAATCTCTCTGAAACATTTTCTTGAAGCGTAAAAAAAAAAAAACAAAAAAAAAAACATTCCTCTCTGGGTGATTTATGTACATTGCATGTATTTCAACACATTTTGTTGCAGATTCCTACCTTTTGTTATTCTGAAAAAATATACGTTTGCTTGTTTGGGTTTATGTGCAAAATGAATGTGAATGGGAGTGACTTTATAATTATTAATCAGCTGCTGCACTTGCAGGATTCTAATGAAGAAAGTGACAGGGTCTGAATGCCTTTAGATGTAATTTCCCTTTGGGAGTAGCTCACCAAAAATGACATGTTTGTTGCAGGGAATACCCAAAATCTGACACAGGCAGGAAATTACATTTCTGGGTGGGGGGGTTCTGTATACTATCTGTGTACAGAACACCTCCAGGTTGCCATATTGCATTTTACAGAAAATTACAGAGCTGCAGATTGAAAAGGATAGGTCATTTTAATAACATTCAATTGCAATATGACTTGTAATTGTGTATGCAATATTTTATTTTTATTTATTTGCTATTTTTCCCTATAAAAAGGAAGTTACCCTTTAAAGGAGAAGTATGGCCAAAGCTCTTCTGGTCATACTTCCCCTGTGGGTAACAGGAGTGCACTTCATTCTGTACTCCTTTGACCCAGATTCAGCTGATAGTGGGCTAAAGTCTGCTGATGGCTGATGTAACAGAGCCGGTCCAGACTCTGCAGGGATCCCAGCAATAATGATGGGATCCACTCAGATGCCTGACCTGCAGCTGGCAATACACACCCCTGAGATCCTGAGCCTGCTGCTCCCAGCCCCCCCCCCCCCCCCCCCGTCCAGTTATGGACAGTCACCACTCTGTGCTCAGAGTGAAAGTGAGAACTGAGCGATCACTTATCTTTTATCGCTCAGTTGTCAGTGTAGACCTGGCGGGAGACCGCTACAGGGCCATTCTTTATTTTTTAATTGCCAGCAATTAACTTTTTTTTTTTTCAAAAAGCTTGCAGCTGGGAATTGAACTTTACATTTTCTTTACATATGTCAGTTTTTCTGCAGCAGGTTCTATACATGGTACAGATGTGCCACTTTATAGGCAGACTAAGGGGACCCCCAACCCCCCCCCCCCCCCCCCGGCACTATTTTTCAAGGAATTTTTCATTTTTATTGTTTCATCTTAAGCATCATTAAAATCACTGCTCCTTTAAAAACAATCTTCTAAAAAAATGTTTTTGAATGTCCCCCAGGGCCCCCATACCCTTTTTATGGCCAATAACTTGCAAGCCTTTAAATGAGGACTTTTGATTTTTCAAGTTCGGGTCCCATAGACTTTAATAGGGTTCTCGGTTGGTCCCTGAACTTTTCCAATGCTCAGGAGTTCCACTGCGAACCAAACCTGGGTTTTCGGCCCAACACTAATTCCCTCCTCATTTCGCCCTCATTTGATCTGATCTATATAGTACTATATAAAATGCACTATTTAACTTTTATCTTATTCAAAAAGATTTTCCCAGTGCTAAATCTTTCATCCAAATTCTGAATTGCTGCAACTGTAAATTCCAAAAGCCAGTATAAAGGAATAGTAGTGGTAAAAGAAAGAAAAAAGTACTTAAGGGTTTAACTATTCTTTTGTATAATTCTGCCTTAAAGGGGACGTGGCAGGGGTGTGTATCCTATGCCAACATACATTTGTTAATAGGTGTCTCTCAATCCTATATCAAATAGTTGGGAGGTGTTTTCTGGTGTCCTTTTGGGCTCCAAAACCAGAGATTAAACCTTCACTAGAATAAAAAAAAAAGAAGAATAAGAAGAAGAAGTATGGCCCCTCTACCAAACTATATCAGTCTGCAGGCTCCCTTTTATAGTACTACCAGTTCATATGTACTTCAGCACTAAATTGGTAGAAAGAGGCTTCAAAAAATGGTACCTCCTCAACACATATGGTGTCATTCAACCCAGAAGACTGAGGACATCTAGTGGCACAAAAAGATTACAGTGGGGGACTTTGTCAGAGAGGAGATGAGCATTGAAGCCAGAGCTGTTTTTTTTTTTTTTTATCTGCTGGGAGACATTTTTTAAAAGGAACTTGGAGCTGGTCTTTAAATAAGGAAAAGTTTACAATGTTATAACATGTCAATTATATATTCTTTATCCCATACAAGTTTATTGTAAAACCCACTCTATAGTGTTGATCCAGAGTTTGGCTGTCTCATAGACATGGAATTGGAAGCTTGAATTATGGGTAATTTCACAGCTGTACTTATTATGTTACCATTAGTTAAAGTAGGGCTAAAGCCAAATTTAATTTTCTAGTTTTGGACTGGGCAGGGAAGTGTTAAAGTGGAACTTAAGTTCCCCTGTAATTTTAATTGAGCAGACAGGCTTTTTATTGAAGAAGAGACATGCAATGTCCTCTCTGCAATAATCTACACCTACCTGTTTGATCACAGCGAAACCTAGAATGTAAGCTGAGCTGTTCATGCACCAGAAGGACTTGCTCCTGCGCATGCGCAACAGTGACGTCATCCCACGCTAAGGAAGAGGCTCAAAAACCAGTGCAAAGGAGAAGATGCTGGAACCAGAGGGACTGCTAGAGAGGTGAGTATCTCTGCCTCTAGTTCTGCTTTAAGCCTGCTATACACAGCTTGAATTTAGAGCCATGGGTGGCCTCGTTGGCACTTGTAGCAGCTACACTCTTCCCACCAACTCCTTTGCTGAATTAACTCTTTGTAGTAGCGTTTCATTTCTTACCCTTCACCCTGTGTGTGCTTTACAGGCCTTGTACTTCTAGATATGCCATGCAACTCCATGCACCCCTTTGAATAACTTCAGACCAGGCAAGAATCAGTGGAACAGATTTTACTAAACAGTCCAAAGAATATAGTCCAACAATGCGATGCAGTTCATTGCTGACTAACTAGACCCAGGCTGCCCAGTACATACCTTACCAGAAATGAAAGTCCTTGAGAGGTAGAGTCCTTGCTAGGAAGGTTTCTTCTTTAGTTCAGGTATTGAAGGTGGCCACATCCTAAAACTTGGCCTCCCAATTCTTCCCATGCAAGCTGCTGGCCCCTGAGCAGAGCCACCTCCCTTTTTATATACAGCACAGGATGGTGGACAGAGCCCAGAAAATGCCAGGGAAAATGCAGAGACTGGCTTAACCCCTTCCCTACTAGGCAGCCTGAACAACTAACGAGTCTCTGATGATGCTATACAGTGAAATGCATTGAGGTAGGGTCACTGCTCATTTGCCTTGGACCACAAGTGATGTCAAATACGGGTGGAGTGGAACGCACACCGAGGCTCAGTAAGAGAGACAGCGGTGCGAGAGGACAAATTGGACAGATCTTTGGGCACCTTATGTGTGCAAACAAGCGGGTCCAACTGGTGCCGGTTTGGGTACTTCTTAATGTAAGCGCAATTGTATGTGGGACAAGTTTTTAATGAATAAATAGTTTTCATTATTTAAACAGTGTTGCACAATCATCCTGTCATCTCTTTTCTTGGATACTCTGGCTTATGCATTTATGCATTTATGGAAGAGTACGGAGGCTGAAGGAAACTATGATGATTTAAGTAGAAGAAGGTATCCATTTTTTCTGATCACATCAATATCAAGGCGTTTGCTGGTCCTTTTGACCATAGCGCTCTGGTGAGTGTATTCACAGAGGCACTTGAGGTGGAGGACATACAGGGGGTTATTTACGAAAGGCAAATCCACTTTGCACTACAAGTGCACTTGAAATTGCACTGAAAGTGCACTTGGAAGTGCAGTCGCTGTAAATCTAAGGGGTAGATCTGAAATGAGTGGAAGCTCTGCTTATTTTATGATCCAATCATGTGCAAGCTAAAATGCTGTTTTCATATTCCTTGCCTGTCCCCCTTGGATCTACAACGACTGCACTTTCAAGTGCAATTTCAAGTGCACTTTGCACTTGTAGTGCAAAGTTGATTTGCCTTTAGTAAATAACCCCTGTTGAGTTTTATCCAGGATCACTCCAAAAAATATCACGGTGGATGGGACCATATACCTAGCTGAAAAAGCCTGGACTAGATTGAAGAATTCACATAAACTTTCATATTGATTTTTTTGATGGCACAGCTTTTTTTTTCCCGTCTCGTTTGACACATTTTATATGTTATGATATATGTGAAAAGCTTATGTATTGTTTTCATCTGCGTTCCTTTTTTATTTTTGGGGTATAAAATAGATTGTCACATATATATACCAATTTGAGGTATTGAGTGGGATAGCGCCTACTTTACAAGTTTTTTGCAATATTTTTAGATATATGGTTGATGCCATTTATGTGTTTATTTAGCTTCCGTTTACATGATTACTGTCATAAATAAACTTTATCTGGATTGCCAACCATACTTTGACCCTTGAGCAAAACCCTTCCCTATTTTATCCAAAACTAAAAAAACTGGTTTTGGCCGTTCTTCAAAGTTTTTCAATCTTTAGGAAACACTGATCTGTTACAGTGTTCTGTAACAAATGGAATAAAGATAATAAAAAATATAAAAATGAATGAATCCATCACTCTGTCTGCCTCCTCGTTTTGTGCTGAAGCCAAAGCCAAGCAAGAGAAACAATACAAATAGCATCTAATACAATTATTACTGTAAGATCATCTTTCTTGATTTCTTGATTAGAAGCACAGTGTGCCACATTAGCCACCATCAGAGCTGTGTGCATGGTCTGTTTTCATGTCTTTCTGCTCACACTGGTCTACATCAGTCTCTGCGGGTGAAAGCAGGCCAGGGATTAGGCCACTTGGGAATGTCACAGTGACATTTGCGGAGGGTGTTGGATGAGGGAGATGGGGTGTTGGAAGACACAGCCTTGAGACAGGGTGAACGGGGAGGAATGAAATTCTCCAGGCTGCTGGGGAATTCCTGGCTGTCACTGGTTAGGTGAGCCTGCCTATCCAACATCACTATAACCGAAGGTAACGGTGTGTGAATTCCCTGCAGGGTCTCTTTATCTCCACCATACTGAGACTGAGGTTAATTAGAACATGGAAATTATATTACAGTCATAATGATAGGAAGAAAAAAATATGCTTCATTTGTGATTTGTTCTGTGAGAAAAGGGAACTGAAGTGCAAGAAGGAAAGTAAATTACTATTCTTAATACACAACCTCTCAATATTTCAGATAGAGGAGCACATTTTAACAGAGGTCTCCATAATTAGAGTTTGATGAATCTTAGTTGCTAGGTCACCATTTGTCTTGAGGATTGAGGCCTGTCTGATGGGTAAGTGTCCATACTTCTCACGTTCTGACATTCAGGTTAGTTTAGCATACCTCCCAACTTTCTGAGATGGGAATGAGGGACACCTATCAGCAAAAGTATGCAGGCATAGGACATACCCCTTGCTACATCCCCTTAAAGGAGAATTGTACAAAAAACAACAACATTGATTCATTTTTTTTTAACCACTACTATTCCTTTATATTGGCTTTTGGAATTTACAAATGCAGCAATTTAAAAATCAGGTGAAAGGTTTAGCGCTGGAAAACACTTTTTTGATACACATTTTATAGACAACTATATAGATCAGACCCAAATGAGGGGCAAATGAGGAGGAATGAGGGACAGAGGGACATTGCTCCAAATCAGGGACAGTCCCTCGAAATCAGGGACAGTTGGGAGCTATGGATTAGCAATGAGCCACTATAAACCTTACTTAAAGTTCCAGTCTTACCTTAAGTCTAAGGCTGTGTGGGTTTCCCGTATCCAATTCGTATGAAGGCAAGTGTGACCGGCTCTCAATGGAGCTGGTTCACACATGTCCAAGGTGGCTGCAGTCCAGATTGAAAAAGGGTCAGGTGCGTCTTTAGGTCTGGTTCAGCTGCGAATTCAGGTTAAAATTTGGACCTGAGTCACACCTGAACCAGTGTACAACAACGCACCGGACCCCAGGCAGGAACCCACAGCCACACATGTGTGAACCCAGCCCTGCACAGTTGTACAGTCCCCTCTAGTGAAATTGCTTACACTGATTTCACTACAGGCAGTTAGCTTTCCACAGTGTGCATTAAAAGCAGCAAATCAGATAATGCCCACCTCTTTTTCTAGCTGTTTATCATCATCTATCCCATGGGTGCTCAACCTGTGGCCCCCCAGCTGTTGCAGAACTTCAAGTCCCATGACGCATTGCAAGGCTGATAGGTATAAGCATGATTCCCAAAGGCAACAGCTGGAGGGCCACAGGTTGAGCAGCCATGAATTCTAGCCCTTTCCTTCCTAACTGTCCCTGGCCCACCCATTTTATTCATTGGAGTTCAGATCTTTCAATCATCATGGAGGCTCAGCATCACAATTGCGCATTAGCTATGGTGGTATGTATGCAAATGGGCCTAGATTTACCCACTTCCCCAGACTAATATGTAGGCAAGGCCAATAAAAATGTGGGCATAATGTTTCATTCCTGAGTACCACCAATGGGTCTCTTTCACTAATTTACTTTAGTGTTGGTCAGAGGGAGCCTAATAGCATACATTCATCAGCACATGTACATTGACTTGTCCGACACTCCACCTCACATTCTTCCCAGCTGAGTCAGGTAAAAGTTGCTAGAATTGGCCATTACTTTCACAACTTCAAGGCAGACAATTTCAGGGCATACATCTTTTTCCTAATTCTGATAGTGGTTGTTGGCAATTTCCCAGGTCAGCATTTTATGTCATGTTCCCACCTCCCTACTATGCAGGGCACTAGGACCTCTCCAGGTATTCCTCAGTCAGGGAATACCAAGCACTGGAAGCTCTATATCTCTGCAGAAAGGGACCTATCAAAATCCGTGGGTGCTAGCTCTCAATCCTGTCCACTAGACTCTCTGCCCAAACTATTTCTACTCTCTAAGGCTGGCCATAGATTATGCTTTTTTTCTACTTCAACCATGGGTTGATGGAGGGATTCCTCTTAATGTGCTAATGTATTCTGACAGTGAGAGGTTTCCACACCATCAGAATACAATTATCACTATATCCACCAATAGTGATCATACAAAAGAAAAGGACACTGAATTCACTGAATTCAATGGATAGATCGACTTCAGTAAACCAGCCTACCCATAGATGTATTGAATATTGGCTGGTTTCTGCTTAAAATGATTTTCAGTTTCTCGGTGAACCCCTGCCAAAATGGATTTTTCCTACAGCTCATAAAAATATTAGCATGATCAAGAAATGTAGAAAGTTTTAAATAAAATAATACCTAATTTGGCGCACCTAGCATATTTGACACCCAGGGCCAATCATTTTCCTATAAACTCCCTACTAAATTAATTTCAGTAATATTCTTGAAATAAATAACAACTGCAGAAAAGAAAGACAGACAGTAAAAATTGTGGTGACTTCTTACCTTAAGGGTTGGTGTCGAAGTCACCCCTTGCATTAGTGGTTAGTGAAAAATTGCTCCTGGAGCTGGTGGTCCGTGTAGCTGAAACATCAATCCACTATTTCTTTCTTTTCTTTTGTTTAAAAAAGTAAAAATCTGTATTTTTTTATATCTGTATGTATGTACATGTGTGTGTATGTCTATATATATATATATATATATATATATATATATATATATATATATATTAGCAAAGGCCCTAGAAAATAAAGTGGTGGCCGTTGCAATTTTTTGTATGTCACATGATATTTGCGCAGTAGTCTTTCAAACACAATTTTGGAAACAATACACTTTTAATGAATTTGAATGTAAAAAAACACAGTATAAAACCAAATTTTATTGTTAAGATATAAAAGATGATGTTACGGCGAGTAAATAGATATCTAAGATGTAATGGTTTAAAATTGGGCTTGCTCGTGGAATGACGACAAACTACGATAGTATGAGTTCTCTTCTGTGCGCAAGCGCCAAGGGACAGGATATTTAAAAAGAAAAGTATTATTGTTTATTTTTTTATTTTAACACGGTCCCCTTATTTTTTTTTCATCATTTTTATTCCTAGAAGTGTATCCCATGTGATAGAAATAAGGAATGACATGTCCTCTTGATGGAGACATCTGGGGTCTATAAGACCCGAATGTCTCTCCTCTACCCTGGAAAGCATAAAAACATTGATCTCATGCTTTCAAAAAAAAACAAAAAAGGCAGTGTTAACATCTGCCCTAACTGGAAGTTATGTAATGCCATTGCTTCCAGTCTCATAGACTATAGCAATGGCCAAAGACCGGAAGGTCTTTGATCATCAAGCTGCACCAGGAGAGCTAGATATATAGATAGATAGATAGATAGATAGATAGATAGATAGATAGATAGATAGATAGATAGATAGATAGATAGATAGATAGATAGATAGATAGGAGGGCATCTAGTAGCTAAATTGGAAATTGCACTAACACTTTTTGGCACCTACCCATTGAGGCATTTTAATATTTGCACTTGTATCAGGGCCGCAGGCTCTTGACAGGAATACTAAGGCAGGTTGCTGTAATGGTTTCAGGAAGCCTGGCGGGCCCCTTTCACCAGCTATGATCTGCCAGCATGGCATACCAAAACACAGGGACCCAGTGATGACATTACTGGGTCTAAAATAAGGTCTGTAATGAAAAAGGGCATTTTTTATATAAACATTTAATTAGCATGTTAATGAGGAGCCAGGAAGACAAAACAGGTAAATACAAAAACAAAATACACATAAAGGATCTGTCTTATCTGCCTGGAGGCATGGGGCAGCCTAGATGCACTAGACTGTTTTAAGACTGAAAGGAAGACATTGCTTTAAAAGCTGGATGAAGATCTTGAAGGCCATCCTTTATGCAAGTGATGGAGTTCTGCTTTCAGCTATTCTTTGCAAGGGTTGCAAGACGTGATGACATACGATAAATAGTTTCCTGACACCCAACCTCAGTTTTTGCTCCTGGCAATTTAGGTGTTTAGAATGATCGCCTACTCCAAGGCTGCCCTAATGCTGGATCTTTACATGTTCAATGCCTGAATCCTCTTCGCCAAGATCATACAGCGTCAAGGTCATAATGCCAAGAAAATCTCATCCGGTTAACATCTGCTTCTAAGCCACCGCTGACAAAATTGTTTTCCATCTTACTGTTTTATTTCAGCTGTTTATCAATAATGTTATATGCTTATCAGTCAAGACAGCCAGTTAAGCAATGTGAGAGAAAATGCACGGTATAGTGTTTGTACAGTGTAGTATGTTAATGGTAGATTTAAAAAGATTTTACGTTAATTTAATTGCAAAAGTTGTTTTTAAATCTTAATAAATCTGCAGCAAGAATACCTGGTGATCCTACCATGAAGGTCTTTGTGCAGCCACTTCCAGTTATGGGTTAACAACTGTCTTTCACGTAGGCTCCGGCATTGTCACCCTGACATACTCTACCCTGACTATAAGCAGCCATGCTGGCACACATTGCTTAGGCATTATCACTATCAGGTCATTGACTTATCAGGAAAACATTTAGATCATTTTAGATGCTTTTGTTGTACTGACACCCCAACCCAGTCCCACTTCCAATTTTATATTCACGTCACTGATCTATGCTTGAAATCTCCATAGGATTATATTAAGTGTGCAAGACATAAGTATAAGTGCCCCCAAGGGGCACTTATATTTTAGAGTAGAATTAAACCCAGCTGACAGATTTTTATGACAGAAGTCACCCTATTGGTCTTGCAGCCCAGTGTACATTTATGGCAACGCTCTGTGCCATGATGATGTAAAAAATGGAAAGGTGTAGTGAGCGCTGTTGCCCACACAATGCTTAAACTCCAACTTATATGCTCACAATAGGAAAAATCACCAAATGGCAACTAAAACAATGCAGAATAAAATACAACAACAATGGCTTAAATAAAGTCCATGTAACGTGTGGGAATATAGCAGCTTTAGAAGGCAGTCCCGTTGAAGCATAAGAAGCAATCTTCTGAGAGTACTGTAGGTAAAACAAAAAGCGCAGTAAGTGCAGTAAATCTGGATATTTTAATAGTAGGCTACAAGCAGGGTACTCACAAGGGTACAAGCATGATCAGCATGTAGGCATATGATGGCAGGTGTCCATGAGATGGCTAGCAATCTCACCTTCTCTATTTGTCCTGTTTACCGTTACAGATTTTGAGTTTTTTGCAGCTTTTTACAAGCGTTTTTAAAACATTTTAGTAGTGTATTACAAGCGTTTTACAGCTTTAGGTGTTTTTGTTTAGCCAATAGAAAGCTCTATGAGGAGGAGAGGGAGAGAAAATTAGGTTTGGGGAGGTGCTATTTGAGCAGAAAACGCTTGTAAAACGCTTGAAAACGCTCAAGTCAGGTGTTTCTATTGAAGTCTATGGGGACAAAAATGCTTGTAATCTGTCAAAAAGAAGCTCATGTACTTGTTTGAGCTTCTGTTGATTTGCTTCAGTCGACAGAATGCTCAGATGTGAACAGGGGCCATTATTTTTTTTTTTGGATTTGGCTTGATGAGCGTTTCAGAGCTATGAGCTTCAAGCAGAAAATCACTCAGGTGTGACCGGGGCCTAACAGAACAGAAATCTTTCAATGGGGACACTAGTTCTAGTAACCCTGGTGACACACCAGGATTCCTTCACGTCGGAGGAATGTCCTCTCTGTTTTCACTATGGGACAGGAAGTGAAGGGAAATCTACCCAATGGGATACAAAAATGGGCGCTAGTGTTAAGCAGTCCATAGATGATTCGATTTTCTTTCCATGAAGGAAAGAAAATGTCTCGATTCCCCCATCAACACAGTCAGTGTGTCCCATGCCTTCTGCAGTGCTATTGGGGGTTATTTACTAAAGGCAAATCCACTTTGCACTGAAAGTGCACTTGGAAGTAAAGTCGCTGTAGATCCGAGGGGGATATGCAAGGAAAATAAAAAACAAAATTTTAGCTTGCACATGATTGGATGATAAAATCTGCAGAGCTTCCACTCATTTCAGATATACCCCTTAGGTTTAGAGGGACTGCACTTCCAAATGCACTTTCAGCCCACTTTTAAGTGCACTTGCAGTGCAAAGTGGATTTACCTTTCGTAAATAACCCCCATTGTGTTCTACCAGTGGGGGGGGGGGGGGGCAGATTACTGTTAGGGGGTAAAGCCACCGGCAGTAATTGCATGTCAAAATTTGACTAATTTCCAATCCATGTGTGGCCGGCTTTAGAGTCAGTTGGTTGAAGGAATCATGGGTCACTGGTACAATAGGTATTTGGCCTCAGAGTAATTGGGCGCCTGGTTTTAGCAAAATGATATGGATTCATTGTTGGTAATTTTTAGCGATCTTCTTCAGCAAACTTCACCGACATTAAATATCCTGTAATATTGAATGAAAAAGGTGTGTGCAAGGGAAAATGAAAAGGATGTTTACTTTATGTATGAATGATGAGAATAATTTACAGCAAGCAGCCTTTGTTAAGAATGAGCCATGGCAGTTGAATGCTTTATGCGTTTCTATCTGACACCGCTGGACAGAGCCATAATTTAATGTAGTTTGGGACGCAGTTAGTCCATGTCTGCTTTAACCTGAGTCTCCAATCTGGCGGTGCCAGTCCCTCTCGGCGGACCTGTTTGTCACCGATACTAATACGCTGTCACTGACGGAGCCAGGCTAGGGACTCTCGCAGTGTCCTCTCCGTGATTAACCTTGTCTATTATACCAATGAGGCTGGTGTCATAAAAATGATGCTTTGCTAGTGGATAACAGAGCAGCACGGTATTCAGTGCAGTCCCAGCTAATAATTATATCCCTGCCGTGAACCTCAGCAATAAAACACAGAGAAAAAGCGGTTGGGCGTAATTGATGAGATTATGCTCATGTGTAGCGCTCCACACTGCATGCGTGATGGTGCTTTATGCACCTACATTAATATTTGACGAATTCTGCATAAAGTATTGATGCTTTCTTATTCTTCACTTTATTTAAATATACAAAACGCTTTACGCTTGCATAAAATCCTGAGAAAACATATGATTTAATAAAAAGTGATAATGTGCGATGATGCTGGGGCAAATATATTGAATGTGTTATCCATAATTCATACATGCTTAATGGAAATCTATGATGTTCTTGGTCAATTTTAACTTAAAGTGAACCAGGACTCTTCTTAATAAATGCTCACTATACATGAGGGACTGTGATGAAATAGTACCAGCTTTCCCTCCCTCGCTTTCCTGATCCAGTGCCAGACCCACAAGAGATTCCATGCAACTTTACACAAGTATTTGAATAGTTGTATCTCTCTAAACAACATCATAAAGACTTTGATTTTTACCAAGAAAACTATTACGTGGACACCAAGGAATGCTATGAATAAAGTGGTTCTAAAGGCTGAAGGTTTTTTACCTGTGCTGTGCTACTCCCCCCACACAGCCCCTCCTAATACTCACCTAAGCCCCATTCTCGATCCAGCGATGTGCACAGGAGACTCAGCTGTTCCGGGTATCCCTCTCCTCATTGGATAAAACACAATCACAGCCAGTGAGCCAGTGAGAAGAGAGCGGGGAGGGCAGGCTGCTACTCTGTGTCTTATGGACATATAGAAAAGGGCTTGGGAGCGAGGCAGCAGCCGTACAAAGTACCAACTGGTGGCTCTCAAACTGATGTCATTTCTAAACATGTTGCCATAGCGGATTCAATAGGGGGACTTTAATTTACAGAATGCAAGCAGAGCAGAGTCTCCAATGACTACAAAAAAAATAACAGTTTTTGGTGAATGATCCATTTATCATTAAAACAGGGTGCAGGGACGTTTTTAAGGCAGGGCAAAAGGGGCAGCTGCCCTGCGCCCTGTCATTGTTGTTGGGCCCAAAGCAGCTGCCTCATACTTGCCAACTATCCTGGTTTAAATTCCCTCGTCCGTTGAGGTTTTAGTCCTGTGCTGTGTCCCAATATCTCTGTGAAGTGCTGCTACTAATGCAGCCCAGCTCTGCCCTATTGTTGTATAAAGATGACTCACCTGCAGACCCTGTGTTTACATGTAAATTACCAGCATGCATATGTAAATAGGGCCGGCCGATGGCATTGATATGTATATTATACCCCCCTGAGGTCATATCCACAGTAATCTCTAGCAATCAATCAACAAGCAGAAATCATGTGATGTAACCTCTAGCAACTAATCAGTGAGCCGTAATGGGTGCTGTAACCTCTAGCAACCAGTCAGTGAGCAGTAATGATACACTGTAACCTCTGGCAACCAATCGCAATGGCTGCCTGATCTCATTCAGTAAAATGATTTTGAGTCAAGCTGCTATTTATTGTATGTCTCGGAGAGAAAAACTGCATGGGGGGGGGGGGGGGGGGGGCAATAAAAGTTTTGCCCAGGGTCCAATTAATATTAAAGACGGCCCTGACAGGGTGCCATGTCCTAAATTATTACATCAACATATTTGTTTTGTGCAAAAAATGTAGCCACACGTTTCTGTTTATCCACAGCAGAATGATAATCAAGATGTTCCCATCATTTCATTTGTCTCTATCAAAATTACCTAGTTATCATACCAAAACGAACAAAGCCAGTGTAATCATTACCTAACATGCCCCGATCCACTCACATCATTTATCAAGTGTCAGAATTACAGCTAATAATACGCATGATGAAGGCGCATCACATCATTATTACAAGAAATCAGGAGATCTGATGAATATTTTGGCCTTAACTCTTCTCAACCATAATTATGCATCCGTGGGCTGCAATGAAAGATGGCGAATGTTATCCTTTTAGAGCTGACCTGACAGTTGGCTATTTCAGTCTCTGTTATGTATGCTAACAGCGTATGCGCTGATCTGACAGACATTTTGTCTCTTGTGTCAGCGCTCATATGCTTATGAGCCTTTTGATTTTATAGGATGTTCTACGAATAATTATCTTTATTATTTATGTTTTTGTCATTCAGTAGAAGACTGTGATTTAAGGGCCATTTTAACACAAATTGATTCTTCTTAGTAAAAAAGTTAAAAGTGTTACTAAACCCACAACAGTAAAATCAGTCTGTATATGCAGTAAAGCACGCATGTTCTACTCAATGTGGAACCTAAGGGGTTAATCATCTGCATTGTGTATAAAGGCTGTTTGGTCCTGTCTTCTATGACCCCCCCCCCCCCTTCTTCCACTGTCTCCAAAAAATAACCTGATATTTACAGAGCCAGGGGACAGGCTGCACATGCTCAGTTTGGTGTATATTACTACAGAATGTATTTATTTTTTCTTGGGAGAGTGATCAGCAAAGGGCCAATCTGCACTGTCCAGACATGCCCAGACAGAGGATTAGGGAAGAATGAAAACTCCTCCTACAAGCTTTTTTTAGGAACTGATACAAGTTACAATACTGCTATATACTGTACTGCTGATGAGAAAAGGTATTTTTCAGTTTATATTTACTAAAATAACTGCATTTCCATGTTCTGTGTACTGTGGGAGACCAGATATAGTAAATGCAGTTTCTGGGTTTAGTAACACGTTAGGTTGCTTCAATAATACAGTACAGGTTTACCTTTCAGGGATAAAGGTGTGGGCTTTAATTCGCTTGTATTCTCTCCTTGTCAGTACAGAGATGTCAGCCCAGTGTCATGCTGTAATGCCCTTTTTATAGGCTAAACTGTCCATTGTCTGATAACTGCCAGCCAATCAGGGCTAATGGAGGAAGCTAAAAGTGATAGTTGAGAAAACCTTTAGTAATACTCACATCACCTTTTTTAAAAACCCCTTAGCGCTGACCGTACGCACATATGCGGCCTCGGCTTTAAGGGGTTATACCGCGATGATGCATGCAGCTGTACCATTCTTTAGAGCGGGGCGGTCGGCTCTTCAGGGAGAACAACCGATGTAGCTAAAAGCTGCTCGGCTGTCATCCGAAGGAACGAGAGGGGACGGCTCCCCCACCTGCCGCCTTCCGCCACTCTTTCTGGGCCTTCCGTCCCACCAGGAGACACGATCCGGCACTTTGGCCAGCTAGAGTCAGACTGGAAGGAAGCTGGAAATGGCTTTGATACAGTCTCCTTTGTGTAAACAGAGAAGTGACGTCACAATGCCACTTCTGGTTTACTCGGCTGCCAATGGCACCATTTTAAAAAAAAATTACAGTATTCAGAATCGCTATTTTTGGTGATCTGAATACTTTGAAGTGCAAAGGAGAGATTTGGGGTCTTTTAGACCCCTGATCCCTCCATAAGGAGTACCTGTCACCATCTATTACTGTCACAAGTGATGGTTACATTCCTTCTGACAGCAATAAAAGTTTTTTTTTTGTTATTTTGTTTTTTTGTGACAATGTAAAATAAATAAATAAGAAATATATATATTTTTTTAAGTGCTCCCGTCCCCACGAGCTCGCACAGCAAAGAAAATGCACATGTAAGTTGCGCCTGCATATGTAAACGGTAATTAAATAACACATGTGAGGTATCGCCGCGATCGTCAGAACAAGAGCAATAATTCTAGCACTAGACCTCCTCTGTAACTCCAACCTGTTATTTTTTTTTATATATAGCGCCTCCTATCCAGATTTTTAGGTACCATAATTTGTCACCATTCCACAAGTGTGCACAATTTCAAAGCATGACATGTTAGGCATCTATTTACTCGGCGTAACATCATCATTTACATGATATAAAAACTTTACTTTAATGTTTTATTTCTTTTTTTATTAATGAAAGTGTATTTTTTTACCAAAAAATTGCGTTTGAAAGACTGCTGTGCAAATATAGTGTAACATAAAATATGCAACCGCCATTTTATTCTCTAGATTCTCTGCTAAAAATATATATATATATATATATATATGCACTGGACTAAAGCAGGAGACAATAAAACCTTACAGGCTAAAACTCATTTGGATTCTCTTACTCTGAAGGTGTGCATACAGATAATACATCAAAAATCATCTAATCTCTGATGCCACGTACACACGGTCGGAATTTTTACGATGAGAGCTTTTCAGCGTAAAATGCAACTGTGTGTATGCTCCGTCAGAATTTTGCTGGCCAAATTTCCACCAGCAAAAGATTTAGAGCAGGTTCTCAATTGTTCAGACGGAAAAGGTTTCTATCGGAAATTCCAATCGTGTGTATGCAATTCTGACACGCTACAGGCTATTGAACTTCCTTTTTCTAGTCCAGTCGTATGTGTTTTACATCACCACATTCTAGATGGTCTGAATTTGGTGTGACCGTGTGTATGCAAGACAGTTTGAGAGAAATCCTGTTATGGAATTCCGTCGGGAAAACCATCAGAGCTTTTTCCGACCAAAATTCTGATCGTGTGCATAAGGGTTAAGGCTACACTATTATAACAGTTCAATAATAGAGATTCATATTATTTCTTGTCAAATTTGTTTATTGAATTTTAACAAGAGATTCATATTATTTCATATGCCATTGGTGACCAGTTCTCTTTTATGTATGAGTTCACTTTCAGTAAAACAAAGCCCTTATGTTCTTGGAAGAATCACAAAGCAGTCACTGCAAATATTGATCTCGATTGCTGTTTTCTCTGTATTTGTGGAGCAGTACCTGCAGCGTCATCTCAAGAAGTCTCCATAGGCTCTAATCATATAGATCTGTACGTTAGAGACATATGCTGGCGGGCCCTGAGGAGGAAAGCGTATTAGTCGTTTTATAAAAGCACTGTACCAACAATGTTAAAGGTTAACATATGAGCTTGCCGATCTCCTCCTCCCAGGGTCCAAAATCCTGCAGCATCCCTGGAGTTGCAGAAGAGTTAAAAGCTTATAGTGTGCATTGAAAAATCAGGCACAGTTTGCATATATTCTTGTGAATATAAAATGAACAATGTGCTGATTTTTTACATTTGATTTATTCTTCATTAGTAAGACCTTTCTGCATTGTAAAAATAGCAAGATACGTGTTCCCCATAAGTATTGTATATGTAAGAGGTATGTCAACTGAATCATGAAAATGTATATAAGCGTTAGAATAGAAATATCATTTCAAAATTAATTTCTAATATTTATATATTTGCAGCTTTCAATAGGGGGAATCCCCCTTATTAAATAGCCAGCATGCATTCAGACATCGGGAGATCAACTGCATTGAGATGCAACCAAAAGATGGAACAAAAAAAAGATGTAAACAGTATTTTATTAAAAACATGGCAATCATTTATGAAACTGTACATTTTGTAAACTTTTGTCCATGTCTACTTTAAAGAGCAGTTACACCCAGACTATGCATATGTTTATATGTTGCCAATAAGAAATAAAAGCACTTTAAGATAAGCCGTACTCACCTCTGTAGATGCTGGCATAGTGCAAAAATTAACCGTCAAAATCTACAGATGCACTCAAATCACGGCTTCTCTCAAATACATTTCTAGGCAGCAGAAGTGTCACCTTCCTAATGTAATCAAACAGTAGGAGCTGTTGAAAACTACCTGAGACTTCAGACTTGCTATTGTATTCTCTGAGGATGAATTACTTCACAGTTCATGCATTTAAAGAGGTTGGGGATGGCTTGATGTAAAGAAGTCTAATGAGTAATGAAAATTTTTATTCTGGTCTATAGAGTCATGTTGAAATATTTGCACATTGAAATGCTGAATAATTGAATAGTAGTGTGGTTTGTGTATTTGTTCCAGGTCTTTGCACTAATCAAGCATTAAACATTTCCCCTGTGCAGGAGCTTCCTGTAATACAGGCTGGTCAATGCCGCTCTCGTTCCTTGTGCAGGGTGACTGGTCTTGTATCCACCCCTCTAGGCACCTCTTACAGGTGCCAGTGGGATCTGTTGGTTCACCCCCAAAGCTGGGCCCTCTGCACAGGCTATGCGCAGCACAATGATGATGTCATCATTATTTTTATAAAGTAATAACTGGGTTCAAAAGAGGAGTAAGAAGACCAGCACTCGTGCCACTTCCAAATGATTGATACATTCAAAATTTGCAAGAACCATTCCTGCTGATAGTGGACTTTACTGGTACCCACATCAGACAGAATCCAATTTATAAGCAAAATACATCTTTATTGACATGATATTAAAAAACAAAGCATATAATTAAAATCAATAATGTTACAATATACCGTATTTATCGACGTATAACACGCGCCGGCGTATAACACGCACCCCAAATTTAGGAGGGAATTTTAAGGAAAAAAACTTTTAGGTGGGAAGTTTAAGGGAAAAAAAAAACTTACATTTATATGCCCATCAGTGTCATCTGCAGCCTTGTCCACCATTGCAGCCTTGTCCACCATTGCAGTCTTATGCAGCCTTGTCCACCATCGCAGCCTTATGCAGCCTTGTCCACCAGTGCAGTCTTGTCCCCCATTGCAGCCTTATGCAGTCTTGTCCCCCATTGCAGCCTTATGCAGTCTTGTCCCCCATTGCAGTCTTGTCCCCCATTGCAGCCGTGTCTATTTTATTTTTTAAAAATGCCGCCGAGATACAGAGCCGGATGTGTATCTTGGCGGCGTGCGGTAGTTCTCGGCGGGCCTCCGGCCGCCTTCGGCTCTTCTCGGCCGCCTTCGGCCGTTCTTGGAAGCTTTCGGCCGCCGAGAAGAGCCGAAGGCGGCCGAAAGCTTCCGAGAACGGCCGAAGGCGGCTGAAAGCTGCCGAGACGCGCCGAAGGCGGGCAAAAGCTTCCGAGAACGGCCGAAGGTGGCCGAAAGCTTCCGAGAATGGCCGAAGGCGGCCGAAAGTCGCCTTGAAGAGCCGAAGGCGGCTGAAAGCCGCCTAGAGGTTTAGAATTTGGGGGGAACGGCATATAACACACACACCCACGATTTTCCCCTGCTTTTAAGGGGAAAAAAGTGCGTGTTATACGCCGATAAATGCGGTAATACATGGGTCCCTAATGGGACCACTATACAGACACATCCTACTATTACAATGGTGTACCAAACTACAGTGAATGGAAGTGTGTGTATTTCATCCACTGGTCAACACATTTCGCTCTTTGCACTGCTTCTTCAGGGTCAACTTGGGAAGTATTATATTCTGCTAAATACAATAAGAATCTGCATCAATACATTATATATATATATATATATATATATATATATATATATATATATACACTACCGTTCAAAAGTTTGGGGTCACCCAAACAATTTTGTGTTTTCCATGAAAAGTCACACTTATTCACCACCATACGTTGTGAAATGAATAGAAAATAGAGTCAAGACATTGACAAGGTTAGAAATAATGATTTGTATTTGAAATAACATTGTTTTTACATCAAACTTTGCTTTCGTCAAAGAATCCTCCTTTTGCAGCAATTACAGCATTGCACACCTTTGTCATTCTAGCTGTTAATTTATTGAGGTAAGCTGGAGAAATTGCACCCCACGCTTCTAGAAGCAGCTCCCACAAGTTGGATTGGTTGGATGGGCACTTCTGGCGTACCATACGGTCAAGCTGCTCCCACAACAGCTCAATGGGGTTCAGATCTGGTGACTGTGCTGGCCACTCCATTACCGATAGAATACCAGCTGCCTGCTTCTGCTGTAAATAGTTCTTGCACAATTTGGAGGTGTGTTTAGGGTCATTGTCCTGTTGTAGGATGAAATTGGCTCCAATCAAGCGCTGTCCACTGGGTATGGCATGGCGTTGCAAAATGGAGTGATAGCCTTCCTTATTCAGAATCCCTTTTACCCTGTACAAAGCTCCCACCTTACCAGCACCAAAGCAACCCCAGACCATCACATTACCTCCACCATGCATAACAGATGGCGTCAGGCATTCTTCCAGCATCTTTTCATTTGTTCTACGTCTCACAAACGTTCTTCTTTGTGATCCAAACACCTCAAACTTGGATTCATCTGTCCACAACACTTTTTTCCAGTCTTCCTCTGTCCAATGTCTGTGTTCTTTTGCCCATCTTAATCTTTTTCTTTTATTGGCCAGTCTCAGATATGGCTTTTTCTTTGCCACTCTGCCCTGAAGCCCAAAATCCCGCAGCCGCCTCTTCACTGTAGATGTTGACACTGGTGTTTTGCGGGTACTATTTAATGAAGATGCCAGTTGGGGACCTGTGAGGCGTCTGTTTCTCAAACTAGAGACTCTAATGTGCTCATCTTCTTGCTTAGGTGTGCAACGCGGCCTCCCACTTCTTTTTCTACTCTGGTTAGAGCCTGTTTGTGCTGTCCTCTGAAGGGAGTAGTACACACCGTTGTAGGAAATCTTCAATTTCTTTGCAATTTCTCGCATGGAATAGCCTTCATTTCTAAGAACAAGAATAGACTGTCGAGTTTCAGATGAAAGTTCTCTTTTTCTGGCCATTTTGAGCGTTTAATTGACCCCACAAATGTGATGCTCCAGAAACTCAATCTGCTCACAGAAAGGTCAGTTTTGTAGCTTCTGGAAGGAGCTAGACTGTTTTTAGATGTGTGAACATGATTACACAAGGGTTTGCTAATCATCAATTAGCCTTCTGAGCCAATGAGCAAACACATTGTACCATTAGAACACTGGAGTGATAGTTGCTGGAAATGGGCCTCTATACACCTATGTAGATATTGCACCAAAAACTAGACATTTGCAGTTAGAATAGTCATTTACCACATTAGCAATGTATAGAGTATATTTGTTTACAGTTAGGACTAGTTTAAAGTTAGCTTCATTGAAAAGTACAGTGCTTTTCCTTCAAAAATAAGGACATTTCAATGTGACCCCAAACTTTTGAACGGTAGTGTATATATATATATATATATACATATAAATACAAAAATACTTTTGTTAAAAAAGTGTTTTCATACTCTAATAATCAACCCATTCACGCTGAGCGTATGCAGATGTGCGTACTCAGCTTTCGGGGGTTATACCGGGATGATGCCTGCAGTTGCCGTTGTTTAGATCGGGCGATCGGCTTTCCGAGATAACAACCGATGCGGCTAAAAGCCAATCGGTTGTTATCCCAGAGGAGCGGGAGGGGACGTCCCCTTCTCCCGCCGCCCGTTCCAGGCCTCCCGGTGACACGGGAGGGCCGATCGACGATCCGCCACTTTCAGCAGCTAATGGCAGACTGTAATGAAGCCGGAAACGTAAATGATGAATAAATGAGTAAATGATGTAAACACGGAAGCGACGTTACTTCCTGTTTACTCGGCTGCCAATGGTGCCGGATTTTAAAAAACATACAGTATTCAGATACACTGTTTTCAGCAATCTGAATACTTTGAAGTGCAAAGGAGGGATTGAAGGTCTTTTAGACCCCCTATCCCTTCATAAAGAGTACCTGTTACCACCTATTACTGTCACAAGGGATGTTTACATTAATTGCGACAGCAATAAAAGTGATCACATTAAAAAAAAAACACAATTTTTATAATGTAAAAATAAATATAATAAATAAGAAAAAAAAATGTTCAAACTGCCCCATCACCACGATCTTGAGCAGCAAAGAAAACACATACGGAAGTCACACCCGCATATGTAAACGGTGTTCAAATCGCACATTTGAGGTATCGCCACGATCGCAAGAGTGAGAGCAATAATTCTACCATTAGACCTCCTCTGTAACCTCTAACCGTAAAAAAATTGAAAGCGTCGCCTATGGAGATTTTTAGGTACCAAAGTTTGTCGCCATTCCACGAGTGCGTGCAATTATAAAGTGTGACATGTTTGTTATCTATTTACTCGACGTAACATCATCTTTCACATTATACAAAAAAATTGGGATAACTATACTGTTTTGTTTTTCTTAAATTCACGAAAGTGTCCCTTTTCCCAAAAAATTGCATTTAAAACACTGCTGCATAAATACCGTGTGACATAAAATATTGCAACAATCGCCATTTTATTCTCTAGATTCTCTGCTAAAACATATATATATATATATATAAAATGTTTGGTGGTTTGGTAATTTTCTAGCAAAAAATAGGGATTTTAACTTGTAAACACCAAATGTAAGAAATAGGCTTAGTCATGAAAGGGATAAATTCTAATGTTCTAATAAATCATGGCCACTCACAAACAACATGACGCCAACAACAACGCCCAACATTCAGTGACATGTATGACTCTCTGCCATATTGTTTCTGAGTGGCCATGATTTATTAGAATATGAAAAATACATTTTTGACAAAAAATATTTTTGAATGTATAATGTAATGCTACGTATTTAGCAGACAATTATATTTCCCAAGTTGGTCCTGACAAAGCAATGCAAACAGCGAAACGCAGTGACCAGCGGATGAACTATACACACTTCCATTCTCTGTAGTTTGGTACACAATTGTAATAGTAGGAGGTGTCTGCATAGTCATCCCATTAGGGACACATGTATCATATTTTGACATTATTGATTTTAATGATATATTAACACGCTGTGCGTTATGTTTTTTAAAATGATGTCAATAAAGATGTCTTTTTTACAAATTGGATTCTGTCTCATGTGGGTACCAGTAAAGTTCACTATCAGCAGGACTAGTTCTTGCAAATTTTGTAATAGCTGGGTTCATAAAGAAGTGGAATATATTTAAATTTTAATATATTTAAATTTAAATTTTTTTGTGCCCATCCAACTACAGTCAAAACATTGGTATTTTATTTGGGATCGAGCAGGGAGGGGTTTTTATTGCTGCCATGTCCTTTTTGGGGGGGGTTCCCTTTAAGTTTTTGTGAGGACAGAAAATAAAGGAAAATTGGAGGCAAAGAAAAAAAATAATTTTTGTAGAGCAAGGAAAGATTAGAACTTATAGATAATACTTAATTGCTGTCAATGCCTTCATGTCCTGGTGACAACTACACACACACACACACACTTTACACCAATTTTGTTTACTTACATAACCGACACAGGAAGTAAAAGCGTTAAAAAACCTGACAGAAATTTTGTTTGTTCCCCACTCCATCCAAAATGTTTTTTTTTTTTTTATCCTTTCAAATACTATTTGTGTTTTACATATGAAAAATACCTTTCACGAATAACGATAGCTGGAAGTAAAAATGACATGACCTTTTAAACAGCGCAAAGCAAATCCGTACAAAGCTACAAAATAACCCCAGCCATCAACAGATTTAAATAATCCATGTTTACATTAGATATCAAAATTTGCATTGAAAGCAAAATAAAATTATATCGCTTCATCAGCAAACTAATATCCTCCCCAGGGGATATGATGGAGAGATATACACCCTACAAGAGCTGTTTATAATCGTCTCTCATTTCAGGGCCACTGTTCCGGCCCAGAGACCATTCATATCAGCACCAGGCCGCTTGTCACTTGCGGTTCTGTCCTGTGTGGCAGATCCTCGCAAAGTGAAAGTGCTTGGCGGGAACCAGTCTAAAGCGTTTTCATCTATTATTAATCACTCAGCACAGAAATGATAGGACTCTAGGGAGCTGGGGATATAAATATTTATGACCTTGTTAGCAAATGCTTTTTAAAGAGACAGCAGGAAGATGTGTTGTGTTTATATTCCATGTCACCGTGCATAGACTTTGTGTCATGTCACGGATCAAGAATATTGTGTAGTGCCGCCATTTATCGTTGGTGTCAAGAACTTTTGCGTCTACACGCGTGGCGGGAAAAGTTAATAGATATGTCAGGGGTTAGATTGCTAGGGAGAGCTTTTGTTATCAATGCTGCAGCTTTTGGCGACCTCAGAGATTATAGAACATGACATATGTGACATTATAGAAAAGGTTGATGGTGGGACATGAGACTCAAATTTTAACAATGCACGTTCAGTGCAGGACTGTGGCTAAAAAAGTTTAAAATATTTTTTTTTCCAATATTGACGAGATATGTGTTTTTTATGTCAAGACCAGAATTGCCTTTTATGACTCCTGTGCATTAATGTTAATGCATTATGTCTCTTTTTTGATACTGCAGTCATAATAAAGAAATACTACTTTTAAAAAAATCATTGTTGCTTGCCTTAATACCTCCTTTCTGCTAAGAAAACCCCCTGAGGGAATTTCTATTTAATTGAATGAATTGGGATGAGCAGCTTCAACAACTCACATCCATGTGTTACCTATTGGATTAAAAAAAAAAATTATTATACATATATACATATATATATATATATTATTATTATTATTATTATTATTATTATACAGGATTTATATAGCGCCAACAGTTTACGCAGCGCTTTACAACATTAGGGTAGACATTACAATACAATACAATACAATTCAAGACAGGGGGAATCAGAGGGCCCTGCTTGTTAGAGCTTACAATCTAGGATATATATATATATATATATATATATATATATATATATATATATATATATATATATATATATATATATATATATATATATATATATATATATATATATATATATATATACAGTATCTTACAAAAGTGAGTACACCCTCACATTTTTGTAAATATTTTATTACTATTTTTTCATGTGACAACACTGAAGAAATTATATTTTGCTACAAAAGTAAAGTAGTGAGTGTACAGCTTGTATAACAGTGGAAATGTGCTGTCCCCTCAAAATAACTCAACACACAGCCATTCATGTATAAACCGCTGGCAACAAAAGTGAGTACACCCCTAAGTTAAAAATGTCCAAATTGGGCCCAAAGTGTCAATATGTTGTGTGGCTACCAATGTTTTCCAGCACTGCCTTAACCCTCTTGAGCATGGAGTTCACCAGAGCTTCACAGGTTGCCACTGGAGTCCTCTTCCACTCCTCCGTGATGACATCACGGAGCTGGTGGATGTTAGAGACCTTGCGTTCCTTCACCTTCCATTTGAGGATACCAGACAGAGATGCTCAATAGGGTTTAGGTCTGGACATGCTTGGCCAGTCCATCACCTTTATCCTCAGCTTCTTTAACAAGGCAGTGGTCATCTTGGTGGCATGTTTGGGGTCGTTATCATATTATCCGAAGGGAGAGGATCATGCTCTGCTTCAGTATGTCATAGTGCATGTTGGCATTAATGGTTCCCTCAATGAACTGTAGCTCCCCAGTGCCGGCAGCACTCATGCAGCCCCAGACCATGCTTGGCTGTAGGCAAGACACACTTGTCTTTGTACTCCTCACCTGGTTGCGACTACACACGTTTGACACCATCTGAACCAAATACGTATCTTGGTCTCATCAGACCACAGGACACGGTTCCAGTAATCCATGTCCTTAGTCTGCTTGTCTTCAGAAAACTGTTTGCAGGCTTTCTTGTGCATCATCTTTGGAAGAGGCTTTCCTCTGGGATGACAGCCCCGCAGACCAATTTGATGCAGTGTGCGGCATATGGTCTGAGCACTGACAGGCTGGCCCCCACCCTTCAACCTCTGCAGCAATGCTGGTAGCATTCATATGTCTATTTCCCAAAGAGAAACTCTGGATATGACGCTGAGCACGTGCACTCAACTTCTTTGGTCGACCATGGCGAGGCTGAGTTCTGAGTGGAACCTGTCCTGTTAAACCGCTGTATGGTCTTGGCCACTGTGCTGCAGCTCAGTTTCAGGGTCTTGGCCTAGGCCATCTTTATGTAGAGCTACAATTCTTTTTTTCAGATCCTCTGAGTGTTCTTTGCCATGAGGTGCCATGTTAAACTTCCAGTGAGAACGATAACACCAAATTTAATACACCTGCTCCCCATTCACACCTGAGACCTTTTAACACTAAAGAGTCACATGACACCGGGGAGGGAAAATGGCTATTTGGGCCCAATTTGGAAATTTTCATGTTGCCAGCGGTTTAGACATTAATGGCTTAAATAGCTTTCTTTTGGTGGTATTTAATCACCACTGGGCTTTTTATTTTTTGCTAAACACACAAAAAAAGAAAAAGAAAAAAAAAAGAAATTATTAAAAAAAAAAAAAAAAATGTTTATTTCATATTTTGTTCTAAAACTTTGCAAACAGGTAATTTATTCTCCTTCACTGATGGGCACTGATAGTCGGCATTAATGGGCACAGATCAGGAGGCACGGATGAGGCTGCACTGATGGGTGGCATTGATAAATGGCACTGATAGGCACTGATAGGTTGCACTGGTGGGCACTGACAGGTGGCATAATGGGCACTGGTGGGCACTGATCAGGATGCACTGATGATGAGGCACTGATGGGCATTGATTGGCAGCACTGATGGGCACTGATAGGTGGCACTGGTGGGCATTGATTAGCAGTACTGATGGGCACAGATTTGCAGCACTGGAGGGCACTGATAAGCAGCACTGGTTGACACTTAAGGGATCAATATCCTTTTCTTCATGCTGACAGCGTTACTTGCATGTTCAGCTGTCATTGGCTGATAGCTGATCACGTGATAAAGGGCCTGCTGTCATTGGCCCTTTACCTTGCTATGTGATCAGCTGAGTCCAAAGAACTCAGTGATCACAGAGCAGACGTACATGGACCCCCTCCCGGTTTGTGCTGTAGCCATCTTTCAGCTATAGCGTGAACGTCAAGTGGTTAAGTTCAACAGAGCTACTGATATTTAGACATTGTTTTCACTGCTGATTTAAGCAGTATTACAACAAGAGGGTATTTTATTAGCACATGTTTAAAGTGAATCTCCAGTTTCCTTGAGAGGAAGGTAATTCTTCCAAATTAACTGTATTCAGATTGTGGGACATAGGTGACCTAAATGCTTAACTGCAGTAGATAAAATTCAAGTCACCAGCCTTGGTTTACTCCGTGGTGGGGATGTGTAAATCTCAGGACTGGATGAACAGAAATACAAATTCTTTTGGCAGGTAAAAAAGCTGCCTTTTATCTACAGTATTTCATATTTGCATTTAGCTCTTACCCTGGAGAAATCCACCAACTATAAAACTTTCAGTGCAGAAAACCCAAGTAAAAGAGATAGTACCCAGGAGCTCTGAATTATTATCTCAGAAGGATGACTTAAGCTAGACATACATGGATAGATTTTCTCTTGTTTAGCCCATGGGTTAAATGAGAGAAAATCAATTGATTCCCTCATTCACGCTAAACAGATGGATGGAGAAATCTCCAAAGCCAGTTATTGAATTTATCAACCACAGCACCCACAGCTGCTTGACTACAGTGTCCCTGACGAACAGTGAATAGGATGCAGTCAGTATTCAGACGATAATTTTCCACCTGAATCAGTCCATTTTTATATCAGCTTTTGATGTTTTTAAAGCTGTCTAGGGCCGGGGGCCTTTTCAGACTATATTGTTGTGGTAATGTACTTTTCTGCAGTGCATGGTAAAGCATGTTACATGTGTGGGGGTGATGCAGTGCCATTCATTTGAATGACGCCCCAACACAGCTTGTCGACAGACAGCCATTGCAGTGCAGAACACTGCCATGTCAGAACACCACAACTCACTTTATTGCATCACCGCGCTGCAATGCATGTTCATCGCATCACGCAGTGCATTGGGGTGTCATCAGGGGTCAAGTCCTGGGGACAAAAGTATGGGAACTCACCCAAGATCCTCCAACCCCCACCCCCCACCTCAAAAATAAAAAATGTGTGTATATCGCATTTACATCAGGGCCTGCAGAGTTCCCCCTTGCAGTGTAAGGGGGAATCCTGCAGACTCTGATGTAAAGGGGAATGCCGGGTACTCTGCCCCCTTCACTCTGCCCCCTAGTATTCTCTGTATCCTTCACCCCCCAGTAATGTCCTCTGTCCCCTTCACTCCCCCCCAGTAATGTCCTCTGTCCTCTTCACTCCCTCCCCCCGAAATGTCCTCTGCCCCCTTCACCTCCCCCCAGTAATGTCCTCTGTCCCCTTCACGCCCCCCCCAGAAATGTCCTCTGCCCCCTTCACCTCCCCCCCAGTAATGTCCTCTGCCCCCTTCACCCCACCCCACCCCCCCGCCCCAGTAATTTCCAGTTCCTGGAAGAGTGGGGGCTGGTAAGATCTCAACTGACCTGTCAGCCAGGTGGTGAGCTATCCGCAGTGTGGTGCTCTTCCTTCGTTGACCATGAGGTGGCAGCGGTGGCCCCGTAGAGCGGAGGATCGGTAGTAGTGGAGATGTGTGCAGGAATTGGGAAGGAGAGTGGAATGGGGCACACCTGTGACATTACACACCAGGCACATACCAGACATCAAACCTTCTACGAGGTTTGCCATTACACCGGGACACTCACGGCCGGTGTTTTGGACTCTGGAGTTGTAGTGTCCTCCTGCACTGCTCAGTTCTCTCCAGTCTCCACCCACCGCCACCAGGAACTTGAGCGTGGTCCTGACTACAACTCCCGGAATGTAGAGCAGCAAACTGCCCTCCCAGCTCAGCCCGCCCCTGTTCAAAGGCCAGTCGTGCTAAAGGGAACTGTGTTCCTGCTATGGAAAAAGTACAAGAACGCCGTTCCCATGTGGCGTTCCCATGCAGGACTCGAGCCCTGGGTGTCATTCAGAATGAATGGTGCCACATTGCACTTAATGTGCATTGACATATGTTTGTGGTAAGGCACACAGTAACGTGTACATTACCTCAATGACATAGTTTGAAAAGCAGTAAAATAGTTAAAGGAGATGTACAGCCAAATCTCATTTAGCTGTACATATGTGGATCACAGGAGTGCAGTTTGTTGCGCACTCCTATGACCCATTTTCAGCAGACAGTAGGCTGAAGCCTGCTGGCTGCTGATGTCACAGAGCTGATCCAGGCTAGGGCAAGATTGCGACAATATGGTCGGAATCCGTCCACAACTTTGGACTGGCACGTAGCTCAGTCTGTCAACTAGCTGCTGAGAGCCGGAGCCAGCTGCTCCTGCCCCCTTTACAGCCCAGCACTCCAGTGAGCGTGGGGGTGGGCAGAGCAGAGAGCTGATGAATGACATTCACCAGCTCTCTACTCACAGAGCTCTGAGAACCGAGCGATCAGTAGCATTTGATCGCTCGATTCTCAATCTTAGACCTGGGAAGGGGACAAATGCAGCATTGGACTGATTCTGCATCCACCTAGGCAAGTATGATTCTGGAAAAAAAAACCCGCACTTGTCTTTTAAATTCTTATCTGTGCAACTGCTACTATTGTATACATGCTGAAGTAGCAGTTACTGTTTTTCAGAAGGAAATTGAAGGTGAATCCATGCAGCTCACACTCAGTTGCTGTGTGTTTTCTTTTCCTCTTTCTCACCACTAGGGATGGACTTTATGTTCGAGTTCCTTTAGAAATGTCATTTTGCTGTCAGACTGTTCTAAGCACGGGAAACATGCGCCCCTTTACAGGCATACTATAGCCCCCCCCAGGTACAAAATTTAGAGGAATATTACACTTTTATTATTTCACTTTAAGCATTATTAAAATCACTGCTCCTGGAAAAACGTATGTTTTTAAAACTTTTTTTTGCATTCATGCATGTCCCCTGGGGCCCAAACACTTTTTAGGACAATACCATGCATATAAGCCTTTAAAATTAGTACCTTTGGTTATTCATGTTTGTGTCCCATAGACTTTAACGGTGTTTGCGTGTTTGAACACATTTTTTGCCTGTTTGCATGTTCTGGATGTGAACTGAACAGGGGGGTGTTTCGGCTCATCCCTACTCACCACAACTTTCTTTTAAGTTGCCTCCGGTGAGCAGGATGGACAATGAAATATCCACCCTTCCTTTACTTTTTTGCTGCTGGGTCCCAGAATTTCTCAGTTTTTGTGACACTTAAAGGCACTACCCAAACGATCAGCTTTATTCCATTTTCTCCATTAAAAAGGGGAAATCTTAAAATTTTCTAATATTAAAGTATTATATGTTACCCTTTATTCCCCTAGTCAGAAGCAGCAGTAAAGCCATTAGATTGCTTTTTTTAATGTTGTGCTCATAAAATAATTACACGTAAAATGATACCTTAGTGAATTGCATTGTGCCATATACTCCTACCATTTGTAAAACAGCAAAGAGACACTAGTATTACAATATACCACTTGTTGAATACCCCTGAGTGTCTGCTTTCATGGATGGAGTGATTTTAATAGGATTTTTTCATCAGCAAGTTAAAGTCAATGGAGCATGGTATGAAACAATGTACACATTTATTGTTTGACCATTTACTAGTATAATATGTAGCATAACCAAAACATATTTAGGGTCCTTGTGGAAGCTAAAAATGCGTTAAAAATATTTTTTGTCTGTTTGTCTAAGAAAATGTAAAGAATGATTGATCTAATGAGATACAAGGAAGAATCTTAAGCATTTGGTCATGTTATCTTTGCTAAAGGGGATGATCAGCCAGTTTGAATGCTGATTCTGCCCTTCCACAGAGACCTCGTTCCTAGGATTTTGGTCTTGTGACCAGAACCACCATTTATTATTATTACATGTATTTATATAGCACCGTAAATTTACATATATATTGTACAATCACATCAGTCCCTGCCCTCAAGGAGCTTACAGTCTAAGGTCCCTAACTCACATTCTAAGGCCAATTTACCTATCAGCATGTCTTTGGAATGTGGGAGTAAAATCAAACAAGCACAGGCAGAACATGCAAACTCCTCGCAAGCAGTCCCATGGTTTCGGATGCAAACTGACATTTCTACTGTTGCTAGGCAGAAGTGCTCACCACTTAGCCACCGCGCTGCCCAATTTTTTGCTATATGACCAAGGCATGTATTTTTTACTCTTCAATGTTGCACCTTGTAGAGAGTCCTGTTGGGAAGTGTTTGGTGAAACTGCATATGGATCTACAAAAATTGTCCATACTATACAACAGTTGATCTCCACATTTATCCAACGGCACAATCCTGACCCTAAAGTGTTAATCTCCATCTCGCAATAACATGTCGACTGTAGAGAAATGAAGCTGTAAAAACTACAGGCAAAATAGGTTAATTTGCTTAATTTGTCCAGGCAAATATCCAGCAGAAACTAACTGTAGGCACCCAAGATAAGAATGGAGTCATTTTGTAATTGTTAATTGATAATATAAATTAAAACAATGATATTTGCCTGGGGAAGTAGGAATTAGCCAGGCAGAGAGAGAGGAGAGAGAAAACAGAGAATGGAAAGGGACCTTGCACTGAGAAAATGATTGTTTCTTTGATGCTGCTTTTGGGAAGTGGAAAAAACGAAGAATTTGGCTTTGTTCTGATCTTCAGAAAGAAATATGTACCGTCTAATGGAGAATGCGGCTTTTGGCCCCACAGAGTCTGTCTTTCTCATGGAAAGATAAAAAGGGCACCCTGAGTTGCAGCTTTGAACTAGACAATCAGATGCGCTGACATTATTATAGAACTCCGATAGTAAAAAGTACATATTATTATTATTTACTATCATCATTTAAAAAGAGCCAGATGTATATCCTACGGAGCTGCATCACTTCAGAAAATAATCAAAATTCATGAAACACATACAGTATAGTTTTTTTTTTTTGTAAATTATGGCCTATTAAAACCAAACTCCAGGCAAGTTTAAATGTATCTTTGCCCCTCCAAAAACGCTTCTACAGAAGTCTACATAATTTTTCCATTATAAATGAATTGTCATTGCATGTGGATAAAAACTCACCAGATCGGAATCTAATTTCCACAGGTACCCTAAAGTGAAGCTGTTCTTTGCCCGTGTAGAAGCAAAGCAACAGGTTTACTTGAAATGGTGCCAAATTTGAATAATCTACAGATATCCTTGTAATTCTCCCCAGATGGAATAAACCAAAATGTGTGCATTTAGATTTAGGAATCACAATCTGTCTAAAATGTATCACATACGCTCAGTCCTTCGATATATAGCAATCCAAAATGCATTTTTATTTTGGGATTCCCTTGATGCTTAACTGAAAAATTCGAAATAACCAGGAAAATTGAAACAGAACTTTTGAGAACAACATCTCAGTATTGCAATCCTAAAATGTTTTCCAAATGATTGTACTTTTACTACTTTTGGTTTTATATACTTTTTGATGGAATATCACCTTAGTTAGCGCGCTTTATGTGCAATTAAAACGTAGGACCATATCTCTCTCTGGATCTCCAGACACAACATTTCCCCAATTACACACACTGCATCATCTACATTCCTTGGTTCACTGGTATGTAGTAGTCCTACTCCATAGGAGATAGCTGCATATTACTTGAGAATCAGAGAGTCTTATGACTAGAAATTAGAGGGTCAAAAAACGGTGTGACGCTCGAGCAATGTGTAGCCACCTACTGGTCTTGAAGTTTTTTTAGTTGTTAAAATGTCCTATCATTTGATACCTGTAAAAGACATACATGTCCCAAGGTGAGGGTTGGAGAGTACAACATCAGAGAGATTTTAGGGTTTCATTCATAATATTATAATTATTTATAATTAATAATTATTATTATAATAATCATGTAATTTGGAGGTGGAGACTACATGAAAGAGCAATGCCATTTACACACATCTACAGTGGAATAAGCTCTGAATGCAGTCCACTTGTACTCCAAATAATGTTTTGGAATGTATGCCAGTTTATGGCCCCCTTCCTTTCATTACATTTAAATGTATGAAGTGTAGGTGGTGGCATGTTCTACTATAATCACTGATTTCTTGCCCCTGGAATTGACTGACTAAATACTGCATTCTTTAGTAATGTTTTCATGCCAATGTCCATGGATATAGAATGTTTTTGTTGCATAGAACTCTTGATAAATATTCCAATTACTAGTTATAGTATTTAAATGGCACAGAGTTTCTAATATTCTTTAAGTACTATCATCCCAAAATTACATCAAAAGAGGAAATTGTAGAAAGGTTTTTTTAAAGCGAAACTTAGCTATATCTGAACACCACAAAACATTATTAATTTCATTTTTAATATTCAATCCAAATTTCTCATCCCGTTAATGCCACCATGTTAAAAAATCACTTTGAATGCCCCCCCCCCCCAGCATTTCTATCCATGCCCATCGTCTGTAAGAGCAGACAATTCAAATTGCATTTTCTTCCTGGAATCCACCTGTCCTTGGCTCAAGCATGCAAGCAAGAGGGTGTATTTAGCTGAGAAAGCCCCTCCTCCAGATGAAAAAAAATGCCCATGAAGACTCCTGGAACGTATAACATCTACATCTTCCACACTAACCACTAAAAAGGTGAAAAAGGATCCAATCTTCTCAAGCTTTCCCCAAATTGTGACACTGGGAGCCTTGGTTGAAATTACAATCTTTGGTTTAATGTTTGGTGGATGTGACTGAAGTGTACACATACTCCCAAAAGTCACAATTAACAACGATGTTCCTCCCATAACAAGTAAATGAACCAAAAGCAGTAAATGTACATTATTCTGGAATACACATTGAGATTTGGATACAGCGATCTTGCCTCTATGGAATGAAGCCTAAGCCCCTGTACACACGGTCGGAGATTTTGACAACCAAATCCGTCGGATTTTGTGCATCGGATTTTGCCCGTCGGATCTTGTCCGAAACTGTTGCATACACACGGTCGGACTAAAGCCGCGTACACACGGGCAGACTGTATGGCCTACTTAGTCCGTCGAAACACATTTCAGCGGACAGTCCGCTCGTGTGTGGGCTTCAGCTGACTTTTTCAGCGTGCAGTCTGGCGTACTAAGTATTTTGGATTTTTCGAAATACTGTCCGTCATACTTTGGTTTCAGCGGACAATCCGCTCGTCAGTAGGCTAGTTCGACGGACTAAGAATGGCGCATGCTCAGAAAGGATTTACACGGCGAAAGGTTGCATTGCTGTGTATTCGACTTCCTATTTCTAGTCCTGTCGTACGTGCTGTACACGTCATCGCGCAAGCTTTCGACGGACTGTTTGTGTATCCGTGTGTGGTCAAGTCCGTTCATTCGAAAGTAGGACGGACTGTCCGTCGGATTGTATGACGGACTAAGTAGGCCATACAATCCGCCCGTGTGTACGCGGCTTAAGTTGTCGAAAAATCCGATCATTCAGAACGTGATGACGTAATTTCGTTACGATGGGACTACATTCAGGCTAGTAGGCAATAGCTTTGATGTAGGAATTTGATCTGAGCATGCGTGGCACTTGGTCCGATCAAAATTCTCTACACATGATCGGAGTATGTCCAATCAAACCAGTTGGTCGGAAAATATTTCCAACAAGTTGGAAAATTGGGTCCGACGGATATTCAGACGGAATCAGTCCGATGCATACCAAACACAGTCGGATTACCCGACAACACCGTCCGATAGGACACATTCCGACGGATTCTCCGACCGTGTGTACAAGGGCTTTCACAGGTAAATCCACATACTGTAAAGTACTTTTTTTTTTACAATCCCTAGCCTTTTACATTTATGTTTAAAGTAAACAATATTTGGGTAGAGTAAATTGTAGAAAAGAGACAGAAATATAGCACTCAAAAATACATATACACACATCTTAAAAAAACGAAAATATACTGTATATAAATTTATTTATTTTAACATAGATTGAAATTCATTACATTTAATTATGTGAATCTAATGAATTAATTGAATTAAATGAATTAAAATATATATAAAATACAAAAAAAAAAAAAATTGTTTAAGCAAGGATTACAATTCATCAAAATGATTTAATTGGTTTAGAAACCTTATTAATGCATAAACATGAATCGTATGAATACCACCTCAATTACAGATATTAAAGCATATTATAACCATAGGTCAGTGCATTTCATGGATTTCCTCTGCTTCTTCAGCTACTACAGAGGTCCCAAAGAAGCCCAAGAAATCTGTGAAACGCATCAACCTGTGATTTTATTGCCTTAATATCTGTAATTGAGGTGTTCATATTCATGTCATTCGCACTTATGAATTTACAAGGTTTTTAAACCAATTAAATCATTTTGACTTGCGATCCCTGCCTAAACAAAATGTAAAAGTTGAGATTTGTGCTTTTCTTTTTGTCATGTTTTCTCTACCATACTTGTCACTTTTGGGAGTACTTGTATAGTTTAACTAGACCGACCAAAAAATAAAACAAAGACTGTAATTTCAAGCACAGGCTCCTCGAGGCAGCTATCTGCAAGTGAACTTGGCAAGGAAGACGTTCCAAAAGTAAGACCCAGGTAACAGAAGAATGCAATCCTTTCTGATTACTGAACAGTTGAGAGATTACAGATAGTACTTCTACAAGACCAAAGGTCTTTATTATGCTACAACTAATCAGAGTTTGGAAAGTTAGTCTGGATGTATGTTTTCAGGTGTGTAACCTGTAGATATTAATTATTAAATAATCCTTTTCAATATGTTCTCAGCCCTAACATTTTGTTAAGCTGGTCCTAGTGTCTACCTATTCTGGTTATATAGGTCACACTGTGATAAGAACATCATTAAAATAAAAATGTGCTACCTTCATAGCTTAAAAAGCAACCATCACGTTTTGGTTCTTTAACATTTCCGAGACTTAATGCTGAGAACTTGTTTCTCACAAAACAGGAAGGTTTTTAATTGAATGTGACAAAATGCCCTAGGGCCATTCGGTAGATGTGTATTTAATTGGTTATCTAAACATTTGGATATTGCAGCATCTAGCTGCTATACCTAGCTTCTAGAGCTCAGTAAGAAAAAAAAGCGGCTCTTTTTATTTCAATCTACCATTGATCTACAGAGGTAGAAGTTCTGATGGGAGAAATAGGCAGATAGGCCAGGAAAAAGGGAATGAACATTGTGATGTGGGCACACAGATTTCGTAGTCGTGATTTGCATTCACTTAGACTTTAAGTAGCGGAGCAGGGCATGGGGGCAGAGTAGCTTAGAACAAAGATGATCAAAGGATCTGTGAAGTGTACACCGTTATGAATAAAATGGCAGAATCTGACACCGTCTTAATGATACCCTCCCTCAATGTCACCGTGGAGAGGGATTACTTCTGCAGCAGAACTGTTGTTTTAGGAGGGTGAAAAGAGGGCTGGAATGATTCTCTATGACCTGCAGAGAGGAGCTTAAATACTACATCAAAGGCCATCAAGCTCAATGGAAGAAAAAAAAAAAAACTCAAACAGAATTAGCATCCTTTCAATCCCTGTTTGGATTTGATACACGTCCAAGATGTAAGTTGATCTTGCCCCTCCTATGGTAGGTGGTAAAATGCAAACATATCATCACAATGCACTTAGCTTCACATGGTCGAGTTCATCCACTTTGTGTGCACCAAGTGCCTTTGCAAACCCGGGTTTTACCTGTAAAAATAGAAGTGACATTGTCATTGTGCTGTGCATAGCCTGTGCAGAGAGAGGAGCTGTGGTAGGGACCTGTCAGTCCCCACCCACTACAGGCTGCCTGCAGAAAACTACAGGAGGGAGGCGAAGAAATGACTAGTCACTGTGCACATGGAGAAAGAGCAGCAGTGACCTGTCTTTATTACATGTAGGTGTAGGTAAACAGAGCACCCGGTATCCAATCAGAAGCAAAATGTTGGTGAATATGTAGTCAATTTATTGAAAGTAGCAAAAACTGATCAAGCCAACGTGTTTTAGGGGAACAAAGACTCCCCCTTCTTCAGGGCTGCTGCTGTATGTTAATGGTGAGTGGGGATATATCCCAAATTGGTCTGTCTGTGATAAAGAAATCAGGATATTTGCTGGTTCATTTGGCGGTGGCAACATAGACTATGGCATTGATTATGCTGCCCCCACCAAATTTGGGATTTATCCCCACTCACCATTAACATACAGCAGCAGTCCTGAAGAAGGGGGAGTCTTTGTTGCCCCAAAATGTGTTGACTTGATGAGTTTTTGCTACTTTTAATAAATCAACTACATATTCACCTCCATTTTGCTTCTAATTCGATACGGGCACTCCATTTACCTACCCCTATGCGCAAAAAGCCTTGTGGCCATACCCAGAGGTAGCAGCTCAAGCCCCCCCAAAGGGGCCCACCGCCACCCTTCTGTTGTGTTGGGCCAGAATTATGAGGAGCAAACCCTCCCAACCCGCCCCACCATCACTCACTCACAGACCCTCAACTGAGTGAGTCAGTTCAGCGCGATCTCCAACCTTTAAGAGCTGTCTTTATTACAGGAAGCTCCTGCACACATGAAATGTTTCACACTGGATTACTGCACACATCTGGAAGACGTACACAAGGCACAACAAGGTTCACGTAAAAACACATCAGCAGGTGTGCATCAGTACATCTCTTGTATTTAGACAATATATGATGATCCTGGAGTTCAGCTTTAAAAAAAATTCTTAAAGCTTAACTAGAGGCTCCCCCTAACCCCACCACCTACCTCTAATTATAATGTCTAATATCTAAATTCCTCTTTTACTCTTCTAAATTGGTGGCCAAGTGATACTGCAGTCCCAGTCTTCTTTTTTCTTTTGTTTATTTAAGGTGGGATCCTTCCTAAGGTGTTCATGTCTGCCTGACATGGGCACTTCCTTTTGGCTTTTCAGCAATAGGTTACTCTCAGGATCCAGAAGAGGAGTCTCAGGGGTGACATCATCAAGACAGGATCATAGAAGGCCAGACAGCACATCTACATTTCTGGAAAATGGTTCCCTCTCACTATTGACTAATATTAATTCTAATATTGTCAGTAACAAATCCAGATGGGGGACTTAGGTAAAAAAAAGAAACAAAAAACATGCTGGATGGGATTTTTGCCCTGAAATGGTCTGTAACCTGACTGTCAGCTGTAAGATATATGCAATCGCTTCCTCTCTTCCACTCACTCCTGGAAAGTTGCAGTCTTGCTAAAAATCACTGATCACCGCCATTACTAGTAAAAAAAAAATGAATAATAAAAATGCCATAAATACATCCCCAATTTGGAGATGCTATAACTTTTGTGCAAACCAATCAATATACTGTACACTTATTGCAATTTAGGCAAATACATATTGGCCTAAACTGATGAATACATTCGTTTTTTTTACATTTTCTATTGGATTATAGCAAAAAGTAAAAAATATATAATTTTTTCTAAATTGACTATCTTTTTTTTGTTTAAAGCGCAAAAAATAAAACCACAGAGGTGATTAAATACTACCAAAAGAAAGCTCTATTTATGGGTAAAAAAAGGGCATCAATTTTATTTGGGTACAGTCTCGCACGACTGCACAATTGTCAGTTAAAATGACGTAATGCCATATTGCAAAAAGGGGCTAAAGTGGTTAATCATCAACTGCCATGATGCTTCACATGTGTTTAGTTATGACACCAGCCACTGGATGGTTTGATAGTTTGGTTGAGAGTAGGGATGAGCCGAACACCCCCCGGTTCGGTTCGCACCAGAACTTGCGAACGACCCCCGCGTTCGGTACGAACGTTAGAACCCCATTGAAGTCTTTGGGACTCGAACGTTCGAATTGGAAAGTGCTAATTTTAACGGCTAATATGCAAGATAGTGTCCTAAAAAGGGTTTGGCGACCTGCCTCCTGCCTCAGGGGACATGGGTCACTGCAAAAAAAAGGTTTAAAAACTACCGTTTTGGTGGGAGCACAGATTTTAATGACGATTAAAGTGAAAAAAAAAAAGTGAAATATTCCTTTAAATATGGTGCCTGGTGGGTGTCTGTAGTATGCCTGTGAAGTGCCACGTGTTTCCCGTGTTTAGAACAGTCCCTGCACAAAATGACATTAAGCGGAAATAACACCATTTAAAACTGCTTGCGGTTTTAATGTTATATCTGGTTCCTGCAATATGGTTGAAAATCATTCAGAAAAATGGCATGGGTAGCCCTCCCTGCCCATTACCAGCCTATTTGGGTCTTGTACGCATATTAAGGGGAACCGTGTACCCATATTAAAAAAAGGAAATGCGTGTGGCCCCCAGGCCCTATATACTCAGAACAGAAGTATACAGGCGGTGCAAACAAGACAGGGACTGTGTAGGTTTGTTGTGTTAAGTTGAATCTGTTTGTAATTTTCAACTGGTACATTTTTAAAGTGTAGCTCCAGTCAAAAAAAATATTTTTAAGCTTTTTGGAAAACATAGGGAAGGGTTATCACCCCTGTATAATTTGTTTTGTCGTCCATCTTTTTTCATCTCACTTGCTGTTGTCTCCTTCCGTTTGCAAGTAGGAGATGTTTGTAAATTGGATGTTTGAAAGTAGGGGCCTGCCCTATATGCTCTGCAGAAATGGCAGAACAAGGTGTTGGTTTTGCAACAACATTGTAAGCCCTCAAAGTGACTCTTGGTGGGCGCTGGAGCGCCCTGCTGTGAACGATTATATCAAGAATTGTAATTACATGCCATTGTTGAACAGTGGTAGAAAAATTGACCTTTGGTGGTTGTGGTGCTGGTGCCACAACACTATAAGTCCTCACAGTTACTCTGGGTGGGCACAGGAAGGGGCCCTCCTGTGAAATATTATATCAAGAATTGTAATTACATGTCCCTGTTAAACAGGGGCAGAAAAATTGGGCCTTAGGCACTGGTGCCATCACACTGCAACCTCTGCCATACACTCTAGTTTTATTGCAGGAATTAGCCCTGCTGCAAAGCATTGCATCAAAAATTGTACTTAAACGCCCCTGTTAAACAGGGGCAGAAAAATTGGGCCTTAGGCACTGGTGCCATCACACTGCAACCTCTGCCATACACTCTAGTTTTATTGCAGGAATTAGCCCTGCTGCAAAGCATTGCATCAAAAATTGTACTTAAACGCCCCTGTTAAACAGGGGCAGAAAAATTGGGCCTTAGGCACTGGTGCCATCACACTGCAACCTCTGCCATATACTCTAGTTTTATTGCAGGAATTAGCCCTGCTGCAAAGCATTGCATCAAAAATTGTACTTAAACGCCCCTGTTAAACAGGGGCAGAAAAATTGGGCTGCTGGCATCACCCAGAACCAAAAATGTTCTTCCAACATATCAGCGGAGGAGGAAGAGGATAGACAATCAACATAACAGGACAGTCACTCAGCATCAGCATAGGCAGTCTTGAAGGGATGTGGTATTTCAAAAAAAATTATTCGGTTACATCAGCTTCAGGTGCTTGGTAGCTGTGGGTGATCCAAGACTGATTCATCTTGATGAAGGTCAGTCGATCAACTGATTCGGTGGACAGGCGCACCCTGTGATCGGTAACGAAGCCACCAGCAGCACTGAAGGTTCGTTCCGAAAGAACGCTGGATGCAGGACAGGCCAGTAGCTCAATTGCATACTGTGCAAGCTCTGGCCAGTGATCCATCCTCAAGACCCAGTAAGCCAGAGGATTTTCAGTGGGAAAGGTGTCCAAGTCTGACCTTGCCCCTAGGTATTCCTGCACCATGTAAATTAGACGCTGGCGATGGGTGCTGGAACCAATCATACCTTGGGGCTGCGGACTAAAAAATTGTCTGAAAGCATCAGTCAGACGGCCACCTTCTCCACCGCTCCTTCTGACTGATGCCTCAGCAACACGTTGTCCAGGACCAGGAGTTTGTGACCTCCCAGTCTCTGGGAACGCGTTGCACAGAGCTTTCTGCAAGGCCTCCCGGAGATGTCTCATCCTCTGCTCCCTCTGCGATGGCAAGATAAGGTCGGCAACCTTACCCTTGTACCGTGGATCAAGGAGAGTGGCCAGCCAGTAATGGTCCCTCTCCTTGATCCGAAGAATACGAGGATCCTTCCGCAGGCTTTGCAGGATCAGGGAGGCCATGCAGCGTAGGTTAGCTGAGGCATTCGGTCCGGAGTCCTCTGGGTCACTAAGGACAACATGATCCGCAGCTACCTCCTCCCAGCCACGTACAAGTCCACGTGTTTCTTGGGACTGTAAATCATCCCTATAAGACTGCTGCTGCTGATGCTGAGTGCCAGCCTCCACCTCCATGCTGACACAATCATCCTCCTCCTCCTCTTCCTCCTCCTCACCCTCTTCCTGTGTGATGGGTGGCACAGCAGGAACACTGTCTGGATAAAGGGGGCCTTGAGAGGCAAGGAAGTCCTCCTCTTCCTGCCTCTGTTCTGCCTCAAGTGCCCTGTCCATTATTCCACGCAGCGTATGCTCCAAGAGGTGGACAAGAGGTATAGTGTCACTGATGCATGCACTGTCACTGCTCACCATCCTTGTGGCCTCCTCAAACGGTGACAGGACAGTGCATGCATCCCTGATCATGCCCCACTGGCGTGGTGAGAAAAAACCAAGCTCCCCTGACCCTGTCCTGGTGCCGTAGTCGCACAGGTACTCATTGATGGCCCTCTGCTGCGTGTGCAGCCGCTGCAGCATGGCCAATGTTGAGTTCCATCTGGTGGGCATGTCACATATAAGGCGGTTCTTGGGCAGGTTCAACTCCTTTTGGAGCTCAGCCAGCCGAGCACAGGCATTAAATGATCGGCGGAAATGCACACAGACTCTCCTGGCCTGTTTCAGGACATCCTGTAAGCCGGGGTACCTGCCCAAGAACCGCTGCACCACCAGGTTAAGGACGTGAGCTGCACAGGGCACATGGGTCAGTTGTCCCTGTCGGAGGGCGGAGAGGAGGTTGGTGCCATTGTCGCAAACCACCATTCCTGGCTTAAGCTGGCGTGGCGTCAACCACCTCTCGGCCTGCCCCTGCAGAGCTGACAAAACATCCGCCCCAGTGTGGCTCCTGTCCCCCAAACAAACCAGCGCAAGCACAGCATGGCATCGTTTTGCCTGCGTACTTGCGTAGCCCCTGCAACGCCTATGGAGCACCGCTGGTTCTGAGGACAGAGCACTGGAAGAGGCCATGGAGGAAGAAGAAGAGGAGGGGGTGGAGGAGAGAGGTGTGTCACAACCAATAGTAGCATTTTGGAGGCGTGGTGGCGGAACAACCTCCAACACTACTGCACCTTGTCCTGCATCCTTCCCAGCAGCCAGGAGAGTGACCCAATGGGCCGTGAAAGACAGGTAACGTCCCTGTCCATGCCTGCTGGACCATGAGTCAGCGGTAATATGCACCTTACCGCTGACCGCCCTGTCCAGCGAGGCAAGGACATTGCCTTCCACATGCCGGTAGAGAGCCGGAATCGCCTTCCGTGAGAAAAAGTGGCGTTTGGGGACCTGCCACTGAGGAACCGCACATTGTACAAACTCACGGAAGGGGGCCGAGTCTACCAACTGAAAAGGCAGCAGTTGAAGTGCTAGCAATTTAGCCAAGCTAGCATTCAACCGCTGGGCATGTGGATGGCTGGGAGTAAATTTCTTCCGCCGGTCCAGCAGCTGGGGCAGGGACATTTGTCTGCTATAATCGGACGTGGATGTACCACTAGCAGAGTTCCCGGAAGCACTTGGCTGTGACACACCTAATTCTACACCTTCATTCCTCTCAGAGCAGGTTTCAGAGAGGACTGAAGGTCTAGTGGGGTTGGAGATGCCAGCTGATGAGGAGCAAGGAGAGGTCCGCTTTGTTCTTTGGTGTGGGTCTTTGAGGTATGCTTGCCAACGAGCTGCATGGCAGGTCAACATATGTCTGGTCAAGCATGTGGTGCCCAAGCGGCTGATGTTTTGGCCACGTGAGATACGCTTGAGACATATGTTGCAAATAGCAGCGGTGCGATCTGATGCACTCGTCTCAAAAAAGGCCCACACCAAAGAACTTTTAGAATAACGCGCAGAGGAAGCGCTCTGCGCAGGCGGAGCTCTGCGGTGTGATTCAGTCGGTGTGCTGCCCCTAAGCTGGCACCCGGAGGGCATCCTGCCTCGTTGGACATGTGCCTCCTCCTCCTCCTCCTCCCTCCTTCCAGGCACCCACGTGGAGTCAGTGCCCTCATCATCCCCTCCCTCTTCATCGCTGTAGCAAACCTGGCAGTATGCTGCAGCTTGTGGAACATGACTGCCAGATTGCTGTCCTTCTTGAGCATCCCCTCTCTCTGTGCTCACGCTACTGCCTTCCTCTAGCTGAGTGTCATCATCAGAGCCCACCAAACACTGGGCATCCTCCTGGAGCATGTACCCAACACTGTGCTCAAAGAGTTCAGGAGACTCCTCAGGAGGACGTGGTGGGTCTAGGGAAGGAGTCACTGATGATGACATTGAGAGGAGGGACGACGATGTGTTGGCAGCTGCTTTTCTACTACCCTGAGACTGGGTGAGAGAGGATGAGGAGGATGAAGAGGGCTTGGTCATCCACTCTACCAAGTCGTTGGCATGTTGCGGTTCAACATGTCCAGCTGCAGAAAAGAAGGACAAGCATGTCCCATGGCCACGTGCTGATGACAATGCACCGCGTCCACGACCAGCACTGTTGTCTCTAGACACAGAGCCTGCTTGCCCTCTTTTACCGGCTCGCGCCTGTCTGCCTCTCCTTGCTGGCCTTCCAGACATGGTAATGGCCTGAAGGGAGTTGGGTAAAACAGTAGTTGGGTAGTTTATATTGTGCTGGAGGCACACAACACCCACTAACTCCTGCAGATGCCTTTTTTATAGAACAGCAGAGTTAAAGGGGTATATACAGATGTATACTGTGCTGTGCTGGAGGCACACACAACTTCCAATAACTCCCGCAGATGCCAATCGGGCCCAAATAGAGAACAGCTATGTAGGTGGATAATAGCGGTATGTACTGGGTACAGAGCAGGCACACAGCACGCACTATCTCCTGAGTGACACTACTGACTGCAAGCTCTATTGTTAAAGATGGACCACTAGCTATATAGGTGAGGTGAATATCACGGTGTATACTGCGGTCAGGGCACGCAGACAATAACCAGAAAACAGCAGAGTTAAAGGGGTATATACAGATGTATACTGTGCTGTGCTGGAGGCACACACAACTTCCAATAACTCCAGCAAATGACAATCGGGCTCAAATAGAGAACAGCTATGTAGGTGTATATAGTGGTATGTACTGGGTACAGAGCACGCAGACAGCACGCACTAACACTACTGACTGCAAGCTCTATTATTAAAGCTAGATCACTAGCTATATAGGTGAGGTGAATATAGTGGTGTATACTGCGGTCAGGGCACAGACAGTAACCACTACACAAGAGCAAAATAGTAAATCAGCCAAAAACGATTGGTGTGTAACTGTGTTGAAGGTACACAGAACACCCACTGCTTCAGATGCTAACAAACACTACACGAGGCCGCCTGAAAGGCAGCTTTATATAGTGTGGGGCGTGCACTACACAGCCTGAGCTATGATTGGCCACAGGCAGGATGCCTGTGGCCAACCATTGCTCTCCTCGCTACTGGCGCTGCCATTGGCCAAGCATGCGGGGTCACAGTGCATGCTTGGCCAATCGTGAGACAGCAATGCATTGCGCCATCGCAATGCATTGTGGGCCACACGAATTTTGCCGCGAACGGCCCAAACGTTCGGAATTCGGTGAACGCAGGAACGACCGATGTTCGAGTCGAACATGCGTTCGACTCGAACACGAAGCTCATCCCTAGTTGAGAGCACAAGCAATATGACAGTTATATTCCCAGCACGTGCTGGAAATGTAAACTTTTTTTAAATTGTTAAATCAATGGGTTTACTTCTGCTTTAAGTGACCTGCACTCTTCAAAAGGTTGAGCGCCCCTTGGGAAAATTCTATATAATATACATACAAATTCATATTACTCACTATACCTATAAATTATTACAAAAGCATAGAAACAAAATACTATAAAAGAGGTCCACATACAATTATTGCTCTTTCTCTTGAAATTAGAAAGTTACATCAGCAGGTATACATCAGTACACTCATGCAAAATGCTTCCACCAGATGGACTAAAACTCATTGCAACTTTTTGACCATCTCATATAGGTAAGCCATTCAATGCTTATGTAATATCTTCCAATATTCAAGCAATGTCTCTATAAATCAAAAATCTCCTCCCATCTTGTTTAAAACAATAGATGTCTAATATAAGTCTTAAATAGACAATCCCCAATTATGCTATCAGTAAATCATGTCATTAAATTGGATGTAAACCCGATTTATTTTTATCTTTAATTAAGGCTTGTACCTTGCACAGTATAGGATTTCATGTCATCTGTGCCCAGTCTTGCCACAAAGAGTTAATCCAGCTCTGAGCAATCCTCATCTTTTTTCAGTGAGATAAAAATGGTCAGACAGCAAAATACTGTAGATGTCTGTTTCTCCCCCTTGCTGTGAGTGACATGTGATTTACATATCTCATGCACGAGTGCAGGAGTGTGACAGAGGCATTCTGTATACTTACCAACCCCCCCCCCCCCCCTTTATTCTGGATGTTAGTGATCATGGGGCATAATCCACAAGACCAGCAGAAGTTCAGTGTAAGAAATACACAGGAGAAAATGCACGTTGACAAGGGGAGTGTAGAGGTGGACGGGGAGTCTACTGACATCACGACTCCACCCACTGAGCTCCAGACAACAGACCCACCCACAGAATCTTTTTCGGGTTTCATAACAGACAGAGGGGTGACGTTTGACAAGATACATGCAGGAGGCATCTATATCCTTATAGATCAGCACTATGACAGTAGTTTAGAAAGGATGAGAGTGGGTTTACACAGGGGCAGACTGACCATTGGGCCACTCAGGCACTGCCCGAGGGCCCCGAGCCACAAGGGGGCCCCATCAGGGTTGCCAGCCTCAGTAAAACCAGGGACAGCATGTAAAAATCTGTGTTTTTTTTTACATCTGTCTCTGAAATGTCCCTTAGCAACATCCTTTTGGTCTAAAAATCCTGAGATTATAGCTGCCCCACCTCTCCAGTACCTTCTCAGCCAATAGAAACATGTCTGTGTATACTGTGTGATTGTATACTATGTGGCCCCATAATCTTGGATTGCCTCTGGGCCCCATAATCTCCTATTGCCCGGGGCCCCATGAGTTGTCAGTCCACCCCTGGATTTACATACACTTTAAGGAATAATGAAATGGCTTGTTATGTTTCCGGCCAATTTATAATGAAAGCTTAAAAGTATAAAACCCAGTCCAATCAAATATAAAAGTGTGCTCTCAGCACTATAAACCTAAGCATATGTAAGAAATCACTGAACCGGGCACATTGATAAAAGCTTCAGACTCACAAATCCTGCTATGTACTCAGAGTGCCTGCCAACGTGCCTAGACCCAACCTGATGTGTTTCAATAGAATGACGTCATCAGAGGCATGATTATGTTTTTGAAATTTGCATTGGCCCCATATATTCATTCCAGAAAAACTTTTTCATAGAGACGGAAAAAAGTTATTTAAAAAAGTCTTCTTTTGTAGACTAAATTGGGGAATTTGGTCTCCAAGCAAAGCTGATGTATGCCTTGATGTTGTTACATCGAATGTATCTGTTTCCTTGGTGGTCCCACTGCACAGCATGGCAGTATCTGTGTGTTGGAATAAGCTTGGATTTGTGAAGTGACCGGGAGGTCAGGGATGAGTGGTAGGATCAGAGCAATCTCTGATGTGTGACTAACGGAAAAAAAAAAAGAATATTAAACATGATACATGTCAGTCGACTTGGGAAGAGGGAATGGCTAGAAAAAAAAACTAGGATCATTCCCAAATGGCAAACTACAAGGGACTCTTTTTATATTTTAGCTTGTTTTTTTTCAATAAAAAAAATTTCTCATCTGGCCACCTTTCTTGCAGCTGATGTCTCTGGTTTACTATTTCTCTTGTTTTGGTAACAATTCTAAAATTATCCATTTCCCATTACTTTCTATCCAAGCAACAATAGGCACCAGCAAAACTAGAAAGAGTAAATCTACCTAGAAAAAAAAAACGGCATTCTGCCAAAACATCACTATACAGAGAATACTGAGTCTGAATCATGAAAAAAGAAGTTAAAAGAGTTCTATAGTCACAGCATAGGCTTTTATTTTATAATATCAGTATTGTAATAGCAATAAAAAAAAAAAGCTATTTGACAAGCCAGTATAAGCTTATTTGAAAATTTTCCTTTTGTGTTGCCTCTATGTTGGCGATCTCTTTCCACAACTTCCTGGATTGCCTGCATGCTTTGCATACTACATATACCATGGTACCTTGCTGCCTACAAGCAGTGATTCTCTACTGACTCTGCCTCCTGAACACCTCTGTAGTTCAGAAGGAAGGCTCTGTGCAATGTGTGACAAACAGTTCCCACTCTCAGAACATAGGTATATGCCTGTCACAGAATTCAAGGAAGTAAATGTGTGGCAATCTTTACAAAGTAAATTTACAAACTTCAAGTTTGTTCATATTAACCACTTCAATACCGGACATCTTCCTGCCCAGGCCAATTTTCCCCTCACAGTGCTGTCATATTATGAATGACAATTGCACGGTTAATGCAACACCCATTTTTAGCATTTTTTTCACACAAATAGAGCTTTCTTTTGATGGTATTTAATCACTGCTGCTTTTTTTTTTTTTGCTTAATAAAAGAAAAAAAAAAAACGAATAGTTTGGGAAAATTTTTTATTTTTTATTTTTTTTGGTTATAGCATTTTTCAAATAAATAATCTTTCTTCATAAATTTAGGTCAAAATGTATACTGCTACATTCCTTTAGTGAAAATAACCCAAATCAGTGTATATTACTTAGTCTGTAGGCAGGGGTATAGCTACAGGGGTCGCAAGTGTTGTACTTGCGACCAGGCCCCTCTGTACAGCTTAATTAAATGGGGTGGCATATAGCGCAATAGAGCCCCACCTCCTGCAGCTGCTCAATGCCCGCTTCTCCTTCTTTCCCTCCTGCAGGCATTCAGTGGCTGCAGGAGGCAGGAATCAATTCCTATATATGTTACCGCCCGTCACCCCTCCTATCCAGCTTCCCTCTGCTGCTCCCGGGTCTCTCTCTTCCAGCTCCCCACTGAGCTGCTCGGGAACACATCTTGACATCACCGGACGCCAAGCAACCTACTGCTCCCAAGAGTGAGCCATCCCTGAGCTGCCGGGATCCGGGTCACGGAGTGAAGGGGTGATAAGCAGCCATAGCATTCCACCACTGTAGGGGGGCCTCAGCGGGGTTGCCTGCTGCAGGGCTCTGAGCCTGCACTGACAGTCCTCCTCCCTCACAGGGACAGGACAGGAGAGAGATGATCTGCTCCTTCTCCTCCCGCCCCTCTCCTCCTGTGTGCACCGCAGAAACTATGAATCTAAGCAGCTGAGTTTGATCATTCAGCTGCTTAGATTAATACTTTCCACAGTGCACACAGGAGGAGAGGAGCGGGAGGGGAAGGAGCAGATCGGCTGTCTCCTGTCCTGTTAATGCGAGGAAGAAGGGAGAGGGAACTATCAGTGCAGGCTCTGAGCTGTATGAGAGAACCGCTCTCAGAATCCTGCTGATGGGTACTGATAGGCGGCATTGATGAGCACTGATAAGTGCCACTGATGGGCGCTGATAGGGGGCATTGATGGACACTGATAAGTGGCACTGATGGGCACTGATAAGGGGCATTGATGAGCACTGATGGGAACTGATAGGGGGCATCAATGAGCACTGATATGTAGCACTGATGGGCACATATAGGGGGCATTGATGAGCACTGATAGACATCATTGATGGGCACTGATAGGCGGCATTGATGAGCACTGATAGGCAGCACTGATGGACCCTGATAGGCAGCATTAATTGGCAATGATAGACAGCACTGATGTGCACTGATAAGTGGTATGGATGAGCACTGATAAGCACTGATAGCCAGCACTGAAAGGTGGCACTGATGAGCACTGGTTGGCGGCACTGATTGGGCACTTATAGGCAGCACTGATAATCAGGGCACTGATAAACCGTGCAACGGTTATCAGTGTAAACAATGTACTGACAGTCTTGCTGGTTAATGGCTCTCCTTTCTTCAAACAAAGGACTGGCAATATTTGGCATGTCTGTTTACATGTGATCAGTTGATCACATGGTAAAGGGCCACTGTGGATCTCTTTCAGAAGTGGCAGGGTGGGGTGCCCCCCCACCCCACGTGGTGTTTCTCTGGATTACTGTTTTGTTTTTTTATCTTTTGCTTTTTAAAGGTAAAGGAGAGATTTAGAGTCTTTTTTTTTACCCCAGATCTTTCTCCATAAAAAGGACCTGTCTTTCTTATTTATATTACAAGGGGTGTTTACATTCCTTGTAATAGGAATAGAAGTGATCAAAAAAAAAAAATTAAATAAATGGACAGTGTAAAAAAAAAAAAAAGAAACAAATGCACACGTAAGTCATGCACACATATGTAAACAGTATTTGAATCACACATGTGAGATATCACAGCGAACATTACAGCAAGAGCAATAATTCTAGTGCTAGACCTCCTCTGTAACTCTACTGTAGAGGTAACCTGTAAAATTGTTTATAGCATGACAGCATCTTTCATGTTTTACAAAAAAATTGGGGTATATATTGTGTTTTGTTTTTGAATTCATGAAAGTGTATTTTTTGCCTAAAAAATTGTGTTTGAAATGCTACTGCGCAAATACTGCGCAAATAATGTTTTGGGGTTATGAAAGTGTATTTTTTCCCCATTATATTATTTCCCCAAAAAATTGTGTTTGAAATGCTACTGTGGAAATACTGTGTGACATAAAAGTAAATTTTTTTGCCATTTTATTCCCTAGGATCTCTGCTAATATATATATATATAAATAATGTTTTGGGGTTATAAGGGTTATAGGTAATTTTCTTTTTTAATCTATCAACATGTCTTCAAGTTCCTTATTATGATATGTTTCAAATCTGGAGATAATTTACAGGGGTAGATCTATTTATTCATTAGCTGGGAGATTCCCTGGCGGACATCTGAATATACACAATGGGGCAGGGATGCTCGCTGGTATCATTGATCAAACATGGACATTAAAGAATTCCCAGCCACTTTGTTTACATGCAACTGTCCTGTCCAGGAATGTATCATTGGTTGCCAGCTAGCAACCAATAGGGTCCTAAATACCAGGGAGCCTGGAGCAGGAAGCTATTAACTTCATTGCTGCTTCTGCCTTGCTCTTTATTACACAGTGGCCACAGTCTGAACAGTAGGGGGGGGGGGGGGGTTATTTTCGGCTCCAACTGTAATAGTCCTATTATGCAATTTTAATGTTAGTGTAGTAAATACACTTACTGGTTCACAGGGTGGAGGTATCCTTCAAAGGTGGAAGTGTCCTGGGATGTGCTGGTGCTGCACTGCGCCTCCATAACCTCCCCTTACTCTACATTCATTGCTAACAGAGATAATGGACACCCTCTGAGGATGGTCGCCTCCTTATTTTTAAATGACACTGACTGATGTAAATGTGCTATTAAAGCTACCATTGCACCATCCACCTAGACATCACATTATTCGGAGCGCCCGAACCCCCCTCTTTCTTTATGAACAGTGGCATGTCTCTGTATGTCATCTTTGAGTTGGTTTTAAACCCCTCTAGATTAGTTCTCTATGAAATGGCAGTAATCCCTTTTGAATTTGGCGCAGTCATAGTGATGCATTTTGAAAGTGGTGCAAATAAGAACTACCTGAATCTGTTAAACATGACAGAACTCTTCACAAATGGGAAGACTTTTCTGAATAAGGCACCGGACTTTTAAAGCAACTGTAAAGTGTTGTAAATGCTTTATTGAATGACCACCAATAACTCTGATTCACTACTCTTTAAAAGGACTGGCATTTGCACATTTAAATGGGCTTTCGCTGAAACTAATATTCTATACCATACACTGTTTTAATGTAACAGTAAAGGTACAGGGGTTAAGTTACTAAAACTGGTAGGTGCAAAATCTGGAGCAGCTGTGCATTGTAGCCAATCGGCTTCTAACTTCAGCTTGTTCAATTAAGTTTTGACAAAAAAACTGGAAGCTGATTGGTTTTTATGCAGAGCTGCACCACATTTTGCGCTCTCCAGTTTTAGTGAATTAACCCCATAGTCTTCTTGTACTGTTTACATGGAGTTCTGCTTTAACCTTATGATGATGTAGTGTTGTACCTCTAAAATGAATAATATGTATATACACTGACCTATTTCTAACCTAATTTATTTTTCTCTCAGTTTGTTCACAGTTTGCCAAGGGAGTGTATGCCATATTCGGGTTCTATGACCGGAAGACAGTCAACATGTTGACATCATTTTGTGGTGCTCTTCACGTCTGCTTTATAACCCCCAGCTTCCCCGTAGCCACTTCCAATCAGTTTGTTCTGCAGCTCAGACCGGAACTTCAGGATGCCCTAATCAGTGTAATAGAGTATTACAAGTGGAAAAAATTTGTGTACATTTATGATGCAGACCGAGGTAAGACATATCTATGTTGCTTTGTGGCCTTTGCTTGTGTAAACTGATCTCATTGTATTGTACCTAGGACTATTTTGTCTTTATAGTAGGGCTGTTACTGATTAAAAAATGTGTGTTTGATTAATCAATTCTTTTTTAATCGATGAATCAACTAATTTAGATTAATTATAACGCACATACAGATCCAACTACGTTTAGCTGATCTTACATTGCAACTCTGCATTAGTCAGTGATAAATGTGGTATACACTATATACAATCACCCGACACTAGTTAGTTTCCACAATCCATGACTTAACTTCACAGTTCACACAAATACATTTTAAATTCAAACTGTAGTACTGACGTAAATAAAAAAAAATCCACAGTAGTGTGACAATCCCTCCACCTCCGGTCTAACTAATCACTCTCACCTTATGGCATGGACCCCTGTGCAAACTGGTGATCATGCAAGCAGGTATCAAAAGGGTTAACATGGAGCATAAATTTCTCTCACGTCTCCTTAGATCTCAGCAAGGACGCCAGGTCATGGGTAGAAAGAAAAGATCTAAGTGCTCGCCGCTTAAGTATAAGATTTCATTTTTGTGTTCAAACACAAACTACTCACATAAAGATGATAAAAACACAGCATGTAAAGCCAACAATCGTGTTAGTTCCGTAGGGCAGCAGCGGGGAACGTCATGCATAGCTCCTCCCACGTACGAGTTATGTTCAATCAGAACTTCAACATCACTGGACTCCGGACGGAGGCACTTGGGGAAGGGGGGAGGAGTCCAGTGAGGACAATGTCCGTGAAGTCACCAGATCTCAGAGGGAACGATCAAAAAAATGAATCGATTAATCAAGGAATTAATCTTTAATTTCCACAGCCCTACTTTATAGATGTCTTAAATTGTATTAAGTGTAATTATTTATGAGGTACCTAATACAGTTTAGACTTTTAAACAATCCAGCTTCTGATCCACCCATTTGACAAGCTCAAGCCAAAATGTGCATACACAAGTGAATAAGTCAGAAAAGTAACTTCTTCCATTCACTTTCCCTCCCTTCACAGTTCAGACTGTGCTAAGTCATAGAAAGAGAGAGAATATGAAGGTACACAGATCCTGCAGTGCTGTCACTTTAGAATGCTTATAATGCCCAATGTCATATGTTTATTTAGTTTAATTTAGAGAATAAGAGAAGCATATACAATATGATTATACAAGTATTTGCATGGTTGTGATCCGAGGTTGGCTGTGAGAAAGCAGTAGATAGAGCAGTAGAGAGGTTCACACTTACCAGCAGGGTAAGTACACAAGCAGGTCCCCCCAGTAAATGACGCAGGCTTACCCGAGGCACGGAGTCTTCACCAGAGCTTCTGATGGTGAAGATGGGTTTCGCTACATGTTAGTGCCAGGTCACGGCCCTCAGGATGGCCCCACCAGGAGGTGAGCAAGCTGGGATCTGGTAGATGTAGCAGGTAGGGAAATCAGTAAACAAGCCAAAGGTCCAAGTGGTTGCAGGTTGGGATCAAGTAGAATTGCTGTCGAAGAACAAGCCAAAGATCAGTAACAGATGGTGGCAAAGATAAACACAGCTCTAATTACACAATGAGCAAGATATCAACTAGAGAGAGCACAATAATCTGCCAAACAGGAACTGCAGAGACATAGCTTAAATCAGGAAGTTCATGGGAAGATCAAAGAGTTAATGGTTCACTAAAAACAAAATACAAGGCAATTTTTTTCTAGGGATCAGTAGTGTTAATTTCATCGACAAAAATATTTTCATCAACTAAATTAACACTATGTTAATTGACTAAAATACACCTAAAATGAAAAGAATTCAGCTAATTAAAATATGACTAAAACTAAAACAATTAACATGACTAAAATAAGACTAAAACTAAAATGGCATTTTAGTCAAAAGACTAAATTACGACTAAAACTAAAATTGCATTTTAGTCAAAAGACTATGACTAAAACTAAATCAAAATTTGATGTCAAAATTAACACTGCACTACCACATAAGAATACTTATGCCGCGTACACACGATCAAACAATCCGGTGGAAAAGTCTGGCAAACTCAAGTCCGCCAAACAATCCCCCTGTGTGTAGCCTCCGGCATACTTTTTTGACCCGACAGTACGGCGGACTTAGAATTTTGGTTTGCACAACAATCTGCCCGCCGTACTCGCATTTCGGCGGACAATCCGGCCGTGTGTATGCCAGTCTGCCGTACTTTTGAAATGAGCGGACTTTTTCCGCCCGGAGAAAAGTCCGCTCATTTCGAGCGGGTCTCCAGGTAGGCGGGGCCCGCGAAGGAGACGTCGCTGGCCCCGCCGCCTGGTATGGACTTAAAGGGGAACCATCAACGCCGAAAAAAATCCTATGTGAATGAGTATGGGGTACAATGTACCCCTACCCATTCACCTGTAAAATAAAGTACAAAAAAAAACACAACACACGAGATAAAATACTTTATTGCACAGCTCCGGGGGTCTTCCGTCTTCGGGGGTCTTCTCGCCGGACTCCTCCGCTATCTTCTTGTAGCTCTTTTGCTAGCGGAGGAGTCCGGCTTTCTTCCTCGCTGCCGGCCTCTTCTCCCGACTTCGGGGGTCTTGTCCCCCTCTTCGGTTCTTCTGCCGGGCCACCGCGCCTTCTTATAGCTCTTTTACAGGCGGTGGCCCGGTCTTCTGTCGCCACTGTCGCCGCTGCCGCCGCTCCTGCCTTCCGTTCTTTTTCTTCTTCTTCTCCTGGAGATGTTGACTCGACGCTCTCTCCGGCCACAATGCCAGGGATGCGCTGTGCGGCCACTTATATAGGGACAAGGGGCGGTGTCACATGGCTTTATGTCACATGGGTTGGTCACATGGGTTGATGTCACATGGGGACTGTGACATCGTAAGGGGGCGGGATCACCATGTGACACCAACCCATGTGACATAAAGCCATGTGACACCGGCTTTATGTCACATGGGTTGGTCACATGGGTTGATGTCACATGGGGACTGTGATATCGTAAGGGGGCGGGATCACCATGTGACACCAACCCATGTGACATAAAGCCATGTGACACCGCCCCTTGTCCCTATGGCAGCGGCGACAGCGGCGACAGAAGACCGGGCCACCACCTGTAAAAGAGCTATAAGAAGGTGTGGTGGCCGGCAGAAGAACGGAAGAGGGGGACAAGACCCCCGAAGTCGGGAGAAGAGGCCGGCGGCGAGGAAGAAAGCCGGACTCCTCCGCTAGCAAAAGAGCTACAAGAAGATAGCGGAGGAGTCCGGCGAGAAGATCCCCGAAGACGGAAGACCCCCGGAGCTATGCAATAAAGTATTTTATCTCGTGTGTTGTGGTTTTTTTTGTACTTTATTTTACAGGTGAATGGGTAGGGGTACATTGTACCCCATACTCATTCACATAGGGTGGGGGGCCAGTATCCGGGGGCCCCCTTATTAAAGGGGGCTCCCGGATTCCGATAAGCCCCCCGCCCGCAGACCCCGACAACCAACGGCCAGGGTTGTCGGGAAGAGGCCTTTGTCCTCATCAACATGGGGACAAGGTGCTTTGGGGTGGGGGGGCGCGCGGCCCCCCCTTCCCCAAGGCACCCCCCATGTTGAGGGCATGAGGCCTGGTACGGCTCAGGAGGGGGGGCGCTCGCTCGCCCCCCTTTCCTGGCCGGCCGGGTAGCGTGCTCGGACAAGGGTCTGTTGTGGACTTGGGGGGACCCCCCACGCCGATTTTTTTCGGCGTTGGGGGTTCCCCTTTAAGCCCATACCAGGCGGCGGGGGCAGCGAACCCTCCTTCGCGGGCCCCGCCTACCTGGAGACGCGCTCGAAATGAGCGGACTTTCCTCCGCGTGTGTGGGCGAGTAGCCGTTCGAAAATTCAGACGGACAGTTTGGCGGACGTCCGCCAGACTAAGTACGTCGGACAGACGGCTACGTGTGTACGCGGCTTTAGAGGGCATTACTTATTTTTTTCTTAATATTTAATGTTGGTAATATATTTATGTATTATGTGCAATGGCATGACAGCCAACAGAGTTTACAGTTTTTTTGGTTTATTTTTATTATTATTTATTATTTATTTTATTTTATTTATATGCTTGTCAAATATGCTTGTTTTTTTATTTATATGCTTGTCAAAAAGCAATATTTTTGTTTGTTTATGAAACTTGGTTTTATTTAAAAAGACAATATATATCATAACACCTAAATCTGTGTCTGTAGTGCATGTTCAAACCTTAAAGTGGTTGTGTACTCAATTTTTTAACTTTTACCTACAGGAAAGCCTATAATAAGGCTTACCTGTAGGTAAAAAAAATATCTCCTAAACCTGTACTGTTTAGGAGATATTCCCCTCGGTATGCGCCGCTGACTGCAGCGGTGCATGCGCACAAGGGGATTCTCGGCCTGAAAATCCGGCAGCGGCCGGCCAGCCGGAATGAAACGCTGAGGGAGCATGTCAGCTCCCTCGGCGTGGATCGGGCCAGATGTCGGGGCCTTGTTCTAAGGTAAGTATTTCATAATGAGCTAGTATGCGGTGCATACTAGCTCATTATGCCTTTTGCTTTGCAGGTTTAAAAAAAAAAAAATGTGCGGGTTTACTACCGCTTTAATACCATAAATAATATGTTGTAAAATTTTTACTGCAGGAGTATATAATGAGTATGGAAATTATACAGAAATGCTTAACCACTTAAGGACCGCCTCACGCCGATATACGTCGGCAGAATGGCACAGCTGGGCACAATCACGTAGATGTACGTGATTCTTTAAGTGCCCAGCTGTGCTCCGTAACCGTGGCTGCGGGACCAGAGGACCCGATCGCCACTGGTGTCCCGCGATCGGGTCACAGAGCTGAAGAACGAAGAGAGGTCTGTGTAAACAAACCTCTCCCTGTGCTTCCCTGTGTGGCTGTCACGATCGTCTCTTCCCTTTTATAGGGAAGGACGATCAGGGACATCACATGCCAGGCCACGCCCCCCTACGATAAAAAAAAAAAAACGCCATACATAACACTACACTGCCCCCTAGTGGTTAACTCCTTCAGTGCCAGTGCCATTTACACAGGAATCAATGCATTTAAATAGCATTGATTTCTGTATATCTGACAATGGTCCCAAAAATGTGTAAAAAATGTCCGATGTGTCCGCCATAATGTCGCAGTCACAATAAAAATCGCTGATCGCCGCTATTACTAGTAAAAAAAAAGAAATTAACAAAAATGCTATAAAACTATCCCCTATTTTGTAAACGCTATAACTTTTGTGCAAACCAATCAATAATCGCTAATTGCGATTTTTTTTACCAAAAATATGTAGAAGAATACGTATCGGCCTAAACTGAGGAAAAAAAAGGTTTTTTTAATATATTTTTGGGGCATATTTATTATAGCAAAAAGTAAAAAATATAGAATTTTTTTCAAAATTGCCGCTCTATTTTTGTTTATAGCGCAGAAAATAAAAACTGCAGAGGTGATCAAATACCACCAAAAGAAAGCTCTATTTGTGGGAAAAAAAGGACACCAATTTTGTTTGGGAACCACGTCGCACGACCGCGCAATTGTCAGTTAAAGCGACGCAGTGCCGAAACGCAAAAAGGGGCCTGGTCCTTTGGCTGCAAATTGGTCCGGGGCTAAAGTGGTTAAATAATACATTACAATTTAACTAAACCCATTGGACTTTAGTGGACTAAAATGTACTGGAGATTTTAAAATACAAAAATACGACTAAAACTAAAACCATTCACATGAGTAAAATATGACTAAAACTAAAATGGTATTTTAGTCAAAAGACCAAAATACAACTAAGACTAAAATAGCATATTATTCAAAAGACTATGACTAAAATTAAATTGAAATGTGACGTCAAAATTAGACCCAGACTCTGAGAGTACTCCCCTCCTTCCAAGACAGCCCCTGGACATCTTAGGGCAGGTGGAACTTTTTGTCAATCAACCTCTCAAGAATTTTCATCTGGGTCATATCCATTGAACCAGATATTTTAATTTGTTCCTAAAGATCCTCAAATCAAGAATTCTGTTAACCACAAATTCTTCTTTACCCTAAGGAGGGTCCAGAAAAAAGGATTTTCATGAAATGGTTTAAGTATTGATAGGTTAAAAAGGAGCGATCTGCACTGCATGGCTCGAAACTGAAAGTTATGCAATTACGCTGTTAGTCCCACCCTACGTGTTTCGTCACTGGGACATCATCTGGAGCGATGTCCCAGTGATGGAAAATGTAGGGCGGGACTAACAGCACCATTGCATCATCATTCATTATTTGAATGCACATAGCTTCTAACAGTATGCATTATAAATAAGCGATCAGGAAATTTACACAGTATGATATCCTTTACATTTTCTGTACAATGTCATGGCAGTGAAGGGGTTAACACTAGGGGGCGATCTAGGGGCTAACTGTGTTCCCTAAAAGGTGATTCTAACTGAAGGGGGAGGGAACAGACTAGAAGAAGTGACGAATCGTGGTTCCTAGCTAATAGCTAATTCTCAGAACCGAACAGGGAAGTTCGTCCCTGTTCTGTGTCTCCTCGTCACGTGGTCTGGGTATGTCAAATATCTATAAAATAGAAGGCAGTGCTATGTCACAATATATCTCAGTGATTATCTGCAATCATTAAGCTGTGTAATGTGAAAACAATTAAGCAATATTATAATAATATCCATTATGAATAAGATAATACAGGACGTTAGGAAAAGGTTCTTAACGTCCTGTATTATCTTATTTATATTGGATATTATTATAAGAAAATTCGTTTACAAATATGGTGCTTCCAGTTCAAATATTAGAACATTTCCACAAATAAAGTGTGTAGTGCTTCAACACATGATCCAAACGTGTCCACTAAGGTTGAGGAGTATGTCTCCCAAAGAAGAAAACCACTGAACAAATCCACCATGTGCATGAAGGGGCTCCGGAGCAGCTTACCATAAATCCATGACCCTCTAAATACGAGCGGTCATGGTGAGCATGTAAAAAAATCCTAGGGCTCCCCTATGCAGCTGCCAGACACTAAGTATCACAATTCGGGACTGCCTCACACACTCTCTCCCACATGGAAATGATGGTATGGTATATAAAGAAGAAGACCAGCAAACAGTGTAATATCCTCAATTTGGTTTAACAAAATATGTTATTGCACTAACATTGACAGCAAAAATACAAACGCATTTTACATAGCGTTGCCCGGCATCAAAGATGGAGGACTCGATCGCGTGTGCTGACGTCACCGTGTAGGCCACGGCCCTACGCATTTCATCATAAGCTGGCTTTATCAGTGGGACCATTTTTTCCCAACTTTCTGTATTATCTTATTCAGATTGGATATTATTGTACTGTTAGGAGAAAATCACTTTCTATAGTTCATGTACTGTTCAATGCAAATAGTTTTACTCTGTTCTAAGAGATACATTTATATAGGATGCTAGAAAAATAATAAAGGCAAAAACAAATAAATACATCTTCTTCTTTAAGCTATTACCATGAAAACACAAAATAAGTTATACAGCATACATTATATACACTAATTAAATTCAGTTTTTATTTGCATTAAATTAATATTTAAATTAAATATTAAAAATTAAACAAAAACATTTTTATAAAAAAATGTTAATAAAATATTAATTCAGTACTTGAATCGGACATTAAATAAAAATATTAAAACGTTCCTAAACAGAAAGATTAAAAAAGAGCAACATTTGCTAATCCTTGATCACCTGGCTCCTGCTGGAGCTTCTATCCCCCGTGGATGAATGTAAGTGCCAGCAGGAGCCAGGTGATCAAAACTACAGTGGAAAATCTTATATATCCAATTTGGGAGGAACCATATTGTAAACGATCCACATTGTTTACACCAAAATACAGTCCCACTATGCAAGAAATGTTCAGCACTCACAACTGTCGATCATATGCTTATCCAAATGTGTTACATTTTTTATTTTACATACTTAAAAATGATAAAATATACAATCTGACCTAAACACACACCCACAATGATTGTGCAGCTACATGGCAAATGTCAGTGCGGGTTTCTGTGCAATTATACATCTGGAAGCTACAAATATGCATGATCATGCTATCAAGGGGGTTACTATCAAGGAGAAGGATCTGAGTGTCCTTGTAGATCAGCTGGCTCAATGTATACAATATATAGATATTTTTCCCACGTATGACACAGAAACAGAAGTAGCTACAATACCAGCACAGTGAACATATAATACATTATTTATTCAAACTAGAGGAGTAGTTAATAATTTCTGGTTTTAATTCCATTGATTAAGACAGCACAAGAGCCAAGAAATTCATACATGACATTGAAAGACAACAGGCAGATCGTCCCAATTTGCGTAATTCTGTGTGCTGCATATAAAAACAACAAACAGAGCATCACATTAAACTACTCTTTAACCATGGATCGGTTATCTCTGAGATGTTCTGATAAAGGAGACAGGTAAGGAAAAGTACAAAGAGTAGAAAGAGAATAAGTAAGGAATGGAACTAGGGAGCAGGAGGCTGAGATAAGATGAAAAGCTTGCCTGCCACTGAAAGGGGAGCACCCCCAAGAGCACCCATCACCGAATAATGACAACGGAATGCCACAAGGTCTTAGTATTTGAGGAAGAATAGTTGGTCATTGTAATAATGACTACATTGTAAAAAATGACAAATGGGTCATTTAGAACAATGTTTTATGAAAAAGATCTATACAGTATGTAGCTGTAATGTGGGAGTCGAACCATAAAAGCCATGTGTTGCAGAATTTTCCATCTCCTTCTTCTAGCAATGACAAATTGAGGTCTTCCATTTCACACATATCTGATTTATGTCTGTAAATCAATTATTGACTGTGGGTAAATGTTCTTGTGCTAATTTTCATATTGTTTATTAAAGGGTGGTGGAGGTTTCTACTTCAGATAGATGGGCTAGCCATGGGGGAAACTTAAGCAGGTAGGGCCTTAAATTCTGCTCCATGTGTACCAACAGCCTAGACTTTGAATGATCAGTCTACAGTCTACTCTACACTGGAGAGGCTCACCAGAACAGTAGACCTGGCAGCACATAAAATATACAATTTTTGCCTATAACTTGACAGTTAAGGAGGAACGTTCTTGAAAATCAGTCATTTTAAAGATTTTAAATTACTGTACTCTGGATAAAATGACTATTTTTATAATACTGGCATGTCCATTCCAGAACAGCAAATTAAAAAATAATGTTAAGAGAGTATTTTATTTAAAAAAGAAGAAGCAATATGTTACATTTTGTAAACCCGTTTTCTGTTTAGAGAAGAGTTAGCCCTTGTACACACGGTCGAAGAATGCATCGGAATGTGTCCTATCGGACCGTGTTGTCAGATAATCTGACTGTGTGTGGTATGCTTTGGACTGATTCCGTCGGAATATCCATCAGACCCAATTTTCCCGACCAACTGGTTCGATCGGACATACTCCGATCATGTGTAGAGAATTTTTATTGGACCAATTGCCACGCATGCTCAGATCAAATTTCTACATCAAAGCTACTAGCCTGAACGTAGTCCCATCGTAACAAAATTACGTCATCATGTTCTGAATGATCTGATTTTTCGACAACTTAGTCCAACCGTGTGTATGCAACAGTTTCGGACAAGATCCAACAGACAAAATCAGACGGATTTGGTTGTCGAAATCTCCGACCGTGTGTACAGGGGCTAAGAGTTACAGTAGGCAGTATCTGCAAGATATTATTATCTGTATGTATGTATGTGTTAGCTTAGCACTTTCAGCTTGAACTGGTTTTATACGTATTTTGCTCTCATACATCTATTACTCTTTCTGATATTATTAAAATGCAATTATTTAAATTCCCTTAGGGAAAACAGTATTTTTACTGTACAGTATCTGCAGGACAGGAATGCTACAGGATATGGTGGGAGAAAGCATATGCAAGAGAGGAGTGTGGAGTGTACGACAGGAGGTAGTATGTGTAGAAGAGTGCAAAAGTATGTGAACCCCCAGCAAGGGAAGGCACGCCAGGAAAAAATTGCAACTGAAGTGGAAGCAAAATGATGGTTAAGGTTTTATAATTGGTACAGTGGCGGGGAGTGTTAGTATTGTGTATGCTGCTAATGTGAAGCTTTTAATGTGTGGAATGTCAGCCAGAATATTGATGTGATTAGGAAAGGGGGGTGAACCCAAAAATACAAGCAAATGCCCCTGTGTTAAAACGGGAGATAGGCTTGCAAGCGTCTAACATGTATAGGACTGAAAGAAAGGATATGATATGACAAAAGTATAAATTAAAGGGGTTTTAAACCCTCAGGGCTTTTCACCTTAATGTATTCTATGCATTAAGGTGAAAAACCTCCTGTGATGCAGCTGCCCCCCAGAGCCCCCCTTTTACTTACCTAAATCTGGTCTTTCAGAACATTTGTGCCAAGAGGAAGACTTCCACCTCTTGTTCTCATGACAGCTCTAATGGCCCTTTCACACTGCTCTGTAGCAAAATAGCTTGGGGAAAACATATATGCATTTTTACCGCAATTTTGCTGTGTTTCAGATGTGTTTTCTGTGTGGTTCTGATGCATTTTTGGGTTGCCTGCACCTGTGAAAAATGGACATGCGACTCAAAAGCTCACACAATACAGTCAGAGACTGTAAAAAGAATTTAACAGCACCCCACTCCCATCCTGCTGACTAGATGTTGAAGGAGCAGCAGCAGACTGATTAGGTCACCCCGGTGCTCAATTTGCTCTCTCCTTTATCAGCATGTTCCTTGTCAGCATATTTGCATGCAGCAAAACATAACTGATTGGCCCCCGGTCCTGCCCCTTCTTTTCCCAGTCTGTTCTGCTATACAGAGAATTGCTAGATGTTAATATGAGGTCAAATTTTGGTACTTACACTAATCAACTTTAAAAAAAATGTGTTTAATAATTTATTATAAAATACAGAGCTGTAGTCATATGTATATTGCATACCTGTTGGGAATTCATCTTTAAATGTCCTACTATTGGGGGACACTGATTAGCCTAATTCCTCTTTGTTATCAGGTTTGTCTGTCCTTCAGAAGGTGCTGGACACGGCGGCAGAGAAGAACTGGCAAGTCACAGCTGTCAACATTCTTACCACTACAGAGGAAGAATACCGTCTGCTTTTTCAGGATCTAGACAAGAGTAAAGATCGCCAGGTCGTGATAGACTGTGAGTCCGAAAGACTGAATGCCATACTCACCCAGGTAGTGTTACCATTATCCTCAAAACCAACTTTATATAATTTTCACATGATATTTTGTCAATGTTTGCTAATACTATGTTGAAAGGACAATACCAGGCTATATGGTTGATCTATCTTTTTGTACCTTTAATTTGTTAATGCGGGGACTGTCATAAAGTAAACTGAATTTTGTATGGTTTAAAAAAAATAAAGGCATGTGGGTGTAATTCCAGCTGAGCAGAATGAAAGGAAGCCAGGATATTTCTAAGTAGGTCAAGTTCAAAAGAGGGTTTTTCCTTAGATCACAGTAGAGGCTTCCCAGATGATTCTGGTCCACGGATACATGTCTAGGTCTCTAATACAAAATATAAATTACCGGACTTGGCAGTTGGAAAAATAAAACCTTCACATTTACAGAAATGCTTGTGTAGTCCAGCAAACATTTTGATAATCATTTTCAGCTTTAAGCTACTGACAATATTAAAAAAAAGGGCTGCCTAAAACTGATGATTCACTTATGGGCAAATTCTGAGAATGAGGGGTGGGTTTGTAAGCAATTGCTGACAGGGTGCTTGTGAATATTTCAGCCCTGTCTGCACTGCAGTTTTATTTATACAATGTAGTTAGTTCAAACTGCCCAGGATGGTAAAGCATTGACTGTGTCTGGACTCTTTCCCAAGCTTTCTAGATTCTGCCCCCTGTTGTAAGCCACATAAATATAAGGGTTGGGTTTAGGGTTGCCACCTCATCCAGTTAAAAGTGAACACATATTAATTACACAGGTTCTGTTGCTGATTAAGGTGGTAATTAAATTCACATTGTGCCTTGCCGGCATTAAATTGGCCCCAGAACCTGTTGAATTAATGTGTTTGGTTTTAAAGGGAGGAGGTGGCAACCCTTAGTGGGTCCAGCAGATTCTTTCTCTTGCACATGGGATTTCAGAGGAAGAACTGTGGCATCATGTAGTTCAACTGGAGCATTTGGCCCCCTCTTGGGTCACCCTGCTGGGATTCTCCCTGGACTGGGAACCTGAGTTTACTGAGTTCTTGCTAAATGGACTTTGCTTCTCTAGAAGGTATGAAAATGGACAGCCTGCATTAGTTAGTGGGGCTGGACTCTACTTCATGTACAGTGTACTGTTGAACTGTGCTGCTAAATGCTCAGTAAAGTTTAATTAATTGTTTCAAGCTGGTCTGAAGTTATTCAAAGGAGTGCATGGAGGTATGTGGTGTATTCGAAGAACAGGGCCTGTAAAGCACACAAGGGGTACAGGGGAAAGGCCACCACAAATGATGAATTCGTCAGGAGTGATTAATTCGTCAGGAGAGTAGTTTCCACGAGTAACCATGAACGGGTGAGACTGAACAGCAGCCACACAGTCGGTATACTGCCTCCCTCCCTAGCAGTCGGTTCCTTAAAAAGTAAGTGGGACCAAACCAGCGGCACGGAGCCCCCATGTATTCAGCCACATGGACGAGGAGAGTGAAAGAAGTTCATTTTTTGCATGCGTGAGGTCCTCACTTGTGCACAGTGGGACCCCATTCTGTCACTGGGAATGAGGTGGCAGAGTTAAGCTGGACTGGGGGAGAGGGCACAGGCTCAGTGGTGCCCCTCCTAAATACAACATACATGGAGCAAGGGTGAGACGTAACATTGGACAGTACATTTTACAGACAGGCTCTGTATATCACACTACTGCACACAGTTTACGGCTCATCCCTAAGCTGAGGTTCCGCCTGAATTTTGCTTTTAACATGAATGCAGCCTGACTGTTCCCGGGCACTGATGAGCATGTACACAAGAGGAGAGGTACCCCCCTAACCCCACATGCAGGACAAGGAGGCCCCCGATCACAGGTTAGTCATCAAATTACTTCATGTTTGTTTAACGCTGAATTCTAGGCAAACACCTAAATGGATAGGTTAAATACATACAGAATTTGTGAAATGTCTTACATGCAAAGGGATTTTAATTAGTGATGGACGAACTTCCGACGGGACGTTTCGCGAAAGCGAAATGCGAACGGACCCAAACGTTCGCGAAACCGAACGTTCGCCGCGGGCCCCATTGACTTCAATGGGAGGCGAACTTTGCAAACCTTCATGTCGAATTTGCGGCCACGTGGTAATTATTAGGGGGTAAAACGTAGTCCCACCATCTGGACAATGACATAATACATGTATGAGGTGAATTTGGGATCGATAACTACAAGCATTTTTATTTTATTTGGGAAATTGTTCTAACAATTCAGGACTATGGAGCTAATGAAGGCAATGGAGGAGAGGGAAGGTCAGGGACCAGGGTAGGCAAAGAAGAGGGTGCAGGAGATGATCACCAGCAGCGTGACATACCGGAATGACACATGCACCGTGATAGAGGCATCTGACAGCAGCACCGTAATACAGAGCACTGACAGCAGCACCGTGACATACAGCGCTGACAGCAGCACCGTGACATACAGCGCTGACAGCAGCACCGTGACATACAGCGCTGACAGCAGCACCGTGACATACAGCGCTGACAGCAGCACCGTGACATACAGCGCTGACAGCAGCACCGTGACATACAGCGCTGACAGCAGCACCGTGACATACAGCGCTGACAGCAGCACCGTGACATACAGCGCTGACAGCAGCACCGTGACATACAGCGCTGACAGCAGCACCGTGACATACAGCGCTGACAGCAGCACCGTGACATACAGCACTGACAGCAGCACCGTAAGCAGCCCCAGGAGGAAGTCAGCACAGCACAGGGATGGTGTGATCCCCTCATAATAAGAACCCCCAGGAGGAAGTCAGCACAGCACAGGGATAGTGTGATCCCTTCATAATAAGAACCCCCAGGAGGAAGTCAGCACAGCACAGGGATATCATAAGCAGCCCCAGTAGAAATATGACACCGCTCAACCTCTTCAAAGAGGAGGGTAGGGGCATATAGTACGGTGTGCTTTTTTGGGTCAAGGAAGTGAGCCAAATGAATTAAGAAGGTCTGTGTGCTTGATTAAAAAAATAGTTTATAGACATATACATGGTCTACTGGTCACATGTGTTGAATTCCTCCGAGATCCATGCCTCATTCATTTTTAGAAATGTGAGGTAGTTAACACTGTGGTGAGCTAGGCGAGTACGCTTATCGGTCACAATCCCCCCTGCTGCGCTGAACGTCCTTTCGGACAGGACACTGGATGAGGGGCAAGCCAACAGTTCGATTGCAAATTGGGCAAGCTCTGGCCAGAGGTCAAGCCTGCCCACCCAGTAGTCTAGGGGTTCATCACTCCTCAGAGCGTCCACATCGGCCGTTAACCCAATGTAGTCGGACACCTGACGGTCTAGGCGTTCCCTGATGCTGGATCCGGATGACACCTGTCGATGGGTCGGCTGAAAGAATGACCTCATATCCGAAGTCACCAACACATCTTCAAACCGGCCTCTTCTTGCAGGCGCTGTTGGATTGGTACCCGCAAATCCTTCTCTGGGAGTGGGAATTGCTCCTCTGCCAGCGCACGCAAAAGCAGAATGCAGCATTTCTCGAAGCAAGGCCTGGAAGTGCTGCATTCTGACAGCCCTCTGCGACGGCGGTAACATTTCCGCCATTTTGTGTTTGTACCGGGGGTCTAAGTACGTTGCCACCCAGTACTGGTCCTTGACCCTCATGCTTTTTATACGGGGGTCCCTATTAAAACACTGGAGCATGAAGGCCCCCATTTGCACTAAAGTGGAAGCGGTGTGGTGGCCTGGCTCCTGCTCATCATCCAGGATAATGTCGTCCTCTTCATTCTCCTCTCCCCATCCTCGCACAACAGGGATCCCAGAAAGGTTTAAAGCATGCTCTTCTTGCTCCTGCTCATCCGCCCCGGCACCATCCTCCTCTGACTCCTCATCAGACTCCTGTTGTTGACTTGTCTCAGATAGAGTAGCCCCCCCTGGGAATTCATCCAGCATTGCGACTTCCTCATCTTCCCGCTCCTGCTCCTCCACAGCCTGATCAATGACACGACGCAATGCACGCTCCAGAAAGAAGGCATAAGGTACCATGTCACTGATGGCGCCATGGCTGCGACTGACCAGTTTGGTGATCTCCTCAAATGGCCGCAGAAGTCTGCATGTGTCGCGCATGAGCAGCCACTGGCGCGGTGAAAAAAAACCCAGCTCCCCAGAACCGTTTCTTTCGCAGAGTTCATACAGGTAGACGTTAACTGCACGTTTCTGCTAGAGCAGCCTATCAAGCATATAGAAGGTTGAGTTCCATCGCGTCGGGCAATCGCAAATAAGACGTCTGACCGGCAGATGGTGTCGCCGCTGAATGTCAGCAAGGCGAGCCATGGCCGTGTAAGATCTTCTGAAATGGGCCGAGATTTTCCTTGCCTGCCGCAAGATGTCCTGGACCCCAGGGTATTTGACAAGGAATCGCTGCACGACCAAGTTTAAGACGTGTGCCATGCACGGCACGTGCGTGATTTTGCCCTGTTTCAATGCGCTAAGCAGATTGGCACCGTTGTCACACACCACTTTACCAACTGTCAAATTGAGCGGTGTTAGCCACTCATCTGCCTGTGAACGCAAAGCTGAAAGGAGTGCCGGGCCAGTGTGGCTCTTTGCTTCCAGGCACAACAGACGCAGCACGGCATGGCAACGTCTCACCTGGCATGTGGAATAGGTTCTGGGGAGCTTGGGCGGTGCAGTGGAAGAGACGCTAGCAGCGGAAAAGGAGGAGGCAGCTGAGGAGGAGAGGGAGGAGGATGGAGTAGGAGGAGGAGAAGAAGAGTCAGGCCTGCATGCAATCCGTGGCGGTAAAACCAAATCTACACGGGTGCCACGGGTTACATGCTTGACGGCCGTCAGAAGGTTCACCCAGTGGGCAGTAAAACTGATATACCTTCCCTGCCCGTGTTTGCTAGACCACGTGTCTGTGGTCAGATGTATCTTGGCACCGACACTGTGTGCCAGAGATACATTCACTTGCCGCTGAACATGGCCATATAGCTCTGGGATGCCCTTCTCTGAGAAATACTTCCTTCCTGGGACCTTCCATTGTGGTGTTCCAATGGCCACAAATTTGCGAAAGGCCTCCGAGTCCACCAGTTTATATGGCAGTAGTTGGCGGGCTATGAGTTCTGACAAGCCAGCCGCCAACCGTTGGGCAAGAGGGTTATCCGGCGTCATCATTTTTTTACGCTCAAACATTAGGCCCACGGAAGCCTGCCTTTTTGCAGAAAAATGTGAGCTTGGCGTGATGGAAGGTGGAGTGGAGGACAATTGTGAGGAGAGAGGAGAAGGAGAAGTAGAAGACGAGGCTGGACGGTGAGAGCCTGCAGTGTGGCTTTGTGTGTTCCGTTGCTCCCACTGGGCTCGGTGATGGCTGCTCATGTGCCTTCTTAAGGCGGTCGTCCCTAGGTGAGTATTGGGCTTACCGCGACTAACGCGTTGACTGCAAAGATTGCAGATGGCAACGCTATTGTCAGCAGCGGACACGTTAAAAAAAGCCCACACTGCGGAGCCATGTGCCGGTGTCCTGGGAGCGCCAGATGTGACCGTACATGGTCGATGACTCGCTCCTGATACATTTGCAGTCTGCTTTGTCCCTGCTGTGCAATGTAAGTCATTGCTGCTTCTCCTCCCTATCTGCTGGTCCATATCTCCCTCTGAACTCCCCTCCTCTTCCTCTCTTGTGGGCACCCACGTGACATCACTAGACACGTCATCATCAACGTCACCTTCCCCACCGCTATAAGTAGAGATCTCGGAGTAGGCAGCAACACCGGGGACCAACCTCCTCCTTGGGCTGATCTGGGTACTGGCGTCAGACTGCTGAGTAGCGCTTGTTGCTACCTCCTCTTCCTGATCCAATACCAAGAGTGGCTGCGCATCAGAAATGTCCTCTTGATATGGATCGGAAAATAATTCCAGTGACTCAAGCGGAAGGTATGTGGTGGTGGTGGTGGTGGTCGTGTTGTTGGTGGTAGTGTCTTTGGGGGTGCACATAGCAGAGAGTGAAGAAGAGGGTGCAGATCGAGAGGATGAGGAGGGTGCAGAAGAGTAAGGCTGAGCGAGCCACTCAACCAAGTCTGGTGCATCCTTTAAAGTAATTGAACGCACCTTCTGCAACTTCCCACTTTGGCTCAAGCCTGTTGCTCCTGCCCTACCCCTACCACCCCTGCGGAAGGGCCTGCCTCTTCCTCTGCCTGTCATTTTTTAAATGACCCTGTGACAAAACTCTTAGTCCCTATACCGATGAAGGACTGCTGCAGTATAGGGCAGCGGTCAGCAGTGGTGCACGTCAACCCTATCTATTGTGGACCTATAGCGGTCCTTACAGAACAGCAGACTGTACCGCACTCAAGCCTATGTACCGTAGCACCCTATACCAAGTTACCAGTCCTTATAAGAACTTTTGTGGACCAAGCAGGTTGTGTATTAGTGTTTAGCAGACTGTACGTCAGTCCCTATACCGCTGAAGGACTGCTGCAGTATAGGTGAGCGGTCAGCAGTGGTGCACGTCAACCCTATCTATTGTGGACCGATAGCGGTCCTTACAGAACAGCAGACTGTACCGCACTCAAGCCTATGTACCGTAGCACCCTATACCAAGTTACCAGTCCTTATAAGAACTTTTGTGGACCAAGCAGGTTGTGTGTTAGTGTTTAGCAGACTGTACGTCAGTCCCTATACCGCTGAAGGACTGCTGCAGTATAGGGCAGCGGTCAGCAGTGGTGCACGTCAACCCTATCTATTGTGGACCGATAGCGGTCCTTACAGAACAGCAGACTGTACCGCACTCAAGCCTATGTACCGTAGCACCCTATACCAAGTTACCAGTCCTTATAAGAACTTTTGTGGACCAAGCAGGTTGTGTATTAGTGTTTAGCAGACTGTACGTCAGTCCCTATACCGCTGAAGGACTGCTGCAGTATAGGGCAGCGGTCAGCAGTGGTGCACGTCAACCCTATCTATTGTGGACCGATAGCGGTCCTTACAGAACAGCAGACTGTACCGCACTCAAGCCTATGTACCGTAGCACCCTATACCAAGTTACCAGTCCTTATAAGAACTTTTGTGGAACAAGCAGGTTGTGTGTTAGTGATTAGCAGACTGTACGTCAGTCCCTATACCGCTGAAGGACTGCTGCAGTATAGGTGAGCGGTCAGCAGTGGTGCACGTCAACCCTATCTATTGTGGACCGATAGCGGTCCTTACAGAACAGCAGACTGTACCGCACTCAAGCCTATGTACCGTAGCACCCTATACCAAGTTACCAGTCCTTATAAGAACTTTTGTGGACCAAGCAGGTTGTGTATTAGTGTTTAGCAGACTGTACGTCAGTCCCTATACCGCTGAAGGACTGCTGCAGTATAGGGCAGCGGTCAGCAGTGGTGCACGTCAACCCTATCTATTGTGGACCGATAGCGGTCCTTACAGAACAGCAGACTGTACCGCACTCAAGCCTATGTACCGTAGCACCCTATACCAAGTTACCAGTCCTTATAAGAACTTTTGTGGAACAAGCAGGTTGTGTGTTAGTGATTAGCAGACTGTACGTCAGTCCCTATACCGCTGAAGGACTGCTGCAGTATAGGGCAGCGGTCAGCAGTGGTGCACGTCAACCCTATCTATTGTGGACCGATAGCGGTCCTTACAGAACAGCAGACTGTACCGCACTCAAGCCTATGTACCGTAGCACCCTATACCAAGTTACCAGTCCTTATAAGAACTTTTGTGGAACAAGTGAGTTGTGAATGTTTAGCAGACTGCAGCAGAAGGGCAGCAGTCAAGTATAATATCCTTTCTATATTTGGAAGAAAGAATATTATACATGTACAAGCCTATTACTGTACCACTGATACCAGTCCTGAAAAGAACCTTTGTGGAACTAATAATAACAGCAAGTCTTTAAAATTACCCTCACTGCCTGACAACACTGCTTCCTTCCTGTCCCTATACAAATTGGCAAAAAAAGAGAACGATTAGTGGTTACTGGAACAGCTCTTTTGTGGACCTTGATAGTAACAGCTAATGATGATGATGATGATGATGATGATGAAAGACTAATCTGGCTGTCCCTGTAGCATACACCGTCCTTTCCCTTTCTCTAAACTAACAAAAGACACTCAGGCTGCTGCAAGAATCAGCAGCACAGCAAACCTATCAACACCTAACACCTATACCAGTCCTGAAAAGAACTTTTGTGTACCAAATAGCTAGTGGTTTATCTCTCCCTACTCCACACAGGAACCTGTCCCTATCGTAACAGAAGAAAGAATGTAAAATGGCCACCGGATCGGGTGTATTTATAGGTTAGGGGGAATGTACAAGTGTCCATGTGCTGTCATGTCTCAATTGGCTGTCCTGTATCACATGATAAACGTGTCACCAAAGGTTAAAGTTCTTGTATACATTAAACACGTAAGTCCGCCGCGGCGAACGACGGAAAAAGGCGTTCGAACGTGCGGACCGCGAATGTCGGAAATTCGCCGCGAAACGACCGCCGGGCGAAACGTTCGTCCATCACTAATTTTAATTATTTTTAGCCACTTTTGCAGTGTTGACATCCCTGACAGTCAGCATTGGTCAGTGACAGGGAAGGGCAGTGAGCCAGCAGTACCCTGAAAAGTCTTTGAACTCACAAAAAGTATGTTTAGTAAGGAACACTGACAACACTGTGCAATGCTGGGAAACCTGATTGGCGAAAAGGGTTGACCCTATCCCTCCCAATATTAGTCCTACTGTGCAGTGAATCAGAGGAAGCTAATATCAATTGATTTTTTTAAGTATATAACTAGGTGAAATTGTGTTGATGAGGCTATGGATGATGTAAAGTATTAACAAGCTGTAAATAAACTTTAATGCAAGCTGAGCTGAGGGCACTGTGAGGCTTTTCATCCTCAATTTACCAGCAGAAGCACTGAAGTCCCCCTAACAGTTCAACTCACCCTATTCCCCTCTCTGAGAATCTGCTCAGTGTTGAGAGACAGAAGGTTGAAAGGCTTATGAGTCACTGCTGGGAGGGGGTAGCAAGGGAAGCTGAGCTAATGAGAGACTTTGATTAAATGGATGACTTCATTGCTTCTGCTGTGAACTTTGAAGAAGAATTGCTCCACATTTGGGAAGTTAATTTATGAATGATACTGTTGACATTTACAACAAAAACTTTTAATTTATGGCGGAGGAGTGGAACATAAAAACAAACATCTAGGCTTAAACCTCATAATGCTGATGGAAAAGGAGAATGCGGTGCACAGGCAGGGGTACCTGTTAACCCTAGGAATGTGAATTCACAGAAGAAAAGCCAGCAGCACGGTGATTACTCCACAATAAATCCTTTGTTAGCTTATATGGTAGTTGTAACAGACCCAACCGGGACATTTTGGAGGGGACTGCAGGGTAGCCTCTTGCCTACTGACCATGGGCTCTGGCATTTGAGGGAGCTCCAAGCCTTCAGGAAAATGTCCCGTTATATAATGCAAGATTACATTGCCACATTTAACAGTCAAGGAAACCACGACAGTCTCAGCCAACTTGAAACTCAAGTGAAAAGTTGGAAGTGAAAAGAAAGCTGGTTAGTGAGATCTGGACAACCCTGTGTCTTCTTCTTTCTAGGGTACTGCTGCCAAATTGTCTGGGTGGGCGCTGACCTGCGTCATCTAGACTTGTCTAGGTGACTAGTTGTTAATTAGCTTTCTGTTAATTAGATCACTGTTAGCTATTAGTTGCTAGCTGTTGATTAGCTTACTGCTTAGGTTTATGTTAGCTGTTCATTAGATGTAATGTTAGATGTACCGATGGTATTACTGTTTGCATTGTTTAGGATAAGGTGATCTTATCTGATTTTGTGTGGTATATAATCTGGGTGAATTTACAATAAAGTCAGTTCCAGTTTGCACTTAAGCTAGTGTTGTCTAGTTCTTGGGTGCAATTCTCAGCTATAAAACCTGGCTCTTGGTTCTAGAGTGGAGGAACTATATCTTGGTGGAGGCACCTAAGCAGGGCGCCAGGCGGTCTGTCACAGTAAGAATCCAGTCTAGTGTATCAGTTACAAAGCCTTAGTCGTAGCACCTATGGTGGTGAAGCCCTTTAAAATGAACCTGTCAGGCCATCTGTTTATCATCTCCAATGCTCAACTTCCAGAGGTGGGGCAGTATTACACACAATTCGTCAAGGAGTCCAGTCCAGGACTGGATGCACCAGGTAACAGTCAAACTGCCAAGAGATTCTTTGAAAACCTCAACTACTCTACATGTGAATGTGTAAACACAATCCATCTCAGCTCGGCAGGTTGTGCACTTTGACATCTTCACCTTGGGTTCCAGGGGACTTTGTCCTAGTGTAGTGTTATAGGTTCCTATCTGCCTGCTGTTATCTTAGCTAAATGAATAGGCCGAGTATTAGAAATTGTCCCTTAAAGCTTTAATATATGTTAACCCTTTTTTTTCTGGCCTTATAGATTGTCAAGCTAGAAAAGAACATTGTTGGATATCACTATATTCTTGCCAACCTGGTAAGTGAAGTATCGGGGTTGAAAGGAATTTGCAGGGGCGTGATGCACAGTTGGAGCATTCTGTACTTGCTCATGGTACAAATAGAGACATTGTTGATTGGAGTGCTGTGATTGCATTACCTAGCATGCGTTGTCACAGGAACCAGCAGACAATGCTATGCCGCAGAGTTCTATACGCATTGGCAACTACTGAATAATTGCTGCTTTTGTTAAAGAACACAAAAATATTATAAATTGTGAGCTGAATTTTCAGCTCACAGTAAGTGTTTGAAGTTCATGGACTTTTTTGTGAAGCCCGTAATTGCATTTCTGGGGTTCATTTATTGGCATATAATATGTTCAATAAGAGGTCAGTTCTGTAAAGCCTAACACAATACATAAAGGTACACGATAAACTAGATTGAAGCTCTTTGTATTCATTGGCTATAGTACTATAAAAGTTTAATTGCCATAGAGAACTTAAAGAACATGGTATCTCTTCACATACAGTAGGTGGTACCAGGTTCATTCAGTCATTAGCTAAATCATTTAAAGGGGAGTTTCACCTTATAGAAACGTAATTTTACTTTTTATTACTAAAATCACCATATTTTAATGCTCAGTAACCACCTCCATACCATCATTCGAACACTAGCATATCTCATGTTCCACTATTACTGATATTTATCTGATAAACTGATTATATATCTCTTTGGGATGTAATGTCAATGATGAATGCAAAAGATTAAATGTCTGTATAATACAACAAAACATGAAAATAAAGAATATATAAAAAAATATATATAGCTCTTTGGGAGGCTGCAGGTTTGAGATCCCTGTGCTTAAATTCCGATGTCTGGAGATTTGCTGGCTCATATATAAAAGGCTCCCACTCTTCCTCTAAGATTTCTTATGTATGTTATATAATAGAGAATGCTGTACAAAGAGTGGGAACACCACGAAGTGTGCAGGAATTCTCCAACTCTAAAATGGGTAGGGAAGGACTATGGCAACCAAATCTCATCGCTAGAGCCCAAGATCTCAACCCAGTTATTAAGAGCACGTACTGTATACATTTTAAAATAATAAAATATATCTAAAGTTAAAGTTTATATATATATATATATATATATATATATATATATATATAAAATAAACAATAGTTCAATCCAATCAGGACAAAACAGGACATCCCTAACTTTTTTTTTTCTACAGGGTTTCTAGTGATTTTTCCCTCTCTTAAAAAAAAAATATAAAAAATGTGAAGCTTTAATTTCGGGAAATTTCTTTAAAATGTATTCCTAATGATCCTTCTTTGAAGGTCTTTGCTCGTTCTCCTAATATGTATTATCGTTCATGCATTTATTGTTATAGATGAGTGTAGTGATTTTGCCAAACTTCGTTTTTTCATGGAAAATTGCCAGTTTTACTTTCTTCTGCTTCTCATCTTAGAAATTATTTTCTGTAGATTCTTTTCCTTTCAACATATTTACCATAAATTTTTATGTTTTCAGTCATTTCTTTCTTAATTTTTCAGTGTTGCATAACAAGAAAATCTGCAAAACGAAAAAAAAAAAAAAGTTTTTTTTTTTTCATTTTAACAAACTATGCAATGCTTTGTACCAGAAACATAATTTTAGTGTTAATTTAAACTGGATAATATATAGAATAAGATGTATAATATTTTTTTTACTGTGACACAACTTTTTTAACCCACTGCCAGAGCCTTTTGTGTTTTTTGCACACAGGTTTAAAAATAATTTTAGGTTAAAACCCCTAAACAAGATATAGTTTCTGAATGTAGAGACCACGGAGAACAAAATAGTCATAATTCCAAATGTCCCATGATATTAGCACAATTTATTAAGCACAAATTTTCTGTAAAAATATGCTACATTTAATTTGAGGGCACACAAACGCAATATATACTTTTTTTTGTAAAATAATAAAGGTGAGGTTGTACTGAGTAAACAGATACACATGTCAAGCCATATGCGTGCCCATGTGCATGCGGCGATATGTAACATGTGCAGCACAAATTACATTTTTGTACACAGGCGCCCCAATATGTGTGTTTATGTTCCTATGTGCATGTACTTGGGGGTGAGGGGCGGGGCTCCAAACGTTTTTGGAAAGGTTTTAAGTGCTATATATTTATATAGTAAATGGTGCCAAGGGGACACACCTTTATTTTTGGGGGGTGGGGGGTTAAGTACAATAAATTTAGGGTAAAACATGTAACATGGAACCATGTAGACTCCCTCGAAATCCATCCCCCTCTGACAGTGCACGAGGGTTCTTCATCCCACAGCAGCTGTCATATTTGAAATTTGGCATGGCTTTGAGTGGCTCTGCTCACACAGCCTCACAGATCTCTGTGAATAAATAAACTGCAAGTGCTGTCTGCCACTGCAGCATACAGACTTGTACATCTCAGTGAAACACAAGTGCAGTGATCACTGCACTCGCAGTCAATTGACATTTCCTGCAGCTCAGTAACTGAAAGTCTGTAACTCTGTACAGATATAGAGTTAGAGTAAACAGTTCCCTTAGTCATAGCATTCTGCTATGACATTGGTGGCAGTGAGAGGGTTAAACGATCACCTCCAACGGCACGTACGCACCCCTAGTGGCCACAGGGCGCAGCGACGTAACATAACATTGTTTTGCCCAGCCATGCCATTCTGCCGCAGTTAAATTGCGGCCGCTGGTCGGCAAGTGGTTAATTATCCTCCTACATTGTTACATAAAGTCTTGGTGGACTGGATGCATATTATTAAGAAGTGTCTAAGACCTAGTTTACACCTAGTTTACATGTGTGTGCTGCCTCCCGAGGAGCGATCTGTGTTGTCCTCCTCACTTCCTGTTTTAACCCCTTAAAGCAGGGGGAGGAAACCTCAGCCCTCCAACTGTGGTGAAACTACAATGTGGTGAAACTACATTGATCAGCGGCTGTAGCCACTGATCAATGAAGTTTGACAACAATAGATCCTGCTGTCAGAATACAATGTTCAACCAGGGAGGATTTCTCCATCCACCTTGTTTGTGTGGCTGGAGGGATCTGTAAGATTTCTTTTGTTCAGCCTGCTGGCTGAATCAGAAGCAGTTGAAAAACTAAATTTATACATCCAGTTTTATTCTATTAACCACTTGCCGACCACCCGCCGCAGATGTACTGTGGCAAGGTGGCTCAGCTGTGCTGATGTACCGGTACGGCAAGTCATACACTAGCTTTCTTAGATGCGCACAGAGGAGCCAATCAGTGGGTCCAGTGGCCTCCCATGATTGTTGCCTACAGAGACAGAAAGGGGATCTGCCAAAGTAAACATGGCAGATCTCCATTCTGTCAGGGGATGACATTGAGATCTGTCTTCCTGCTATGCAGGAAGATGGATCGGTGTGTTTCCTCAGTCACACAGCCCCCCATAAAGTTAGAAAACACAAACAGGGAACATATTTAACCCCTCGATCGCCCCCTGATGTTAACCCCATTCCCTGCCAGTGTCATTTATACAATGTCAGTGCATATCTTTAGCACTGATCACTGTAATAATGTCACTAGTTCCCAAAGTGTCAAAAATGTCAATTAGGTGTCTGATCTGTCCGCCGCAATGTCGCAGTCCCGCTAAAAATAATTGATCTCCACCATTACTGGTAAAATAAATAAATAAATAAAAATTCCATAAATCTATCTCCTATTTTGTTGACACTATAAATTTTGCGCAAACGAATCAATATACGCTTATTGGGATTTTTTTTTACCAAAAATATGTAGAAGAATACATATTGGCCTAAACGGATGAATACATTTGTTTTTATATACATATTTATTTTGGATATGTATTATAGCAGTAAAAAATATAGTTGTTTTTTTTTTCAAATTGGCGGTCTTTCTTTGTTTATAGCGCAAAAAAATAAAAACTGCAGAGGTGATCAAATACCACCAAAAGAAAGCTCTGTTTGTGGGAAAAAAAGAACATCAATTTTGTTTGGGTACAGCTTCACACGACCGTGCAATTGTCAGTTAGAAAGTAACGGAGTGCTGTATCACAAAAAATGGCCTGGTCATTAAGGGGGTAAATCCTTCCAGGGCTAAAGCGGTTAAAAACTGAAAAAAATTGGCTGTAGTTAGGCTTTAATGTGAGTTCTGTGCAGTCAGTCACAGGCAGATTTTACATAATGTATTGAAACCACGGGATGTACAGTACATTTAGTTCAGAAATAGCTTAGCAAGGGAAGCCTACTTATCTTTTTCATTACATATAACTCTTGAAACTGTCCTGCTTTTATAGAAACGTGTGCATAGGGGTTCATTTACTAAAGGCAAATGGACTTTGCACTTTGTAAAGTGCAGTTGCACTCTGCAAGAGCACCTACTCCAGAGCTTAGTAAACGAGCAGAAGCTCTGCTGACTTCCATCATCCAATCATGTGCAAGCAAAAATGCAGTGTTTTTATTTTCCTTGTGATACTCTTTACAAATGTATCTTATTTACTAAGCTCTGAAAAATCTGCACTTGCAGAGTGCACAGTCTATTTACCTTTAGTAAATCGACCCCCTAATCTCTGTTAGCTATCCAGGGTGTTTTGCTATGGATCCAAAACATTTTTAACAGCTTGTAGTGCCCTGTAATAGATTAAAAAATATATAAAAAAAATATCTTCTTTGGAAATTTTAGGGTTTCATGGACATCGAACTGCAGAAATTTCAAGAAGCAGGAGCCAATGTTACAGGATTTCAGCTTGTTAACTACACGGACGCCAGGGTATCGCAGATATTGCAGCAATGGAAATCCTATGATGGTCGGGAACAACCTCGTGTAGACTGGAAGAAACCAAAGGTAATCCTCTAAGATCACAAAGCTGTCCTGGGTTTTTACAGGGACATAGCAACAACAATTTTGTAAACTCAATAGGTTGTAAGCTCTAACGGGCAGGGCCTTCTGAATCCTCCTGTATTGATTTGTATTGTAACTGTACTGTCTTGCCCCCATGTTGTAAAGCACTGCGTAAACTGTTGCCACTATATAAATCCTGAATAAGATTAATATTAACTCACGGAATGGAATTTTGAATAAGTTCTATTTTCATGTACACTGATCTATATCCTATACATGTAGAGAAAATGAGAAAATGAATGGCCTCACGATTTATAGCAACTGGAAGTGTTTGTAAACTGTACCATCATCCATAAATATATTGAATATAAACTTGGAGAACTGGTCCCCAACCAGAACTACCAAAAAGAAAGGGGAGCTAGCGGACGGTACATGTTAAGACTATAGTAAATATACTTTATTTAGGCCAATATCTAAAAAATACATCAATTTATTGATACAATAAAAACATTTCACAATAACAAACTGGTACAGGTGGTGAAGTATTTCTACTAGTTTCGCTATATCTTAGCTTCTTCAGGAAATACATACATCTGTAAAAGAGTATAGACATAAATGTATACATGTAGAGATATATTATAAGACACACACTTTGATAGATCAAAAAACATAGCTGACAACATCGTACGCCACAACTCAGATGTCATAATATAGTATTTTAAGAACAACACCGAGCATGCTGATGCAAACACTTAGGTCTTTAAAGCGGAATTTCAAAAGGGGACGTTCTGCTTTTCTGCCTCCTCTACCACTCTTCTTCATATTTTGGAACTTTACCTGGTTTTGACAGGTAACCGTTCCCAGCTCCTAGATGATCTGAGTGAATGTTTGCCCCCCCCCCCCCCCGTATTTGCGTCACAGGTCCCAGAAGACTACGGGACCATTCACAAAGCACAGCGTGGATCACACATGCGCAGTCAGAAGCCAGCTGTAAAGCCACAAGGAGTCACAGCCGGCTTCCTAAAGTAAACATACCAGGGACCCGAAGACCGGTGAAGAACCGGCTTGGGTAGGAACAGCGCTATATCCTTGGACAGGTAAGAATCCTTTTATTAAAAGTCAGCAGCTACAGTATTTGTAGCTGCTAACTTTATTTTTTTATTTTTATGCTCCATTAGAAATATAGTGTGCAGCCATTTAGGCTATGTAGATAATCATTAAAAATAAAGGAAGATGCACTGCTCAGTGTAGAGAGGTTATTTTGTGATAAAATGGTAATGGCTACAGTCTCAAACACAGATCCCCCTAAGTATCCAATAAAACAAAATAAGATAAAAGACTGCTGGGCTCACCAGGGGATAAAACAGTGTATTCACAATGATTAGATAGTTTTAATCCAAAAAATAGAAAAATGCCAAGCACTCGGCTTATTTACCTATCAGTATAAGAGGACTTGATATAGCAGTCTGAAATAACAGATCTATTGGTACAATTCTCCGTCTATAGGAATTCTCTTCTCGATAATCTAGGTTATACTTTGTATGCTGCTAGACAAAGTTTCTCACTAGGTCTATAGTAAGCGGCCTCTGGTCCTCTTTTCAGATCATAAACTGAGTATACAAAGGATTAAAGCTAAGGGGTCAAAGAGAAGACCAGAATCCTCATATACCTAAATCCTGATGAAGGAGAGCAATATTTCTCTGAAACGTGTTGACTGACAGCTACCCGGCAGAATCTTTTACAGGGATACACATGCAGAATCTCTCCCTCTGACCCACAAACTTTCTGGTTCTGAGCAAGCAGCGCCTTATCAAATTAAAGACCTAGTGAAAAACCCTATCAGCAACCGGCCCTAAGGGGTGAATTTACTAAATGCAAACAGACTGTGCAGTTGCACTCTGCAAGAGCACATGCTCCAGAGCTTAGTAAATGAGCAGAAGCTCTGCGGACTTCCATCATCCAATCATGTGCAAGCAAAAATGCAGTTTATTTTTATTTCCCTTGCTCGTGATTGGATATTCTTTTCAAAGTGAAGCTTTAACTCGTTTAATAAGCTCTGGGGCAACTGCACTTGCAGAGTTCTAGTGCACTTTGAAAAATGCAAAGTCTTTTTTGCCTTTAGTAAATCAACCCCTCAGATTACCCTGGTTTACCAAACAAAGAATTGCTATCACCAGGACAACTATTTCAGACTACTATACAGGCATACCCCACTTTTAAGAACACAATGGGGTTTATTTACTAAAGCTGGAAAGTGCAAAATCAGGCTCACTTCTGCATAGAAACCAATGAGCTTCCAGGTTTTATTACCAAAGCTTAATTGAACAAGCCAAGGTTAGTAGCTCATTGGTTTCTATGCAGAAGTGAGCCTGATTTTGCACTTTCCAGCTTTAGTAAATAAACCCCATTGTGTACTTAAAATTGGGGTATACCTGTATTAAACCCTACTATATTGACAGGCAAATCAACCAAGTGCTTCATAATTTTCCATCTAATCATTGTGGAAAAATTGCTTATCCCTGGGTGAGCACAAGAGTTTACCATCTTGTTTTGAACTGTATAATCCATACACATGCCAAAGAAGGTATCATAACCTCTCAAAGCTCCCACTCATGCTTCAGTGCTGCATTATGTTGTTATAGTATGTGTAAAGGCAAAAAATGTGTTTAATTTTAGATAGAGCAGGGAAGTGTCAGATCATCGACTAGGTTGTGGTCTTTGTCTCCGGTGACCACCCCTCTTATGATCCAAGTGACCACTGTCACCAAAACATAAAGCAAGCAGTCCTAAATTCCAGAGCTATTATGAGACCAAGAAGTGAGGGAAGTGGGACAAATGTTCTGGTGACAACTGTCCAAGACTAGAATTCCCTTTTACTTTTCCTTCCATCTCCTGTTGCGTCTCCAAAATAGCAAAAATAAGGAAAATCTCCACAACTCAGAAAAAAAAATAACCTGAGAAGGGTTATAACTCTTCCCCTTTCAGGTATAATTACACTTTAATGAATATACACATATGTGTTGTGTTGGGTATTAACATGTGTTGCGTTAAAGTAGCCCATTATTTTAAATAAGCTGCCAAAGTACCACAAGGCAACCAAAAATAGACAGCTCATCAGGAACACCATGTACGTTGCGGAGCACTGTAGTGTGGAGGTGTTGGGGCAAATTATATTAGTGCACTGGGAGAACTTCATAATGACGACACCACAATGCACCACACTGCAGTACGTGCATTGCTATGCATTGTGATACAATGCAAAAGTGTGAATGGCCCATAACTATAACATATCATTACTTGTAGGCATCTGCATGACCTTGCTGTTAGTTCCTCTGTCCATAAAAAAAAAATCACTGGAAAAAAAAATAATGTTACTGTTTAATTTCAAATCCTACCAATATAGAGGAAAACTGTAACGATAAAATGTATTAATATATGTATATTGCATCAGCAATAACTGCCCTTTGTTGACGGTGCTGATGACAAAGACTTGAGTAGGTATTATTATTATGGTTGACAACATGTGGGAGTGACATCCCTCACCCCACATACAATTTTTAGTAACATTACCTGCTCTAGCTCCCTCCACCCTGAAGCAGGGTGTGATGACTCACTGCACATATCTGTCATAATATTTAATGCTTAAGTAAGTATATCTTCCAGTCTTAGGGAACTGAAATTTATCTCATTGCCTTAGTTCTGTAACAATTATTTCTTTACCGGAACTTTCCTCGGAAAGATTGCCGATGTGTACGGAAATTTTTCTTAGCCTGTTGGTATATAAAGGACGGTTTAAGAAAAACACAAGAGAATGTAAGCTATGGACCTACCACACTGGAATTCATTAGACTGCCATAATGTAGCCTTAAAGTAAAACCCTACAAAAAAGAACTAGCTGAAAAATAAAGCAACCAACACAGGTTGCATAGACCACAAGGTATGAAATAATGGTGGTCACTCTTTTATATTGGAGACTTCCCATCATTTTTCTGAGGCTTTACATTCCCAATTTGCAGTTTTGCTTTGAAATATTTGAGGCCGAAAAGCTATAGCACTGGGAGTTAACAACGGAATCAAGTATAGCCAAAATGTTTTTTCTTTGTTTTAGAGTAGAAAAGGGTTAAAATTCCTATACGTTTATTTTTTGTTGGCTATGTTCCAGAGACCCAACACAAGTGAGGGGAATTCCCTTTTAGGCAGATGTCCCTGGAACAGGCATCCCCATTGGAAAATCTCCCCTCATGCTCTGGGGACAACTTTGAAATTTTGGAGTTCCCATCACCATAGCAAATAGAAGGGTACATTTGCCCATCGGGGACATAGACTAAAATAAAAACTTGACAGATAGTCTAATGCTTTCCTGCTCTATTCAGAGAAGATGTTGCCTAGAGATACACTTTAAACAGCTTTTGGCACTCAGCATGCATGCCTCTTCATGGGAAAAATTTTTGCTAAATTTCTTTGAGAATAAAAAAAAAATAACATATTAGCTTTCCATGCAGAGAACTCAGTACTATGTGGTGCACTGCTTTAGAAAAGGCTGAAGGTTTGTAGGTCCATTGTTGTGTGTTGGCAGCCATGGGCTACGTTTATATATGGGCTACATTTACGCACATGTTATTGCCTAAAATAATGCAATGGACCACAATTGTCTGAAGGGGCTTAAAAAACCAACTACAGCTAAATCTTTTTTTTTATTTGGTTTTGGAGAGGTTGGGGAGATGTGTTAGAACTTATGTCATGTTTGTATTGCTGTCAGTGACCCCCGTTACTAAGATTACCCCTAACTTCCTCTCCTGCTGGTCATAGAGAAAGTAAGGGTAATCATCTCAACAAGAACACAAACAGCAATAAAAAAAGTTCTGACCCTTCCTCGTTCTCTTCTATATCACTCTGCATCCTTACTAATGATTCCCATAGCTTTATTTCTTTGTGTCCATAAGAAGTTCCTCCATGACATCACAGACAGCAGTAAAAACCTGGCATATGTTTTAATTGTTCCAACTCCATGGTCTAGGCTAAAGCTGGACTTTATGATCTCTACCACATCTATCCTCATAGGGAACAATGAAGAAAACATTTTGTGGAGAAGCTTGCAGGCATAGCAAAATCCCTTAAAGCATATCTAAAATGTAATATATTTTAGCTTACCAGTTCTTAGATATGGTGGCTGCATTATTTTTATTTTTAGGCTTTTTTTTTTCACCTGTGGTCCTGTCAGTAACACATTCACAACACCCAGTATCTATAGAGGAGCATTGTTATCATCCAAGAACAGGACAGCTTTCCCTCTCCTCTTTTCCATATTATGGGTGAAGTGTTCTACAATCCTCAGAAATAGCCAGGAACTTATATGAATTCTGAGCAGTGATGTAGCACAGGAAATTATTAGTTCACAAGACTTTTGGTAGATTATTTTCTCTTTTCTGCACTGATTAAACAGATACAGGCAGTTCTCAAGTTACAAACATCAGACTTACATACAAGTGATGTGATGTCACACTGGTCACAGAAAATGCCGGCTGGCCAGCTTGCTGCTTACTGCATGCTGCCACCTACTGTTCGGCAGACCTGTCAGCAATGCCACCTCACTGTATGGCCAATTAACTCTTCCCTATGCTATCCAAAACCTAAAAAATGTTTTACAGCTGAAGTTACACTTAAGTAATGTACCTGTTTCAACTTACATACAAATTCAACTTAAAGTGGAGGTCCACACATATTGTAAACTTTATGTTAATCCCATTGAACAGATGTCTAAATGAAAAAAAAAAAAAAAAAAACATTTTTGTGCTGTGTGTTTACCTTGTAATCTGCCTTTATAGTGGAACTTCCTGTTTTGGACTCTCGCGGGAGTAGGCATGTATATTCTTTATCCCCGGCGGTGCACTTTATCTGGGGAGGACGGCGCACTGTCTCCTGGGAGCTACGTTTCTGCATTCCCAGGAGTCAGTGTGGATTGCCACCGCAAAATCTCAAGAGATTGCCCGTTGTGATGGCAACCTGGAAGTTTACGGCACTCTGCGGCGTTAACCCTGAGCATGCGCGAGAACGAGCGGTGATTGCTGGTAGCTCAGCATTCACCGCATCCAGGAAGTAAATGTTTGTGGGCTTCACATGCCCACAAGCTAGATGGAACCGGCCGTCCACAGTTTTTAATTTGAAACTGGACATCACATCGGAGGACATACTTCACATAACAAGTGAGTGTTACATAGTTAGGTTGAATAAAGACACCAGTCCATCCAGGTCAACCTGAGTGAGTGTCTACAATTGTCCCTATCCCTGTACATTGGTCCCTACCCTCAAGGAGCCCACAATCCAAGGTCCCCATTCATATACTAGGGCCAGAATCCAATTAACCTACCTGCATGTCTTTGGAGTGTGGGAGGAAACCAGGGTACCTGGAGGAAACCCATGCAGGTACAGGGAGAACATGCAAACTCCAGGCAGGTAGTGTTGTGGTGTGGTTGGGATTTGAACCAGTGACGCTTCTTACTGCTAGGTGAGAGTGCTAACCACTACACCACTGTGCCACCCAATGTTATCATGTCAGTGTCTGCTTTAACCACTTGCTTACTGGGCACTTAAACACCCTTCCTGCCCAGACCAATTTTCAGCTTTCGGTGCTCTCACACTTTGAATGACAATTACTCAGTCATGCAACTTTGTACCCAAATGAATTTTTTGTCCTTTTTTTCCCACAAATAGAGCTTTCTTTTGGTGGTATTTGATCACCTCTGGGGTTTTAATTTTTTGCGCTATAAATGAAAAAAGACCAAAAATTTTGAAAAAAACGCATATTTCTTTGTTTCTGTGACAGAATTATGCAAATTATTAATTTTTCTTCATAAATTTTGGCCACAATTTATACTGCTACATATCTTTGGTAAAAATAACCCAAATTAGTGGATATTATTTGGTCTTTGTGAAAGTTAGAGAGTCTACAAGCTGTGGTGCGAATCGCACAAAATTGATCACATCTGATGTACTGGTGGCCTATCTCGCTTCTTGTGACCCGAACAAGTCAGGAAAGTATAAATACCCCCCAAATGACCCCTTTTTGGAAAGTAGACATTCCAAGGTATTTAGTAAGAGCCATAGTGAGCTTTTTGATGTTGGCATTTTTTTCCCACAATTCTTTGCAAAATTACGATTTTTAATTTTTTTTTTCTCCACAAAATTGTCATTGTAATAGGTTATTTCTCTCACATGGCATGTGTATACCACAAATGACACCCCCCAAAAATTCTGCTACTCCTCCTGAGTATTACAATACCACATGTGCGGGACTTTTTCACAGCCTGGCCACATAGAGAGGCCCAACATTCAGGTAGCGCCATCATGTGTTCTAGGAGCACAAATTACACATCTAACTTGTTGACTATTTATTACACTTTTGAAGCACCAGGACAATGACACGTGACACTGATGACAGATGGCACTGATACGTGGCAATGATGACACTTATACGTGGCACTAATGACACGTGGCACTGATGACAGATGGCACTAATATGTGGCACTGATGACAGATGGCACTAATATGTGGCACTGATGACACGTGGCACTGATGACAGATGGCACTTATACGTGGCACTGATGACAGATGGCACTGGGGACAAATGGCACTGACAACAGGTGGCACTGGGGGCAGGTGGCACTAGGGTCAGGTAGCACTGGGGGCAGGTAGCACTGGGGGCAGGTAGCACTGCTGGGGGAGGATGGCACTTTTTTTTTTACTTTTTTTTTTTTTTATCAAATCAAAGCAGAACGGCTGCAGCTGCAGCCGTTCATCTCTCCCCTCTCACACTCTGTCTGTGTGAGGAGGGAGAGCGGCGCTGAGAGATGATTTCATATGTTTACATATGAGATCATCTCCCATTGGACACGCCGATCACGCTGTAAACGGCCGCTGTGATTGGCCGTTTACAGCGAGGGACACGGTGAACACATAACTTCCGCGATGCGCGCCCGCGGCGGGGCGCATTGTGGAAGTAAACATTAGGACATCCAGGGACGGCCTCCCGGACGAAAGCGCCTGCTCTACGGCCGTCATTCGGCTATAGGGCGGGCGCGAGGTGGTTAAAGTGGAACTTTAGTCAGAAAATTAAGTCCTGCAAGATCACTTTAGGCTGGTCTCTTTTGCAGGTCTAGCTATAAAACATTAAAAATAAGTGCCTATACTGTTTTAAATCCAGTAATACATTGCCTCACCCTGCTCTGCACATGCTCAATTGCTGTCCTAGTTTAGGCACTGCCACGTTTGTAGAGGCCGATCTTCTAACAGCCTTAAATCGGAAGTAAACCATCTCATCCCTAACAGCCAAGAAATCTGCTTCTGTTTGATCTGCAGCTGCCACGGTGCTGCACATGTGATCAGTTAGGACACCAGCTATTTGATGGCTTGACAGTTTGCTTATGGACAACAAGCAAATGTGACAGTTAGCAATGCCGCCATTCCAGGGATATCGCTGTTTTTTCAAACCTTTAAATTGATGGGTTTAGTTCTGCTTTATGATTTACTGCTGTTCATGGGCTCTGGGGTTCAGCAAAATGGCAGCCTCCAGCAAATTTTCCGACAACAAAATCCAATCGCTTAAATTCCGATCGTGTGTAGACAATTCCGACGGACAAAGTGCCATGCATGCTCAGAATAAATTACGAGATAAAACCTATTGGCTGCTGGCCTCTTTATAGTCCCGTCGTACATGTTCTACGTCACCACATTCTGAACGATCGGATTTTCCGTCAACTTTGTGCAACTGTGTGTATGCTAGACAAGTTTGGGCCAAAATCCGTCGGAAAAAATCAGACGTATTTTGTCGTCGGATTGTCCGACCGCGTGTACGGGGCATTAGTATATCTACTATATGTTGCAAATCTGCTAGTACATCTAACAGCTTTTCCCCTCCCCCACACTGACAATGCTGCTGCCCAAAGGTGCCCTCTGTGCTCCTTCATCCAGAGTGTAGGTAGGCACTCGAATACAAGAGGTGTGTTACTGGCCAGATCAAAAGGTGAAAACAGAGAGAAAAAGCCTAAAAAAGAAAAAAAAAGCAGCCATCGCATCCAAGGATTGTTAAGCTGCAGTATATTATACTTTTGGTTTTAGGTTTAATACGTCTTTAATTATTATAGATTATTATTATTTGTGAATGAATGAATGAATGAAATACTTATATAGCGCACAATGCGAACTGAATCGCCTCTAGGCAATAAATAATAAACAGATATATTCATGAGATTAAATGGTGGATAAGAGCGGAACTTACGAATCTGGAAATAATAAGGGGTAGATGGAAGCTGCAAATGTTAGCTTTCATTATCAAACCAGGTCAGTGACTTCTGGAATCCATTGCTGCAACTAAGGGCAAGTTTAAAAAGAAATGTCACCCACTTAGCTGTTCTTATTTCAATATTTCACTTGTTGCCTTTATAGAATATTTTGATTTATCAGGCCGTGTAATTGAAGAAGACATTGCTTGCTTAGCAATACACGCACGTTGAATCTTACAATCCTGACATTGTTCTTTAACGAATAGAGGTTAATGGCTTATGTTCTCAGACTGATTTCAATATCAAAGCAAGGAAGTTTGGAGTCACAAACTTTTTTTTTTCCCCTGTATATCAAACCCTTAACTTTTAATGGAACAGCATTATGCAAGCATCCAGAATTATATTCACAAAGGCTGTTGACTCATTTTCTGGCATGCAGTTTTTACAGATGTGATACTATTAGCCCTTGTACACACAGTCGGACATTCCGTCAACAAAATCCGTTGGATTTTGTCCGACGGATTTTGACCGAAACTGGTGTTGCATACACACGGTAGGACAAAGTTTTCGGAAAATCCGATCGTACGTAACGTGATGACGTTATTTCGTTACGACGGGACTACGTTCAGGCTAGTAGCCAATAGCTTTGGTCTAGGAATTTGATCTGAGCATGCGTGGCACTTTGTCCGATCGGAATTCTCTACACACGATCGGACAAAGTCCGATCGGATCATGTTGTCGGAAAGTTTTATAGCCCAGCTCTAAAACTTTGTTGGTCGGATATTCTGACGGAAATAGTCCGATGGAGCCCAAACACAGTCAGATTATCTGACAACACGGTCCGATCGGACATTTTCCATCGGAATGTCCGACCGTGTGTACAAGGGTTTATAGATTAGGTTTTTGCATGGCCACCTTTACAATTTTAGACACAAGTAAATATCAAACAGAGTATAGAAGAAAATATACATGACTATGTTCATATATAGGCTGGATTTTTCATTAGGCACAGCGATCCTGTGCTTATAAGTGACAGAGAGAAAGCATCCACATTGGAACCTTGGTTAACGAGTAACGCGGTTGATGAGCGTTTTGAAAGATGAGCAACTTTTTTTTTTAAATATGACTCGGTTTGCAAGTGTTGTCTAACAAAACGAGCAGAATTCAACCTAATAGGGTGTGTAATACAGCATTTGACCAGAGGTGTGGGGGGCGCCGGTGACACTCGTAACGGTTCAGAGCCGTTCGTAAATACTTATAACCACTCAGCAATACTCAGAAACACTCAGAAATATTCCATTCCCGAGTGTTTCCGAGCCTTTCCGAGGCTTTCTGAGTTCAGACGAGCTGTCCCAGAGTGTTTCTGAGGCTCTCCGGCGCCCCTCCCCCAAGTCTGGCCATATGTGGTATTGCATGCAATAGAAGCCAATGCGGAACAAATTATCTTCCTTTCCATTGTTTCTATGGAGAAACTAGCTTTGATATGCAAGTGCTTTGGATTAGAAGCATTCTCCTGGAACGGATTATGCTCGTAATCCAAGGTTCCACTGTATTCCATCATCCATTTTATTGTTATAAGTAAAAAATAAACTCATCCCATGTTAATTTCCACTATTTTTATAGATTAAAGTGTGGCAATTCGAGGTTAGCATTGTCAGGATAGATTCTCCGTTTTTTTTTTTTTATATACCATAAAAAGAAAAAATAAAGGGAGGAAGGAAGTAAAGAAATAATATAATCTTACTACATTTAATAGCAAAACCACTGATATATATATTACAAGCTCACTATTTAATAATAGAAAAATCTCTGATATCAAAATACCGGAGCAATACTAATCTTCCATCTTCAAAAAAAGGAAATAGAATTTATCTCTTTTATTAAACTGAAAAAAGAATTACTATCTGCAAAACATAAATTAAACCAACATAAATACTTTAAAGTGGTTGTAAAGGCTTCCTTTTTTTTTTTTTTTACCCTAATGTATTCTCCGTATTAAGGTAAAAAGAAAAACCTTTTTATGTGCACCCCCCACCCCAAATACCTACCTGAGCTTAATCTCAATCCAACACTGTGCCCAAGAGCAGCGGCGTTGTTCTCTCTCTCTTTCCCTCCTCACTGAGAGCAGCAGGAGCCATTGGTACCCGCTGTTGTCAATCAAATCTAGTGATGAGGGAGCGGGGGGACAGGGCTGAGCCATACTGTGTTTCAATAGACGCACAGTACGGCTCCTCGAGATCGAGCCTGCACATGTGTCACCAAAGAAAGCATCTTCTTGTGGTGGCACACGACGAAGAGGAGAAGCCAAGAACGCTGGCGGGGGGAACCCAAAAGAGGAGGATCAGTATTTAGGCCTAACATAGCCACTATTAGTGCATACCAGCAACATAGCCCTGTTATTGTTAGTTTAAAGTGATTGTCCATTTCCAGCTCGCCACTGTCCCTGTTAAATATCCCCCATCCCCTTTTAAATTAATAAAAAAATGTGCCTGGATCAACATCTATCTCAAACACAATAAAATGTCTCCTCCTCTGCTATATGTGTGTTCAAAGTCTTGGATAGCATCAATAAATGGTGGGAGGCAACGCAAAATGAAATCGTCCTTAGTTGGTTTGTTTCTTCTACCCATTTTCCTTTGTATCTTTGAATAGGGATGAGAGACAGCACACAGTGTCGGCTGTTCCATGCTGTTGTCTACAGCTTGCCACCTGAAGAGAAAAGCGTTGTTTATCTGATCTACAATTGCTTTTTTGTCATGTACTGGTTACATTTTTTCATATTATTTTGTTTGTTTTGCAATATGCACCTCTCTTCTGCAAAAATGGCTTACCTTAAATGCAGTGTTTCAAGAAGTATATAACTTCTATCCTATAACAATGGCAGAATGGGTGGTTGCCTGGGGTCTCAGAGTCCCTGGGGCTCATTCTAGGGATGCTACAAACGTTCTGTACTTTGGCGCTGTTTATAATCGATTTCCACTATGCAATTCTTTAGACTTTTTCAGAAGGTGGTCTGCGAACCTTTGATTTGTTCTCTGTAAAAGTTGTATTTAAAGGCCAACTCTATACCCATGTGTCGGCCTCTCAACAGTACATTATGATATACACTAAATTATCAAAAGTATTGTGACGCCTGTCTTTACACACACATGAACTTTAATGGCATCCCAGTCTTAGTCCGTAGGGTTCAATACTGAATTGGCCCACCCTTTGCAGCTATAACAGCCTAAACTCTTCTGAAAGGCTATCCACAAGGATCAGGAGTGTGTCTATGGGAATGTTTGACCATTCTTCCAGAAGCGCATTTGTGAGGTCAGGCAATGATGTTGGACCAGAAAGCCTGGCTCACAGTCTCCAGTCTAATTCATCTCAAAGGTGTTCTATCGAGTTTAGGTCAGGACTCATGTGTAAGCCAGTCAAGTTGCTCCACCCCAAACTCGCTCATCCATGACTTTATGGACCTTGAGTTGTGCACTGGTCCAAATCATTTGATGGAGGGGGGATTCTGGTAAGGGTTAGTTTTTCAGTGGTTGGGCTTGGCCCCTTAGTTACAGTGAAGAGAACTCTTAAGTCGTCAGCATACCAAGACATTTTGGACAATTTCATGCTCCCAACAGTTTGGGGATGGCCCCTTCCTATTCCAACATGACTGCGCACCGGTGCACAAAGCAAGGTCCATAAAGTCAGGGATGAGCGAGTTTGGGGTGGAGGAACTTGATTGGCCTGACCTCAACCCGATAGAACACCTTTGGGATGAAATAGAGTTGAGACTGTGAGTCAGGCCTTCACATCCAACATCAGTGCCTGACCTCACAAATGCACTTCTGGAAGAATGGACAAACATTCCCATAGACACATAGCCTTCCCAGAAGAGTTGAAGATTTTATAGTTACAAAGGGTGGGCTAACCTAATATTGAACCCTACAGACTTTAAAGTTCATGTGTGTGTGAAGGCAGGGATCACAATACTTTTGACAATATAGTGTGTATATTACCTTTTCCTAAAATCTTTAGTCAATCATGTAACAATGGGGTTGATTTACTATGGGCAAATCCACTTTGCACTACAATTGCAATGAAAGTGCACTTGGAAGTACAGTCGCTGTAGATCTGATGGGAAGATCTAAAATGAGGGGAAGCTCTGCTGATTTTATCATCCAATCATGTGCAAGCTAAAATGCTGTTTTTTATTTTCCTTGCATGTCCCATTCAGGTTTACAGCGACTGCACTTCCAAGTACAATATCAGTGCACTTGTAGTGCAAAGTGGAGTTGCCTTTAGTAAAAAAAAAACCTAAGTCTTCTCTTTAGTTTCCTCCCTGTGGTTAGGGGTTCTCAAGATGTGGAAGAATATTTTAAATATTCTTTGAATGAACATATTGTGAATAAGGGGGGCTTTGATAACACCCCCCTTAAAGGGTGGGTGCATTATGTCCCATAGTTATAGCAGAACCTGGGAGTCATTCACCAGAATATATCTTGTGGCCAAAAGAAGTGTTTCAGGGGACAGCTCCAAATATAGATGAATATTGCAGCCTGAACTTCATCCTAAATGTTAAAACTTGCCAGGGGCCTATTTTAATTTGAACAAAAAAAAGGTTCCTCAAAGATGGCTTTTAAGATTATTAAACAACCCTACACAATATGTATCCACATTCCTTGTACCTGGAAGCCGTGGTTTGATATTTTCTGCAGCCATCATTTGAGTCATTTGCAAACAGTATACCACTGTATAAGGTTCATTTCAAAATTCAAACACTGCATTCCAAATCCTGCAGAAATGTTACACAAACCCATGTCAGAAGCAAAATATAGGTTCATGTAAATGCCAAACCATATTTAGGTTTCTAAATAAAGAGGCAGGAACTCATGAATTGTAAACAGTCTGGGCCCATGGTACAATTGGTCTCACTAGACACTTGGCATGAGGCAGGAGACCTGGGGGCATGTGCCCCTGGCACAGGGGTCTAGAACAGGGGTCTCCAAACTTTCTAAACAAAGGGCCAGTTTACAGTCCTTCAAATTTTAGGGGGGCCGGACTGTGGCCATTGGGAGTAGAAAAGGTCCCGACATCGGTGAGAAAAAAATAATGGTTCATCATTTGTCTCACTGGGAGGAATTGTGCCCCATCTTTGGTGTCGTTGGGCCCCATTATTGGTGTCAGTGGGAGGAATTGTGCCCCATCATTGGTGTCATTGGACCCCATCATTGGTGTCATTGGACCCCATCATTGGTGTCATTGGGAGAAATTGTGTCCCTTCATTGGTGTGGGTGGGGGGGGGAAATTATGTCCCATTGTTGGTATCAGTGGATAAAACAGTGCCCCAAGGGCCGCATAAAAGCAAGCAAAGGGCCGCATCTGGCCCCGGGCCGCAGTTTGGAGACCCCTGGTCTAGGGAGACCACTACAATTAATCTTCCCCTGCCTGACACATGTGCACTGCAGTTAACAGATATGAACTGATTTTTACCCTGTTGGCAAAAAAATGCATTACTGTTCTTTCGTTGTGGTGGGTTGGGTGTTAGAAAAAACAGGCAGTTTTTATTTATTGTTGTCTCTGTCCACTGTGTAGTATACCTCAGCCCTAACGTATGATGGTGTTCGTGTGATGTATGAAGCCTTCCAAAATCTGAGGAAACAAAGAATAGATATTTCTCGACGTGGTAATGCTGGCGACTGCTTGGCCAACCCTGCTGTTCCATGGGGGCAAGGGATAGACATCCAGAGGGCATTGCAGCAGGTATAAAATGAAAAAAATGTAAATGTAAAAATGATACATTTGTTGTTTGAAACATAAAACAATACCATTGTGACGTAAAAAAAAAAAGTGTATCTACATGTTTGGAATAAATACTTTGATTTTTAAGACTGAATTTTAATATTTTTTTTTGTTACCATTTTACAATTTTAGATTTGTTTAATGATTACTTTTACATTTTAGAAGAACATAAAACTTAAAAGAAGTGTTTTATTGATGTAATTAAATGGTTGTTGCCATTTTATTCATTTAAAAAAAAAAAAGGTTCGACTGGAGGGATTGTCTGGCAATGTCCAGTTCAATGAGAAGGGGAGGAGAACAAACTATACATTGCATGTGCTGGAACTCAAACATAAAGGAATCCGACAGGTAAGGCTGAATCTTAACTGAAATTGTGAATCCAATAAATTGTGTAGTATAGCAGAAATAAAGTTAACAGTGAACAAAAAAAAAATCTATAAAGGTACATTAGCCTTGAAATGTTCTTGTCTGATTGTATTGATTGTATTACTCCCGATGCACTCTTGCTCAGGTCTCCTCCATGTCAGACATTTTTTGCATTACAGTAATTCAAGTCACGCCCACCATGGCATTGCACCCGCTTATAGTGTATTTAAGTCTAATATAAACGTTGTATATAATTCTTATATAATATAGAGCAGGCTTTGGAGTCTTCCTTTCGTATATGAATAAACAACGGACTTGATACAGTGGCAAGATTTGACAGAAAGTCTAGATTTATCCATATATTCGGTAAATAATTGTTCAATAATGTTGACCTAAACCATGATGTTAATGCTACCTCTTTTCTAAAGTCCCCATACACACTATCAAATTTTCTGCTGATTTTTTCCTTCAGATTTACCAAAACCATGTAGTGCAAGGGCCTGCCTGATTGCATACAAATTGAAACTCTTAAAGGGGTTGTAAAGGTTCGTTTTTTTATTTTCTAAATAGGTTTCTTTAAGCTAGTGCATTGTTGGATCACTTACCTTTTCGATTTCCCTTCTAAATGTTTTTTTTCTTTGTTTTCTTTGTCTGAATTTCTCACTTCCTGTTCCTCCTCAGTAAGCTGTTCAGTAAGCTGTTCTGGCTGACTAAACACCACTCGGATGATGGTGTGAAGTTTACTGAGGAGAAACAGGAAGTGAGAAATTCAGACAAAGAAAAAAAACATTTAGAAGGGAAATCGAAGGAAAATGTAAGTGGACCAACAATGCACTAGCTTAAAGGAACCTATTTAGAAAATAAAAAACAAAGCTTTACAACCCCTTTTAAGGTTTGACCTCATATTATATGGTTTTGGTAAATCTGAGGGAAAATCTGAGTGTGTATGGGGCTACTTACTCCAGACCAACAGAGGACTATGCTGATAGCATGATAGATCCAGGATCTCTCAGTAAAAATTCTATATTTTTTTAGTGCCCTGCACATGATTGGTTATTTATAATAATAATATTCTCAACCCCAAAGTGGACATGCTCTACGTCTTAAAGTGTTACTAAACCCACAACAGTAAAATCAGTCTGTATATACAGTAAATTGTGCTGGTTATACTCATTGTGGAACCTAAGGGGTTAATCCTACGCATTTTGTAAAAAGACTGATCCTGTCTTCTCTGATCCTCCCCTTCTTTCGCAGTCCCCAATCCATCTCCTGATAGTACAAAGCCTTGAAGGCACTCTGCACATGCTCAGTTTGGTGTGTATTGCTAGAGTTTTTTTGGGGGGGGTGCATGTGATCAGCACATGGCTAATCATCACTGTCCAGACAGAGGGTCAGGGGTCCTACAGCCTCATTGGACAGTCAGAGGAGAATGAAAACACATCCTACAAGCTTTAACCAGGTACTGATACAAGTCACAAGACTGCTATATACTGCTGATGAGAAAAAAATATTTAGCAGTTTATACTTACTAAAATTGTTGCATTTCTGTGTTCTGTGTACTGTGGGAGACCAAATATGGGTCTCCTCGGTTTATTAACACTTTAACCACGTGCCGACCGCTGCATGCCGATATACGTCGGCACAATGGCAGTGGTGGGCAAATGGGCGTACTTGTACGTCCCCTTTAATTGGCGGGGCTAGCGAGCGCATACAGTGTGACCATGCCCGTGGGACCTGTGGACTCGATGTCCGCCGGTCTCCCGGCGATCATGTCACGGAGTCACAGAACGGGCAAATGCAATGTAAACAAGGCATTTCCCCGTTCTGCCTTGTGACATGACAGAGATCACTGCTCCCTGTCATCGGGAGAAGTGATCGCTGTCATGTGAGTGGTAGCCCACCCCCCACCGTTAGAATCACTCCCTAGGACACACTTAACCCCTTGATCGCCCCCTAGTGTTTAACCACTTCCCTGGCAGTGTCATTTACACAGTAATCAGTGCATTTTTATAACACTGATCGCTGTATAAATGACAATGGACCCAAAATAGTGTCAAAAGTGTCCGATGTGTCCGCCATAATGACGCAGTCACGACAAAAAACGCTTCCATTACTAAAAAAATGCATAATAAAAATGCCATAAAACTATCCCCTATTTTGTAGACGCTATAACTTTTGTGCAAACCAATCATACGCTTATTGCATTTTTTTTTTTTAAACAAAAATATGTAGAAGAATACATATCGGCCTAAACTGAGGAAAAGATTATTTTTTTGTATATTTTTGGGGGATATTTATTATAGCAAAAAGTAAAAAATATTGCTTTATTTTCAAAATTGTTGCTCTTTTTTTCTTTATAGCGCAAAAAATAAAAAACAGTTAAAGGGACGCAGTGTCGAATTGCAAAAAGTGCTCTGGTCAGGAAAGGAGTAAAATCTTCCAGGGCTGAAGCGGTTAATGCTGAATATTGCAGAAGAGGCCGGTGTTGTTATTTCATTCTTTTTAAAGGCTATTCACTACTGTCCCTTTTTTTGTCCTGGGTTTAGTAATGTCCTGTACACACGATCTGACTTTTCAAAGGAAAATGTACGATCGGATCTTGTTGTCGGAAAATCCGATCGTGTGGGGATTCAATCTGACTTTTTCAGTCGGAATTTCCGACACACAAAGTTTGAGAGCAGGATCTAAAATTTTCCGACAACAAAATCCGATAGTTTAAATTCCGATCGTGTGTAGACAATTCCGATGGACAAAGTGCCACGCATGTTCAGAATAAATTACGAGACAAAAGCTATTGGCTACTGCCCTCTTTATAGTCCCGTTGTACGTGTTGTACGTCACCGCATTCTGAACGATCGGATTTTCTGACAACTTTATGTGACCGTGTGTATGCAAGACAAGTTTGGGCCAAAATCTGTCCGAAAAAATCAGACAGATTTTGTCGTCGGAATGTCCGACCGTGTGTACAGGGCATTACACTTTAAGCAAATCAGTCACTAGCTGCCCCAGTGCAAAATCCCACCCCGCTTTCTTGGACTTATTTCCTTATAGGACACAACTTTTTATGCTTAGGACAAAGTACAGTAAACTAAGGGGTGCTGGTAACATTATTTACTACAGAGTTATACAGGTAGCATGCTGGAGATTGGTAGAGAATGCAGCGATTCCCCCCCCCCACCTAAGTTTCGTCAGGTGACACCCCAGGTCACATGGCCAAGCACAGGGAATGCATGAGAAATCATTATTGCATTCTATAACAGCCTGAAGTGAGATTATTTTCCAACTTTGTTTTTGAGCAATCCACAAAAATGAAAGCTGGTGGAGGGCAGCAGGGTATATAGTTGTCAGAAGGCGGAGTGTGCAACATCACATAGAGAAAATAATTATAAATAATAAAATGTGTTTGAAGTGTGTGCATGTGGCTGAAAAGGCAATCTGATTCTTATTATGACTGATTTTTTGGTAACATTACCCAGGGAAACAGTTTGGCGAATTAGAGTACATTTTAAAACAAATGCGGTATAACAAATAAGGGGGTGTAACCCAAGTCCTTAAGCTTTCTTTGGCATGCAAGGGCTGTTACTGCAAACTTTGTGCCTGCAGAGAAAAATTACATCATCACTCTTCTGGATAAACCCATAGTCTTGAAAGTAACAAATGGCCAATTTTATTGTTAGCGGCGCATAGAAACACAAACATATTAATGAACAGTCTCTTCCCTCCATCTCAGCATCTCAGCGAACAATTGGAAATTGTTAGTAGACCACTGTGCATTTAAAATTGACCCATTCATTGTCGTTGATCTGGTCTTCGCATTCACATTCAGCATCATCCAATGTAGGAGTATCTAATAAAAGAAAATGTTGAAACACTTTAAAGGCCCATTCATACCTAAATGTGCATTTTTATTTGGCACATTGATGGACATTGGAGTGTTGTTTCAGGGTATCGCAAGGCAAAGCATGCATTCATAATTACATGCATTATGGTGCATTGACTAGCATGTGCATGGTAGGACGGGGCTGGGAGTTGTTTAACTCCAACCCCCCAATCCACTACAGGCCCCTCCAGGCCATTACTAATAACATAAGCTAAGGTTGGTGGCCCTAGGTCAAAATACTTTAACATTCAGACATCAATCAGAGCAGTTAGCTGTTAGCTGAGTATTATACGGTTATCTGCTTCTCGTTCAGACCTGCGATCAAAGACAGAAGAAAGTCTTCCAGTATTGACTTCCGTCACTCGGAGATGCAGCAACCAAATTATATTTGCTGCAAAGGAAACAGATTTTGAAATATGTGAAAATTTGAGTCACAATAAGCCATATTCTTTTGAGATGACCACCTTTCGTAATGCCCACCTATCAATCTGGCACCATGGGACATTTTCTTTACTTCTGGTCCTACTCCCTACTATAAAAGGGCATGTTGGTTGTTTTTTTCCACGGGCCAAAGGCTCCCAATCTTCCCTTTTGCAGGTGAAATGGTGTATGCACCTTGGAGTGATATTGAAAATAAATTACACGCATTACAAGGCATTGTTGTACCACGCGTTAATGCATATATTAGTGCACGATAGACAAATGCGTGCCGAAAAAAATCTGTTTAGTTTCGTTTTGATTACTTAATCTAATTATTTCACTTAGTTCAATTCGATTGATTCGTTCAATTTGTATTCAGAATTTTCAAATTTTCTTCGAACTTACAGATTTTTTTCAATTTGAAATGTTCAAATCGATACATTTTCGAATTGGTCGGAACAAAAATGTTATATTTTTTTTTTATTTGAACGCAGCAAAGTGAACAAACAAAAGAAAAATCAACTGGAGTTTAATGTAAAATTTGCTTTGAATTTCTGTCCGAATTTCCGAAATTTGGACTAATTTCATTACGTTACTTGGAGCACTCAGTAAAATTTGTTTATATTGTAATTTGGGTATTTGAATATATCCGAATTTCCGAATAATAAAAATTGGGTCTGAATATTAATTCAGAACGAAACAAACCGCACATGTCTAGTGCACAATTAAATTTGCACGTATAGGCGTGAAGTCATCCCAGCAGTTTACACCAGAAAAAGCCTTTACACCAGAAAAAATAAAAATGTAAAATGAAAAAAAGCAAATCCTTTTAAAGTTTAAAGTATTCGGCGAGTCTACACTAGCACACATGTAAAGCAGTCCTGCGGGATTAGCTCTTCTTAATTTTTATTATTATTATACAGGATTTATATAGTGTAAACAGTTTGTGCAGCGCTTTACAAGATGAGGGTAGAAAGAGTTACAATACAAGTCAATACAGGAGGAATCAGAGGGCCCTGCTCATTAGAGTTTACAATCTAGGAGGGAGGGTCAAGTGATACAAAAGGTAATAGCTGTGGGGCAAGAGTTGATGGAGAGAATTAAAGCACATTTGTTAGCAGGATAGGCTTCTCTGAAGAGATGAGTTTTCAGGGATGGTCTAAAAGAAACAGAGTAGGAGATAATCGGACAGATTGGGGTAGGGAGTTCCAGAGGATGGGAGATGCTCGGGAAAAGTCCGGAGGCGATAATGGGAGGAGGGGACGAGGGAGCTAGAGAGCAGGAGGTCTTGGGAGGAACAAAGAGAAGGATTGGGTTGGTATTCTCAGCAGTTCTTTTCTTCTATTATTTTTATCTAAATATACTTCTATATAGTTTCATAGTTAGTAAGGTTGAATAAAGACTCCAGTCCATCCAGTTCAACCTGAGTGAGAGTCTATATAACTTTCTTTACCATTTATCTTTGGTGGGCATATAACCATTAATACTTTCTTAGGGTTCCTGCCTTTTAGAGAGGAAGGTGTTCTCTTCTCCTACATCACCACTCTTTTGGCTCCAACATGCTCACTGTCTATGGCTGACAACACTTCTAGAGTCAATGTAGTGATATGATGATGTCTGAGCCCTTGTACACACGGTCGGACATTCCGACGGAAAATGTCCGATCGGACCATGTTGTCGGATAATCCGACCATGTGTGGGCTCCATCGGACTGTTTCCGTCGGAATATCCGACCGACAAAGTTTTACAGCTGGGCTATAAAATTTTCCGACAACATGGTCCGATGGGACTTTGTCCTATCGTTTGTAGAGAATTCCGATCGCATGCTCAGATCAAATTCCTGGACCAAGGCTATTGGCTACTAGCCTGAACGTAGTCCTGTCGTAACGAAATAACGTCACCACGTTCTGAACGATCGGATTTTCCGACAACTTTGTCCGACCGCGTGTGTGCAACAGTTTTGGACAAAATCCGTCAGACAAAATCCAACGGATTTGGTTGTCGGAATGTCTGACCCTGTGTACAAGGGCTTAGATGAATAGGGAGACATGGATCAGGGGCGGACAACGCAGAAAATTCATCAGCAGTAGCATAGCGTTGTTGACCCTTGACAGGAAATTAGAGGATAACAGCAGCACTGGTAGGATCAACAGGTACATACTTGAGAATAAGGGGACTATAAATATTAGCAGGTTTATTTGTTTTATAATGAAAGCATGTTCTTTATTTCTACAAATTTTGCATTTAGCCTGGAGCTCCCCTTTAAGTTTACAACTCACAGCAAGTTCAATTTACCTGTCACCTCTTCTTTGCCTTCTGTGACAATGTTTGGTGACATTGGTCCCTGCAAGTGGGACTGTTCTCACGACGAAGACTCAGCTTCTTCCTTATAATGCAGCCTAATATAAAGTGATTGGAAGCTGCTCACACAATAAGGCTTTCACATTGTATTAGGCTCATCTGTTCTCATGCACTTGCTTCCAGCAACACCACGGAGGTGTTACTATAGAATCCCCAATAACAATTGCAGGACATTCCCCTTCTGCCACCTGTGCTCTGTTGCCAGATGGCAGAACAAAACCCATCATGTTTCCAGACAGTACACTATTTATAGCTTTGCCAACCTTTGGAAGACAGTGATAGCATATACTCTAAATATATGCCCAGGTATGGGTTAACCACTTCAGCCCCGGAAGATTTTACCTCCTTCCTGGCCAGAGCAGTTTTTGCAATTCGGCACTGCGTCGCTTTAACTGACAATTGCGCGGTCATGCGACGTTGCACCCAAACAAAATTGATGTTTTTTTTTTCCCACAAATAGAGCTTTCTTTTGGTGATATTTGATCACCTCTGCGGTTTTTATTTCCTCTGCTAGAAACAAAAAAAGAGCGACAATTTTGAAAAAAAAGCAATAATATTTTTTGCTTTTTGCTATAATTAATACCCCCAAAAAATATATAAAAAAAACTAATTTCTTTCTCAGTTTAGGCTGATATGTATTCATCTACATATTTTTGGTTAAAAAGAAATCACAATAAGCATATATTGATTGGTTTGCGCAAAAGTTTAGCGTCTACAAAATAGAGGATAGATTTATGGCATTTTTATTATGATTTTTTTTTATATTAGTAATGGCGGCAATCTGTGATTTTTATCGTTACTGCGACATTGTGGAGGACACATCGGACACTTTTGACACTATTTTGGGACCAGTGACATTTGTACAGTGATCAGTGCTATAAAAATGCACTGATTATTGTGTAAATGACACTGGTAGGGAAGAGGTTAAACACTAGGGAGCAATCAAGGAGTTAAGTGTGTCCTAGGGAGTGACTCTAACTGTGGGGAGGGGGTGGTCTCACTACAACATTACAGAGATCACTGCTCCTGATGACAGGGAGCAGTAGATCCCTGTAATTTTGCTAGGCAGAACAGGGAAATGCCTTGTTTTACATAGGCACCGCCCCGTTCTGCCGCTCTGTGTCATGATCACGTGCCCCCGGAGGAGATCAAGTCCACAGGACCCACGGGCACGCTCACGAAGTATGTGGCGGGTGCGTGTACGATGACAGCACGCGTGCGTCCACAATGCCGCCCACATTTGCGCAGCTGTGCCATTGTGTCGATGTACATCATTGTGCGCTGGTCGGAAAGCGGTTAAACAAATAAATAATTAACTGTAAAACCTGACTCAGAGTAGAAATACATCTACATAACCTTAATATAAATCAATCTAAAGGTTAAAGAGGATCTGTCACTTTAGAAATTCCTAGTAATCAATTAGATTGATGCAAATTATGACATTTTCAAATATGCTGTATTTGCCAGTAATGGCTATTTTCAAAGCCATCTTTTTCATAAAGCAAGTTGGCCTCACTTTTTTTCAAATTAGTAAGGGAATAACAACAGGCAAATTAGTCAGCATGAGTCAAGGCGGTGGTCAAGATAATTTCCCTGGCATTGTGACCATTGCCTCCATGCTTAAATGGTTTCTCTGTGTTATTACCCATCCAAATATCAGAAGAAATATATTGGTGCAGGTGGGTTTCCCCATGTTCCTCTCTTTAGGGCAAGCTGTTATGTCTAAAATAAAGTGAAATTCTGGCCAAAGTCAAACATTACAGACACTATATTACCAAAAGTATTGAGACACCTGCCTTTACACACACATGAACTTATAATGGCATCCCAGTCTTAGTCCATAGGGTTCAATATTGAGTTGGCCCACCCTTCGCAGCTATGACGGCTTCAACTCTTTTGGGAAACCTGTCCAGTGTGTTTAGGAGGGTGTCTATGGGAATGTTTGACTATTCTTCCAGAAGCGCATTTGTAAGGTCAGGCATTGATGTTGGATGAGAAGGCCTGGCTCGCAGTCCCCACTCTAATTCATACCAAAGGTGTTCTCTTGGGTTGAGATCAGGACTCTGATCTAGATTTTTTTTTCTGTCATGTACTGGTTACTAGAGATGGACGAACTTTGGACAGGACGTTTCGCAAACGCGAACCGCAAACGCGGCCGAAAGTTCGTGAACCGCAAAGTTTGCGGCGGGCCCCATTGACTTCAATGGCAGGCGAACTTTAAAAACCTACAGGTCATACTTACAGCCAAAAGATAATTACTAGCTGTGCACACATAGTCCCACCACATGGCCACTGACATAACACATGTATGAAGTGAATCTGGGATCGACAACTACAAGCATTCTTTTTTTATATGTGAAATTTTGACAATTCAGGACTCAGGAGCGCATGAAGGCAATGAAGGAGAGGAAAGGTCAGGGTAGGCTATGACGAGGGTGCAGGAGATGATCACGAGCACCGTGATATAGAGCACTGACAACAGCACCGTGATATAGAGCACTGACACCTGCACCGTGATATAGAGCACTGACACCAGCACCGTGATATAGAGCACTGACACCAGCACCGTGATAGAGTGCACTGACACCACACCAGCACCGTGTAACTAGTGATTTGCAGACTGTACCTCAGTCCCTACACTGATAAAGGATTGCTGCAGAATAGGGCAGCAGTCAAGTATAATATTCTTTCTATATTTGGAAGAAAGTATATTATACGTGTACAACCCTATATACTATACACCTATACCAGTCCTTAAAAAGGACCTTTGCGGACCTACTAAAAGTAATAGCTAGCTAGTGATTAAACTGACTGTCCCTGCTGCACACAGCGTCATGTCCCTCCCTGCACTGACAAAAGACAGGCTGCTGCAATCACCAACCTAGCAGTGCACTGAACCCTATATACTTTACACCTATACCAGTCCTTAAAATGACCTTTGTGGACCTAATAGTAATAGCTAGTGATTAAACTGACTGTCCCTGCTGCACACAGCGTCCTGTCCCTCCCTGCACTGACAAAAGACAGGCTGCTGCAAACACCAGCACAGCAGTGCACTCAACCCTATATACTGTACTACACCTATACCATACCAGTCCTTAAAAGGACTTTTGTGGACCTAATAGCTAGCGATTTGTGTCACTACAGTCTCTCCCTGCTCCACACAGCATCCTGTCCCTACACTGAAATAAGACAGAATGTAAAATGGCCGCCAGATCAGGTCTATTTATAAGGTAGGGGGAATGTCCAATTGTCCATTTGCTGAAATGTCTCAATTGGCTGTCCTGTACCCCATGATGGATGTGTCATCATAGGTCAAAGTTCTTTCACACTGTAAACACATATGTCCGTCGGGCGAACAGCGGCAATAGTCCGCCTAACAGGTGAATCGCGAACACGCAAAATTCGCAGCAAACGACCGCCGGGCAAACAGGTCGGCCATCCCTACTGGTTACAATTATTTTGTTTGTTTTGCTATATGCACCTCTCTTCTACAAAAATGGCTTACCTGCAATGCAGTGTTTCAAGAAGTATAGAACTCCTATCCTATAACAATGGCAGAATGGGTGGTTGCCTGGGGTCTCAGAGTCCTGGGGGCTCATTCTAGGGATGCTACAAATGTTCTGTACTTCAGCGCTGTTTATAGTCGATTTCCACTATGCAATTCTTTAGAGTTTTTCAGAAGGTGGTCTGCAAGCCTTTGATTTGCTCTCTGTAAAAGTTGTATTTTGCAGCCCAACTCCGAGCTCAGCCACCCATATACCCATGTGTAGGCCTCTCAGCAGTACATTATGTTATACACTAAATTATCAAAAGTATTGGGATTTTACACACACATGAACTTTAATGGCATCTCAGTCTTAGTCGGTAGGGTTCAATACGGAGTTGGCCCACCCTTTGCAGTTATAACAGCTTAAACTCTTCTGAAAGGCTATCCACAAGGATTAGGAGTGTGTCTATGGGAATGTTTGACCATTCTTCCATAAGCATATTTGTGAGGTCAGGCAATGAAGTTGGACGAGAAAGCATGGCTCGTAGTCTCCGGTCTAATTCATCTCAAAGGTGTTCTATCAGGTTTAGGTCAGGACTAAAAATCCTAAAGGAGAATGTCCGGCCATCAGTTTGCGACCTAAAACTCAAGTGCACTTGGGTTATGCAGCAGCAACAATGATCCGAAACACAACAGAAAGTCCATCTCCACATGGTTCAAACAAAGCAAAATGTTGGTTTTGGTGTGGCCTAATCAAAGCCGGGACTTAAATCCAATTGAGATGCTATATCACGACCTTACACAGGCCGTTCATGCTGCAAAACCCTCCAATGTGGCTAAAATAAAAGAATTCTGCAAAGAAGAGTGGGCCAAAATTGCTCCACTGCAATGTGAAAGACCCATTGCCAGTTATCTTAAACGCTTGATTGCAGTTGTTGCCAAGGGTGGCACAACCAGTTATTAGGTTTAGGGGGCAATTACTTTTTCACATAAAGACAGGCAGGTTTGGACAGCTTTTTTGCCTTAATAAATTAAACCATCATTTAAAAACTGCTTTTTGTATTTAATTAGGTTATCTTTGTGTAATAATAAAATGTGTTTGATGATCTGAGTCATTTAAGTGTGACAAATATGCAAAGAAATAGAAATCAGAAAGGGGGCAAATACTTTTTCACACAACTGTAGCTTTCATCTAAGATCCCTAACTCATATCCATCAATTTGCACAGGAGCCATTTACCCTACCAGCATGCCTTTGGAGTGTGGGAGGAAACCTACGCAGGCACAGGGTAGAACATGCAAACTGCAGGCAGCTAGTGTCGTGGTCAGGATTCAAAGCAGCAACGCTTTTGCTGCTAGGCGAAAGTGCTAAACACTACACCACTGTGCTGCCTATTACTTAGCTACTGATATTAATATATTTGATATATGTTTGAAGGTTTTTATATAAAAATAATACAATAATATGTTTTTGTTTTTTTTAAAGAAATAGTCTCATGAAACACGCTTTCAAAACAAATTAACATTTATTATTTATAAAGTGTTGCAAATGTAATATTTTTAAATCAGAATCAAATGTAAATGTAATTAAAAAAAAAAGCCTCTTTCTCAGCTAACAAATCAAACTGAAACACATGTATATACAGTATATCTGTAAAGAACATAGAACACAGAATGTACTAACTTTTTTTTTAAACCTTTTAGGAAACTAATTTGCACTTTAACCACTTCAGCCCTAGAAGGATTTACCCCATACTGACCAGACATGTTTTGCGATACGGCACTGCGTAGTTTTAACTGACAATTGTGTCTTCATGTGACGCTCTACCCAAACAAAATTGATGTCCTTTTTTTCCCCACAAACAGAGCCCTTTTTGGTGGTATTTCAAAACCTGCGGTTTTTTAATTTTTTGCGTTATAAACAAATAAAGACCGCCAATTTGAAAATCAAACCTTTTTTTTTTTACTTCCTGCTATAATACAATAATCCAAATAAAAATATAAAAAAACACATTTATTCATCACTTTAGGCCGATATATATTCTTCTACGTATTTTTGGTAAAAAAAATTGCAATAGACGTATATTGATTGGTTTGCGCAAAAGTTATCGCGTCTACAAACTATGGAATTAATTTTAGGGACTTTCACTTATTTTTTTATTGTTGTTACTGGTAATGGCGACAATCTGCGTTTTTTAGCGGGACTGCAACAGTGTTATAAAATACACTGATCAATGTATAAATGACACTGGCGGGGAAGGGATTAACACTAGGGGGCAATCAACTGGTTAATTGTGTTCCCTGGGTATGTTCTAACTGTAGGGGGGTGGGCTACCAGGGGCATGACAGAGATAGCTGTTCCTGATCACTGGGAACAGAAGATCTCTGACATGCCATCTGGCAGAATGGGGAATCGCCTTGTGTACATTGGCAGTTCCCCGTTTTGCCTCTGTACACCACGATCGTGGGTCATCGAGTCCGCCGAACCCACGGGCATGTTTGTTTTTGCAGTACAAATCAGCACAGATGCAGTGCAAACAAATGATATCTTTGTTTTTAACCCTCTAAAGTCCACATTTTTCAATGAGTTAGCGTGACTCAAAATGTGCTCTACCAAACGGTGAAGCAGAACGTTAAAGGGTTACATTTTAATAATATTGGGTGCAAAGTGGGCAGAGGTTGATGGTACATAATCTGAATTTGAATTCCAATATCTCAAAAACCGAACCGGCTGAAACAGTTTTTTTTTTTTTGTGGCAAAAAATAGTTTTTAAGCTTAACAGCTGGCGGTCCCTCATCTTGCATCTTGGTTGCGTTCTGCCGCATGCAGTAAGCGCAAACCTTGAATTGTCTCAATAGGTTTATACAACAGACATATATCCATTTATTATAAATATGTTAATCTGCAAATAAAATAAACATTTTGGATGGTTTGTTAAGCAACATTTAAAGCATGTGAACGAGGCACAACAGCTTAGATGATCTCACACTTCATATATACAGCTATAAGGCTCTATGCACAGTCACATGCACCACTATTTTTCAGGAAGAAATCAAGAAACAAATAGCATTTCAGGGTACTGCTTATACACAATTAACATTTCTAATGGTTTCCTTTTAGAGACACGTTTCAAGATCAATACAATAAAACGTGGGGTATCTGCAAGATTATTCCTATATTTGCGGTCTAAATTCTGTGTAATAGTCCTTGGCAGCTGAAAGTGGCTGTAAGTTTCCAGCAGTCTGAAATCCTTCTTGTATAGGACGCCCACATTGAACACTCTGCCATTACAACATTGTAAACCAACAGAGAAAATACTGATTTATGGCACACTACTATAAATTGGTGGCAAAAAAAAATGTCATCCCTACCTGTACTTGAAATTCTAGGCTTAGAACACAGTAATGAGTTGCAAACCTGGAAAAGAATATAAAGTTTAATGGGCCAGAACAAGATGGAAAGAAGTGTTCATTGACAATAACATATCTTTTCTAATTAACAGATTGCTACATGGAATGAAGATGACAAATTGATCCCATTAGCCACTGATGCCCAAGCAGGAAATGAAACCATAGGGGTTCAGAATAGGACGTACATCGTTACCACTATATTGGTATGTATAATGGTTTAGCATTTAGAATGGTTTTTACTGCTCTGTGTTTTAACTAGTGAAGACTGAGAATTTCTGCATTCTTCCTGCTTTGTCTACAAATTACAATAAATACATTTGAATTATTTTTAATAATTATTGTAAATTGTATAGAATAATGGTTTGTAATCCTCGGATAGAGAGAAAATCTTGGTGGTCTCTATCTATTTGAGGGCATGTATGGTGTGGCTTTGGTGGTATAGATTTTCTTTATTTAAAACGGTGAGGACTAAAAGATACTTTTAGTTAGGTAATATGAAGTATTGCATGTAACTATTTTGTACTCTTTTATCCAACTAGCAGGTTTCTTCTAAGGCTGGTCATACATTATACAATTTTCTTGTACAATACCAAAACACCTTATAAGCCCTTGTACACGCGGTCGGACATTCTGACAACCAAATCCGTTGGATTTTGTCAGACGGATTTTGTCCAACGGATTTTGTCCAAAACTGTTGCATACACACGGTCGGACAAAGTTGTCGGAAAATCCGATTGTACATATCGTGATGACATTATTTCGTTATGACAGGACTATGTTCAGGCTAGTAGCCAATAGGTTTGGTCTAGGAATTTGATCTGAGCATGCGTGGCACTTTGTCCATCGGAGTAGGCTACACATGATCGGAGTATGTCCGATTGGAGCATTTTGTCGGAAAATTTTATGGACAAGTTGGAAAATTTGGTCCGTCAGATACTCAGATGGAAACAGTCCGATGGAGACCACACACAGTCGGATTATCCGACAAAACGGTCCGATAGGACACATTCCGTCAGAATCTCCGACCGTGTGTACAAGGGCTAACACAAGGCCCAAACCTAAACAACACTTCTAATTTGTATCTAATCTGGTGGGCCCTTGCACTACGTAGTTGAAGGTAAATCTAAAGGAAATTGTACAAAAATTGTACAAGAAAATTGTTGACAAAGCTCACTAGCTCAAGCTGAAAATTTCACACACAGGTACCTGACACCTTTTTTTAACACCTTTCCTTGGTATCATTTCTTGACTTATCCTTCTGACTCCTTCATCTGACTTGACTTACCATAGGGCTTTTTCCAAGTTTTAGTCAGAGACGGAAGTGTTTGAAAGGAAACAACCTCCACTGTGCTGTTTCCTTAGTGTTGGGCAGGGCTGGATTTCTATCACCGGAGCTTGTAGATACACAGCTTCTAGTGCCCAAAGCAAGAGCACTTTTCTGGAATTATGCATTTTAGCCTTAAAGGGATACTAAAGAGTGCATTAAGATAAAAAACCTTCTGCCTTTACAACCACTTTGAGCCTGACTTACAGTATTTTAACAATATATATGTGAGTGTGGGCAAAAACGATTTAAGGAAGAGGATAGATAGATAGATAGATAGATAGATAGATAGATAGATAGATAGATGTTATATATATATATATATATATATATATATATATATATATATATATATATATATATATAATATATAGTTATATAATATAGAAAATATATAATATATAATATATAAAATACTATATAAAACCAATACTTTGCGATTCGCGATATTTTGCCGTGCAAATCTCCAACTCCATTTATAGAAATGCAACCCCAAGCTTGCAAGGAACCTCCACCATGCTTCACTATTGCCTGCAGACTCTCATTATTGTACCACTCTCCAGCCCTTCAGCAAACAAAACAGCCTCCTACTACAGCCAAATATTTGACATTTTGACTCATCAGTCCAGAGCACCCGCTGCTACTTTTCTGCACCCCAGTTCCTGTGTTTTCATGCATAGGACATGGAACCCAGGATAACCAACTCAATCCATGCTTCTTCTGTGTCTGATGCTGGGTCCTGAATCTTAAGCCATCTTAGTTGGCTGGCTAGAAATTACAAAACGTCTGCGCCTGCGCATGGGAGTTACTTGGTCCAGACACTCATGGCATGCTGAGATTGTATATGGAGCTACAATTGCGGGCCTTGGTGTACCATTAGATCTTAGATTATAAATTAGATTATATTAGAGTATATCTAACAGGCAGAGAAAGAAGTATTTATGGTAGAAGAGAAATACAAAGTATACAAGGTATCCTTTCTGACCCAAAAAGCTCTCTGCTAGCATTGAAAAAATGTTCTGCTTTAAAGAAATAATTTAAAATAAAATTTACTGAAAACTATTATAGTTTCACTTTAAAAGGATCAAATGGCAGTACTGATGCATTCTAGAACAGTCAATTGTGCTGCAGCTGCTTTGATAGACAGGAGAACTGATGGCATTGTTCTGTTGGATAGTAGAGAATCAATAGTACTGTTCAGATAGAAGAACCAATGATATATCCCTGTTGCGCAGTGAAGTTAATGTTACATGTCTTTACGTACAGGAAGCGAGGAATCTCTCCAATTTCACAGACAGCGTAGTAGCGGTTATGATGATCTTCTGCGCTTATATTCGTATAAGCGGATAGCAATTTTCCATAAATATATATAGTTATAATGACCTCCAGGCAGATATAAAAGATATAATTAATTATAGCTCAATATTCATTACTACATCGTCAAATACCATTTTTAATCACAAGCAGTGCAAGTCCCTGAATTGTACTTGGCATTAGCCACTAGCAATCCCTATACAGCAGGGCTGGAATGTGAGAGAAAAAAACAGTACAAGGAACCAATCAGTTTATCCCCTAAGAAAAAGCCAGTGCGCTAATAGGAAGAGAAAGCAGAGTAATAAGGAGCTCATCACTGAGCTGCTTTTCCTTTCACTCACTAGTCTTGGACATACCTCCCATCATTTTGAGATGGAATGAGGGACACCTACTACCAAACGTATGTAGGCATAGAACACTCCTTTTGCCACCCACCTTAAAGGGGACATAACCCAAAAAAAAGTTATTTAAATCTACAAGTGCTTTTTTTTTACCACTAATATTTCTTAATAATGGCTTTTAAAATTTAAAAATGCAGCAATTTAGAATTTGGATGAAATGGTTAGCACTGGGAAACACTTTTTTAAAGATACAACTATACAGATCAGACCAAAATGCAGGAAAAATGAGGAGCAATGAGGGACAGAGGGACGTTGCTCCAAATCAGGGACAGTCCCTTTCAATCAGGGACAGTTGGGAGCTATGGCCTTGGGCTCGGACAGGTACAGGAAGACCTGTGTTCAGAAAAAGTTGGTTTAATGATGCTAGCCAGCAAACTAAGGACATTTAAAGTGTTACTATACCCACAACAGTAAAATCAGCCTCTGATGCAATTAGCAGACCTCCAGCTTTTGCAGAACTACAAGTCCCATGAGGCATAGCAAGATTCTGACAGCCACAGGAATGACAGCCAGAGGCAGAGGCATGATGGGACTTGTCGTTTTTCAACAGCTGGAGGTCCTCTAATTGCATATCCCTGCTCTATATGCAGTAAAGCGTGCCTGTTATACTCATTGTGGAACCTAATCATCTGCATTGTGTAAAAAGGATGTTTGCTCCTGCCTTCTCTGATCCTCCCCTTCTTCCACAGTCCCCAAACCATCTCCTGATAAGATAGAGCCTTTGGAGTAACTCTGCACATGCTCAGTTTGGTGTGTACTGCTAGAGAGTTTTTTTTTTTTTTTTTTGTGGCGGGGGTGCATGTGATCAGCCCAGGGCTAATTAGCACTGTCCAGTCAGAGGGTCAGGGGCCCTGCAGCCTCATAGGACAGTCAGAGTAGAATGAAAACTCCTCCTACAAGCTTTACCCAGTGCTCGGCCAGACACTGATAGAAGTCACAAGACTGCTATATACTGCTGCTGATGCGAAAAGGTATTTAGCAGTTTATATTTACTAAAATAATTGCATTTCCATGTTCTGTGTACTGTGGAAGACCAGCTATAGTGAATGCAAGGTCCTGGGTTTAGTAACACGTTAACCACTTTAATACAGGGCATTTATACACCTTCCTGCCCAGACCAATTTTTAGCTTTCAGCGCTGTCGCACTATGAATGACAATTGCGTGGTCGTACAACACTGTTCCCAAACTAGATTTTTATCATTTTGTTCCCACAAATAGAGCTTTCATTTGGTGGAATTTGATCACCTCTGCGATTTTTATTTCCTGTTAAACAAATGAAAAAAAGACTGAAAATTTTGAAAAAAAAAATGTTTTTTTTGTTTCAGTTACAAAACTTTGTAAATAAGTAAGTTTCCTCCTTTGCTGATGGGCACTGATAAGGCAGCACTGATGGGCACCGATGAGGTGGCACTGATAGGTGGCACTGATATGCGGCATGGATGGGCACTGATAGGCGGCATGGATGGGCACTGATAGGCAGCACAGATGGGCATGGATAGACGGCACAGATGGGCATTGATGGGCATTGATGATGGGCACTAATATGCAGCACTGATGGACACTGATAGGTGGCACTGAGATGCGGCATGGATGGGCACTGATAGGCAGCGTGGATGGGCACTGATAGGCAGCACAGATGGGCATGGATAGATGGCACAGATGGGCACTGGTAGGCAGCATGGATGGGTACTGATAGGTGGCAAAGATGGGCATGGATGGGCATTGATAGGTGGCACTGATGTACTTAATGTTTTTTTACTGATGGATGCCAATCAGTGCCAAACGATAATGCCTGCCAATCAGTGATGCCCATTGTGGGCACTGATTGGCATCCATTGTGGGCACTGATTGACATTCCTGGTGGTCTAGGGTCACATACCTGGTGGTGGGCATCCCTGGTGGTTTGGTGGCATCCCTGGTGGTCCAGTGTGGGCATCCTTGGGGGAGGCTGTGCTGATAATCGATCAGTGCAGACCCCCCTGTCAGAGGAGCAGGCAATCGATTTCCTCTACTTGCGTCTGATAGACACGAGTGAGGAAAAGCTGATCACTGACTCTTCCTGTTTACATCGTGATCAGCCATGATTGGACACGGTTGATCACGTGGTAAAGTATCTAGAAGAGTTCATATGACGTTAAGTCAGGATATTGAAATCACTTTGCCGCCGTCATTTTTGCTATATGGTGGGTGGCAAGAGGTTAATGCTGAATATTGCAGAAAAGGCCGGTTTTGTTATTTTATCTTTTTAAGGGCTATTCCTTTTTAATTTGGTATTTTTGGGTGGAGTTCTGCTTTAACTAAAGACAGGGGAAACTACTATCATTTCATTTGTTGGGTATATCCCTGTTTGTAGAATCTCTCTCTAATTGTCCTGATCACCAATGTTGCCAGGAATGAAAGTTATGTTGGATCGAAAATCTGAGTTGCCACCAGAAGTAGAGGAGAAATTTCCCTAAGGCCTCTTTCACACGAACGATCCATTCAGGTCCGCCTGTCAGTTTTTTAGGCGGACCTGAACAGACGCTCCATAGACGTCTATGAAGCGTCGCATGTCAGCGGTGACATGTCCACTGACATCCGATCCGAAAAAGTGTGACGGAGGAAAAACCTACTTTTTCATCCGTCTGAGGATCAGCTGACGACGTATGCTGCGTTACGTCCTCATCCGATCCCGCACAGGGGAGAGCGGCGCTCTGACAGGTCCGTGCGCAGTGTGCAGAGACCAACTTGTCATCTTCCTGCTCAGCGGGGAACGACGGAGCGATCCCCTGCTAAGCAGAACGGGCTGCGTACACATCCGTGTGAAAGAGCCCTTATAAGACGCAGATGGCAGAATAAAACCTTCCTCTACTCTAGCTTTAGATATAATTTAAAGTGTAGCTAAGGGCAAAACGTTTTTTTAGTTTTGGATAGAGTGAAGATGGATTAGAACCCCTGTTAGCTTTTTATTGTTGTCTGCGCCTCTGTGAGGGAGAGTCACTCTTTCTATTTGTCCTGTTAACTGCTATCATTGAAAGTGGAAGTAAAGGTAAATCCCAAATTTTGGGTTGACATCAGAACAGTAGAAGAGAAGTCATCCAATTCAGACCCTAGTTCTGGGGACACACCAATCCCCTCACTTTGCAAGGATTTCCTCTAACTTCCTGTTTTAACTATGGGACAGGAAGAGAAGGGAAATCTCTCCAATGGGACACAGATGGGGGGAACTGATGGGTGTTGTAACCCTCCCTCACACTATCCACAATGAAAAAGAAACGTTTACATTTAACCACTTAAGGACCGCCTCACGCCGATACACGTCGGCAGAAGGGCACACCTGGGCACAAGCATGTACAGGTACGTTGCCCTTTAAGAGCACAGCCGTGGGTCGCGTACGTGCTGTCGGCAACGCGCTCGCAACCCGATCCTGAGCTCCGTGACCGTGCTTGCGGGACCCGCTGACCCAATCGCCGCCAGTGTCCCGCGATCGGGTCGCAGAGCTGAAGAACGGGGAGAGGTAAGTGTAAACAAACCTCTCCCCGTGCTTCCTAGTTGCCTGTCACTGATCGTCTGTTCCCTGTCATAGGGAATGACGATCAGTGATGTCACACGCTATCCACGCCCCCCTTCAGTAAGAAACGCACATTAGGTCACACTTAACCCCTTCACTGCCAGTGACATTTTTACAGTAATCAACGCATTTTTAATTGCACTGATCAATGTATTTATGCCAATGGTCCCAAAAATGTGTCAAAATTGTCCGACGTGTCCGCTATAATGTTGCAGTCACAATAAAAATCGCTGATCGCCACCATTACTAGTAAAGAAAAAAAATTATTAATAAAAATGCCATAAAACTATCCCCTATTTTGTAGACGCTATAACTTTAGCAAAAACCAATCAATACACGCTTAGGCCGCGTACACACGGGCGGACTGTTCGCCCAACTTTGTCCGCTGAACAGTGTTTCAGCGGACAGTCCGCTCGTGTGTGGGCTTCAGCGGACAGTTTCAGTGGACAGTCTGACGAACAAAGTTTTTCGGAATATCCGTAAGACAGTCCGCTGAAACTTGGTTTCAGCGGACAGTCCGCTCGTGTGTAGGCTTGTTCGACAAACTAAGTTTCGCGCATGCTCAGAAAGGATTTACACGGCGAAGGTTGCATTGCAGTGTATTGGACGTCGAATTTCTCGTCCCGTCGTACCTGCCATTCACGTCATCGCGCACGCTTTCAGCGGACTGTTCGTTCATCGTGTGTGGTCAAGTCCGTTCATGCAAATTTTGAGCGGACTGTTTGTCGGATTGTTTGACGAACAAAGTTGGGCGAACAGTCCGCCCGTGTGTACGCGGCCTTACTGCGATTTTTTTTTACCAAAAATATGTAGAAGAATACATAACGGCCGAAACTGAGGAAATTATATATATATATATATATATATATATATATATATATATATATATATATATATATATTGGGGATATTTGTTATAGCAAAAAGAAAAAAATATTGCATTTTTTTCAAAATTGTCACTTTATTTTTGTTTATAGCGCAAAAAAATTAAAACCACAGAGGTGATCAAATACCACAAAAAAAAACTCTATTTGTGGGAAAAAAGGAAGACAATTTTGTTTGGGAGCCACGTCGCACGACCGCGCAATTGTCAGTTAAAGCAACGCAGTGCTAAATCGCAAAAAGGGGCTTGGTCCTTTAGCTGCAAAATGGTCCGGGGCTTAAGTGGTTAATTACACTTTAAGGAGCTATAAATATGGGTTTTGGGCTTATGTCGATGGGCACATGAAGCCAGCTTCCAGATGAATTCAAATTACATTTGAGGTCACTATTACTACTATCACTATTCTCTGCCAGGCAGATTTGACCCGCAGTTGAAGTTCTTCTAAGCAGCATCAACCTAGTTTGCACTGCTTTTGAATTCTTATTGACTTGCATAGGGAGAGAATCAGTCTGAATGAAAGCAAAAGAGCATCTACACAGGCCTAAAAAATATGAAATCTTAAATATTTTCTCCACAATCTCTCCATCTGCAGAGATGTTATGTAGAGACAGCAGTTTGAAGCAACCCTTATATCCGGTAAAGACTTTTATCAGTTTCCTTTCTGGAAGAAAAATGTAGAATCAGTAATCCTTATTAGCAAAAACCAGTGACATCAAAATAGCATTAGAGATGACAAGTACCCAGGTTATGCATTGCTGTACGCACTTTATGTTCTGCACAGAGGGAGAATTTTTCACCTTCTAATAGTGCTGTTATTTGTGAAAACAAGAGTTTCCCAGGAAACCGTTCTTTCCTTTACTTGTTTGGCAACCCTGTCCTGCCAATCATACGCCCACAAGGGAAAGATGTATGGAAACTGTACTTAAAAGAATCCTGTCTGGACAACCCCATGACTTCCATTTTAATGCTATACTGTTCTTATACTAATGCAGTTATATATATATATATATATATATATATATATATATATATATATATATATATATATATATATATGTAGCACTGACCCCCGAAGGAGCTGCTGGTTAGATTGGGCTTACCGTTACCTTCTCCTCCTCGATCTGTGTCTAAGGGTTCCCGTGGTAGATGGCCCAGTAAACTCAGAGACTGACAGATCCGCATAAGGGGATTTTTATTTGCAAAATGTAGACAACGAACAGTCTCTCAAAATAGGATCTGAGGGTTAGGAAGGAAATTCAGGTACTCTTAGTGTCAAAGTCAATAATGAAGAACTTGCTTACTTTGACTAAATCCAGAGAATAGCCGTTCACAGGATGTTCACTCAAGTTAGATGGTCCCTCTCTCACAAGGCCTAGCAGCCAACAAGGTGCTTACTCAGGAACAAGTCTCTGCCACAGACGTTGTTGTAAAACATACAGGAATATGTCTCTGCCACAGACGGTGTTGTAGACTTCAGGAAACTAACACTTATGGAACACTCGTGTGATACCTGGATCTTTCAGCCAGCTTGGCCATACCCACGAGACTGGATTCACTTAGGTACTTCAGCCCTTCCAGGCTCTCGCTAAGAAGCCAACCCGTACGTGGCCTTCTTCTGAAGAGTCCTCCCCTGGATAGCTATGAAGTTACTGGCCCTCTCCAACTACCAGAGATGGCACGGACCACCTTTGGAATCCTTCTTTAGTTTCCTTGCCTCGGGCTAGCCAGCCCCGAGACAACAAGTCGGGTGGATCCGCACCCCAGGCCATAGCCTTCCTGGAGACTGGTCAGGAGGACCCATCTGCAGCCTCACTGTGCGCACCTGTAGCATCAGTGAACATCTGCAGCCTTTGAAATGCCTAACGCCTGTAACAGCTTGCAAACGATTGTAAACGTGATAACTAGCGCTTTGCCACGTTTCGTTTACAGGCGTTTTTAATTTTCTCTTCTCTTTTATACTCTGAAGCACCTGCTGGATTTTGCTTCTAATCCCCCTGTGTAGGCTTCCATTTGTGGATGGACATTTTATAGTTACACAATCTATCACATTGCTATAATATTTTTTATGTACTATAAACTGAAGGCCTTATGAATAAATGGTTGTGGAACGAATCATTGGAGTTTCCCATTACTTCTTATGGGGAAATTTGCTTTGATATACAAGTGCTTTGGATTACAAGCATGCTTCCGGAATGAATTATGCTCGCAATTCAAGATTTTACTATAAATGCCTTGCATATTAAACACTAGCTGATGCGCCCTATAATATGCCTGTTTAGATGTTGCACAAATTATGCTATCCAAAGTGAGGCTGATTTACTAAAGTAAATGAACACTGGATTCATGTGGGCACAGTGAACCCAATCCCTGAAACTATATAGGTGATCTTACACAGTGATCTTCAAGTCATACCTACTTCCAAGAATGAAATGGCACCACTCCTGGTAAAAGGTAGATAAATTCAGTCTCCTGTGAAATTAAACAACATGCTGCACGCTACTGCAGGACCTGATTCAATGTCACATTTATTTCAGTGTCATAATAACAACACCCGGATAAGCAGTGTAATGCCACATTTCAAACAAACAAGTACTTATACATAACAAAAATTGGTCAAGAGCTTCACTACTTAAAATAAATATGCAAATAACAAAATCGTCTATACTTACCTTCTCTGTGCAATAGAATTGCACAAAGCAGCCCTGATCCTCCTCTTCTTGTGGCGCCCGTCAGTGCTTCTGGCTCCTCCTCCCTTACTGGTGCCAATAGAAAACCAATTCCCATGGGGGCACTCCCATTGACACAGACAGTGGGACTCGGCTCTGCCCTCTGCTTCCTCATCACTGGAGTTGATTGACAGGAGCCAATGGCACCCGCTGCTATTGACCTGTCCAGTGAGGAGCGACAAAGCCATTAGAGTCACAGCACTCATGAACGGTGCTGGATCATGATGGGGTTCAGGTAAGTATAAGGGGGGTGAGGGGGCGAGTCTGTGACACAGAAAGTTTTTTACCTTAATGCATAGAATGCATCAAGGTAAAAACCTTGAGGCTTTAGAACCACTTCAAATACACAGACAAACTATCTGATATGTGCATTAATTAAAGCTCTTAATCCATTCCTAAACAAACCCTAGCAAAAGATTGTTAAAAACAATAGAACGATAATAGAAAAGTGATATATAACAAAAATGACACGCCAAAAAACAACATATAATGAACAAAATTTCAAAAGACTAAAATAATCAAGAATCAATAATAAAATACCAAAAGAAGCACATATTGAACCCAATAAATGCAAAATAACAATGTTCCCCATGCTGGAGGGAGGCTTGATCCTATGTATTATAGTATGTGCTATAATATTGAAAAGAACCATTCTACAAATGTAGCCCATCACTTTAACACGATCGGATTTTTTGACAACAAATGTTGGATGTGAGCTTGTTGGCGGAAACACTGTGTGTATGCTCCATCGAACATTTGTTGTCGGACTTTCTGCCAACAAATATTGGCTAGCAGGGTCTCAAATTTTCCATCAACAAATGTTTGTTGTTGGACTTACCGATCGTGTGTACACAAGTCCGTTGGACAAAAGTCCACGCATTCTCGGAATCAAGTATGAGCGAGAGATATAACTAACGTTCATAATGGAGATTTCACGTACGTCTTGTACATTACTATGTTAGTAATTATTAGCCAACAAGTGTGTGACCGTGTATATGCAAGATAAGTTGGAGCCAACATCCTTCGAACAAAAATCCACGGCCTTGTTGTCGGAAAGTCAGATTGTGTGTACGGGGCATAACACTTGTCATGTGAGCAATTTGTCAGCAGTGCTGGTTCAGTTTATTGAAAGGGTCCATAACCCTGCCAGGTGTGGAGATGCCTTTCGTCTCCTATGCCAGAGGGAGGTTTACTGGATTTTCTATCTTCAAACTCATATACCAGATGGACCTACTTTTGAATGAGATACTATTACTCACTTCTATGAAGGATTCACAGGATCCAGTCTTCCTCCTGCAACATTTCTGTTTCAATCTCCACCACACAGTTAACCCTGTCATACTTAAAGGCAGGGCAAGAGGTGAGCAGGAGGGGCCACTGCCCTGGGCACTATGGTATCATGTGAGGTAGGGGGAGTACATGGAGATTGGGGGAGGGGATTTGTTTTGGAGGGGGGAATTTGGGGGGAGATGGGGTAAGTACTAATCTAGAAGGAGAAATGTGGAGGGGTGATTAAGGGGGATTTGTGTTGGGAGGAGGGAAGAAGATTTGTGCTAGGAGGTGGGTTTGGGGGGAATTTGTGCTGGAAGGGGGATTTGAAGTGGGGTACTATGAGGGGAAATTATAGGGGTGGAGGATTTGTTAGGTGGGGCTTTTTTTTTGAGGGGGGGGGCATTTGAGCTGGGGGAATTTGAGGGATGAGGGGTAAAGATTTGTGCTGAGAAAAGGAATTTCAGCAGGGGGCAGATTTGGGGGATGAGGAGAGGGGGGATTTATGCTTAGGGAGTAAGCATTTAGATTAGGGGGAATTTTTGCTGACATATAATGCTTATAAATCTTGGGGGGGGGGGGGGGGGGCGGGTCCCAGTTTGGCATGTTTGTCCTGGGCTCAAGATGTACTTGTCCGGCCACTGCTTAAAGGAGTGGTGCTTCCTAACCCACCATCTAGTTAATAAATGCTTATTACAGAGGAACCCATTTATTTATTTATTTTAATCCCTGACAGATTCTGGGTTGTGCACATTTAGATTCAAGATGTGAACAAATTAGCTGGCATCTGTGAGGCATGCGTTTGTCATCATTTTGCCTAAAATTAAAAAATAGAAAGGTAAATTTACAAAAAAATAAAACGTGAATGGCCTGCCAAGTAAGGTAATGAGCATGTGCCAAGAAAAATAGAAGATCTAAAAAAAACAACTCATGGGCTATGCTGTTGTAGAAAAAAGTCACCATTTATATGGTATCACTTGGATCTTCATTCCAAGCAGAAGTCTATTAAATATCACACTGTTACATAGGTTGAAAAAAGACATATCTCCACAAAGTTCAACCAAAAAACAAACATGAAAAACCTGAATGAAAAAAACATACCTACAGCATATGAAAACCCTGCATCCTGAGAACCCCAAGGACTCTGGGGAACAAGGGCATCTGGTACCCAGTGAGATGATGCCAAGCTGAACACAGGAATTGATATCACACCAGGTAGCCTGCTGCAGGATGATGGAGGGCTCTGCTGCTTGTTCAGGCTGTCAAGTGTCATTAAAATTGCAGAAGAAGGTGGAGGATTTTCTGGCATTCTTTGTGAGAGGTGGGATCAGCAACAGGTGCGGCCGTATAGTCCTAGATGTGATCAAAGACTAGATCCGCTTTAATCACCTCTATGGCCTTGGAGGACTGGAGCGACGTCATGATGTCACTGGTCCAGACTAGAAGTAAACTTTAAAAAAAAATGTTTTAAAGCAAACAATCACATTTTGTTTTGTTTTGTTTTTTATCTATTGTTTTTAACCACTTGACCACTGGGCACTTAAACACCCTTAATAACCAGACCAATTTTCAGCTTTCAGTGCTCTCACAATTTGAATGACAATTACTCGGTCATGCAACACTGTACCCATCTGAAATGTTCGTCCTTTTTTTCCCACAAATAGAGCTTTCTTTTGGTGGTATTTGATCACCTCTGCGTTTTTTATTTTTTGTGCTATTAATGAAAAAATACCGAAAATTTTGTAAAAAAAAGCATTTTTCTTCATTTCTATTAAAATTTTTTGCAAATAAGTAATTTTTCTTCATAAATTTGGCCAAAAATGTATACTGCTAAATGTCTTTAGTAAAAATAACCCAAATTAGTGGATATTATTTATTCTGCGTGAAAGTTATAGGGTCTACAAGCTATGGTGCCAATCACTGAAAATGTATCAATTTGATCACAGCTGATGTACTGACAGTCTATCTCATTTCTGGAGACCCTAACAAGCCAGTAATGTACAAAAACCCCCCAAATGACCCCTTTTTGGAAAGTAGACATTCCAAGGTATTTAGTACGTGGCACGGTTAGTTTTTTGAAGTTGTAATTTTTTCCCACAATTCTTTGCAAAATAAAGATTTTTTTTATTTTAATTTTTTTTCACACCAAATTGTCATTTTACCAGGCTATTTCTCTCACACGGCATATACATTCCACAAATGAAACCCCAAAATACATTCTGCTGCTCCTCCTGAGTACGGTGATACCACATGTGTTAGACTTTTACACAGCCTGGCCACATACACAAGTCCAACATTGAAGTAGCAACTTCAGGCGTTCTAGGAGCATAAATTACACATCTAATACCTCAACCACCTATTACACTTATGAAGGCCCTGGAGCACCAGGACAATAGAAACGCCCACAAAGTGACCCCATTTTGGAAAGCTAACACCCAGGTGGGCACTGATGGGCACAGGTGGGCACTGATGGACACAGGCGCCACTGATGGACACAGGCGGCACTGATGGACACAGGCGGCACTGATGGGGCACTGCAGTGGCACAGGTGGCACTGATGGGCGCAGGTGGCACTGATGGGCGCAGGTGGCACTGATGGGCACAGGTGGCACTGATGGGCACTATAGTGACTTTGGTGACACTGGTGTGGCTCTGGTGGCACTGATTAGCACACAGATGGCACTGGTGGGCACAGGCGGCACTGGTGGGCACAGGCGGCACTGGTGGGCACAGGCGGCACTGGTGGGCACAGACGGCACTGATGTGGCACTGCAGTGGCGCAGATGAGCACTGATGGGCACAGATGGCACTGATGGGCACAGGTGGCACTGATGGGCACAGGTGGCACTGATGGGCACAGGTGGCACTGGTGTGGCACTGGTGTGGCACTGGTATGGCACTGGTATGCACTGTAGTGGCACTGGTATGCACTGGTATGCACTGGGGTGGCACTGGGGTGGCTCTGCTGGCACAGAGGTGGCACAGAGGTGGCACAGAGGTGGCACAGAGGTGGCAAAGGTGGCACAGGTCGCACAGGTGGCACAGATGTGGCACAGGTGATAGATGGCACTGGTCTGTCACTGGTCTGGCACTGTTCTGGCACTGTTGTGGCACTATTTGGGCACTGCTGGGCACTGCTGGGCACTCACGGTTATCTTTTATTTTCACTGGGATGTTCTCCTCTCCTCTCACGCTGCATCGGTGTGAGGAGAGGAGACTGATGACCTTAGCTTGACCCGGCAAGCCGAATTGTTTACATTTGTGATCGCTCCGTCATTGGACGGAGCGATCACGTGGTAAAGGACCGCTGCCATTGGTCCTTTACCGCGATCCGTGTTGCGCCGGGTCCCGTGAACTCGGCGAGCACGGATGTTCCGGCGTGCGCGCCCCAGGGGGGCGCGCACGAACGATTCTCCGGGAGGCCGTTAATTAACGGCCTCTTAGAGATAGCAAACCGACCTATAGCCGTTAATCGGCTATAGGCCGGTTATTAAGTGGTTAAATGTAAAGGAGTCTTTTTGACCCCAGATCTCTCCATAAAGAGGGCATGTCATTCATATTGCCATTACAAGGGATTTTTAAAAAAAATAATAATAACGGGACAGTGTATAAATAAAAAGTAAAATAAATAAGAAAAAAATATGTTTTATTAAATTTGAAGCACCACCATCCCTCTGTTCTTGCACACAGAAGGGAATGCATACGTAAGTCACCCACAAATTTGTAAACAGTATTTGCACCACACATGTGAGGTATCACCGCAAATGTGACAGCGAGAGCAATAATTCTAGCACTAGGCCTCATCTGTAACTCTAAACATGTAACCTGTAAAAGCTTTTAAAGCGTCACCTGTGGAGATTTTTAAGTGCCATAGTTTGTCATCATTCCTCGAGCGTGGAACAATTTTAAAGCGTCACCTGTTAGGTATCTATTTACTCAGCGTAACATCATCATCATCTTTCACATTTTCAAAAAAACAGGATATATATTGTGTTTTCTTTTTTCTTAATTCATCCTAAAGTGTATTCTTTCCAAAAAAATTGTCTTTGCAAAATCGCTGCACAAATACAGTGCGACATAAAAAATTGCAATGATCGTCATTTTATTCCCTAGGGTCCCTGCTAAAAAATAAATATATAATGTTTGGGGATTCTAATGCTGTGTACACACGACTGGACTTTCTGGCAGAAAAAGTCAGACGGAATAATTTCATTGGATATTCCGATCGTGTGTGGCCTTCATCTGACTATTTTCTTCAAAAATGCTGACGGACCTAGAAATAGAACATGTTTTAAATCTTTCCGACGGAATCAATTCCTATCTGGAAATCCGTTCGTCTGTATGCTATTCCGATGGACCAAAAACAACACAAGGGCACATATTGGCTACTGACTATTGAACTTCCTTTTCTAGTCCCGTTGTACGTCATCGCGTTCGAAACAAACAGACTTTGGTGTGATTGTGTATAGGCAATCGGTCAGAACTCCGGCGAAAAAAACATCAGATTTTATTCTGAAGGTTAAAACGGTCATGTGTACGTGACATAAGTATTTTTTTGTAAAATAATACTGATTTAGGCTTCATGCATATTGGGCTTAAAAAAATGCCAGTTCCCTTGGCAGGGAAACACGCTCATATAGAGCATTTTTTGTGCAGAGTTTAGTCGAGTTTAGTAGAGTTTTGCTTTTTTCAATCAGAAACATTGAGCTTAAAATATGTCTGTAATTGTCCTAACACATAGGATAACATAAAACTTCTACAGACAGAACACAAAACTCCTGTAGTAGCAGCATTTTTTAAGCCAGTGTGCATACAGCCTTAGCCCAGGTTCACATTGAGGGCGGGTTTTAAATTGTGTGAGTTCAGCTGAACTCGCATGATTTCAAATCAGCAATGCAGTTCTAACTCAGGGACGATTTGACAGGGGTTCATGCACAGATGTCTATTCGAATTGCCCCTGAAGTCACCAAAAGTGGTACAGGAACTATTTTTGGGAATCGGTGCAGCGCCACAAAGTCGGCGTTGAACCGATTCGGGCAGTGCCGTTGCAATAGCATGTCAAAACGGCACAATATGAACATAGGCTTAAACTTGTAAACGAGAAGTTCCTGGTTTTAACCACTTGCCGACATCCACACGCCGATGTATGTCCCTACTTTGGGGACAAATATTGTTATTATGGCAGCAGATAGCTGCCATAACCCCAGTATCCCCATGTTCGGCCGGCTGGGCCCAGTCCTTAAGTGGTTAAAGAATTGATCTGTGCAAGCTGTGCCCAAAAAGCCAGGCAGATGACAAAGTACCAGGCAGTCACCGGTATTGCCTGTGGTCTCCCTGCAGCTGATTTATTTCCATTACTGACATTCTATACCTTGTTCTACACTTGGTTGAATTAACAAAGAGTGGTGCGAGCACACTGCTTGTACCAACTCTTCTAAACATACAAATTCGGCAGGTGCTGCTCCTTAATTAACACCGACATCTTTCAGCTCATTCAAATGAACGTTTATCTTCTAGCCCAGTGTTTCTCAACTCCACTCCTGAAGGCGCCCCAACAAGTCATGTTTTCAGGCTTTCCATTATTTTGCACAGGTGATTGGATCAGTTTCCCTGCCTTAGTAATTACTACAGCCATTTCATCTGAGGGAAATCCTGAAAACATGACCTGTTGGGGGCGCCTTGAGGACTGGAGTTGAGAAACACTGTTCTAGCCAGTGTGGGTTGCTGCGCACAGATGCCCAAAGCTGGCTAATCATAGCTACCAACTGTCCCTGATTTTTGTGGGCCTGTCCCTGATTTTGAGGGACTGTCCCTGATTTTGAGGGACTGTCCCTGGTTTTGTGGGACTGTCCCTGATTTTGAGGGACTGTCCCTGGTTTTGTGGGACTGTTCCTGATTTTGAGGGACTGTCCCTGATTTCGAAAAATGTTCCTCTGTACCTCTTTCCTCCTCATTTGTCTCCCTCATTTTGGTCGGATCTATATAGCTGTAAATAAAATGCACTATTTATGTTTCCCAGTGCTAAACCTTTCATCCAATTTCTAAATTGCTGCAATTGTAAATTCTAAAGCCAGTATAAAAGAATAGTGGTAAAAAAGAAATGCTTGTGGGTTTAATCAATCATTTTTTTTTTTCTTTTGTATAATTCTCCATTAAGGGGGCATGACAGGGGGGTGTCCTATACCAACATACTTTTGCTAATAAGTGTCCCTCGGTCTTGTCTCAAAAAGTTGGGAGGTATGGGATAATAGTGGGTAATACTGATGTCACCAGTTTATTTATATTTCCTGCCAAAGAAATAATGACTTCAAAATACGCAAGGGATCACTTCCTGAACCTGAAAAAGCCAATGATTTACTGTACCACAGAAAAGTCATAAATAAAATATTTTATGAAACAAGTTCTGAGAACAGTTTTGTCCTATGATACATTAATAAATCAGATTTAGAAATCTATATATGTATAAATTCGCTGCAGACAGCCAGGAGCAAAGATTCAGCATTAGTAACTGCAGAGGTGTGATAAGATCACAACCAAGGCTGTGTTTGGACATCATGCTGCTCCAATTTGATATCAAGTTCTTCCTCGATTTTTTTTTTTTTTTATTAACAAGATTTGTCTATGTCTAGGCTTCCAGATCCCCCCCAGTTGCAGACAGCAGTCCATGTCTAAGCCTTTATTTAATTCAGATTGGTTGGTTTCTCAGGCAAAGGAAATTGCTAGGAATTCTAATGTATCGTTTACAAGGCATGGCTTAGAAACAGATTGGCAATCTGAGGCAGTTAACAGAAAAATGACTTTACTGACTCCCGTGGGTTGCTTTGCCACAGTTACCTCTATTTTAATAAAACAGATAAGCTCATGCAAGCCCATTACAAATCCAGCTTTTAAAATGTTTGTACACCCCAACTTTTTTTTTAGTTTTGTATAGAGTAGGGAAGGATTAGAACCTCTCTCAGGTTTTTATCGCTGAGTGCATGAAGCCTCGTTTACAAAGGGCGTACATAATCGAACACCTGTGCAGGGCCGTGTTAACCTGCACGAGGATGCACAGGTGTTCCTTACATCCCAGTGCAGGCAGTTTGATTGATGCCTGCTTGGACACAGCCATTTCTGAACTAAACAAGTATACCCACACTAACACATACATCATATTGGGATACAGCAGATGTGTCCATGCAGCCGCCTTGCCTCAACAAACATGAATGGGACTGCCTGCACAGGGATGCATGGAACATCTCTGCCCCATGCATGTATAAACGGCCCTACATAGGCATAGGGTATTGTACGCCCTGGGTGAACGATGCCTAAGAAGCACTATGATCTCCTTTTGTTAATGTTTAATATTGTATATGAGCATTTTATCAGTTATATTGGAATCAATTTCTGAGGCTAGTCCCATAGAAGCCTCAAACAAAACAGAAGTGCTTAAGGAAATCCTGTTGGCATTATGGAAATAGAAATAAATTCCAGAGTAGATTTGTATTATCTGTCACGAGGGCCACGTACCAAAGGTAAGACCGAAGTAGGGGGGAGACCTCCCTTGCACCTCGGATCCTTGAAGGCTCTGGAGATGGAGACAGAGATTTGGTGGACACCAAGTGGCATGGGTGCCAGGGGTGCGGAGCACCGTGTAAGCCTTAGTCTGAGACCTGAGACAAGGTCAAGTCCAGTTTGGCAATGAAGTATAAAAGAGTTAGAAGTAAAATAAAATACATATAAAATACATATAAAATACAGAAGAAGAATGGTCGAGATCGGTTCCAATCTGGCAGCTGAGTACAAAAGGGGCAAAGAAGTAGAATGGTCAAGGTACAAATCCGAGATCAATGGCAAGCGTCAATCAAGAGTAGTCAAATAGGTTTCCAGGTCGCAACAAGTTTAGACAGATCACACACTAGCACAGGAACAAGTGGGGACTGAAGATAATCCAGCAATTTGGCAGTGTCTGAGCTGGGTTTATAAAGGGAAGTTTGAGGTCATTGACTGGTATGGTACAGCCATCTTGGTATAGGCAAGGCTTTACTTGCTCATGTCAGAGCCACCAGCAAAAAGAACAGTGATCACTACAGTAGTGACATCACCAGATCTTACTCCAAATCGATTGAGATTAGCAGTCACAGAGCAGTGCCTTATATCTTACACTGCAGATATACAGCTATGGCTGTTCCTAGGCACTCTCAAATACTAGAAAATGCCCTGCTATTTTTTTTTAGGAGGAATTTCAGACAAAGGGTACACTTTTCAGGTTACTGCTTAGGGACAATTAATATTTCTAGATTTCCACTATAACATAGCAGATAACTTTTGAAGTACAGGCAGAAAAAAATTAACTGATGGAGTTTAACCCTTCCCTACTCTATCCAAAATGAAATAAAGCATGTTTGGTTATACATACATAAAGTGACATAGGTCAGTGGTCATCAACCCTGTCCTCAGGGCCCACTAACAGGCCAGGTTTTATGTATTACCTTGGGGAGATGCAGACTAGAGTACTGCAATCACTGAGCAGAAAATGATATCACCTGTGATGTATTTCAGTTATCTTGCAAACCTGGCCTGTTAATGGGCCCTGAGGACAGGGTTGATGACCACTGACATAGGTTACAATCTCTAAACAATATCTTTGCATCTACTATAAACTACAGTGCCTTGCAAAAGCATTCACCCCCCTTGGCATTTTTGTTGCTTCACAACCTGGAATTAACATGGATTGTTTGAAGATTTGCAGAACATGCCCACAACTTTGAAGATTTTTTTTTTATTATTAATTTTGTGAAGCAAACAATAAATAGGACAAAATAACAAAAAAGTCAATGTGCTTAACTATTCAGCCCCCCTAAAGTCAATACTTTGTAGAGCCACCTTTTGCGGCTATCACAGCTCCAAGTCGCTTTGGATAAGTCTCTCAGAACTTGCCACATCTTACCACTGGGATTTTTGCCCATTCCTCCTTGCAAAATTGCTCCAGCTCATTCAAGTTGGATGGTTTGCGGTTGTGAACACCAATCGTTAAGTCTGACCACAGATTTTCTATTGGATTGAGGTCTGGGCTTTGACTAGGCCATTCCAACACATTTACATGTTCCCCCTTAAACCACTCAAGTGTTGATTTAGCAGTGTGTTTAGGGTCATTGTCCTGTTGGAAAGTGAACATCTGTCCTAGCCTTAAATCATACACAGAGTGGTACAGGTTTTGCTCAAGAATATCCCTGTATTTAGCACCATCCATCTTTGCCTCAACTCTGACCAGTTTTCCAGTCCTGACTGGTGAAAAACATCCCCACAGCATGATGCTGCCATCACCATGTTTCAATGGTGTTCTTTGAATGATGTGATGTGTTGGGTTTGCGCCGGAGATAGCTTTTTCTTTGATGGCCAAAAAGTTCAATTTTAGTCTTATCAGACCAGAGCACCTCCATACATTTTGGGAGTCTCCCACATGCTTTTTTGCAAACTCAAAACATGCCATTTTGTTTTTTGCTGAAAGTAATGGCTTACTTCTGGCCACTCTGAAATAAAGCCCAACTCTATGGAGCATACGGCTTATTGTTGTCCTATGTACAGATACTCCAGTCTCTGTTGTGGAACTCTGCAGCTCCTCCAGGGTTACCTTAGGTCTCTGTGCTGCCTCTCTGATTAATGTCCTCCTTGCCCAGTCCGTGAGTTTTGGTGTGCGGCCGTCTCTTGGCAGGTTTGCTGTTTTACCATGTTCTTTCCATTTGGTAATGATAGATTTGATGGTGCTCCTAGGTATCATCAAAGATTTGGATACTTTTTATAGCCTAAACCTGACTTGTACTTCTCAACAACATTGTCCCTTACATGTTTGCAGAGTTCCTTGGTCTTCATGCAGTGTTTGGTTAGTGGTGCCTCTTGCTTAGGTGTTGCAACCTCTGGGGCCTTTCAAAAAGGTGCATATATGTAATGACAGATCATGTGACACTTAGATTGCACATCATTTCACTAATTATGTGAATTCTAAAGGTAAACAACCTCTCCCTCTCCTCCGCCACCTTTCCTTCCCTGCTCAAACATGCACTGGTTATCCCTATACTCAAAAAACCCTCACTAGACCCCACCTGTTTGAATAACTTAAGACCCATCTCCTTGCTCCTGTATGCCTCCAAGCTCATTGAACAGCTTATTCATGACCAAATGAGTCGCTACCTCACAGACAACAACCTTCTTGACCCCCTACAGTCTGGCTTCCCCCCACTACATTCTACTGAAACTGTCCTACTAAAACTCACCAATGACCTACTAACTGCTAAAACCAATGGGCACTATTCCATACTCATACTTTTAGACCTCTCTGCTACCTTTGACACAGTTGACCACCTGCTACTCCTCAGCAAATTACACTCCCTTGGCCTCCGTGATTCTGCTTTATCCTGGTTCCCCTCCTAAATATCTCAGCGCACTTTCAGTGTCACTTACAACTCCATCTCCTCCACTTCCCTTCCTCTTTCTGTTGGGGTACTCCAAGGCTCCCTCCTTGGGCCTCTCCTATTCTCACTATATACCTCTTCCCTGGGCCAGTTGATAACCTCCCATGGCTTCCAATACCACCTCTATGCCAACAACACCCAGATCTATCTCTCCACTCCTCAACTCACCCCCTTGATCTCCTCACGGATCTCAAACTTACTGAATGACATATCGATATGGATGTACACACGCCAGGGTCCCGGGTTTAATCCTTGACTCTGACCTCTCCTTCAGCCCCCATATCCAATCACTGGCTAAATCCTGCCGCCTTAACCTCCACAACATTTCCAGAATTTGACCCTTCCTGACTAATGACACCACAAAGCAACTTATTCACTCCTTGATTATTACCGCCTTGACTACTGCAACTCTCTCCATAATGGTCTACCCTTAAGCAGGCTATCCCCCTTTAGTCTATTATGAATTCTGCCACTTGACTAATACACCTCACTAACCGATCCGTGACTGCTGCTCCTCTCTGCCAATCCCTTCACTGGCTTGCCCTACCCCACTGTGTAAAATCCAAAATGCTAACCATAACATAAAAGGCCATTCACAACATTGCCCCCATCTACATCACCAACCTCATCTGCAGATATCGCCCAAATCATCCCCTCCACTCCTCCCAGGACCTCCTGCTCTCTAGCTCCCTTGTTACCTCCTCCCATACTCGCCTTCAGGACTTCTCCAGAGCCTCTCCCATCCTCTGGAACTCCCTGCCCCGGTATATCCGATCAGCCCCTACCCTGTCCACCTTTAGGAGATTTATTCAGGAAAGCCTATCCCACACCCAGCTAACAACTGTAGCTGAGCTACCCCATCAAATCATTCTCTGTAGCTATTACCTTTTGTATTACCACCCCCTCCCTTTATAATGTAAGCTCTACGAGCAGGGCCCTCCTGTACCTTTTGTATTGAATTGTACTGTAAGTGTGTTGTTCCCCCCCCCCTATACATTGTAAATCACTGCATAAACTGTTGGAGCTAGATAAAACGTGTATTATAATAATAATAATAATAATTGGTTGCACCAGAGCTTTTTATGAGCTTCATAACAAAGGGAGTGAATACATACGCACAAGTCAATTATCAGTTTTTTATTTCTGAAAAATAGTTTTATGTATATTTCTAATTTAAATTCACCAACTTAGACTATTGTGTTCTGATCCATCACATATAATTCAGATTAAAAAAACATTGAACCAAAGGCTGTAATGTAACAAAATAGGTAAAAAGCCAAGGGGGAGGGGGGGTGAATACTTTTGCAAGGCACTGCATGTACTGCAAAGCCCTACAAATCCCTACATAAACAATTAGAAAAAAAAAAAGAAAAAAAAAATTTGGACTAGACAGGCCAAACATGAAATCATATATATAAAAATTCTGAACATATATATATATATATATATATATATATATATATATATTGCAGTGCTCTCAGTCAATCCAAAATGTTAATAAACCTCAAATCTGAATATTTAAGAAAGTAAAAGTGAGGTTTTTTGATTCCTTCGGAGAATATCTATCTTCGGAGAATATCTAATATTGGGCAACTATTAGTGTGCAGAAATATAATAAAACTAAATGAAAAATAAAAAAATTGTCCCATTTCACTTGTTTATTTTCATTTGTTAAAATGAAAATAATTAACAGACAAATCTAAATTTACAAATAAACATTTCTGACGTAAAAAAAAAAAAATTCAGTGACCAATATAGTCACCCTTCTTTTCAGTAAAAGTCATAAGCCTTCCATTCACGGAGTCCATCAGTTTCCTGATCTGTTGACGACCAACTTTTTGTGCAGCAGCAACCACAGCCTCCCAGACACTGTTCAAAGAGGTGTACTGTTTTCCTTCACCGTAAATTTCCTGTTTAAGAAGGGCCCACAAGTTATCAATAGGGTTTAGGTAAGGTGATGATGGGGACCATGTTGTTATTGTTTAATCTTTAAGGCCTTTACTCCCTAGTCAAGCAGTGGAGTACCTCGATGCATGCGATGGAGCATTGTCCTGCATAAATATCATGGTCTTCTTGAAATATGCAGACTTTTTCCTGTACCAATGCTTGAAGGAAGTGTCTTCTAAAAACTGGCAGTAGGTTTGGGAGTTGATTTTGAGTTCATCTTCAACCCCAAAATGTCCAACTAGCTCATCTTTAATAATACCAACCAATACCAGTACCCCACCTCCACCTTGCTGGCATCTGATTAAAAGTGGAGCTCTGGTTACTGATCCAACCACAGGCCCATCCATCTGGTCTGTCAAGAGTCACCCTCATCTCATCAGTCCAAAAAAACCTTTGAACAATCTGTCTTCGGATATTTCTTGGCCCAGTCTTGACATTTCAACTTACAGTATGTGTCTTGTTCCGTGGTGCTTAGGTTTCAGCCAACCTTACCTAGACCATATCTCTGAGCATTGAACACCTTGTACTTCTGGGCACTCCAGGTAGGTTGCAATTCTGGAATTAGACAGAACTGGAGGATAATGAGTTCCTGGTAGCTTCACGTTTTATTCTTCTCAAATCTTTGCGTCTTTTCTTCTCAACATGTTTCTTGTGACCCTGTTGACTATTTGCAACAAAACGTATGATGATTCTGTGATTACTCCCCAATATCTTAGCGATTTCAAGATGCATCCCTCTAAAAGACTTTTTAAAATTTTTGACTTTTCAGAGTAAGTTAAATCTCTTTTTTGGCCCATTTTGCCCGAGGAAACAAAGCTGACTAAAAATTATGCACACCTTGATATAGGGTCTTGATCTCCTTAGTCCACTCCCTCCCTCATTACACAAATACACATCACCTGATATGCTTAAATCCAAAAAGCATTTAAGTTTATACAGCTTGGAGTTGGACAATATGCATAAAAACAGTCTTTATAGTTCTCAAAGCCAAACAGAAACAAAATATTAACATACTAAGATATTTCAGTGCCCAAAAAGACCCAGGAGTTACAGTGTACAACAATCTCCATCTTATGGTGTCCTCTATTCATACCCCTGCCACCCAGCTTTAAAATTGCACAGAGTATAAACACGCAGCCGATACAACTAGGCATGCGCAGATTGGCGCGCCACTCCGACTTCACCCTGGTTGGCCAATGACATTGGAGTGACACATAAGCCTTTTATATATTTTATTATGTACATCACGGATGATGGCCAAGAGTGTCATTCTTTTATATTTACATAAAGCATTAATACCATTTATAATAATTTAGAGGAATATGTATTTGGTGGTAGATTTAAATTAGATCTAGAATTACAGTGCAAAGTGCATAGTCAATGTTAGACGACAATGGTACTGATTGATGTAGTAGTGTTCATATCATGCAAGAACTTTTATTTGAATAGAATGGGCAAAGTTTGATCACATAGGGTTAAGCCGAATCCCCCTTATTTGTAGCTCACTTGTACCCACTGCAAAGCACTGCAGCTCCCAATGGGAGGATTTTAGCAACAAAAGTAGTGCTTTTAATCCAGAAAGAAGTGTAAGGAACTAGGTGTGGCCAGGTGCTGATTGACAAGCTACAGGCTTGTGAATCACCAGTGACAAGGCTGATAGCAACTCCCCTGCAACATTTTTTTCATCCCACTGTAGTGCAAGCAAGCACGCCTTACACGAGAGTGATACCTATACTCTGAATTCAAAAGCAGTGCAGCATCATTGCCGAACCATCACTATCAGGATCAGCAGGTAATTGTTGGACTTGCAGGGGTACTAAGAAGTGTTGATGCACTTATAATACTGTAGCACATATTTTTTTATTAATGGGAAACCATAGTTTTACTTTAACCAGTAGAGGACATTAGGTGTGCTACACATGCCCAAAAAAGTAATCTAAGTGCACAGAGTGTGACTGACTTCATCAATTTGCATGGATTTGGGTTCCTATAGTCAAATCAGATAAAGATGAATACTGAATGTTAAGGTTATTACACTTTTCAAATTCCCTTTGTCTTTTTGAATAAAAATAATTCCATTATTTCTTCTTCTATTAGGAATCTCCCTATGTTATGTACAAAAAGAATGCTGATGAATTTGAAGGCAACGATAAGTTTGAGGGGTACTGCGTAGAGCTGGCTCAGGAAATTGCCAAGCATGTTGGATTCAAGTACAAACTGGAGATTGTAAAGGATGGGAAGTATGGTGCTCGTGATTCAGACATGAAGGCATGGAATGGAATGGTGGGAGAGTTGGTGTATGGGGTACGTACATCACAGCTACTATGGTGTTCACTTAATGCATTTTATGGCTTGTTGTATACCGTGAGTTTGAATTAACACAGTGACCCTGTGATCAATGTGTGAGTTATGATAGTAATGATTATAGAAACTGGCAGAAGAGAAGCCCGTGCATATTTTTGTTGCTGAATCATGATGGCTAAATAAACCCCTAATGAACATTGCATCTCTAACATGACCTGACCACTGGGCAATAAAATCAATCACAGTTCTTTCATTCCTTGTACTGGACACTACACCTTCTAACAGGACTTGGCCATTTGATATGATTATAATTACATTATATACTGGCATAGAAAACCACATGACCATTGGGCATGATTTCAGTGAAATTCTTTATTGTCTATGGAACTAACGAAACACAATTCATCCCCAAAACTACCTGATTTTTGGTCCCCTAATGGTCAGAAAGGCTGTTAGTCAAAATTATTGTAGTGCCCTGGGGTTTAGTCAGGGAGCTCCTCACCAAATTCCTTGTCAGGTGTAGCTACTGTAGTTGATTGCTAGAGATCCATTGATTTCTCCCTAAGCTTGGCCTGGTTGTATTTTTCTCTTCTACCACCAGGTGGCCAGGCATTTGGAGGTATTAGGTTGAGAAGGACAACTCAAGGTCAGGTTATGGGCATATGGGTATATCTTAGTCAATGGGCAGGGGTTTTCTTGAATCATTTGGCCTGCTGGGAGAGCCTATATATTTGGGTGGAGTCAAGTGTTCTATGTTCTGTGCCACCCGGACTGCCATCTGGGTGGACGTGTGTCATCAGCCCCAGGCTGCTAGGCTGGAGATTAGGCCTATCCTGTGTGCATTTGACTGCCAGGCTGTGTGAGGGCCTATCTATAAGTAAGAGGGCAGCGCAGGGTTGGGACTGCGGCTTTCAGTCCAACCGAAAGTGATAGCTCTGCCAGCCAAAGAACCTGTCAGTGGTCGGAGGTAGAAGGGAAGCTGTCGCCACAAAGGGAACAATTGCTTTTACCAGGCATCACAGTGAGTAACTGAAACAAGTACTGGGACCATATTTTCACCGAAAGGGCAGGGTGGAGAATTGGGAAACTTCAGGCGTTGATCAATTCAGGGACTCAACCAGCAGAGAAGACGCTTGCAGAGCAGCCTTCTGAGTCAAGCCAGGCACAGAGCCGATTAGCAGGAGTTAAGCTTGAGAAGTATCTGGAGGACCCAGCAGAGAAGTGGGGGTGATATTTGAGGGGATACCACTGCAAACCTTAGAGACGCTCAAGGGATTCATAGACAGTGAATCAGAGGGTCTAGTGAGAGACCGGGAGCTCAGTATTGAAGAACTACAAGGAGCAGTTGTAGTGCAGCTGAAAGAACTGTTACATTTGGGTTAGGAACTGTTAAAGGGCTGTTACCATAGGAGACAGCATTCCTGCAAGTGCAGATGTGGCTTCTTGCTGGGGACTTTCCCTGCACGGCTGTCCTCCTATTGTAGTCTCAGAGTCTGCCAATTGAGTTTGCAGCTATCTAAGGTCATCCTGACCCTAACCCTCTTTCCACCAAAAATCTATAACAAGGACTGTCAAAAGAAATAAAAACTCTTTTACATCCAAGAAATGTCTGTCGCCCAATGACTTTTATCATCTTTGCACCCACTATGCCTCACAATCCACCACATATTGAAGGATGTCAGCCATATTTGGCCTTGGAGGTCCTCATTAGACCAAAAGAGGTAAAAAAGACTTTGCTACATTATGAAACAATAGTAAGGCTTGGGAGGTAGAAGGAGGCAGACTGTAGCTCAACACCAGGATTTTTAATAATATTTTTTTACATATATAAGAATCTAACAGTTTTTTGGGGTTTCAAGATACATGTGAATACCTGCATTTTTCTGACCATTTACTTTCCGTGAGTTTGGTAAATCAAGGGAACTTAAAGGGGTTGTAAAGGTAAATGTTTTTTCACCTTAATGCATTCTATGCATTAAGGTGAAAAAACATCTGACAGTGCCTGCGCCCCCAGCCCCCCCGTTTTACTTACCTCACCCCTCAAAAGTCCCACGCTCGTCCCCCGACGTCATTTCCACCATTCAGCCTGGCCGCTGATTGGCTGGAGGGGATGGATGGAAAGCAGCGCAGCCATTGGCTCGCGCTGCTGTCAATCACATCCACTGACGCGGTGCGCTGGGGGGCGGGGCAGTGTGATACAGCGAGCGGCTATAGCCACCGGCTGTATCACGGGAGCGCGCCCGCAGATGCTTCTCACCATGCGAGGGAGCTCGCATGAACGTGAGAAGCACCTGCAGGAGGGAGCCGAGACAGCCACCGAGGGACCCCAGAAGAGCAGGTTCGGGGCCACTCTGTGCAAAACGAGCTGCACAGTGGAGGTAAATATAACATGTTTGTTATTTAAAAAAAAAAAAAATTCACTTTACAATCCCTTTAAATAAGTGGAGTGTTCTTGAATTTTACCAAGTCTCTGTATCTTCAATCATGTGCGTGACCACTGGACATGATCAAGATACAATTCTGTTAGATTATAGAAATATCTAGTGCTCTCTGCTGGCATGTATTTAATATGATAAAAATGAAGAATCAGACTTACATACAAGGCACTTCCATTAAGTGCCAGCAAAAAAGCATTCTGCAACATAAAACCACATGGAGTCAGCATAAGGAGACGGCCGCTGGTGACGTCAATCCCTCTGGCATGCATACTGTCCCAAGGAGCACGACTTCATCAGTGTATAGGGAAGCACATTATACATCCATCTTAAATAGCAATGAATAATCAACAGAGGGGCAAACTTACACCCATCATTAAGTCATAAGTAATTTGCATCCTGACCACAGGAGGGAGACTAGTGAACTACCTGTGTAATGTTTTGGCATGGGTTCTTGTAGGCACCATCAGGGGTGCAGCATGTGACAGGGTGACAAGGCAGGAGCCCAACTGGGAATCAGTTGTAAAGCCCAAACAGAAAGTGCCTGAAAAATAAGAATCATCGTTTATTGTTATAATAAAAGCTCTAGATAAGAAACTGGAATTGCAATATAATGAAAGTTGTATGAGCTTTTAGTGCTTGGGTGCACATCAATTTAATTTACAAAATATGCAAAGTCTCTACATTAATTCCATCACTAGTTGGCAATGCAGAGTCAATTTCAAGTCGATTTGTATTCAGACTATTGACATTCAGGTATTTACAAATTCCTAACGAGTAGTTAATAGGCTTCAAACAAGGCCTCTTTTGCAACTGTAGCTACACACACACTGTGCAGCATTTTATCCTTGAAGCTCTAAAGTTATTCAAGTCTTGCTCAGCTCACCCTATTCCCATTTCCAGAGCACCTGCTCTGTGTTCACATCGGAGATTAGCTGGATAAAAGGCTGCTGAGTAACTGATCAGAAAAGAAAGTGGAGCTGAGCTGGTAAATCAACGCTGGGATGGGGAAGTAGGGTGAGCTGAGCTGCTAAGAGAGAGATTTAGGCTGGCCTAGTTTCTTTTGTAGCCAGCAAGTTGAACTAATACCGTGCCGCGTGCACGCGACCGGACTTTCCGGCAGAAAAGGTCCGACGGTCTTCCCGACTGAGTTTCGATGGACTTTCGACAAAGTTACGACAGACTTCTGACCGAACGGCCGGACTTTCTGGCAGAAAGGGTCCGACGGTTTTCCCGATGGAGTTTCGACGGACTTTTGACGAAGTTAAGACAGACTTCCGACCGAACAGACTTACCCAAAGTCTGTTCATTTTGAACGGGACGACGTACTAAGGAACTAGAAAAGGAAGTTCAATAGCCAGTAGCCAATAGCTGCATTAGCGTCGTATTTGGTCCGTCGGACCAGCATACAGAGGAAACGGTTTTCCCGATAGAAATTGATTCTATCGAACAGATTTGAAACATGTTCTATTTCTAGGCCCGTCTGAATTTTTGAAGAAAAAAGTCAAATGAAGCCCACACACGATCGTAATATTCGACAGAATGATTCTGTCGGATCTTTTCTGCTCGAAAGTCCGGTCGTGTGTACGCGGCATAAGAGATTCCTCCATCCACACAAATAAAGTGGATGGAGGAATCCCCCCCACCTGGAACATTTTATTCTGACAATCGCACCCACACCAAGTGGCACTCGATTATTTGTTTGTCACTTTTTTCAGCTTACAGCACATATATTTATACTGTACATTCTTATATACATTTGTATATATATACATTTATGTCTGACTCACCTTCAACCAAAATTACACAAAACAGTAGGTCCATAATTGATATAATGAGGTCTATGGTTGCAAGTGCAGTTGGGCACATAAGTTCAATTTGCAGAGTTAATGAGGCCAAATACACTTTCACCTAACATCAAATGGTGCAATAACTCTGACCATATCCAGAGGTATATGTCTTCCTGGCAGTTTGCCATTGACGGTTCCGCATCATTATTACTTCTGCTGACACTTGTGATAAAACGCTTCCATCTGTGTGTTCACCTTATGCAAGATTGATATTGATAGTGTAGTACTGTGTATATATAATAATAAATGTCAGGGCAAAGTTAGACTATAGATCACTGCTGGAAGCAGAACTGGCAAATATATTTTGGTGTTCAAGTGAACCTGTCATTTACAAACTGAGACAGAAAACATTACTGACAACCAAAAGACTTTACTGAAATATAAAAAATGACTGCTTGTGGTTGATTGGCCTGGCTGCTTTTTGATATCAGGGACTTAGGCGCACCCTGTGAAACAATGCCCCTGTTTCTGCGAAATGCATCTAAAGTCTAAAGACAAAACGTTTTTGAAAATTCAGGATGTAAAGAAGGGATACAATCCCCATCAGGTCTTTATTGCTGTCTGTGTCCCTATAAGGGTATGCACCCTCCTTTTTTGTGTTGGTGAACACTGTCACTAGGATTGAATGTGAGGGAAAATTGAAAAATTTTGAGTTGTTTAGATAATTGGAGTAGAGGCAAAATCATCTAATGAGGTCGATTGTTCTAGTGGCAACTTTTTAAGAAAGGGATTCCCTCACTTTGGAGAGATTTTCTCACTTCATTTTCTATGGGACAAGATGTTAAATCCCCCAATGGGACGCAGTTGAGGAGAAAAACTTGACAGGGCTTTCAACCATTCCATATGATATTGCAAATGGAAATTAAAAGATAAGAAAAAAGGAATGTTTTTACCTAAGAAATACTCCATCAATCTTTTTTTGGGTTGGTAGGGTATGGTTTTGTCCAACCCTACTTTTTTCTTCTCTAGCTTTTTAGGGTTGGTCATGGAGAAGAAGAATACTTCACAACAGCAAGTTTATTCAGATGCCAAATAACCTGCCAGTTTCATGGATATTAGGGGCAAATAGTACACAAAGATAGAATACAGACTCAATGCAGAAGGTGTCCCAAGTGCAGGACCCCTTTACTGTAAGGTAAACATGTTATCCACTCAGCTACCTGAGCCACCGGGTATAAGTGGACCCAAAACAAATATATAGTTAGTCAGAACCACACGTAGATAACAAAAAATAAATAAATTAAGCATATCATGCGCAAACTGCTAGCGCTATATAAACCCTGTGTAATAATAATAATATCTGAAGATTTTTTTCTTATATTTTGGATAGGGTAGAGAATAGTTTGAAACACTTGCCCTTCAGTGAGGTATATATATGCGTGGAAGATTTTCACACTTTTTTTTTATCAGATGACAACTCAAAAGCACTGGTTATGGGGGTCACCAAGTCCCCAAGACCACTGGGGGCACAGACAACTATAACAACTTAATAGAGATTTTACCCCTTTCCCACTTCATCCTTAATTAGAATAAAATGTTTGGGCTTAAACTACACTCTAAAACATCCTACATTGCAAGTCTGGCTAAACTAGTTAAAGCGGAAGTAAACCCATCAATCTAACAGGTTGAAAAAACAGCATGCCGGAAATGTTAACTGTCACATTGGTTGTGCTCTCAACCAAACTGTCAAAGCATCCAATGGCTGGTGTCATAACTGATCACATGTGCAGCTTCATGGCAGTTAAAGATTAAATAGAGGCCAAGATGGCAGCTTCCTTGGCTGAAAACGATAGGAGGGTTTACTTCCACTTTAACCAAATTTTAACTGCCTGCTGTTAAAACAGTAGACATACTGTATAATATACATATCACAGACTGCTAAAAGATTGCATTAAAGATTATTACCAAAGAGTACCCCTACAACAGAGAATAGGTTAAATATTTTTTTACAGGAAAATACAATAATGCTCTTTATAAATAGATCAAAACCCTCTAAAAAAATAAAAATAAAAAAAAGAAGCTGCAAGCCATGTACCCTCTAAGATCATTTATTGTATTAAATTGTGTAAATTACTTAGGTATACCTATCCCTATTAAACTAATTTCTCCAGACTCCTAAAGCTTAATTTTTATTTTATTATGAGCAGATTCCCAACAGAAGACTGTGAAGGGAAAGGAAAGCTCATTTCGTTATTTATTAATTCAGTTTACACAACGAATTGGAGTTTATACAGCACAGCCTGACTGATTACTATCTCTGTTCCCAAAGTCTGCTCAGCACATCCCTCCCTTTTCCCTCCACAGTTTTTTTTTTCTTTGCCCCCCTACGGCTATGGACATGTTCTTGCTTTGCCTCCCTCGATGGGAGCTGGTAACCATGGCAACCCCTGTATGGTTCCTGGGTTGCGGCCTACAGCCATTTTGGTAACCTTTCCCATTCTCACATGTTCTGTCTCAGTGGGTGCAGTATTTCAGCACTCGTCTTTGACAGTGAACCTTAAGGGTAATATAGTGCCTTTTCCTTGTGAATCTCTGCAAAGCTTAGCTTGCCCTTTGGTGCACACATAGAAATTGGTTTAATTAATCTAAATGATTAGGAATTATCAAATCTCAAGTGTCTTTTAACTTAAAAAAAAACTCTGCCTTTTTTAACACGATAGGTCACACTTGGTTAAATTCAAGGGGAATTGCAAGAGAGTCTATGTGAGTAAAATAGTTTGAAAGTAAAGCTCAGCTCCAACCATAGTTTTTTTTTTAAATCTATATAATGAGGAGGAGTTAGAGCCTCTGTCAGCTTTTATTTTTTTATTTATTCTTTATTTTCAAGTTTTTCAAAATATACAAACATAGACCATTCCACATAATAATAAATACAACACCGTTTCTTTAAGAATAATCTACCTTATCCCTCCCTCCCCTCCCCCCTCACTCGGTCCCCCCCTTTACTAACAATCAAGCAGCTTTAGATCCGAATTGTATCCAAAGTCGCCATTTATACTGATATCTCCCTTCTGAGTTATCCAGTTTATACATTGTCTCCTCAATGTTTCGTATCCTTTCTAACCTTTCTACCCACTCCTTCATCGAGGGGGGGTCGGATTTCCTCCATCTTCGCGGGATCAGTGCCTTAGCAGAATTCAGTAGGTCCGGGACCAGGGATTGCCCATACTCTCTCTCACCTTTTTCAGAGTCATGGAATAAGCAAACCCATGGCTCTCTTCTAATCCCTTCCCCTGTTATTTCAAAGATAGCTTTTATAATCTTCTCCCAAAATAACTGTATCTTAGGGCACTCCCACCATATATGAGCGAAGGAACCCACTACTGAACAGCCTCTCCAGCATATTGGGGAGGTCTCGCTGCAGATTTTATTTCCTTGCTGTGGGGTTATATACCATCTTGTTAAAAGTTTATATGACATCTCTCTAGTTTGAAGGTCTTTGGCAACCGAGTACGTTCGTCTGATAATCCTGCTTCTATGGAGGTCGTTATCCAGCGGTCCCAATTCACTTTCCCACTTTTCTATATAGGGGGGGAATTTTTGTTCTTCTACTTCCCCTAAGATTTCATATATTTTTGAGATCCTTTTTACCAAGCATTGGGGATTCCCTATCCACTTCTCCAGAGGTCTAAGTTGCTCCTGTCCTCGTAGTGGTTGTGGTAAAGACTGAGTAAAATAATATAGTTGTAAGTATCTCCACCTATCTAAAGGCTTGTGGCCCCACTTTCCTATAATTTCCTCATATGTGCATACCCTATTCCCTTCCATAACCTCTTGTAATTTAATATTATCTTTCTTAGCCCATCTACTGTAATATACATATTCCTCTTGACCTGGTGGAAAATTTTTAGTGTCTAATAGTGGCATAAATGGTGAATTGTGCTCCCACTTGTTTCTCTTATTTATTATATCCCATATTCGTAATACCCCTTTTGTCAATAAATTTGTGCTAGTCCCCAATTCTCTATGTTTTGCAGGTATCCATATTATCTCCCCTAGCTCCCTTCTACTTAACTTAATTTCTAGTTCCACCCAATCCTTCCCTTTTTTGTTATGTGTCCAGTCTGTGATTCGTGAAATTACTATAGCCTCGTGATACCTTTTGAAATCGGGCACTGCTAATCCTCCTCTGTCTTTACTTCTTGTCAAAGTATTAAGGGCCACCCTCGCCATTTTTTTTTTCCATATGAATCTTTTAATCATCATATTTAATTTATTTAAATATCCCTGTGGTAATAAAATGGGGACCATTTGACATATGTAAGTAAACATTGGTAGAATGAACATTTTTACTGTGTTTATTCTCCCTATCCAAGATAAAGCTTTGTATTGGGTCTTATCTAAATACTGTTTGATTTTATTAAGTAGGGGGATGTAGTTAGCCTCAAACAAGTCATCTCTCCCTGCCGTAAGCTTTATTCCCAAATAGGCCAACTCCCTCCCACACCATCTAAAGGGGTATTTGGTTTGCAGGGTTCTTTGCTCTTCTACTGGTATATTTAAATTTAGAATTTCAGATTTAGTTGCGTTAACCCTAAAATTGGAGACTTTCCCGTATTTTTTTATTTCTTCCATAATCGCCGGTATAGAGGTCTCCGGGCTAGAGATATAGAGCAAAAGATCATCTGCAAAAGCAGCAACCCGATACTCCCTCCCTTCGACCCGTATTCCCTGGATGTTTTGGTTCTTCCTAATAGCCGTCAGGAGAGGTTCTAGTGCCAGAACAAATAATATTGGGGAGAGCGGGCACCCCTGTCTTGTCCCGTTGCACAATTCAAGGGGGCAGGACAGGGCCCCGTTTATTCTTATTTTAGCTTTAGGCTTGGTATACAGAGCTTCAATCCACCCTCTCATCCTCTCCCCTAATCCATATCGCTCCAACACTTCGAATAAGAACCCCCAGCTGACCCTGTCAAATGCCTTTTCAGCATCTATAGACATGAGTATGGTGGGGGTCTTCTGCCTTATGGATTCCTGGCTTAACATAATAGTCTTTAATGCGTTATCCCGCCCTTCTCTCCCTTGGATAAATCCAACCTGATCCTGCTGTACCCACTCTGGCACATGAGGTCTTAGTCGTTCAGAGATAATCTTTGCAAAAAGTTTAATATCTGAGTTTAGCAAGGAAATTGGCCTGTAGCTTTCCACTGCAAGTGGGTCCTTTGCCTCTTTCAAGATCAAGACCACATGTGCCAGTAATGTCTCTTCTCGAAATTTTCCATCCCTCCCCACTGCGTTGAAATACTCGCATAATTTTGGAACCAGCTGTTTTTGGAATTCCTTATAGTATGAGATCGGGAAACCATCTGGCCCGGGGCATCCTCCCTTAGCTGTATTTTTGATAGCCCATTCAACTTCCAGCTTTGATATCGGGGCTTCTAATGCTTCCATTTCTATTTGTTTAGCCCTGGGGATCTCTATCCCTTTCAAATAGTCCTTTATTGCATCTCGGCCTCTGTTCTCTGAGCTATCCTGTTGAATATTGTATAGGGCCTTATAATATGTATAAAACGTATTTACAATATCCTCCGGCATATTTTGTATGTCCCCTGCCTCATTTCTTACCCTTGGGATAAAAGTTCTACTTTTCTTATCCTTCACTCTCCTGGCCAGCCATTTACCGGTTTTGTTTCCCCATTGATACCTCTCTGTTCCCAAAATATAATAGGCGGCCATCCTGTCCTGCTCTAGGTAGTCTTCTAATTCTCTTTTTTTTATTACTAAGTCCTGAGTGTCATAGAGTCCCCTTGGTCTACTACCCATCTCCAGTCTCTGGATTTCTTCATACAGTAGGGTTTTCCTCCTCTCTCTCTCTCTCTTTTTCCCCGCTCCAATCCCTATTAATACACCTCTCATTACCACTTTGTGCGTTTCCCACAATATGGGGCTGGAGATTCCAGGTGTATCATTTAATCTAAAAAATTGTTCCATCTCCCTCTCCACCCTACTTACAGAGTCCTTATCCTGTAACAGAGATTCATTCAATCTCCAAATCCCCCTCGGTCCATGATCCTCCCCTATCTCCAACTTAATCATAACTGGCGCATGATCTGACACAGTTCTAATTTTTATTTCCGCCTTCTTAAGTGCTTTCAGGAATGAGTGTTCCAAGAAAATATAATCTATGCGAGAGAAGGAACCATGGACCGAGGAGAAGCATGTATAATCCCTATCCTTTGGATGAAGTACTCTCCAGGTATCCTGTAGCTGATATAGAGCCAGAGCCCTTAAAAACTTTCTCTGCTTATATACCGATGTCCTGGGTCCTCCCGTTGAGGTATCAATTTTTGGGTTTATACTCCAGTTAAAATCTCCAGCAAGAATTAATTTCCCCTCTTTGAAATCCTCTATTTTATTCAATGTTTTCCTTAGAAATACTTCCGCATTCTCATTTGGGGCATAAATATTTACGATTGTGCATTTAAGGTTAAACAGCATTCCCTTTAAGCACAGGTATCGTCCCTCCGGGTCCACCAGTCGCTCCTCTAGATTAAACCTCGTTGTTTTACTAAAACCTATTGCAACCCCTCTGGAGTGTGAGGATGGGGAATCCCCATAAATCCATATCGGGAAATCATTCGAATTCATTCTGACCCCAGAGGTGCAAGTTATATGCGTCTCCTGGAGACATACTATATTTGCTTCCATGTGCTGCAGCTCATCGTTTATTCTGTATCTTTTCCTTTTTGTATTTAAGCCCCTTACATTATAAGTAATAACATTAACTATCCCCATACCTCTCTTCCAGTGGGGATTTCCCCTCTTTTATTGGAGCGTCTAGTGAACCCGTTGGGGACCATACCTGCTGCCCCTATAGGGGGACCGAGTGAGAGCCCATAAAAAAACCCCACACAACCCAAACCTCCCTCCCACCCCTCGCCCCCCCCCCTGTCCTATAACAAAACGTCTCTTAAGACTGGGTAGGACTCCCCTTTTCTTGTTAAACCTATGGGGCTGGAAGGCCAATATCAGTGGTCTCCTCTCCCCCATAGTATCCCTGGGGTTCACCCCCATGTCCGTCCGAGACTCCCCCAGCCCCCTCCCTCTCCTCCCCCCCCCTTCCCCTTTTAGCCCCCCTTTCTAATTCGTCTCAGCTTCAGGTAATTGGATTCTTTCGTCTCCAATCGCTCGGTCTATCCTGTCTCTTATTTCTTTGGGTCATACTCCCTGCTCCTCCTAGGTCCTCTTCACTATCCCATTCTATCTGTGGAGTAGGGTGTATTCCTAGCTGTTCGCAGAATTCTCGGAGATCCTCCGGGAAGCGTAGAACCGCAGATCGTCCGTCTTTTTTTCCCTATGAGGCATGCCGGAAATCCCCATTGATATGGGATATCGGCTGCTCTCAGTAGTTCCGTTAGTGGTTTCAATCTTCTCCTTCTTCCAAGCGTCTCTCCCGCTAAGTCGGAATAGATCTGCAGTTCCACGTCCCCGTAGGTCACCCCTGGCTGTGTTCTAATTTTTCTCATTACCTGCATTTTTTCTGCTACGTGATGAAATCTTGCTATGACATCTCGGGGGGTTTCTGATCTAATTCCAAAAGGTCGTGTCATCCTGTGTATTCTATCTAACTTTAATGGGGCTGTGGCTTCTCTGTCTAATAGGGGGTTGAAGATCTGTTGGGCTATCTCTCCAAGGGTAGATGCGCTAATTGTCTCAGGGAGACCTTTTATTCGTAGGTTCTTTCTTCTGCTTCTATTCTCCTGATCTTCTAATTTATATCTAATTATTCTATTTCCCCTACGGAGAGCTGTTACCTGTTCTAGGATTCCATCTATTCTGTGCTCCTGGGCCTCTATTTTGTTTTCCACCTCCTCTTCTCTCCCCAAGACCAAGCCTATGTCCTCCCTTATAGTTGCGATATCTGCCCTTAGAGAGACCTCCATTCTCATGAACATCTCTGAGAGCATCTCCCTAATCTGTGGAGACTGGGGGGTTTCCCCTTGTCTGTCTAGACCCCTTTCTCCTACCCCCAGATGTTCTGACCCCTCCCTTCCTTGAGCTTCATTCTGACTACTATCCCCACTTTGAGAGTTTGCACTATTTTTTTTTTTCAGTTGGCTTAATAACCGGGGTTTTTGTCCCTCTACTGTCTTCTCCCTTCTGTCTACTTGGGCCCGAGCGGAGCAATTTTTCCATCCTGGGGCTGCCAGCCTCTTCACCTGCCCTTATACTAATGTTCGCGGCCATATATTTTTGAATTCCGACCGGACTTGCGGCAGGGGTTATTTGTTTGTTTGTCTTGCCTGCTTTCCCTCTCATCCTGGCACGGCTATCAAAGCTTGACTCCCTTCCCACTATGACAAGATATCGATATAATTCTTTACAACCACTTTATATACCTCCCCTTCAATAGACCCACCTAACCAAAAAACATCAATCACAATATTATTACATTCGTTTGGTGGTGATCAGTACCGATTAAATTTCATCAACCAAAATGTCCACAAAAAAAAAAAAAAAAAGGGGGGGGGGGAGGGGTTATTACTCAATAACCAATAACCCCTCAATCCTGATGTCTCGAGCGTTGTTCAATTCCCAGTGACCCCAAAACAAAAAGAAAAAAAAAATTATTTATTTTCTTTCCCTTCTTTCTTTCAAGAAGGCCGTTTGATGGAAAACAAGATTTATTATCTTTTCCGCTGCTTCCACTTTTCTATATTGGGCACGTCTAGTAATTAACAGTATCCATTGGATATGTCCATATCGTAGATTCTCTAAACCATAGAATATGTTTCCGGGGTATCCTCCAAAAAAAACTCAGGAAAGTGCAAATCCTCTTGTCAGCAGCAGGGGCTATTACAGCTGCGTTTAGATTCCTCCAGCAACTGTTATTAATAGCATAACAGGTTTCCTCCTGCAGATTTTATATAGCTGATTGTATACATAAAAAACTGTCCCTTATAACCAGGGGGGGAGGGGTGTACAGAGAGAACCCCCTTTAGGTAACAATATCTTTTCCTTTTCTCTCCCCTGGCAGCAATACCATCTAGAGCCAGATCAAACAATCATTCCATATGGGATTCTGTCAGGACAGTTTATTCCTTAGGCACAGAAAGAGAGGAGATAGGGTAGGCTCCAGTTTACCTAGGGGTATACCCCCTTATCTAGCATAGTGTCTATATCCTTGCCTCTCACCGATCCAGCAGACACTCCAGCAGAAACTCCCCCACATCCTCGTCCCACTGCTTGCCTTACCGCTCTACCGGGTCTGTAGGGACTTGTGTCAGACAGCCTCACCCTGTGCTCCGGTATGTTCTAGCAGGGATCCTCACCCCCCTTCAGGGTATGCAGCTCAGGTCCCGTCCCGCCATGTGTCGGCGTCTTACGGTGCTCCGCCGCTGTACTCCTGGGCAACCGTTCCACTAGCGCGGGCTGCAGCTAGGTTTGGCAGGGCCGGATCTCGTTCCCTGGAACCGCAATGTCCGGAAGGTTCGGGCGCAACTCGGGAGCGTGCAGTTCAGGCTATGGGGCTGTGAAGAGGTGCGTGGCAGAGGGAGGTAGAGCTAGCGAGGGCATCAGGAGGCTCGGACGGACGCTCAGATGGATGCCTGTCTCCTACGTCATAGCTCCGTCATAGCTCTGTCAGCTTTTAAATGCAGTCTGTGTCCCATAAATTTGTTTTGTCATGCTTTTAATGCTGTTTTTGCCCCCATTGGGATTTCCTCTCATTTCCTATTCAGTCTGACATCCATCATCTTGACAGGATGTGAGCAAAATCTTCTCACAACTCAACTGAGGTTGCTGGGGTCATGTCCTTCCTCCTCCCCCTGGCCATTCAAAACCTAGGGCTCTGTGTTTTGTGAATGGCCAGGAGCAGAGGCCTATGAGACCTGCACCACTTACCTTAGAGCAGTCCGGAAGTACATTAGGGGCTGTTGTAATCCCAACATTTAAACAAGTTAATTTGTGGGATGTGGAATACAATGAACATGACAGGAGGTGGCTTTTGAAGCTAAGGAATATTTAACTGCTTTAACCATGATAAGGTTATTGTTCTTTAAAGAGGAAGTAAACCCTGATGGGTTTACTTCCTCTTTCATTCCCTGCAAAGGCAAAGCATAATGGACTACTATGCATCGCATAGTAGCCCATTATGTGTCACTTACCTGACACAGGAGCCAGCGATGTCACCGCTGTCCCCTGTAGTCCGGCGCATCCATCTTTTCGGTGGGGTCTCGCAGCTCCGCCGCTGTCATTCGGTGGAGCCGCGATGACGTCACTCCCACGAATGCGCACGGGAGCCGACATGCGCGGCAGCTCCGTTGTTGGAAATGCCGCGCTCAGTGCGCCTGCGCGCCGCTGTCTACGGCGCATGTGCCGTAGAAAGCGGTACCTGTCTTCGGGCAAATATCTCCTAAACCGTATAGGTTTAGGAGATATTTCTTGGACCTACAGGTATGCCTTAATCTAGGCTTACCTGTAGGTCAAAGTGGTTTGTAAGGGTTTACAACCACTTTAAAGAATAAATATAGATAGCCTCTATAGTCATAAGTTTGAATGAAAATATCTCTTATTGCTAACTTGTAATAATGTTTCTGGATTGTCCAGAGATTGTGTCTTTGTTGCCTACAAATAATGAAGCTTCCTTTTACTCCCTTTCTTGTTCATTTTCATATCAAAATCAATAAATATTTTGTAAATGAAGACTTATTTACAAGACTTAGTCCGCCGGACCACAGTACGCCGGACAATTCGATCGTGTGTGTGGGCTCCAGCTGACTTTTTCATCGTAAAAGTCCGGCGGACTTAGAAAGTAGTTTTGACTCAAAATGTGTCCACCGGACTTGGCTTTCAGCGGACAATCCGTTCGTCAGTGTGCTAGTCCGGCGGACTAAGAATGACACATGCTCTGAAGCAAGTTCGAGAAGGATGCTATTGGCTACTAACTATTGAACTTCCTTGAACTTACTTTTTCTAATTGTTTTTCTACGTGCTGTACGTCATCACTTTAGAAATCGCCGGACTTTCGGAGTGTCCGTGTGTGGCCAAGTCCATTCGTTATAAAGTCCGGCGGATTGTTTGCCGGACCAAGTCCGCCGGACAATTCGATCGTGTGTGCGCGGCATTAGGATGCAATAGGGAAATCTCTTCCCAGACATCTTGACTTTGGACTCCGCTCTGGCCACATTTTATCTCACTAAGATTTAGATGACCAATAATAACTAGTAATGCCATCTGTCTTCTTGCTGGGAAAATGTGTAGAAACAAAAACATGCCATGTCAAACTATTGTTTTTGAGCATAACACTTTTGAAGTAAGGTTAATTATCTAGAACATTTGAGGTAATCCACCTGCTAAAATTTCTGAGAGTTTATAGAGGTCAGAGGTTGACTGTACCCAGTAAAAATCGTTACACTCCAGCTTCTTGCTGCTTCTTGTAGGCACCAATGATGTCAATTGAATTTACCATAGGATCCTGGGAAAACAAGGGTTCCCAAATATCACAAGAAGATGCCGCAGCACTGTGAAGATGTGCATTCCCATGGGATTTGGAATCCTTAGCTTTCACAGAATTGCACTAGAAATCACAGTGATGCCATCATTAATGGAAGCAATGTGGATTGTAGATTTCACTGAGCATATTTTCATTCAGTGGGTGATGGGCCTCAACATAAGAAAACTTTGCATTTTCAGGCAAGGTCTGCTTTAAAGCCCAACCCCCAGGCTCCATGACCCCCCTCACCAAGATGACCTCAGAACCACTCTCTTACTCTCTCCATCAATACAATGTAAGTGCAGAGTGGGGGACTGTGATGTCCTGCACTCTCAGTATTTCCTCATTGGAGACATATTGTGGCAAACAAAAAAATATTGTTTTGGGGGACTGCTCTGGGCTGTTAGTATTGCAGCCAGAGCTTTTTTTTCATGCTCCGGGGAACAGTAAAAAAATACAAATTTTTAGAGGTTGGGCTTTAAAGTCCAACTCCAGCCAAAATAGTTTTTGGTTTCAGAGTGAAGGTTTAGGACTTTCAACTCTTTATTGCTGTCTTTGCTCTTGTTTGGGAGATGTCATCTGACTTCAAGTCTATTTTATGGATGTCAACCAAAAAGTATAAGGGAGAAATTCTCCCGAACAGAGACGATGGCAGCAATTAACACAAATATTCAACCATTGTCAAGATTTTTGTTGCCAGCAGTGTCCTCATTAAAGCCAAATTAAAGTGGTTGTAAACCCTTACAACCAACTTTGACCTACAGGTAAGCCTAGATTAAGGCTTACTTGTAGGTCCAAGAAATATCTCCTAAACCTACACGGTTTAGGAGATATTTGCTGAAAGACAGGCACCGCTGTCTATGGCGCATGCACCGTAGATAGCGGCGCGCAGGAGCACTGAGCGGTCAGCGGCGATATGCCACGAGTGGCGGCTCCCTGCGCATGCGCAGGAGTGACGTCATCACGGCTTCGCTGAATGACAGCAGCGGAGCGGTGAGACCTACCGAGAAGATGGATGCGCCGTACTACAGGGGACAGCGGTGACTTCGCTGGCTCCTGTGACAGGTAAGTGACACATAATGGACTACTATGCGATGCATATTAGTCCATTATGCTTTACCTTTGCAGGGAATGAAAGAGGAAGTAAACCCATCAGGGTTTACTTCCTCTTTAAGTTAGCAAAAAGATTGAATAGTGGCTTTCTCCTTTTTTTTTTCTAATGAATGTACTCTATCATGTCTCACTTCCCTTCTTCCCATTTTACAGAGCTGGCCCAGTGCTGTCACGATAGTGCATGGCAGAATCCTCAGCCCTGTTTAAGCTCTGACCAGAGGAATTCTGAGCTTACACAAAGCCAACTCTTTTTTGACCCAGTGACTGAACAGAGCAGTCGAGAGCTAAAGGAAGATAAGTTAGCTAGATGGTTAATCTGTTAAATAGCTTGGGCGGATGGCATTAAAGAGAATCTGTTGCTTTGTTCTGCATCACCAAAACACAATTCCCTATATAAAATCACCTGGACGATTTAATTAATTAATGTTCACCTAAAACCGAATTATCCAATTTAAGTGAACTAGCCCTTTAAATGCACTTCTTCCACTTCTAGATGGACTTAAATTTGAATTATTTTCTGTGAGTTAATGTGCATGTGTATATATTATTCTGTATAAGAATATTGAGAGTATTGACTGCGGAAAGCTGTATACTGACCCTGATAACCAAGAGGCAAAATGTACTATCACCTTTGATTAGAATGACCTTTGATTAGCCTGTCGTACAATATCAAATTTGACAGAAAGCTGTTTGTTATGTAAAGATTTGAATTCCTGATGTTTTTTGCAAACATTGCTAACAGCATGAGACTTTGACTGCTGTCTGGAAGATTTAGCAATGATATCATTTTAGTGATACAATGTCTGGAAAGTCTTAAAGGCAACCTGTATTGAAAAAAAAAACGTGAAGGCTGCTATTGTTGACTTCTCCTGAAAATCCTAGTTGACTGGGAGAGTGGATCTGGTGAATTCAGTGCTAACCTTGAAAATGCATGCTGATTAGAATTTTTATCTGCCTTCTAAGTTTGTAATCTGCATTTTCTTTCAAGTCAATGATTCGTAGGGTATTGAAGCCTGAGCTAGGCAACTAGCTCATGCCTCTCTTATGCCACGTACACACGATTGGAATTTCGGCCAGCAAAAGACCGATGAGAGCTTTTCATCGGAAAATGTGACCGTGTGTATGCTCCATCGGAATTTAGCTGGCCGAATTCCCACCAGCAAAAATTTGAGAGCATGTTCTCAATTTTCCAGACGGAAAAACTTTCTATCGTAAATTCCGATCGTGTGTATGCAATTCCGACACGCAGAAAATCACGCATGCTCATATTTAACTACGAGACGGAAGATATTGGCTACTGGCTATTGAACTTCCTTTTTCTAGTCGTACATGTTGTACGTCACCGCGTTCTTGGCGGTCGGAATTTGGTGTGACCGTGTGTAGGCAAGACAGCTGGAGCGGAATTCAGTCGTAATTCCATAGGGAAAACCATCAGAACTTTTTCCGACCATATTTCCGATTGTATGTACGCAGCATTAGATTGAGATTATTAATGGAAACACCTGAAGTTCTTTAATTCAATTTTTTCTTTAGAATATATCTAAAGCCAGAACTTTTTTTTCAAAAGAGTACTCTTTTTCCTTTAAATATAGAGCAGATCTTGCATGACATTTCAGCCCCACCCCTGGATAAAATTATTTAATGAAAGCAGGAAAAATAAAGTTTTGAATCCAAAATGTAAAAATACCTTACATCCAGCTACCGGTGCACCTGTCTAGCCAAGAAAAGGCCATCTCAAAAATCCTAAAAAAGCTGAGGATCCCAAATACCAAAAAGCATACCCTGTTTCCCCTAAAATAAGACCTAGTGTGATTGTCGGTGATAGCTGCAATAAAAGCCCTACTCCCAAATAAGCCCTAGTTAAAGTCCTTGTAGGTCTTCTTTTCAGGGTAGGGCTTATTTTTTGAGGAAACAGAGTAGGGCTTATTTGGGTGGTAGGGCTTATATTGCAGCCAACACCGACAATCACGCTAGGTCTTATTTTAGGGGAAACAGGGTAGCTGGAACTCCTCCAAGACTCTACAGTGATTACTCTACAGGAAGCATTTGGAAGGTGGCTCAAAATATTTTCTATATGCAAAGTCCACTGTAAATTTCCTGTATGCATGTTATATAAGTGATTTTTACTGCTGCCTTCTGGTTGTTATTAGCAGAAACTTTCTATGGCATATCTATTGAGGAGAAAACAAGATCCATTCTGAGTGACAAAAAAATAAATAAAAAAAATACTATATGAAATATCTGTTTATAACTCAAAAGCTTTTAGTAGTTAATGTTCATTTCATCTGAAAAATGATTCTACACCAATGTAATTTTTATTTTTGTAAAACTACATTTTATGATAAGAAATGTTTCTTGCAATAAATTCAAAGTATGAGAATGTCCTTATGTAGTTTTGTGAATTGATTTCACATTGTTAGAGCCTACCAAGTCCAATTTGGTAGGTCTCATTTACCTTAGTAACCCCTGCTTTAACTAGTTCAGGTTTGCCCTATAGCAGTTTTACTGCTGCAGGGCGGCATCTACGTATATATAGGTGATCTGACACTTCTGGGTAAGGGGCAGGTATGCGTGCCACCGCCGGCTCACTTCCGCTGTGTGTACACACAGTGGAAGCCGTTCGGCTGGCACATAGTAACTGATGTCCTCTGGCACCCGCCAATCATTAGGAGGAGAGGCAGAACGGTGACCTGCCAATGTAAACAAGACAGATCCCCGTTCTGACAGGAGGAATCAAATGGAAATTGTGTCCCTGCAAAGCAGGGAATAAATTCCATCTCATCCCCTAGTAAAATCACCTCAGACAGTGTAATACAACACTGGCTAAGCACACAGTTAAAAATTTGATTGCCTCTGATGGTAACCCCTTCCCAGCCAGAGTTATTAGTACAGTGACAGTGCATATTTTTTTTAGCACTGATCACTGTATTAGTGTCACTGGTCCCCAAAAAGTGTCAAAGGTGTCAGTGTCAGAATGTGCTGCAATATTGCAGTCCTGCTATAAGTCCCTGATCACTGCCATTACTAGTAAAAAAAAAAAAAAAATAATGAAAACTATTGTTTGTAGACACTATAACTTTTGCACAAACTAATCAATGTACACTTATTGGGACTTTTTTTTTTTTTTACCATAAATATGTAGCAGATTACATATGTTCCTAAATTCATGAAGAGGTTTAATTTTGAGATTTTTTATTGGATATGTTTTATAGCAGAAAGTAACAAATATTGTTTGTTTGTTTTTTTCAAAAATGTTGGCTTTTTTTGTTTATAGCGCAAAAGATAAAAAACGCAGAGGTGATCAAAAACCACCAAACGAACGCTCTATCTGTGGCGAAAAAAAGACACACGTTTTATTAGGGTACAATGTCACATGAATGCAATTGTCAGTTAAAGTATTGCAGTGCTGTATCGCAAAAAAATGGCTTGGTCGTGAAGGGGGCTAAATTTACCGGGGGTTAGACAAACATTAAACTTTACAACCAGGCCAGTTGTTGTAGCCAGCTTTCACCTCAATTTATACAGATTTGATGAAGCTCAAAATTAGGGGCTGGTCTAATTAAAAAATATCACCATTGTTTTTATTATTACAACATAGCTTTTGATTAGTAGCAACTGTCATTGTAGCATAAAAAAATGTAGTTCTTAATGTATGAAAGCAAGCTAGATGAGTTAGCTGAAGTACAGACAGGCATAAAAAAACACATATTCAGAGTTCGGTTTTATATAACCCGCTTGGTGGCAGTAGACATGAGCGTATGTGTATTAGCCTGAAGGGTGGCACAATGTTCCTGAGATTTAGTTAATTTGAAAAACCAGCATAAAGGAACACAATGGTGAAATAAAGCCCTCACCCCAGGGTGCGGGCACATCGTGGATCTAGCTGTAGGCTTCTTTTAGCTGCCTTTTTGTATTTAATATTTGCATTTACTAAATGTACCTCTTTGTATATGTTTAGAAAAAACCTCACATATTAATACAGTTATGTATTCAATAAAGAAATCATTAAAGTGTTTGTAACCCTAACAAAAACATTGGATCCTGTTACTTTAAAGCATGTTATACAGCACAGTGTTTGTGCTGTGTAGTTTGGCCCCCGGAATCACCTAAAATACCTGGCTGATCCTGCCTGGCTATGCCCTCCCCCTTCTAAACTGACCATGGTTTATCATGGCTGCTGAGCCCTAGTCAGTTTACGTGCCTCTGTTCTTTCTCCCCTGTCCTCTCCCCCCTCCCATCCCTGCCTGTCAGCTCTTACTAGTGCCCCCCCCCCTGCTGCTGAAATAACTGAAATATACTCAATCTCCTCTGTTAGAAAGCGTCCTATGCTACAGTATATGTTCTTTGTATTATGCTGATTACTACCTTATTTCAGAGCGCTGCTCGGCGGTCACGCGACCCCTTGCTGCTCCCCTCCCTGGCTCTCTCCTCCTCTCTTCCCAACTGACATCAGCGGGGGATTATCGACCCCTACCCCTGTAGCTGTCAGATCAGGAGAGGGAGAAACAAGGAGTCACGTGAGTGCCGAGCGGCGCTCTGAAATAAGGTAGTAATGGGCATATTTTTTACAAAGAACATACACTGCAGCATAGGATGCTTTCTAGCATTACAAAGTGTCTTTACAGCCACTTTAAATATGTTTTTAATGATGCTAGTAGTAGTGTAGTGTATATATCTAAATTGCATCTTAGTATCAGCCCCCTGTATAACTTGCAACACTTACACTACTAGAGGAGAAAACCAGTACTCTCAGTCAATGCTGTGTGGATATGTGTGCTGCATGAGCAGAGGGTTAAGTTCTTCAGTCTGCCACTGCTTCTTTACAGTTCTGTTCCAGGTTGAAGGTCAGATCATCATACCTTACAACTTTTTGAGATGGGAATGAGGGATACCTATCATCAAAAGTATGCAGGCATAGGACACACCCCTTGCCACGTCCCCTTAAAGGAGAATTGTACACAAAATAAAAACAAGATTGGTTAAACCCACAGGTGCTTTTTGTACCACTACTATTCCTTTATATTGTTTTTTGGAATTTACAAATGCAGCAATTTAGAAATCAGATGAAAGGTTTAGCACTGGAAAACACTTTTTGATAGATAAAAAGTGAATTTTATATACAACTATATAGATCAGACCAAAATGAGGGACAAATGAGGAGGAATGAGGGACATTGCTCCAAGTCAGGGACAGTCCCTCGAAATCAGGGACAGTTGGGAGGTATGGATTACCCATGTGGTTCTGGCCTTAGCAGTACTTTGTAAATGCTAAAACTGATTGGACACAAACACAAATCCTTTAGTAGGTAAAACCGTTAAAATATATGTATTTCATTTATGAATATATCAGTAGATTAGCCTTAACAAATGTGCCTATAACTCCCAAACACATTCTGAAATATTGCATAAAATTCATAATGATTTTGTAATAGAAACAGATAAAACACAAATCTGCCCACAATTCCCAAACACATTCTGAAATACTGTGTAAAAATGTATAGCTATCTTGTAAGATAAAAAAGTAAAAATATTACATTCTGAAACATAAATTTTTACAATATATTTTTACAATATACGCTGCTTCAATACTAATTTATTTGGCAAAGCAACTTTTTGTACATTGTGGAGTTGATTTACTAAAACTGAAGAGTGCAAAATCTGGTGCAGCTCTGCATAAAAACCAATCAGCTTCCAGGTTTTTTTTTTTGTCAAAGCTTAATTGAACAAGCTGAAGTTAGAAGCTGATTGGCCACCATGCACTATACACCAGATTTTGCACTCTCCAGTTTTAGTAAATCATGCCATGTATTTTGTACCCAAAATATACTTATTATAAACGATGTACTTACTTAAGGATCTACTTAATACATAACCATTTTAGTTAAATGCAATTCAATAAAAAAAGAGGTTCTGCAAAATATTAATTGTGCTTATCCCTGTGCTTTCAGAGAGCGGATCTTGCGGTGGCCCCATTGACAATTACTCTGGTCCGAGAAGAAGTTATTGACTTTTCCAAACCTTTTATGAGCTTGGGTATATCCATTATGATTAAGAAGCCTCAGAAGTCAAAACCAGGTGTCTTCTCTTTTTTGGATCCACTGGCCTATGAGATCTGGATGTGCATAGTGTTTGCCTACATTGGAGTTAGTGTGGTCCTCTTTTTAGTCAGTCGGTTTAGCCCATATGAATGGCACAATGAAGAATATGAGGAGGGAAGAGAGCCACCTTCTACAGACCATTCGAATGAATTTGGGATATTTAATAGCCTCTGGTTTTCACTGGGAGCATTTATGCAACAGGGGTGCGATATTTCCCCTAGGTGAGTTGGACAATGCATGTATTTTTTTTAAAGTGTTCATTTGTTTGTTTTTTTATTTTTTTTATCTTTGTTTACAATATGAACGATTTTACTTTTAAGTCTGAGCTGCAGAAAATTTTAAAAAGTAATAAATGCATTTATGTACAGTATTTATTAAAGCAGTATTAAACCCAAAAGCAAACATTATTATATTGTAGCTTACCAATTCTTATATGGGATGACTGTATTTGTTTTCTTTTTAGGCTTTTCTTTTCTATTTTCCTCTAGTGATCCAGCTTGCCTCTAGATGTATCAGTTTACAGGGATAAGACAAACCATTTAGCACTAGAAGGGGTGCTTATCAGCTTTTATTTATTCATGTATAACCATTATCCCCCCCGCCCCCCCCAAAAAAACTGTTTGCTGTAACTGATTAGAAAGTCTCATCTTGAGTTTGGTTTCAATGTGTTAGTGTATTTAAATCTGCTTGTACATCTAACACTCTCCTCCATCCCAGAGTGACAGTGCTGCTGTCAGCTGTGCCCCCTGCGCTCCTTCATTGAGAGAGGGGGCATTTTAAAACAGGAGGTGTGTGCTCATGAAGTTTTCTGGGTCTCTCTCACACTTTACTATCTTTGTGCATCTACAAGTGCAGAAGGTTTTATGATAAGTATGCAAACAAAGGTGAAGAATGGTTTACTATCAGTATACAACTTTGATTGCAGATAGTTTTACTACCATTGTGCAGCTCTTGGAAAGCAGAAGGTTTTACTATCAGTGTGCATCTAAAAGCAAAGGAAGTTTTACAACTGCATGTCCTGGAGGTTTTATTATAACTGTGCAAATGCAGAAGGTTTTACTTAGGGCTTTTTTTCTCAGAGAATAGGTGCAGGAACCCCCCCCCCCCCCCCCTAAATCCCCCCTTGCCTCCACCACTACCTCAGTCAGCAACAATAGATCCCTCACACAACAATAGACTCCCCCAGCACCCATAGGTCCCCATAGCAAGAATAGTTAACTCACACAGCAGAAATGGACTGCCCACAACAAAACACCACCTCCAGCAACAAAAGATCCCCCCAGCAGCAACAACAGATCTCCCAGCAGCCTACATCAATAGGCCCTCCAGCAGCCAGCAACAATAGGCCTCTTTCTTAACAGTAGATGCCTACCAGCAACATAAGACCCCCAGCAACAAAAGATCCCCCACCAGCAACAACAGACCTTCACACAAAAACAGATCTCCACCATTGACAATAGATCTCCCAGCAGCCAGCATCAATAGACCCTCCAGCACACCCCACACCCCTTGCCATTACATACATTCAGTGCTGGAGGTTCCAGAACTGCGTTCCCCCGTGTTCTCTTTAAAAATAAGCCCTTGTTTTACTATTGGTGTGCAACTGAAAGCGCAAAAAGTTTTACAATGCCTGGGGAACTGCAAGTGCAGGAGATTTTATTATTCCTGTGCAACTGCAAGTGCAGGAGGTTTTATCATTCCTGTGCGACTTGACGTGGAGATTTTGCTTTATGTAATCAATCTCACCTGCACTAATACGTGCCTTTCAGCTTTTCAGTATAATACATCTTTAAATAACCCATGAAATTGCAAAGAAACAGGGAAAGGGGGAGGAGAGAGGAACCTTCACACAAAAGACCTCAAGGAAAAGTGTTGGTTCTATTGGACTTTTTAGGCAAGATTAAAAAATAAGGAAAAAGATATATTCAAAAAATATATTATTTATTAAAAGACTAAAAATTGAAAAAGAAAAAGGGGGGGGGGGATTACAAAAACATATCAAGTACTGTTATTGTATCCTGTCTATGTTAGTATAGTCTAGGCAATATCCATATTAATTTCCATATATATCAAAGAGTGACAACTTGTACATTAATACAGAAAATAAAATAGACAGGATATCAAATACAGAACTAAATCTTAGATATGTTCTGGCGCTCCACATGTTTCGCGTTTCTGAGCAACGCTTCCTCAGAAGCTTTAGCAATTTTGTTTCTTCATGGGTCCACCCCAAGAGAAATGTGTAGGAGGGAGAAGAGAAATAAAAGGAAAGTATTTTTCCAAGTATATAAGAAACGGTTTTCACTTCGGCACCACTCTTTGATCTATATAAGAGCCTGCGGTTGGTATAGAGGCTTCAGGTACTTTGTAGTGTGAGGCAGCCAAACAAAACAGGAGGGGGTCGTGATGCCCCGTATTCTTTTGAAATTAAAAGGGTCACTTCCTGTAGTATCTTTGAAAAAGGTAGATTGAAGACAGCCTCTCCCAGTTAGTCCAAGGTGAGAAGGGGATCCTTGTAGCCCCTATGGTGTTTTTTCGCCTGGTGAGGAGGTGGGACCACATTTCCCCAGTAAACAGACATAATCACCATCTTAGCTCCATCGCTCATCTGCCACTCCTGGGCAGAGGCTCTTGGCTTTTATTTACACACACAAAGGAAGTGACAAAACAGGAAGTCCTGGCCCCAACAGCCAATCGCTTCCTCCATACCACATAACAAAGGAAATTACATCACAGGAAATTACACTACACAGGAAATCCACAGGGGAGGGCATCCACAGAAGTGAGAGGGAGAAGTCACATGCCTCATCCCCTTGAGGCATGTGCACTGCTCCCTGCTCAGCCACACCCACCATCTTGCCAGTCAGCATGGAGCCCACTCAATACTGCTCACCAGTATCTAGTAAGATCATTCTACTTGTTCTTACAGGCTTGAGAAGATCTGCGGGGACATTGCCACTGGTGTTGTTAATATACGGTACGAGTATATTAACAAGGCAGGTATCAATGTCCTCTTATTAAAGCAGATATGTATCCAAAAGGTATAGCATAGCCACACAGAGATATAATAATATGTTTCTCTCGTAATGCGGACCCTGCTTCTCTAATGTGCATAGACATTTGAAGGCAAGAAGCCCAGTGCATTGTGCTTGATACCTACAAACCGTTAAATGCCTACAGACACAGAGAACACGTCTCCAAGCCCATGAGAAGGTTTTCATACTGACGGTTTTACCGCTGGTTTCCAATTCAATCCAAGTGCACTCTGCTAGAGCGCTCCTTGGTTAAATGAGACCGGGGAAGACACATGACAATTCATAAAACACACATAATAAAATTTCCACAACAGACTGCAAGTGCAGGAGGTTTAATTATTCCTGTGTGACTGCAAGTGCAGGAGCTTGTTATATTTCTGTGCAACTGCAAGTGCAGGGGGCCTTATTATTAATGTGTGACTGCAAGTGCAGGAGGTTATATTATTCCTGTGCAAGTGCAGGAGGCTTTATTATTCATGTGTGACTGCAAGTTCAGAAGGTTGTATTATTCATGTGTGACTGCAAGTGCAGGAGGTTTTATTATTCATGTGCAAGTGCAGAGGGCTTTATTATTCATGTGTGACTGCAAGTGCAGGAGGTTTTATTATTCATGTGTGACTGCAAGTGCAGGAGGTTTTATTATTCATGTGTGACTGCAAGTGCAGGAGGTTTTATTATTCCTGTGCAAGTGCAGAGGGCTTTATTATTCATGTGTGACTGCAAGTGCAGGAGGTTATATTATTCCTGTGCAAGTGCAGGAGGCTTTATTATTCATGTGTGACTGCAAGTGCAGGAGGTTTTATTATTCATGTGTGACTGCAAGTGCAGGAGGTTTTATTATTCCTGTGCAAGTGCAGAGGGCTTTATTATTCATGTGTGACTGCAAGTGCAGGAGGTTTTATTATTCCTGTGCAAGTGCAGGGGGCTTTATTATTCATGTGTGACTGCAAGTGCAGAATGTTTTATTATTCCTGTGCAACTGCAAGTGCAGGAGGTTTTATTATTTATGTGTGACTGCAAGTGCAGGAGGTTGTATTATTCATGTGTGACTGCAAGTGCAGGAGGTTGTATTATTCATGTGTGACTGCAAGTGCAGGAGGTTTTATTATTCCTGTGCAACTGCAAGTGCAGGAGGTTTTATTATTCATGTGTGACTGCAAGTGCAGGAGGTTGTATTATTCATGTGTGACTGCAAGTGCAGGAGGTTTTATTATTCATGTGTGACTGCAAGTGCAGGAGGTTGTATTATTCATGTGTGACTGCAAGTGCAGGAGGTTTTATTATTCCTGTGCAACTGCAAGTGCAGGAGGTTTTATTATTCATGTGCAGAGGCGGCTCTCTAATTAGGCAAATTAGGCAGTTGCCTAAGGCCTCGCGCTCAAAGGGGCCTCGCTTGCAGCTGCTTAATTTGCCTAAGAGACGGCTCTGAGGCTGGATGAGACAAAGCCGTGCCTGTAACTCTCTGGCTCCTGTCACATTTCTAAAAACATGGCCGTGCACGGGCATGGATTATCCTCTCCCTCTCTCAGCTCTTTGTGGCACTCCCGCTCAGTGTACTCCTACACTTTCAGAAACAATCTTACAACAAGGGAGGAGGCGGAGCTGCAGCTGACAAGTGCTGAGATGGGATTGAATGGGACGATGAGAGCTCATAGCGCCGAGATCGGAGATCCCACGGGGAGGGATAGAACCAGCGCGAGTTCATTCTGCATGGTGGGTGCAGGGTGGTAAGTTGGTGGAGTTGTGCAAGTTTCCGGGAGTTATTACTGTGGTTGAGATGACGGTGTGACCGTGAGAGCAATGTCTGCAGGGAGGTGCGAGGCCAGTTCTGGTGCTGTGTGTGTGCAGCTAGCTTCACTTCCTCACTGCATACCAGTGGTCACTCTCTGCAGTGCTGGAGCAATGCATTAGGGCTTGTTCACACCATGCACTTTCAACCCATCTGCATCCCCCTCCTGCACATACCACCCACCCCCATTCACTCCATGCCCCCCTCCTGCACATACCACCCACCCCCCATTCACTCCATGTCCCCTCCTTCATACCACCCACCCCCATTCACTCCATGCCCCCCTCCTTCATACCACCCACCCCCATTCACTCCATGCCCCCCTCCTTCATACCACCCACCCCCATTCACTCCATGCCCCCCTCCTTCATACCACCCACCCCCATTCACTCCGTGCCCCCTCCTGCACATACCACCCACCCCCATTTACTCCATGCCCCCCTCCTTCATACCAACCACCCCCATTTACTCCGTGCCCCCTCCTGCACATACCACCCACCCCCATTTACTCCATGCCCCCCTCCTTCATACCAACCACCCCCATTTACTCCATGCCCCCCTCCTTCATACCAACCACCCCCATTTACTCCATGCCCCCTCCTGCACATACCACCCACCCCCATTCACTCCGTGCCCCCCTCCTTCATACCAACCACCCCAATTCACTCCGCTCCCCCCTCCTGCACACACTAACCACCCCCATTCACTCAATGCCCCCCTCCTGCACATACCACCCACCCCCATTCACACCGTGCCCCCCTCCTGCAGATACTACCCACCCCCATTCACTCTGTGCCCCCCTCCTGCACATACCACCCACCCTTATTCACTCCATGCCCCCCTCCTTCACCTACCACCCATCCCCATTCACTCCGTGCCCCCTCTTGCAGATACCACCCCCCTAGTCACTCTGTGCCCCCTGTTGCACATACCACCCACCTCCATTCACTCCATGCCCCCTCCTTCATACCACCCACCCCCATTCACTCCGTGCCCCCCTCCTGCACATACCACCCACCCCCATTCACTCCGTGGCCCCCTCCTGCACATACCACCCACCCCCATTCACTCCGTGGCCCCTCCTGCACATACCACCCACCCCCATTCACTCCGTGGCCCCTCCTGCACATACCACCCACCCCCATTCACTCCGTGGCCCCTCCTGCACATACCACCCACCCCCATTCACTCCGTGGCCCCTCCTGCACATACCACCCACCCCCATTCACTCCGTGCCCCCCTCCTGCACATACCACCCACCCCCATTCACTCCGTGCCCCCCTCCTGCACATACCACCCGCCCCCTGTTGCACATTCCACCCACCCCTAGTCACTCTGTGCCCCCTCCTGCACATACCACCCACCCCCATTCACTCCGTGGCCCCTCCTGCACATACCACCTACCCCCATTCACTCCGTGCCCCCCTCCTACACATACCACCCACCCTTATTCACTCCGTGCCCCCCTCCTTCACATACCACCCGCCCCCTGTTGCACATTCCACCCACCCCTAGTCACTCTGTGCCCCCTCCTACACATACCACCCACCCCTAGTCACTCTGTGCCCCCTCCTACACATACCACCCACCCCTAGTCACTCTGTGCCCCCTCCTACACATACCACCCACCCCTAGTCACTCTTTGCCCCCTCCTACACATACCACCCGCCCCTAGTCACTCTGTGCCCCCTCCTACACATACCACCCGCCCCTAGTCACTCTGTGCCCCCTCCTACACATACCACCCGCCCCTAGTCACTCTGTGCCCCCTCCTACACATACCACCCGCCCCTAGTCACTCTGTGCCCCCTCCTACACATACCACCCGCCCCTAGTCACTCTGTGCCCCCTCCTACACATACCACCCGCCCCTAGTCACTCTGTGCCCCCTCCTACACATACCACCCGCCCCTAGTCACTCTGTGCCCCCTCCTACACATACCACCCGCCCCTAGTCACTCTGTGCCCCCTCCTACACATACCACCCACCCCTAGTCACTCTGTGCCCCCTCCTACACATACCACACACCCCTAGTCACTCTGTGCCCCCTCCTACACATACCACCCACCCCTAGTCACTCTGTGCCCCCTCCTACACATACCACCCACCCCTAGTCACTCTGTGCCCCTCCTACACATACCACCCACCCCTAGTCACTCTGTGCCCCCTCCTACACATACCGCCCACCCCTAGTCACTCTGTGCTCCTCTCCTACACATACCACCCACCCCTAGTCACTCTGTGCTCCTCTCCTACACATACCACCCACCCCTAGTCACGCTGTGCCCCTCTCCTACACATACCACCCACCTCCATACAATCTGTGCCCCTCTCCTGCACAAACTACCCACCGCCACACTACTTTTTCTTTCCTTCTTTCCCTCCTTTCTTTCCCCCTCCCTGCCAGTCCATTTGCTTATACAATGGCTATTCCAACAGTATCCCCCCCCCCCCCATGCCAGCACAAAGCCTTCTCCTTTTTTATCTCTATACAAACCAGAATCTCCCAGTTTCACTCCAGTTCTCCTCTAAGCATCCCTCATCTCCTACCCACTCCCCCCTTTTTTACCCCTCCTTCTTCAGGGGCTAAGGAAGAACCCTGAGGCATAGCATCTTACTACTGCTGCTGCTTTGGTGGGTGGGATGTGTACTGCATCAATCTTTGCTGACCCTCCTCTCCTATCCATCCCATGTGATTGGCGCAGTACACATCCCACCCACACAAGCAGCAGCAGTAATAAGATGCTCCACCCCGGGGTTCTTCATTAACCCCTGCAAAGAGTGTGAGTAGGGCCTCATGTGTAAATTTTGCCTAAGGCCTCACAAAGCCTAGAGCCGCCTCTGTTCATGTGTGACTGCAAGTGCAGGAGGTTGTATTATTCATGTGTGACTGCAAGTGCAGGAGGTTTTATTATTCATGTGTGACTGCAAGTGCAGGAGGTTTTATTATTCATGTGTGACTGCAAGTGCAGGAGGTTTTATTATTCCTGTGCAACTGCAAGTGCAGGAGGTTTTATTATTCATGTGTGACTGCAAGTTCAGAAGGTTGTATCATTCATGTGTGACTGCAAGTGCAGGAGGTTTTATTATTCCTGTGCAAGTGCAAGAGGATTTATTATTCATGTGTGACTGCAAGTTCAGAAGGTTGTATTATTCATGTGTGACTACAAGTGCAGGAGGTTATATTATTCCTGTGCAAGTGCAGGGGGCTTTATTATTAATGTGTGACTGCAAGTGCAGGAGGTTATATTATTCATGTGTGACTGTAAGTGCAGGAGGTTTTATTATTCCTGTGCAACTGCAAGTGCTGGAGGTTTTTTTATTCATGCGTGACTGCAAGTGCAGGAGGTTGTATTATTTCTGCAAATCTAGGAGGTTTTATTATTAGCGTGCAACTGAAATTGCAAGAGGCTTTACTTTCCCTGTGCAACTACAAGTCAGGAGGTTTTACTATCTCTGTATAACTGCAAGTGAAGGAGGGTTTATTATTCTTGTGCAACTGCAAGTACAGGAGGTTTTATTATTCCTGTGTGACTCTAAGGCCGCGTACACACGCGCGGACTGTTCGCCCAACTTTGTCCGTCCAACAGTTTCGGCAAACAGTCCGCTCAAACTTAGCATGGACGGACATGGCCACACACGATGGACGAACAGTTTGCTGAAACCGTGCGCGATGACGTGAACGGCACGTACGACGGGGCGAAAAATACGACGTCCTATACACTGCAATGCAACCTTCCGACCTGGAAATCCTTTCTGAGCATGCGCGAGACTTAGTTGGCCGAACAAGCCTACACACGAGCGAACAGTCCGCTGAAACCTTGTTTCAGCGGACAGTTTTTCGGAATTTCCGTAAGACCTTGTTCGTCCAACTGTCCGCTGAAACTGTCCGCTGAAGCCCCACACACGAGCGGACTGTCCGCCCAAACACTGTTCACCGGACATGGTTGGGCGAGCAGTCCGCGCGTGTGTACGCGGCCTAAGAGCAGGAGGATTTATTGCTGTGCAACTGCAAGTGCGGGAGGTTTGATTATCAGTGTGCATCTGCAAGTACAGAAGGTTTTTGTATTTGACTATATGTGTATTTCTGAAATGTATATTAATTTCACATTTTTGTCACTTGAGCACAGGGATTAACATTAGCAAGCAGTCAGCTTTTAATTGTCTTTAGTGCTTGCTTGAAAATGAAAAGGGGTTCAGTCCTACAAAGACTTGACTGCTCTGTCCACATGCTTCTGTTCTCACCATGTGCACAATTAAAAAATATATAACTGGTGAGAAACACTTGGAAGGATATGCTTTTCCGGGTCCTTAGGGCAAATTAGGGAATAAGCTGTGAAAACATTGATGCAGAAAAAAAGCTCCCTCAATTAAACTTGTGGACATAATAAACATGCACATCTTCAACGAAAGCTGTCAATCCTTGAATCTTGGTTTGCTTTGTGTATTTCTTCCAGATCTGTGCAGTAATCATAGGCATGTGCATGGGATTAGGGTTGCCACTTCATCCCTTTAAACTCAAACACATAGTAATTACACAGGTTCTGAGGCTAATTTAATGCTGATAAAGCACCAAGGGAGTTTTATTTCTACCTTAATCAGCCAGGGAACCTGTGTAATTAATATGTGTTCAGTTTTAAAGGGATTAGGTGGCAACCGTACATGGAATGCCGGTGTCTTGTCATATAACGTCCCCCATCGGATAGTGTCCGCTGTGTACTGCGCATGCGCAGTACACAGCAACACAGATTCCGAAAATTGCCGAGGATGAACGGCGCCTGCGCCGTGAGTCCAGGTTCTAGCCCCACCATCCAAGTGGACATAGAGTAGGAATAAAAAAGAGCCGAGCGCAGCGAGGCCGAGCCCGAAGCGTGGCGAGCAAAGCTCGCACGCGAGGGGCCTTCTAATATTCACAACCCTATGTCCGCTTGAATGGTGGGGCTACCACCTCCACTCACGGCGCAGGCGCCATTCAGCCTCGGAGATTCTCCGAAGCTTCGTCTGCTCCGTACTGCGCATGCGCAGTACGGGGCAGACACTATTTGATGGCCGGACACTATACGGCAGAACACCGGCTTCCTTCCTCTCCTGCTGGCTGCTGCGGAGGATGTTTCAGGATATAGAGTCGGGGAAGTATGTAATTTACCATCCCCTTGCTTTTCTGAATGATGCAAACACTGAAAATGCACTACAGTATTTATACCGGGGGTCAGAAACCCATCAATCGCAATCTACCCACCAATAGGTCCTTCCTTGCTGACCCCTGGAACCTGGACAGGAGCAGGGTGGAATTTATTGGAACCAATCCCCTGTGTTTCTCCTCCACTCCCTCTCACCAGCATTCAGCTACTGCAGATTCTGAATGAATATTGTGAGTGATCGGTACCGAATGGTAACCTTTTTTACTATTCTTCAGTTTGTGGATGAACAGGATGAGCAGGAAGCTGCTCAGCACAGAGTACTTCCCATTCTTTTCCTCTCCAGTGCAGCTGAGCCTGCAGAGAAAGGGACTGGGGAGTCTCTGTCCTCAGTCACTTTATCTGTTTCAAAATGAGACATCAGGGTTCTGTGCAGACCCCTGATATTTCACCAAAGGCTTCTAGAAAATTGAAAAATAATAATACAAATAATAATATTGTAAAAAAAAATTAACAAAATTTAATTGTAAAAGATATTTACAAAATTAAATAATAATAATAAAAAATACTGACAACATCCACTGCCCTACTGACACCAACCTCTACCCTACTGGCAAGTCCACTGCTTTACTGACACCATCCACTGTTCTGATGGCACCATCTACTGCCCTTCTGACAACCTCCATGTTTTAATATATTTTAACATGTTTGTATATGTTTATTTATAAGAGTGTATGTGTGTGTATATGTGTGTGTGTGTATATATACAGTACCTCACGAAAGTGAGTACACCCCTCACATTTTTTTAAATATTGTATTCTATCTTTTCATGTGGCAACACTGAAGAGATGACAATTTGCTTCAAAGTAGTGAGTGTACAGCTTGTATAACAGTGTAAATTTGCTGTCCCCTCAAAATAACTCAACACACAGCCATTAATGTTTAAACCGCTGGCAACAAAAGTGAGTAAACCTCTAAGGAAAAATGTCCAAATTGGGCCGAATTTGCCATTTTCCCTCCCCAGTGTCATGTGACTCATTAATGTTACAAGGTCTCAAGTGTGAATGGGTAGGAGGTGTGTTAAATTTGGTGTTATTGCTCTCACTCTCTCATAGTGGTCACTAAAAGTTAAACATGGCACCTCATGGCAAAGAACTCTCTAAGGATCTGAAAAAAGGATTGTTGCTCTACATAAAGATGGCCTAGGCTATAAGAAGATTGCCAAGGCCCTGAAACTGCAGCACGGTGGCCAAGACGATACAGGGGTTTAACAGGACAGGTTCCACTCGGAACAGACATCGCCATGGTCGACCAAAGAAGTTGAGTGTACGTGCTCAGCATCATATCCAGAGCCTGTCTTTGGGAAATAGATGTAAGAGTGCTGCCAGCATTGCTGCAGAGGTTGAAGGGGTGGGGGGTCAGCTTGTCAGTGCTCAGACCATACGCCGCACACTGGATCACTGCCTCAAATTGGTCTGCATGGCTGTTGTCCCAGAAGGAAGCCTCTTCTAAAGATAATTCACAAGAAAGCCCCCAAACAGTTTGCTGAAGACAAGCAGACTAAGGACATGGATTACTGGAACCATGTCCTGCATTCTGATGAGACTAAGATAAACTTATTTGGTTCAGATGGTGTCAAGCGTGTGTCGCGGCAACCAGGTGAGGAGTACAAACAAGTATGTCTTGTCTACAGTCAAGCATGGCAGTGGGAGTGTCATGGTCTGGGGCTGCATGAGTGCTGCCGCAACTGGGGAGCTACAGTTCATTGAGGGAACCATGAATGCCAACATGTACTGTGACATACTTTGGAGACTGGAATGTAGGGCAGTATTCCAACATGATAACAACCCCAAACACACCTCCAAGATGACCACTGCCTTGCTAAAGATGCTGAGGGTAAAGGTGATGGACTGGCCAAGCATGTCTCCAGACCTAAACCCTATTGAGCATCTGTGTGGCATCCTCAAACGGAAGATGGAGGAGCGCAAGGTCTCTAACATCCACCAGCTCCATGATGTCGCCATGGAGGAGTGGAAGAGGACTCCAGTGGCAACCTGTGAAGTTCTGGTGAACTCCATGCCCAAGAGGGTTAAGGCAGTGCTGGAAAATAACGGGGGCCACAAAATATTGACATTTTGGGCCCAATTTGGACATTTTCACTTAGGGGTGTACTCGCTTTCGTTGCCAATGGTTAATGGCTGTGTGTTGAGTTATTTTGAGAGGACAGCAAATTTATACTGTTATACAAGCTGTACACTCACTACTTTACATTGTAGCAAAGTGTAATTTCTTCAATGTTGTCACATGAAAAGATAGAATAAAATATTTACAAAAATGTGAGTGGTGTACTCACTTTTGTGAGATACTGTATATACACATACATACACAAGCATGTGTATTTGAGCTTTGGGGTGCACACCCTAATACAATAGGCTGTGCATAGCTATTGCAGTAATCTAGTGTGGATGGGTGTAGTGCGTGTGTCGGTGTCTGCCCTTGTATCTGCCCCAATGTCATTTTCTGCAGGCAGTCTGTAGTGGGTTAGGCTGGCTGTATTACTACGGCTCTGCTTTCTGCACAGACTATGTGCAGCACAGTGATGATGTCACTGCTACATTTTTTAAGGTAATAACTGGATTTGCAAAGGCATTTGGAGCACACAAAGTGAGATTTTATCCTTTGTGGCTATTAAAGATTATATTTAAATAAACGTTTTTCTGCCCAGGGTTCATCTTTAGTGGACCATCCATGTACTTTACCAGGCTTTTGATACAGATAATCTAGGTCATCGTAGCAAGATGAAAAAAAAAAAAAAAGAAGACTGCATTAATATAGTAAGTGGTAATTGCTTTTCATATACTATACCTTGCATGAATTCTTCAGTGGCTTTGCTCTCGTCAGGGCAATATGCTACTGTATTAGCAATGGCTTATAATTCATTTTAATTATTAGGAGAGTGCCAGCAATAGCTGCTGCTCCTTGAGCTCCCACAGAGGCCGCTAATAATGTTTGTGTGAATACACTGGAAAAACGCACACAGTGTCTGCAGACGGCCCGAAACTGAATCCATACTCGGCAGGGGATATTGAGTTCTCCTCTCCCTTTCTCTAGATTTATTTTAAAAGCAATGTACCCCCCCCCCCCCCCCTCCGCGTGCAAATTCACAAAGCTCGGCGCAAAGAACGAAGCTGCACAGCGTGGGCAGCTGCGGTGGAAGCCTCTCCCCGCCCACCTGCATGCATAAACATGCATACTAAATCTCATCCCTGTGCCTTACCCCTGCTCAAAGGGGCAAAGTGTTAATTAAATCTCAGCCAGCTGAGTAGTAGATGACTCGGAGACATTGCTGGAGCCGCAGGCCTTCTGGATTTTATGTATTTGCAAAGGTCACCTCCTGATGAGAGATTTTGTGCTGAAAAGTTACACAACTTAGGAAAAATAAAGAAAAGGGGCATACCTTGAAGTGAATAAATATAGGAAGAAGTTATACATCATTATTAGCCAGGATGGGACTAAATGGCCAAACTGTGTATTTTAAAAATGGAAATATTATCTGGATAAAACAAAAATATCATCTAAGCATATACCTCCGCACTGTGTAATGATGTAACAATTATATACTCAAAAATGAACCAGTTACATTAAAAGGTAACTCCACTTTAGTGGGAAAAAAAATTAGCAAAAAAAAAACAATATAGCATATACAATTGCAACACAAGTCATATTGTAATTGAATGGTATTAAGAATTACATTTTCTTTTCAATCTGCAGCTCTGTAATTTTCCGTAAAATGTAATGCAATATGGCTACCTGGTGGTGCTCTGTACACGCCGCTATTTTTAGCGGCGTTTTGCCGGTGGTATTACAGTGCTGCCCCATTGATTTCAATGGGGAGCAGCGGTGGAGGAGCGGTAAACACAGCGATCCTTCACCGCTCCAAAGAAGCTGCTGGCAGGACTTTTCCCTGACGTCCTGCCAGCACACCGCTGTAGTGTGAAAGCCCACTACATACAATGGTGCCGCTTTTTTAGGGCTGATTGCAGGCACTATTTCTAACACTATAGTGCCTGCAAAACGCCCTGGTGTGAAAGGGGTCTAAGATACAAGTCAGATTTCAGGTATCCCCTGTAACAAAAATAAATTTTTGGTGAGATACTCCCAATAGGAAATCACATCTAAAGGGATGCAGGGCCTGCCAATTGTCTTCAGAATAACAGAAGGTAGGAATCTGCAACAAAGTTTTCAAAATCCTTGTAATATACACAGATCACCCAAAAGGGAATTTTTTTCTCAACAAAAGTGGTGCTACACTTTAAAGTTGCAGGTACTCTTAATCACTTAAGCCCCGGACCATTTGGCTGGCCAAAGATCAGAGCACTTTTTGCGATTCGGCACTGTGTCACTTTAACTGACAATTGCGCGGTCGTGCGACGTGGCTCCCAAACAAAATTGACATCCTTTTTTCCCCACAAATAGAGCTTTCTTTTGGTGGTATTTGATCACCTCTGCGGTTTTTATTTATTGCGCTATAAACAAAAAATAGCAAAAATTTGGAAAAAATTCATTATTTTTTTAACTTTTTGCTATAATAAATATCCCCCAAAAATATATCAAATTTTTTTTTATCCTCAGTTTAGGCTGATACATATTCTTTTACATATTTTTGGTAAAAAAAATTGCAATAATCGTTTATTGATTGGTTTGCGCAAAAGTTATAGTGTCTACAAAATATGGGATAGTTTTATGGAATTTTTATTATTTTTTTACTAGTAATGGCGACGATCAGCGATTTTTATCGGGACAGCGAGATTATGGCGGACACATTGGACACTTTTGGCACAATTTTGGGACCATTCACATTCATACAGCGATCAGTGCAATTAAAAATGCATTGATTACTGTGTAAATGGGACTAGCAGTGAAGGGGTTAACCTCTAGGTGGAGTTGTAGGGGTTAAGTGTGTCCTTGGGAGTGATTCTAACTGTGCATCGCATTGTAGCCCATTATGTGTCACTTACCTGAAACCGAAGCCTGCGATGTCTCCAATGTCCCCACTAGCAGCGAGCGTCCATCTTCACCCCTTTTCCTTCCGGGGCCACGAACTCTGGCTCTGAGACTGGCCGGAGTCATCAGTCACGGCATGACCCCCTTTAAAAACAGCACGATCTGCCCTTTCTAAAGTGCGCATGCACCGTAGCATTCGGAGCACGGCTTTATTGTAACTATCTCCTAAATCGTGGAGATTTAGGAGATATTTCCAGCATCTACAGCTAAGCCTTATTATAGGCTTATCTGTAATCAAAAGTGGTTGTACAGGGTGTACAACCACTTTAATAAACACCACCATAATGATGTTCACCTTTGCCGTAATCCGTTGTAGTATGTTGTAGCCTCCAGAAATATCTAGTACTTCTGGGTATGGGGGAGCATGTGACCTCCTCTACTTACTTTCAGAAGGCAGTATTCAGGCCTGAGCAACCAATCACAAGACCCAAACATTATTACATGAGTAAGGGGAGAAGGTCTATGACCATGTGCATGGTCCAACACTGGGTTTATACTCTGAGCTTCAGAACATGAACATGGCAGAATTTTGGGAAGTTAAATATTAAACTCTGGGGGGTGGCCTATCAAAACAACCTATAATTTTCCCCTAATGGGCAAAGCCACAAATAAAAGTGATTTATATAGTAATTTTTTTAAATAGGAAACATTATATACTTACCTGCTATGTGAGGTGAAACGGCACAAAGCAGCCCCAATCCTCCTTTTCTAGGATCCCCCTACTATTTGTGGTGTGCCACCATAGGAAGCCACTTCCTATTGTGGTACATGCAGGCTCAATCCCGAGCCACGTAGGCTGCATGCTCAATCCATAGACACAGACAGTGTGGCTCAGCCCCACTCCCTGCTCACTTGTTAGAGGTTTTGACTGACCATGGCTGCCGCTGACTCAGCAAAGCCTGTGAGAGCCGCTACAGACAGGCACATCACTGGACCAAGTGAGGTCTCAGGTAAGTATTTAGGGGGTGATGGAGCGATAGAGTTACCTAAACATTTTTTTACCATAATGCAGGAAATGCAGGAATTCCAGGTAACATTATTTTCAAAAAGGAAGCTGGTAGGGAGGAAAATTATGTAGGCAATCACCGCTGACTTCTTGCTACGATAATTTTTTTTTTATAACTGACCTGAAACAAGTATGCATATCAGGGTTCAGGGTTCATCACTACACTTGGACTTCCTTTGCTGGATGAACTTTATAAGAAAAATGGTAGGCTGCCCATGTCCAACTAGGTACCGCTAAATCCGAAGCACAAAAAAAGTATTTATTTGAGTCTCCCCAGCAGTCCTCTACTGCTCAGTTGGCTTGATGCATTGATAAAAATATCTCTTCTGCAGAATCCTTGTGATTTCTAAAAGCCAGTAGCTTATGCACCCCTGAATGTGATGCTGGCACCTTAAAAAAAAGAGAAATGCTAGCAGGTATCATGTGCAGGTACCTAGCGATGTACATACCTGCATGACTGTTAGTACCAACCTCATCCACCTTTACTATGACCAAATGTTGTGCTGTTTTGAATATGCAATGGTTCAAAACTTCTTGTGATGCTAGTGTGCTTCCTTCCACCCCAAACATGTTTCTATTCACCAGTAAAGAAGCTCATAATTTTGATGAGCAAAGAAAATTGGTAAGGGTGGGCAGACTCCAGCACACTTTAAGGTAAACTAAGGCCCGACTCACACCATTGCATTAAGAACATTGGGTCTGTAGCACTAATGGTGATTTTGATGCAGCGGAAAGGAGTGGAAAGAGATAAGGTTTTCTTTAAGTGTAGTAATGTAAATCCTCCACCCACCACACACCTCCACCCGAAGCCCCCCTTCTGCATTTTTTCTTTTAACCCTATATATACCTTTTTTACCTTATAGGTAGTCTAGTAACATCACAGGAGGTTCCTCCCTTTCTTCTTTTGGTCTTTTTGGTTGAGTGGATGGGCAATCTTCCAGGATTGAGTGTTAGGCTGTGCCTATAGGGCACATCAAATGACAAGCTGGGGTCTTGGAAACTGGGCAAAATGACAGAACATTACCTTATCTTAAAGAGGCTGGCACTAGACCAAGGAGGGAGTTGAGAAAGTGGCAGAATATGGAGAGGGTAAATGGAGATTGGCAATATTTTTCTTTATACAGGTAAGGGGATCTTAAAAAGTTTTTTTTTTTTTGTTTTTTTTTTGTTTAATTGTAGCATTCTAACTTCAGCTAAAATAGTTTTTCCTTTTTTGAAAAGAATGGCAAATGGTTGTAACCTTCTTCAGGTTTTTATCGTTGTCTGTGTGCCCACTGGGAAATCGAACAATATGTCCTGGGAAAAAATTAGCAGTTATCCAAATTTCCAGGTTGTCCCAGGAACAGGAGTAGAAGTGAAAGTTGTCAATGGGGATGACTGGCTGATGTGGAATTTCACCTTATTTTGGAGAGCTTTACATGTATTTACGAATCTCCCCAATGGGTATAAAGACATCAATACAAACCTCTCAGCTTATAACGCTTTTAAAATGTTAAAATTACACTTTAACAACACTTTATTGCAGGGTAATTCTTACTTTTCAACTGCCTGTGAAAGATTTTATCTCATCAGAGTTAACAGTATTGGTCTTAAAATAAAAGGCTTTGTAAATAGTATGCATTACCTGTCCTGACTGTTTATGTTTTAAATGCTGCCGTTGCAGTATCCATTTCTGGTTGTTGCCATGGGGAGTTGTAGACACAATGGGATCGCATGCGAGCAATCAGCAGAAAATTGCAGACAATCCTAGACAGGGTCAGAAATGCCTTTCTGGAATAAAGCAGATTCTAAGTGGATAAAACTATACTTTGAAAAAAAATTGTGAAAGAATTAAAGAACAAGTAAAAAAAAAAAAATCAGAATTAGACCAATTTGTATTACAGCATCAAATGTAAAAGAAAAGTAGAAGTCGTTTTTTCTTGGTTTCCATTTGTTCAGGGGCTTATATATTTGCTTCTGAACTGCTTTTCTTTCTTATAGAAGTCAATGTAAATACAAAAACAACTTTGCAGCAGCTACTCAGTAGTAGCTTAAAGCAGGCTCGGACTGGCCATAGGGCACACTGGGCACTTGCCCGGTGGGCCAGGCCGCATGTCCAAGGCAGCTGGGCTGCTCCTTGAGTCCACATTGCTCTCCATGGTCGGCCAGCCGCCAGTTAAGCCATTGGGACGGGGGGTGGAGACTACAGGTCAGCTGACCTGTGACCATGAAGAGAGAGGAGCTGAAGGAGATGCCAGACCAAAGAGAAAGAGACCAGACAGAAAGTGAGTGCGGCTCACCGTGCACCTGGATATTATGAGCGGTGGGGTGGCTGCATATAGAAGAATCAATGTTCTTTCTGCTGCCTCCCCCCCGTGCTCTCCAGCAACCCCAATGCTCTCCAGCCCCCCCCCCCCAGTGCTCCCAGTGCCCCCTGTGCTCACTACCTGAGGCTCCCCCCAGTGCTCTCCACCGCCCCAGTGCTCTCCGGTTCCCCCATTGCTCTCTGCTCCCCATGCTCCTCGGCCCCCCTGTGCTTTTCGCTTCTCCTATGGTCTATGCTCCCCAGCCCCTCCCCTGTGCTCTCTGTCCCCCCATGTCCTTTTCTGGCCCCCTTGTCTCTGTCAGGATGGAGGGTGGGGAAGGGGCCAGTAAATGTCATTGGCTGCTCAGTCTTAAATGCCCACGCCTATTTTTTGTCCCGGCCTGGGCCTGGCTTAAAGCATACTGTATTTTAACCGATCCTAAGTTTCATGCCCACGTACATGTGCTAAAAAGATTTTCTTGAACTGGAGATTGATACACTATATTTGGAAAGAATCAAAAATCCTTATCGGAAAGCAGTTAAGTATTAGACATTAGACAGTCAGATCCCATGCTCTCAGTAATCAGCACTCAATAACAGAACTTGTCTGATACACTTTGGGTGGCCATACATTATACAATTCTCTTGTACAATTTTCCTTTAGATTTACCAAAACCATATAATAGGAGTCCAAACATAAATGTGTATGCAATCAGGCAGGCTTGAACTACATAGTTGAAAGTAAATCTAAAGGAAATTGAATAAGAAAATTGTAATTGTAATATATGGCCAGCTTTCCTCCCCTTCTGTGCAGTGCAAGCCTATGTTAGGACATTTGTGAAGGGGGGTGTGGCTGTTACTCAACTCTGCAATGACAGGGCACTGCAGAAGAAGAGTAGAAAGAAGCATTATTACTGAGAGAAAAAAAATTATTTTATGGCGTTTCCAAACAAAATCAGATACAAATTATAACTGGAGTACAGGACTATAAATAAATTGAATGGTATAAGATTTAAGCTGGGCTTTACAGTTGTTTGTAAGTACCCTATAAAAACACAAAACAATAAAAATAATGTGTCTAACAAAATGTAAAGTTTTTTCCCTGTTGCTGAATATCAGCAAGTCACCGTGTCCTTTATAACATCCAAACATGAAGCACAATTGAAAAGAGAAGGTTTCTATATGTCACATAACTCTCACTGATGTGATATCAACTAACCAGACATTGCATCTGCCAACTATAATAGTTTCATGTCAGTGTAATTCATGTGGTTTCAATACTTCCATGTCATTTCACGTTTATAAATACTGCATTCTCCACTAGCATTACCTATAGAGTGCCGTCTCTCTGCAGGACCAATGCTCACAGGCAGGAATAAGCATAGTGATTTCAGCTAAATTCATTTAGTGGTGAAATTACTTTAGTCACTGAGGACATTTCACTCAATCTTGCTTACTAAGCTTCTTAAGCCGCGTACACACGTGGCGGACTGTCTGGCCAACTTAGTCCGTCAGACAATCTGACGGACAGTCCGTCATACTTTCGAATGAACGGACTTGCCCACACACGGCACTTTTTGAGCGGACTAATACGGCGGACTAAGTCCGCCATACTATCCGCCCTACTTTTGAAATGAACGGACTCGCCCACACACGCGGAGAAAAGTCCGCTCATTTCGAGCGGGTCTCCAGGTAGGCAGGGCCCGCGAAGGAGACGTCGCTGGCCCCGCCGCCTGGTATGGACTTAAAGGGGAACCCCAACGCCGAAAAAAATCGGCGTGGGGGTCCCCCTCAAGTCCACAACAGACCCTTGTCCGAGCACGCTACCCGGCCGGCCAGGAAAGGGGGGCGAGCGAGCGCCCCCCCTCCTGAGCCGTACCAGGCCGCGTGCCCTCAACATGGGGGGTGCCTTGGGGAGGGGGGGCCGCGCAGCCCCCCCACCCCAAAGCACCTTGTCCCCATGTGGATGAGGACAAGGGCCTCTTCCCGACAACCCTGGCCGTTGGTTGTCGGGGTCTGCGGGCGGGGGGCTTATCGGAATCCGGGAGCCCCCTTTAATAAGGGGGCCCCCGGAGACCGGCCCCCCACCCTATGTGAATGAGTATGGGGTACAATGTACCCCTACCCATTCACCTGTGAAAAAAAGTACAAAAAAAAACACAACACAGGGTTAAAATATTTTATTGCACAGCTCCGGGGGTCTTCCGTCTTCGGGGGTCTTCTCGCCGGACTCCTCCGCTATGTTCTCGTAGCTCTTTTGCTAGCGGAGGAGTCCGGCTTTCTTCCTCACCGCCGGCCTCTTCTCCCAACTTCGGGGGTCTTGTCCCCCTCTTCGGTTCTTCTGCCGGGCCACCGCGCCTTCTTATAGCTCTTTTACAGGCGGTGGCCCGGTCTTCTGTCGCCGCCGTCGCCGCCGCCTTCCGTTCTTCTTCTTCTTCTTCTTCTCCAGGAGATGTTGCCTCGACGATCTCTCCGGCCGGAATGCCAGGGACGCACTGCGCGGCCACTTATATAGGGACAATGGGGCGGTGTCACATGGCTTTATGTCACATGGGTTGGTCACATGGGTTGATGTCACATGGGGACTATGACATAGTAAGGGGGCGGGGTCACCATGTGACCAACCCATGTGACATAAAGCCATGTGACACCGCCCCATTGTCCCTATATAAGTGGCCGCGTAGTGCGTCCCTGGCATTCCGGCCGGAGAGATCATCAAGGCAACATCTCCTGGAGAAGAAGAAGAAGAAGAATGGAAGGCGGCGGCAACGGCGGCGACAGAAGACCGGGCCACCGCCTGTAAAAGAGCTATAAGAAGGCGCGGTGGCCCGACAGAAGAACCGAAGAGGGGGACAAGACCCCCGAAGTCGGGAGAAGAGGCCGGCGGCGAGGAAGAAAGCCGGATTCCTCCGCTAGCAAAAGAGCTACAAGAAGATAGCGGAGGAGTCCGGCGAGAAGACCCCCGAAGACGGAAGACCCCCGGAGCTGTGCAATAAAATATTTTAACCCTGTGTTGTGTTTTTTTTGTACTTTTTTTCACAGGTGAATGGGTAGGGGTACATTGTACCCCATACTCATTCACATAGGGTGGGGGGCCGGTATCCGGGGGCCCCCTTATTAAAGGGGGCTCCCGGATTCCAATAAGCCCCCCGCCCGCAGACCCCGACAACCAACGGCCAGGGTTGTCGGGAAGAGGCCCTTGTCCTCATCAACATGGGGACAAGGTGCTTTGGGGTGGGGGGGCCGCATGGCCCCCCCTTCCCCAAGGCACCCCCCATGCTGAGGGCACGCGGCCTGGTACGGCTCAGGAGGGGGGGCGCTCGCTCGCCCCCCTTTCCTGGCCGGCCGGGTAGCGTGCTCGGACAAGGGTCTGTTGTGGACTTGGGGGGACCCCCACGCCGATTTTTTTCGGCGTTGGGGTTCCCCTTTAAGTCCATACCAGGCGGCGGGGCCAGCGACGTCTCCGTCGCGGGCCCCGCCTACCTGGATACCCGCTCGAAATGAGCGGACTTTTCTCCGGGCGGGAAAAGTCCGCTCATTTCAAAAGTACGGCGGACTGGCACACACACGGGCGGATTGTCCGCCCAAATGCGAGTCCAGCGGACTGTTTTACGGAAATTCCGAAATACTTAGTCTGCCAGACTGCACGCTGAAAAAGTCAGCTGAAGCCCACACACGAGCGGACTGTCCGCTGAAATGTGTTTCGGCGGACTAAGTAGGCCAGACAGTCCGCCCGTGTGTACGCGGCTTTAGTTATTTTATGTATTTATTTTTATTATTATTTGCAGAGTGTGCTTTTTTAGGTGAAGATACTGTAGGGTGGTTTTGTTTAGTGTTCCTTTAATTGTCATTGTGTAATGTTATTTAAATTTTTTACATTCCTTTTTTCCACTAATTTGTTCCTTTAAAAGAATGAGGAACTGTGTTATGGCAGAACAGGTCCAAGATAGTTGGAAGGATCTTTCATAACCCTCAGGAGCTATTTAAAGCACATTGCACCCAAAAAATAAAATAAAAACAGAAACTCACCTTTATTTCACCATCCCTATTGACTCCAATACATTTCATCAAAATTTCAGGGCAACATTTTATTGAAATCTCTCAATTTTTGTCAAAATTTGTTGAAATTTTAAGTTGAAGTTACTTTCTCTCACATATTTAATAAAGTAAATATGCGAGTTAAATATTTATTAGATAAAATATTATGTTGTATTGGCTAGTTATGCTTCAATCCTTATGCAACAATGCTCCCAACTTGAGTTATATTTATATTATATTGATATGATTTATATTTTGACCTAGAATACTATGACATTTATACAATATATCATCAATGTTAGACATTAATATTATTATACAGGGTTTATGTATATAGCGCCAACAGTTTCTGCAACACTGTACATTACAAAGGAAAACCAGCTACAATATCCAACCAAATAATAAAAAAGTGAGCTATCCTTGTGCTAGGTATAAATTAATAAAACACATAAAAAACACAATAAAGGTACATTAAACATATGATAAACGCAATCTAAATTGATATATCTGTGCAAATAAAGTCCATATAAAATGTGCGGACACTGTGAAAAAAAATAAAATAAATATATATATATATATATATATATATATATATATATATATAGTGCAAAAAGGTGCTCAGATTTTCTAAACTTCAATGATCCCTCTTTCTTTGCCATGAAGAAATGTTGATACACCACATTTCTCCCAAAAGGAATCACCACAAGTGATTAAATTAGCTCTTTACCAACTGCTCTGATCCCACAAGGAGACCATAAGATGCATAGCAGCCATATATACCAAGATCTTGCATGAAAAGGTTCCATGATCTCCTAAGCCAAGACTCCATGGAGGAAGTTTAAGTAAAGAGGAAAATCCACATAGTGTAGTATTTCACCAAAATTTTTATAAACTGGTAAAATCACACTTACAATTTTGAATTACACAGCATGTGTTACAAACAACTAGCAGGTCAGGCTGGGTTGCAGAATAACGTCATGTGTGAGGCCTTTCCCAATGTGCGCGTTTCTGTGTAACCAGCATCATCCGGGGATATGAGGCAGTTACAATACAATTCAATTTAAGAGGGTTAAGAGGGCCCTGCTCTTGATAACTTCTAATCTAAGAGGCGCAAAAGGTAAAACTGTGAGGGATGGGCTGATTGGAGAAATAAAAGATTCAGTTGTTAGCTGAAGACAGTATAGGCTTCCCTGAAGAGATTAGTTTCCAGGGGTCATCTAAAAGTGGACAGAGTACAAAATAGCCAGACAGATTGGAGTAGAAATTTCCAGAGGTTGTGAGGGGCTCTGGAGAATTCCTGGAGATGAGCATGAGGAGTCAAGGGAGTTAGAGAGCAGGCAGTCTTGGGAGGAGCAGAGAGGACAGTTTGTGTCATATATTAGGACAAGATTGGTGATGTAGCTTGGGGTAAAGTTGTACATGGCTTTGTATGTTGTTGTTAGTTATCTGAATTTTATTTGTTGGGGGAACAAGTGAAGGGAGTGGCTGAGAGGAGTAGCAGACACTGAGTGGTTAGTAAAGTGGATGAATCGGGCAGCAGCATTTACGATAGACTGAAGGGGGGAACGCTTGCATAGAAATAGGCCTATAAGGAGGAAGTTGCAATAGTCAAAGTACCGTAAAAGATAACAAGGGAGTGAGTTTTGGGGTGGTTTCACTGGTTAAAAAGGGGAGTAATTTGGAGATGTTACATACATGTGAAGTTTACTAGATTTCAACAGTGATTGGATGTGTGGCTGAAAGGCCAGGTCAGAGTTCTGGATTATACCTAGCACCTTGGCAAGAGGGGAGGGACTGATTGTTGTATTATTGATCTTGAAGGAGAAGTCAGGAAAGTTTCATGGGGGGGGGGGGGGGGGGATACATTTTTAATACAATAAGACACTGAAGGGTAAGTGGGGAGTAGAGAAGTAGATTTGGGTGTCATCAAAATAGACATGGTATTGGAAGCCTTGGGAGTTTATCAGGTGGCCAAGGGAGGAGGTATAGATAAGAAGAGAAGAGTTTAGAGAACAGAACCTCGGGGGACCCCAGCAGAAAGAGGACATGGAGAGGAGCAGCCAAAGTTGTAGGGGGAGGAGTGGCCAACAGTATCAAAGGCAGGAGAAACATCAAGTAGTATGAACATGGAGTAATGGCTTTGGTTTCACCAGTTAGTAAATGGTTAGTGAGTTGTAATAGGGCAATTTCTGTGGAGTGTTGCAAGAGGTTGTTATCAATGGGGTAGGAGCTCAGAGGGCTGTAGACTAAGCATTCTACTAGTTTAGAGGTAAATGGGAGCAAGGAGATGGGTCTTGAGCTTTCAGACTGGTGGGGTCTAGTGAGGATTTTTTTAAGTATGGAGATAACCAGCTCATACTTTAGAGGGAAGAGGAAGGTGCCAACAGGGCCCAAAGGACATGTGATAAGGCGGGCTTCTGAGAAAAGTCTGTAGTAACAAGGGCAAAAGAGGATAGTATTGAATATGGTTTTAGACTAGGTATGTTAAGTAGGGTTGATCAGAGAGTGAGTTACAGGGAAAGATGTTGAGGATCAAAGTAGAGCGTTAAAGATAGAGAACAGCAGATGAGGACTGGATGACAGGGTATTAATATGAGTGACGTAATAGGTTTATTTGGCAGCATGAAAGCAGGAAATTTATTTTAGGAAGGCAGATTCATCTAGGGTGAAGCTTTGCAGGGTTTTGGTTTTCTGCCACAATCGTTCCAGTGCATGGCTATGTATCTATAGATTTCTGGTGTCATCAGTCTGCCAAGGTTGTAAAAATCGTGGTCTGATTCTGTGTCTAGTGAGAGGAGCAAGTGCATCCAGCGAGGATTGGAGTGAACCTTTGTAGATGGAATTGGCCAGGTCAGAGCAGGGCAGGTTTTAGATATTATCATAGAGTTGGTCAGTAGTAGAACATAGAAGAGGTGGGTTAATGTGGCAAATGTTTCTATGGGTAATTGTTTGCTGCTTGGGGAGATAGGTGTTTGAAGATAAGGACACTGTAAAAGAGATGAGGTTGTGATCAAAGAGAGAAAAGGGTAGGTTAATGAGGTTGAAAGGAATGCAAAAATGGGAGAATACAAGATCCAGGGTGTTACCATCAGAGTGAGTGGAGGAGTATATCCATTGTGTAAAGTCAAAAGATGAGGTTCAGATGAGAAATTGAGATGTAGCCAGACTATTAACATTAATGGGGATGTTAAAGTCACCAAAAATACTAGTGGGTATTTCAGAGGAGAGAAAGTAGAGAAGTCAGGCAGCGAAGTCATCAAGACAGTGTGAACCCAGTCTAGGCGGGATCCAGGAGGGATAGAGAGAGAGGTGTAGGAAGCACTTGAAAGGTGCACAGTGGAGATACAAGCAAACCAACTTCACCTTATTTCCATCCACTGGGTCTGGGTGGGTCAGTCCAGTGCAGGCCACCATGGGAGAGGGCAGCAGGAGATTCAGAGTCAGACTCTGGAAGTCAGGTTTCAGTATTGGCAAGTAGGTAAAGGCAATGGGGATAAAAAGGACATTAACAGAGATGAGTTTGTTACAGACCTAGTGAGCATTCCACATAGAAAGGGCTGTTAGTGTGTGGAAGCAGGGAAATGGGGATTAAACTGACAGGATCACAGCTGTTAAAGGTAGGACGCTGCTATGTGTGGGGTGGCAGCGAGACACTGGAGGGCCAGGAATAGAGAGATATACCCAGAGATTAGGAGAAGAAAGAGGGTGGGGAAAGCAAGATGATAGTGGGATGTATATGAGCGCACGGTCCTCACTGTCCTGGTGTTTGGGTCAGCGCGTGGGTTAATATTGATGAGTGCAATAGTAGAGAGGGCGTAGGAGTGAGGGTGATCTATGTAACCCAGCACCTTCTGAGGTGGAGAAGAAGGGTAAAGTAATAGGAATTTGAGAACAGGGGATACCAATGTGTGGTTTTATATATGTATAGTGCTGTATATTTCTAGCATATTTTATTGAGTACATACAAATAGATTATTTGACATGCGCCTAAGGTAAAAAAAAAGTTTTTGCGGTCATATATTTTAAAGAATCTGTTTAAAATATTACAGATATAAATATTTTTTTCAGGATAAATTCATGACACTGTTGCCCATTGACACCAGTTGGACTGTCCCTGCTAGTAGACAGAGACATGGGTGGGGCTTTTCATTCAGCAGTCCACATAATCTGATCTCTCCTGCTTTTTTAATCTATTTTACTGCTGGTGGTGAATTTGAAATACTCATTTGTAATATAAAAAAAAAATGAATAAATAAATACTGTTTCTGAGTAATGTTTAGGATCAGTTGGATAATACATGCATAAATAGATCATCTGTGATTTCACATTAGTATTTGAAATTCAGCCGAGCTCATAATTTCCCTAAAGAATATGTTTTAATGGCAGGTATATATATTACTACGAGTACGTATTACATTCATTTTACGTTAGCCTAATCTTCCTGTGAAGTGTACAGGAACTTAATGAAACTTGACAAAAAGTAATGAAGGTGAAACATTTCTGGAAGAATATTAATTTACTTTGCAAGCTGATGTAATTGAAGTAGTAGCTTTACAACTTATTATCCTCGCGACTCCACCCAATTGTTTTAAGTTGGATGAATCAACATTGTTTCCTTTGAAGAAAATTGAAATACATACAAGTGACCAAGCCTACCCAAAGGCGTTTTACTTGATCTTGACATTGCCTGAGTAAATGAGGGTACATGCTGTGTAAGACAATTTGGTCCCTTGTAGGTTTGTGTTCTTGGAATTCTTTATCCACCTCAGTAAATCTGAAAGTCAAGGATTCTCAACTCCACACATTTTGGTCTTAATGCACTCTGATTTGGCAAACTCCTACTCATTTAGAATTATTCACAACACTGGGGTATATATGTCAGAGCCAGAAAGATGTAAATCTTAACCCCTTCCCGACCAGCTGCCGCAGTTGTACTGCAGCAGGTTGGTTCCCCTGGGCAAACTGATGTAACTGGACATCGGTTCGCCTTTTGACCACTAGGGGGCATGGCGGCACGCCGATGCCAATGCGTGTGCCCAGCAGGCAAGATGACCGCTGGGCCCCTGCGATCGCTCATGACAGAGCGAGAACCAGGATCGCACAGTGTAAACACACAGATCTCGCTTAGGGGAGAGGAGAGAGATTGTGTGTTCAAACCAACACGATGAGTTCAACACTAATCCGCCACAATATCGCAGTCCCGATAAAAATTGCAGATCACTGCCATTTCTAGTAAAAAATAAATAAATAATAAAAATTACATAAATTATCCCCTATTTTGTAGACACCAAAACATGTGTGCAAACCAATCAATATACGCTTAATGCGATTTTTTTTTTAACCAAAAATATGTAGAAGAATACATATCGGCCTAAACTGAGGAAAAAAATTGTTTCTGTTTCTTTTTTTATTTGGGATATTTATTTATTTATTTATTATAGGAAAAAGTAAAAGATAATGGGGGTTATTTACCAAAGGCAAATCAACTTTGCACTGCAAGTGAACTTGGAAGTGCAGTCGCTCTAAATCTAAGGGGTAGATGTGAAATGAGTGGAAGCTCTGCTGATTTTATCATCCAATCATGTGCAAGCTAAAATGCTGTTTTTTATTTTGCTTGCATGTCCTCCTTGGATCTACAGCAACTTTACTTCACTTTCAGTGCACTTTCAGTGCATTTGCAGTGCAAAGTGGATTTGCCTTTAGTAAATAACCCCCAATGTGTTTTTTTCAAAATTGTCACTCTTCTTTTGTTTATAGCGCAAAAAATAAATAACGCAGAGGTGATAAAAACACCATCAAAAGAAAGCTCTAAAAAAAGAACGTAAATTTTGTTTGGGTACAGCATCGCATGACTGCGTAAATGTCAGTTAAAGCAACGCAGTGCCGCATCGCAAAAAATGGCCTGGTCATTGAGCAGCCAAATCTTCCGGGGCTGAAAGCGGTTAATGAGAATGGTTACACAGAGTATTGGAAAAGAAACAACATTATAAAAAGCCCTGCTTCATCTGGCCATATGGGATCAGATTCAGAACATCAGAATAAATACAGACCTAAAAAACATTAAAATAAAATTGACCCAAGACCTTTACAGCTTCCTGTAAATCTTAACTGAAAGACATTCAGTTTTATAAAGCACTATGGGGGTTATTGGGTTATTTACGAAAGGAAAATACACTTTGCACTGCAAGTGCATTTGAAAGTAAAGTCGCTGTAGATCCGAGGGGGACATGCAAGGAAAATAAAAAAACAGCATTTTAGCTTGCACATGACTGGATGGTAAAATCAGCAGAGCTTCCCCTTATTTCAGATCTACCCCTTAGATTTAGAGCGACTGCACTTCCAAGTGCACTTGCAGGGCAAAGTGGATTTGCCTTTCGTAAATAACCCCCATACTGTATATCACAAACCGTTGCCATGTTTTTATCCACAATATACTTTATTCAATTTCTCCCCTTACTTTGCATTTAAAAAATGCTGATCTCCTCTAGCCTTCTTCAGACACTTCCATGTTTACATGCCCTTGCTTCAGCTGCATATCATTGCTCAGAACCTGTAATTGATAGTGACAAGGCCAGATCATACCTGTTCAATGTGTTTTGGCAGAACCACTTGTACTTCCCATCGGAGTCACCTGACAGAGAGTGACATCTCAAGAGAACTGGTGTTACCTCACAACAGGTGTGTGCTAGATGTATGGTAGGTTTGTTAGTGTAGGCTTGTTAGTGTAGGAAAATTTAGTTTGGCTCAGGGCTAAGCCTGAGCTGTGAATCTGGGTCAGGGTTCAGTGAATCAGGGCTGGGTGACTAATCCTGACAACTCATCTGGTGCCTCTCCCTGGTCTAGAAGATGTAAAAACTTCTAGATCTAGTAGGTGGAGGCTAGGAGAAGCTGTTTGGAATATTTATGAGGGCCTCAGCTATTCCCCATTAAAGGGCTAACAGGGGGCAGATTCACCTCATAAATAGGCATGAGCCATGCCAGCAGGGGCAGTCGGGTTGAAGATGGAGATATAGTGCCGTGGAGGCTGTTGGTGGCCCTCAAGGGTACCCCTTAGTCTGGGGGTGGTGTGACCTTGGGCCAGGGCTTGGGTGCTAGAAGCATCCTGCCACAACACGTGGAGGAAGCCCTTCTTGGAGGCATGGGAGGAAGCGGAGGACAGTGTGAGTAGAACAGCACCACTGGGGACTTACAAGGGGGAGACTCCCATACGTAGCTCCCTGAAGACAGCGCTGTGCCAAGTTTTCATCCCTCCCCTGGGAAATCTGCAGAGTCAGCTTGGTGGACTTGTGAGAGAGTCATTCTGAAGGACTGTGGAGGAAAGCTAGCCTGGAGGGCTTGGTAGTGCTCGAAGAGGTGGTGCTGGGATCGGTAGCCACAGGAGGGAGAGTACAAGCTGATCACTGAGTACTGCTACACAACAAGAGGCTTCGACTTCCTGCCTGCAAAAGGCCATTGCTAAATCTGACTGTGCCTGTCAAATGCATTACAGGGATCCAGCTGGAGTCTGCAAGCAAGTAAAGCGCAGAAGGAGTGTCACATAGAGTGTATATAGACTGTGTATAGGAAGATGTCCCTGAAGATGTTGCTAGAGTGTTGTTGCTGAAGTCAAGTGGGCATCCTATAATATCCTATCCCCATCCAAGTTATTAACCCTCAAAAAGCCACAAAAAAAAAACAAAGTCATGGACTGTTCTCTGTCAGTGCATGTGAACATGTGGTGTGCCTGGCTGTGCAGGGTGGGGGATTCCAGTTCATCTGCGGAAATGTCTGATGAAGGATCACAAGTATTTTTTGAATGAAAACTGCAGATTTTAAGTAAAATTGTGCCCTGATTATGCACAAATTATTCAAAGTATTCACATATTCTGAACAAGCAAAAATTGTAATTTAAAACAAGCACTCATTCACTGATTGTATGTAGCTATAGGCATTATCGAGAAATTGATTTTCAAAGTTCACAACCGGGGCACTAAAATCTTAGCTTTTTTCTATAAGAGCAAGCCCTGGCAGCCTGCCAGCTCTTTAATATAAACAACCAACAGGTCATTTTAGCTGTTAGAAACCAACTAAGGCCCAGTTCACACTGGTGCTACATACGCTCCAACATAGGGAGCGTATGTCACATAACGTATAAATCAATGGTTCCATATGAGAGCCATCTTAACTGGTCTGACTTGTGTCAGTTCAACTTTGAAAAAGGTTCCTGCACTACTTTGGTCCGACTTGGGCATGATTTCAGCCTATTCATTTGAATGTAAGTTGCATCCAAGTCAGATCATCATCTTAACTGATCCGACTTGTGGCATGCGACTTGTGCTCTGGGAAACTTGAGGAGGAACCCCATGTCAAAAAAAAAAGAACAGCATGGAGTCCCCCCCCAAGACCATACCAGACCCTTCGGTCTGGTATGCATTATGAGGGGAGACCCCATGACAAAAAATGACATGGAGTCCTATCAAAATCCATACCAGACCCTTATTTAAGCACTCAGCCCGGCAGGTCAGGAAAGGGTGGGTAAGCGAGCACCCTTCTCCTGGACCATACCAGGCCACATGCCCTAAACATGGGGGGTGGGTGCTTTGGGTGCTTCAGGGCAGGGGGGCTCCCCATGTTGGGGACAAGGGCCTCTTCCCAACAACTCTGGGTGGTGTATGTGCGGGTCTGTGGGCTTATTAGAATCTGGAAGCCTCCTTTACCAAGGGGGCCCCCAGATGCCGCCCCCCCCTATGTGAATGAGTATGGGGTACAAAGGTAGCTAACACTTTGTCTGGGCCTACCCTACAGAAGAAAGACAATGAACACTTTGGTCAAACGTATAGTATGTAATGTACAATATGGTGTATATAGAGCAGGAGTCTGTAACATACAATATAGTGTATATAGAGTAGGTGTCTATAATGTACAATATAGGGTTAAATTCATATTACATGTCCCTTTTTAATAGCTTGTTTGGGCCAAGCTGGCTCAGTAAGGGCAGTTCACATCACTACATTGCGGTGGGGTGGAGGCGGTGTGCGCTTGAAAAGAGTACTGTGTGCAGTCACTGCACGCCAAATAAAAGAACTTTATGAAATGTTTGTTTAAAAAGAAAAAGTGAACAGTGTGCTGCATGGCAATTGGTGCATCAACACTGCCTGCACCACAATGCCCAAAAACCGATTTGTTGTAACGCAGCAACTGGTGTGAATGGACCCTAAGGGCTGGTTCACAGCAACCATTGCATTCCACGTGCAGTGCGATCTACCTGAGCTCAGCCAATGAGCCAATGAGTTTGTTTACAACTTTTTTTGTAAAAAAAACTATATTGAGATGTCACATACAGCATATAGTATACAAGGGAAAACAAGGAAACGGGACTTTGAATGAAGTATGTGGAGGGTCAAATGTTGTGTGGAGTTATAATTAAAATATCTATCATATGTGTAAAAAAGTAGGACATTTGTCTTATAATAATTCATATGCGATAGAAAATTGAAATACTACACTTATAATTAAATACCTTGCATAGAGTAAAATATTGAATGAAAAAATGTATTTCATACATAAATACATAATTCATAAGTAATCCAAAAAAAGAATAGCACGTGATACATATAGAAAAGCCCAAAATTTGATAGCACGTGATTGGAATATAGTCAAATACATAATGCATGAACAGAATCCACAATGATGTGGTAGGATACAGTATACGACTTAAACACAACGTCTGTTGGCTCAACGCGTTTCATGACTTGATGTCACTCATCAGGAAAAAAGCATGTAAACATGTAAGACATCACTGTAATGATATATTATGCATTTCTAGTTGGTTTAATATAGTCACAAGTGTGAAAAATCTAAAAAAAATATATATAAAAACAGAAAAAAAAGAAGCAGAAGAAACCCCCCATATCATTTCTTCTGCTTCTCACTATCCTACTCTTTGCTTTCTGGCCCTGTTAGTCTACTTTTGTGGGGGCTCCTTCACCTGTTGCACACCTTTTTGTTTTTCCTCACTCTCCCCCTTTGGGAAACTACATGATCTTCATGCGATTTTTCCCCTTTCAATTGCCTTTCCTCTTTTGTGGTATGTTTCCTGTCACTTTGTATCCACTACACTTTTCCCTTTTCCAGGCAACAATAGGTGTTGGCTTCTTATCCATGATTATTTATGGGAGGAGCCCAGGGAGTGTTGGGGTTACTTATACCCCCTCTGGGGGGTATAATCATGTCTCAGAGTGTGTCTCTGTATGATGTCACCAGGTAACTATTCCTCTCTATCACCCAGACTGCACACCTCTTTGTTTTCTCTTCACTCTTTCCCCTTTGGGGTATTGCATGATTTTCATGCGATTTTTCATTTTTTTTTCTCTTTATGTTATATATTATTCCCATCACTTTATATTTACCATGCTTTTCACTTTTTCAGGCAATAATAGGTGTTGGATTCCTGGTATTTGTCTACTTCATACACTTCCATGCACCATTTTCCCTTGTTCCCTACTAGGGATCTCATGCACTGTTATTTAATACACATATCACTGACTTTTTTATTTTAATTATCTTTTTACAGCCCCAATTCGTTTTTTTTCGATCACACATGCTCACCCATATATCACAGCCTGATGCATGACCTTTCTTTGGAGGGTTACCTGTTGGGCTGTCTGTCTCCTAACATACCATCTCAGCTCCCAGAAAATATGTTCCCCATGTGGGGATACTCCCGACCCTCAGTACTGTACCAATTGCGCATGGATACCCTGTGATGCCGCGTACACACGATCGGAATTCTCGTCGGAAAAAGCTCTGATGGTTTTCCCGATGGAATTCCGACGCAATTCGGCTCAAGCTGTCTGCCTACACACGGTCACATCAAATTCCGATCGTTTAAACGCGGTGATGTACAACACGTATGACGTGACTAGAAAAAGGAAGTTCAATAGCCAGTAGCCAATAGCTTCTGTCTCGTAGTTGAATCTGAGCATGCGTGATTTTTGGCATGTCGGAATTGCATACACATGATTGGAATTACCAATAGAAAGTTTTTCCGCCGGGAAAATTGAGAACATGCTATCAATTTTTGGCTGACAGGAAATTCGGACAGCTAAATTCTGATGCAGCATACACACGGTCGCATTTTCCGATGAAAAGCTCTCATCAGTCTTTTTCTGTCCGGAATTCCAATCGTGTGTACACGGCATAAGTATTATATAGGGTGGTTTACCCCTATTTCTTTTTATCATTTTTTTTAGTTTTATTTTTTTATTTATTTTTTTTTTTTTTTAATTCTTTATTTCTTTGCAAAAATACAAAACGTAAGTTGTTAATGATAATTACATATACAAGATACTTTCTAATAGCCACATATTCCATTAAACAACAACAAAAAAACAAAAAAAACACAACACATTATATTCTTGCTGTTTTTACAAACAAAACAATATTAATACAATATCAATTCCCCCTAGCGGGCCTCTTCCCTCTCCCTTTTCAAGGAGAGAAAAAAAAAAAGGAAATGAAAAGAAAAGATTAAAAGGGGAGGAAGGGAAAAAAAAAAAAGAGGGAGCAGTTGGAGGATAGGGAAGAGGGAGAAAGGGGATGGAAGCCGACCCCGCCCAACGAAGGGTAAGGTTTACATCACTCATCCATTTGGTCTAATCCTCAGCTTCCTCTCCAATCAACCCCTTCCCCTCCTCCGACTGTAAAAATATTTCCCATGGGGCCCAGACTTGCACTATAGATTATTTTTCCTCCAGAGGCATAGGGATCAAATTCTCCATGATCCCAATTTTCCTTACTTTGTTTAACCATTGCGAAATTCGCGGTGCCCCTGTTTCCTTCCAGCAGGTGGCGATGCAGCTTTTAGCTGCATTCACCAGATGACATAACATTGAGTTCTTGTATCTCTCTGATGGAATATGTGTACATTGTAATAGAAAAAAGGCCGGATCTTCCTCAAGATAATATTCAGTAAACAATTGAGAGATTTTCCGATCCTCTTCCAAAAACTGTTTAATTACTGGGCAATACCAAAAGATATGGGCAATAGTGCCTTTCTCCTTACCACACCTCCAACATCTATCTGATGACTCTGGAAAGAAAGTATGCATTCGTGATGGAGTATAATACCAACGCATTAATACTTTGTAATTTAATTCCTGTATCTTAACACATCTGATTTAAAAGTCAAATATATGATTTTCTGACGTTCTGACGAGGTAAAGGTTTGTCCGAGATCCCTTTCCCATTTATCTAAACTCATTATATCAATATCCTCTAAAGGAGAAATTAATAAAGCATATATCTTAGAAATAATATGGGATAGGGGCTCCTTCTCTTCACAATATCCTTCAAACTTAGTAAGTGGCCGATCATAATCCTCCGTCGATCCCAGAGTATCCAAAAAATGTTTAACCTGTAACGCCTGCCAAAGGGGTAGTTCATATTGTCCTCCTGATTGCATTAACATTTCTATTGATGGCCATTTTTTTGACCTCAAGAAATGTGATGCCTGAAAACATCCCTTCTCTCTTAAGTTCCTAAATACTCCTATTTTCAGGCCAGGCAGGAAATGTGGATTCCCAAGAATGGGAAATAAAGGGTATTTTGCTGTTGAAATTCTGGGGATCCATATGGCTTTAGCTCCCATCTGAAGCGTAGGTCCTATTAAAGGATGGGCTCTTAATATAGGAGGTATAGCTGTGCCACACCACATAGCTCTAGCTAAAGGAATAGGGCTTACTTGTTGTTCCATAGCTACCCACCTTTTACTGTCTCTATGGCGGCACCAGTCCACAATTCTACCAAGCTGAGTAGCCTGGTAGTATTTGTATAAATCCAGTGCTGCAATTCCACCCGCCTCTTTAGGCAGTGTTAACAGCTTCCTATTAATCCTAGGACGCTTGCTTGCCCATATAAACTTTATAAAAATTGTTCGGATTTTACTAAAAAAGGCAAGTGGAAGCCGGATCGGTAGTGCCTGGAATAAATAAAGGAACTTAGGGACTATGTTCATTTTCAAGATGTTACTTCTCCCAAACCAGGAGTGTGAGGATTTGCTCCATTCATTCAACGTTATACTAATTTCCCTTAACAAAGGTGGAAAGTTCAATGCGTATGCTTCCATTAAATTAGGTGGAATCTGTATCCCTAAATAGTTCAGCGCTATAGCTGTCCATTTAAACTTGAAATTATCTTCTAAATTTTTTTGAATGGAACCCTCCAGTGATATCCCCATCGCCTTTGACTTGCTATAGTTTATTATAGTTTACCCCCCTCCTGAACCATACCAGGCCACATGCCCTCACCATGTTGATGGGGGCACGAGTCTCTTCCCCACAACCTTGGGCTGTGGTTGTGGGGGTTTGCAGGTGGGGAGCTTATCGAAATATGGAAGCCCCTTTTAACAAGGGGGCCCCCAGAACCCAGCCTCCCCAGGGCTACACACCCTACCCATTAACCAAAAAAGTGTCAAAAATAACCACTTCAGCCCCGGAAGGTTTTACCCCCTTAATGACAGACCATTTTTTGTGATACGGCATTGCGTTATTTTAACTGGCTATTACGTAGTTGTGCGACAAATAGAGCTTTCTTTTGGTGCTATTTGATCACCTCTGCAGTGTCTTATAAACAAAAAAGATAGATAAGTTTGAAAAAAAAACTAAATGTTTTACTTTCTGCCATAAAACACATCCAATAAAAAAAAATGTAAAAAATCTAATTTCTTCATCAATTTAAGCCAATATGTATTCTGCTACATATTTTTGGTAAAAAAAATCCCAGTAAGCGTATATTGATTGGTTTGTACAAAAGTTATCGCATCTACAATAGATATAGATAGATATATATATATATATATATATATATATATATATATATATGCACTGTTTCTGTACTAGCAGGGAAGGGGTTAACATCAGGGGCGATCAAAGGGTTAAGTGTGTGCTTGCTAACTGTGTGGGGAGTTTACATAGGCAAACCACCGTTCTGCCTCTCTGGGGGATAATTGCAGGTGGCCAGCAGACATCGAGTCTGCCAGACTCGCTGATTGACTCCCCCTCTGTCCAATTAGCGTGCGCACATATCCTCAGTGTCTATTGCACAAAATAACATACAGGTCAGTTGTGTCACGCAATAGAGCTGACCTGCCGCAGTACATCTGCGATAGGCGGTCAGCAAGTAGTTAAAAAAAACTCAGAGATAGTTTTTGACAATTCCTTTGATTTAAAAAAAAAACAGTATATATCCATTGTCAATCACGCCGCCCACCGCACCCAAAAATAACAAAAAAATAGCTCTTATATAGGTAAAGAAGGGGCCACTTGGCGATGTCACCTCGTGGCAGCGCCCCCATTGTGACGTTACGGACCCAGCATACATGGGTCTGTGACCTCATAAGGGCGGGGGACGGCCCGCCAGGTGGCCCTGCCCTTACCTATATAAGAAACAGCAGAGGAGGCATTCGGCAGTTGGCCATCAATAAAGGAGGAGCTTTTGTTTAGTCCTTTTTCGGGTGCGGCGGCTGTGTGATTGACAATGGATTTACATTGGGGACACTGTTTAGAGGGTTCTTTTAAATGTGGTTTGATCCCTGATCACTGCCGCACCAGTCGCAAGGGCACTACACTAGTGTAAGCCAGGAACAATGTGCCTGGTTGTCACTACACTTGTCCCAGTGTCACCAGACCAGTACACCCACCAAAAATGTTCCTGATCACCACCACACCAGTGCTCTGTTGCCTCTGCATGCCCTCTGTACTGACCCTGGCCTTTATATTGACCATGTTTCTGCCTGTTGCCTGGACTGACCCATCTGCAGATTCCACTAACTACATTCCTGTGAGACTCCATTTACAGCCATCCCCTGCAGACAATTGCAGTCCTGGATTTTTGGGGACAATTTTGTTCAATCATGTACAGCCATATATCAGTAGGCTAGGTTTGCATGGCTTATAGGAATCAGGGCTGCTATAGATGATGCTACACTGAGCTATATTGCCTGACCACTCGTATAGAGGCAACCGTTACAGTACATTGGTTTAGATACAATCAGCTAATTTGTGTGATACACAAGACTCAATGCCTGGTATAAATTCAGTCCAAAAAATGAAAAAGTGTCACACATGTGATATTGCCATACTCAGGAGGAGTAGCAGAATGTGTTTTGGGGTGTAATTTTGACGTATGTCCATGTTGTGTGTGAAAAATATCTATTTAAATTGACAACTTTGTGTAAAAAATATAAATTTCCATTTTCTTTCTGCATTTTACAAAAACTTGTGACAAAACAATGAAGTCTTAAAATGACTTACCATGTCTTTTTTTTATAAATACCTTGGGGTGTTTGCTTTCCAAAATGTGGTCATATTGTGGATGTTTCTTCTGTCCTGGTGTTCCAGAGACTCCAAAAATGTGATTGTTTGTCAGGAAATTAGATGCAGAATGTATGCTCCTAGAAGGCTTGAAGGTGCTCCTTGGATTTAAGGCTCCTCTTCATGTGACTAGGCTGTGAAAAAGTCTCATTCATGTGGTATCCCCATACTCGGGAGGAGTAGCAGAATGTGTTTTGAGGTGTAATTCGAAGAATGCCTATGACGTGTGTTGGAAATATTTTAATAATTGATAACTTTATGTAAAAAGTTGCATTTCCATAAAACTTGTGTCTAAAAATTACATTTTCAAAAGGCTTACTATGTCTTTCAGAAAATACTATTGAATGTTTGCTTTCCAATGTTTCCACTGTCCTGTGCTCCAGGGCCTCCAAAAATGTGATAGGTAGTCAGGACATTAGATGCATAATTTATGCTCCTTGAAAGCATAAAGGTGTTCCTTGGATTTTGGGCCCCTCCATGCATGGCGAACCTTGGCACCCAGATGTTTTGGAACTACATTTCTCATGATGCGTAAGCACTCTCCAGTGTGGTTGAGCATCATGGAAAATGTAGTTCCAAAACATCTTGGGTACCAAGGTTTGCTATCACTGATCTAGGCTGTGAAAAAGTCTCACACATGTGGTATTCCCATACTGTGGAGACATAGCAGAATGTGTTTTGAAGTGCAATTATAAGTATACCTATGATGTGTGTGAGAAATAACTTGCTAAAATTACAACTTTTAAACAGTTTATTTATTTTCTTAATTTTCCATAAAACTGTGACAAAAACTTCAAAAAACTCACCATGCCTCTTCTTAGTAAATACCAGGGACTGTCTTATTTCCAAAAGGGATCATTTATGGGGGGGGGGGGGGGGTATTTGTGCTTTTCTGGCATTTTAGGGCCTCAAGAAATAAGATAGGCAATCAGTACATTAGAACTGATTAATTTTCAAATATGTATACCATATTATGACCATGTTATTAGACCCTGTAACTTTCACACAGATTAAATTATATACACTGATTTGGAATATTTTACCAAAGAAATGTAGCAGAATACATGTTGGTCTAAAATTTTGAAGACAGATTATTTATTTGCAAAATTTTAAAACAGAAACTAAGAAAATTGTATTGTAATTGTATTTATCAAAAAAAATAAAATAAATGTCAGTATTTTTTTGTTTATAGTAAAAAATAAAAAAGCCAGTGGTGAATAAATAGCATTAAAAAATTGTCTGCCTCAAAAAATTATAAAAAATAAATTTGGGTACAGTGTTGCATGAGTAGTTGTCATTTAAAATGTGACAGTGCCGAAAGCTGAAAATTGGCATGGGCAGAAAGAGGATCAGAGGATCTAGTATTGAGGTGATTAACCACTTGCTGACCTGCTTATTCAGATACACTGCGGCAGGTCGACTCTTTTGCGCAAACTAATGTACCTGTAGGTCAATTTGTAAAAGCAGGATAGCAGGCACACGCGCACACGCGGACTCGGTATCTGCCGGCGGCCCGTGGTCATGGCGAGGAGAGGCAGGATGGGGAACTGCATATGTAAACAAGGCATTTCCCCATTCTGCCTAGTGACATAACAGGGATCTACTGTCCCCAGTGATCGGGAAGAGTGATCTCTGTCGTGTTTCAGTAAGTCCATCCCCTCTACAGTTAGAACACGCTGAGGGAACACACTTAACCCCTTGATCCCCCCCTAGTGTTAACCCCTTCCCCGCCAGTGTAATTTTTTACATTAATCAGTGCATTTTTATAGCACTGATCAATGTAATAATGTCACTGTCCCCAAAAAGTGTAATTTGGGGTCAGATTTGTCCGCTGCAATGTCTCAGTCCCACTAAAAATCACAGCTCACCTCCATTACCAGTAAATAACAAATAAATAAAAGTCCCTTAATCTTTCCCACAGTTTGTAGACATGATAACTTTTGCACAAGCCAATCAATATATGTCTATTGCGGGTTTTTTTTACCAAAAATATGTAAAAGACTATATATCGGCCTAAACTGATGAATATTTTTTATATATATATATATATATATATATATATATATATATATATATATATATTTTTTTTTGGATATGTATTATAGCAGAAAGTAAAAACTGCAGAGGTGATCAAATACAACCAGAAAAAAAGCTCTATTTGTGGGAAAAAAAGGACATCAATTTTGTTTGGGTACAAGGTCACACGACCGCGCAATTGTCAGTTAAAGTGACGCAGTGCGGGATAGTAAAAAATGCTCTGGACATTAAAGAGGAAGAAAACCCTGATGGGTTTACTTCCTCTTTGATTCCCTGCAAAGGTAAAGCATAATGGACTACTATGCATCGCATAGTAGTCCATTATGTGTCACTTACCTGATACAGGAGCCAGCGAAGTCACCGCTGTCCCCTGTAGTTCCAAGCGTCCATCTTTTTGGTGGGTCTCCCTGCTCCGGTGCTGTGATTCGCCGGAGCAGCGTTGACGTTACTCCCGCGCATGCGCACGGGAGCCGACACTCGCGGCATATCGCCGCAATCTGCGGCCTGCCCAGTGCGCCTGCGCACCGCTGTCTACGGCGCATGGTGGCTGTGTTCGGGAAAATATCAGGTTTATTGGTGGCTGTGTTTGGGTAAATATCTTCTAAACCGTGTAGGTTTAGGAGATATTTCTTGGACCTACAGGTAAGCCTTAATCTAGGCTTACCTGTAGGTCAAAGTGGTTTGTAAGGGTTTACAACCACTTTAAGGGGGTAAATCATTCCGGGGCTGAAGTGGTTAAATACAGAGGCAAAAAAAGTGACAGCAGTTTGACAAAAAATGTCTTTCTCTTTAGAATTTCAGAAATCCAGTGTTAATTTGGTCTGCAGCTTGCCTAGAGCAAACCGTGTTCTCAGTGCAAAGGTCTTCATCATCTATGCCTTTTCATGTCAGTTACATTGGACAGTGTGTCAGTAATGGCATGTACATTTCTAGTCAAGTAATATTTCTTAGCAGGAACTCCACCAATGGGGCTTTAGCTAGCAGTGGTTTAAATAGTTTGCACTGGTGAAATCGTTTTATTGCAAACACTAATGCCCCATACACACTATTAGATTTTCTGAAGATTTTTGTCTTTTAGATTTACCAACACCATGTAGTGCAAGGGAGTGCCTGGTTGCATACAAATTGAAACTCTTATGCCCCATACACACGGTCGGACATTCTGACCACAAAATCTGTCAGATTTTTTTCCGATGGTTTTTGGCTGAAACTTGTGTTGCATACAGACGGTTGCACAAAGTTGTCGGAAAATCCAATCGTTCTGAACGAGGTGATGTCAGACACGTACGTCGGGACTATAAACGGGCCAGTAGCCCATAGCTTTTGTCTCTTAGTTTATTCAGAGCATGCGTGGCACTTTGTCCATCGGAAGTGTCTACACACGATCGGAATTAATGCGATCGGATTTTGTTGTCAGAAAATTTTAGATCCTACTCTCGAACTTTGTGCATCGGAATATCTGACGGAAAAAGTCAGATGGAGCCCACACAGGGTTGGATTTTCCGACAACATGATCCAATCGCACATTTTTCATCGGAAAATCCGACCGTGTGTATGGGGCATAAAGGTTTGACCTCATATTGTATGGTTTTAGTAAATCTGAAGACAAAAATCTGCAGAAAATCTAATAGTGTGTATGGGGTCTAAAGCCTTGTACACACAATCGGATTGCTGGCCAAAAAAGCGTCAGACCTTTGTCTGAAGGGCACGTGCCAGGAACTTGTCTTACATACAAATGGTACAAAATTGTCGGCCAACAAACACGAACGTAGTGATATACTACGAGGAATTTCAGCTCTTGAGTGCCATCCTTTGGGCCTCGTCTGCTAATGTTGTGTTTGGTGAGCATTGTTTCCGAGCATGCATGTTTGTACTTTGGATTTTTGTGTGACGGACTTGTGTACACACGATACAAAAATCTGACAACAGACGAAAATTTACTAGCCTGCCATCCAAAATTTGTTGGCCGAACGTTGGACAACAATTGTCTGATGGAGCGTACTAACGGTCGGATTTTAGGCAAACAGTCTGTCATCACACAATTCCCAGATTAAAATGCAATCGTGTGTACGAGGCTTTAGGCTAGCAGTTTTTTTCAGTCTGTGCTTCCTCATGTTGAAGAAATAAAGTTTGAGTATATTGATAGCATTAATAAAACTGACCAAAATGTAGTCAGATTTTTTTTTACTATAGCTTTGCTCTACAATTCTGCTCTTGATGCATGAAACATTTTTCAAGGTCATCTTTGGATGCATCTGTTTGCATTATACTCTTTTCGACACAGCAGTACATTTCTCAGATTTCAGTTTATTTTGCTTCTTCTGCTATGGGTTCTGTTGCCACAAATTTCTCTTTATTAAAGAGGACCTGTACTGTAGAAGATATTTTCCCAAAGTAAGGCAAGCAGAATCACTATTATTGCTGATTTACTATGCCTTGTTCAGCAGTGCGCCTGTGCATGAAAGCGGCAAAGCTGGGCTTTGCTTCCTTATGTCAGAGCTGCCCCCAAACAACTGGTGGTCCGATGCATGTGGGGTAATAAAAGCATCAAGAAAAGCAGGAGAGGAAGGAAGCATAAATGTATAACATGAACGAAGCAGAAGACTGGAGAGCTTCTTCAGCTACAGCTTCCTCTCCAGGAAGGAAAACAGTAAGCAGCACTGTAGCAACCTCACTAAATCTCCCTCTAAATCTCATGGGACTAATGCAGCGTACACATGACCGGACTTTTCGATGGGCTAGGCCCGACGGACATTCGGCAGATGTCCGACTGACTTTCTGAACGAAACAGACTTGGCCGGACTAAGTTTGTTCGAAAGTCCGTTCGTTTTGAACGTGATGACATAAGACGGGACTAGACAAGGAAGTTCAATAGCCAGTAGCCAATAGACGAACAGTTTTTCAAATTTTTAGTCCATCGGACAGATTTGAAACATGTTTTATTTCTAGGTCCGTTGGAAGTTTAGGAATAAAAGCCCACACACGAACGGATTCCGGTCCGCTGGACCAAGTCTGACGGAAAGTCCGATCGTGTGTACACGGCATAACAGAGGTAGCAGTGCCTAATGCCGCGTACACACGATCAAACAAGTGGGTGGAAAAGTCCAGCAAACTGAAGTCTGCCGGACAATCCCCCCGTGTGTAGCCTCCGGCATACTTTTTTGACCCGAAAGTACAGGGGACTTAGAAAGTAGTTTTGCACTCCAATCTTCCCGCCGGACTCGCATTTCGGCGGACAATCCGGCCGTGCGTATGCCAGTCCGCCATACTTTTGAAATGAACGGACTTTTCCCGCCCGGATAAAAGTCCGCTCATTTCGAGCGGGTCTCCAGGTAGGCGGGGCCCACGAAGGAGACGTAGCTGAAAATCGGCGTGGGGGTCCCCCCAGGTCCACATCAGACCCTTGTCTGAGCACGCTACCCGACCGGCCAGGAAAGGGGGGGACGAGCGAGCGGCTGCCCCCCTCCTGAGCCGTACCAGGCCGCGTGCCCTCAACATGGGGGTGCCTCGGGGAAGGGGGGCCACCCCAAAGCACCTTGTCCCCATGTTGATGAGGACAAGAGCCTCTTCCCGACAACCCAAGGCCCCTCTTCTTCCGACTTCGGGGGTCTTGTCCCCCTCTTCGGTTCTTCTGCCGGGCCACCGCGCCTTCTTATAGCTCTTTTACAGGCGACGGCGACAGAAGACCGGGTCACCGCCTGTAAAAGAGCTATAAGAAGGCGCGGTGGCCCGGCAGAAGAACCGAAGAGGGGGACAAGACCCCCGAAGTCGGAAGAAGAGGGGGCAGCGAGGAACAAAGCCGGGCTCCTCCGCTAGCAAAAGAGCTACAAGAAGATAGCGGCGGAGTCCGGCGAGAAGACCCCCGAAGACGGAAGACCCCCGGAACTGTGCAATAAACTATTTTATCTTGTGTGTTGTGTTTTTTTTTGTACTTTATTTTACAGGTGAATGGGTAGGGGTACATTGTACCCCATACTCATTCACATAGGGCGGGGGGCCAGTATCCGGGGGCCCCCTTATTAAAGGGGGCTCCCAGATTCCGATAAGCCCCTGCCCGCAGACCCCGACAACCAACGGCCAGGGTTGTCGGGAAGAGGCCCTTGTCCTCATCAACATGGGGACAAGGTGCTTTGGGGTGGGGGGGGCTGCGGCCCCCCTTCCCCGAGGCATCCCCCATGTTGAGGGCACGCAGCCTGGTACGGCTCAGGAGGGGGGGCGCTCGCTCGTCCCCCCTTTCCTGGCCGGACGGGTAGCGTGCTCGAACAAGGGTCTGATGTGGACCTGGGGGGAACCCCCCACGCCGATTTTCTTCGGCGTTGGGGTTCCCCTTTTAGTCCATACCAGGCGGCGGGGCCAGCGACATCTCCTTCGCGGGCCTGGAGACGCGCTCGAAATGAGCGGACTTTCCTCCGCGTGTGTGGGCGAGTTCGTTCATTTCAAAAGTAGGGCGGATAGTACCACGGACTTAGTACGCCGTATTAGTCCGCTGAAAAAGTGCCGTGTGTGGGCAAGTAGCCCGTTTGGAAAGTCCGACGGACAGTCTGGCAGGAAGTCCGCCAGTCTAAGTCCGTCGGAAAGTCCGCTACGTGTGTACGCGGCATTAGATGATCTCACGTACATAAAAAAAAAAAAAACAATGAGGAATGCAAGATGAAGTGTATATTTTTCATTGTACTGCCGAGGCACAATTTCTAGATGTTTCCTATAACATAGTAAAACTTCACTTTTTAAACTCAGATCCTTTTTAAGTAGCACTTTCAGTGGCTTAGAGATGAACATATTGTGCTTACAATGTTCTCATGCCAAAAAATGACATTAGACCGTCTGTCCCGTGGAACCGGCTCATTTTGAATTGCTGCTACTTCATTATCATTGGGAATGACACCATCTAAATTTATGAGTTCCTCTAATTATACTTTTTTTCCACAAGTGCTAGATTTTATCCTTGTTGAACTTGAAATTTTTGGGCTTTGTCCAGAACTTTTCATAGTATGTCAGTTTCCTGTTTGGACACGGCTGCTGCGCTCAATTCATCCATTACGCAGATTCCATCCATATCTACAAATGCTTATGCATTTTTGATTAAACACTTCACCAGAAGATTAGACAGTACCTGACTGGATCTGTGTAGCCCTCAAGGCATATTAAAAGTGAACAGAATTAATGACTTCAGCTAAACGGAACTCAATTACCAACCATTATTATCAGGATGGTGAATGATTGTGTGTTACTCTCACTGAACTGTACATTCTTAGGGGTGGCATTAGAGAAAATATTTTTTTTTTTTTTATTTCAGGTACTTATATAGCACTGTCAGTTTGAAGCTTACATAGGACTTACCTTCCTCACTCCCAGAAGATGAGTGAAGCATGGATAAAGCATGCACTATATGGTGCGCAGTCATGTCGGAATAGGAAGGGACCATCCCTGAACTGTTCCCACAAAGTTGGGAACATGATATTGTCCAAAATGTCTGCGTATGCTGACACCTTAATCCCCCCTCCACTAAATGATTTGGACCAGTGCACAAAGCAAGGTTCATAAAGACATGGGTGGAGGAACCTATGGAGCCTATGTAAGCTTCAACTTGCCCTAACTGGCGCTTACATAGGGTTGAGGGCTCTCTCTCCACCCTCATGTGTCAGCACTGAACTGGTCATGAAGAACGAGAACTTTTTTTTTCACGCATGGCAGCTGAATGGAGCATTAAAGTATATTTGTTGAATTACCCTGCATGAACGAAACACAGATTTGCTTTACAGCAACTTAGTCGCCAGTTTTAAAAAACACACATCACAATCTCCTGTCCCTAAGACACCGTACAATCTCCTCAATGGAGTCCCACAAATAAATCAAAAAATACAGAAATACTAACTCTTCCCTACTCAAAAGAAATTTGCACTCGTTTTAGCCTTTGTGCCCTAAACTGCATTGTTAACAATTCGAACAAACCCCATAAAACCATTATCCTAACACTAACCTAACTCTAAAAGGAATCCTAACACTAAACTAACTTCTGCAGCAGAATACTTAAATGCATACTTTATCCTGTGTCAGGATTCTACTAGCTTCTGAGGTTCTCCTGTTGATTGAGCTGTTTCATGCAATGTGTTGGGGTTAGTTCCAGAGTGTCCAGCTTTATCTGCTAATTTGAGCAGAGTTGATGCCCTCCCCAGAATGGCAGTGCAGGTCCAAGGCCACTGCAATCTTGTCTTAGGTAGTTTAATCACCCTTCCCAGTTCTTTACTTGGACTTCCATCACCCCTCTATGTTGCAGAGATGAGGGGAAGGGAGGCAAAACATAACAGGCAGGGATTTTACTATTTTTTGCAATTGTAGCAAAGTCCCAGGGCCCCTGAAGCCCAATGGTGAGCTCCAGAGTTAAGGACAGCTGACATCCTTCAGTGTAGAGTGGGTTACAAGGCATGGAGGGTATAATGCAAGATGAACAGGTGGCCGCCAGACACTTTTTGAATGCAAAGAGATTTATTGTCTCTTAAACAGAACTGTGGGAGAGAGATTCAACTTCTGCAATACAAACAGTTATCTTTACCCCACACTCACTCACTGTGGGTCTTCACTCAATGAGCCCCCAGGTCTCGCTCACAGGACAGCGTCACCCCCGCTTCACTGGTGGGTCCCTGGCTTGGCACTCCACAAGCGTCACCTCTTCTGTCCTGCTGGGTCTCTGACTTGCCACTTGCTGATGCTTTCCCACTTCTTCACCGTCCCCGGTTGGTGAGAAGTCTGCTCTGGTACTAGCCTCAGCTCACTCACTGTGGTGAGCTTCCCCTCTACCTCAAACCATGACAGGTTCCTCAGCAGGCGGAACAGTTACATCTGGTTGGACTACAAGCCCTCAGTCCCAACTCTGCACTACTTCTGGACAGGCTCTCAGATAGCCTAGAAGCCATATGTTCCCAAGATAAGCCTTAGGTTTATGGCCTAGCAGCCCGGGGTAATACGACACACGTCAAACCAGACAGCCGTCCATATTGTACAGGACCCCGATCAGGTGACTCCACTCAAATAAATAGGCTCTCCCAGCAGGCCAAGGGACCCAAGAAAATCCCTAGCCATTGGCTGAGACATTCCTAATCTGTCATTGCAATGCTCTTGTCTTCTGTTATGCCACCAGATACCTGGTCATCTAGTGACAGAAGAGAGAATTACAGCCATTTCAGAATTACCGTAGGGTGAAATCAATTGACCTCCTATCAATTGACCAGGGCAACTATCACTTGGCAAATACATTTAACCCCTTGCCGCCGAGCATACGCAGATGTGCTTACTCGGTTTCCTGGGGTTATACCAGGATGATGCCCGCACCTGCAGGCATCATCCCGGTACCGTTTTTCAGAACGGGCAATTGGCTTTCCAGCCATAACAACCGATGTGGCTAAAAGCCGCTTGGGTGTTATGCCAGGGGAGCGGGAGGGGACGTCCCCCCTCCCGCCGCTCATACCGAGGCTCCCGTTCATGCGGGAGCACTGATGAACAATCTGCCGCTTCTAGCGGCTAGGGAGGGACTGAAATGAAGCCGTAAGTGGCTTCATTACAGTCTCCTAATTGTAAACACGTAAGCGACGTCATGATGTCACTTCCGGTTTACTCGGCTGCCAATGGCGCCAGATTTAAAAATATATACAGTATTCAGAATCGCTGAAAACGGCGATCTGAATACTTTGAAGTGTAAAGGAGGGATCGCGGGTCTTTTAGACCCCCGTTCCCTCCATAAAGAGTACCTGTCACCACCTATTACTGTCACAAGGGATGTTTACATTCCTTGTGACAGCAATAAAAGTGATCAAAAAAAAAACTATTTATTAATTTTAAAATAAATAAAATTAATAAGAATTTTTTTTTATAAAGCGCCCAGCCCCCGTCGCCGCGAGCTCGCGCAGCAAAGAAAACGCATACGGAAGCCGCGTAAATGGTGTTCAAATCACACATGTGAGGTATCACCGCAATCATCAGAGCGAGAGCAATAATTCTAGCACTAGACCTCCTCTGTAACTCTAACCTGCTAACCGGAAAAAAAAATTAAAGCGTCCCCTATTGAGACTTTTAGGTACCGTAGTTTGTCGTCATTCCACGAGTGCGTGCAATTATAAAGTGTGACATGTTTGGTATCTATGTACTCGGCGTAACATTATCTTTCACATTATGCAAAAAAATTGGGCTAATTTTACTGTTTGTTTTTTTAAAATTCATGAAATTGTCCCTTTTCCCAAAAAGTTGCGTTTAAAACACTGCTGCGCAAATATGTGACATAAAATATTGCAACAATCGCCGTTTTATTCTCTAGAGTCTCTGCTAAAAAATATATATATAATGTTTGGGGGTTCCAAGTAATTTTCTAGCAAAAAATATGGATTTTAACTTGTAAACACCAAATGTCAAAAATAGGCTTAGTCATGAAAGGGTTAATAGCAACCCTACCTAAACATCAGGGTGCTACATGATTATTCTACAGCAAAGGCACTCTGTTTTCTAGTCCAAAACTTGAAATTAGATACATTTCTGCCAGGGTAAGTATATGTGTATTCTTGAGATATACTGCATGTTTTTTTTTTTTGTTTGTTTGTTTTTTGCCCAGACATGTATTTTAGGTTCTCCTACCTTGTACACAAAAATAAAGATTTTATACATTTAAAAACAGATTTGATTAGAAATGTCACTGTGGTATAGCCATGTTCTGCTTAATAAAATAATTTGTGATATTTCCTTCCAGGTCTCTCTCAGGACGCATTGTGGGCGGTGTCTGGTGGTTTTTCACACTCATCATCATCTCATCTTATACAGCAAACTTAGCGGCCTTCTTGACAGTGGAGAGGATGGTATCACCCATCGAGAGTGCTGATGATTTGGCTAAACAAACAGAGATAACATATGGAACCTTAGATTCTGGGTCAACAAAAGAATTTTTTAAGGTTTGTTAAAATTATTACTAACTGATTATATTCTGCAGTACATTTTGGTGCATGCCAGTGCAGCCAGCAGAGTTGGATTTTCCCTTCTTTTGGGAGACTAGAGCCCCATACACACGATCGGACTTTGTACAAACTTTCCCATGGACTTTTGTACAAAGGGCGTTGGCTGTAAGTTTGTATTGCATACACACGATCTGACTTTTTAGGCAACAAACACGAACGTAGTGACGTTTCAACGTACTGACGACACTTCAAAAGAGAACGTTCAATTACTCCAGCGCCACCTTTGGTCAACTTCTGTATTGTTGTCTGATCTTTTGCATTGGTTCTGAGCATCTGTGTTTGTACTTTGTACAAAAGTCCGATGGTTTTGTGTACACACGATCGGACTTTGCTCTGTCGGACTTATGTTGTCAAAAAGTTTGTCATTCGCACAGCCAACCAAAATCTGATGAAAACCGAAAAGGTTTGTCCGATGGAGCGTACACACGGTCAGATGTTTCTCCAACACAGCTAATTTGCATGTTTGTTGTCAAAAAGTCAGATCGTGTGTATGGGCCTTTCCACTCACTTTCTGTTGTGTCTATATGACAGAGAGTGAAAAGAAATCTCTGCATTGGGGACACAGCAATAAAAACATTTGCCTAGTAAAAAGTCTGGCTGGAGTTCCCTTTTAAGATTAAAATTGAGGCACAGTCAATAAGTTTAACTTCATGCATCTGTTTTCTTTGAAATGAAACAAGTTTCAAACATTCATTTAAAGGGGTTATAAACCCTTACAACACACTTTGACCTACAAGTAAGCCTAGATTATGGCTTACCTGTAGGTCCAAGAAATATCTCCTAAACCTATACGGTTTAGGAGATATTTGCCCAAAGACAGGCACCGTAGACAGCGGCGCGCAGGCACACTGAGCGCGGCATCGTCAGCGACGAAGATGTCGCGCGTGTCGGCTCCCGTGCGCATGTGCGGGAGGGACAGCTTCGCCGAATGACAGCGGCGGAGCTGCGAGACCCCAACGTGAAGATGGATGCGCCGAACTACAGGGGACAGCGGTGACTTCGCTGGCTCCTGTGTCAGGTAAGTGACACATAATGGACTACTATGCGATGCATAGTAGTCCATTATGCTTTGCCTTTGCAGGGAATGAAAGAGGAAGTAAACCCATCAGGGTTTACTTCCTCTTTAAAAGCTGTAGTAAGATGTGCTGATAATTGACATTTTAAAACAACCTTTTGTGTTTATTTTTTCTTGCATTTCCACAGCCCATCAGAAAACATTTATATGTCTTCCGCCTCATCATTAAACTACACATATCAAGCTTTGCATACAGTTTATGCACCATAAATATGACACAAAAGAACCATTTTCACAGCTTGTCTCGTGCTATCAAAATATCAAAAGACTTTTTTCCTAATTTGTAATTCCAGTTTTTTCTTTTACTTTTCTTTAAGCAGTTGTGTACGGAAGCGTCTCTTCAGATATTATGCCATGAAAGCATTTTATTGAGACATTACATATCGAGACATTACATTTCTCAAATAGCTGTTCACTACCTAACGTCCTAAAAGCTTTTTGATAGCATCAACTGTCACAAAATGTATATATCTTGTCAATGGTTTTTAAATGGTTGCCAAGTCTGCTTCTTCTTTTGTATTCCTAGAGATCTAAAATAGCTGTGTTTGAAAAAATGTGGACTTACATGCGTTCAGCGGAACCCTCGGTTTTTGTTAAGACCACTGAGGAAGGGATGAACAGAGTGAGAAAGTCTAAAGGCAAATATGCATATCTCTTGGAGTCCACGATGAACGAGTATATAGAACAGAGAAAACCCTGTGACACCATGAAGGTGGGAGGTAACTTGGATTCCAAGGGCTATGGCATTGCCACCCCAAAGGGGTCACCTCTGAGGTATGTAGCAGAGCATTGCTTTATTGTACATTAATTTTGCTGTTTGGCTGTAGACCCTGGGAGTACATGGAAGTCAAAACATATCCCCTCATTGGACTGTCCATCTCTTTGTATACTCATCCATCTGCTTGTGTCATTCCATTCATCGATGTATTATCCTGAAATAAAATAAAGATACAACTAGTTATCATATGTAAATTTCAAAGACTAGAGGACCTGACCTGTGAGAAAGGTGCAAAAAGAAAGGTTCCCTGCATATTATCTTTTTTCCATTACTGACCCACTACGTTTTGTTCAGCACTGCGTATTTGTGTAGAGGTTGCCATGTTTGTAGAGGCAGGGCTTTACTTTACTGTCATGTAAAACATGTTTCGCCGATAAGTGGGGATCTAATGACTGATGGGATAATATAAAAAAATCATGATAGGTAAAGAGAATAGATAAATATAAAGTGGTCTTGCGCAAGAAAAGAAATAGTAATTACTATAAAAACACTGAAACTATTCTCCTAAAGAGTAAATAAAACCCAGAAATAAAGTGCAACAATAAAGTGCACAAATATAGTGTGTATCCAATTGAAGCAATGATGACGTGTAGATACACACTATATTTTTGCACTTTATTTCTACGTTTTATTTACTCTTTAGGAGAATAGTTTCAGTGTTTTTATAGTGATTTTTATTTCTTTTCTTGCATGAGATCACTTTATATTTATCCAGATGTGTGTATTGTGAACACCGAATAGGTTTTGCTGCAGGTTTTACAGTTTCATTATCACTTTAATTCTGTTATTAGGCACATTTACTAGCTACTCCGAGTAGCGCGAGGGACATTTTTTTACATAGGTACAGGAATAGCAAATCCACAGAATGAATAAAGAATAAGCATTCATGCATTACAGTTCCTCAGGTAGAGCATCTTCTTTTACAAGGAGAACAGTGAGCAGCATATTAGTAACATAATCAAATTTTATTTCATATCTCCTAAAACAAACCGTTACAAGAAGCAGAGTCTTAGTTGATCTAACACTGCAGATATACAACTATTAGGCTGGATTCACACCTATGCAGTTTTAGTGCTTTTTGCATTTTGCAGATTTGCACTACAGTCCATTTAACATGGTTTCCTATGGAACAAGTTCTGTAGTGCAAATCTGCAAAATGCAAAAAGCACAAAAAATGCATAGGTGTGAATCCAGCCTTAGACTACAGAAGTGCCAATATACATACACGTGTCAGGAAGTACACAATTTTTTTTCCCAGAGGAGTAAAAAAAAAAAAAAACTCAGTTTGTTTCTTAGGTATAATAACAATTTGAGGACCTTTCCTATAATATAGTAGAGCTTCACTTTTTAATTCCAGATCCACCATAAAAGGTTTTGGGGGTGAATATGTAGCACTAAATCAAACATATAAACAGTGCAAACTTGTGAGTGAGATTAATCAGACAAAAAATAAGTGAGAAAAAGTCCACATAGAGGTAAATGAAACACTAAATGTCCATCTAGACACGTAGGTGAATACACAGGATGTCACACAGCCCCAAGAGTCATCAAACTGTAGGCGTCTTCAAAATAAACATCAAGGTTCATATACTCTTACCAGGGATGTTGGACTCGACTATCATAAGACAACGAGTCAATCGAGCATAAATGCACCCATGGGACAACCATGGTATCGACCATTGATATAATGGATACTGCAGGCGGTACCAGGACAGGAACTGTGATAAAAGCAATATGGGGAATAGAGTACCTCGCCCGATGCATTTCATCCAATACGGACTTCTACTTGGGCATGCCGAGTGTTTCATTTACCTCTATGTGGACTTTTTCTCACTTATTTTTTGTCTAATTAATCTCACTCACAAGTTTGCACTGTTTATATGTTTGATTTAGCGATACATATTCACCACTATTACTGATTAGAATTTTTGTCACATTCTGTGTAGATGCTTTTTCCTTGATTCCGTTTTATTTTATAGGAAAGGCACAATAATTGTTTGTATTTTACATATAAAAGGTTCTGCACTTGATGCTGGCTTCATACCTCACTGTGTATAAACTGGAGGGTTCCCCCAGCCACATTCTGAATAAAAGCAGCAGATAGATTTTTTTTCAGCTATCACGTATGTCATCTTGGCCAGTGGTTCTCAAATGGTGTTTGTCTCTCTCTTGTGTAGCCTAGAAACCAAATTACTAGAATTAGGTTGGGCTATAATTGAATCAACATTGGTTAATTAAAGCTCAGCTTTAGCCAAAACTTTGTTTTGTTTTGGATGTAGTTGGAAACTGTTAGAACACATCAGAATTTGATGTCACTTCCTTTCCTCATGGGAGGATAATAAGTGAGCAGGAAACCACTCCGAATTGAGAGGAAATCCTACCTTTGACAGCGTTTCACTAGGAGGTTACCGTCATCTCCTGTCCAGTAAAAATTCTCAGTAATAGGATTTCCAAACTTTTTGTTCCAGTAGCAGGAATTAGGATTGAGCTCACCAGCAAAGCCACTGACAACACTCACAGAGGTTCCTAACTCTTTCCAAATCTACTATGAGAATCCATCCAAATACATTTCTTGGCCATGCTTTCCCTAATTACTTCTGGTCATGGGGGTCATCTGGGACAACAAGCGTGTTATGCTTTGAGGAGAAAAAGTTTGAGAACAACTGGCCTCGCTAGGTTCCTAACTCAATGGTTATGGTAAATGGAACTTTGAAAAACACTATTCTATCTCAATGGATAATTGGAGAAATAGAGAAATTGGCAGGTAAGAGGACCCCTTATATCAATGCACAGTGTTACAGTATCTCACAGATTGATCTTTTGTTGATTTGGAAAACACTGTCAAAGATCTATCGTCACTTTAAAAACATACCTAGTAGTGCACTGCAAAATATATTCTATAGTATAGCAAAATTCATACAATATTGACGTTGATATTACACTTAAAGGTAGGATACGCTTACTATTTCAGACCCCCCCCCCCCCCCCCCTTTACAAACTATCACCTGATACCGCTCAAAAAAGTTAGGAAATATAATTACCTTACCCCCCCCGCCCCATATTCCTTATTGGAAACAATTACATCTTTCCAGGAAGATCCTGGGAATGCTGAGTTCAAAGCAGCAGGTTTACATTAATTCTGGTCCCACCCACGGCACATACAGACCAGCCGTTTACTACATCATCACTCTCTTGAGACCCTGGGAACAAGAAAAAATATGCAGTAGTTCCAAGTATGGAAGATCATGTGACTCGCTCCTTTTTTTCTCTTGGCTCCTATTCTTCTGTGTCTGCCCCCATAACAAGTGCTTGCCATGGGGGCAAATTGCCATGCTGGCTCCTTCCTGAGCCTGGCTCTGTGTGTCCATAGTATTTTTTGTTCTTTTAAAACATTAAATCCGCCAATGTCTTCTAGTTGATTTAGCAATATACTGAATTAAAAAAGTAAAAAACACATGACTATGTATTTTAGCCTTTTCAGTCCTGTCCTGATACATTTCATACATCGCAGAACTGCTGTAACAACATGCACAAAGTGAGATGTTCCTGATAGGACTAAAAGAAACACTGCCCATGTTAGATCCCTTATTCCTATTTTAAACTAATTGCCTTAGGCCTTAGGATTCTGATAAACAGCAGATATTTGAATGTGAACAACTATCATAGAAATTTTAGCCCAATCTCAGACTCCATTGCTAAGACTGGGTTGGGTTACTAAAACAGGAGTGCAAAATCTGGTGCATAGAAACCAATCAGCTTCTTTTTTTTTTTTTTTTTTGTCAAAGCTTAATTGAACAAGCTGAAGTTAGAAGCTGATTGGCTATCATACATGGCTGCAACTAATTTTGCACTATTCAGTTGTAGTAAATCAACCTCGGTGTGGTTATTGGAAACAGACTGTGTATAGAGCGCATACAATCTTATTGCTAGGCTCCTAAAAGAGCTGAATCCTGAAGAACCCTTGGATGACCCACTGTGTATGAAATATTGTACACTGTGAACAGCACTTGCTTTCCTGTAATCTTTAGTTTTCCTCTTCTACCTTTTTGTCACTTTTTTATTCCTACCGGTATCCCTTCCCCTGCCTTGAGTATTGCTTATCCATAGGTAGGTATCTGCCTGTTTGACAGTCTGGAAGCCTGCCATGCCTTTCCTCTCAACCTCAGAGGTTGACAAGCGCATAACAATATATAAACGAAAAGACGCAAGCAGTTAGCACATTCTATAGGAAGTATTAGCTACAGGTCTGAGACCTGAAGCACTTCACGGGACGGCTTCAGAAAGAATGTCTTGCCTTGCAGCTGTAGTTTAATAAGTTTATACCAGTGATGGTGAACCTTGGCACCCCAGATGTTTTGGAACTACATTTCCCATGATGCTCAGCTACACTGCAGAGTACATGAGCATCATGGGAAATGTAGTTCCAAAACATCTGGGGTGCCAAGGTTCGCCATCACTGGTTTATACTTTTCCTTCCCTGGTTCCTCCTATCTCTCTTGTCAACATGCTAATGCCATTGTTAAAGAAAACCTTTCAGTTTTCAATACATACCTTATTAGGTTCCGTGATGTCATGACTGAGTCTCTGTGCACCTCTATTAAATACAAGCAGATTATGACTGGTGGAAGGGACCAGGAGGGTGATGTCCCTGAAGATATCAAAGAACCCTGCCTTAGTACTCCTCTCAAGAACCCCCAGCCATGATGAAAGCAGTGGGCTGGCTCTTTGGAGAAGTTATATAAATAGAAAAACAACTTGATGGGTGGATGTCTGTTTGAAAGAGTCCTGTTCTGTGGTGCTTTGAAAGCACTGCCCATTCATTGGAATGGACAGGACATTATGAAGCACTAAATACAGCGCTCCCAACCCGCCCCAAAGATGCTGCTTGCAGGACTTTTTGGAAGGTCCTGCAAGCGCACCACCCCAGTGTAAAAAGACACACTGGAATGAATGAAAGTCAGGTGCTTTGCAGAGGCTATTTCAGTGCCTAAAAACCACCTCAGTGTGAAAGTAGCCTAAGCAATTTCAGTACAGAGGAGGAGCCAGTACAAGGATGAAGTTTAGCTATAATGCAGCACACCTTAAATCGGTTGTATACCCTCAGGAAAAAAAAAACCCTGTAAGGCAAAGGCATAACGAGCTAGTATGCATCGTATACTATCTCATTATGAAATACTTACCTTAGAATGAGGTCCCCGTATCACAGGCCAGTCCGCGGCGAGGGAGCTGACATTTTGCCCTTGGCGTGTCTTCCAGGTTCCCGGCTCCAGCGCTGTAAGTGGCTGGAGCCACAATGATGTCACTCCTGTGCATGCGCACGGGAGTCTTCTTCCCAGCGAAGGTCCGGCGGTGCCTGTCGAACCTTCAGCCGAGGATTCACAGCACATGCGCAGCTGATGTCAGCGGCTGCATGCAAAGTGGATATCTCCTAAACCGTACAGGTTTACGAGTTATTCATTTTACCTACAGATAAGCCTTATTATAAAAAATAAAAAAGTTGGTATACAACCGCTTTAACTCATGATAACATTTGAATGGTTCTTAAGGCCTCATTACAGCAATGTTAGCTGTAGAACACTGTAGCTGTAGAGTGAGATTTTCAGCGTATTTGTAGTAGCGTTTTTCAGAATTTTTTGCCATTTTTTAGTTTTTTTTTAGCAAAATTATACTCCCATAAAAGCTTATGGCTCAAAATTGCAGATAAATGCAGAATAGCCGCGTTTTTTTGCGTTTTTACAGCTGAAAAACTCTCAAAACCCACTAGTTTTTGGGTTTTTTTCCAGCTAGAAAATGCTCCAGCCAAAAACTGTTGATAGCAGCCTATGTGTGCATGAACACATAGAATGACATGCTGGGGAGTTTATTGACTGCAGAAAAAAAACATCTGAAGCAAAAAACAGAAGCTGTAAAAACATCCAAAAATGTCCAGTGTGCATGCGGCCTAAGGGTTGGCAGCAATCACATGAAAGTGAGTCTGTGTTGTGCTGCGTTGTCCACTGTGTCTCTAAATACTAGCCCCCACTCTTCAAAACTACTGATCTTGCCACATAGATTTTGCTGCGTTCTCATTCTGCACCGATGTATTAATGCCAAGAATTATGATGATACTGAGAAGGGAATGTAAATGCATCCTCTGCTTGACATTTAACATATTCCTCAACATGAACAGCGCAGCTCCTAACACTTACAGACACATGTCCTTGTCCTGTTCTGCTCACGAGATGTTCTCATAGCCCGAGGCAGTAAGAAATAAACTGTCTTGCTGCAGCAGGCGAAAACATTAGACGTGTGCCCAAGCTTGACTGAAACAATAGCAAATGGTTGTAAGGGTTGGAATTGGCTTTTTATACACAGCTCGGTCACTTTTGAAGATGTTGTTGTAATGTACATATGTTGCAGAATAATCCAGTGTAATACTTTTTATTATTTTCCAGCAAAGTTTGCATAATACGGGGACAGTTATGTTGAGAAATTGTAACATAACACGAAGCATGAGACTTACAAAACGTATCAATTACTGACTACTTGAAAGTTTACTACTCTACCAATTACTGAGTTGTTGAGAGTTTACCCATCCAATGAGAATGCATAACTATTGACTAGAAGATTGTCCTACTAAAAGCGCTCTAGGTTCACATCTATTCATTTGCGATTTAATGCATTTTTTGTGCTTTTTTTGCTGTGTGTTTTGCATTTTTAAACCCACATTTTTTATGCGTTTTTGCATGCAGTTTTCATGCATTTTGTGTATGGGGGGGGTGTTCTTTTTAAACACACTGTATATAGGTGGTTGCTAAGGAACGTGCAGCGTACTTAACAACCGATGAGTCATCAGCTGTCAGTGGGGTTCCCCGTTGACAGCTGAAAGTAAAAAAAAGTATTGCCAGTAAAACAATTTGGGAAAAATAAAGCGTGGCCCCAAATAAAAAATGAATTGTGTGGGGTCTTCCCCCAGACCCTTATCCGAGCATGCAGCCCAGCAGGTCAGGAAAGGGGGTGGAGCGAGTGGCCCCCTCCTCCTGAACCATACCAGACTGCATGCCCTTAATTGACAATGGATCATCTTGCGGGGCCTTATTTTTGGATTTTTAATAATGGAATTGTCAAAAACTGTGTTTGTGGTTTTTCTTTTTCTAAGTGACACTTTTTTTGGTGAATGAGTAGGGGTACGTTGTTCCCCCACTCATTCACATGGGGTCAGGATCTGGGGAACCCCTTGTTAAAGGGGGCTTCCAGATTCTGGTAAGTCCCCCGCCCGCAGACCCCCACAACCAGTCTAGGGTTGAGGGGATGAGGCCCTTGTCACCATCAACATGGAGACAAGGTGCTTTGGGGTGCCACCCCATAGCACCCCCCATGTTGAGGGCATGCGGCCTGGTATAGTTCAGGAGGGGGGGCGCTCCCCTCCCTTTACTGACCTGCCGGGCTGCATGCTTGGATAAGGATCTGGTATGGATTGGGGGGCCTCACACCATTTTTTTTTGGGTGTGGGGTTCCCCTCCTAATCCATACCAGACCCAAGGGGATTGGTATGGATTTGGGGGGACTTCACTCTTTTTTCCCAAACTTTTTTGCCGGCAATTCTTTCTCTTGCATTCGACTGTCAATGGGAAATGTTGAGGGCATGCGGTCTGGTAAAATTCAAGGGGGGGGCACTGGCTCATCCCCTCCCTTTACTAACCTGCCGGGCTGCATGCTCGAATGAGGGTCTGGTATGGTTTGGGGAAGGTCCTCACACCATTTACTTTTTTGATTTTGACGTGGGGTTCCCCTCCAAATCCATACCAGACCTGAAGATTGGGGGGGGCCCACGCTGTTTTTTTCCCCAACTTTTTTGCTGGCAATTCTTTTTTTTGCATTTAGATTTCAGCGGGGAACCCCTCTGACAGCTGATAACTCATCGGTTGTTAAGGACATGGCGGCCGGCTTCCCGGCCTGTTCCTTAGCAACCAGCTATATACAGTGATTTTAAAGGGAAAAAAACTGCAAAATGCAACATTACGACTCCTGCTGTGGGAAAAAAGTCCCTGACCCTTTTCAAAAAACACAGATGTGAACTACATTCATAAGACACCATGTTAATGGACTGTAGTGAGTTTGTGCAAAACGCACCAAAAAGAACATAGGTGTGACCGTAGGGTAAATGTAGAAATGGAATGCTAAATAAGTTTCTTCTAAGTGTACCATGTAGCAGCATGTAGTAGCAATTAATCACACACATGTGGAGCATTGTGTGATCACCAGTAACTCATGCATTGATAGTTTCTCTCCTGCAACTTTAATTACCATCCTCCTGACACTGAATTGTGCATGAGGACTTTAAAAGACACTCACCATGTGGTTAAACAGGCAAAGTTCTACTTATGGCCACAAAAGATAGGAACTTACCAATAAGATTTGCAACACACTGTATGACCACCCCTAGGAATTATTAAGTCCAGGTGTTCCCCATGTTTCCTGAGGCTTCCGGGGAAGGGTACTGTTAATACTAAAGTACATATTTAAAAACATTTTATTGATTGTATTCAGTTGTTTGCTTATAACCTTATGGTGGCAGTTTTTGGAAATCCTTTTCTGTTCCAGCATGAATGTGCCACTGTGCCAGCTCCATAAAGTCATGGTTTGACAGAATTTGATTTGCTTGTACAGATCTCTGAACTTTGTTGAGATGCAGTTCTTGTAGTCCAGTATCAGTACACAACTACACATCCTCACAAATGTTCTTTTATTCTGAATAGGCACAAATTCTCAAAGAGAAATCTTGTAGAAAGTCTTCCGGAGAGAAGGGAGGCAGTTTTAGCTACACAGCTGGGGCTGGTTGGGGGCAACTCCATAAATAAATGGGATGTCCAGCAAGCACAGTGATAGGTGTCCACAAACCTTTGGGCATATTATTTGCTTCTCCTCTTCACTGCCAGTGTCTACAACAATTGGACAAATCCCTCGTTTCTCATTATTGCAATGACCCCAATCTTAGTTTACAGGCTCACATTAAATTACTGCAAGCGACAGCCACTCATTATTTTCTTTACCCTTTAAAAGGACCTAAAAGGCATTATTTGTCATTAACATATGCAAATAATTTTCTAGAACCATACCATATGTCAGTGACTTTTAATATGTATGAAAATGTGCATGCTGTACAGTTATTTATTTATATTTCCAGGACACTGAGAAGGCTAAATGCGGTAAAAGTAGATTAGCATAAGCGAGTGTTTAAAGTATTATGCCAATCACAAGGGATTGCTGCTGGGTTAAATCAGCTCCATTAGAATACTATATATTGCATACAGCAATTGTAAACAGACCATTACAGTAAGTTGTATTAGAAGACTAGATAGCCACAGAAAAGAGGATTGGAAGTACAAACAACAGTCTGCTTATCAATGCATTTATAAAGCTTATTTAATATAATTATAGCATATCTGTTCTGATTGCATTGAAAGCTATTTGACAAAGGGCTTTACTTACTAACAATATGGAAAGCAATAGTTCATAGCAACCAATCAGAAGGCAGATTGCAACACTTCAGCTGCTTTAAACACCAACCAAAGTTTTTCCTTAGGCCTCTTTCACACAGGTGACCCAATCAGTTCCCCCTGTCAGTTTTTCAGGCAGACCTGATCCAAAACTCTATATAGGTCTAGAAGGGTATGAATGTAAACAGATGTGTCTGGTTACATCCGCTTACCTCCACGTCTGTCCAGGTCTGGAAAAAAAAATTAAGAAGGACTGCACCTCTTCCATTTATTCAGACCAAAATGTAATGGATTGGATGTATTCTGATGTACTTTGAGTATGGAAATCTCCTGCAGCACAAAACTGAATGGATGCGAATGTAACAAAAGTAACATCTATTCTGTTCTGCTCCATTGTGGTGATGCACCTTGTAGTGGTGGAGGTTTGATGCCTTGCACGAATGATTCTGGATGTCATTTAACCCAAAAGAGTGGTGTAAAGTCAATGCAAAAGAAGAGGTGAGTATTACAGCCAGAGCTTTTACTCTCTTACAAATCCCGAGGCACCATTTAAAAAAAAAATTCCCAGCGAAGGTCTTTGAACTCTATAAACTAACTAAACTAACTGCTCCATTGTGGTGACGCACCTTGTAGTGGTGGTGGTTTGATGCCTTGCACTAACGAATGATTCTGGATGTCATTTAACCCAAAAGACTGAGTGGCGAAAAGTCAATGCAAAAGAAGAGGTGAGTATTAAAGCCAGAGCTTTTACTCTCTTACACATCCCGAGGCACCATTTAAAGAATAAATCCCAGAGAAGGTCTTTGAACTCTATAAACTAATAAAGATCAGTTGTAAAGTGACTAGAAACATTTAATCAGGACTGTTTGTGCATCATGCCATTAATTCATTCTTCTTTCACTGCATGGGTGATGGGCCTTGTCAACTATGCCTCATACCTTACCTGTGACAACCTCCTGCTCATTGCTGCAGGTTTTGTTCTATGTATGTGTTGTTTGTCATTAGAGAATCACTCAAAAGGATTGGTGATCCAGTTTTAATCTCTCATTTTCTCCCTATCTACTCCTCCAAGAATGTCACACCTCACCCCAGCCCCCCGCTGCCAAGGATCAGAGACAAAATGAAGGTCTTACAGGGTTATAACAGTTATTATTGCTGTTGACAGTTACTGCTATTTAGCATATAGCTTTCACTTACCTATTTTTTCCTACTGCAAGATCCATCCTGCTTTCTACAGTAGATTATGTTGTTAAACCACAATTAAAACCTTCACGTTTTTTTTTCCCTTTCATTACTGCTAATTGCAGTAAGGTTTCAGCTCCAACACCAAGGTTAATATTTCATTAAACTAATACTAGATGATCTGCTCTATCCAATGTCATTATTTGTTGTTCCTTATAACAGGTTTGCTTTACAGTTACTTGTTGAAAAAAATGTAAAAGCATATGAAAAAATTGCAAAATGGGCTTTAGATTCATACAATATAACTATTTTGTCAACCTTGATCTTTTAAAACAAGCATCAACAGAAAACTGCAAAAGTTTTTACAGATAGATGTGGGATGAACTACCTAATAGTGGTATACATGGACTCTAGTACTAATAAGATCTTGGCCCTTGAGTTTCCAGACCAATTGGGGAGGTCTTACTCAATATACCAGGAAGTCATGGGCATTTATTCATAAGATATTGGGGGGGGGGGGGCAGAGCTGAGAACTTTAGGTACAAATTTCACCACTGAGGTTCCTAAAATATCTAAGCAGTCATATGGTGGTTCCACTTGCCAGCTTTCACCTATTACGGTGATGAAACCTTAAGGTGTACTGTTAGCTACGCTCCAGCTGTAATATCAATGTATGCACAAAATATCAATTGGATTTATATGCATTTGTTAGTGAACACATTGAAATGGTAATATTTACATTCTAGGATTTGTAATTTCCTGTTTTCATAACTTTGCAATAAATTGGTCCTGTTAGAGAAAACTTACACAGGACTCATGTAAGTATATGTCTTAAAAAAATATTCTATCTCAAATTGAATTGTTTGCAGTAGAGTGAAAATTTCTTTTTAACTGCCTTTATATTCTTATAATGCTTTTTTGATAGATTTTTTTGATTTTTTGCTTTTTATTGCTTCCTTTCTTTCTTACTGATTCCCTTCCTTCTATTAAACATGCACTTTAGCCAAGCTTATGACAGCGACTCTTCTACTCTTCCTCCCTCCATTCTTACGCCTTTAACTTTATCTTTGCTTTTCCCTTCCTTCTTTTTTTTTTCACTTCCTGCCCCTGAAGGTATTAAACATAAATGTTGAACTTTTGTCCAAAATTACACTATACCATATAGAGTGAAGGTTTCTTTTAACCTGCCACTATTTGTACTATGCTTGCATGCTTTTTGATAGTATACCTAGCTTTCTTATAGTAACTCTATTTCCCTTCCTCCCTACCTTATTCCCATCTGTTTATCTCATTCCTTTCCTCCCCCTTCTTGTTTTAGTTTAATTTGAACCACAATATATCAGTGCCCCTTTCCTGCTTCCTCTTCCTTTTTTCCTTTCTTGCCTTCCTCCTTCTATTGAACATATACTTTAGACACGTTTATGCCAGTACACATTCTTCACTCCATTCTTTCTATCTCTGCTTTCTCCTTTCCTTCATTTTTGTTAATATTAAATATATACTTGGAACCAAATTATGTTAGCGCCCCTTCCTTCTTTCTATACTTTCTTCTATATTCTTCTTTTTCTACTGTACCTCAATAGCCATGCGAGAAGTAAACAGAGGGGGGCTTCTTTACTAAAGGCAAATCCACCTTGCACTACAAGTGCACTGCAAGTCCATTTGGAAGTGCAGTTGTTGTAGATCTGATGGGGACATGCAAGGAAAAAAAAACAGCATTTTTGCTTGTACATGATTGGACGATAAAATCAGCAGAGCTTCCCCTCATTTCATATCTTCCCCTTAGATCTAAAGTAACTGTACTTCCAAGTGCACTTGCAGTGCACTTGTGTTGCAAAGTGGTTTTGCCTTTCGTAAATAAACCCGATAGTATTTTTATTGCTCCAGGCTCTATTATTTCTTTCAGGATTGCACAGTTTAAAGTTCTAGCCATCCCCTTGATGCCACAGGCAGAAATCAACCTTCTCTCTGGTTATAAAATGTGTTGTGATTAGGATTACGAGTTCAGCTATGTAAATCAGGACATTTACTAAACACATAAAGTGCATCGCTTTGTTGCATTCATTATTATGCATGTTGCATGCGTGCTTAAGTAAAATACATGAATGATATATATGACGGCCATGAAGCCATGTAGCATGTACATTCCATATATGCCTGATTTTATATATTTGAGGCCGTAAATGAGTATAATTTGCTTGACTGAAGAAAGAAGCCATTTTGCTCAGTGTCTATTGTTGCACAGAGTAATGTTTTTCCTTTGAAACACTGACGTTTTTACCAATGTACGAATTTATCTTGTACCTTGAAAGACTCAATAAAATATTTGACAATAAACACTGACGTTTTTGGGTCCACCTGCACCATGGTGATGGAGCTGAAACAAGGATAGGGACACGTGGTCTAGGATGAAACTTGCAGCTGGTTCACCTATCCTTTGTCTCATGACCTCATGAGTGATTTCTCAAGCTGTAACTTATCGAGTGTTATCTATTCATTTTTAAAGAAATCCAGTAAACCTGGCAGTATTAAAACTGAACGAGCAGGGGCTTTTGGACAAATTGAAAAACAAATGGTGGTACGACAAGGGAGAATGCGGCAGCGGGGGAGGTGATTCCAAGGTCAGCCCCAGTAAGAACAAACTAGTGGGTAACAAAACAGCATGATAGTAACCAGCAGCTGCCTAAAACACAGTATATGCCAAGGCCCCGGTGACATTTGACCAAATTTAGAGACAAATCCAAAAACTTCTCATTTTAAAATTGCATGAGATCGTATCAAAAAACTTGAATAGGAGCATGACACAACTAATTGAAAACAATACACTTAAACGTAACTGTTAAACAGAAATCAGAAATAATAAGCAGTACAATAGTTATACGCAACACTCATTTTTTGTTCCTAAAAATAGTAAGCCATCTTTTTAATTGGCATTTTTCTAAATCATAGTTACACAAAATTAATTTATAATTTTTTTTTTTTAAAGGAAGTGTAATGAAATATATCTAAAAAACTTAAAATATATGTTAATGTCGTATGCAGAATGCAAGAGGATATATAACAATTGGTACATTTAAGACAATTTTTGTACAATAAGCTTAAAAAAAAATAAGCAATCTTGTAATTTTAATGTTTTTTTTTTAAATTAGAGTTATACAAAATTCATTTTTATGAAATATCAAGCTTATTTTTGTAACTAAATTTATTGTTATATATAGAACACTTAAAAAAATGTCAATGTGTTAATCAGAATGCATGAAGTTATAATTAAATATCTATATAGTTGCAAATTGAATTTATTCTGATATGAAAAAAATATTTAAACAATTTTAAATATTGAAACATGTTGACTGTTAAAAACACAAAATGAAAAGGACAATATGCAAAATATTTTATATATTTTTTATTATTTACTTGTATGTTAAGCACTTGAATGTAGTGCTAACACAGGCATTAGACAGAGCTAGCCATATCTCCACACTGCAGGATATGCATGGTAGCTTTAATTGTTCTTGATAAACATACATAATAAGACACCGGGTGCAAGGAAATGACTTGTCCGTAAACAATGAATCGGTGTTGCTGGTTACTCAAAGTGATATTGTTAATACTCATCTGGCTTGTCTGGAAGAAAAGGTTAATAAAGGATGAAGGGATGGGAGGGGGGAGCTTGATTGAGTATTGAATCGTATCACTTTGCCATGGTTCTCACTTATACGTCAATGAATGCCTCAATGAAATGTTGCTATGCTACTGAATAACATAAAATAACATTGGTGATGTTATTTATGTTATTTCCCATGGTTTGAAGAGGTGCTGTAAACCTAGCGGTATTGAAACTCAGTGAGCAAGGCGTCTTAGACAAGCTGAAAAGCAAATGGTGGTACGATAAAGGGGAATGTGGAAGCAAAGACTCCGGAAGTAAGGTTAGTCATGCCCATAACAGAGTTCCCGGCAATAAACACATGATGCTGCAGGGGCCTTTTGATTGGTTATCACAGTTTTCTTGTCATACATGATCTTGCTGCAGCAGGTTTTTTGCAGGTTCACAACAACTTGATGTGTATATAAAAAAAAATAATAACCAATAACCCATTAAAACCAGAAAAATATATTCTTGTCCAATAAACTAAGCTAAAATATGTCTCAACATAAAGCTAAAGGTTAAGGCTTTTAAAAAGGTGAAAAACTGCACATATACATATAAACAATAGCCTTTAAAAGATCTTAGTATATTTGTGTTAAAAAAAAAAAAAAAACTCAACTTACACTGTCAGGCTAAAGTCTCAGTTCTTTAAGTATTGAAAATTTGCCATAAGGATCATTGTTTTCAGTCATTTCAGCTCTTGTTGGCCATTACAGCTCAAGATAATGTTGAGTATGGCAAAAAAACACCAATCATTATTGCTTAATAAATGTTATCCTTATTTTTTTTCAGCTCTGTTGGAGCAAAGGAAAAACAAATGTAATGACATATTAACAAATATGCCGCTTGAAAAAACAAAACGTAAAATTTCAAATTAATTAATTAATTAATTTATTCATGTATTTATTAATTTATTATAATAGGGTCTTCCTTCATTACAAGAAGTAAGCAACTGCCACATTGAAAATGCAAACATACACTAAAAAAATATAAAATAGATGGGTAAATAGAATAGAACGGAATAGGTAGATAGATAGATAGATAGATAGATTCCTACTTACGTAAAAATGTATGCACACAAAAACTGGTTCCGCTTCTCATTGTATTTAAAAAAATTTACTCCTGTATGTTTTGAAAAAGAAAATGTCTCAGAAAAGTGAAGAAATACATGTATTAGATGGGGATAGAACATAATTCAGTATTTAGAAATATTATACAGTATTATTATTACTGTAAGAATATTACTACAATCAGGTTTAACATGGCTAACGCTGACCGCAAATGTTACAACTTGATTGCACAATCACCTTTAGATTTACTAACAAATTGTAAAGTAAGATTTTTATTTTTTTGGGCTGGAAAACATTTGTTTGCTTAAGATGTATGTCTGGGAAATATAAAAAAAAAAAAAAAATTCTGCAATACAGACACATACATGGTACATAGAGATAAATACCCAGAAAAACAAGTGTGCTCTTACAACTTCCTGTAGTGATCTGACAACTCGACCTTAGCTGCCTTGAAATCCCTAGCAATGTTGTCAGCAGAATATATTCTGATTTTCCCCTGCTAGGCAATGACAGTAGTCATGAAACATTCAATTCACTAGAACAGCTTTTCCCAGAATTTTCTCTTGTCTCATATCACTATAACGTTCTTCCCAAAATGGAGGGCCACTAATACTATTACATTGTGTACCATTTTGCTTCTGAAATTGTCAGTGTTCAGAAAGAACACTGCCTTTTCAGAATGTCCCTAGGGCCAATTTATAGCGATTAAGTGTTTGATGGAGCTATAAAACTCTTTTATTGAATACTTAAAATGACAAAAAGTCCATTTAAATTGTTTTATGGCAGGTAACCCTGTTCTCAAGCTCTGCTCCCATCTAATTAAAATGCACATGTCTCCGACCTTACTGGGGCACTTTGTGCAATCATAATAAACATATAATGGTTTTCATTCGGGTCAACTTTTCCAACAAGGTATTGGTGATTGGTTGTTTTAACTATCCACTTGTTCTGATTGGTTCTTGTGTCAGAAAATATTTTTTCTTATTAGTAGTAGAGCTTGACAAAGGGGGTTACTCCAGAACATTGCTTTACATAAATGCCATAAATGATTTTGGACATATTTATAAAGCAGTAAATCTGGCATTCACTAAACATTCACTGAAGGTGAATGTTCGAGGCACATGTGTTCCAAATAACGGTGATTGATTCACCACAAGTGAATGTTTGGTGGCCAATATATATATTGATAATGCTGGCCACTTCACAAATGGGTTTTTACTACAATCCATATTTATCCTTACTTTCTGTCCTGGTGACAGTGGTTCCTCCAGAGGGAAATGAAGATAAATCTACAACAACAACACAGACCAAAATAAAAATATTTTTTAACATAGAGTAGGGGAAGGTTAGAACCCCCATATTAGATTTTTATTTGCTGTATGGTCCTGTTTTCCTTACATCCTGTTTGGTAAAACCATTGTCACTGAGACAGGAAACAAGCAAAAAAACTCTCTCTCAGGGTTCTTTAACAGAGGTGGCCGTGGTTGGTGCAAGCAAGGCTTTAACTCAACCCCCGGTTGCCCATCTAAATTCTAACATTACAATAAGATGTAGCTGTGTTCATGCCAAGGCTGTGATGCGTGGCTTTGGGGTAATAACAATTTTTAGTCATTTTAGTTTATCAGCGCTTGAGTGTTCCAAACAGTAGTCCCACAGCATCTAGATGAATCCACAATGCCTCTTGGTGGTGGGCAATTTCTTCTCCTTTAAAATCGGTGCTGTCTCAATTAGGGATCCCACAGTCAATTCCAGAAACTATTAAAGACATCTCTTCATGCATAGGATATACCAGCTACTTATCAGATAGTAGTAGTAGTAGTGGTGCTCACTAGACATATGCATTCCTTTTCGTCTGAATGCATTTTCGTCCGAATTTCAGCTATTTTCGTTTTCGTTTTGACAAATGATAATGAAAGCACAGAATCCGAAAAATGAAAGATCCGACATAAATAAATGCTTTATTTTCGTTTTAGTTGTTACAACAGTTCGATATAGAATAGGAGATTCGACGTGACTCTGACAATAACAATCTGTGTCTATAGAACCTGTGGTCGAATGTGCCTAACCTTACCTCTATTAGTCCAAGATTATATAGAGAAAATATTCGACAGAGAAAAAAGATTTGACAGAGAGAAAAGATTCTGCAAGTTACTGTCCTAAAAAGTGTTTGGGGACCCAGGTCCTGCCCCAGGGGACATGTATCAATGCAAAAAAAAGTTTTAAAAACTGCCATTTTTTCGGGAGCAGTGATTTTAATAATGATTAAAGTGAAACAATAAAAGTGTAATATTCCTTTAAATTTCGTACGGGGGGGGGGGGGTGTCTATAGTATGCCTGTGAAGGGGCGCATGTTTCTGGTGCTTAGAACTGTTCCTGCACAAAGTGTAATTTATGCAGGAAAAAAAGTCCTTTAAAATCACTCGCAGCTATTATGAATTGTCGGCTCCGTAATACAGAGAACACTCATTGAAAGTCATTGATAAAAAAAAAAAAAAATAAATAAAAGCGTGGGAGTCCCCCAAATTCAATTACCAGGCCCTTCAGGTCTGGTATGGATATTAAGGGGAAACCTGCGTCAAATAAAAAAAAAAAATTGACGTGGGGTTCCCCCTAAATATCCATACCAGACCCTTCAGGTCTGGTATGGATATTAAGGGGAACCCCGCGTCAAATAAAAAAAAAATGACTTGGGGTCCCCCTAAAAATCCACACCAGACCCTTTATCCGAGCACGCAACCTGGCAGGCCGCAGGAAAAGAGGGGGGACAAGAGAGCGGCCCCCTCCCCCCTGAATTGTACCAGCCCACATGCCCTCAACATTGGGAGGATGCTTTGGGGGTCTGTGACCCCTCAAAGCACCTTGTCCCCATGTTGATGTGGAGAAGGGCCTCATCCCCACAACCGTGGCCGGTGGTTGTGGGGGTCTGCGGGCGGGGGGCTTATCAGAATCTGGAAGCCCCTTTAACAAGGGGACCCCCAGATCCCACCCCCCCTGTTTGAAATGGTAAGGGGGTATAAAAGTACCCCTACCATTTCACAAAGAAAGTGTAAAAAATTGTTAAATAAGACAAACACACTTTTGAAAAATTCCTTTATTAAAAATAAAAAAAAGATTCCAGTGGTGGTAATCCACTCTTGCTATCCAGCGATGGATCTCCGGGGTCCAGCGATGGATGATCTGATCCAGCGCAGCGAATCCATCCATCTTCTGTATCCACTGAGGAGACACTGCGGGGATTCCAGCGGCCTGACGTTTGTTATATGCAGAGGGTGGGGCCACCCGTCACCTGACCCTGCCCCCCTCTGACGCAAGGGGAAACCCGGGTTTCCCCGTGACGTATGGGTGACCCGCCCCCCTCTGATGTAACACAGGCAGGTTTCCGTTACATCAGAGGGGCGGAGTCACCCATACGTCGCGGGGAAACCCGGGTTTCCCCTTGCATCAGAGGGGGGCGGGGTCAGGTGACGGGTGGCCCCGCCCTCCGCATGTAACAAACGTCAGGCCGCCAGGTTCCCGCAGTGTCTCCTCAGTGGAGACAGAAGATGGATGGATGCGCTGCGCTGATTCAGATGAGCCATCGCTGGACCCCGGAGAGATGATTGTCTGTCGCTGGATAGCAAGAGTGGATTACCACCGCTGGAATCTTTTTTTTATTTTTTTTTATTTTAATAAAGGAATTTTTCAAAAGTGTGTTTGTCTTATTTAACAATTTTTTACACTTTCTTTGTGAAATGGTAGGGGTACTTTTGTACCCCCTTACCATTTCAAACAGGGGGGGTCGGGATCTGGGGGTCCCCTTGTTAAAGGGGGCTTCCAGATTCTGATAAGCCCCCCTCCCGCAGACCCCCACAACCACCGGCCATGGTTGTGGGGATGAGGCCCTTCTCCACATCAACATGGGGACAAGGTGCTTTGAGGGGTCACAGACCCCCAAAGCATCCTCCCAATGTTGAGGGCATGTGGCCTGGTACGGTTCAGGAGGGAGGGGGGCCGCTCTCTTGTCCCCCCGCCCTTTTCCATGCGGCCTGCCAGGTTGCGTGCTCGGATAAAGGGCCTGGTATGGATTTTTACGGGGACCCCCACGTCAATTTTTTTTTTAATTTGACGTGGGGTTCCCCTTAATATCCATACCAGACCTGAAAGGTCTGGTATGGATATTTAGGATGAACCCCACGTCAATTTTTTTTTTTAATTTGACGCAGGGTTCCCCTTAATATCCATACCAGACCTGAAGGGCCTGGTAATTGAATTTGGGGGAACCCCACGCTTTTTATTTATTTATTTATTTTTTTTTTTTTTATCAATGACTTTCAATGAGTGTTCTCTGTATTATGGAGCCGACAATTCATAATAGCTGCGAGTGATTTTAAAGGACTTGTTTTCCTGCATAAATGACACTTTGTGCAGGGACAGTTCTAAGCACCAGAAACATGCGCCCCTTCACAGGCATACTATAGACACCCCCCCTACGAAATTTTAAGGAATATTACACTTTTATTGTTTCATTTTAATCATTATTAAAATCACTGCTCCCGAAAAAACTGCCGTTTTTAAAACTTTTTTTTGTATTGATACATGTCCCCTGGGGCAGGACCCGGGTCCCCAAACACTTTTTAGGACAGTAACTTGCATCTTAGCCTTTAAAATTAGTACTTTAGATTTTGAACGTTGGAGTCCCATAGACTTTAATAGGGTTCTAAAGTTCACACGAAGTATGCTATATACTAGCTCCGTCTAATCTTCTTTATACATTCGACAGACACCATAAGCCTTCAAAGACAGATTCAACCGTAATTCATGTGGATTTTCGGACGAATGCAATTTTTGAATGAAAAATGAAATAAATAAAAACGAATTTCGGGAGTAACTAAATTAATAAATTTTTCGGACGAAAACGAAATTCCGAAACGAAATATTTTACTCTGCACATGTCTAGTGCTCACTACTTATATAAGTGTGTGGATTGTTTATAATCTTATTGCACTATTATAAATTTGTTTTCTGGGAATTATGCGTGAGGATTGAAGATTAAAGAGGATCTTCGCTGCATCTGAACACCACAAAAAAAACACTATTTAATTCATTTTTAATAATCAAAGCAAACTCCCCCATCCATCAATGTGTCCATGCTTTATTTTGTTGAGAAATCACTTTGAAAAACATCCCCTAGCATTTCTGGCTGGGGCCATCTTGAGTAAGGGAAAATGATTCATGTAGCATTTACTTCCTGGAATTCACCTGTACTTAGCTCAAGCATGCATGCAGGAGGATGTACTTAGCTGAGAAAACCTCTCCTCCTTTCTTCCCCTCCTGAAGACTCCTGGGATGTATGGCATTGGGGGTTATTTACTGAAGGAAAATCCACTTTGCACTGCAAGTGCACTTGAGAGTCCACTGAAAGTGCACTTGGAAGTAAAGTCGTTGTAGAACCAAGGGGGGCATGCAAGGGAAATAAAAAATAGCATTTTAGCTTGCACATGATTGGATGATAAAATCAGCAGAGCTTCCACTCATTTCAGATCTACCCCTTAGATTTAGAGCGACTGTACTTCCAAGTGCACTTTCAGTGCAAAGTGGGTTTGCCTTTCGTAAATAACCCCCATTGTTTGCCTAAGCAAGAAACCAAGAAGTAACGGAAGAAATGTAAACAAAATTTTAAAAATGTAAAGCACGTACATATGATAGACTTTCCTATTTATTTACTAATGCTAGCAGCATAAGGATTAAAAATAATCAATATTGATTGGGAGAGTAAAGTTCTACTTATTAAAGTGGAATTTCCCCCCTCTGCTGCCACATTTGGCGCCTTTTGGGGGAAGGGGGAACAGGTACCCGGTTTTGACAGTTCCAACTTCCAACCCACTTCCAATTCGCTCGGCCCCCTTCCCCTTCTCCTTCCCCCGCAACCTTCAATTCACAAGTCCCAGAAGACTGTAGCCCATTCACAGAGCACAGCGCGCTTTGCCATGAGCAGTAGGAGACCAGTTTCCTTTAGTCAAGATAGTGGCACCAGCACCCGATAGCAGATTGAAGAATCAGATTGGATGAGGACACCGCTGGATGCCTGGACAGGTAAGTGCACTAATATTAAGTCAGCAGCTACAGTATTTGTAGCTGCTGACTTATTTTCCGGGGGAGAGCCTGGAGCTACTCTTTAAAAATTATGAATTTGGTAAGAATGTAAGAGGGGATTAAAGAAGACAAAAGTCACATGGGGGGTTATTTGCGAAAGGCAAATCCACTTTGCACTACAAGTGCAAAGTGCACTTGAAATTGCATTGAAAGTGCACTTGGAAGTGGATTCGCTGTACATCTGAGGGGTGTATCTGAAATTAGGGGAAGCTCTGCTGATTTTATCATTCAATCATGTGCAAGCTAAAATGCTGTTTATTTTCCTTGCATGTCCCCCTCAGATCTACAGCGACTTTACTTCCAAGTGCACTTTGCACTTGTTGTTTGCATTTGTAGTGCAAAGTGGATTTGCCTTACGTAAATAACCCCCATGGTGTTACATGGCAGGGAACAACTTACACGTGAGCACCCCCTTTTCCAGGGATATATATATCTGGGGAAGAAGGGACTCAACAGTGAAAACACAGAGTTTTGAAAAAAAAATTATTAGGCCCAATGTTTGTCCTGTGGGTCAATCAATCTTTAATAGATGCTGGAATTGATTGTGGGATCCTTAATTGAGATAGCACTGGGTTTAAAAAGGGGTGTAGGACGGCAATGCTGTGTAAAGTTTGTTGTGCCACATCCAATATAAAGACTACAAAAATAGGGGGACCCCTGGTGGTGGACTTTTAGAGGCACGTACAGGCTTTTATATCAATTTAATAAATAAAACTTTTCTTATTGTATTCTATGCCTGTACGTGCCTCTAAAAGTACATCACCAGGGGTCCCCCTATTTATGTGGGTTTGAAAAGGAGAAGAACATGACAATTTTTACTTGTCTTGCAGCATAGGTGTGCGCAGCCTATTGCATGAAGGTGTACACCCCAAAGCTCAAACACACATGCCCTTCTCTGCAGCCTCAGCTGCCGTGGACAGTGAATGAACAGGATAGTGCTCTGTGATGAGTGGCTTCCTGTTCTTTCAAAAACTGAAGCATAACAAACACAGTATACTATGCTTCAGTTATGAATGAACACAGTGAGTGAGTTTGTTCACTGTGTTCATTTAGAAAAGGAAGGCCGGTAAATGACATATATACTAGTCCTTTCCCCCACTCTCCATTCTTTCCATTCTGAAACATCCCCTGGCATCCCCTGGCTTCTGCGGAGGAGGGAAGCCAGCAGTACTACAGGGGGGTGGGCACAATACGGGGGGAAGCCCAAGCAATAGTAGGGGGAATTGGCACCAAACCACACCCCCTGCCCATGCCTATATCTTGCAGAGTTTGATAGGCTGCCTCACCTGTCAAACTCACCCATTGAGGCCAATGGGAGCATACTGCAAGCATGAGAAAAAAAAAAACATGGCTGGTGGTTGTGTGAATAAAACATTTTGGCCGACTTGCCAAATATTACCTAGTGAAGATTGAAGAACATTTTGAGGCTGCCATTTGATCTGATAATGCTTGTTGTCAGGCCTGTATGCTGAGCCTGTAGCTTAAATGCTTTTTGAGTCACCAGCCCAGAACAAGTATGCAGATCAGGAGATTCTGAGAAAAGACAGAAATCCTTATGCTCATACTTGCTCCAGATATATAACCTTAAGTACCTTAAGTATTGAATCAACATGATCATCATTACAGCCAGGCACCAAGCCTTTTTAAGAGAGGTCAACAGTGGTAGTCTCCGGGTTTCTCTCATGACAGGTGCCCTTTAATAGCAAGTTCTTCAGTTGGTGGCCACAGCATTTCCTTGTCTTCCTATTACATTCCATATTATAGGGACATCTGGTATACAATCTGCAATTTACTCAGTTCCTTTTTACAGTCAGTTGCCAAACCAATGATGTTCACAGAGACAATGCAAGCATTGGACTTGGGGACAGCTTGTTAATAAACGAGGTTTGGAGGAGAACCAGTAATACTAGCAGACTAACAGCACAGCAACACTGCCATAAAACGGTGCCTACCAAGAGAATAATAGAAGCATATAATCAAGAGAGTGATGTCTATCTCTTATTTTACCATTCTCTTGTTGCTTTTAAATTGTGTCTATATATTAAAGACTGTTTTGCAAATGAACTAAACCTTCTTAGTAACCAGCCCAGAAATTGAGACTTAATTCAGACAGTAGTTTAAATTTGATAATTTAAGCCTTCCCCACTCAATCCAAAACTAAAAGAACAAAGTTTTAATTAAAGGTTAACTAGACCAAAGAACAAAAGAGTAACCTATTGTGGCCTACTAGTCATTAGATGTGGTGAGTTCATTCATGTATTTTTTAGGCTAAAAGCTTTTTTGGCAAGAACAGAAAATACATGTTGATCCTGACAGTGATACTAAACAAATAAGTAAAGTAAGTAAACTACTAATCCCATCATGCCTTATGTAATGCAGATGAGCAGTGGCAGACATGTTTGTAGTTAGGCCTGTGTGACAACCATGACGTTCTCTATAGATAAAGTAAAGTGAGTGCTTGAAGCCACCCAGAGGCAGGGTGTTTGTTATTTGCAGGATTACCAAGGGTTAAAAGGTTGAAAAAAGAAAATGAATGCAACCACCACATCTACTGACTGTTAAGATGCAATAAAATAAATTTTGGACTTTGGATTTAAATACACTTTAACCACTTCAGCTCCAGAAGATTTTACCCACTTCCTAACCAGTCCATTGTTTCTGCGATACGGCTCTGCATTGCTTTTACTGACAATTGCTTGGTAGTGCGTGTCCCCTTCACCGTGTGCATAAAATCACGTATAGATATGTGATGTTGCGCAGCCAGGCCGCCCTGCTGCAGTCTGTATGCAGTGGGCGGTCCGGAAATAGTTAATGGAGGCATTTTCTAAATAAACAAAAAAAGGCCATGCGGCATAATGTTAATATATCAAAACTACACACACATTGAAAGTACATTTCTCTTAAAGAGAACCCATGCCCAGATGATGCACACGTACGCATTTACATATTTTGAACAAGCAGAAAAATCACGCTACAACAAGCCCACTTAATTTCTTTATCTATAAGCATTGTGGACAAATTAGTTCACAACAACGTTTTGGAGCCTTTGTTGTGAACTATGAGGAGCTTCGAGAAGAAAACACTTGATATTAAAAGAAACTAGAGAAGTCAGGTATGGCTTATTTTTTCTGCTTATTAAGAATATGTAAATAAAATAGTCTGGGCACGGGTGAGAGTTAAATGAACTGCATTCAACATTCTACATATTATATTGCCATCCATTTTAGAAGTTGACCAATATAGAATTCTAATTTTCTTTAGAAAACCATGAAGGAAAAATAATTTCATTTTCAGTAGCACTGAAATATGAGGCATATAGTATCACTAAACTCAACATTGATCAATAGTTTGCAGTATGAATATGGAATTAGCACACAAAGGGGATTATGTATCTAAAGCACAGTAAACAAAAAATTTCTTGCTGCCCATAGCAACCAAGTGGCTTTTGTACGCCACGTTTATGACGTGAGTTCCTAAATAGCATCCAAACATGAAACAGGCTAATTTTAAGTAGCAAACTATAGATGAATAACTTTTTTTCTTTTGCTTAGGTTTAATTATATAATGTATCATGTAATATCTGTAACTCCTAAATTCTCTAAAAAAGCAAACACAACAAAATAAGAATGTTTCAATCATTCCTTCACAGTTTTTTTTTTTTTTATGTTTCTTCTGACTTTACAATTTTTTTTTTTTTCGTTCAGTCTGTAGGAATGGATTTTGCTGCATTAGATATAGTCATATGCTTAAAGTTTATGTTTAGCCAAAATATTTTTCGTAAGGAAAAGTTAGAAATAATTATGCATATTGTGCCCAGCTGGGTCACTGTTTATGCAATGTAGATATTTCCTGCAGTTTTGTTGTTTCTCTTTTCAACGTGTCCTTTGAAAGAAAATTGATAGCATTTATCCGATGAGAACACACTAAGTGTTATTGCTCTAAAGTTTATCTTTACATGCTTCCTGCTTCACTGATAAATTATGTATTAAATAAATAGAATTCGAGGTTGCACTAATGAGTATCTGTCAGCTGAACACCTGCAACAAAGAATTTATCATACAAACAATATTATTTTCAATCCCTGTCAAACTTTTAAAATCAGCTCAATATGAGATAACAATTGAGATATAAAAAAAATGTATCATATGCAGTAAAATCAATTTCTGAGGATCATTTGAAAGAGGCAGAACTATGATAAGCCTGATTTCTTTTTATTACAGTGTTCGATCCCTCCCGGAGAAAAATTAAATGTGGTACTATATCCCATCTTCCTACGTGCCATGGAGGGCCAGCTGTATGGTGGGATGGAATACCCTCCCATGACAGCTGTCCAACAACAAAGCTAGCAAGGACATGACTACATTGATAGCCAGCACTTATCTCTGGCTCCAAGCACCTTGCCAGGACAAGCACCAGCAAGAAAAATGCAGAGAGAGAGAGAGAGAGAGAGAGGGGGGGTGTGGTCAGCCTTCTAAAGCCTGCGGGATACTACATGTTCTTTGTCCCCTGTGGGGAACACTGTAATAAAATAAGAAATGAGACTCCTTCTTTAATGCCTACACTTTCCAACCACTAAAATATGAAAAGGAGGCATTTTTGAGTAATAGCACATACCTTCCAAAGTTAAACTGGTTGTAAAAAAAAAAAGAAAAAAAAAAGTAGAGCTCCCCCAATAATTTTGTAATTTTGCCCTTAGTTTTTTTTTAGCAAAGTTTACTTTTTGATAAATTAACTGGTAATCCTGACTGTCACTCTAAATTACTAGTTCTTGAGGGCAATGATCTGAAGGAGTCTCCAGTCTATATAGCATTGCCACCATATTGTGCATACTCCCATCTTATTACCCATAGATCTTGTTTTCCCTAGCTTTATATATCACAGGAAGTAATGCCTAGGCTTGGGAGGGGGGAGGGGGTAGATCGTATATCTTGTTTGACCTTGACTCTTCCAGGGAGCCATACTGTCATAATACAGCATGCTAGACCATGTGCATAGCAAGGAGAGGAATATTGGTCACAGACCTGCAGAATTAGAATTAAAAAGGAATTGCAGAGGTTTTTTTTGTTTTGTTTTTTCATTGCATTTTTATGGAAATGCATTGCTAGTGGTGTGTCCTATTCCCATAGGGTAAATTTATAAGGACTTACAATTGCTTTAATGGTTGAGCATAAACAATCAAATATGTAAGACAAAAATGTTAAGATACTTAGATTTTAAGAACAGCTCCATGCACCATAAAATATTTCATAATAGTATGCACATTTAGAGATTCTCTGTATTTGCCCATGAAGGACAAAGTAGCAGGTTCGTTCACATTAATGATGCCCACCCATCAGCTGCACTTATTTACTTTTCCTTTATTCCTCCACCACTCTGTTGTGCCAGTGGAAGCAAACAAAAATTTCCAAAGGGAACTTCTAGTTATGAGGGAGGATGTGACTCATTCCACTCCTATTTGACAGTGCTGGTACTTGGATATTCAAGCACCCAGCGATTTAACATGTGCTGCTATATATTTAGCTTCACTTTAAAATGGCACACCACACTATGAACATTAAGTCGTTTACATATTTTAACAAGCAGCTAAATAGAAAAACAAGCCTCCACTGCCCTTTGTAGCTACAGGCTCTATGGATAAATGTATCCTCAAATTTCACAATAGAAGCACTGAAATCATATCCCATCGCCTCATGTTTTTTCTCGTAGTGTGGACTTTCTACTCCTTAGCTGCAGACACTGCGGTGCAATTCATTCTCAAAGATCACAACAAAAGGGACTCTGTAGTCTGGTTGCAATCAGTTTCTGATCAGTATACAGCACATGCTATTTGTTTACATTAGAAGGCTGACAGGCTGCCAAGTCCCTGCTGCCAGTGAAAATAAGGAAAGAGGAGCTGAGATTTAGGTGCTTCTGTTGTGTTCTTTATGCATAATTTTCTCCGCAGCACCTGCAGCTACAGAGAACAGAGATGTAAAGCTCTTTTACTGCTTACCAAAAATCTAGAAATACTTTAGTGTCCATAATATGGGTGTATGTGCAGTGTAACTAAGGTTTAAATTGTATTTTGAATGTTTTGGTGAATGGTTTCCCTGTTAAATTAGAGTGCATTATACTTTATGCAAGGGACTAGTTAGTGTTATAATCATATAGGAATGTAAAAGTTGCTTAGAACCTATTTCTGAGATCGATTTAAGTTTTCTGCCTTTTGCAAATGACCCATTTTTCCATTAGCTTATATTTAGTGGACTGAACAATTATGCAATCTTTTCTTTTTTAATTCACAACATCAAAACTAGCCGGTACAATTAAATTGTTATCACTTCTATTTATTTAGTTTTTTTTTTATCATTTGGATATTTTATTTCATACTGTTTTTTTCTTTATAACTGAAGATTCAGAATGCTTTTCATTTCTTCAGGTTCTAAGCAGTTGTATGAAGATAATGAACCCAAAGCCTATTCAAAAGGACTCTTCAAAGCAATCAATATATTTTCTAATATTTCTCTAATATAGACAATAACCTAAAAAATTCCACTTATTGAAAATAATAAAGACCCTCTAAATAGTCAACCAATAAATAGCTCACCTGCACATTAAAAATTATCAGTCAAATGCAATCACTAGATTCTTCTATAAGACTTTGCTACATTGTTCCTCGTCAAGATAAGGCCCTGAAAATAGAAGTTGAAGGATTATAATTTTTTTTACTCCACATTATTGCAACATTTGGGGTGCATGCTTAAACTGTGGAGGGAGGTGGGTTTTGGAGTTGTATAATGTCATAGATTTAGTTTGGGGGTGAAAAGGGGTGGTGTGAAAGGTCTTGGCAGCGTATGGTAGACACCAAGCTTTTTTGAAGTGTTGCCAGTTTCTCCATTTAGATCACAAATGTTAAACAGTTTTGAGATCTACCCAGTCAAAGTTTAATTCCAATTCCTATGTCACCTTTTAAACTTCATGGCACATTTTAAGCTGATTTTTGAGATATGTGGAAAACTTTGGACAAAATAATGGTGTTATTTGAGGATGAGAATCTAAAATGCAAATATAAATAGTCTGTAATGAAAAGAACTTGAAATTGATAGAACAGAAGTAAATTATACCTGGCCATCTAATGCATATGGGCACCTCTACAACAAAATAAAAGGTAAAGTGAAGAAGGTGCAAGAATTAGAAGGAAGTCAGAATCTCTAATGAAGATAGTGGAAGAAGACAAGGACTAGAAGATGATAGACAGGAGATAAATAGAAGACCATAAAAGGTGGAAAAAATAAAAAAAGATGAAAGTAAATTGCAAGAGAAGTCATCAACTAGCAAATGAGATTTAAATCAGCCATGTATAAGAAAAGAATGGAAGAAAAGAATAGAGTAAAATTATTTTGAATGAGGTGAGAAGAATGCTGGTTAGGAATGGGAAGAGACTGTAGAATCACTGGAAGGGGCGGAAAAAAAGACATAAGAGAGAAATAGAAAATAGCAAACATAGAGGCATCTAGTAGATTAAAGTCACTGGTTAAATATTTTTGATTTCCAAATGCTTCTTAAATTAAAAAAATGGTATGAAGCAGTTATTTTTTTTCTTTGCTGCTTCACTCAGCAGATTGAAAGACTGCAGTTTCTTGAATTTCTTTTCCTTTTTACTGCAGACACACATTTGTCATTGTTATAGACAGGCTTTTCCTCAGCCATTAAAATTATTACCTTAATCTGATGTTTCTTTGATGTTTATGTGGACTATTCAATTAGGAATATGATCCAACTATGTAAATGGAAGGCATCTTCAAAAAAACTTTTAACCCTTTCTTTGTTGACTGCCTGTTAAGTGCTGCTGCCTGTTGTATGTTGCTAGTGTGTTGGACTGGTCTGAGTTCTGGATTGTGGATGTGGGTTTCTCAGGAAGCTTGAGGACATGTTCATAATATATGTTGCCATGAATAACACATTCTTTCTCTTGCTCTCTCCCTGCTCCTTTCTTCTGTATCTGGTTCCAGGATAAGACAAGTGCACTGAGCCTTAGTAATGTCGCTGGAGTCTTCTACATCCTGATTGGAGGTCTTGGCTTGGCCATGTTGGTTGCTCTCATTGAGTTTTGCTACAAGTCCAGGAGTGAATCTAAAAAGATGAAGGTGGCATCTGCTCTTTTTATATATCTTACATTTTAAATGTGTTCTTGTCTCATATTAATCTAAATCATTAGGGTGCCCATACGTACATGTGCCAATTTTCACACACAAGCAATGCAACCACTCACAATAATCAGATCATGTATGGATTACCAAGAGATCTACAATGAGTATCCAAGAATGACAAGTGTTTAACAATTATAAGAAATTCCCCCCCCCCCCCCCCAAAAAACTTGTGGAAAGTGGAGAGGCATTAGAACACCTGTCAGGTTTTTTTTTGCAGTCTGTGTCCCTGTTAGGTATATTCACCTTTTCTATTTGTCCTGGAGTCTGTTGTCACTAAACGTGAAAGAAAATCCCAGATTTATAATCATCAGTACAGCAATGGAGGGTAAATCTTACAAAAAGTAACACTAGTCCTGGGGACCCTGGTGACAACCAGGGATTTCCCTTACTTTAAAGAGATTTCCTCTCAAATCCTGTTGTGGCCATGGGACAGGGAGTGAAGGAAAATCTCCCCAATGGGACACAGATGGCAAAAAAGTGACAGGGTTTTTAACCCTTCCTTGCTTTATCTAAAATTAAAAAAGAAATGTCCCCAGTCCTACCTGTCTTTTTGTGTCCTCTTCCCACCCTTTTAATACGAGTGATTATATTGTGTTTAATGCAGCATTTACCACCAGGTTGATGCAATCACTCGTGCTTAGAGAAGTGCTGGCAGACTTGTGGGTTACTCAGTCATCCTTTACTCTCTTCTTCCCTGCACCAATGCAGAAATTTGAAAAAAAGGTCACTGTATGTGTGTAAAAGTTCTAGACCAAAACTTTGCAGTGGTGGCCATCAAAATCTAAATAGTATTGCAGTAGTTTAGGTAACTGGCACACATGCTAACATTTAGTGGTATAGTTTATGCTGTAAGCATAGGTTCACATGTATTCAATTGCTGCATGCCATATTTGTGCGGGAACAGCACCTCATTAATATTAATGGGCTGCTGTACCTGTGGAAAACACAGGAAAAAGGTCCTTGCACCATTTTAAAATTGCAGCTGCAGTGTGCTTTTGCACCGTGTGGTTTCCCACAACCAAAAACATGCTGCATTTTCATATTATAATTAATGGCACCCTCACGCATCTGCTAAAAAAGCCGCATGTTTTGCTTGCGGTTGTGGGAATGTGTTCGATTTACATAAATTCTTGCACCCTCATATACAGTTTGTGAACCTAGCATAAAATTGCTAATACTGAAGAAGATTTGGAAACACTGTGTCAGAGGCAATGAGTTACCTCTCAAACAAAATAAAGAAAAACTATTTAGTTTTAGTTTTAGATATGAGTGAAATACCCCTCTAACCTACATTGACATATAGTTTTGTAAACTAAGAGGTCTATAAAAAATATAATTTGTTTCATGAATTCAAATGTCTTGCAGAAAGGACAGGGGCTAAACCCCCTATCCTCCTCAAAAGGGCTTCTGTTTAATTCCGCAGCAAACAGTCACGGAGACGGTCAGAATGGCAACTTTACCAAGACCTTCCACAGCAGGAGGTAGCGGTGAAAATGGCAGAGTGGTTAGTCACGACTTTCCCAAATCCATGCAGACAATTCCATGTATGAGTCACAGTGCAGGGATGGCCCTAGGAGCAACTGGATTATAATACCAGCAGACTTCACACTACCTGGTGAAGCAGTCATGACCTTCCCCGTTCCAGTGCCAAAAACAGAAAGGACACATTTTATGGACTTTACACAAGTCACTCAAAGATTTATTTTTTGTTCACTTTGTCCTTTTTTGCCATGTGTGGCAAACTTACACATCAATAAACTGCAATAAAGAGCTGATATTGGGAAAAACGGAGATCCTACCCTGTGGGCTGGACATTTGAATGTTTTTCAATAGACTCTGATCCCACAATGATTCAGCTCATCAACTCTTAGTATATTCAATTATTTTAGGGAAACATGTTACCATTTTTTTAATCCTTTCCTGTGTTAACTTTCTGAGCTTTCTGAACAAACTTGGGCACAGTATCTGCTGGCATTCCCATCAGGATTTGAAGAAACAAGAACCAGAATGTCTTTCAAACGAATAGCCCAGAAAGATAAGGTTGAGGTACATAGTGTCATCTTCGAGCTACAAAAGGCATTATAACAAGAGAAAGAGTTGTACTAGAGACAGACTAAAAGCTGTACATAGAAAATGGAAAGAAAAAGAATAAAGAAATATTCAAAACAATAAGACCTGTGGTGCAAGATTACAACAAAAAAGACAACTGGACAGCATTATTAAAGACTGGTAAGGATGACTGCCATGAGATATCTTGTTTACAAATGTGGTTACAAGTGTAAGCCATGAACAACTCTACAGAATAGCATCAGTAATTTCAACAATGCACAACCACTAGAACTTGATATCACTTTGCAAGAGTAAATGGTTTATGATTGTGTTTCAAGACATATAAAATGACCAAGAATCCCCAACAGATCTGAGTACAGGCACAAGCCATGTAGGTCTATTGAACTTTTACTGTAATGTCTACAAACATCTAGACATGAAATGTATTGCTTTAAGCGTTTACAGTCTTGTATAAATTGCCAACTGTTGTAAGGTGGTTAAATAAGAATGTCAATACCTTTATACATCATATAAAAAACAACATAAGTTTTGCCAGCAGTTGTGGGAATATCATCAACGTAACCACTTTCAAAAGCTATGAAATGACTGGACTTTGATAGATACACCAAGAACTGTGCCTGGGTTCATGTCAGCAGATGTTGTGGAGATATAGTTACACACTTAATTCCATACATTCCAACCAATCTTTTGTTTTCACAACTCAAGTCTTACCCACCTACAAGAGGGCATAGATGCTCTTAAAGAGGTATCTTTCTAAAAGTTTGTGTTTTGAATTATCATGTTTCCGTTATTTAATTTTTTGAATATTTTATGAGTTCCTGTTTTAATGTGTGAAGAAGACAGATACTATACCTTGAACCTCTGCAAAAGTGTATGTTGCCATTTTGGAGTGGAAACATAATTTTCTTAATAATTCCTCAAAGTTCTGAGGAGCTTTCCAGCCATTTGACTCAAAGGGCCTTGCAACTACTGGAATTGACCTTGAAAATTCACAAGGGCATTGCAGCAAAACGTTTCTTCTTAAACAGAGGAGCCTGTTTGCTCAGTGACTACAAGATGAGACTTCGGTGGGCAGCCGGACACAACAAATCAGCAATGGAGATGTTGCGTGTTCAGTTGTAATTTGTATTTTTATTACACTTTCTTAAAAACAGGTGTGGAACCAAGCTTGGTTTTTCCAAGAGTGGATTCCACATGTAATCCCTTCAGGTGTTTCATTCCGTTTTTCCTCTTTGATACCTGGATATTTTTTCTCCACAAAAAGGCTGTATTTGTTTTAACTCTGATGTCAAAAAGTGCTAAGCGAGACTATGTTTGGTCAAACAACAGAAGCATCATAGTTTGGCTTGTTTTCTAGTGATGGGGGAAGAGTTGCTCTCATCAGCATCTCCTTGCTTCTTGCATATCTCCTTTGTTTTATTTTTTTTTCTTTGAATTAATATAAAAAGGACGTGATTTCTTTCTTTGATGAGGCAAAGCAGCTTCTGTATACAATTTAGAGTGAATGTATGTGTGGTTTGAAAGAGTATTAATGTACCTATAGGTACAGGATGAATGTCACTTGTTGTGAAACAGGCCCACCACTGATAACCCCTTTCCATGCCACACTTCCTCTGCATATTAGCTGCATGTTGCAGAAACATTTTTGCTTTGGATTTTTTAAATGTATACTTCAATTGAAATAACTGAAATCAATATTAGGTATACATTGTACTACGAGGGGTCTTCAAAAGGTTTCCACGCTTTTTAGAGTTAAAAAAGTGTGGAAACTTTTTGAAGAATCCTCATAACCCAAGCCTACCTCCAATGTCTTGCTACAGAGGATGCTCAAGGTGTGAAAATATGACTGTGAAGTACAACAGACACCATATATTGATCATGCTACCTAGTGCACTGCTATCCAACAGACCTGGGTGGAAATACCCTCTCTTCCTCAGCACTACAAGTCTCTGTGTGGACATTTATAGTTAGGAACGTGACAAGTACTTATTTTGCCAGCATAAGGCACTATAATGGTAGGACGTAAAGCACATTTCAACTGAGGATGCAACCATACACTGTTTCCCCTATGGTATTATATAAAATACTCTTCTGTACGTTGCCCATTCAGGATAGCTCACCCATTCAAAACGTACCTCCTTTGGGCTTTTCAGCAGTCTTGTTTCCCAGTAAAACTCTACAAAATATTTGGTATTTCCAGATATGAATGGGACCCTCATGTCTGTAGCAATTAAAAAAATGTATCTCCCAGTACTTACCAGCTAGCCAGCAAAAAAACACAACTTGCATATAAACAGTTTTAGTTGCACAACATTTGTAATATATGTGGAAGCTGCACTGCCTTGTCAATGCTCAATGCTCCTCTTCATAGTGCAGTCCTTAACCTATGTGAGTCTCCATATTTGAGCATTTGTAGCGGTGGATAAATTAAGGGCGTGTACTGTATGCCTGGAGGGAGCCCATTCTTTCTAAAAGGGACACCAGAAGCCTAGAAAAGCACAATGGCAGCTGAAGGCATCCAATGTGTTGCCATGCTATATCCAGCAAGCTAAACAAAAATGGCAGCCGTCTCAATTTAGAACTAGCTTTTACAGCAAGGTGCACATGGAAGGACTTTGCACATAGCAAGCAAAACAAAATGTATACTTACCAGCTAGCCAGGAAAAATATGGCTACACTGTATCTTGTGCAGGAATAAAGGCAGAAAAACAGGATTTAGCTGAACATATGTCACTGTCTCCTGTTTTTCCAACAATTCACAGCTGGGTAACTGAAGGATCAGTTGCCAGGTCCAAGCACTGTCACGTAATGTTCTTAACCCAATCTGAGCTCTAACTCATTAGCTTGTTTGCCTACTGGAGCCCCAGAGTTCCTGGTCGGCTGTGAGTTGGAATTTACTACAGCCTGGAAGAATTGGAAGGAAATATCCACCCTGAAAGGCATAGGCTATCCAATAGGCTTGAATGGGCAAACTAGTGGGCAAACTTGAATACACATTGTTTGCTTAAAATGTCTCTTCATGCTGAGCAACATAAAATAAAATATAGCACTGAACAGAGATGGTAGCTGTATGGCTGTGCTGCACAGGATTAAGCTGACCTCACACAGTAGTGCTTGATTAGCATGTTCCTTGTCAGGACAGGTTCACGTAGCACACCTGATTGCCTAAAAGCACCGCAACTCATTTTCCCATTTTGGTGCTGCTAAGAGGAGATTGCAACAGGCTGACATGAAGACAGAGTAGGTATTTACACTAACTGCCCTTACATAATGATTTAAATTGACCCTATCACCATCCTGATAAATTTTCTGGTGAAGTCCACACTGAAATTGACGCTTTCTGTAGTGTCAAGCTCCTGGGTCCCACTCCACAGAAAACAGTAGTGACATGGAGGTCAGCAGAAGGAACCTGTGAGAATGGCAGGGGGACTCTCCTGAGAACTGAGAAATCTTTTGGTGATGTCCACATGGAAACTGACACTTTTGGGAGTGTAAATCTCCCGACTGACACTCTCAAAAGTGTTAGTTTCCATGTGAACATCACCAACAGATTTCTTTAGTTCTGTGCTAACTTCAATGGTAGGGGCAGCTAGAAAGTTGAGTATTTATTGACTTTGATGTCTTTTTACATATGCCTGGAAGTCAGCTTTAAGTCTAGTAGGCCAGTGCTTGTATTGTACAATTAATGGTGGGATTGTATGAATTAACAAAAATATTATCATTGGTCTCAACCTTTAAGTGAACCTGCCATTGTGTTTAAAATAGTGAACTTATAAGCCTTACATAAAAACAGGCACAACCAGATGTCTTCCATCCTCTTCAGTAGCCAGAGAAGCTTCCTCACTGCTCCTGTCTGATACTGGTTTCACCCTGTTAGTACAGACTTAACTTTTCCAACTTTGAGGCAATATTACATCACTTTACTTCATCTTGGTTCACATTTTTCTAAAGTTGGCTCTGCTTATAGGAGTCTAATCGAGATGTCAGGCACATGTAGAGGAATTCAAACAAAAAATTTGTTTTTCATGATGTGCCTTGTGTAAGCTGTGTTGGTAGTTATTATGTTGTAATGGAGGAGGTAGGCACTTTTTTTTAGGAATGTAGAAACTGGACTACACAATAGTTGCTGTCCCACTCTTAATTTTAAAACATTATCCCACTTTATTTTTTCTTTATTTCCCTAGGACTTTTGATTAACACATTCGTGCATCTGTATAATAATGTTTCAGTAAGTAATCAGCATTTAGGAGCTAAATGAAGGCATGGTAACAAACCAATATCTCTTATTGCGACATATTAGAGATTGAATGATCATATAGCTGAGTTAAACCTACTAAACTGTGATTTGGAGTGGATAGCAGCTGCTCAAAGATACCATACTTTAAAACAGCTGTTCAAATGCCTAGAAACCATAGAATCTTAAATAACCTATTACTCTCTATATCCAACCTGCCTGCAGGAACTTATCATTAGTCCCTTAATATGATGGATGAACTTACTGACATAGAATTGTAGAAGGGGGATAGATAAAGCTTATCTTTCTCTGTTGAAGTAAACATTTACATTAAGAGTGTGCTGAGTTTCAGTACACCTGGGGCAATTGTCTGAAGATACCTGCTTCCTTGAATACAGTTTAATGAGTTTTAAGGGCTAACAGGTTTACTTAAAGCTGAAGCTAATTCAAAGCTGAAATCACAGCTTTGGACAGAGAAACAGGTAAGGATGAGCTCAGGTGTGTTCGTAACTCCACGTGTTGCTCTTCCACAGTGCTAATCACAGGCAGTGAGACATTTTCCGATCCGCAGCTGCACAGATTGGGAAATGTCTCACTACCTGTAATTAGCGCTGCGGCGTGTCAGCCTCCTGGCGGGTGCGGGCGTGTGGAGTTGCGAACATGCCTGAGCTAAACCTTAGTTACAGGATTACAATACAATTACATAAAGAGAACACAGTCCTTGGAATTCATTAAGACTGACATAGACAGATTTTGCAAAAGTGTCTTGCATGTGTACTAGTGGTGGTACAGTGTGAACCAAATTCAGGTACCTGTCTTGAACTTGTACTTGAATTTGGCACATGCTGTGCCAATTTTGGAGCGCATGCGAGCCACATTTGCAGAAATCTGTATGCCAAGACAAAGTTGGTCTTAATTACCACTGCTTTCGTAAGATACTGTATGAACTGTTGGTATTTCATTTCGAATTTGGTGCAGGTGTTGTGCCACAATGTAGAAGTACAGTAAATTCGAACTACCAGAATTTGGTGCATGGGTCGCTGTCGGGGCCGAATTACAGTAGGACCAACACATTAATAAGAGCAATTAACGTCAAAAAATGGTGCAGCAGCTTTATTGATTTCCCCCCAATGTTTATGGTGCTCCAGGGTTTCTTTACAAAAAAGGAAAGTGTTGTCATCTAGTATGAAGGCGGCAGCGTATATGAAGAAGGTGTTTTAGGTCCCATATATCTTAAGAGTAGCTGTACAAGGTAAGTCTTCTTTCTGAACCGGTTTCTGTTACTGTATGTTCTTTGTTTTAAATAATATCCTCCTAAGCCAGCTGTTTATTAAAGTGCATCTTAAAATACTAACACTTACTACTCCCTGATGTTCATTCAAACACAGACTCCTCTTTAGAATTTCTGGTATGTTCTCATAGAGCTCAAAGCAGAACAGTGGCCACTGGCCAGGCTATGGGCATTCAGATATTTACATATTTCTAGCAAACATGAATAAACTTTAAAACGAGTGCTCATTGACCTCTGTGTTTGCAGACCCTGTGTAGTAATTCATCCCCAGAGTTTACAGCGGACGCTTCTCAGTTTTATTTTCACTTCCTCATAGCTTAGTTCACCCCTGCCAGCCTTCTATTCAGTAATGTAAACAGGGCAGGTACACAGAAAAAGGAGTAAGAAAAAAGTGCTGAAACCCAACATGAAGTGCTTGACTGCTTTTGTTGTTAACTTTAAGGATGAATTGCCTCACAGTGACTGTAACTTTAGAGAATACATATAATACAATACATAAGAGCATCCTACTCTCTACCATGACGAATGGTAACCAAAACTGAGAAGGGGTCGAGACGAGAACACAACTTGGACCAATGGTGGGGAAGTCCCTCTACTAGCTTTACTTTTTCTCACAGTGAGCTCAATAAAAAAAAAAAAAAGCACAAGCGACATAACTTACCCCCTTGTACTGATTCTCTTCTGCAAGGGCTGTCCCAGGCTCTCATAAAAAGAGCCTGATTATGCCGCTCTGTCTACCCAACTGCTTCATTTATAAAAGCCATACTACAGTTTCCAAGAATTGAACAGGATCTATAAATGGAGGGCAAGCAGATGATAGATCCTGTTTTTGTTCTGTAGTACGTAGCTGTAGTACAGTGTCTATGAATTATGTAGCTAAGTGGGAAGGGTGGTCATCATTGGGCTCTTCTGATAAAAGCCTGTGGAAGCCCCTTAGTTCTATTAACCCTCGCCACACCGGAAGATTACGGGGTGGGTGTGGGCATGGATAGAGGAGGATTTCTTCTAACAGAAAAGGAACCAGCACAAGGAACATCCTACTCACTGAAAGTTATGTCCCTTGTGCTGATTTTTTGTTTTTAATTTTAGCCACACTTGGTGGTGGGGTGGGGGGGGGGTTGGTATTTACAAAACTGGAGCACACAGTATCTGGTGCAGCTGTGCATAGTAATCAATCAGCCAATAAAACCCAGGAGTAGATTGGTTAATATGCACAGCTGTACCACATTCTGCGTGCTCCAGTTTTAGTCCCCCCTCCTCATTTAGGCTGTAACATCTTTACATACAATGGCATAGAAATATATTACAGCCAGGAAATGCAGTTCTTTGACATGTTTTATTTTTTCCTTTGTAAAGGAAATGTGGATTTCTTATTGGCTGATCTTTTTGGCCTATAAAAATGTGAAATGCTTCATAATGAAACAAAGATTTATCGCCATCTTTCCATCTTGTTATATATAAATTAGCCCTCAATGTTTAAGGGTCTTTTACTTAATATTTCTATTGGGCTTGAATTACAAGAAGATTCAGCATGCTCATGAGATTACTGTTTGAGAAAATACTAATCACAAGAATGATGCTGCAAAGGCTACTGACTATAACAGGTAAGTGCTTTACCCGAATCTCAAGTGGTTATATTTTATTTACAAGTTACAACAAATTAAGAACACAAGAAATAGGAAGACAGGTGGGTTATGGCTACACAGTTTGGTAATTCAGTATAAAATTATAAGCCACAATTTTCTATCTTGAAAAGTTACAATTCAATAATATTTTGTGGCAGCCCAGAGAATGAATATAAATTTAAAGCTGAGCACGACCCAGGAATAAAAAGAGGCCCAATTTGCCCAAATCATAGACTAGCTTGCCATTTTTTGTACCCATGATGCTGTGAGCTAGCCCACAAAACACTTTATCTTGGCAGGCAGGAGAAGTGTCCTGAATGTCCACATGCTCTGAAATACACTTCATGAGTTAATTGAGTTGAGAGCCAGGTCCCACTACTTTTTTCCCCCAAAGTTTGACAATGAATCCGTAACTATGATGACAGCCGTACTAGCTACCCATCATAGTAATGAAGATGGTAAAAGGCCTGCGTGCTGAGTCTGACCCATCATACACAGATGTTAATGTACTGAAGAGTACCTGGGGTTTCTAGGCACCTGCAATGTCTGGAGGATATGGCATGCAGGTGTACTTTTGCATTAAACTTGTCCAACTTTTGCATGGTATCTTTTCTTTTTAGTGGACTGTCTGTCCTTGGTTCCCTCAATGGTCCTTATGCAATAAAACTGCTTTACCCTTTTTTATATCTCAACTGCCATGTAATTGAAAGTGGAACTAAACTCTCCTCCTCTTTACAGCCAAGGAAGTGGCCATCGTTGCCACTGTTTGATCTGCTTGTGCAGTAGATGATGGGAATTTAATTCTTGGAAAGTTTACAAGCAGTGGCAAACATAGACTGCAGGCAGCCTTTGATGCACAGCAATGCTTCTCTATGTGTTTGAATGTTCTTTGGTCATGGTGCCATCTGGCTACAGTTTTCCTTCAGCATAAAGTCTCAGGGTACATGAAGTAACCTGCATCTGCAAGTACACCTGTCTATTATGCCTTTGCTGCTTCATTTCACCCTTACCACCCAGTTCTCAGTTGCATTATCACCAATGGCATAATTTTCTAATATTATTAGCAGGGCTAAATTATGTTGTTTAATGTCGCTAAAAATTTAAATGGTTGTAAAGGGTATTTTTTTAATTAAAATAATAAACATGTTATACTTAACTGCTCTGTGCACAAAGCAGCCTGGAACTTCCTCTTCTGGAGTCCCCCGCTGGCTCTCTTGGCTTCTGCTCTTCTCTGTGTGCCCTAATAGGAAGCCGCTTTCTATGGTGGCATACCTGCGGGCCCACCCTCTAACTAGGCTGAGCGCGCCCACTGACACAAACAGTGCATCTCAACTCCGCCCCCTGATCTCACCTCACAGGATTTGGTTGACAATAGCAGGAGCCAATGGCTTCTATTGCTGTCTCTGAAACTGTGAGCAGAGAGAGGGAGACCAACGCCTCTACAGACAAGCACAGCGCTGAATTGTCATAGGATTCAGGTATATATAAATGATAAATGGTGAGGGATACAAACAATGCATTAAGGTAAAAAATTGTCTAGCCTTTAGGAGCACTTTATTGCCACAGGAGCAATATAGAGTATCAATGGAGAGCCATTGTCTATTGTGACTATCTGGAGATCTCACCTCCTGTGCACTCCCCCAGCAGTGTTACCAACCTTCTGCAGCATTTTTTAATGATAAAACATGGAAAAATACTAAAACAACTGATATTTAAACAGTATAAACACAATATGATGACACTGACAATACACATAACAAGGCATTTTCTTGGTTTACACTTAAAAAGTCAACATAGCACAAATGATCAGCCCCTGATTTTGACAAACTGTCAGTAAATTTACTGACATTTGGCAACCCTATCTCAAAGGCGCCTAGGTTTCTGAAGACTGGTATATGACCCCTCCACTTTTGATTCAAACTTATTTCAGTAACCTGACTCAACGCAGAATAATTTGTGTCTAAATCCCATTTTTACCATTGCTTTTATACAAATGAGATTGGTATTTAAGGCCAGCCGTACATGGTTTGAACCTCGATTTGAATCATTAAAAGGCAAGCTGGATGTACCAAGTTAGATCGATCAACTTGGGCACAATCAACCTGCCGGATTCTCTTGCGTTTATCGCTAGTGGTTGCTAGCAGGGACGGCTTCCCTCCCTTGCCCCCCGCCAGGAGAAGACAATGGCCCGGCAGGAGCGATTCCCACATCAACACTGTTTGTGTTGATGGGGGAAACAAGTAGTTGCAGGAAAGAAATTTGCTCCGTGTATGGCCGGCCTTACACTGACTGAGTGCAGGAGAAAAAGAGGTGCAGAAAGAGTTCGGACTTTACATGTGTACAGGGTGACTGCTAAGGCACACCTGCATTAGGATGCCCTTATGCACAAACCCTGTCCCTGGTGCCATGCGACCAATTTAGCAAACCAAATGTACTTTTGGAGGCAGGATGGTTTATATGCAGAGCAACTTTCAAGTTGATAAATCAGCAAACAAGAGTAAGGAGAGGTGGCTTCACATTTTCTAAACTATAGAGAGACTTATAACCCCCTCCAAGCATCCCCTGCACCCCCTTCTTGATAATGGCAGGTGCCAAGCATGCATCTTTAAGATAAAACTCTAGTTTTGCTGAAAAAGTATATATATTGCAAATGTTTTAGCCAATTTTAGATTCTTACCTACTCCCAATCTGACAAAATGTAGGCTTTATTGTTCCCTTACTCCTACTGACTAAAGCTGGCCATACACTGACAGTTTTTTTTATCTAAAAGTGAGGATGGGCAGATCCCCCTGCAAGGCTATTGTATTCTGATAGGAACTGGCCGTCAGAGCTGGTACCTGTGGTACCTGTAATGCAGGTTTCTGTTACATCAGAGGGGGGCAGGGTCACCCACACATCACTGGGAAAGCCTGGGTTTCCCCTTGTGTCAGAGGGGAACGAGGTCACGTGATGGGTGGCCCCATTCTCAGCTAAGAGACCTATCAGGCTGCTGGGATTCCTGCGGTGTCTCCGGTGGAGACAGGATGCGCTGAGCTGGACATCATCATTGAACCCTGGATCTGGAGAGGAGAGATCATCCATTGCTGGACCTCGGAGAGATGATCACCCATCGCAGGATATCGAGAGTGGATTACCACCGCTGGAATCTTTTTTACATTTTTTTATTTTTAATAAAGGACTTATCCCAAAGGTGTCTGTGTTTTTTTTTTAATTTTTACACCTTCTTTGTGAAATGGTAGGGGTACAATGTACCCGTTACCATTTCAAATGGGGGGGGCCGGGATCTGGGGGTCCTTCCCGATTCCGATAAGCCCTACCGCCCGCAGACCCCCACAACCACTGGGCAAGGGTTGTGGGGACGAGGCCCTTGCCCCCATCAACATGGGGACAAGGTGCTTTGGGGGGCTACCCCCAAAGCACCCTCCCAATGTTGAGGGCATGTGGCCTGGTACAGTTCAGGAGGGGGGCACTCTCTCGTCACCCCTTCTTTTCCTACAGCCTGCCAGGTTGTGTGCTCGGATAAAGGGTCTGGTATGGATTTTTGGGGGGAACCCATGTCAATTTTTTTTATTTGACGCAGGGTTCCCCTTAATATCCATACCAGACCTGAAGGCCCTGGTAATTGAATTTAGGGGGACCCCCATGCATTTTTTTTTTTTATCAATGGCTTTCAATGACTGTTCTCTGTATTACTGGGATCCAACAATTCATTATAGCCACGAGTGCATTTACAGGTATACTATACACACCCCCTAGGTAGGAAATTTAAAGGAATATTTCACTTCTATTGTTTCACTTTAAACATTATTAAAATCACTGCTCTTGAAAAAAAATGTTTGCATTGATAGATGTCCCCTGGGGCAGGACCCAGGTCCCCAAACAATTTTTATGACAATAACTTGCATATAAGCCTTTAAAATTAGCACTTTAGATTTTTCATGTTCGAGTCCCATAGACTTTAACGGTGTTCGGATATTTTAACAAATTTATTGGCTGTTTGCATGTTCTGATGCAAACCGAACTGGGGGGGGGGGTGTTAGACTCATCCCTAGTGATCGGTAGGCAGCAATCCTGTTGAATGCTACCCATCCAAGGAGTTACAACAAGTGGTGGAAAAGGTAGCACATCGCCTCTTTACCACCTGTCAGTCATATCTAAAAAGCTACCCAAACGCAGATGGCTGCATCAGTTTTAAACTCTCATCTAAACCTAGAATGACACTCTATTTGCTAAATCACTGCGTATCGTAAACATTGTAATTTTTTAAGCTTGAATTTAAATTTTCCTAAACCACTTGCATACTCAAATGATTTTCACACCATTTTAGGCACACTTGGGCTTTCACTATTAATTTGTTTTTAAAAACACCCTGAAAATATTTTTTCAATTAAACAGGATTTTACAAAAATGCAATAAAATTTGACAATTTCCATTATTGTGCTTTCAAGCCTAAGTCTAGTCAAAAAAAGTTTTAAAAAAAAAATAAGCACAAGGGACATTGCTTACAACCAATGTGATGTGTTACTTGAGCTGATGGCTGCAGAATTAGTTGAAATTTCCACCCTTTAATACCTTCCCTACCTCTACTGCTATAATATTCCAGTGATACAGGGGCATCTATGGACATCCTCCCAGAACCCTGCCTCCCGCATGTCCTCTGGGGCGGACACAGCTGATTACAGATCACGGTAAGGGGCCAATCACAGTGGTCCTCTACCATGTGATCAGCTGATCACATGCAAACAGACTTGCCAGTTATCCCACCATGTGTCTGTGTAAGGAAAGGAGATTGATTAACTGGCAAGACTGTCAGTGCATTGTTCACACTAATAATAGGGTACTGATCATCAGTGCCCATCAAGGCAGCCTATCAGTGCTGCCTATCAGCGTCACCTATCAGTGCTCATCAATGCTGCCTATCAGCACTGCCTCTCAATGCTGCCTATCAGCACTGCCTCTCAATGCCACTTTTCAATGCTTATCAATGCCACTTGTTAGTTCCCATCAGTGCCTCCTATCAGTGCTCATTAATGCAGCCTATCAGTGTTGCCTATCAGTGCCTCCTCAGCAGGACTCTGAGCTGAAAGCATCTCTCTTATAGAGCGCAGAGCCTGCAATGACAGTTCCCCCTCCCTCACACAGATGGGAGAGGAGAGAGCCGATCTGCTTCTTCTCCTCCTGCCCCTCTCCTCCTGTGTGCACCACGGGAAGTCCAGCAGCTGAATAATCAAATCCAGCTGCTTAGCTTCACACTTCCTGTGTGTGGGATGAGGGAGAGGCACTCTCGGCTCAGAGCCCCCCCGGCCAGCAATCCCGCTGGGCCCCTTGACAGTGATGGAATGTCAGGACCCAGTAGCAAGTGTGACCTTTGTGGCCCTTGTAATTCCACCACTGGAGGAGGCAGACCTTTCATTATTTGCCCATTCTCAATTTGTAGATCACATTTCTTTCATGCAAGCTGTAGTGCAGCTCCTATGAATAGACTAGATGGGTGGAAAGTGTAGGCATAGACTGGTGCTGTATCTATGTGGCATCAGAGAATTACAATGATGGTTGGCCGGGGGTTGTCAGAGGATGGAGGACTTCATTTCATTTCTGAGTTTTTGTGCCCCCTGGTAATATTCTCCGTGAGCTCCCAAACTTCTATTTTTCCTCCTCACTTCCTTTTGTTTAAAACGAGCAGTGCATGCTAGTTGCGTCACGTACACTGTTGTATGCACACTACACATCATATAGTCCACAGTCCCTAGTTCATCTCAGGAGCAAACAAGAGAGTGTTACTATGCTCCTACATACAGTGGGATAATGAAGAATGAATGTAGACACCCTCCAAGAGGAAGTTGGATCACACAGAAGAAAAAGGGGAGTAGTGCATGTTGGTTATGGTCATGTGCACTGCTCCATGCACACTTCATAAACCATAGTCCACAGTCCTTAGTTCATCTTAAGAGTGAGCAAGATGGTGGCTACAGTCCTACATGCAGAGGGACCATGGAGAACTAATGTAGCCACCCTCTAACAGGAAGGTGGACCACAAAAAAAGAATATGGAGATTTGCAGGCAATAGGAGGCATTTTTTTAAATTAAGAAACATGCTTGAATAGGATTGTTTTTTTAAACCAGACTTTAGTGCCACTTTAAGTTTAATAGCTGTAATGTATGCTTTTTTTTTAAATCAGAAAGATATTTTATTGAACTTGTCAGGTTACAACATCATCCAATGTGCATGTACGTAGTAAAGATCCTCAATCATCAACTTATACATTATTGCCTCAGTGCCCCACATCACAACATCTCCAACATATCTGATCCCTCCCTCCGATCCTTCACCAACATGGCCCATACCTCTCCCGATTTATCCAGAGCACGTCCTATACGTATTTTACCTTCTAGAAACAAAACAGCAGTCAAGACATCACCAGCTCATTGGGGCACAGCCCAGGCTTATCCAAGTATACAACACATGGGGTCCTTGGGTACCTTCGATTGGAACACCATATTTATCTGTCACCTCGGTCCAGTGCTGGTGGAGCTTTGGACAGCGCCACAGGAGGTGGATGAGGTCCCCTTCTTGATGCCAGTAGCTGCAGCACACAGGGTCTGCCACCCTGCCCATCCTTTGCAGTTTCTCAGGGGTGTAGTGTACCCTCAATATTATGTACAGTTGGGAGACTTTTTTGGCTACATTCAGAAAGCAAGTGGTTATTGTCTGCAATGCTTCCTCCCATTGATCCCCCGTAATTTGGCCTAGGTCCTTCTCCCATGCTTTCACTGCCCTGCAGGGATATGCCTTTAGATGCCTGGCGAGTAACATTTGATAACATTGGGATATAATTCCTTTAGTTGAGTTGCTCGATTGCAGCACATGGAACACCGGGGTGGGTGAAAGCACCCATTCCCCTGCATCTCCCTGAGTCGCAATCGCATGCCGTAGCTGGTAGTAGGAATACCACATGCTGGCCGACACGTTTAGCCTGGTCTGCATTTCCAAAAAAGAAATCCATCTACCATTTTCAAATATGTGGGATAGCATAACCACATCATGTGCCTTCCACTTGGGCCCCTGCTGTAGCTTGGCCAGCTCCACACATGAATGATTGCCCCAAATGGGACTGTAGTCCGTGAAGCCCCTTACCTCCTGGAGTTGCCTGCTCTTATTCCATATCTTTTGAATTAGCGATAATGTTGGGGTCAGTTTATTGGACTTCGCAAATGCTTGTGCCTCCAGTCCCATTGGGATAGTTTCCGCTCAAGATGCAAACAGCAACAATTTTGCCATTGAACTCTCTGGGGCTGGTGACATAGATCCTACCAGATGTTGCAGTTGAGCTGCTATATAGTACAACCAAGGGTTGGGCATCGCCAACCCTCCGCCATCTTTAGGCTGCTGCAGTTGTTCAAGTTTGATCCTGGGGGGTTCAATGTTCCACAGCCATCACCGAAAAAGGGTGTTCACTACTCTGAAAATTTTAAGATGAATTACTACTGCCAAATTGTGTAGGAAGTATAGTAGCTGGGGCATTAGAATAATTTTAATTAAGTTGGCCTTACCCGCTAGCGACATTTTTAGGTTATTGCATGTATTTATCTTATCCCGAAATCTCGATAGTAAAGGGTTTATGTTTAGGGAACAGTAATCCCCAAGTTTTGGCAAAACGTGTACCCCCAGGTATTTAAAACTAGTGACCAAAGGAATGGGACAAGAGTCGGGAAGGACCACCTCCCTCTCCTCATCTAGCATCAACAGGGCAGATTTAGACCAGTTTATGGTTAGACCAGAGTAGTAACCAAATTGTGTAATTATAGACATTACCCATGGTAGTGAGTGGCCAGGGTCCCCAATGAAGAGCAGCATGTCATCTGCGTAAAGCATAATTTTTTCCTGTATGACTCTGTATTGGAACCCGTGGATCTGGGGACTATCCCTGACCATGGCCACCAACGGCTCTATCGCAATCGCAAAGAGCAGGGGAGATAGTGGGCATTCCTGTCTTGTTCCCCTGCCCAGACCGAAAGCTGGTGACATTCTGCCTGCCATTCTAATTGTCACCTACGGAGAGGCGTAGAGCAACTTGACCCATGCAACAAACCGTTCTCCGAAGCCAAATTTACCTAGAACTGCCCACAGGTATCTCCAACTGACACTGTCAAATGCCTTATTGGCATCTAGGTATAGGAGGGCTCTGCGTCCCCTGTTGTCTGCTTGCATTTGCATGTTGATGAATAGTCTCCTTAGGTTATTGGCCGTGTATTTTTGCGGCATAAAGCCTGCCTGATCCTGGTGAACAATAGATGCCACTCTCCTGTTGACCCAAAGCACCAGGACCTTAGCTAGGATTTTTATATCGCTCTGCTGCAAGGAGATAGGTCTATAGGAAGGAGCTGGATCCTTCCCCCGGTTTTAGTAACAGGATCACGTTTGCTCTGGCCATAGAATCTAGAAGTTTACCTTCATCAAGACATGCATTAAATACCTTCAACGATTCTGGCAATATTTGTTCATCAAATTAGGTATACACCTCCATGGGGAGGCCATCCTCTTAAGGTGCTTTACAGGTAGGAAAAGACCAGGCTTCCAGGTGCAACTCCTCAATGGTAATAGGGGCTTCCAATTGTTCTGTGGCCTCTGCAGACAGCGAGGGTAAATTTATGTCAGATATATATGTGGCCAAGTCCTCGTCTGTGTAAGCCTCCCTTGACCTATAGAGGTCTGCGTAAAAAGAAGCTAACTGTACAATGGTTTCTGGGGTATTAACCACCTTGCCAGTTGAGTTACGAATGGCACCAATGGCTGGTGACTGTTTTGGCTAGAAGGCTGCCCATCTTTTCCCCCTTCTTGTAAAATGCCAATTTTGTAAAGAACCTCTTGCGCTCTGCGGTGGAGGATCTCAGGCGATCCAATGAATCCTGAGCCAACATCAATGCCTCCCTTGCAGAGTCAGTAGAAGTGGTCACATATGTCAGTTTCATCTGTCTCACCAGACTTCCCGCCCTTTCCAATAGCTCTGAGGAATTTAGTTTCACAATTTGTGTTTCCTGTAAAAAAAAAGGCTTTAAAGGTTTCCCATTTTGTCAGGCTGTCCGTATACTGTCTATGTGACTGGAAAAATTCCTTTATCTGTATGGTCATTCTGTCCTGGGAGGTAAACAGTTTGAGACAAAATGCATTCAGCTTCCATGGGGCTCTGGGTAGGGAGCTTGGCAGTTGGGTGGTTAACCATATAGCCACTGGAGAGTGATCTGACACTCCCCAGGGGAAGTACTCCACCTTGTTAGTGTAATTGACCAGGTCAGGGGTCCCCACACACAGGTCAATGCGAGACAGTGAGCCATGGGTCTTGGAAAAACATTAAAACTGTTTACCGTCTGGGTTGCGTATACGCCATAAGTCTGTCCAACCCACCTCCGTCATCAGTCGGCTAAGAGAAGTTCTCCGGCCACCCCCGGTGGGGGGGGGGGGGCACGGGGGGTGTCTGTCCAGTCTGGGATCTAAATAACAGTTGAAGTCACCCATGATCAAGATCGGGGTGTCCGGCTTGTTAGATAAGTAGGATAACAGTAACTGCAGCACTTCCCGAGAGAACGGGTCGGTACATATACAAATGCTAGAATCGTGGTATACAGTTTACAATGCAAAAACACAAATCTACCAGATACAGTATGTCAACAAGGGAGTCCAGATCCTGGTATACCAGGGCTTTATGTATCAATACACTCACTCCACGAGAAAAGGCGGAGTAAGTGAAGTGATAGGCCTTTCCAACCCAAGCATACTGTAAAAACCCCACCTGTGTCCCCCTGCAAATAAGTATGGCTGGATGAAATTTCCGGATCCCCGCAGAGATCCTAGTCCTCTTCAGCGGTCACTATTGTAGTAGAGGACATGATAAGTATAAGTAGATCCGATCAGCAGGATAAATTCATAGTCCATAGTCAACGAGAGTGTTCCCACCAGACGGCAGGGGCGCGCCCGTGAGCAGACCGGAGGAATATTCCGGCGGTACGACATACATGAGGTAGCAATGAAGTAGCCTGCACATTGAAGAGTCATCAAATAGTTGAGGTAGAACATCTTGCGCAACTGCGCAGCAGAAACAACAGAAAAGTAGGTGTATGGGTGGCTATCAGCCATAGGCCCGCTTTCAACTAGCTGGGCATAGCAGGAGCTTTCTGCCAAGTGTGCAGTTTCAACTTTGTATGCTCTCATTGTGCCAACAGGGAACAGAAACTTGAGCCACATCAACCATGGCAACAAATTAACAAGTGGTGTTGTGCTCCGTCTGCTTCCACCTGTACCCATGCACTGGACTTCAGGAAGGAGTGCGTGTGGAGTTATACTCGCTGCTATTCATAAACTGGTATGTGCCCTCTTTTAGCCACATCAAGATTGCAAACATAAAGCCTCATTGCCCGACCTGAAAAATAAATGCAATATCAACCTTCTCTGTTTTCTTGACCCTGACGGATTGCTTGTTCATTCTGATCCAGCCACCCTGAGGCATCCTGAGCGTTTTCAAAAAAGTGGTTCTGGTCTCTAGCTGTTATTCTCAATTTATCTGGGAACAGCATGGCATATTTCAGCTGTAACCTCTGTAGGCGCTTTTTAACATCCGCAAATTTGGACCTTTTGCGTTGCACTTCTGCCGAAAAGTCCAGGTAGAAGGATATTTTGGAACCGTTGTACTGAACCGCACCCTTCTCCCTAGCCAGATGCAGCACCACGTCCCGGTCTTTATAGTTCAGGGGTCTGGCCAGCATGGATCTTTGAGGGGTTACCTGGTGCGAGAGGGTGTGGGGGCACCCTGTGCGCCCTTTCTACTGCATATAGAGGGGAAAAAGCCTCCTTCCCAAATATTTCCTGCATCCAGCCTTCAACAAATTCTGTGGGGACTCTGCCTTCCACCTTTTCGGGGAGTCCCACTATGCGTACATTATTGTGTCTTAGGCGGTTCTCAATGTCATCTGTAATGTCATAAGCCTGCCGTGCATGCTGGGCATTTATTCTCACCTCTCGGGACAAGTGTGGCAACTGATCCTCCATGTCACTCACTTTTCCCTCTACTGCAGTAGTTCTCTCTCTAATTTTTTGAATGTCCTGGTGGAGAAGGGACACTGTCTCCTTTAGCCCCCCAAACTTCTGCTTTAAATCATCCACCGATGCAGTGCATCTGTGTACAGCATGTAGTATTTCACTTAACGTGGGTTGGGACCTATCCTCCATTTGCATATCAAACAAATCAGGCATTGGGTCAGGGATTGACTCCATAGACTCATGGTCATCCATCCTGGCTGCACCATCCCTGTCTGCCTGTTCAGTGTAATGTGCAGAGTGCTGTGCTTTGCCTTGTGAAGTTTCTGTAGGGGCTGTTGGCTTCTGGGTGTAATATAACATGTCCCCGGGCTGTTCATTAGACTTAGGGGGTTTGTTAGACTTACCCCCCTGCTCCGTTTTCTTGTCTGGGCCTCGTGGAGTCTTTTGATGCTGTGACTGCCGGGGCACCATCTTCGAAATCCTGTGAGGCTGCAACCGTGGCTTCTCCACGGTTTCCGTGGATCATCATGCCGCTTTTTTCGGACGCTTTTTGTTCCTGGGGTGTCAGTACGTCTGTAGGCTCTGGTACCGGTCAGTTTCGGGCGTCTGTAATGGTGAGAGAAGGATCGATGTGTGGATCACGAGTGGCAGCTCCGTGGAACAAGTCTGTTCATCCCTCGTCAGGCCACGCCCCCGTAATGTATGCTTGATTGGTAAAAAAATATAAATAAATTCTACACTGTTCATTGCCTGTCACAGATTCCTCCTTTTGCCCTTAAAGCTGAAGCTGCTGTGAGCAAAGAGAAGCTCCCAAAATGTAACAAGGCAGCAGGAAAGTTTGTTGCTCGATATAAACTTTTTGATCCCCATTATTCATTAGTCATGTTAATCATATGATTTGTCATCACTCGTAGATCGATTATTCAGGGCCTCGGTTGAACTGTGCAGTGGCTGCTGGAAATCAGAGTACTCTCCGAAGGCAGCTGAAACTAACAAGACTTTAAGCACTTTCCATCCAGCGCATGTACACATACATCCTGGACGAGAAGTAGTTATACCAGGATGGATCCTACATATCAAAATTTTCAGCCAGAAATCAGCTTTACTGTGAAAGTGACCTAAATGGCTCTACAGCCACTCTGTCACTTTTACAGGGTTTAGAAGGGGGCCCTCCCTCCTGCTGCCACTCACCACCTTTCAAGGGCTCTTCTGAAGGGCTCTTCTGTCCCAACCACAAGCGGTTGGATTGGCTGAGCACAGACAAGAAGAAGGAACATTCATTCCTCTCCCCCCTCTGTGACAAATGACGCCAGAATCTTTTAGGGTTGAGGATTTTGTCACCTCCAGTTTTGGTTCTTGGTTTACATACCTCCTAACTTTCTGAAATGAAAATGAGGGACACCTGCTTCTAAATGTATGTAGGCATAGGACACTCCCCCCCCCCCCCCCCCCCCCGCATAAAGTGTTTTTTTTACCTCTTATATTTCTTTATATTGGCTTTTGGAATTTACAAATGCAGCCATTTAGATATTGGATGAAGGGTTTAGCACTGGGAAACATTTTTTTGATAGATAAGTAGTGCATTATATATACAACTATATGAATCAGACCAAAATGAGGGACAAATGAGGGTGAAAGAGAGACAGAGGGACTTTTTTCCAAATCAGGGACAGTCCCCCAAAATCAGGACAGTTGGGAGGTATGGTTTATCTGGACATTACTGGTTTGGAGGCAGCCAATTAAACTAATCTGTTCAGCTTCCTTGGAGGGCAGAGGAGGGATTAGGAGTCTTATAGACCCTTGATCTCTCAATAAAGAGTACCTGTCACAGCTCCAGTTATCACAAGTGGTGTTGTTTATCCCTTGTGATAGCAATAAAATTTTATTAAAAAAAATAGAATAAAGTGTAAAAAAATGTAATAAAATCAATAATAACATTTAAAAAAAATTCAAAGCTTCCCCGTCCCCCCCATGCTCACACACAAATGCAAATGCGCATGTAGGTCCGCGCGAGTGTGTAAAAAGTGATTGCACCACACATGTGAGGTATCACCGCAAACGTCGGAGTGAGAGCAATAACTTTAGTACTACAGCTCATGTTTAACTCTAACTGGTAACCTGTAAAGGCTTTCTAAAGCATCGCCTATGGACAAAATACTGTAGTTTGTTACCATTTTGCAGGTGTGCAAAATCTAGAATCTTAATACTTTTGGCATCTATTTACTCAGCACAACATCATCTTTTAGGCTGGGTTCACACTGGTACAACATATGCTCCGACTTTAGAAGCACGTCGCATGACGTGTATAAATCAATGATTCCCTATGAGAGCCATTTTAACTGGTCCGACACAAGTCTGTCCGACTTTGAAAAAAGTTCCTGCACTACTTTGGTCTGACTTTGGTCCTACTTCAGCCCATTGAATATCATTGAAGTCGCAGGGCAAAGTTGGATCCACAGTCATACGACTGTCATGCCATACTAGTGTGAACATGGCCTTATACAGGCAGTCCCCATGTAGGTTAGTTCTTAAGTTGAATTTGTATGTAAGTCGGAAACAGGTAAATTTTTTAAGTGTAAATCCAGCCAAAAGAATAATTTAATTTAAAGTTTTTTGGTAGATTTTCTCTCACTTCCTGTTGTCTTCCTCCGTTTGTAAGTAGGAATCATTTGTAAGCCAGATGTTTGTTACCCAGGGACCGCCTGTATTTAAAAGAAATGGGTATTATATTATGTTTCTGTGCCCTAAGATGCATTTCAGTGTATTTTTGTTACAGAGAATTTGCGTTTGATAAATGGTTGCAAAAATAGCACAACATAAAATATTGCAACAACCACCATTTTATTCTCCAGGGCATCTGCTTTCATAAACAATAAAATGTTTCAAGGTTCTAGCAGAAAAATGCTGACTTTACATGATTGTGAGCAATGTCAAAATTGGTCTGAACAGCGGGTGTTTTTTTAATACCCTTCTGGCAGGAGCAACTTACCGGGATTGCCTTAATGTACAGTTAAAGCTATGAATGAGCTTGAAATAATAGAATAGTAACAGCTCCCACAATATTATTCTACTGTAAGTGGATCACTTTAAATGTAAAATGTTGCTAAATATTGCATCACACGCAATACTGTCACATTATCATACATAGATCATAATTATTAGAGCACACTAAGCATATCTGTGTAAAAGTCGCCCCCATTGTCTGTTTTAGCCCAAAATGGTGCACTAGAAAAAAAAACTGTCTTTTTTTTTCTTTTCTCCAGCAGCGAAGGAAGGGACCTTTTACATCATTCGGCTACTTGCACCTAATAATCGTTTTGGTTTAAAATCTTGAAGGATTGAGGATTAAAGTATACACTGCAGTGATATTTGAGGCATCTGTCGCTAGGCAACTCTCACAGACCACAGAATAGGAGGGGGCTACACTGCCGGCAGTGAAATGTCAAGGTCTAATAATACGGAGAGAATTTCAGTTTTTTTTGTAAAAGACAGCTAATTAACCTCACATTGGCACCAAGAAGCTTATCTATGTAAAATACCTCTGCCATTCCCTATGTGCTTTAAGGTTGGGGCTCTTCCAATGGCTGTCATTGCAGTCAACGAGGATGTACCCGGTGATGTCAACGTAATGCAGGTTATCGGTGGTGACTAAAATAAACAGACATTTGCTTTCCTTTAAGCAGTGTAAAGTATATTGCTGAATCTTTGTAACAAGTAATCACTCCTACAGTATGCATGCATATTACAAGCCTTAAAGTGTATTTCCCTAGATTTCCCTAGATGTGCGCACTATCCATCCAAGCAAACAATAAAAGATCTCAAGGCTTGGGTGGTACACTCTATGTTACCCACTTGCTGATCACCCTATAGCAGTTTTACTGCTACAAATCTGCAGTTGTGTACAGGATCACGTATATATACGTGATCCGGCACTTCCACCTGCAGGGGGCGCACACACGTCGCTTCTGGTGAGGTTATTTACAGTAGAAGTTGACCTGTGGGTGCCAGGCATTTGATGTCTGCTAGCACCTGCCGATCGTCAGGCAGAGACTCAGAATGGAGCTCTGCCTATGCAAACAAGGCAGAGGTTCATTCTCACAGGGGGGAAGGGATGGATTCTGTGTTCCTGCAAAAGCAGGGACTAGAATCCATGTCTTCCCCTAGTAAAAGCAGCACACATAGGAAACACAAAAAATGGCTAGGCACATAGTTAACCCTTTGATCATCCTAGATGCTTAATCCCTTCCCAGGCAGTGTCATTAATACAGGGACAGTGCAAATTTTTAGCACTGATCACTGTATTAATTTCACTGGTTCCTGCAAAGTGTCGCTAAGGCCCCTTTCACACTGGGGCGGTGCGGCCGTCGGCGGTAAAGCGCCGCTATTTTTAGCGGCTCTTTACCGTAGTTTTAGCTGCGGTCTGTGGGCGCTAGCAGGGTGGTTTTAACCCCCGCGCTGTCCCATTGATTTCAATGGGTAGGAGCGGTGAATACACCGCTCCTTCACCGCTCCAAAGATGCGGCTAGCAGGACTTTTTTTACCGTCCTGCCAGCGCACCGCTCCAGTGTGAAAGTCCTCCGGCTTTCACACTGGAGTGAAAGGGGCCGTTTTTTTCAGGCGCTATTTTTAGTGCTGTAACGCCTGAAAACTGCCCCAGTGTGAAAGGGGCCTTAGTGTCCAAATGCCTGACGCAATATCGCAGTACCACTATAAGTCATTGATCATCGCCATTACTAGTATAAAAAGAAATAAATGAAAATTCCAATAAATATCCCATAGTTTGTAGATGCTATAACGTTTGCATAAACCAATCTATATACACTTACTGGGATTTTTTTTACCAAAAATATGTAGCAGAATACATATTGGCCTAAATTATTATTATTATTAATTTGGATATGTTTTATAGCAGAAAGTAAAATATAGTTTTTTGTTTTTTTTTAATTGTCGGTCTTTTTTTTTGTTTGTTTATAGCGCAAAAATCAAAAAACGCAGACGTGATCAAATGCCACCAAAAGAAAGCTCTATTTGTGGGAAAAAATTACAAAAATGTTATTTGGGTGCAGCATTGCAAGACTGCGCAATTGTCAGTTAAAGTAATGCAGTGCTGTATTGCAAAAAAAACAGCCCAGTCACGAAGGGGGTTAAATCTTTCAGAGTCAGGTGGTTAATGCACTTTAAGCAGTATTAAATCCAAAACCAAAAATGTAATATATTGCAGCTTAGCAATTTTTAGATGTGGATGCTGCATTTGTTTTTCATTCCTTACACTTTTTTATCTGCGTTTTCACCTGGTGATCTGGCCAGTAACACACCTCCTGAATTAAAGTGCCCCCATTCTGGATGAAGGAGCACATGGGACCAAAGCAGGCAGCAGCATTGTCATCATGGTAGAGGGGGAAGGGTAGTGCTAAATGTACTAGCAGATTTAAATACACAAACACACTGAAGCCAAACTCTAATTAACACTTTATAATAAGTTACAGCTAAGATTGGGACAAGGGGGCTGAGTGGGTAAGCCTCCAGGGTGCTGTGTTGAGGGGGGGGCATGCTGGTGATGCACCCACTCCTCACTGACAGGAGTGACTTCAGCATCACTCATCTCAGAAGTAGCAGCTATCAGAAAGAGCAGTGTCTTTCATAGCTCCCAACTGTCCCTGATTTCGAGGGACTGTCCCTGATTTGGAGCAATGTCCCTCTGTCCCTCATTCCTCCCCATTTGTTCCTCATTTTGGTCTGATCTATATAGTTGTATACCCCCGAAGGAGCTGCTGGTATTGATTGGGCCTGCACTCTACCTAGAAACCCCACTGACTTGACTCAATCCCCTTGGCACAGCTGTGGTGCAATGTAATACAGTACAATGTAAAACCATGCAAAGTACCTGTATTGTACCCTCTGGATCCGCTGCCTCCACCTGGTATGCCACACAACTGGATACTTAACCAGAAATATTGTTTACTGTAAAATATTTCAATAGGTGGTTACAGTAATTGTGCTGTCATCCCAACATAGGACGACAGCACAATATATTTCAATATAACAAAATATAACATATTATAACAGATGTATATACATGTATTTATATGAACCTGGGAGCTCCCCTTGTTTTAAAGGCTATACGTGAGGCCTCACTTAAAGCACTTCAGTCCAGGGGTTTTCTTTTCTTCGCTAGCTCAAATCACTTCTCTGTATTTGTAATCCAATGTAATGTGAAAGATTAAGCTGAAATGCTCCTGGTGTAATTCCAGTAACTTATTTACATGCACTGAGGCGCCAAAGTAAATAGGCCCCAAGCCTGCTCAGTGTCAGTGGTTCTGCTACGCCTCGGTAGAACTGCAGATTCCAGCGAGGCCGGTATGCGAGTCTAACTGCGTGCAAAGATTAACAAACGGTGGGTCGTAACCCGCTCACCAACTGGATCAGAGTTCCGTGTGATCACTTTCGTCTGGTGACTGTCACTTGTCTTTCCATAAGCTGGGCCAGATGCTCTGTCTCGCTCCGCCAAATCGATCCGGTTCTCTGATTCTCCGCTGAATGTCTTTGGACCTTCTCAATCCGGCTACTGTCTCTCAGGATCCTTCAGGTTACCCCCTAAGAACAAACAGGCTGGCGCCCTGCGATGGCTGTCGGCCGCTGCCTCTCGGGACACCCCTCCACAGATCCGCACAAGCAGGTAACGTGGTCCCAAGAGACCTAAAATGGCCGCTGCTGTCCCTTATATTCCCTACCCAGCATGCACTGCGTAAGAGAGTGTTCATGGGTAGGTCACACATGGACTCCTGGGTAACAAGGTCAACCTTCAGAATCCAAACAGTCCCTTCCTGTACAAGTCTTTAGGTTGTTCTGAGGTAAATCATAAACAGGTGCATTACCCATATTTGGTCACTAGATGGCTCTAGTGTGAAACCATAGTAATGTCCATATACTTCACATTAAACATGCATAGCCACATCAGTAAACAAGAATGTCAGCGCTACATATATATAATGCACTTTTTATCTTTCAAAAAGTGTTTTCCAGGACTAAACCTTTTATCTGATTTCTAAATTGCTGCATTTGTAAATTACAAAAGCCAATATAAAGGAATAGTGGTGGTAAAAAAAAGTCCTTGTGGGTTTAACCAATCTTGTTTTTTTGTACAATTCTCCTTTAAGGGGGCGTGGCAAGGGGTGTGTCCTATGCCTGCATACTTTTGCTGATAGGTGTCCCTCATTCCCATCTATAAATGTTGGAAGGAATCGTCTTTGGATGCAGCCAGAAGGGAAGCTGAGTTTTACCTCCCCTTGACCACCCACCTGAACAAGATGATAAAGCTGCTCAGGGCTGTACACATGCCATGGCCTAATGCTCTGCTTCGGCCTACATTATGGCTTCATTCACACCTGACCGCAGGCGGAATTGCGGCGTTTCCACCCACAATTTCAAATTGCTGCAAAATGCATTTGAGATGCCATTGCTTCTAATGGAACCCCAATCGCGCCACGATTTTGCCACGATTGTCCCACGACAAATCGTGCTGCAATCGCAATCTCCTCGAAGAAGTGACTTCTTTTTTAGACAGCACGTATCGCAAATTGTGAATGCAGTGCTATTTACCAAGTGATTGGTGTGCCATTTAGAAGTAATGGCATCGCAAACACGTCCCATGTTTTGCAATAATTTAAAATTGAAAGCACTAGTTCATTTTAGATGTATAAAGGTAGCCATACACTATACAATCTAATTGTACAATCTCTGTACAATTTTCTTTAGATTTACCAAAACTAGGGAATATGTGGACCCACCTATCTATCCATTCACTCTGTATCCAATCAGGCAGGCCTTTGCACTACATCAAGGGCATCCAATCTGTGGCCCCGAGAGTTTAGCATGTGACCCAGGTCTGTCTAGAGGGATGTTGGGCAGCTCCCAGTGACAAGCCAGGCAAATTCACGCATGGAGGGATGCCGTGCAATTCTAGTTGATGGGTGGAGGGGGAGTGCCAATGAGGTCAGCTGGTAAACTGCTTCCTGTGTCTTACTGGTTCTTATGTCTCAAATCTATATCAGACAGATGCTGAAGCTTTCTAAGGAATGCAAAGAGAGCTGAGGTTAGGCCTAGTTCTGAAAATCATAGAAAGTATTTTATTTTTCTGCAACTGAGATACATTAATGTTACATAGGGGAGCTGGATTTTAGAAAAAAAGATGTAATTAAGCCCCATATACGCTATCAGTTTTTTCCTTCAGATTTACCAAAACCATATAATATGAGGTCAAACCTTAGGAGTTTCAATTTGTATGCAATCAGGCAGGCCCTTGCACTACATGGTTTTGGTGAATCTGAAGGAAAAAATCAGCAGAAAATCTGATAGTGTGTATGGGGCTTCAGCCTTTAAACTCTTCAGTTTGTTGCAGTGTATCGCAACTATTGGTACTATTTCAGCGCACACCACAAACATTACATACATTTTGCTTGCCCATCCCCTCCACCTGGGAGGGATGCAATTTTCCATCTTTCCCCTGGGCGCTGAATGACCTTGGTCTGGCACTGGTTACAGTCGTGTAAAGGTTTTACATGAATAAATAAAAGTTGATCATTGCAAGCACCCTGTCAGTGGTGAATGGTTTGTCTCATCTCTGTAAACTGATACATCTGGAAGAGAGCTTGTTCTTTTGTAAAACGAACATACTGCAGGATCACCAGAGGAAAATCAAAGGTAAAAAAAACTTTAAAAGAAAACGAATGCACCCATCACATTTAAGAATTGGTGTGCTGCAATGTAATAAACATTTTCTTTAGAGTTTAACCACTTGCCGACTGCACAATAGCCAAATGACGGCTATAGCGAGGACAGGTAGTTCTGGGTGGCCGTCGTATTACCGCCTCCTGTGATCGTGCCCGCTGCGCCCCAGGGGACACTGCTGCTGATCACAGATTGCGGTAAAGAGCCAATCAGTGGCTCTTTACCACGTGATCAGCTGTGTCCAATCACAGCTGATCATGGATGTAAATAGAAGCCCACTTTCAGCACTCCTTTCCTGATGCTGTCCGCATCAGGAGAAGAGAGCCGATAACTGGCTTCTTTAAAAGGGACATGTACATTGATAATCAGTGCCTTGATTATTAGTGCAGTCCAAATAGTGCCCACCAGTGCTGCCAATATGTGCCCACCAGTGCTGCCAATAAGTGCCCATCAGTGCCACACCTCAGTGCCCATCAGTGCTGCCTATCAGTGCAGCCTCATCAGTGCCCTCCAGTGCCTCCTCATCAGTGCCGCCTATCAGTGCCCATCAAGATTCAGCACTGGGAACATGTTACATGTTCCACCCTAAAAACAGGTGTAACATGTAACATGTTGCCAAAGGTAAACTTCTCCTTTAAAGGACATTTTTCACACTGACTGCCATTGTACAATGACCAATCACTGGCCACTAGTATAAGAGGGAACTTCAGTATCAATGTAAAGGAGGGGGTCACTTTTCCTTCTTGGCTATTATTATTATTATTCATTTCATTTATTTTTTAATTAAAAGTATCCTATTTTATAGAGCCACATTCCTTATACTTGTGTTTATTTTTCTAACTACGACTTACTGTTCACAATAATATTCCTTTATTAGCAGGGGCCCCCTGAGAAAAAGGGTTACTTCAAGAGTCCCTAAGTGTCAAAAAGTTTGAGAAAGGCTCTTTTAGTGGGTTACTTGAATGACAGTTTTGAGTCTGATTGGGGCTGATGACCTTACATCTAAGATGGCGGCACCTGGCCGCAGTCTTGGAGCTTTAGCGTGTCTACACATGAGAGGCTTTTCCAAAAAAATAACATGCCTAATTACATAAAATTCTCATACAATTTTATGAAATGATTGTTGTTGATATAAATAATCTGGTGGCAGGGTCGCTCTAAATGTCTTCCTCCCCAGGAAAGTGCTCTCACCTTTCCTTCACACTCCCACTGGTCTGTTCATTCATTATAAGCATAGAAAATCCTGCGCTCGGGTAATCTATCAAATGAGTGAAAAAGCAACTAGCACGAAATTTGATGATAGCAAATCCATAAATATATAAAAGGCAAACTGAGTGCAGCACAAAAGTATAATTATATATCTATAATGAACAATAAATAAATTACAAATCCAGTGCAACACAAAATATAATGTCCCTGAAAATTGGTGAAAAGTGAATATGGACCACATACAGAACAATGTGGGCAATGATATTGTGCACAAAATTGTTATCAATGGTATAGATGAGGTCCAAGGATCCAAACATTAATTCCCATTCCTCCAGTGCAAGAATCTTGATTGCTCAAAACACCTTCATTGTTATCACCCCAGTTAACATATACTGCTTACCAGAACACCATGACCTTCGGAAACTGAAAGATCATACACGCTTATGGGATCTTTCCCCGAATAATCAAGGCAGATTGCAGGCTTCCTCTATACATAGAAAGAAGACTGACAAACACCAAGGATAAAGATGGAAACAAAGCCTCATAGTGTAGTAGAATGTAAAAATCCTCTTTATTATAAATAAAAAGTGTGCACTTACAAAGTATATGGTACCATCAGGCATAAAGTGAGATATAAATGGATTCCAATCCTCCAACCACAGCTGATGTGCATGATGATGTCACATGTCTTGTCTAAACTCTTCCCTATGCATTTTGTCACACAGTGAAGTTGTCACGTGACGGCCATTTTTGGAGCAATGGAATTTGTTTATATTTAATTTAATGCCTAATGGTATCATATAATTTATAAGTGCGCATTTTTGATTTCTAATAAAGAGGATTTTTACATTCTACCACACTATTTGGCTTTGCTTCCCTCCTTATCCTTGGTGTTTGTGAATCTGCTTTCAATGTATAGAGGAGGCCTGCAATCTGCCTTGACTATTCGGGAAAGATTATTTTTCCTTTCAATCTTTGAAGGTCATAGTGTTCTGGTAAACATTATATGTTAACTGTGCTGATCACATTGGAGGTGTTCTGAGCAACCAAGATTCTTGCACTGGAAGCATAGAAAATACTCACTATCTCCAAGTATGGAGGATCGTGTGACCTAATCCCCTTCCTGTCATGACGGAGCGATCACTTGTAAACAAACTGGCATCATGATGACGCCGGTTCCTCTTTCTCCTCTGTGTACTCATCTGTACAGTGGAGGGGTAGGTCAGATGGCAGCAGCATTGTGGGCTGCATCTGTAGTGCCCACAGCACTGCTCTGTGACAATTGCAGTCACAGCCATCCCTCCAATACCCTGCCAATACTCTGCAATACTCTGCCAATACCCTGCCAATACTCTGCCATACCCAGCCATACCCTGCAATACTTGGTAATACCCAGCCATACTTGGCGATACCCAGCCATACCCTGCAATACTCGGTAATACCCAGCCATATTCGGTCATACCCAGCCATACCCAGCCATGCTCAGCCAATATTACAGTGGGGGAGATGACGTGGATATTACACTGGGGACTATATGGTTTCACAGGTTTTTGCAAATTCAGTTATTATTTGCTGATCCGAAAAATTATCCGATCCGTGACTCTGATCCGAGGAACTATCCGATCCGTGAGTTTTTTGATCCGTGGCACCCCTACTCCCACCCAATGTAAACTTCCTTGCATGTGCTTTCCCTCCCCTCTCATAGTAGCTCTGAGTTCAGCAATGCTGTGACAAAGGAAATAGTGGATTGCATATTTGCAGGGGTTGGAGAGTAGGGATGAGCTTCGTGTTCGACTCGAACATCGGCTGTTCGCCCATTCGGCGAATTCCGAACGTTATGGGCCGTTCGCGCCAAATTCGTGTGGCGCTCGCTGCCCACAATTCACTGCGTCATCGCAGTGCATTGCTGGCTCATGATTGACCAAGCATGCACTGTGACCCCGCATGCTTGGCCAATCACAGCGCCAGCAGCGAGGAGAGCCATGATTGGCCACAGGCAGGATGCCTGTGGCCAATCATAGCTCAGGCTGTGTAGTACACGCCCCACACTATATAAGGCCGCCAGCGCGGCGGCCTTGTGCAGTGTGTTGGCGTCTGAAGCAGTTAGTGGGTGTTCTGTGTACCTTCAACACAGTACACACCGATCGTTATCGGACAATTTTCGATCTTGCTCTTCTGTAGTGGTTGTTGTCTGCTTGCCCTGACCGCAGTATACACCGCTATATTTACCTCACCTATATAGCTAGTGATCTATCTTTTATAATAGAGCTTGCAGTCAGTAGTGTTAGGAGCTTGTGCGTGCTGTCTGCGTGCTCTGTACCCAGTACACACCGCTATATCCACCTACATAGCTCTTCTCTATTTGAGCCCACTTGCCATCTGCAGGAGTTATTGGAAGTTGTGTGTGCCTCCAGCACAGCACAGTATACATCTGTATATACCCCTTTATCTCTGGTGTTCTATAATAAAGGCATCTGCAGGAGTTAGTGGGTTTTTTGTGCCTCCAGCACAATATACACCTGTATCTACCTTTATTGCTGTTCTCTAATAGAGCCATCTGCAGGGCTTAGTGGGTGTTGTGTGACTCAATTACAGTATACCCCTTTATCTCTGGTGTTCTATAATAAAGGCATCTGCAGGAGTTAGTGGGTGTTGTGTGACTCCAGCACAATATACACCTGTATCTACCTTTATTGCTGTTCTCTAATAGAGCCATCTGCAGGGCTTAGTGGGTGTTGTGTGACTCCATTACAGTATACCCCTTTATCTCTGGTGTTCTATAATAAAGGCATCTGCAGGAGTTAGTGGGTGTTGTGTGCCTCCAGCACAATATACACTACCCAACTGCTGTTTTACCCAACTCCCTTCAGGCCATTACCATGTCTGGAAGGCCAGCAAGGAGAGGCAGACAGGCGCGAGCCGATAAAAGAGGGCAAGCAGGCTCTGTGTCTAGAGACAACAGTGCTGGTCGTGGACGCGGTGCATTGTAATCAGCACGTGGCCATGGGACACGCTTGTCCTTCTTTTCGGCAGCTGGACATGTTGAACCGCAACATGCCAACGACTTGGTAGAGTGGATGGCCAAGCCCTCTTCATCCTCCTCATCCTCTCTCACCCAGTCTCAGGGTACTAGCAAAGCAGCTGCCAACGCATCGTCTTCCCTCCTCTCAATGTCATCATCAGTGACTCCTTCCCTAGACCCACCACGTCCTCCTGAGGAGTCTCCTGAACTCTTTGAGCACAGTGTTGGGTACATGCTCCAGGAGGATGCCCAGTGTTTTGTAGGCTCTGATGATGACACTCAGCTAGAGGAAGGCAGTAGTGTGAGCGTAGAGAGAGGGGATGCTCAAGAAGGACAGCAAACTGGCAGTCATGTTCCACAAGCTGCAGCATACTGCCAGGTTTGCTACAGCGATAAAGAGGGAGGGGATGATGAGGGCACTGACTCCACGTGGGTGCCTGGTAGGAGAGAGGAGGAGGAGGAGGAACATGTCCAACGAGGCAGGATGCCCTCCGGGGGCCAGCGTAGGGGCAGCACACCGACTAAATCACACCGCAGAGCTCCGCCTGTGCAGAGCGCTGCCTCTGCGCGTTATTCTAAAAGTTCTTTGGTGTGGGCCTTTTTTGAGACGAGTGCATCAGATCGCACCTCTGCTATTTGCAACATATGTCTCAAGCGTATCTCGCGTGGCCAAAACATCAGCCGCTTGGGCCATGCAGCTCGTTGGCAAGCGTACCTCAAAGACCCACACCAAAGAACAAAGCGGACCTCTCCTTGCTCCTCATCAGCTGGCATCTCCAACCCCACTAGACCTTCAGTCCTCTCTGAAACCTGCTCTGAGAGGAATGAAGGTGTAGAATTAGGTGTGTCACAGCCAAGTGCTTCCGGGCACTCTGCTAGCAGTACACCCACGTCCGATTATAGCAGGCAAATGTCCCTGCCCCAGCTTCTGGACCGGCGAAAGAAGTTCACTCCCAGCCATCCACATGCCCAGCGGTTGAATGCTAGCTTGGCTAAATTGCTAGCACTTCAACTGCTGCCTTTTCAGTTGGTAGACTCGGCCCCCTTCCGTGAGTTTGTACAATGTGCGGTTCCTCAGTGGCAGGTCCCCAAACGCCACTTTTTCTCACGGAAGGCGATTCCGGCTCTCTACCGGCATGTGGAAGGCAATGTCCTTGCCTCGCTGGACAGGGCGGTCAGCGGTAAGGTGCATATTACCGCTGACTCATGGTCCAGCAGGCATGGACAGGGACGTTACCTGTCTTTCACAGCCCATTGGGTCACTCTTCTGGCAGCTGGGAAGGATGCAGGACAAGGTGCAGTAGTGTTGGAGGTTGTTCCGCCACCACGCCTACAAAATGCTACTATTGGTTGTGACACACCTCTCTCCTCCACCCCCTCCTCTTCTTCTTCCTCCATGGCCTCTTCCAGTGCTCTGTCCTCAGAACCAGTGGTGCTCCGTAGGCGTTCCAGGGGCTACGCAAGTACGCAGGCAAAATGATGCCATGCCGTGCTTGCGCTGGTTTGTTTGGGGGACAGGAGCCACACTGGGGCGGATGTTTTGTCAGCTCTGCAGGGGCAGGCCGAGAGGTGGTTGATGCCATGCCAGCTTAAGCCAGGAATGGTGGTTTGTGACAATGGCACCAACCTTCTCTCCGCCCTCTGACAGGGACAACTGACCCATGTGCCCTGTGTAGCTCACGTCCTTAACCTGGTGGTGCAGCGGTTCTAGGGCAGGTACCCCGGCTTACAGGATGTCCTGAAGCAGGCCAGGAAAGTCTGTGTGCATTTCCGCCGATCATTTAATGCCTGTGCTCGGCTGGCTGAGCTCCAAAAGGAGTTGAACCTGCCCAAGAACCGCCTTATATGTGACATGCCCACCAGGTGAAACTCAACGTTGGCCATGCTGCAGCGGCTGCACATGCAGCAGAGGGCCATCAATGAGTACCTGTGCGACTACGGCACCAGGACAGGGTCAGGGGTGCTCAGTTTTTTCTCACCATGCCAGTGGGGCATGATCAGGGATGCATGCACTGTCCTGTCACCGTTTGAGGAGGCCACAAGGATGGTGAGCAGTGACAGTGCATGCATCAGTGACACTGTACCTCTTGTCCACCTCTTGGAGCATACGCTGCGTGGAATAATGGACAGGGCACTTGAGGCAGAACAGAGGCAGGAAGAGGAGGACTTCCTTGCCTCTCAAGGCCCCCTTTATCCAGACAGTGTTCCTGCTGTGCCACCCATCACACAGGAAGAGGATGAGGAGGAGGAAGAGGAGGAGGAGGATGATTGTGTCAGCATGGAGGTGGAGGCTGGCACTCAGCATCAGCAGCAGCAGTCTTGTAGGGATGATTTACAGTCCCAAGAAACACGTGGACTTGTACGTGGCTGGGAGGAGGTAGCTGCTGATCATGTTGTCCTTAGTGACCCAGAGGACTCCGGACCGAATGCTTCAGCTAACCTACGCTGCATGGCCTCCCTGATCCTGCAAAGCCTGCGGAAGGATCCTCGTATTCTGCTGGATCAAGGAGAGGGGCCATTACTGGCTGGCCACTCTCCTTGATCCACGGTACAAGGGTAAGGTTGCCGACCTTATCTTGCCATCGCAGAGGGAGCAGAGGATGAGACATCTCCGGGAGGCCTTGCAGAAAGGTCTGTGCAACGCGTTCCCAGAGACTGGGAGGTTACAAACTCCTGGTCCTGGACAACGTGTTGCTGAGGCATCGGTCAGAAGGAGCGGTGGAGAAGGTGGCCGTCTGACTGATGCTTTCAGACAATTTTTTAGTCCGCAGCCCCAAGGTATGATCGGTTCCAGCAACCATCGCCAGCGTCTGATTTACATGGTGCAGGAATACCTAGGGGCAAGGTCAGACTTGGACACCTTTCCCACCGAAAATCCTCTGGCTTACTGGGTCTTGAGGATGGATCACTGGCCAGAGCTTGCACAGTATGCAATTGAGCTACTGGCCTGTCCTGCATCCAGCGTTCTTTCGGAACGCACCTTCAGTGCTGCTGGTGGCTTTGTTACCGATCACAGGGTGCGCCTGTCCACCGAATCAGTTGATCGACTGACCTTCATCAAGATGAATCAGTCTTGGATCACCCACAGCTACCAAGCACCTGAAGCTGATGTAACCGAATATTTTTTTTTTAAATATCACATCCCTTCAAGACTGCCTATGCTGATGCTGAGTGACTGTCCTGTTATGTTGATTGTCTATCCTCTTCCTCCTCCGCTGATATGTTGGAAGAACATTTCTGGTTCTGGGTGATGCCATCAGCCCAATTTTTCTGCCCCTGTTTAACAGGGGCGTTTAATTACAATTTTTGATGCAATGCTTTGCAGCAGGGCTAATTCCTGCAAGAAAATTAGAGTATATGGGAGAGGTTGCAGTGTGGTGGCACCAGAACCAGTGCCTAAGGCCCAATTTTTCTGCCCCTGTTTGACAGGGGCATTTAAGTACAACTTTTGATGCAATGCTTTGCAGCAGGGCTAATTCCTGCAATAAAACTAGAGTATATGGGAGAGGTTGCAGTGTGGTGGCACCAGCACCAGTGCCTAAGGCCCAATTTTTCTGCCCCTGTTTAACAGGGACATGTAATTACAATTCTTGATATAATATTTCACAGGAGGGCCCGTTCCTGTGCCCACCCACTGTGAGGACTTATAGTGTTGTGGCACCAGCACCACAACCACCAAAGGTAAATTTTTCTACCACTGTTCAACAATGGCATGTAATTACAATTCTTGATATAATCGTTCACAGCAGGGCGCTCCAGCGCCCACCAAGAGTCACTTTCAGGGCTTACAATGTTGTGGCAAAACCAACACCTTGTTCCGCCATTTCTGCAGAGCATATAGGGCAGGCCCCTACTTTCAAACATCCAACTTACAAACATCTCCTACTTGCAAACGGAAGGAGACAACAGCAAGTGAGATGAAAAAAGATGGACGACAAAACAAATTGTCAAAACAATTGAAATTAGCGCTTGCTCATAGCTGATCAGCTATGAGTAAGCTCTAATTTCAGCGTGAAATGCGTTAGTAATTTTGTTCTATATTTTTCCCTTTGCTGCTGTGATTTGTGTGATGTGAGGTTTTTCATTTGAGAAAATAAAGGCACGGTTTATTTTATTCAGTTCGGAGTGCGGCTGTCCAGAGTTTTTCCATTTTCTATCCAATCAACCAGGATAACTACTCCTGGCAAGTAAATTTGTGAAGAGCAACCCTGCCTAAACTCCAGGGTGCCATATGCTTCTCCTGCCCACAAAACTACGTCTTGGAGTTTGCAGAAAAATAATTTCTTTTAAAGCTCTCAAGCCTGAGAGCGAATGTCATGGCAAAAACTGTGATGGGTAGGGAAACAGGGAAGGGTTAACAATATAACAGTATAGAATTGTTTACATATGTGTGGCGTACCACATGAATAAACATAGGTATCGAATAGTCATATAAAAAAAACTATGATGAGTCATATAGGACAATAAAGTATCAAAAATATCTATGTACAATTTTAAAGACAGGCCTAAGCAACAGCCTCAATTCCTCACCTAAAATATATGTACAGTAATAATATGGAAATAGGTTAGTGTTGACAGCAGGTTAGATCCCCGTCTCTCTTTAGCCAAGGAAGACGCACCGACACAGCAACACCTGAAAGAGAGAGAGATCAAAACAATGCAAAAAAAATACATCCTATCCTATAATAATGTAGTGCAATATGTACTGGTCCTCAGCCAAAGACAGCATAACAGTGAAATTACACCCTAGAAAAATATTACATTATCTATATTTTTGAAGCAGATCCCATCCTCAGAGAATGGCATCTCCTTCCATCTATCAACAAGTTAATATTTAGCAGATAATAGGCAAAGCTCACTCAGGTCAGTGTTGCTCACACCACCTGGTGACCCACTCTAGAACAGTTCTGACATATGGATTAGTCCATTATCCAAGTAAATGGTGAGAGTATGTCCATTATCGCAACCTACTCTGACGAACTAAATACTTAGAGTCTATGGCATAGTACAGTCCATTAATTTCACTTGAGGTGGATAACATTTCCCAGCAGTTCCCTTTCTTCTTTAAGTGCAACTCCAGGAACAAAAAGGCATGACTACAATTTCAGGCAACCAGCAGTTAGGCCAAGGTGCAAGGGACTACACTTCAGGACATACGTCCCCTTGCAAAGATATCTTCAGTCGATCCACATGACAGCCCAAGACAAGAGACTTTCTTGATTACTTATGAACAACATTCTGCTGAACGTCACAGATCACTCTTCAGGGTGGAACACCCCAACAACTCCTATTTTTATCCAACATGGCTCAGATAGACACTCAGTGTATCTGACAGTGGCATTCAGTCCAGCACTGTCTTGGCAGTACAACTTTCTGAAATGTTCCCTGTTAATAAAGAACTCTATGCATGGGAATGTAGTGGCTTCAGCAAAGCATCCTTTAACTTCACAAGTGCACATTTGTAATCCACAAGAGAGGTGGCATAAGTATCATTGGGACAGTCACAAGTAAAACCAGGGGTCGGGCAGGATTATAGACTCTCCCTTTGTATTCACCGTAGTGATTGAGAACCCTTTGGTAAAACTGACATTATTTGCATTTGTTCAACAAATGGATGTGAAAACAGGTAACAATGGGGCTTTTAGTCCCCAGTTCTTTGCTGTATTTCAATGGTAACAACTTACTCTTAAGATTCTTAAGGTTAAGTGGTTTTAATGGCCTCGTCAACAGTAGAAACGCTTCTTTCCTTAAGGTTGGGAAGTTTTCCAGGCTTGATGCACGACGGCTACTTTGCATAACAGTCATTTACTCATTTTGTACAGTCACCCTTCTCTCAGCCACCTCTTGCACTTTCTAATGCAAAATTCCTTGCGCCAAGTTTATACAGTGGTGTGAAAAAGTGTTTGCCCCCTTCCTCATTTCCTGTTCCTTTGCATGTTTGTCACACTTAAGTGTTTCGGAACATCAAACCAATTTAAACAATAGTCAAGGACAACACAAGTAAACACAAAATGCAATTTGTAAATGAAGGTGTTTATTATTAAAGGTGAAAAAAAATCCAAACCATCATGGCCCTGTGTGAAAAAGTGATTGCCCCCTAAACCTAATAACTGGTTGGGCCACCCTTAGCAGCAACAACTGCAACCAAGCGTTTGCGATAACGTGCAATGAGGCTTTTACAGCGTCCCGGAGGAATTTTGGCCCACTCATCTTTGCAGAATTGTCCTAATTCAGTTACATTAGAGGGTTTTCGAGCATGAACTGCCTTTTTAAGGTCATACCACAACATCTCAATAGGATTCAGGTCAGAACTTTGGCTAGGCCACTCCAAAGTCTTCATTTTGTTTTTCTTCAGCCATTCGGTGGTGGACTTGCTGTTGTGTTTAGGATCATTGTCCTGCTGCAGAACCCAAGTTTGTTTCAGCTTGAGTACACGAACAGATGGTCGGACATTCTCCTTCAGGATCTCTTGGTAGACAGCAGAATTCATAGTTCCTTTTATCACGGCAAGTCTTCCAGGTCCTGAAGCAGCAAAACAGCCCCAGACCATCACACTACCACCACCATATTTTACTGTTGGTATAATGTTCTTTTTATGAAATGCAGTGTTCCTTCTACGCCAGATATACTTGGACACACACCTTCCAAAGAGTTCCACTTTTGTCTCATCGGTTCACAGAATGTTGTCCCAAAAGTCTTGGGGATCATCAAGATGTGTTGTGGAGAAATTGAGACGAGCTTTGATGTTCTTTTTGCTCAGCAGTGGTTTTCTCCTTGGAACTCTGCCATGCAGGCCATTTTTGCCCAGTCTTTTCCTGATGGTGGAGGCATGAACGCTGACCTTAACTGAGGCAAGTGAGGCCTGCAGTTCCTTGGACGTTGTTGTGGGGTCTTTTGTGACCTCTTGGATGAGTCGTCGCTGCGCTCTTGGGGTAATTTTGGGTGGCCGGCCACTCCTGGGAAGGTTCACCACTGTTCCATGTCTTCGCCATTTGTGGATAATGGCTCTCACTGTGGTTCGCTGGATTCCCAAAGCTTTGGAAATGGCTTTATAACCCTTTCCAGACTGATAGATCTCAATTACTTTCTTTCTCAATTGTTCCTGAATTTCTTTGGGTCTCGGCATGATGTGTAGCTTTTAAGGATCTTCTGGTGGACCTTACTGTGTCAAGCAGCTCCTATTTAAGTGATGCCTTGATTGTGAACAGGTGTGGCAATAATCAGGCCTGGGTGTGGCTAGAGAAATTGAACTCAGGTGTGGACAACCACAGTTATAGTATGTTTTAACAAGGGGGGCAATCACTTTTTCACACAGGGCCATGATGGTTTGGATTTTTTTTCACCTTTAATAATAAACACCTTCATTTACAAATTGCATTTTGTGTTTACTTGTGTTAGCCTTGACTATTGTTTAAATTGGTTTGATGTTCCGAAACACTTAGGTGTGACAAACATGCAAAGGAACAGGAAATGAGGAAGGGGGCAAACACTTTTTCACACCACTGTAGGTTCCCATACCTGGTTTAATTCTAAGCATCTAGGCCAATCTGTACTGAGTAATCCGCCACAATAGCTAGTGACTTTGGGGACCCAACAGTCCCAGTGATCCTCCTCAAAGGGCTTAACGACACACACAATTGGTGTAAAGTTAGCAGGCAGATCAATCTTATCGCTGGTGTTATTCCCCCGGAAGAGCCCTATCCTCCTCCATATCACACACTGAATCCTCGTCCCTCTCACTCCACTCACCAGTGCAAGACAAAGTGTCCAAAAAGAGTTCCGATCCCTGGTAAGGTGGATGGTCCATTTATGGCGACAGCTTCCCCTCTACCTCCGACCAACGACAGGTTCTCTGGCTGGCAGAACTGTCGCTTCTGGATGGAATGCAAGCCACAATCCCAACCCTGCGCTGCTCTCTCTTGCTTCTGCATAGGCCTCAGACAGCCTAGCAGCCAGATGTCCCTGAGATAGGCCCAATCTCTGACCTAGCAGCCCAGGGCATACAACGCACGTCCACCCAGACTGCCGTCCAGGTGGCACAGAACATAGATCACCTGACTGCACTTGAATATATAGGCTCTCCCAGCAGGCCAGGGGATTCAAGAAAACCCCCGCCCATTGGCTGAGATACCCCATATATCCATAACCTGACCTTGAGTTGCCCTCCTCATATCTATTACCACCAAGTACCCGGCCACCTAGCCAGGGCCGTTTTTAAGGCAGGGCAAAAGGGGCAGCTGCCCTAGGCCCTGTCATTGTTGTGGGGCCCAAAACAGCTGCCTCATACTTGCCAACTATCCAGGTTTAAATTCCCTTGTCCCGTGAAGTTTTAGTCCTGTGGTGTGTCCCAATATCTCAGTGTAAAGTGCTGGTACTAATGCTGCCTAGCTCTGCCCTATTGTTGTGTGCAGATGACTCACCTGCAGACCCTGTGTTTACATATAAATAACCGGCATTCATATGTAAATAGAGGTGACAATACTAAGTAAATAGCTGCAGCTGACGGCATTGATATGTAAATAAAGGCAGCATTTATATGTATATTATGCTCCCCTGCTGTGAGGAGATGATGTGCTGTAACCTGTAGCAACTAATCAGTGAGCCGTAATGTGTGCTGTAACCTCTAGCAACCAGTCAGTAAGCAGTAATGAAATGCTGTAACTGCTGGCAACCAATCACAATTTCTGCCTGATCTGATACAGTAAACTGATTTTAAGTCTAGCTGCTATTTATTGTATTTCTCAGAGCAGGTGGAGAGTGAAATTGCGTGGGGGGGGCCCCAAGAAAAATTTTGCCCAGGGTCCAATCAATATTAAAGACGGCTCTGCACCTAGTAGTAGAAGAGAAAAGTGCAACAAGGCCAAACTTAGGGAGAAGTCAATGGATCTCTAGCAATCAACCAGGATAACTACTCCTGACAATTTGTGAAGAGCAACCCTACCTAAACTCCAGGGTGCTACATTTACTATATCTCTACGTCTCTACCATATATCACTCTTTGAGAATCACTTAACACTCACAAAAATGCAAAATAGTATTACTGATAATACATAATTCACCACAGCACAGTGTAAAATAAAAAGCAGGTTGAATAATAAATGACACAGAAATACACTCACCAAGATTGCACAATTTGTCCCCGGGTGTCAATTATCCTAGCTGAGGTCATGGTGGTATTTTCTTCTGCAGAGTTTAGTGCTGAATTAGAGATTAGATGTCTTGGATGTTACAAGTTGAACATTTTTTTGGTTATCCTTTTACTGACAGGAAAAATAACCAGTCTGGTACATTCATTTGTCTTTGTCTAGTGTTTTTTTATGTCTATTTTGCCCCTGTATATATTTGTTTTTATGTCCATATATGGCTTGGTTTTTGGCACCTTTTGTGTGGCTTCTGTTACCTTGTGTACACGATTGACCAGATCTCATAATCGAGGTTGTTCAGTTGGTCAGAAACTCTTTAGTACAATCCACCATTCTGACTTGGAAGAAAACATTCCCCCACTACTTACCATGCATGGTATGCTTTCAAAACACTAAGACCCCTTTCACACTGGGGCTGCGGCTGCGTTAGTGCTTAAGCGCCTGAAAACCACCCCCAGTGTGAAAGGGGTCTTACTCCACACTTAGACCCCTTTCACACTGGGGTGGTTTTCAGGCGCTTTATTGCTGGAAATAGCCTCTGCTAAGCACCTGAAAACCGTCTCACATTCATTCAAGTGTGACTTTTCACACTGGGACGGTGCGCTTGTGGGACTTTCAGAAAAGTCCTGCAAGCAGCATATTTGGGACAGTTAGGAGTGCTGTATTTAGTGCTAGCAAAATGCCCTGCCCATTGGAATCAATGGGCAGCGCTTCCGAAGCACCCCTTCTTTGGGGTTAAAAGCGTTCCACTAGCGGCTGAAAAGCACTGCTTAAATAGTGCTAAAGCACCACTAAAACGCGGCCCCAATGTGAAAGGGGCCTTATTCCATCCCTATTCACCACCACTGGCTCCAGGTCCCTCGGTGCAGCTTCAGTGAACTTTCTTTTGGGTGGGAGCACATGTATGACAATTGTCAAAAGCTCCAGCCCAGCCACATGCAGCCAATCAGCTTTGGAGAGGGAGCAGGTGAGTGAATTGTATTGGATGTGTGTTTGAATGGATGAACTTCTATTCAGCATCAGCACTAGTCCAGGCTAAGAGTGTGCGTTCAAGGGTGTATTCATAGAACCCTTCAGAAGAAAGGTGAGCCTCTTGAAACTGGATTTTTTTGTGTTGAAAAAACATACATATAGTATCTCACAAACGAGAGTACACCCCTCACATTTTTTAAAATATTTTATTATGTCTTTTCTTTCAAAAAGTTTTATTATCAATAAACAACAGACAGAGTATACAGTACACTGTTTACGTGGTTTCAGTATAACAGAGTATATAAAACAATAAACTAGGGAACAAGCGACATCATACTAAAGAATATGGCACAAGCAAACATATGCGTATGCCGCTTAGAGTTGTACAAAGAGTGTCAACCGAAGCATATATCGAACAGAATTGAAACACTCCGATTGAGTCGGAGTCAGCCAACTTAGATACACTCTTCCTCTATATTGGTAGCTAATAGAGGAGTAATGGTACTGCATGTACAAAAAGATTTCCAAATAAAAAGAAGGGTGGAGAAGGAGAGAACAGCTAGAAGAGGACAGAAATACAAGTCGGAAGATAGAGTAAAGGGAAAGGGGAGAGAGAGTAGGAGAAAAGGAAAGCAGGAGAGTTGGTCAACCGGTCCGCACAGACCCAGGCTTTCAAACGTCTGAGGCCAACCCAGTTCTGCAATTAACCTAGGGCTCAAGTAGATAGGGGTCGAGATCTGGGGGGAGAAAGTGTTGTATCCAGGGCTGCCATATTTTATAGAATTGGGGCATACGATCAAGGAGTTTCGCCTCTGATTTAGAGTGAATCATGGCCTTTGTAACCCTATTCTTCATTTCAGCCACTGGAAGCGTGGGGGTTTTCCACGCCTTGGCAATAGTTTGTTTAGCTGCTGTGGTAAGCTGCAAAAATAAAGCCAATTGACTGCGAGTATAGTTATGGGGAGTAGAGTTGAGAAGGGCTAGCGAAGGGTCTGGTAAAATAGAGTGTCCCGTAAGGGTCGATGCTATCTGGAAGGAAGTTATCCAAAAACGCTGTGCTACTGGACAAGACCACCATATGTGGAAATGTGTGCCCGCTGCGTTACAGCCCCTGAAGCATGTAGCGGGATATCCCGGAACAAATTTGGCAATCCTGGCTGGGACCAAGTACCAGCGCATAAGGACTTTATAATTAGCTTCAGAGGCTATAACATTCTGCGTTGCTTTATTTGTGTTAGTCCAGATTGTGTTCCATGCATCTTCTTCGAGGTCTAATTCAAGGTCTGCGGACCAGCCCCTAGTATAAGATGGGAGAGTTGTAGGGGGGGAAGAGAATTGAGTGTACAGTTGGGAGATAATGCCTGGTGCATGCGGGTCTGTTTCGCATATCTGCTCGTAAAAAGAGTTAGTATCATGGGGACTAATAGGTTTAGGGATCGAGTTGAGGAAATGGGCGATCTGCAGGTAACGAAAACATTCGCCATTAGGTAAGCGTGATTGGGCCTGGAGAGCAGGGAAGGGCCTGACTTTGCCATTGCGTATAAGGGTGCCAACTCGGTCGAGCCCTGCCCCAGACCAAGCCGTAAAGAGTCCAGGTTCAGAAAAGGCAGGGATAAATGATGGGTGGCCGATAATAGAGAGTAATGGTAGATGACGAGATTTAAGCTGGAAAGATTTGTGGGTCTCGTCCCAGACTCTGAGGGAGTGTGCTGTGATCGGATTACTAAGTCTGCTTCTCAGTGTATGGGGGAGCCACAATAGATTGGATATATTTATCGGAGAGGCGTCTATAGCTTCTAGGCTAACCCATATCGGTATCTCCGTTCTAGCATGGTACAGGGTGAGCTGTGCAATTTGAGCAGCACAGTAATAGTGTATAAAATTAGGTACTCCTAACCCACCTAATGTTTTGTGGCGGTACATGGTGGCTTTAGTGACTCTAGGCCTAATTGTTCCCCAGATGTATTTGAAGACTCTACCTTGAATCAATCGGTGAAAATATAGCGGGACACGAATCGGAAGGACCCGGTATAGATACAATAGTTTAGGCAGCAGTGTCATTTTGACTGCCACTATGCGACCTAACCACGATACGCACAGTGGCTGCCAGGACGACAGGAGACTGGTCAGCTTCCGAAGCAGCGGAAGATAGTTATATTGGAACAAATGTAACGGGTCTTTTGTGAGATTGACACCAAGATACGGGATAGAGGATGAGGACCATTGGAAAGGAAAATTGCTGCGAAGAAGATTAAGCTCATCACTCGGCAGAGATACGTCTAGAGCTCTAGATTTAGCCTGATTGACCTCTAGGCCGGAAATAGCAGCGAACTGCTCCAGCAATTTACATAAATTAGGCAAGGTCGTATGAGGAGTAGTAACGAACAGCAAAGCATCATCGGCAAACAGACACAATTTATGTGTCGTGTTTGCTATCTCCAATCCCCGGATGTTCGGGTCTGCCCTAATTAAAGCAGCCAAGGGTTCGATAGCCAAGGCGAACAACAAGGGGGAGAGGGGACAGCCCTGTCTCGTTCCTCTCTGTATAGGAAAGCGTTCCGACTTAAAGCCAGCATAGCGTACATAAGCACAAGGCTGGGTGTAAAGTGCTCCTATCCATTTGAGGAAATGAGGACCAAATCCCCAGTATTGAAGTATATATTGCAGGTATGGCCACGAGACCGTATCAAATGCCTTGCGTATATCCAATGAGAGCAAATGCATGGGGATCTTACGAGCTTTAGCAATATGCTGCAGCAAGATGATCCTCCGGACATTATCACTGGCCTGTCTCTTGGGGATGAACCCAACCTGGTCCCTATGTATTAGCTTCCCAATGACTGGATTGAGTCGTAGCGCCAGGACCTTGGCTAGAATTTTGACGTCAACATTGAGTAATGATATCGGCCTAAAGTTAGACCATATTGTCGAGTCAGTGTTTGGTTTAGGAATCATTGAGATAATGGCTGTTAGCGCATCTCTGCCGAGGGAGTGTTGCTGGAGGAGAGAATTAAAGGATTTAGTTAAGAGGGGGGAGAGGGTGTGGGCAAATTTTTTGTAGTATAAAGCCGGTAAACCGTCGGGGCCGGGCCTTTTGTTAGGTTTAAGGGATTTGATAGCTGCAAGAATTTCTACAGTAGATATAGGTTCTTCTATTGCTGAGCGGTCAGCGCTTGAAAGATTAGGGAGAGATAGCGGATTGAGGAGGGAACTCGCCTGGGTGCTAGAGAAAGGCGTACCTGATTCATACAGTTTAGATAGTCGAGTGCTGAATTCTGTTAAGATTTTCATAGGGTTATTGGTCATGCCACCTTGTGCCAGCCGAAGCTTAATAGGCTTAAAGGACCTATCAGGATGCCGTAGGCGCAGTGCTAAAAAGGTGCTAGGCTTATTCGCCTTTGTATAAAGTCTATGCGCCGATTTGTGGATAGACTTATCCGCCTCTTCAGCAAGCACAAGATCCAGGGCCAACTTGGCTTTATCTAGAGCAAGTTTATTAGCCTCAGTGGGGTCTGACTGAAAGAGAAGAAAAGAACGCTGATGGTCTTCCTCTAGCTGTTGTAGTTGGGCCTGTCTGAATTTCTTAAGTTGAGAGGATACCGAGATAATTGTACCACGGATAACTGGTTTATGAGCTTCCCAGAGAAGGGTAGGAGAAATTCCCGGGGTGTCATTAAAGGAAACATAGTCATTTAAGGCTGTCTGAATGTCTAAACAATATGATGGGTTAGAAAGCTGAGATTCATTTAAAGACCAAGTCCTGTCCGTGTTCTGTGGGATTATTGACGAAACTGTCGTGATCACCGCGCTATGGTCAGACCAGGATATCGGGTGTATGCGGGAATGCATCAGAGTGGGCGCAGCAGCAAGTGGGATAAAAATGTGGTCGATCCTCGAGAAGGATTTATGAGGGTTTGAGTAAAAAGTATAGTTCTTCTTAAGGGGGTTGCATTCACGCCATGTATCGAGGAGGGTCGCGTGAGCAAGCTGTTTGCTTAGTCTTTTAGAGAGAGAAAAATTTTCTGACGAGTATGGGGACTTATCTAGGTGTGGATGTAGGACTAAGTTGGAGTCGCCACAGACATACAGCGCTCCTCTAGCATGCGTCTGAATTATCTGTAGTAAATGCGAGAAAAAGGGGTTAGGGTTAGTATTGGGGGCGTAGTATGACACAAAGGTAACTTCGGTGTCCTGTATATGTCCCGAAACCAATAGATAGCGACCTTCCGGATCTCTTACTTCCGACGAGATAGAGAATAGAAGTGAATGATGGAAAGCTAAGAGAACACCTCTGTGTTTCGTGGAGGAGGAGGCTGTGTAGACTTGAGGGAATTTGGCACTGAAAAATTTAGGCGTGGTATGGGCTGCAAAGTGTGTTTCTTGTAGTGCGACTACTTGGGCTTTCAAGGAGACAAAGGTTCTAAAGGCCTTAACTCGCTTGTTGGGGGAATTGAGTCCCTTCACATTAAGTGATAAGATACTCAGGGGGGCCATGAGACTTGGTAAAAATAAGCGAACATTAGCCTACCCAAGGCTGCATGGACCGATCGACCAGAGAAAGAAGGGGGAGAGGATAGAGAGAGACCTGAAAGAACAAAGGTTAGAGTAAAGAAAAAAGAATAGCAAAGGTAAGAGGAAAAAAAGAGTGTTGCACGGGGCGGTGTGGGCCGAACCCAGCAACTAGGGGGAACGACAATCAACCTGCCGACTCGCCAGTCAACAGGGGGTCGCACCATTAGGAGGGGGAGCAGTGACAATTCACCGCTGCGAACCGGTAACGAAAAAACATACATTTGCAAATAGATAAAATAGATAATAACAGAAAACGATCCAATAATAAAACAGGCTAGAAAACCTAGGGGTACAAACTGTGATACTTAAAGGTTATCAAGTAATACTAACTATTTTAAACCTTGTTACTGTTCTGCCGGGATTTGGGAAATCGCAGCTGCTTAAAAATAGGGAGATAAGGGGGGGACTGGGAACAGGAAAAAGGTGTTGGGGGGGGGAAAAGGGAACAGGGGGAGGGGGGGGGGACAAGATAAGGTAGGGCGGGGGATTCAGGATGATAAGAATAAGCACAGACCATAAAAGCATCGTGCGACATTAACATTCTAAAAGTAGTTAAAAGTATATAAATAAACAAAGAACTCGCGAGGAGACGGTCAGGCCTGCGAGTCAGTGACCCGTCAATCTTGGCCAGATCATCGGCCCGCGAGCTGGTATCTAGGATGGTCAGTAGGTACAACCATTACCGGTCCAACTTGGTCGTCAACTGTCACGTAGAACACATATAAAAGTGGACCGGTTTAGGAAAAAAAAAAAAAAGGGGGGGGGGGGCAAATGGTTGGAGGGGAAAAGATGTGGTTAAAGTACTTCGAAGAAAGTGGCAGCGTCTTAGACTCGGCTCTCTGCCTGGAACAGTATATGCTTGCTGGCCTGCGCTCAAATAACGTTAGTCTCATGGTGAGTTCAGGTTACGGCATTAAAAATTGGATAGAGAAAAATAAAGGAAGAAGTAATTGAACAAAGGGAGATCAGCGAGGTATGAATACCTTTGGGCTAGGATAACTCAGTCTAGAAGAGGATTTAGGAGTGCCTCCCCGAGGCACAGAAACGCCAGAGAGATCCTGCCGATTCCTCCTCGGGGTAGCCATGTTAGGGTAGGGTGCAGCTCGTGCCGGGGTCCGAGGCACCACTTCTCCCACTGGTGGGGGTGGGGCTGACGGGGCCAATTGGAGGTTCTCTAAGAGGGTTTGAAGAATCGCCGGTGTAGAGCAAGTATGTTGCTGTCCCTGGTATGAAAAGTAGAGAGCAAATGGGAACCGCCATGCATACTTAATTTGATGCTGTTGAAGGATTAGCAACTGTGGCTTCATTGCACGCCTCTTTGCAATTGTTAGTGGGGCTAAATCTGTGAACAGCTGGTAGGAATGGCCCTGGAACTGAAGGTTATTCTTTTCGCGGGCTATAGACATGAGTTGTTCCTTCGTTCGGAAGTAATGTAGCTTAACGATAATGTCGCGCGGTGGTCCGTCCGCTTGGCGTCTAGTGAGCGCTCTGTGGATACGATCGAATTCCAACCGTTCGATTGGAATAGAGGGGGATAGCTCTTGAAACAAAGCCGTCGTAAATGACTGGAGATCATCAACTGATTCAGGAATACCTCTCAAACGAAGGTTCGACCGACGCGACCGGTTCTCGGTATCTTCCAGTCGGGACAGCAGAGCAGCATTTTCCTCCCGGAGAGCCTCCTGTTCTTGTGCCAATTCACGCAAATTGAGCTCGGTGTCGTCGGCCCTGGTTTCCAAGTCCGCCGTGCGTTGACCCAGCTCACGAATTTCTCGGGAAAGTCTATCAGTTATCTGATCCGATGTCGTTTTCAGCGCTTTCTTAAGCATTAGGTCCATATGCGCCAGAAAATCGGCCTGAGACATGCCAGATACCGGTGGTGTTGGGGAGGCCGGAGATTGAGGCCTCTCATCATCCTCCTCGCTACTGCTACCATGGCCTCGAGGTAGGCCTTGTAGTTGTGTGGCAGCAAGGGCCTTCGCCGCCATTTTAGAGGTAGCGCGCGCTAAGGCCTCTTTAATAGGTTTCTGCTTTTGCTTCCCTCACTGACCTGTAAGAATCATCCCGGGTGAGGGGCAGTGGGGTACCCGAGGACCGGAGCCGATTCGGAGATCGTTAGCAGCGAAATATAGCGATTTATGAGCCGGTACAGCAGCGGTGAGTGCGGAGCTCTAGTGACTTGCGTCCGCCATGCTGAGCTCCGCGCATGCGCCCCCTTATTATGTCTTTTCATGAGACAACACTGAAGAAATTACACTTTGCTACAATGAACAGTAGTGAGTATACAACTTGTATAATTTGGCCCAATTAGCCATTTTCCCTCATCGGTGTCATGTGACTCGTTAGTGTTACAAGGTCTTAGGTGTGAATGAGGAGCAGGAGTGTTAAATTTGGTGTTATCGCTCTCACCCTCTCATGCTGGTCACTGGAAATTTAACATGGCACCTCAAGGCAAATAACTCAGAGGATCTGAAATAAAAGAATTGTTGTTCTACATCAGTGGTTCTCAACTCCTGTCCTCAGGACCCACTAACAGGCCAGCTTTCCTTTGGGGAGATGCAGACCATATCCAGAGGTTCTCTTTGGGAAATAGACGTATTAGTGCTGCCAGCATTGCTGCAGAGGTTAAAAGGGGTGGGGGGGTCAGCCCGTCAGTGCTCAGACCATACGTTGCACGCTGCATCAGATTGGTTTGCATGGCTGTCTTCCCAGTCAGAAGCCTCTTCTAAAGGTGATGCACAAGAAAGCCAGCAAACAGTTTGCTGAAGACAAGCAGACTAAGGACATGAATTACTGGAACCATGTCCTGTGGTCTGATGAGACCAAGATAAACCTATTTGGTTCAGATGGTGTTAAGCATGTGTGGTGACAACCAGGTGAGGAGTACAAAGACAAGTGTGTCTTGCCTACAGTCAAGCATGGTGGTGGGAGTGCCATGGTCTGGGGCTGCATGAGTGCTGCCAGCACTGGGGAGCTACAGTTTATCAAGGGAACCATGAATGCCAACATGTAATGTGACATACTGAAGCAGAGCATGATCCTCTCCCTTCGGAGACTGGAACATAGGGCAGTATTCCAACATGATAACAACCCCAAACACACCTCCAAGACAACCACTGCCTTGCTAAAGAAGCTGATGGTAAAGGTGATGGACTAGCCAAGCATGTCTCTAGACCTAAACCCTATTGAGCATCTGTAGGGCATCCTCAAACGGAAGGTGGAGAAGCAAAGTCTCTAACATCCACCAGCTCTGTGATGTCGCCATGGAGGTGTGGAAGAAGACTCCAGTGGCAACCTGTGAATCTCTGGTGAACTCTATGTCCAAGAGGGTTAAGGCAGTGGTGGAAAATAATGGTGGCCACACAAAATATTGTCACTTTGGGCCCAATTTGGAAATTTTCATTTAGGGGTGTACTCACTTTTGTTGCCAGCTATTTAGACATTAATGGCTGTGTGTTGAGCTATTTTGAGGGGATAGCAAATTTACTATGTTCTACAAGCTGTACACTCACTACTTTACATTGTAAAGCTCTCTCTTTTCATGCCCTTTGGCTCGTCCAGCCCCCCGGATGGGTGGTCCTGTTAACTTGGTCTTTCTCTCCTGGGGTTGCGAGGCATCTAGCTCCCTCTCCCCTGACCCATCGCTGTTAGATAATGGGGGCAGAGTGGGACCTCGATGCTTCGGCGTCATGCCAGCACACTGCATGCTCGGCATCTTGTTGATGCAGTTTTGTGTGGTAGTGCTTTTTCCATCTAGCTAGGCTATATGGACGGGATGGACTACAGCTGTGGTGTCTGCACCTCGGGTGGGTGTCCACTCTGTCCAATCGTATGACGTTGGCGGTGACACGCCCCATGTCTGTGGATACAAAGGCAGGGTCAGGCCAGCAGCTCACTTCACACATTCCATCAGGAGGAGAGGTTCAATGGGCTCTGATCTACACTCTAGGTAATTAGGAGGTCCTATTTAAGGATCAATCTAGACACATGCTTGCATAACACTCAGACCTTTGTGCATATATAGGCTATTTAACACCTTCTTTTTTTTTTATCACTTACTACTTACCATTTATTTCATTTCCTCATGTATACATCCACTTATGCCGCGTACACACGATCAAACAAGCGGGTGGAAAAGTCCGGCAAACTCAAGTCCGCCAAACAATCCCCCCGTGTGTAGCCTCCGGCATACTTTTTTGACCCGAAAGTACGGCGGACTTAGAATGTAGTTTTACACTCCAATCTTCCCGCCGGACTCGCATTTCAGCGGACAATCCGGCCGTGTGTATGCCAGTCCACCGTACTTTTGAAATGAACAGACTTTTCCCGCCCGGAGAAAAGTCCGCTCATTTAGAGCGGGTCTCCAGGTAGGCGGGGCCCGCGAAGGAGACGTCGCTGGCCCCGCCGCCTGGTATGGACTTGAAGGGGAACCCCAACGCCCAAAAAAATCGGTGTGGGGGTCCCCCCAAAGTCCACAACAGACCCTTGTCCGAGCACGCTACACGGCCGGCCAGGAAAGGAGGGGCGAGCGAATGTGCCCCCCCCCTGAGCTGTACCAGGCCGCGTGCCCTCAATATGGGGGGTGCCTTGGAGAAGGGGGGGCCGTGTGGCCCTCAACCCCAAAGCACCTTGTCCCCATGTTGATGAGGACAAGGGCCTCTTCCCGACAACCCTGGCCGTTGGTTAAGTCCATACCAGGCGGCGGGGCCAGCGACGTATCCTTCGCGGGCCCCGCCTACCTGGAGACGCGCTCGAATTGAGCGGACTTTCCTCCGCGTGTGTGGGCGAGTCCGTTCATTTCAAAAGTAGGGCGGATAGTACGGCGGACTTAGTATGCCGTATTAGTCCGCTGAAAAAGTGCTGTGTGTGGGCAAGTAGCCCGTTCGGAAAGTCCGACGGACAGTCTGGCGGGAAGTCCGCCAGACTAAGTACGTCGGACAGACGGCTACGTGTGTACGCGGCTTTATTTGTAATATGTTTTTCATCACCTAGTCACTTTTTGATAGGTGTTTAAGCCTAGGTGGTTAGTGTTGTTGTTTGCAACCCCCCTCACTTCACACATATTTTATCACACATAATTTTATTTATTTTTTTCACTCAAAACTTCATCATTCATCATGGTTAGCTTTTATCATCCAATTTTTATTTTACTTTACTATATTCATTTCATTTATTTACTCTTTTAGATTCTGATCTGCGGCCCATATGTGCATACCTCATACTCTGGCATTGTGATATGGCTGTTCGCTTCTCCCGTTGGCCGCTGTTTCCCGCTGCCCCTTCTACATTCCTCCATGTTCCTTGAAGAGCTATGGCTTAGGGTGAAGGGTATGTGTTCCCGCCTCAACCCCAGGGGAGATGGCTCATTCAGTGCCACCATCCTATTCCCTTTTTGGGTGTGTTGGGTTATTCATCTGAACGTGGCCAAAGGTAATGCATCCACATTTAACACCTGCTCTCTTTTTGAAAGCAATGATTTTTCATTTGAGACTGTGACTGACCTATTTACTCATTTATTTCATCTCTTTATTTAGCGATTTTTGATGCATCCCACTCCTGATGATTGGCTGAAATCACCATGAAACGCGTCCATACTCAGGGATGCCAAGTCAAGTTTGCTACAATCATGAATTTCTTTTATTCATTTATAGTTATATTTATTAGGATAACCATGTTCACCTGCTCTGTATATCCATTCAATTTCTTTAATTGTGATTGCTTGTACCAATTATGTCTATCCATTATATACATTAAATATGTCAACATGATTATTACTACAATTAATTATGCTTCTTGTTGCATGACCCATGTATTATTATATAGTACAGTATACATTATATATACCTACTATTTAGTATTTGTATTTAATTAATTGGATTGATTAGCAACTTTTTATGGGTATACAGATTTTCCCCACAGGGACAGTGACAATTAATTACATTTTAGGTATCCTAGACCATTTCAAACACATATCCATGCCTCATTTAAAGTCCCACAATCCACTTTTTTCATTTCCTTTTAGTAATACAGGGATGGAGGCATGCTTATGTTACATTGGAGTCCAAACAGGTCACGTGCTTTTTATTATACTTTACAGCAAAGCAAAGTGTCATTTATTCAGTGTGTCACATGAAAAGATATAATAAAATATTTACAAAATGTGAGGGGTGTACTCACTTTTGTGAGATACTGTATGTATGTATGTATGTATATATATATATATATATATATATATATATATATATATATATATATATATATATATATATATATATATATATATATATATATATATATATATATATATATTTTAATATAAAAAGATATATAAAAAAACACATTTATTGGGGTACATTTCACTCTGTACTGCGACGCAGCACATAAATATACAACATTAATATCAAACAAAGTCCAATCATACAATAAATTACATTCACTCAGTGGTATCATGCTCAATGTGCAGTGCAGAGCAAAAGTGTCCTAAGCCATCACATCAAGCATTACTCCACTTTATCCCATAAGCAATATGTGGTCCCTAAGGTATCTCCAAAATAACAACTGGCGCATCTGCCAGGCGTGAACACACGCAAATGCAGTGTAAGTCCAGCAAGCATGTGTAAACAATGATCGCCACAAAAATCTGAGTTAGAACAATAATTTTAGGACTGTGATTAGCAATTAACTCTAAACTCATAACCTGTAAAGGCTGTCACCCATGGGCAGTTTTAGGTACTATAGTTTTTCGCTATTTCAAGGGCATGCACAATTTTAAATCTTGACATGTTTGGTATCTGTTTGAACATCAGTATTCCTGACCAAAATTTCTTGCATTTATTTTGCACCCATTTGCTTTTAACCTCTTAAAATTAAAATTTTACGTGTGTACACGTGTCTTTGTGTTTATTTAACCACCTCAATACAGTGCAGTTACACCCCCTTCCTGACCAGACCAATTTTCAGCTTTCAGCGCTCTCACAGTTTGAATGACAATTACTCAGTCATCCAACACTGTATCCATATGAAACTTGCGTACTTTTTTCCACACAAATAGAGCTTTCTTTTAGTGGTATTTAATCACTAGTGGGTTTTTTATTTTTTGTGCTATAAATAAAATAAAACGTAAATTTTGTGAAAAAAATTCCTTTTTCTTTGTTTCTGTCATAAATTTTTGCTAATTAGTAATTTTTCTTCATAAATTTTGGCCAAAATTTATACTGCTACATATCTTTGGTAAAAATAACCCACATTAGTATATATTATTTGGTCTTTGTGAAAGTTATAGAGTCTACAAACTATGGTGCCAATCACTGAAAATTGATCACTTCTGATCAGGCCTTCAGTACATCAGGTGTACCTCATTTCTTGACCCCTTTTTACAAAGTAGACATTCCAAGGTATTAAGAAGGTAGCATGGTGAGTTTTTTTAAGTTGTCATTTTTTCCCATAATTCTTTGCAAAATTAAGATTTTTTTTATTATTATTATTTTTTTTACAAAATTGTCATATTATCAGGTTATTTCTCACACACAGCATATGCATACAACAAATTACACCCCAAAATACATTCTGCTACTCTTCCCGAGTATGGTGATACCACATGTGTGAGACATTTACACAGCCTGGCCACATACAGAGCACCAACATTGATGTAGTACCTTCAGACGTTCTACGAGCAAAAATGACGCATCTCATTTCTCATCCACCTATTACACTATTGAAGTCCCTGGAGTACCAGGACAATGGAATTTCCAATAAAATGACCCCATTTTGGAAAGCAAACACCCCAACGTATAATCTGTGAGGCATAATGAGTCTTTTGAATGGTTAATTTTTTCCCAGAAGTTTTTGGAATATGTGGAAAAAAATTAAAACGCATTTTTTTTTTACACAAAATTGTCAATTTATAAGATATTTCTAACACATAGCATGTATATAGCAAAAATGACACCCCAAAATACATTCTGCTACTCCTCCCGAGTATGGCGATACCACATGTGTAGGACTTTTACACAGCCTGGCCACATAGAGAGGCCGAACATTGAAGTAGTACGTTCAGGCGTTCTAGGAGCATAAATGACACATCTCATTTCATTCCTACCTATCACACTTTTGAAGGTCCTGGACCACGAGGACAGTGAAATTACCCACAAAATGACCCCATTTTGGAAAGCAAACACCCCAACGTATATTCTATGAGACATGGGCTGCAAATAGGTACTCGGGTACTCTGATGACCTGGTGACAGGTACTCGGGTACTCTGATGGCCTGGTGACAGGTACTCGGGTACTCTGATGGCCTGGTGACAGGTACTCGGGTACTCTGAAGGGTGGTGACAGGTACTCATATGGACTGTGACAGGTACTCGGGTAATAAGATGAACTGTGACAGGTACTCAGGTACTCAGATGAACTGTAACAGGTACTCAGGTACTCAGATGAACTGTGACAGGTACTTGGGTACTCAGATGGACTGTGACAGGTACTCGGGTACTCAGATGGACTGGAACAGGTACTCGGGTACTCAGATGGGCTGTGACAGGTACTCTGGTACTCAGATGGGCTGTGACAGGTACTCGGGTACTCGGATGAACCGTGACAGGTACTCGGGTACTTTGATGGGCTGTGACAGCTACTCGGGTACTCGGATGAACCGTGACAGGTACTCGGGTACTCGGATGGACCGTGACAGGTACTCGGGTACTCTGATGGGCCATGACAGGTACTCGGGTACTCTGATGGACCATGACAGGTACTCGGGTACTCTGATGGGCCGTGACAGGTACTCGGGTACTCTGATGGACCGTGACAGATACTCGGGTACCCTGATGGACTGTGACAGGTATTCGGGCACTCTGATGGGCTGGGACAGGTACTCGGGTACTCTGATGGGCTGTGACAGGTACTCAAATACTCTGATGGGCTGTGACAGGTACTCTGATGGACTGTGATTGACAGGTATTATGAGGGGTGGTGACAGGTCCTCTTTACTGGGGGGGGGGGGGGCAATCAGTATGATTGGTGTACACTGTAGGCGGTAACGAGATGTTACCGCAATCTCCTCCTCACACACAATCGGTGTGTGAGGAGGAGAACCCGGTAACATCTCGTTACCGCGGTTTGTTTACATTTTAGTGATCGGCTGTGAAAGGATCACAGCCGATCACGTGGGTAAACAGCCGGACAACACGCCGCCACCGATGTGCACGCGCAGTGCGCTCAAGATCGCGCGCATTCGCCGTGCACAGTCGGGGTGTGACCATCTGTGATCGGCCGTGATGAAGTCACGGCCGATCACGTGGTAAACAGCCATAACCAATGGCTGTTCACCCCCTTCGGGGGTGAGCGGTGTATCCGTGACACGCCGCCACCGAAGAAACAGGGATGCGCGCGCACGATCGCGCGCATTCCCTGTTTAAACGGGAGGCCGTCATATGACGGCCTCCCGCCACAATAGGTGCGCCGCCTGGCCGTCATTTGACAGCCGGCGGTCAGCATCTAGTTAAGCACATACTTGCATAAAATACTGACCAGCAACTCAGATTTCTGTGGGTTTTTTTTTACTCATTTATATGCAGTGCATGTTTATGCGCCTGTGTGTACAAACGCATTGAAAACAATGGGTTGTATTTAGATCAGTAAAAAAAAAAAACACACTTGTATGCCTGAGTTTTTAGGGCAGCAGTGTGCCAGAGGCCTTTCATTTTTTTTTTTTTTTTTACAAAAGCACAATACATGTACTAAAGAATATGATTAACTTTGCAATCCCCATAGACAATAAAAACATGTAATGCTTAAAACTTGGATTTTTATTTTTTATTAATTCTTCAGTGTATTAAATAATTCATGTGACTTACACTGCTGACCCTCTAAATTAATTTAAAAAAAATATGGGTTACTTTGCTTTTTTTATATAATAAGAATGATTTCCTTTGGCACTACTGTATATAAATCCTGAATAATTATAATAATAATACTAATAATAATAATAATTTATTAAAGTATTAATATACTCTTAAGAAATTGTGGAAAATTGTTATCAAATACTTACCGTTATTTTCCTTTCCTGGCCTATCCTCACGTCAGCACACAATGGGTTAATGCCTCATCTGGCACCCACGTGACCACCTTTTCCTAGCTGAATAAAAAACAGCCCCTCCCCCACTGACATGTTCAATAATCTAGCCTATGACAAGCAACTTGGGAGGGAGTCCTGTGCTGATGTGAGGATAGGCCAGGAAAGGAAAATGACGGTAACTACAGGTATTTGATAACAGTTTTCCTATATTCCTGGACATTTTTCAAGTCAGCACACAATGGGATTTAACTGCCTGAATAAATGGGTGGGAGAGAGCATATGAAAAGAAACATTGACAATCGCAGAAAAGCTGCCAAAAACAAAAATTATTTATATGTCTTGTCCCAAACTTTGCAGAACTTGCCGACTGCACGCCTAGCTTGTAAAGTTGAGTGAAGGGCTAGTCATCTCTCATATACTCTTCACTGACATCCTGACATAACTGCCCCAAAGGCTTCCACCCCTCAGTTCGAAGGAGCTTGCCCCTGTTCCACAGCAGAAAGTTCCACTTCCTGCATGCCAATCTAATCACCCTGGTGAACCAATAAAAGACGACTAAAGAACCTGATGGGGAAATGAAAAGGATTGTCCACTTTCCTCATGTCTTCGTTTGTGCACTGTTAGCAACTTGTGTAAGGACCTGAAGTCTTCCGGCTGTATACTCAGTAACTCCATGTGAATGCTTGGAGGGACTGCCCCCAGGTTCTCCTGTAAACTGGATACCACTTAGAGATGGACGCAGTATCACTAAAAAAGACACAAAAGGGATCTTTGCAGGAAAGTGCTGCAACCTCCAACATCCTTCTATGTGAAGCAACTGCTATAATAGGAACTAGTTTTACCACTAGAGACCGCAATGGAGATGAAGCTTTTGCAACAAAGGATACCTTTATAAGCGTTTTCAGAACCAAGCCTAGGACCCACAAAGGGAACAAGAATTTCCTTGGTGGTTGTATATGGATTACGGCCTGCATGAAGCATCTATTCAATGGAGTTGTATGCCAGTCCAAACCTCAAGTGCCGATTGTAAAAATGTCTAGAGCTTGGGACACAGGAGAGAAAATTTTGCTGAGTAAACAGAACAAACTTCCTTCATATCCTCATATGTAGCGTTCATGGTCTTGTAGTCTTTGCCAAGGTCTGAACCACCTCGGGTGGGCCTCCCTGCACCTCTAGTTCAGTCAATTCAATAGCCAAGCTTTTAAGAGTCTCACTGGATTGGGGTGCTGCCATTAATGTTGGCATAAAATATCTTGTTTGACCAGAAACAGCATTGGTGGTGCTGAATGACAACCAAGGCCTCTTCGCAGGTGGAAAGCACCTGTATGGCAAAACGTGTTTTGTCCAAATTTTCATAATCAAAAGAGACTGGAGCTAGACAAACACGAAAAGGGAAAAAAACTATGGCATTGTGGATTTACCTTCTATCAGTTCACCTTTGTAAATTGATACAAATACCGGAAGCTGTGTGTTCAGAGGACTCTCTATCAGAACTACCAGTGGAATGTACTATAGAACCAATGCTAGTTGATATACTTATTGTTGGAAAATAATTTGCCTAACTGATTTGTTAGTGGATTCTGCTTTCCCGATAAGTAGACTGTCTTTTCCTGTTACTTTTCGTAACATAAACTTTTTGCTGGATGGGGAGCTGCTTACAGGCAGTTAAAGGCAGACACTTGGTGCCCCATTGGTGGGCAATGTGAGCTACTGCTGTCTTGTTGTCAATCATCAACTTTACTCGGGTCCCTTGGAGAAAGATCCTAAAAGGCTTGCAATGCTAGAAAAACTGCCTTACATTTAAAAGTTAGTCAGAGCATCTGCATTCCACTAGGCTCCAATGACCTTGCACTTGTCTCTTCAGACTGGAGACACACTGGCATCCGACGTCAGAATTATTCCATCTCCTGGGCTGAGAGGCACAACACAAAAGAGGCACACTGGTGTCCAAAATGCCAGTTTTTGCTAATTTGTGCAGACCCAAAGACTTTCTGATCCATAGGCAGCCCATTCTATTTACAGGGGAAGGCAAATTTAAAATCACCCCTGCCACCTGGCCCAAGGCAGCACTGGAATGGCTGCTGTAAAATGTCCCAATGAGAACAATGCAATCCCTCGCTTACATAGATGCTGTCTCCGTGACTCTTGATATGCAGATTTTCATTTGGAAAACCTCTTGACATATTTGGGTTTGAAAAACTGCTCCAAGATCCCTCATAGCTTAAGAAGGGGTTAACTGCTGTTCCTGTATTTGTTCACTACTGAAATTGGAAAATGATTTCTAGGACAAGGTTGTGATACTTTGCCAGCTCCTGGCTTACATCTGCCACAATCAAAACATTTCCAAGTAATGGCAGGGCCTTACCCTCAAAGATGAATTCCTCACACCTACTGCCTTCAAAATGTTCAAAAAGTTTCTTGGTGCCGTGACAAAAAAAAAACAGAAAACATCTAAACTGGAAGTGACAGCCAGTCACTGCAAATCTCAGATGTTTCTGGTGTTACACACTGATTGGTATATGGAAGTATACGTCCGGCAGGTCGATTGACTCTAATTGGTCCTCATGCTGAACTATCACCATGACTGTTTGCACGGACTCTATCTTGAACCTTTTGTTGTGTATGTATCCATTTGATTTCTTCAAACCCAGACAGTAGGGAAAGCTCCTGAAGCCATGGGTACTAGAAAGCATGGGGAGAAACCCCAAGATTTGTTCTTTTAGAGACACCAGTACTGTGACTTGTTGCAGTATAATTCTTATACATAATCTTGAGGTAATTCTTTCTTCTTGAGATCTGTTGGTCATGAATGAAAAGATTTGGTGATAATACTCCTAGCTGAGCTAACAATCCAAAAAGGAGGCTATCCTGGCTCCCACTGGAAGACATTTGAGGCAATCCATGCCGACGAATGGCCAATGTTTGCTACAGGGCTAGGCAAGGCATTTCCTATTGTGCTGATGTGAACGAATGTGAGCCCTTGCCGCGTGAGCTGCTTGAGGTGCATGAAAGCCACCCTGTGCGGGAATGTGAGGAATGCATATTGTCCTGGTCAGGGGATGACCAGTGGCAGGTCTTAGATTTTCTGGAGTGTTTGTGTTTAGGGCTTCTGCTCCTAAAATCATGCAGAACACCATACTGCATTCCTTGAGCATTCCTTGAGCACTCTTTTGAAGATATGTCCCAAGCTGGCCCCTCGTACCTTCGCTAATCTTCTGTGCCACTGACAGGTGTGGTGAGCTCATATGTCACCAAGAAAAAAAACGGGTACCTTGTCTCTTTAAGACCCATCCGCTTTTATCTACTTAGTTAAGCAGCAGCAGGTGAGGTCAGACTGCCTTCTAGAGGCAGACAGGAGACACATAATCTGAGACAAAACCAGTCAGACTGTCTAACCCCTGGGAACACACAGCATAGCAGGGAACAAACAGCAACAAGTCTTTACCACACAAGAGAAAACTGGTAGGAACGCAGAGAGAGGAGAGAAAACGATTTCTCTGCTGGCTCTAAGACTGTGTTTTTTTTTTCTATCTCAAATAAAAACTGTGCGTGGAATATATTTGACATTACAGAGATCAGAACATATGCATTCCATTTGGATAAAACATTGCATCAAACTGTCATACAACATGGTGTTAAATAACAGATTAGAACTGACTTTGCTCAGAGGCCAGTTATAGATACAAGTATTAAAGCAGAGGTCCACCCAATTTTGTACGTTTTGCTCAATCAAATTGCATAAATGTATTCATTCTTAAACTGAACTTTTTTTTTTTTTTTTATCGAGTGTACCTGTATATTTCTGCTTTTCATTTTTGTTTCCGGTACATCACCCCTGTGGCTATGGGCGGGTATTTTGCAGGTATATACCTAATGTCCTGTGCGCCACACTGTGTCCTGGGATCTCATGTCATTGTTCCCAGGAGTCATTGTGGAGGCCCACAAGGAAGATGAAAATGGCCGTCCACATTTTTTATAACTTCTTTTTTACAATGAATCGGGACATCGGGGGAGATAATTCACCAAAACAGTGAGTGTGCCACTGTGAGTGTGTCAATATGTGATGGTGTTAATGTTTGAAAAAAAATAAAAATACGTCAGTGGACCTCTGCTTTAAGTCAGAACTTTACACCTCTACTGTCCGGAGGTTCTAAGACTTTTTAAGCTGCTGCTTGGTGACTGGCAGTCACTACCCCACGCCGCCCATCTCCCTGCTGTCTATGACATCATCCACCGCCGCTCTAGAGACTGAAGACAAAGTCAGGAGAGGGGCACACTTGCCTATACAAGACAGGAAAACCCCAATGGTGGTGCAGAGCTTACTAATACCACACCTGGAAAATATCTGTGCCATCTAAGCAACTTTACACGCAACCCAGCACAAAGGATACACAGTTTCAGGATGCAACACTGTCCAACATTCTGGGTCTTCCAACTCCATGAGAGGCGGTGCGGTAGAGGGGGGCGTGGTATCCTTGCAGAAAACAAAGTACTTACCACTGCAATCCACAGGTGGCCTGGAGCAGACCAAAAAAAATAAAAAATGTAAGTGGGGGAGGGGGTTGTCTTTTATTCAGCTAGGAAAATATGGTCATGGGGCGCCATATCAGGAGTTAACCCATTGTGTGCTGACGTGAGATATGGCTAGGAAAATTATAATATTTAAGGGTGCTTAAGTTCAAATAAAAACTTTTATTATATGAATATGTGTATGAGGTCAGAAATGAATTGTTTATATTTTTAATATTAAAATTGTATTTTTTTTTTATATTATTACAAATACACCCATTTTGATCGAAGTATTTTTTTTTTTATTATTAAAAAAAATGCATAAAAAGCAGTCAATGCATCAGAAGAAACCATTACATAAACATAGATCTGCTAAATCCAGATTAACACATATTTTGTATGCTGTGACATTAAAAATAAATCATACAAAATATATGATAAACCCCTCCTAAAGAATGACATTTATCTCCTGAAAGCTTGTGTGAAAAACAGGCTGCTGATGCAAATTTTAAAAAAATATCATGCACAGTACTCTGTGTATTTCAAACATCACAACACAGATCAAATATATATACAAAATGTAAACAAGAACAAGGATTTTAAATATTGCAGCTTCCCAGTTCTTAGATTTGGTGGATATTTTTCCTTTTTGCAGGTTATTTTTCTTTATTTTCCCTGGGTGATTCTGCCAGTAAAACACATCCTGTTGTAGTGTGACAACGCTCACACAATGTACTGACTCATAGCTTCCAACTGTCCCTGATTTCGAGGGACTGTCCCTGATTTGGAGCAATGTCCCTCTGTCCCTCTTTCCTACTCATTTGTCCCTCGTTTTGGTCTGATCCATATAGTTGTATATAAAATGCACTTTTTATCTTTCAAAAAGTGTTTCCCAGCGCTAAACCTTTCATTCAGTTTCTAAATTGCTGCATTTGTCAATTTTAAAAGCCAATATAAAGGAATAGTAGTGGTAAAAAAAAAAAAAAGCCCTTGTGGATTTAATGAACTTTTTTTGGTTAATTCTCCTTTAAGTGAGTGTGACAGGGGGCGTGTCCTATGCCTACATACGTTTGATGGTAGGTGTCCCTTATTCCCATCTCAAAATGTTGGGAGGTATGTACTGTGTCTGTGGAGCCTACTAAAGTCCGGTCGTGTGTACGCGGCATTAGAGTCTACAAAAGACTTGAGACTGGAGCAGTATTGACTTAAGGGGGCTGAATACAAATGCATGCTACAATATTTACGATATTTATTTGTAAAATTTTTTGAAAACCATTTATCATTTTCTTTCTGCTTCACAATGATTTGCCACTTTGTGTTGGTCGATCACAAAAAATCCCAATAAAACACATTGACGTTTTTGGTCGTAACATTACAAACTGTAGAAAATGTTAAGGAGTATGAATACTTTTTCAAGACAATGTAATTAATAAAAACAGAGCTGCATTAAAGTGTGTCTTAAAATTTTGGACTTTAACATCTAAAATATTTACTATATAATAAAAGTTAAGAGAAAGCAAGAAGATGGAGTCCTTTTAAATGCTTTGGAGTTGAAAAGGCTGAATTTCTTGGTCAATTTACTTTATACTTATCAGGTACAAGAAAACATGGGTTAGAGCCAGATGCTTCTTCAAACAACTGTTTGGATGTCCATCCTGCTGTTCCTTGGATGAGAAAGTACGGCAAAGCAGTGTAGATAAGCTGGTCAGTGCCAAAGCCTTATCCCCTGAGCTGATGCTAGTCAGAAACCATATGCAGGCTTGGATCGCAGACTGCCTCTGTTGATCAGTGACAAATGGAGAGAAAAAAAAAAGTCCAAAAAAGTCTCCCAAAGCAAACTTTTATCCAGAGGAAAACCTAATCTTTGCTTTTCTTAATTGTAGCGCTGAGACAACTCGTCATTTTAATTTCATTACAAATAAGGTCACATTATATATTCAACACCAAGAAAAATCCATTCAAATCTCTTCTTATTTTTAGCACAAAAACCGTGTGAGACGACTAAAATAAATCAAAAAGCTTTTCTTCATTTTTTTTTTGATTTGTGAAGCTAAGTGGAACAGACATCATATATATAATGTAGCACCCTCTATTGTGTGATAGAAGTACGGTAGTGTTATGCCTTGTACACACGGTTGGACATTCCGACCACAAAATCCATCAGATTTTTTTCTGACGGATTTTGTCCTAAACTGGTGTTGCATACACACGGTCAGACAAAGATGTTGGAAAATCAGATCGTTCGGAACATGATGACGTTTGTTTGTTAAGATGGGACTACGTTTAGGCTAGTAGCCAATAGCTTTGGTCTCGTAATTTGATCTGAGCATGCGCTGCACTTTGTCCAATTAGAATTCTCTACAAACGATCGGAAAAAGTCAGATCAGATTTTTTTGTCGGAAAATTTGAGATCCTGCTCTCAAATTTTTCTCTGTCGGAATTTCCGTAGGAAAAAGTCCAATAGAGCCCACACAATATAATCCGATCGGACCTTTTCCATCTGAATTTCTGACCATGTGTACAAGGCATTCGAGTTTGGCATAGGTAAATTCTAGTTTAGCTCAGGGCTAAGCCTGAGCTGTGAATCTGGATCAGGGTTCAGTGAGTCGGGCTCAATAACTCATCCTGACAGCTACTCTGGTGCCTTACTTTGGCATTCGAGAATGTTTTCTAGCTGGTAGGTGGAGGTTAGCTGCCTGGAATATTTATGAGGCCTTAGCCAATCCCCAGTAGTGGGCTGGCAGGGGGCAGAGCTTACCTGATAAATAGGCATGAGCCATGCCAGCAGGAGCAGCCAGGTGGAAGATGGAGATACAGTGCTTAGGAGGCTGTCGGTGGCCCTCAGGGGTGCCCCCTAGTCTGGGGTGTGGGGGTGTCCTGCCTTTGGGTCAGGGTTCGGGTGCTGCCACAACACATGGGAGGAAGCCCTTACTGGAGGCACGGGAACAAGAGAGGACTGTGTGAGTAGATCAGCACTGCTAGGGACTAACAAAGGGGGAGACTGCCACATGTATCCAGTATCCCTGAAGACAGCTGTGTGCTTAAGTCTTCATCCGTCCACAGGAAATTTCCTGGGAGTCAGCCGTGTGGGCTGGTGAAGAGTCAATCTCGAGGACTGGTGGGGAAAGTTATTCTGGAGGGCTAGTGAAAGGGGCAGCTGCAGCCAGGTGGGTTGGCAGTGCCTGAAGAGATGGTCCTGGGACCAGTAGCCACAGAGGAGAGGTGCAAGCTGTTTCACTGTATTTTTGTTACACAAGAAGGCGCTGCGAGTTCCTGCCTGTAAAGGACTATTGCTAAATCTGACTGAGAGCCTGTCAGATCTACTAACAGTGATTAAGCTGGAGACAGCAAGCAAATGTGTGCAGGAGGAAAATATATAGGAAGATGTCTCTGATATCGTTGCTGAAGTTTGCTAAAGTCAAGTGTTCATCCCATAACCTCCCATCCCCAGCCAAGTTTTAACCCTCAATAAATAACAAAAACAAAGTCTGTTCTCTGACTCTGGAGTGCTTGTGAAGAGTTGGTGTGCCTGGCTGTGCAGAAGTGGGGGATCCAGTTAATCAGCAGTCCCTACAGGGGTGTGCTACATATATTTAGGTGCATGCATGATGTGTATGGTCTCATACACACTGGATGTTTTTAACGGTGCTCTTAGGGGCAGTGTGTAGAACTCTTCTGACAGCGTGTGTAAAGCAGAGCGGAGAGCTGAAGGCAGCATAGTAATGGATGGAGGGTGGGAGCGGAAGCTGCTGGAGTTAAGTTTTTATTTAAAAATGTTCATTTATATAGCAAAAAAAAAACACCAGTGGTGATTAACCACTTGCTTACCGGGCACTTAAACCCCCTTCTGCCCAGGCCATTTTTCATCTTTCAGCGCTGTCACTCTTTGAATGACAATTGCGCGGCCATACAACACTGGACCCAAATTACATTTTTATAATTTTGTTTACACGAATACAGCTTTCTTTTGCTGGTATTCAATCACTGCTGGTTTTTAAATTTTTGCTAAAAAAAAGGGAAAAAAGACCGAAAATTTTGAAAACAAAAACAACAGTTTCATAGTTTGTTACAAAATTTTGAAACAGGTAATTTTTCTCATTCATTGATGTGCGCTCATGAGGCTGCACTGATGGGCACTAATAGGATGCACTGATTGGCTTTGATAGGCTGCACTGATAGGCACTGATAAGGCGGCACTAATGGGTGCTGATAGGTAGCACTGATGGGCACTGAGAGGTGGCACTGATGGGTGGCACTGATGGGCGGCACTAAACGGCACTGATGGGCACTGGTAGGTGACACTGATAGGCAGCACTGATAGGTGTCACTGATGATGAGGCACTGATGGCCACTGATTAGCAGCTCTGACGGGCACTGATAGGTGGCACTGGTGGGCATTGATAGGTGGCACTGGTGGGCACTTGTAGGTGGCACTGATGAGCAGTAGTGATATGCACTAGTAGGTGGCACTGTTGTGCACTGGCAGATGGCACTAGTGGCCACAGATGAGGCGGCGGTGGCTCTCCCTGTTCGGGACCGATAGCGTGAGGAAAAAAAAGCTGATTACTGATCTTCTATTTACATCACGTTATCAGCTGTCATTGGCTGACAGCTGATCACGTGGTAAGGGGCCGGGATCCGGCCCTTACACCGATCTGTGATCAGTCAAGTCTCATTGACTCGCTGGTCACAGAGCACACCGTGTACGCCCAGCAGGGGTGCATGCAGGCGGCGCGATCTCGGGAGGATGTACATGGACGCCCTACCATCAATTAAGGCCTGTGCTGTAGCCGTCTTTCAGGTATAGCGTGGGCACAAGGTGGTTAAATACCACCAAAAGAAAGCTCTGTTTCTGTGAAGAAAAATTATATAAATTTTATTTGGGTACAGCATTGCGTGTCTGAACAATTGCCAGCTAAAGTAGTGCAGTGCTAAATAGCAAAAAATGGTCCGGTCATGAAGGGGGTAAAACCTTCCGGAGGTCAAGTGGTTAAATAGTTTGTTTGGACCAAAACTAAAGCTCTCTTTGTGTTTCATGACCAAGTAATTGTCAAACAATCACAGCACTGAAAACTAAAAAACTATCTGATAATCAATGGGCATATCTGTGCTAGTACTCAAGTGGTTAAAGAGATTGCTACAAATGTATACAGTATCTGTAATAATATGAAACTCTGCTCTTCAATTCTTATAACATTGAAGCTTTTCCTCCCAAGGGTTTGATTATTTTATTAGTTTACTAATATTTGCCCCCTGTCAAAACAGAAGTGTCAGATTGAGCCTCGGTTCACTGGTGCAAATTCAATCACTCAATCAAAATCGCAATCCACTCATGGAAACCGATTTCAGAGTGTATGTTAAGTTAATCACATGGCGCCGCAATCGGTTAGCAAACCACAGTGCGATTTGCAGACTCAAATTGAATGGATTTGAACACCCATGCAATCCGATTCTGGTGCCGACAAAAAAAGGGTCCTGCATGAGTTTGGTGCGAATGCGTACGATTTGAGCCATGCAAATCCATGATTCAAATCGCACCCCAGACACTCCATGCAATTCAAACAAGAATGTGCTGCAGTTCCTGTGTGAATTACATGCAGCGCACCGCATCAGTGTGAACCAAGGCTGAGTGTCAGAATATAAAGCTGTCCTATCTCTTGGCTGATATGAAAAAAACTCTCAAAAACTGTCACACAACAAGGATGCTGTAAGGAATACATGAAAAAAACGACAAGAAAAGCTTTGTTAAAGTACATACGATAACCTCCTCCAGCAGACCACATAGTGTACCTGAGACAGGAGACAGGTCAGACTCCATGTGGGGCCTTAAATCTTGACACTTACTGATGTTTCTACTGTGATTTGAACAGAATACTAAGTAACAGCACATACCTATCCCTAGAGAGAAGACTGCGCTATTACATGGGAATTCTGATTCTTACCTGTTCCTGAACAAGTACGCAAGTTTATGTTTTACTGTTCTTTTATAGCTACATTTTTATCTGTAAAGCGTTGGCCCACCCAAAACTGATATTCCAGATTTTGCTGGATGCTTGGCAGTTAAAGTGGAGCTTTAAGGCCCATACACACGATCAGAAGGCGACATTGACTTTCTTCGCTAGTCCCGTCTACCTGGAGCCGCGTTCAAATTGAACGGACTTTCCCTTGTGTGGGCAAGTCCGTTCATTTCAAAAGTCCGGCCATAGTCCGGCGGTTTGTCCGCCGCACCTAGTCTGCTGGAAAAGTCCGGTCGTGTGTGGGCAGGTCCGCTCGTTCGAAAAGTCCGGCGGACCTCAGCTTCAAAGTCCGGCGGGTTGTCCGCCGGACTAAGTCCACCGGATAGTCCGATCGTGTGTATGCGGCATTAGGAAAACCCTGCAGACTCTGATGTGCTGTAAAAGGGAAAGCTGGGGGCCCTTCATCATTTTGAATGTTCTAATTACACCTTTAAACCTTTGCAACGCAACTTTACTTTAGAGGTGACAGGGCACCCTAATGCTGTTGTACGCAGGTGGTGTTAGGAGCCCTGTCACACATACCTCTCACATAACCTAAGACTTCTGGAGCTCTGGAGCTTATTTTTCTCATTATGGACGTGAGTAAGGCCTCTTGTCTAAGTTTTACCTCAGGCCTCACAAAGCCTAGAGCTGTCTGCAACCTCTAACAGCTTTTTGTAGTATTATATATGCTGAACATTATTTGTAGCCTCTGGCAATGTTAAGAGCCACACTTTTTATTTAAATGGATTTATCAGTATAAATTGAGGCTGTATAGCAGTATCTCTTTAAATGAACTCCATTAATTCAGTGCTTTTGGTTCTTTTTGCAGTCAGAGAGCTGTGAGTTAAAGCATGAGATTCTCTGTTTCAAAAGGTAACATTTTGAGCCATCAAACAAGCTCTTTTTTTAAGCATGGAGTGCAAACACACCCGTTAATAATAACAGCAGTTAGTCAATCACCAATCACTTTGCTAGTGATCACCCGGCTAGTGAATAAGGCTGCTCTGGCACTTCTTCAGCCTTCCATTACTGGACTCTGATAAACGGAGTGATTGTCCCTTAATGCCAACTGTGACTCTTTTATCTCTGGCCTTGATCCTCACTTGCCTCTGGTAACAGGATGGTCGTCCCATGTAGCAACTGCTTCTCCCTCACCGCTGGCAAAAATGCAGTTGCCCATCTGGTGGAACCTCTGCAACTTGGTTGGGCTTCTGGCCAAAAGCCCCAACCCTGCGCTGCTTCTCTCAATCCTGGATAGGCATCAGTCAGCCTAGCAGCCATGTGTTCCTGGCATAAGCGTCAGGCTTCTGGCCTAGCAACCCAGAGCCTTGTAACACACGTCCACCCAGACTGCCGTCCAGGTGGCACAGAACCCTGATCACCTGATAAATAGGTGCTCCCAGCAGGCTAAAGGACCAAAGAGACCTCTGCCAATTGGCTGAGTCAACTTTTTCACTCCTAGTCTGCATTCTCTGTGCCCTTATCATTCTACTGTCACAGGCAACAATGCTGCCTAGTGACAGAAGAGAGAGGTTCATTATATCCAGAGTTAGGGAAACAGCCATTGAATCCCCTTTCAATCAGCCAGGCTAGTTACCACCTAGCAAGCTAAATTAGCAACCCTGCCTACTATCAGGGTGCTACACATCACAAATATTTGTATCTTTTTCTGGCTATTCTCAGCAACATTCTTTTAGACAGTAACAGAAACTGCTTTGATAGGGCATCTTCTACCCTGCATTAAAATTGCAGTATCCCAACTCCAGTATGGTCATCGTGCAATCAGTTTTGGTAGAGGAATTCATGTAAAGAAATAAAAGGAGAGTATCAAGCAAGCAAACCAGACAAGTAAAATGTAAATCCAGGCAATAATTTACCAATAATATATCTATTTATTTATATTTGCTTTCTTCTCAATAGGTCAAACAGCTTTAGAAAGCCTTGCTGCTTGTTTATAGTAGATGAACTGGCAGTAGGCACCCTGTGGGCCAAGGCCCTGAAAATGCGTCAGCTGACGTGTTTGTGCAAGCATCCCCTAGCTTTTTCACATGGCTAAAGCTTTTAGCTAGTGCCCTACAGGAATACAGGACCATGCATGGACCATCTTCTCTGAACTGTGACCGCCCCTAAACCATTCAGCTCTCCATGTCTACTACCCACATGTATAGATGGGGGTTAGACCCTTTCCACTCCATCTCCCAATCTATAAACACTGTGCCCTCCCTAATGCCTGGAGCACCTCTCACACAGGGCCCTGCGTTACACTCGTGGTTCCAGGTTAGGGCTCCATAGGTCCAGCCAAACACCTGAGGCCCTTGACACTTGGGGCAGAGAATGTATTGAAGTAAAAGATTTTCTGCCTTTGGAACCACTTTTAACTGCACCTTTAATCTCATGCTTCTTATTCTTCACATCTCATCACACAGACACTAAATCTTGCAAACAACTTCTTTACTTTAAAGGCTTGTAAGGAGTTTACATTATTGGAATAAGTGTAATATCACAGGTGTGTTGAGTCACACAGCAACACATGGAAATGATAAACAGTCCCATAATAAGGCAGTTCCTCAATAATGTTCAGCAAGGTAGAAGATGGGGGTATTGCGGTTGTGCCATTTCCCCTGTACGTTCTCTAATTCCCATTTCAGGGTCACAGCACTCGGTTTCTCCTCCAAAGGGCAGAACCCACGCACAGTCCTGCTATATACGGAGTCATCTTCAGGACAACCAATGACCTACTAAAATCCCACTTCCCTTAAGTTTAGGGAAATCTTTACTTTCTGCCTGCAGGGTGGGTCATAAAAGGTAAAGTACGCCCCTTCCTACATTTGGGTAGACAAGTAGTACTGGCACAAAACATACAGTTAAGGGCAAGAAACCCCTTCCTACATGTGGGTAGACAAGCAGTACTGGCACAAAACAAAGCCAGCTGACCAGTGGTGGCTGGTGAAGTTTTAGGATGGGGGTGTGTCAGACCTGCCCTTCCTTTTTGACCCCTCCCACTTTATGAAGATGGGCGTGGTTTCAGCAAAATAGTGGGCATGGCTCTAAGGTGGTGTGGTTAGCGTTTAAGATGAACGAGGAATGGAGGGAGAGGGAGAGAATGATGGAGGGACAGCAGGCCCAGATCCTATACAACAATAGAAATATGTGTATTCTAGAAAGTTTAACAATCAGCACATAAAGATATTCCAAACACCTGGTGTTAGTACTTCAATCATCCCGTCACCATGGTTGTTATGGTGTCAGGATGATTGAAGCGCATTATTACTATTATTACATTGTAATATAAAATTAAATCATTCAACTCACCATAATGCATAATCAGTGGGAGCCCTGAGCATGTCACTAGCCACGTCGCCTGCCACCAGATGCCATCATGTGTCCCCAGCAGAGTCCTTACATGCAGCCTGTGTCACACAAAATGCAGCCTGTGTCACACCAAATGCAGCCTCCTGTGTCCCCCAAATGCAGCACCCTGTGTCCCCCAAATGCAGCCTCTGTGTCCTTCAAATGCAGCCTCCTGTGTCCGCCAAATGCAGCCTCCTGTTTCCGCCAAATGCAGCCTCCTGTTTCCCCCAAATGCAGCCCCCTGTGTCCCCCAAATGTAGCCTCCTGTGTCCCCCAAATGTAGCCTCCTGTGTCCCCAAAATGCAGCCCCCTGTGTCCCCCAAATGCAGCCTCCTGTGTCCCCCAAATGCAGCCTCCTGTTTCCCCCAATTTCAGCCTCCTGTGTCCCCCAAATGCAGCCCCTGTGTCCCCCAAATGCAGCCTCCTGTGTCCCCCAAATGTAGCCTTGCCTGTGTCACATCAAACCCCCCCTGTTCTCCGTGGGAGCACAGCGGTACTACTTACTTTACTGTGTGTTATCCTCTCCTGTGGTGTCCTCTTCCACAACGGGTGTGTCCTCTCATAGTTCCTGTTTCTTTTCTCCCTGGCGCAATAGGAGAAAGAAGACAGGAAGTGACATAAAACTGAGATGTCAATCAAACCGCCTGGCTGTAGTAATATATACTACAAGTGCCGTGCGGAAGCTAGTCGGCACTCTGGAAAGCGCAGCAAGGCGGGCTAAATGCCCGCAAATGAAGCGCCACCTCTACAATCTTGTGATTGGCACTTCCCATAAGTGCACTGTGTCCGGTGTCGCACTGTGTCTGGCATCCGAACACAGTGCACTTAAGGACCTTTTTTTGTATTTTTTTTTAAAGCACCAGTATTAAAAAAATGTTTTTTTTGGGGTTTTTTTGTGACTTTTTTTGGTCCCATTCACCCCCTATGGACGCGCCGCCACTGCAGCTGACCTAGCCCTTTTGATATTTTACCAGCCTGACTGATATTTGGCAATACTATATGTAACACCCTTTAGTGTGTGCTACTAGAAGTGAGAGTAGGTAGACTATACTCTGACTCATATTTTCTTGTAAGTCTGTAATTGGGTCAGGTTTGTTAAAGGTTAGACTGGATGACTCATGCAGAAAGCCCTCTGGTGCCTCCCCCTGGATCTGGAAAGTTGTAGAACATCCTAGATACTAGAGGGTGGAGGTTGGCAGGAGCTGTTTTGCATATTTCGGTGCCCTTGGCCAATCCCCAGGAGTGGGCCTGGCAGGGAACCAAGGAGCCCTTAAATAGAGATGGGCCATGCCAGCATGGGAGTTGGGTGGAAAATAGAAAAGCAGTGCTGGGGAGAGTCTGTCGGTGGCCCTTGAGGGTCCCCTGCCGGGGAAGGGGTTTTACCTCAGGCTGAAGCTCGGCAAACTAGTCAGGAAGGATCCCACCACAGGAGGCAGTTGGAGGGACCCTAACCGGAGAGGCAGCAGGAGCAAGGAGAGACAGCGAGTAGATCAGCACGGTACAGGGACAGACAAGGGGAGAGACTACCAGCTGTAGCAGGTCTCTCTTGAAGACAGTGGTGTGCCATGTCTTCATCCAACCTTGCCCTGGGGAATCTCCATGTGTACGCCAGTCAGGAGAACTGGAAAAATGAAGCAGCCAGGTGGGCTAGCATTTCTGCAAGCAATAGAGCTGGGATCAGTGTCTACAGGGGAGCAGAAGGTGGTGCGAGAAGCAGTTCACTCCACATGTGCTACTTCACAAAGGGACTGAAAGTTCCTAGCCTTTAATGGGTTGTTGCTGAGCTAACTAGAGACTGTTAGTGCCCAAGGGAGTGAACCCAGCAGAAGCTGTGCAAAGGAACCAAGTTTGTGCAGGAGGAAAGAAAAGTGAAATCTGTAAATAGGGAGGAAGTTGCCCCTGGTTTTGTTTGTTGGCCATTTTTCAACTTGGGCATCCCACAATCCCTTACCCTTAGTTATAATCCCCTAATAAAACAACAAATACAAGCCAGGACTGATTACTGTGTCTGGATGCAACAAGGAAATGATGTGTGACTGGCTGTGCAACAGTGGGAAACCCTGACATCTGCAACTAATAGCATCAAAATCTGTATCCTGGGACATGCAGCCCTACTAAATATTACTTATAAAGAGATTCACAAGAATAGTGGATAATTCTACTAGAAAAAAAGATCCTGCTGATGCCAGTCGAAACTGGTGTGGCATCTGAATTTTGTAATGAGTTGACCAGTACTGCATTAAGCATGCTAAGAGAAAATATTTGGGCACATATATAGTACTTATTATTGCTCAGAGCTCATGAAATTTCATGAAGTGACTCACTGAGGTTACAGGGGATCCAGAACTGAGACTTACAGATTCAGGCTTAGCATAATCAGGAGCTGTTTGACATCATTCTGTATAAGGGATGTACTAATATGCTCTGAGCTCTTCGCTCTTTAATTATATGCCACTGTCATATGTCTTGTTCCAAAGAACATAAGCAGCATGTTTACTTTTTGTCCAGGGCAATCGCCCTGTTTAAGGACATGACTTTCAGGACAAAATCATCACCAAGGTTGGATTCATACCTAGGCATCTTTAGTGCCTTTTGCATTTTGCAGATTTGCACTACAGTCCATTTAACATGGTTTCCTATGGAACAAGTTCTGTAGTGCAAATCTGCAAAATGCAAAAAGCACAAAAAATGCATAGGTGTGAATCCAGCCTTAGGGCCAGTTCATATGCTTTTTCTGCATGCACCTTTTTGACACATTTTCAATGCTTTTTTTATGCAGTCCCCCCCCCCCCCTTTTTTTTTTGTTAACCTTAAATAAGGACATGTGTGTTCCAGTGCAGTTTTTGGTGCATTCCAGTGGAACTGCAAGCACCAGTGTGAACTATACCATTGAAAACCATATAACCTACTTTCCATGCATTTTTGATGCAGAAAAAAACACACTGGACTGCAACTGGTGTGAACTGGTCCTTAATGCACAACTCTAGTCTTGTTACTTCCAGCCCCCAGCATTTCCCCCCTCATCCCCTGGTATCAACTGCCCCTCACCTGGCTGTGATTTTTATTTTTTTTACATTTTTTTAATATACCAACCTTTTTTTCATACGTAGTCAGGCTAATCATGCACGTGTTCTTCTTCCTCTTTGGATCTTTTTGACAATGGGCAGTCCTCAGTGATGCTGAAAATATCTCTACAATATTGTATGTGAATATAGGGTGTGGTGATGTCCCCTCAGAGGGCAGGTCCATGACAATCTGCATTACAGAATGTCCTCACTCTTCCAGGTTGAATGATTCTGGGTGCCATTTAACTATGAACATTGAAGGGAGAAGAAATAAAAACATTTTGATGTCACAGCACTATTACTTAGTAGCTTACCAGAGAGTTATGGATTGCTTGCAACAGCACTTGATGCACCTCCAGATGATGAACTGACATTGAAATATGTTAAGGGCAAGTTTGCAGATGAATTGAAGTGTAAAACAGAAAGCATTAATAGTCACAGTGCTTCTGTGACAGAGTTTACTTTAAAGACGAAAAATAGGACTAAAAACAGTAACATGCAACAAGAAACACGTGATTGTTTTGTGTGCAAGAAACAAGGTCATTTTGAAAGCAGATTGCAGAATCTGAAAAGCTATAATGCAGAAACAAACTAAACTACAAAAGGCCAAAAGTGTGATGAAAGAAACTGATTTGTTTCAGATAATGAATATGTTTTTCAATACAAAGGATGCGCCTTATCTTTGCGGGCATAGTGTGTTGATTTAGGAGCTATGAGTCACATGACAAATAACATAAATTTCTTTATTCACCTTGACCCGACTAAAACAGAAAAAATGACCACAGCTAATAGGTAAATAATGGAATCAGAAGGAATTGGAGACGTTTTCTTTATTTATTTCCAGAGTGTCACCCGACATCAGTGAAGAAACGAACAAAACAAGTCTATGTAGTGACCTTCCAAGATGACAGTCATGCTGTCACAAAAGGAGATGTCTTACTTGCAAAGGCTAAAATTACAGATGAACTGTATCAGCTGAACTGCAATAAGGTGGTTAATACTGCCAAAAAAGAAAACAGTTTAAAATACATTCACACATGGCACAGACGCTTTGGGCAAAGAAGTCATGATACATTAAATAAATTAACTGAGAATGCCTATGCAAGTGGAATAAAAATTAGTCCATTGATTAACCAATGAAATGTACCAGCTGTATAAAAGAAAAAAATACAAGAATATCCTTTCCAAAGCAGAGTAACAGCAGAGTTAAACCTATGTACTTAAAGGCGAAGTACAGCCAAGCTCATTTTATCTGTACTTATCCTGTGGATCACAAGAGTTCAGTTCGTTCTGCACTCCTGTGACCTGTTTTCAGCCAACAGCAGCCTGAAGCCTGCTGTCGGGTGATGTCACAGAACTGGCTTAGCCTGGGGAAATATCATCACCATATGGTCAGGATGCACCCAGGAGACTGGACCAGCACCTGGCTCAGCCTTTCAGCGAGCCTCTGAGAGGCTGAGTCAGCCGAACCCTCCCCCGCAACAACCCAGTGCTCCAGTGAGTGCTGGAGGGGCAGAACAGAGATCCGGTGACTGAGAGTCACTAGCTCTCTGCTCACAGAGCACGGAGAACTGAGCGATTAGCGATCTTTGATCACCCAGTTCTCAGTCTTAGAGCTGGCAGAGGACAGATGCAGCATTGGTCTGATGCTGCATCCACCTAGGTAAGTATAATTCTTTTAAAAAAAAGAATAGATATTTTCTCACTTTTATAGATGATTACTCCAGGTATACTACACAATGGGGTTGATTTACTAAAGGTAAATCCACTTTTCACTACAAGTGCACTGCAAGTGCACTTGGAAGAGCAGTTGTTGTAGATCTGAGGGGGACATGTAAGGCCGCGTACACACGCGGGGACTGTCTGCCGAAACTAAGTTCGTCAAACAGTCCGCTCAAACTTTTGAATGAACGAACACGCCCACACACAGCACTTTTTGAGCGGACAAATACGGCAAACTTTGTTCATCGTACTAAGTCCGCGCAACTTTTGAAATGAACGGACTCGCCCACACACGAGGCAACAGTCCGCTCATTTCGAGCGCGTGTGCAGGTAGGCGGGGCCCGCGACGGAGCCCCCCGCCCGCAGACCCCGACAACCAACGGCCAGGGTTGTCGGGAAGAGGCCCTTGTCCTCATCAACATGGGGACAAGGTGCTTTGGGGTGGGGGGGCCGCGCGGCCCCCCCCCCTTCCCCAAGGCACCCCCCATGTTGAGGGCACGCGGCCTGGTACGGCTCGGGAGGGGGGGCGCGCTCGCTCGGCCCCCTTTCCTGGCCGGCCGGGTAGCGTGCTTGGACAAGGGTCTGTTGTGGACTTTGGGGGGACCCCCACGCAGATTTTTTTCGGCGTTGGGTTTCCCCTTTAAGTCCATACCAGGCGGCGGGGCCCGCGACGTCTCCTTCGCGGGCCCCGCCTACCTGGAGACGCGCTCGAAATGAGCAGACTTTCCTCCGAGCGGGAACAGTTTGCTCATTTTGAAAGTGGCCTACACACGGGCGGACTGTCCGCTCAAACCAAGTTTCAGCGGACAGTTTTTCGGAATTTCCGAAAAACTTTGTTCGTCAAACTGTCCGCTGAAACTGTCCGCTGAAGCCCCACACACGAGCGGACTGTCCGCTGAAACACTGTTCAGCGGACAAAGTTGAGCGAACAGTCCGCCCGTGTGTACGCGGCCTAAGGAAAATTAAAAAAAAAAACAGCATTTTTGCTTGTACATGATTGGATGATAAAATCAGCAGAGCTTCCCCTCATTTAATCAACCCCAATATCTGTTACACAATAAAAATAATGTACCAGAGAAACTTGAACAGTATTTGGCTTTAGTAAGCAACAAATTTGGCAAAATGGCAAGCATGTTGTGCACAGACAATGGAACTGAATATAAAGGTGACAAGACAAAAAACTACTGTACCATACAACCAAGAACAAAATGCAGTTGCAGAAAGAATGGACCATACTATATGTGAGAGTGAAAGAACCATGCTCCATAGCTGCCAACCACTTTAACAGGGCCAGCCACGCAGTGCCTCTCCCCTCCCACCGGCGCTCCCACCTCCCCACTCCTCCCATGGTTCCCAGGCTGTCCTGTATTCACCGGAGACAGAAACACATCCGCCGGCTGGAGGAGAGAGATTGCAGTGAGAATGAGGAAAATCCATGCCTCGATCTCACTTACAAACAGTGAAACCGGAAGTGGTGTCACTTCTGGTTTCAGTTGCACCCTTTCCTGACCAGTACAGTCACAGGATATTTCTAACCAAGCCAATCTGTGCTTTGTTAGATGGTGTGAAGGGCAGGGGAGACATTCGGGTTTATTAGACCGCTAATGTCTCCATAAAGAGTACCTGTCACCTTCCTAATGCTATCACATAGGGGTTTATTAACCACTTCAGCCCCGGAAGATTTGGCTGCTCAATGGCCAGTCAATTGTTTGCTATATGGCACTGCGTTGCTTTAACTGACAATTGCGCGGTTGACTCTGTACCAAAAAAAATAAAGCTTTCTTTTGGTGGTATTTGATTACTTGGGTTTTTTTTTACGAAAGGCAAATCCACTTTGCAAGTGAACTTGAAAGTGCACTGAAAGTGCACTTGGAAGAGCAGTCGCTCTAAATTTAAGGGGTAGATCTGAAATGAGTGGAAGCTCTGCTGATTTTATCATCCAATCATGTGCAAGCTAAAATGCTGTTTTTTATTTTTATTTTTGCAATGCAAAGTGGATTTTCCTTTAGTAAATAACCCCCAATATCTTTTACTTTTTGCTATAATAAATATCCCAAATTGAAAAAAAAAAAATGTTTCCTCAGTTTAGGCTGATATGTATTTTTCTACATATTTTTGGTAAAAAAATTGCAATAAGCGTATATAGATTGGTTTGCACAAAAGTTATAGTGTCTAAAAAATAGGGGATAGATTTATGGCAGTGTTATTATTATTATTATTTTCTACTAGTAATGGCGGTGAGCTGCCATTTTTATCAGGACTTCAATATTGTGGTGGACTAATTGGACACTTTTGACACATTTGGATGTGTTCTAACTGTAGGGGGGATAGGACTGACTGGGGGAGGAGAGAGATCGGTGTTTACACACACAGATCCCAGTTCTCACTCTGTTAAGAGTGATCGTGGGTACCCAGTGGTTATCGCGCCCGCTGGGCACTCGCATCGGCTCCGGGCACACACTGCTGGCTTGCGTGCCTCCTACAGCGTCTTAAAGAGCCGATGTACAGGGGAGTCAACCTGCTGCAGTATAACTGCAGCAGCTGGTCTGGAACTGGTTAACCTATCAAGTAAAAATGTATATTAAAAATTAAAGAAAAAAGTTATATATATATATATATATATATATATATATATGTATATATATATATATATATATATATATATATATATATAAAATTAAATATATTAACCACTTGCTGACCGGTACGTCCCTTTGAATTTTCCGCTGCATGGTCACGTGCGCTCCGCACGCGACCCTGCCGGGAGCTCCGTGAGTAGGGTCGCGGGTCTCATGGACTCGATGTCCGCGGGGATACCCACGATCCCCTCACGGAGCTGAAGAACGGGGAGATGCTAATGTAAACAAGCATCTCCCAGTTCTGCCTAGTGACACTGTCACTGATCATAGCTCCCTGTGATCGGGAGCTATGATCAGTGATGTGTCACACACAGCCCCTCCCTTTAACAGTTAGAATCACTCCCCAGGACACACTTAACCCCTTCCTAACCAGCTAGTGGTTAATCCCTTTAACCTTAATTTTATAGCACTGATCGCTGTAAAAATGACAATGGTCCTAAAAATGGGTCAAAATTGTCCGCTTTCTGCTGTATATTTTGAGGATGAATGCCTCATAGTACCTGCAACTACAAAAGTCAGTGAGGGCTTATTTTAAAGTCTAAAATGAACTTAAAGAAAAAAATATTAAAAACATATTTTTGCAGGAAAAAAATAGAATTTTTTTTCTGCAGGAGCCTGCAAAGTACTGCACTTGTGATCAGTGGATTGTGGGTGCAAGATCAGGCTCCTGCAAAGTCTTCCTGCAGCTTTCTGCCGGTACCCAAGTACAGGCTTTCAGTTAAAGGGTTGGAGGGTCAATGAACCATAAGTGCGCTCATTACCACACTTGAGGGTTACTGATAATGAGAAATCTGTCTGCCGCATTGACAGACAGGACTTATAGTTTATTCATTCACAGACCTTGCACAGCTGCGACAATTTTAAATATGACGGTGGCTGCGGGGGAGGGGAGCCTCTGCATGCTAGCAGAGGGAGGAGGCTCTGAGGGTGGGAACTGGGTGCTTAGGAACATGTTAAATTTTACATGTTACACTCTAAACATGTTCCTAAAGGTACATTTAACCTTTAAAGCCTTTTTACTATCTGTTAAGAATTTGTATATACTTAAATGTACATACTCTGGTTTGAGTCTGTGGTGCTTTTCCTCTATTTAAAGTGTTGCTAAACTGAGGACCCTGCATTCACTATATCTGGTCTATATCACAGTACACAGAACATAGAAGTGCAATTATTTTAATAAATTAAAATTGCTAAATACCTTTTCTGATCAGCAGTATATAGCAGTCTTATGACGTCTATCAATGTCGGGTTGAGCACTGGTTTAAGCTTGTAGGACAAGTTTTTATTCGCCCCTGACTGTCCTAGGCTGCATGACCCCTGACCCTCTGTCTGGACAATGCTGCTTGGTCCTGTGCTGATCACATGCTCCCTCCACAAAAAACTCTTTAGGAATACACACCTAACTGAGCAGGTTCAGAGTGCCTCCAGAGCTATCCTTCAGACTTTGAGGGGGCTGGACAGTGGGCAATGTGAGTAGAAAATGCCTGGTGTCAATGGGAGTAAACAATGGCCTGTCATTGGTATCACTGGGAAGAATAATGTCCCATTGTTGTTATCAGTAGAAGGAATAGTGTCCCATTATTGGTGTCAGTGAGAGGAATAGTGCCCCACTGTGGGTGTCAGTGGGAGAAATGCTGCTCCATTGTTGGTGTCAGTGGCAGGAATTATACTGCACTGTTAGTGTCAGTAGGAGGAATAGTACTCCAAAGAATGGATAAAGGCAAGCAAAGGGCGACATCTCCTGCAGTTTAGAAACCACTGCTATAACACATTATAAATATACAGTGCCTTGAAAAAGTATTCATAACCCTTCAAATTTACTACATTTTTTCATGTTACAACCAAAAACGTAAATGTATTTTATTCTAATTTTATGTGATAGGCCAACACAAAGTGGCACATAATTGCGAAGTGAAAGGAAAATTATAAATGGTTTTCAATTTTTTTTTTTACAAATAAATATGTGAAAAGCAGGGCGTGCATTTGTATTCAGCGCCCCTGAGTCAATACTTTGTAGAACTGCCTTTTGGTGCACTTACAGCTGCAAGTCTTTTTGAGTATGTCTCTACCAGCTTTGCACATCTTTGAGAGTGAAATATTCCCCATGCGTATTTGAAAAATATCTCAAGCTCTGTCAGATTGGATGGAGAACATCTGTGAACAGCAATTTCCAAGTCTTGCCACAGATTCTCAGTTGGATTTAGGTCTGGACCATTCTAACACATGAATGTGCTTTGATCTAAACCATTCCATTATAGCTCTGGCTGTATGTTTAGGGTCATTGTCCTGTTGGAAAGTGAACCTCCACCCCAGTCTCAAGTTTTATGCAGACTCTACAAGGTTTTCATCTAAGATTGCCCTGTATTTGGCTCCATCCATCTTCTCATCAACTCTGACCAGCTTCCCTGTCCCTGCTGAAGAAAAGCATCCCCAAATATGATGCTGCCACCACCATGTTTCATGGTGGGGATGGTGTGTTCAGGGTGATGTGCAGTGATAGTTTTCAACCAAACATATCGTTTTGCTTTTAGGCCAAAAAGTTCAATTTTGGTCTCATCTGACCAGAGCACCTTCTTCCATGTTTGCAGTGTCCCCCACGTGGCTTTTTTTCGCAAACTGCAAACAGGACTTTTTATGGCTTTCTTTCAACAATGGCTTTCTTCTTGCCACTCTTCCATAAAGGCCAGACTTGTGGAGTGCACGACTAATAGTTGTCCTGTGGACAGATTCTCCTCCTGAGCTGTGGATCTCTGCAGCTCCTCCAGAGTTACTATGGGCCACTTGGCTGCTTCTCTGATTAATGCTCTCCTTGCCTGGCCTGTCAGTTTAGGTGGACGGCCATGTCTTGGTAGGTTTGCAGTTGTGCCATACTCTTTTTATTTTCCGATGATGGATTGAACAGTACTCTGTGAGATGTTCAAAGCTTGGGATACATTTTTTTTAAACCTAATCCCGCTTTAAACTTCTCCACAACTTCCCTGACCTGTCTGGTGTGTTCCTTGGCCTCTATGATGCTGTTTGTTCACTAAGGTTCTCTAACAAATTTCTGAGGGCTTCACAGAACAGCTGTATTTATACTGAGATTCAATTACAGACAGGTGGACTCCTGTTAACTAATTAGGTGACTTCTGAAGGCAATTGGTTCCAGTAGATTTTAGTTATGGGTATCTGAGTAAAGGGGGCTGACTACAAATGCATGCCACACTTTTCAGATATTTATTTGTAAAAAGAAAACCATTTATCATTTTCTTTCCACTTCACAATTATGTGTCACTTTGTGTTGCTCTATCCCTTAAATTTCCAATAAAATACATTTACATTTTTGGTTGTAACATGACAAGATATGGAAATTTGAAGGCGTATGAATGTTTTTTCAAGACACTGTATCTCCCCCATTTTGTGGTACATTTAGTTGTAATTAGATAGATGTCGGCCCTCTGTGGATTTAGTCCCCAGTAATACTCCACTAAAGTTTACAACTTTGTTTGAATTTTGGAGATGAATTTCTGCTGGTTTTACCCAGCAGGCAATTATTCTTTATATCTTAAACAATAGATTTTTAATTCAACCAGCACACTGACAGTTTTTTTGCATGTGAGTCGCAGTGAAGGCCTGAAACACAGATACATTATTAAAACATTCTGTTCCCGGCTGAGCAATTGTACCCAGAATTACAATTCTGTGTGCAGGGGAGGGAGATAATAAGTATAATTACATGAAATCTGTTCTAGGCTGGTTTTATTCTGCCATTTCAGTAGAGACAAAAAAATATTAAAAACAAAACAGTATCATCCCTAATATGCAAAACCGTGCTTTCTCATCAATTAGGGAAACAAAAAAGTGTCCCTGTTTACTGATTCATGGTGGGCATCTTTTGTAAATCATTATCTATGGCTAAAATTTTAAAACAGTTATATTCATTACCATGTTTTATTTTAATTATTGTTCGCCTACTCATATATTACTCTGAACGATCTTGAAGTTTGCAAACTTACTTTGTGACGATCCACACAATATTACTTCCTTGAATTCCATGACAGGTATGTACTTAGCAGTTCCCACTCAAAGGGCAATGGCACACATTTTCACAGAGTCTGTGTTCTGTCAAAATAGCGAACCCGTCAGATTAGGTAACGGAATTTACGTTCCATCAGCTGCGAATGCGTTCCTCCGCTTTGCTAATCTGACAGAACACCTGCAGTCAGAAGGCGGCAGCGGACATCTTACTACACCCAGCTACGTTAGCGCATATAAATAAATATAGTATATTGGCATCTGTGAAGCTGTTTTGATGTTATATTTTGAGAGAAGCTGGACGCCAGCAGTAGAAAGGTGGCAAAGGCCATGTTCGTACACCCTGCACTGCTTAGCGCTAAACCTCCAAACAGCATCATAGATGTTGTTATACTATATTTTTTATATACGCTCACTTTATTGCTAAAATTACTCTGAAATTCAAGACATAGCTGGGTGTAGTAAGATGACCGCTGCCTTCTACATTAGCAAACCTGGTAGTGGTGGAACACATGCGCAGCTGACGGAACCTCACTTCCGTTACATTATCTGATGGGTTAGCTAATCTGATAGAACACCTGTCTTCTCAACTACAGAGATGCTAAGAGGGGGAGTTTCAGGAAGTGGAGTCAGTACAGGAATCACTGCTTGCAGGCAGCAAAGTGGATATGTAGTCCTTAGAAATTGAAAGTAAACAGCAGAGGACAAACTGTAAGCATGCAGAGAGAGAATCCAGGAAGATGTGGAAATAGATGACCAACAGACAGGCTGCACTCAGCACGAAAGGAGATTTTTCAAGTTGTTGATGGTATAAAATGAAAATGTATGCTGTGATCATATATTTTTTTTCTTTACCTTACAGTAGAATTCTAGAAAAACAGTTATAACGATACTGTCTCTGGAAAGGGACATTGCTAATTACATCGTTGCCAACATTGTAAAAAAAAATTTCGGGACACTTTTTTGGCAGTGGGCGGAGTCATGGTATAATTAGGGAGTGGGGTATGCATTTATAGGTGTGGCCTAGGAAAAGGTAAAAATGTGCCGCAAATGGGCGTGGTTTACTTAACATGGTGGGCGTGGCTTACAGGGGCGTGGCTCAAAGGGGTGTAGTAAGAATAAAGTTGTAATAGTAGCGTTCTCATCAAATACTAGTGTTTTTAGTTCTAGTTGGTGGTGATAACATCATAGGAATAATAGTCATAATACAGTAATAGTACTGTTGTTTTTTGTATTGTGGTTGTTGTTAGGATTAGTGGAACAGCAATGTTGTTGTTATTATTATTAGTAGTAGTAATGTTATAAGAAAGTGTTGTATTAGTAGTAGTAGTAGCAGCTGTATTATTATTATTTGTAGTAGTATTAAAAGTAGCAGTGATTTTAGCACTAGCCAGAGTAGTAGAATTGTTATTAGTAGTAGCAACAGGACTATTAGTTAATAGCATAAGTCGTAGCTGTTGGTGTGTTAGTATTAGTAGTGGTAATAGTAGTAGCAGTTTTATTAGTAGTAGTTCCTGTGTTGTTAGTGTTATGGTGGTAGTAGTTTTAATATTATTATTTTTATATAATTTTTGAATTTTTGTTTTATCATTTTTAACATTAGCAATAGTAGTAGTTGTTTTTTTAGTATTATTTTTATTAGTAGTAGTAGTAATATTAGCAGTAGTTGTTGTATTATTGGTGTTGCTATTATTATTATTAGTAGTAGTAGTAGCAGTAGTGGTAGTAATATCATGGTAGGAGTAGTAATTATATTAGTAGTAGCAGTGTTATTAGTAGTAATGTAATTTCAGTGAAACACAGACACACTTTTGAAGCTCCTCTTTAAAACAAGTGAATACACAGCAGTGTTTGTAGTAGTTGTGCCACTATTAGTAGTAGTTAGGGATGAGTTTCGTGTTCGAGTCGAACATACGTGAACAAGAAGTTCACTCCCAGCCATCCACATGCCCAGCGGTTGAATGCTAGCTTGGCTAAATTGCTAGCACTTCAACTGCTGCCTTTTCAGTTGGTAGACTCGGCCCCCTTCCGTGAGTTTGTACAATGTGCGGTTCCTCAGTGACAGGTCCCCAAACGCCACTTTTTCTCACGGAAGGCGATTCCGTCTCTCTACCGGCATGTGGAAGGCAATGTCCTTGCCTCGCTGGACAGGGCGGTCAGCGGTAAGGTGCATATTACCGCTGACTCATGGTCCAGCAGGCATGGACAGGGACGTTACCTGTCTTTCACGGCCCATTGGGTCACTCTTCTGGCAGCTGGGAAGGATACAGGACAAGCTGCAGTAGTGTTGGAGGTTGTTCCGCCACCACGCCTCCAAAATGCTACTATTGGTTGTGACACACCTCTCTCCTCCACCCCCTCCTCTTCTTCTTCCTCCATGGCCTCTTCCAGTGCTCTGTCCTCAGAACCAGCGGTGCTCCGTAGGCGTTCCAGGGGCTACGCGAGTACGCAGGCAAAACGATGCCATGCCGTGCTTGCGCTGGTTTGTTTGGGGGACAGAAGCCACACTGGGGCGGATGTTTTGTCAGCTCTGCAGGGGCAGGCCGAGAGGTGGTTGACGCCACGCCAGCTTAAGCCAGGAATGGTGGTTTGTGACAATGGCACCAACCTCCTCTCCGCCCTCCGACAGGGACAACTGACCCATGTGCCCTGTGTAGCTCACGTCCTTAACCTGGTGGTGCAGCAGTTATTGGGCAGGTACCCCGGCTTACAGGATGTCCTGAAGCAGGCCAGGAAAGTCTGTGTGCATTTCCGCCGATCATTTAATGCCTGTGCTCGGCTGGCTGAGCTCCAAAAGGAGTTGAACCTGCCCAAGAACCGCCTTATATGTGACATGCCCACCAGGTGGAACTCAACGTTGGCCATGCTTCAGCGGCTGCACACGCAGCAGAGGGCCATCAATGAGTACCTGTGCGACTACGGCACCAGGACAGGGTCAGGGGAGCTTGGTTTTTTCTCACCACGCCAGTGGGGCATGATCAGGGATGCATGCACTGTCCTGTCACCGTTTGAGGAGGCCACAAGGATTGTGAGCAGATCAGTGACACTGTACCTCTTGTCCACCTCTTGGAGCATATGCTGCGTGGAATAATGGACAGGGCACTTGAGGCAGAACAGAGGCAGGAAGAGGAGGACTTCCTTGACTCTCAAGGCCCCCTTTATCCAGACAGTGTTCCTGCTGTGCCACCCATCACACAGGAAGAGGATGAGGAGGAGGAAGAGGAGAAGGAGGAGGATGATTGTGTCAGCATGGAGGTGGAGGCTGGCACTCAGCATCAGCAGCAGCAGTCTTGTAGGGATGATTTACAGTCCCAAGAAACACGTGGACTTGTACGTGGCTGGGAGGAGGTAGCTGCGGATCATGTTGCCCTTAGTGACCCAGAGGACTCCGGACCGAATGCCTCAGCTAACCTATGCTGCATGGCCTCCCTGATCCTGCAAAGCCTGCGGAAGGATCCTCGTATTCTTCAGATCAAGGAGAGGGACCATTACTGGCTGGCCACTCTCCTTGATCCACAGTACAAGGGTAAGGTTGCCGACCTTATCTTGCCATCGCAGAGGGAGCAGAGGATGAGACATCTCCGGGAGGCCTTGCAGAAAGGTCTGTGCAACGCGTTCCCAGAGACTGGGAGGTTACAAACTCCTGGTCCTGGACAACGTGTTGCTGAGGCATCGGTCAGAAGGAGCGGTGGAGAAGGTGGCCGTCTGACTGATGCTTTCAGACAATTTTTAAGTCCGCAGCCCCAAGGTATGATCGGTTCCAGCAACCATCGCCAGCGTCTGATTTGCATGGTGCAGGAATACCTAGGGGGAAGGTCAGACTTGGACACCTTTCCCACCGAAAATCCTCTGGCTTACTGGGTCTTGAGGATGGATCACTGGCCAGAGCTTGCACAGTATGCAATTGAGCTACTGGCCTGTCCTGCATCCAGCGTTCTTTCGGAACGCACCTTCAGTGCTGCTGGTGGCTTTGTTACCAATCACAGGGTGCGCCTGTCCACCGAATCAGTTGATCGACTGACCTTCATCAAGATGAATCAGTCTTGGATCACACACAGCTACCAAGCACCTGAAGCTGATGTAACCGAATAATTTTTTTTGAAATATCACATCCCTTCAAGACTGCCTATGCTGATGCTGAGTGACTGTCCTGTTATGTTGATTGTCTATCCTCTTCCTCCTCCGCTGATATGTTGGAAGAACATTTCTGGTTCTGGGTGATGCCATCAGCCCAATTTTTCTGCCCCTGTTTAACAGGGGCGTTTAATTACAATTTTTGATGCAATGCTTTGCAGCAGGGCTAATTCCTGCAATAAAACTAGAGTATATGGGAGGGGTTGCAGTGTCGTGGCACCAGCACCAGTGCCTAAGGCCCAATTTTTCTGCCCCTGTTTAACAGGGGCGTTTAATTACAATTTTTGATGCAATGCTTTGCAGCAGCGCTAATTCCTGCAATAAAACTAGAGTATATGGGAGAGGTTGCAGTGTCGTGGCACCAGCACCAGTGCCTAAAGCCCAATTTTTCTGCCCCTGTTTAACAGGGGCGTTTAATTACAATTTTTGATGCAATGCTTTGCAGCAGGGCTAATTCCTGCAATAAAACTAGAGTATATGGGAGAGGTTGCAGTGTGGTGGCACCAGCACCAGTGCCTAAAGCCCAATTTTTCTGCCCCTGTTTAACAGGGGCGTTTAATTACAATTTTTGATGCAATGCTCTGCAGCAGGGCTAATTCCTGCAATAAAACTAGAGTATATGGGAGAGGTTGCAGTGTGGTGGCACCAGCACCAGTGCCTAAAGCCCAATTTTTCTGCCCCTGCTTAACAGGGGCGTTTAATTACAATTTTTGATGCAATGCTTTGCAGCAGGGCTAACTCCTGCAATAAAACTAGAGTATATGGGAGAGGTTGCAGTGTCGTGGCACCAGCACCAGTGCCTAAAGCCCAATTTTTCTGCCCCTGCTTAACAGGGGCGTTTAATTACAATTTTTGATGCAATGCTTTGCAGCAGGGCTAACTCCTGCAATAAAACTAGAGTATATGGGAGAGGTTGCAGTGTCGTGGCACCAGCACCAGTGCCTAAGGCCCAATTTTTCTGCCCCTGTTTAACAGGGACATGTAATTACAATTCTTGATATAATATTTCACAGGAGGGCCCGTTCCTGAGCCCACCCAGAGTAACTGTGAGGACTTATAGTGTTGTGGCATCAGCACCACAACCACCAAAGGTCAATTTTTCTACCACTGTTCAACAATGGCATGTAATTACAATTCTTGATATAATCGTTCACAGCAGGGCGCTCCAGCGCCCACCAAGAGTCACTTTGAGGGCTTACAATGTTGTGACAAAACCAACACCTTGTTCCGCCATTTCTGCAGAGCATATAGGGCAGGCCCCTACTTTCAAACATCCAACTTACAAACATCTCCTACTTGCAAACGGAAGGAGACAACAGCAAGTGAGATGAAAAAAGATGGACGACAAAACAAATTATACAGGTGTGATAACCCTTCCCTATGTTTTCCAAAAAGCTTAAAAGTTTTTTGACTGAAGCTACACTTTAAAAATTTACCAGTTAAAAATTACAAACAGATTCAACTTAACACAACAAACCTACACAGTCCCTGTCTTGTTTGCACCGCCTGTATACTGCTGTTCTCAGTATATAGGGCCTGGGGGCCACACGCATTTCCTTTTTTTAATATGGGTACGGGGTTCCTCTTAATATGCGTACAAGACCCAAAGGGGCTGGTAATGGGCAGGGAGGGCTACCCATGCCATTTTTCTCAATGATTTTCAACCATATTGCTGGAACCAGATATAACATTAAAACCGCAAGCAGTTTTCAATGATGTTATTTCCGTTTAATGTCATTTTGTGCAGGGACTGTTCTAAACACGGGAAACACGTGGCACTTCACAGGCATACTACATGAATATTTCACTTTTTTTTTCACTTTAATCGTCATTAAAATCAGTGCTCCCGCCAAAATGGCCATTTTAAAAAACATTTTAGGCATTGACCCATGTCCCCTGGGGCAGGAGCCAGGTCCCCAAACCCTTTTTAGGACAGTATCTTGCATATTAGCCGTTAAAATTAGCACTTTTAATTTCAAACGTTCGAGTCCCATAGACTTCAATGGGGTTCTAAAGTTCGTACGAATTTGGGGTCCGTTCGAAAGTTCTGGTGCGAACCGAACCGGGGGGTGTACGGCTCATCCCTAGTAGTAGTAGTCAGGGCTGTCTTTAAAGCAGGGCAAAAGGGACAGCTGCCCTGACCCCATCATTGTTGTAGGGCCCAAAGCAGCTGCCTTATACTTCCCAGCTATCCCAGTTTAAATTCCTTTGTCCCTTGAAGTTTTAGTCCCATGCTGTGTCCCGAGATCTCAGTGTGAAGTTTTGTTACTAATGCTTCCCATCTCTGCCCTATTTTGTGTACAGATGACTCACCTGCAGACCCTGTGTTTACATGTAAATAACCTGCATTGATATGTAAATAGTGGCAGCATTAACATGTAAATAGCCGTGGACGTGTGGCATTGATATGTAAATAGAGGAAACATTCATATGTATATCATGCCCCCTTGAGGTCATATCCACCATCACCTCTGTTGAATTCTACCCACTGTGGAGGTAAAGGGGCATGCTTGAAAGTCCTGCCTACAACTGTGGTCCTTAAGCCTAACATCAGCCTGTTCTGCAAAGGTAATAAAACTGTAGGATGGAACCCTTTTTTAAAACAACATGGTGCCACAGCGCGCTGAATTTTGGTGCATGTGAATACGCACCTCTTAGCAGATGTGTGCGGGTGTCATTAACAATTAATAGCACTGCTGTGTATCTGCTAAAGGGCAGCATGTTTCTGTGGTGTTAGAAAACTGCGTTCCCGACACACACAAATGTGAACGCAGGCTAAATGTCTCAGTTACATTGGGGCTTGGTGTACAATTATTTATTTCACACTTGTGGTCAGTGTGAATGTCCCCCTTGTATTGGTGGTCAGTGTAAATCTCTCCTTAGCAAAAGATAGATAAGATTGCGCTATGGACAAGTTCCACCCGTTCGCCACACAGGCAAGGGAAAAAAAGAATATATATATAATGTAATATGGTGAAATATAGATAAATTGAAAGTAAATAAAAATAAATTATAGATTAAACTAAAGGGGTTAAAGCTGCCTGTGCTTGAGACCTGTCCCTAAGGATAGGAATAGGTTAGAAATCTAAAATATAAATTAAGCTTTGGCGCTAAAACCTTTTTGTGCACTGTGAATACTAAAATCATATATAAGTGTAAGATGATCTATTATCTCTGCTGGTGCTCTGAAGAATATTAAAACAAATTGCAGTGGAAACCTCTTAAAACCACTATATACGTGTAAAAGAATGCGTGAAAAAAGAAAAAAGAAAAGGGGATGTGTGTCTGTTAATTTACACCTCAAAAAATGCACATATGTATTGGAAAAAGTGGTGAATCGATCATATAAAAAACAATTCTACTGTGCACGATAAACATACATGAACCAATATCTGAAAAAACATATGCAAATATGTTCAAAGTGATAACGTTTTGTGAAAGTACCCAAAAGAATAATAATAATAGTAACAAAAAATCTTATAATGTCCAACGGAAATTTTCAAAGTCGCATCAACCAGTTGCTGTAAAAACGCATGGAACTTTCATCAAATGAGGAAGGTAGAGTAAAGTGACTAGTGCAGAAGGGTTAAATACATTCCTCTCCGGTGCGCCACTCTGTGTTAGGCAAAAAGTATGTATATGTGCTCACCAGACAAAAAACCCTCAATGGGTTAATCAGGCAGCCACAGTATGAGCCACTGTGCAGCTTTCTTTGGGCTCTGCTTCTGCTATGCTGGGGAGATGCTTTATACTTTTCCTTCTACAAGTGGTCCGTTTAGCAATTATACATGAAGGGAAACAGAAGTACAAACATAGTGCAATACTGTTGTTTGAACGTTTTTTATGTTTATTAAGAAGTCAGGTTACTCACAATATCCAAAGAGACAAAATCGCTTTCAAATTAGCCGCGCCGGCGTTACTGCTTGTATGCCAGTGTAAGGTGCACGTTCTAGGCCACGCCCTACGCGTTTCGTCAGAGCGACGTCATCTGGAGCGCTCCAGATGACGTCGCTCTGACGAAACGCGTAGGGCGTGGCCTAGAACGTGCACCTTACACTGGCATACAAGCAGTAACGCCGGCGCGGCTAATTTGAAAGCGATTTTGTCTCTTTGGATATTGTGAGTAACCTGACTTCTTAATAAACATAAAAAACGTTCAAACAACAGTATTGCACTATGTTTGTACTTCTGTTTCCCTTCATGTATAATTGCTAAACGGACCACTTGTAGAAGGAAAAGTATAAAGCATCTCCCCAGCATAGCAGAAGCAGAGCCCAAAGAAAGCTGCACAGTGGCTCATACTGTGGCTGCCTGATTAACCCATTGAGGGTTTTTTGTCTGGTGAGCACATATACATACTTTTTGCCTAACACAGAGTGGCGCACCGGAGAGGAATGTATTTAACCCTTCTGCACTAGTCACTTTACTCTACCTTCCTCATTTGATGAAAGTTCCATGCGTTTTTACAGCAACTGGTTGATGCGACTTTGAAAATTTCCGTTGGACATTATAAGATTTTTTGTTACTATTATTATTCTTTTGGGTACTTTCACAAAACGTTATCACTTTGAACATATTTGCATATGTTTTTTCAGATATTGGTTCATGTATGTTTATCGAGCACAGTAGAATTGTTTTTTATATGATCGATTCACCACTTTTTCCAATACATATGTGCATTTTTTGAGGTGTAAATTAACAGACACACATCCCCTTTTCTTTTTTCTTTTTTCACGCATTCTTTTACACGTATATAGTGGTTTTAAGAGGTTTCCACTGCAATTTGTTTTAATATTCTTCAGAGCACCAGCAGAGATAATAGATCATCTTACACTTATATATGATTTTAGTATTCACAGTGCACAAAAAGGTTTTAGCGCCAAAGCTTAATTTATATTTTAAATCTCTCCTTACATTGGTGGTTGCTGTGAATGCTCCTATTACATTGGTGGTCAGTGTAAATCCCCATTATATTGATGGTCAGTGTAAATCCCCATTACATAGGTGGCCAGTGTAGAAACTCCTCTTTATATTGGTAATAAAAAAATCCAATCTTGCATCTGTGGTCAGTTTTGAAACCCTACCTTACATTGGTGGTCCATGTAGAAGCCAGCTCGTTAGATTGGTGGTGAGTGCAATTACAGTCAGTGTATTGTGCCACCTGCACAGTGTACACGTAAAGCTACACCAATTGCTGGTGTTCTGCTGGTCCTATACTACAGGCAGCTGTAGCAATTACAGTTGGTGTATTGTGCCACCTACACAGTGTACACCTAAAGCTACCCCAATTGCTGGTGTTCTGCTGATCCTATACCGTAGGCAGATGCAGTAATTACAGTCGGTGTACTGTGTCATCTGCACAGTGTGCACTTAAAGCTACCCCAATTGCTGGTGTTCTTCTGATCCTATACCACAGGCAGGCAGCTGCAGTAATTACAGTTGGTGTATCGTGTCATTTGCACAGTGTACGCCAAAAGCTACCCCAATTGCTGGTGTTCTGCTGATCCTATACTGCAGGCAGCTGCAGTAATTATAGTCGGTGTACTGTGTCATCTGCACAGTGTGCTGTTAAAGCTACTACAATTGCTGGTGTTCTTCTGATACTATACCACAGGCAGGCAGCTGCAGTAATTACAGTCTGTGTATTGTGTCATCTGCACAGTGTACGCCTAAAGCTACCCCAATTGCTGGTGTTCTGCTGATCTATCTGCAGGCAGCTGTAGCAAATACAGTCGGTATACTGTGTCATCTGCACAGTGTACACCTAAAGCTACCCCAATTGCTGGTGTTCTGCTGATCCTATACTGCAGGCAGCTGCAGTAATTACAGTCGCTGTACTGTGCCACCTGCACAGTGTGCACTTAAAGCTACCCCAATTTCTGGTGTTCTTCTGATCCTATACCACAGGCAGGCAGCTGCAGTAATTACAGTCAGTGTATTATGTCATCAGAACAGTGTGCACCTAAAGCTACCCCAATTGCTGGTGTTCTTCTGATCCTATACTGCAGGCAGCTGCAGTAATTACGGTAGGTGTATTGTGCCATCTTCACAGTGTGCACCTAAAGCTACCCCAATTGCTGGTGTTCTGCTGATCCTTTACCGCAGGCAGGCAGCTACAGCAATTAGTCGGTGTACTGTGTCCTCTGCACAGTGTGCACTTAAAGCTACCCCAATTGCTGGTGTTCTTCTGATCCTATACCACAGGCAGGCAGCTGCAGTAATTACAGTCGTGTATTGTGCCATCTGCACAGTGTGCACCTAAAGCTACCCCAATTGCTGGTGTTCTGCTGATCCTATGCCGTGGGCAGGCAGCTATGGCAATTACAGTCGGTGTACTGTGTCCCCTGCACAGTGTGCACTTAAAGCTACCCCAATTGCTCTTGTTCTGCTGATCCTATCCACAGACAGCTGCAGCAATTACAGTCTGTGTATTGTGCCATCTGCACAGTGTATACCTAAAGCTACCCCAATTGCTGGTGTTCTCATAATAGTAATACTACAGGCAGGCAGTTTATTCTGCTAGCTGCATTATAATCAGGATATACGTCCCAGCTTTGTGCAGCTACATCTCCCTGCAGGCCATTAGTATGTCTGGGAGGCCAACAAGGAGAGGCAGACAGTCACGAGCCAATAAAAGAGGGCAAGCAGGCTATGTGTCTAGAGGCAACAGTGCTGGTCGTGGACAAGGTACATCTGATTCCTCATCAGCACGTGGCCATGGGACACGCTTGTCCTTATTTTCGGCAGCTGGACGTGTTGAGCCGCAACATGCCGAAGACTTGGTAGAGTGGATGACCAAGCCCTCCTCATCCTCTCTCACCCAGGCTCAGGGTACTGGCAAAGCAGCTGCCAACGTGGCCTCTTGCCTGGTCTCAATGGCATCAGTCACTCCTTCCCTAGCCCCACCATGTCCTCCTGAGGAGTCCCCCGAACTTTTTGAGCACAGTGTTGGGTACATGCTGCATGAGGATGCCCAGCCTTTTGAAGGCTCTGATGATGATACCCAGCTAGAGGAAGGCAGTAACGTGAGCCCAGAGAGAGGGGATGCCCAAGAAGGACAGCAATCTGGCAGTCATGTTCCCCCAGCTGCAGCAGGTTTGCTCCAGTGATGAGGAGGGAGGGGATGATGAGGTCACTGACTCCACGTGGGTGCCTGATAGGAGAGAGGAGGAGGAGGCACATCTCCAATGAGGCAGGATGCTCCCCAGGGGCCAGCTTAAGGGCAGCACACCGACTGAATCACCCCGCAGAGCTCCGCATGTGCAGGGCACTGCCTCTGCGCGCTACTCCAAAAGTTCTTTGGTGTGGGCCTTTTTTGAGACAAGTGCATCAGATCGCACCACTGCTATTTGAAACATATGTCTCAAGCGTATCTCGAGTGGCCAAAACATCAGCCGCTTGGTCACCACATGCTTGACCAGATATATGTCGACCTGCCATGCAGTTCATTGGCAAGCATACCTAAAAGACCCACACCAAAGAACAAAGCGGACCTCTCCTTGCTCCTCATCAGCGGGGATCTCCAACCCCACTATACCTTCAGTCCCCTCTGAAACCTGCACTGAGAGGAATGAAGTTGTAGAATTAGGTGTGTCACAGCCAAGTACTTGCGGGCACTCTGCTATCGCTACACCGACGTCCGATTGTACCAGGCAAATTTCCCTGCCCCAGCTCCTGCACCGTCAAAAGAAGTTCACTCCCAGCCATCCACATGTCCAGCAGTTGAATGCTAGCTTGGCTAAATTGTTAGCACTTCAACTGCTGCCTTTTCAGTTGGTAGACTCTGCTCCCTGCCGTGAGTTTGTGCAATGTGCGGTTCCTCAGTGGCAGGTTCCCAAACGCCACTTTTTCTCACGGAAGGCGATTCCGGCTCTTTACCGGAATGTGGAAGGCAATGTCTTGGCCTCATTGGACAGGGCGGTCAGTGGTAAGGTGCATATTACTGCTGACTCATGGTCCAGCAGGCATGGACAGGGAAGTTACTTATCTTTCGCGGCGCATTGGGTGAATCTTCTGGCAGCTGGGAAGGATGCAGGACAAGGTGCAGTAGTGTTAGAGGTTGTTCCGCCACCATGCCTCCAAAATGCAACTACTGGTGAGTCTGACACACCTCTCTTCTCCACCCCCTCCTCTTCTTCTTCCTCCATGGCCTCTTCCTGTGCTTTGTCCTCGGAACCAGCGGTGCTCCGTAGGCGTTCAAGGGGCTATGCAAGTACGCAGGCAAAAAGATGCCATGACGTGTTTGCGCTGGTATGCTTGGGGGACAGAATGGGGGTCTGCACTGAGGGGGGAGTGTCTATAATGATGGCGGGTCTGCACTGAGGGAGGAGTGTCTACACTGGGGGGTCTATACTGATGGGGGTCCGCACTGAGCGGGTGTCTATACTGATGGGGGGCCTGAACTGAAGGGATGGCTATACTGATGGGGGTATTCAATGAGGGAGAAGTGTTTATACTGAGGGGGGAGTGTCTAGACTGATGGGGGTCTGCACTGAGGGGGAGTGTCTATAGTGATGGGGGTCTGCACTGAGGGGGGAGTGTCTATACTGATGGGGGTCTGCACTGAGGGAGGAGTGTCTATACTGGGGGGTGTCTATACTGATGGGGGTCTGCACTGATATGGAGTGTCTATTCTGATGGGGGTCTGCACTGAGGGGAGAGTGTCTATTCTGATGGGGGGTCTGCACTGGGGGGAGTGTCTATACTGATGGAGGGGTCTGCACTGAGGGGGGTGTCTATACTGATGGGGATCTGCACTGAGGGGGGAGTGTTTATAGTGATGAGGGTCTGCAATGAGGGGGAGTGTTTATACTGATGGGAGGGTCTGCATTGAGGGGGTGTCTATATTGATGGGGGGTCTGCACTGAGGGGAGAGTGTCTATACTGATGAGGGGTCCACACTGAGGTGGTGTCTATACTTATGGGGGTCTGCACTGAGGGTGAGTCTATACTGATGGAGGGTCTGCACTGAGAGGGGTGTCTAGACTGATAGTGGGTCTGCACTGAGGGGGGGAGTGTCTATACTGAGGGGGGTGTCTATACCGATGGGGGTCTGCACTGAGGGGGTGTCTATACTGATGGGGCTCTGCACTGAGGGGGGAGTGTCTATACTGAGGGGGGTGTCTATACCGATGGGGGGTCTGCACTGAGGGGGGTGTCTATAATAATGGGGGTCGTCTGCACTAAGGGGGAGTGTCTATTCTAATGGGGGTCTGCACTGAGGGGGGTCTGCACTGAGGTGGGGAGTGTCTATTCTGATAGGGGTCTGCACTGAGGGGGAAGTGTCTATACTGAGGGGGGTGTCTATACTGATGGGGGGGTCTTCTCTGAGGGGGGGTGTCTATACTGATGGGAGCGTCTGCACTGGGGGGTGTCTATACTGATGGGAGTCTGCACTGAGGGGGGGAGTGTCTATACCAATAAGGGGTCTGCACTGGGGGTGGCTATACTGATGGGGGGGGTCTGCACTTAGAGAGGGGGATTCTATACTGAGAGGGAGTCTGCACTAAGAGGGGGGTTCTATACTGATGGGGGTCTGCACTGAAGGTGGTGACTATACTAAGGGGGGGGGTCTGCACTAAGAGGGGGGATTCTATACTGAGGGGGAGTCTGCACTAAGTGGGGGGATTCTATACTGAGGGGGAGTCAGGGGCGGATCCAGGGGGGGGCAACAGGACAATTGCCCCCCCCGAAAATATCACACTGTCACCGACTGACTTGCAGGCTGCAGCGCTGCTATGCCCAAGTCTCTCTCTCTGTCTCATCAGCGATCAGCGGCGCAGAGAGAGAGAGAGACTCTGGTGTATTACACAGCGGGACTGGACCAGGAGGAGCTAGGAGGTGGGTGGAGCTGAGCCGTTGGCTTGGCAACCCTGCACTCGTTGCTAGCGCCTGCCCGCCTGGCGTCTAGCAACGAGTGATGTCATTGAGACAGTCACGTGACTCACGTCAGACTCGGAGTCTCAGACTCAGAGCCGACGTCACGTGACAGGAGCTGCCTGGAGGAGCGGTGTAGTGTCATATTTTGCTCCCCATCATAGAATGCTCCCGAAGTGACGTTGCGGCCAGAAATTTAGCACTGCGCATGCGCGATGCGTTCCAAATGCTTGCACATGCGTTTCAGAGGGTTTCCGACAATGTAGGTCAGTGAAACCGTCAGATAATGTCACGGAAGTGAGGGGAGGTAATCGTGACATTAACTTTAGACAGAGCGGCGAAGAGAGAGCAGGTAACTGTGGCTCAGGGAGGGGATTACCTCCCCTCACTTCTCTGACATTATCTGACTGTTTCACTGGTCTGCATTGTTGCAAATCATTTGAAACGCATGGTGCAAGTGTTTGGAACGCATCGTGCATGCGCAGTGCTAAATTTCTGGCTGCAACATCACTTCCGGAGCATTCTGTGATGGGGAGCAAAATATGACACTATAGGGGCACTGTGTGACAGAGGCAGAGCGCCAGCAATCTTCCCTTTATGCGTCCGCCCCTGAGTTTGTTGAGTGTGCTGGCCCCTCCTACCTGCATCACCTCATCCCTCCATCTTGTCCATACTCATCACAATCACTCCCTCCGCCCCGACAGCAGGGAAGTGACGTGGCAAGTGACAATTGGCAACAAATGACAGGTGACATGGCAAGTGGCAATCTGTATCTGGTGGCAGGTGACGTGGCAAGTGACAATCCGCAACGTGTAGCAGGTGACGTGGCAATCTGCAACATGTGGCAGGTAACGTGGCAAGTGACAGTCCGCAATGTGTGGCAGGTGATGTGGAAATCCGTATCTGGTGGCAGATGACGTGGAAAGTGACAATCTGCAACATGTGGCAGATGATGTGGCAGTCTGCAATGTGTGGCAGGTGACATGGCAAGTGGCAATCCGTATCTGGTGGCAGATGACGTGGCAAGTGACAATCTGCAAAGTGTGGCAGGTGACATGGCAAGTGACAATCTGCAACATGTGGCAGGTGACGTGGCAAGTGACAGTCCGCAACATGTGGCAGGTGACGTGGAAATCTGTATCTGGTGGCAGATGGTGTGGCAAGTGACAATCTGCAACGTGTGGCAGGTGACGTGCCAAGTGACAATCTGCAACGTGTGACAGGTAACGTGGCAAGTGACAGTCCGCAATGTGTGGCAGGTGACATGGAAATCCGTATCTGGTGGCAAGTGACAATCTGCAACGTGTGGCAGGTGACGTGGCAAGTGACAATCCGCATCTGGTGGCAGGTGGCGTGGCAAGTGACAGTCCGCAACGTGTGGCATGGCAAGTGACGATCTGCAACTGGTGGCAGGTGACACACTCTGGGCTCTCACTGATTCTGCATTATGGTGAGTTGAACCATTTCATTTTATATAACATTCTATATAACAATGTAATAATAAAAATAATGCGCTTCCAACATCCTGACACCATATTAACCATGGTGCCGTCATGATTGAAACGCTAGCACCAGCCATGTCCCCGATAAATAGCCCGCAAAAACAAAACGTATTTTCTGGCAGTGCCCCTCCCGAGACTAGACTCTGGATCCGCCCCTGGGGGGAGTCTGCACTAAGAGGGCGGATTCTATACTGATGGGGGGGGGGGTCAATTTTTTCAGCATCGGGTGACATCAACCCTAGTGACACCCCTGATTAATGTTAGAGGTAGCAATGTTATTATTAATAATATAACATGCTTGTAAGGCTCTTCTCCAGAACAAGTGAGGACAGAGCAGAGTTGGGGATTTTGGCAGTTCATGAGATAGGCCACGAGCAATTATATAGATCAGGGACAGAACAAGATCTCAGAAACATATTAGGACTGCATATTTTCTCTTGTGCTACTACTGAAACAACACTGAATTAACGCTACTAGGTTTCCCAAAAGGTCACTTAGTGGTCAAAGAACAGAGTGGCTCTGGGCAGTCCAATTTTCACCTTATTTGTATTAACCTCATACAATGCTCTTTCAATAAACCTTGCTTCTCAACACTTTAAAGAAAAGTACAAGTCACAAGGGGAGAATGTTTCATTGCTACTGTTTGTGACAGGACCCTGGAGCAGTATGTGAGCCCAGCTACAACATATCATTACATGAGGTTCTCTCATACAACAAGCTGCCAGCCAGATCACATCCCCTGAGCTCCAAGCTCCTGCCTGGGGCCACTGTCACTGGCCAGCTTGTATTGTGCTGAATCACTAGCTTGGCCTACTAACATTTAAAAGCAAATACAAACAGACACACATACCTACAAAATTGTAGCCTTTATTAGCATAAATGTAAACAGTCTGTCTTATCACAGAAAATAAAGCAGAGTCTGCAAAAAGAATGACGGAGGGAACAAAGTGATCAAGGAAGGCAGGACAATCTCGTATTCACAAAATACAATAATTGACCATTTCATAAGGCCTATTTAGTTGGTAAGCTGCTCAGTCCAGTGGCAAAATTGCATGGCTGTAATATATAAAACTTGCAGACATGGTCAAAAAAAGATAAGTGGTTGTTTGACTAAATATTACAATTTGGAAGATTCATGGCCTAAGCACCTCCTTTTGACTCGCAATCAATTGTTGGTGCCTAACTTGGTAGTTGGAACATATCAGAAACTTCTAAGTTCTTTGGTAGTGCATGTATCTAGAGGAGTAGTGGCCAACTTGAAAATTTTAGAGGGACTCATGATACTTCCAGAAGTCTAGACAATAGAAGCTTACTTTCATACCTTGAAGTACATTGTGTCAAGTTGAGCAGCCCTTTTGAAATGAGTGAGTTGTAACACACCATAATGTCCTAGAGTTTCGGTCTAGGACATTGGTAGTGATAGCAAACTAAGCCCCATTCATTGGTGTAAATGGTAATATTTGTAGCTCTTGGCATTGCTGTCAGTGGCCACAATAATAGCCCCCAGCAATGGTGTCAGTGGATGCAATAATAATCACCAACATTGGTGTTATTGACTGCAATAATAAGGCCCAGCATATGTGTCAGTTACCTCAGTAATAACCCCAAGCATTGCTATCAGTCACTGCAATGACAATCTACCAGCATTGATGCCATTGTAGTAACCCCCAGAATTAATTGCAGTGACAGAAAAAATAACCCCCAGTATTGGTAGCAGGCCACAAAAATAACCCCCAGTATTCGTATCAGTGACTGCATTAATAAACCCCACTACTGGTGCCAATGTCCACAACATTTTCTCCCAACATAGGTATCAGTGACTGCAATATTAATTACAGGTATTGGTGTCAGTGACTGCTGTAATAACCTCCATATTGGTGGTCAGTGGCTATGCTGTTAACTCCCACCTCAAATGCGTGGCCGCTGGAAGGGATAAACTCCACTCGGTGTTTAATTACTAGATCACGCACTGCCATGCCACTTTCCCCCAATAATATTGGGTTGGTATAACTCTACCTGGCATTTCAGTGTTAGGTGTGGAAATTCATCCTGCTGCCTCTCTGCAAAGTGACCACCTGGGGTGCATGTTGGGCAGTAGGGCTCTAGAGTTTAGAGAATAGGTTGAACAGCAAAAAATAAAAAAAAATAAAAAAATTCAGTGAGCAGCAGTACACCTTACTTGAAGATGTGATTTATGAAGAAATGCATTGGGGGGAATACGTTTATGACATCATCATGCACGCTGCTGGTCAGGCAATGTTGCTGTTTTTAATGCTGATCAATACCTATGCTTGTGAGCATTTTATATTAAAATAAATGTATGCAATTTGAGATATTGGGCCATGGTTCTGTGGTTTGTTCTCTTGGATTGACTTGAGGCAGATCTCATTGAGGGTAAAGTGTAACGTTGAGGCACAAGGGGCGAGAACTGACAAGTGGAAAGACTGTTGCTGTGGAGTCCATGCAGAGTGATAATCTGCTGTTTTACCTCTTATAATATTAAGGATATTTGTTTGCTAAGAGGCCAGCTATGGGGGTGGTAGTGACACACAGCGCTGGAATTGAAGTGAATATTTCACAGCACTTTTCTATTTTTGATCTTTGCATCTTGTTCGATTTTCCGCAGAATTTTTGTAATATTACAGTAGAAAAAAATCACTAGAACTCTAAATTTCAAAAGAGCCAACTTTTCTGAACTGTGCTCAATACTACAAGACATCAATTGGGACCTAATCCTTGAAACATTGAACACGAGGAAAAATGGGAATGTTTTAGGAACATATTAAACAAAGGTATCACACAGTGCATTCCAATGTATAATAAATATAGAAGAGCAAAGGTTAAACCTGGGTGGCTAACCCGTAACGTAAAAATTCTTATTAGAGAGAAAAAAGTGGCCTTTAAAAAATATAAAGTGGAGGGGACTTTGTCAGCATTCCAACACTACAAGGAATGCTATAAGAATTGTAAGAACATAATCAGGGCAGCTAAAAAAGACACATAGCAGAGGAGAGTAAAAAAATCCCAAGGCGTTGCCATCCAGGAGAATGGATACAAAGTGATTACCAGGTGGTACAGAACTCCCTCTGGCCTCCATAAATTCTCACCCACCGTACCCAATACCTGCTGGAGATGTAATTCGGAGGTGGGGACTATGCTACATATTTGGTGGGACTGCCAAAACATCCAGCCCTTCTAGAAGGATGTTCATAGTCTTATTTCACAGATCACCACCTTCACCCTAGATTACACACCAGCGCAGTTCCTTTTACATCACACATCCCTCTCCAAAAAGACCTACTACAAATCTCTGGCCATGCACATGGTCAATGCAGCTAAGCTTTGTATCCCCAGACACTGGCGGACAACAAACATTCCGACACTCATGGAGTGGTTCGTCAGTATATCAAGAATTAAAGATATGGAAGAATTGATCCACACTGCACAGGAAAGAATGGATAAATTCTCATTTACTTGGGCCTGTTGGTCACATTTCACAACTACTCATGGCTACAGGCAACACGTACCCCCAGATTAAGACAATCTTCACATATGATTACGAAGAGCCTCCCCCCCACATCGGAGGGGACGGGCACAGCGTCACCCCCTTTTCCCCCCCTTGTGTACCGCTCCCTCCCGTTCGCTCCTCCCCATACCCTTTGCCCTCTGCTCTTCTCCCTCCTACCCCCTCTCTACTGTACCCCTTCTATTTACCCCTTTCTCTCTATTCTATCATCTCCGTGGAGCAGGCGCTCAATTACGGACGCCTGTTGCACCCTATCAAGCTATACTACACTTAATCTCCGAAACAGGACTAAAGATGAAAACGATCCTGATCTTGGACCACAACCCTGGTTGGCAGGGTACACTCACAAAATACCTACCTGTTCTGTTAATGATATATATACTAGATTATACATTGTATGGATATGAATGTAATAACCTTTGTCTGTTTCTAATGTTTTGCTAAATAAAATCTTTATGGAAAAAAAAGGCAGAGTATTGGCTGGGTATGGCAGAGTATTGCCAGGGTATTGCAGAGTATTGGCAGGGTATTGGCAGAGTATTGCAGGGTATTGGCAGGGTATTGCAGAGTATTGGCAGGGTATTGCAGAGTATTGGCAGGGTATTGCAGGGTATTGCAGAGTATTGGCAGGGTATTGGCAGGGTATGGCAGAGTATTGGCAGGGTGTTGCAGAGTATTGGCAGGGAATTGCAGAGTATTGGCAGGGTATGGAGGGATGGCTATGACTGCAATTGTCACAGAGCAGCGCTGTGGACACTACAGATCCAGCCCACAGCAATGCTGCCATCCGATCTCTCCCCTCCACTGTACAGATCTGTACACAGAGGGGAGAGAGGAACCGGCATCATCATGACGCTGGTTTGTTTACAAGTGATCTCTCCTAAGGCCGAGGCCGTGGAGTGCTCCGCGGATCGTGGCGGGTGCGCCCCTAGTGGCGGTAGATGTAATTGCGATAACGCCGCCCAAGTAATGGGAACAGCGTTACCATGAAGGGAAGAGTAATCAGTTAGATTACTCGTTACCCTCTAAAGTAACGGCATTAAGTAACGCCGTTTACTTTAACTCCGTTAGTTTCATCACTGCAGGGGCACGTCCAAAGGGTTTTGATAAATAACGTGTACACAGACTGGTCTGGAGTGGTAGGAGAGGTACCACAAGGTTCTGTCTTGGGACCAATTCTGTTTAGTTTTTTCTTAAACCCAACCACGACACTACCAGCCTGGAGTTTGCATGTTCTCCCTGTGCTTGTGTAGGTTTCTGTCTAAATTGGCCCTAGTATATGAATGTGAGTTAGGGACCTTAGATTGTAAGCTCCTTGAGGGTAGGGACTAATGTAAATGTACAATGTATATGTAAAGCGCTGCATAATTGATGGTGCTATATAAGTACCTTATTAATAATAATAATAATAATAAATGATATAGAGGAAGGGATACATAGCTCAATGTCAGTTTTCGTGGATGATACAAAAATAAGCAGGACAATAACTTCACAGCAGGATATTTTTTACACATTACATATATTTTTATTTTTTTATACATTTTACAATGGAATGGGCAACTACATGGCAAATATGGTTTAATGTGGAAATTTAATTCCGAAAATTTGGAAAGTCTACAATTCGGGAATTCGAATATTAGAAAATAAGAAAGAAAATATGAAAATTTGAAAGGAAATTCCAATACCTATAATTTAATAGTTTAGTAATAGTTAAGTTATTATTAGTTAGTTATTGTTTCAGATCTTTGAATTTTCGGATCTTTTGAATTATTAGATTTTCATTCTTCATTTTGGATTTCCGCTTTTCGGATTTAGAATTTCTGAAATTTCGACTTTCAGAATAATCCAATTTTCCAAAAATTTGTTAAACGGATTTTTGTTAAATCAGATATTTTCAAATTAAGAATTTGTCGAAATTCATTAAACTAATTCAGGACAAAGCAAATTGCACATGTCTAATCTGGAGTATTCCATCCAGTTCTGGTCACCAATCCTTAGAAGTAAAAAGAAAGGGGGGAATGTATACCTACATATACTGGGACTTTGAATGAGGTGCACAAAGGGGGATAGTGCACCTCCATCTCTAATCTGAATACAAAAAATAATAAAAAAAGTATGGGGCTTTGAGTGAGGCAGGCTGAACACAATATCGAAGTAAAGATTTATTGGCATAAGTGTCAAAATCCGTAACATTGTATATGAAAAGTAAATGCTCAAAGCATATACAACACCCTAGAATAATGAGTATGATGAACTTGGAAAACATTACATACATATAACCATAATGTAAAACATGAATGCCATAACAAGGAAGCAAAAATATATAGTACATAAGTGTGATGGAAGAAGATGCTTCAACAAAGTATTAGTTTAAGGCTGTGCACACTTATGCAACAATATTATATTCGTTTTTTATTTTTACTTCCCTCTACCTAAAAGATTTCAATTTGTTGTTCAACTAAGTTGTAAAGTTTATAGGTTACATTAAAGGTGGAAAAAGTTCTGAAACGATTTATCTTTGTATCATTTTTTTACATCACAGAAACCTGATATTTTAACAGGGGTGTGTAGGCTTTTTATATCCACTGTAGATTGTTTTCTTTATATTATGTAGAAGTTCTCCTTTAATAAAATGGTTGTATATCTAAAAGGAGGTTTTAATTTACCACAGCTATGAGCTATGGGGGGTGTCTATAGTATGTCTGTAAAGTGTTCCCATGTTAAGAGCAATACCACAGTAAAATTACATTTCTAAAGGGAAAAAAAGTAATATAAAACTGCTTGCAGCTGTAATGTATTGTTGGGTCCTGGCAATATAAATGAAAATCATTGAGAAAAATTGCATGCCCCTCCCAGACCATTACCAGGCATGAGGGGACGTGGGGGGGCCCCAGGCACTATATACTCTGAAGAGTATATATACTATACAGCCTATCTTATATATTCTGCAGAAAAATAGGCCTTAGGTGTTGGTGGTACCAGAACACTGTAAGCCCTCACAGTTGCTCTTGGTGAGCGCAGGACCGGGCCCTGCTGTGAAATACTATAACAAAAATTGTAATTACATGCCCCTGTTTAACAGGGGCAGAAAAATTGGGCCTTTGGTGGTGGTGCCACAACACTGTAAGCCCTCACAGTTACTCTTGGTAGGTGCAGGAACGGGCCCTGCTGTGAAATATTAGATCAAAAATTGAAAGGCAGGATGAGTCTGCAACCTTACCCTTGTAATGTGGATCAAGAAGGGTTGCCAGCCAGTAATGATCCCTCTCCTTGATAGCACGAATCCTGGGGTACTTTCGCAGGCTTTGCAGAATCAGGGAGGCCATGCAGCGTAAGTTTGCAGAGGCATTCAAATTCAAGTCCTCTGGGTCACTAAGGATCACATGATCCATAACAACCTCCTCCCAGCCACTTACAACTCCTTAGGTTTCTGGGGACTGAAAACCATCCCTTGGAGACTGCTGCTGATTGTTATCCTCCACCTCCATGCTGACACAATCCTCCTCCTCCTCTTCTTCCTGTGTGTTTGGTGGGCCCGCAGGAATACTATCTGGATAAAGGGGGCCTTGAGAGGTAAGGAAGCCCTCCTCCTCCTCCCGCTGTTCTGCCTCAAGTGCCCTGTCCATTATTCCACAAAGCATGTGCTCCAACAGGAAGACAAGAGGGACAGTATTACTGATGCATGCATTGTTGCTGCTCATTATCCTTGTGGCCTCCTCAAATGGTGACAGTACAGTGCATGCATCCTTGATCAGTAGCCACGTGCATGGTGAAAAGAAGTTAAGCTCCCCTGTCCTGTTGCCATACTCACACAGGTATTCATTGATGGCCCTTTGCTGCGTGTGCAGCCACTGCAGCATTGCCAACCTTGAGTTCCACCTGGTGGGCATGTCACAAATGAGGCAGTTGGTGGGCAGGCTGCATTCCCTTTAAATGACAGCCAGCTGAGCATTGGCATTGTTTGACCGGTGGAAATGACCACAGACTTTTCTGGCCTGCCTCAGGAGATCCTATAAGCCTGGGCACCTTCTCCTGAACCGCTGCACCCCAAATTTAGGATGTGTGCCAAACATGGAACATGGGTCAAGTGTCCCTGTCGGAGGGCAGAGAGAAGGTTGGTGCCATTGTCGCATTTAACCATTCCTGGCTAAAGCTGGCATGGCGTCAACCACCTTTGAGCCTGCCCCTACAGAGCTGACAGAATCTCTGCCCCAGTATGGCTCCTGTCTCCTAAGCAGACCAACTCAAGTACCTTTTTTTGTGCTTGTGTAGGCCCTTAAATGCTTGCGGAGCTCCGCTGGTGCAGAGGACAAATCTACAGCAGAGGCCATAGAGGAAGAAGAAGAGGACAGGGTTGAGGAGAGAGCTGTGGCAGAATCACCACTAGCATTTTGGAGGCATGGTGGCGGAACAAGTTCCAACAATACTGAACCCTATCCTGCAGCCTTCCCAGCTGCCAGCAGAGTTACCCAGAGCGCCATGAAGGAAAGGTAACATCCCTGCCCATGCCTGTTAGACCATGAATCAATGGTAATATGCACTTTACTGCTGACCACCCTGTCCAACAAGGCCAAAACATTGCCTTCCACAAGCCAGTATTGAGTCGGAATGGCCTTCTGTGAAAATAAATGGAACCTGCCACTGAGGTACAGCACATTCCACAAATTCACGAAAGGGGGCAGAGTCTACCAGCTGAAAAGGCAGCAATTGCAGTGCTAGCAATTTGGCCAAGCTGAGCATGTGCATGGCTGGGACTGAATTTCTTTTTACAGTTTAGCAACTGGGGTAGGGAAATTTGCCTGCTAAAATCAGATGGTGGTGTATTGATAGCAGATTGGCTGCAAGTACTTGGGACACCTATTGCTATACCTTCATTCCTCTCAGTGCAGGTTTTTGAGAGTACTGGAGGTATAGTGGTGTTAGAGATCCCAGATGAGGAGCAAGGAGAAGTCTGCCTTTTTCCTTGATGTGAGTCTTTCAAGTGCTGTTGCAAACGGACTGTATGGGAGGCCGTCATATATGTGGTCAAGCATGTGGTGCCCAAGCAGCCGCTGTTCTGGCCATGCTTCAGACATAGGTTGCAAATGGCAATGGTGCAATCTGCTGCACACATGTCAGAAAAGGCCCACACCAAGGAACTTTACAAAATCAGCGGGGAGTAAGCAGCGCTGGGGTGTGATGCAGTAGGGTGGCTCCTCTCTACTATCAGGCACCCAAGTAGAGTCAGTGACCTCATTATCCCCTCCCTCCTCATCACTAGAGCAAACTTGGCAGTATGCTGCAGCTGGGGCAACATGACTGCCAGTTTATTGTCCTTCTTGGGCACCCAAAAGTAGTACACCACCAGAAAAGTAGTAGCAAATGCACTACGGCTGCACTGTATTGTGTACTGTGTACACTACTAGAAGTGTAGTAGAAACAGTACACCACGGAATGCACTATAGATATAGGCTACATTGGATGCAGAGTATATATATATATATATACTAGACTGACTGTGTGTATATATATATATATATATAGATATATATATATATACACTGCCACTAACTGAATAACCTGCCTGCTTAATCTAAATCAAGCTACAGTATCTCTCCATCAACGCTACACAGGGCCACAATGTAGGCAGCCTTATATAGTGTGGGGCGTGGACTTAGTCCCCCTGAGCCATGATTGGTCAAAGGCACCCTGCCTTTGGCCAATTATGGCTCTCTTAGCAGAGGGTGCTGGGATTGGCCAAAGCATGCAGGTCAGGTGCATGCTTTGACCAATCATCATACAGCAGTGCATTATGATGCATTCCGTGGAGCTCAAATTTGCTTTGAACCACCCCATAATGTTAATTTTTCGGTGAAAGGGCGAACACCTGTTGTTTGAGTCAAACTTATGTTCGCTCCAAACATCAAGCTCATCCCTAACAGCTTAGCATCACAAATCAGGGTATACAGCTCAGCCTCACAGATCAGGGTATACAGCTCAGCCTCACAGATCAGGGTATACAGCTCAGGGTATACAGCTCAGCCTCACAGATCAGGGTATACATCTCAGGGTATACAGCTCAGCCACACAGATCAGGGTATACAGCTCAGGGTATACAGACCAGGGTATACAGCTCAGGGTATACAGATCAGCATTACAGATTGGGTATACTGCTCAGCATCACAGATCAAGGTAAACAGCTCAGGGTATACAGATCAGGGTATACAGCTTAGCTTCACAGACCAGGGTATACAGCTCAGGGTATACAGATCAGGTTATACAGCTTAGCCTCACAGATCAAGGTATACATAACAGGGTATACAGCTCAGCCTCACAGATCTCGGTATACAGCTCAGGGTATACAGCTTAGCCTCACAGATCAGGGTATACAGCTCAGGATATACAGCTCAGCCTCAGGGTATACAGATCAGGGTATACAGCTCAGCACAGGACCCCCGGCTCAGACAGCACCCCCGACCCCCCCCCCCCCACTTGCGAGACTCGCACCTCCATCAGCACATACCCCCTTCGCCGCTCTGATGACAGCACATACTCCCACGCTTGTGGCTCTGATGACAGCACTCCCCTACGCTCACGGCTCTGATAATGACAGCCTCCCGATTGTGGCTCTGGTGACAGCACCCCCTGCTCACTACACTGGGCTCTGATGACAGCACCACCCCCCCTTGTGGCTCATGGCTCTGACAGACTCCTCCCCCCGTGGGTGGTCAGGCACTTACCGTCAGGCTGTGGGTATCCTCTCCAAGTGCTCCTGTGTCTCCACCAGAGCTCCAGTCCAGCACGTGTCTCCTCTGCTCCTCTTCCTAAGCACCAGGCATCCAATCGGAATGCCTGGCTCTTTGGCCAATGGGGGGACAGGTCTGACACCCTGCCATCTGATTGGCGGGGAGGAACATTAGTGTGAAAATAGCGAAAATTCACTCGCTATCATCACACAATTGGGCGGGATTTCCTTAGGCTTCCCTATTTGGAAGCCTATTAGAACTTCTGGCTCTAATTAGTGCTTAAGAAAAAAAAAAAACCCTCACCCCTGCCATAGGAATCCATGCTTCCGGCGACCTGAAAGGGGACAATGCACTGGGTGTCACTGCCCTGTACTGATTCCTGGTGACTGTGTGCTTTTAGGATATAGAATATCTCACAAAAGTGAGTACACCCCTCACATTTTTGTAAATATTTTATTATATCTTTTCATCTTTACACTTTGCTACAATGTAAAGTAGTGAGTGTACAGCTTGTATAACTGTGTAAATTTGCTGTCCCCTCAACACACAGTCATTAATGTCTAAACCCCTAGCAACAAAAGTGAGTATACCCCTACGTGAAAATGTCCAAATTGGGCCCAAAGTGTCAATATTTTGTGTGGCCACCATTATTTTACAGCACTGCTTTAACCCTCTTGGCCATGGAGTTCACCAGAGCTTCACAGGATGCCACTGGAGTCCTCTTCCACTCCTCCATGACGACATCATGGAGATGGTGGATGTTAGAGACCTTGTGCTCCTCCACCTTCCATTTGAGGATGCCCCACAGATGCTCAATAGGGTTTAGGTCTGGAGACATGCTTGGCCAGTCCATCACCTTTACCCTCAGCTTCTTTAGCAAGGCAGTGGTCATCTTGGAGGTATGTTTGAGGTCATTATCATGTTGGAATACTGCCCTGCAGCCCAGTCTCCCCAGGGAGGGGATCATGCTCTGCTTCTGTATCTCACAGTACATATTGGCATTCATGGTTCCCTCAATGAACTGTAGTTCCCCAGTGCCGGCAGCACTCATGCAGCCCCAGACCATGACACTCCCACCACCATGCTTGACTGAAGGCAAGACACATTTGTCTTTGTACGTTTCACCTGATTGCTGCCATACACGCTTGACAACATCTGAACCAAATACATTTATCTTGGTCTCATCAAACCACAGGACAGAGTTCCAGTAATCCATGTCCTTAATCTGCTTGTCTTCAGAAAACTGTTTGCAGGCTTTCTTGTGTATCATCTTTAGAAAAAGCTTCCTTCTGCGACGACAGCCATGCAAACCAATTTGATGCAGTGTGCGGCGTATGGTCTGAGCACTAGCAGGCTGACCCCCCCACCCCTTCAACCCAGCACTCATATGTCTATTTCCCAAAGACAACCTCTGAATATGACGCTGAGCACATGCACTCAATTTCTTTGGTGGACCATGGGGAAGGCCTGTTCTGAGTGGAGCCTGTCCTGTTATACAGCTGTATGGTCTTGGCCACCGTGCTGCAGCTCAGTTTCAGGGTCTTGGCAATCTTCTTAAAGCCTAGGCCAGTGATGGCGAACCTTGGCACCCCAGATGTTTTGGAACTACAGTTCCCATGATGCTCCACTACACTGCAGAGTGCAGGAGCATCATGGGAAATGTAGTTCCAAAACATCTGGAGTGCCAAGGTTCGCCATCACTGGCCTAGGCCATCTTTATGTAGAGCAACAATTATTTTTTTCAGATCCTCAGAGAGTTCTTTGCCATGAGGTGCCATGTTGAACTTCCAGTGACCAGTATGAGAGAGTGAGAGCAATAACACCAAATTTAACACACCTGCTCCCCATTCACACCTGAGACCTTGTAACACTAACAAGTCGCATGACACTGGGCATGGAAAATGGCTAATTGGGCCCAATTTGGTAATTTTCACTTAGGGGTGTACTCACTCATTCAATAATTAATAATATTGACAAAAATGTGAGGGGTGTACTCACTTTTGTGAGATACTGTAAGTGCCAGATGTTGATCTGACTGAGACTGCTCTCAGATACTGCCCATTCTCAGCGGTGTCCTGTGTGCTTTGGGAAGAGTGCTTTCCTGTACTTCTTGAAGTTGCACTGGATGACTGCAGCTGTGCAATTGTGCAAGGTAATCAGGTATCAAAGAGACTTGCCTCATGGTCCCCAGCTGTGAGACTTTGAGACTGTTCAGAAAGGTACCTCATGGTCCCCAGCTTTGAGGGTTTAGACTGTCCTTTCTTTGATGTTGCTAGCCATTTTGACGTATCTCTTGCCCTAACCGCTCTCCTGTTACACGTTCTACAAGCAGTAAAAGACTGTTTATTGGAGCCAGAAAGAATGGACTGTTGCTGGGGTGGATAGTGGCCTCTGTACTGTTTGTGGGAGAACCATTTAAAACCAGTGGCCCCTGCATGGGTAGTGCTACATGACATGAGTAAAGTGAGTTCCATCAACAGTAAAGCCTGTCTACAGTTTTATGATCCTAGCAAACTCATTGGTTAGTGGAAGTACAGATATGAGTCTGCCAGCAGGCGTGTTTACTTTTGTTGGGACAATATTTGTAGTCCACTGTAATGGGTTGGGTGTAGCAATATCCTTAAAGCAACCCTACTGGCATCAGTCAAATCCCTGCAAAGGCAACAAGATGGAACAGTATCAGGGTGGCCAGATGTCTCTAACCACTGATATCAGAAAAATATATCTTCCATTTGAAAGTCAGTCCAGACATCCTTTCTGGGAGGGGTTTCCCACTCAAACCTGGGTCTTTTTTCTCTATGGAGTCCCAAGGGTGGGCTTTCTGTGGTTTTCTCCTCTGCTTTCAAGACAGTACAGCTGCTCCGTTCTCTATGCTGGAGAGCACCTACTGTTGTCATTGAGGATTCTGTTGCTGTCTGCACTCTCCTGCAGATCAGTCCTCTCTACAACTTGGCTTTTTGTGTTCCTCTGTATCACTGCATAAAGCAGTCCCCTTATAGCAGTGGTCATCAACCCTGTCCTTGGGGCCCACTAACAGGCCAGGTTTTATGTATTACCTTGGGGGAGATGCAGACTAGAATACTGCAATCATTGAGCAGCAAATTATATCACCTGTGATATATTTCAGTTATCTTGCAAACCTGGCCTGTTAGTGGGCCCTGAGGACAGGGTTGATGACCACTGCCTTATAGCTTTCCCAGGTTCTCCTGATCTACGCCTCCAACAAGATGGCTGCTGTCCCTTGTACACTGAAGAAACTACCTCCGCTCACCTGGCTCCTGTGGACATGGATACAGTCAGAGGCCACATAGGTGACCAATCAGGCCTCTCATCTCCTTCCTTCTCCTAATAAGCTGTCCATCAAATGTCAGGGAAAGAGAGGTTAGCTGTGGTGAAACCTGGGCTGTGCAGGCTCTGAGTTAAAGGCACTGCCAGCCAAGCTACACTTTTAATAGGCTTAAAGTATATGTAAACTCTAAAGCCCCGTACACACGAGCGGACTTTTCAACATCCAAAGTCCGACGGACTGATTCCGTCAGACTATTCGATCGTGTGTGGGCTGCAACGGACTTTTGACTCGCCAAAGTCCGAAGGACTATACAATATGGAACATGCTTCAAATTTTTCCGAAGGAACTCCGCCGGACCCGGTCCCTTCGAAAAATTTGCTCGTGTGTATGCTATTACGACGGACTAAAACCGACGCTAGGGCAGCTATTGGCTACTGGCTATGGACTTCCTTATTCGAATCCAGTCGTACGTCATCACGTTCAAATCCGTCGGAGTTTAGTGTGATTGTGTGTGGCCAAGTCCGCTCAGCCGAAAAGTCCGTCAGAACTCCGTCGGAATTCCGGCAGAACTCCGACGGAACTCCTTCGGAAGTCTGTCGGACATAAGTCCTCTCGTGTGTACGGGGCTTTAATGTATTTTTATTTAGCTTTATGCTCTGCTGTATATAGTTTTCTTAAGCAATTTTTTGTTCGTCAGATGCCTTCTTTTTTGTGGAGCGTCCATTAGACTACTGACCTGCACACAGCAAGCAGACAACTCTGCAGCAGCATAGCAATGTTAGCCTGCAACAGGAAAGTTGCTGGCAGATTTTCTAGACAAGAAAGTGAGCCCTCAGCAATGCCAAAAGAAATAGGCGGAGGGCGGCATGACGGGGTTAACAGTTAGAGAGTGGAAGTTCAAGAGGAGTTACTAGGGTGCCGAGGGGGAAAGGCTGAACAGAGCTTTTATATGCTCCCGTTGCAGACAGCCTGGGGAAAAGTTCCAGCATGGTGACGGTGGAGCTCATCCTTGCTCACCTGTGGGAGCAGTCGGCGGTATGTGGAGAGGAATGGCTGCAGGACACTTTAGGGGGCTTCCTGGAGCAGCCGGGGGTTGAGTCAAGTGGGGGGGGGGGAGATATGGAGGTACCTGAGAGCAGATGGAGTGCATCTGAATGATGTGGGCATTGACCTATGGGCTCTGGGCCTGCAGGATGGCATCGAAAGAGCACTTTGGGTGTGGAGGGGCATTCAGGAATAAGTAGGTTACTCCCTCATGCTGTGGCGGGTGTTGGTCTGTGCAGGGGAAGGAGATATGGCAGAAGAAAAGTTCGGGAACGATCGCTGGGTGGGTCCTGATGGTGGTTTCCGGATAACTAAGGTTAGACGGAAAGTGTTATGGGGCACTGCGGACAGTGTTTGTCTCTGAGCCTGCTTGTCGGCTTGAGGCCTATTAGTGCCAGATGGTTATTTGTTCAGAGGTTTACAAAGTGCCTGCACAGACCAATGGCAGATAGTTGTTTTTTAACAGAAGTTTTATATTTTCATGCAGAGTTTTATTGGAATTTATTTGTTTATTGGTTCTTTAAATAAAGTAGGCTGCTACGGCCTTTGTTACTCCAACCTAGTGTGATCTTAAGTTAATGGGTAAAAGGGAAGGCTTGGGGTCTGGAAGGATCATATCTGTTATACAACAGTCAAGTGAGCCCGCAGCAATGCCAGAAGAAATAGGCAGAGGCGGCTTGACGGGGTTAACAGTTAGAGAGTGGAAGTTCAGCAGGAGGTACTAGGGTGCCGAGGGGAAAGGGCTGAGCAGAGCTTTTATATGCTCCCGTTGCATGCTGGGAGCTAACAGACAACCTGGGGAAAAGTTCCCACCCACCCTCCCTTTAATTGTACTTTGTGTGTTGTGAATATGGTAAGTTGTGTGCTTTATTTTTTTCATCATGACAGGTGCTGGACAAGTGGATATCGTGGTGGAGGTGGGAATTGGTCTGTGCAGAGGAAGGAGATATGGCAGAAGAAAAGTTTGGGAACTATCGCTGGATGGGTCCTGATGGTGGTTTCCGGATAACTAAGGTTAAACTTATGGGGCACTGCGGACAGTGTTTGTCTTTGAGCCTGCTTGTCGGCTTGAGGCCTATTATTACACTTGGAAAGGGACCATAGTGCCAAATGGTTATTTGTTCAGAGGTTTACACAGTGCCTGCACAGACCAATGGCAGATAGTTGTTTGTTAACAGAAGTTTTATATTTTCATGCAGAGTTTTTTTGGAATTTATTTGTTTATTGGTTCTTTAAATAAAGTAGGCTGCTACGGCCTTTGTTACTCCAACTTGGTGTGGTCTGAATTTAATGGGTAAAAGGGAAAGGTTGGGGTCTGGAAGGATCATATCTCTTATATAACAGTCAAGAGGTTCACAAAAAATTATTTGTTTAATTAAACTGTATACAGCATGTACTGAAAACTGCTGTAAATGTTTGGATTGCATACATTTTAAGTGGGATCAAAAAGGCAACAAAGCAAAAATGCAGTATATGGAACTTTGGCCTTCAAGTCTTGTATAAAGAAGAAGGAATCTTATGAAAAGCAATAGATTTCCATTTGTCCATGCAATTTTCCTGCAATGCAAAATACTGAAAACTCCATGGCACCATGCCCAGCGTGAATGAGCCCTGAGAGAGCTCTAAACTGGAATTTAACTTTTAAATTTCAAGTCTTTCGCTAAAAAAATACTGTATAGGGCTTCTGAGAGTAATTTTGAGAGGCCTTATTGGTATTTATTGACATTATCATGTAATGTGTATAAGACATTATAATAATAAAAGACACACAAATCAGTTCCAATTAAAATTTAGTCAAAGCTGTCTTTACACATACTTCTAAGGAAAGAAAGGAGGGAAAGTGCCACCTAAGTGCAGTATTATAACAAGCTGGTTTATTGCATGAGATTATAAACACTCACAAGATGGATAGTAAAACACACTCAACTGTAGTGGGTGCAGTGCAGGTCCCTTCTCTCTGTCCCGCAGGTACCGCCAGTGAAAGTCCCGACAGCAGTCCATGGTGTAGACTGGGGAGCCTGAAAGTATCCAGGAAGTCCAGACCAACCAGAGTGGAATGGAAAGGCGGATGTGACAAAGAGAAAGAGGACTCAGCAATAGGCAGTCTACACGCTCCGAGCCTCTAGTTCCTTCTACAGGCCTGTGATGTCACATGCGCCCATGCATTCCACACTGATATGCGTGGCCTTTCTGGTTCCTTCCAGGCTCCCCACCTCAGCCTACACCATCAACAGCTGTAGGGACTTTCACTGGCTGTACCTATGGGATGTAGTGGAGGGACCTGCACTGCACCCACTACAGATGAGTTTTACTCTCCATCTTTTGAGTGTTCTTAATCTCAATAAACCAGCTTGTTATAATACTGCACTTAGGTGCCCCCCCCCCCCTTTCTTTCCTTGGTGTCTTCACAGAGTTGTCTCAATCTCTGAGGATAGCAGTCGCCAGTGCATATTGTTACCTTCTTCAACATATATGGACAGACCCGTTTGGCCACTTATCCCAAGTGCCATTTTTATACATATTTGCATGCTTGCTGGGCATTAACCCCACAATGCGCCAGAACATCTCCATTTAACTTTACACAAAAACTTCCTATACTTCTTAGATCATGCTAATACAAGTGCACGCTTTAGCCATCGAGTCCAGTCAAAGGGTCGGTTCACCCTGAATTGATATTTCATATTTTGGTAGAAGCCACCAGATGGTTTCCTATATCTCTCAGAGATTCAAGGGTTAAGTTCACATGGGGGTTTAAAGAAAGATTTGTTGAAGTGTATGTCAATCCAGAAACTCTTTTTTTCTAGTTTTGGATAAAGTGGGAAAGGATTATAACTTCTGTCAGGCATTTATTGCTATCTGGAACTCCGTTAAAAAGATTTACCCTCGGACTTCCCCAGACTTCATGTCCCACTGACAACAATTTCACCACACCAGGAAGTAAAGGGTAATCTGCAACAGGGGCACAGACAGAATTATAAATCCTGCAAGGGTTCCCCCACTATCTTAAAAAAAAAATTTTTTTGTTCATGTTGCTGTTAAAATGACACTAAACTCTGGTCTAAAAAAGGAACGTTCTATTTAAATATGTATTCTTAACTTTAAAAAGTACCCTTTATTGTTCTCACCCTTTAAACCTCCAAATGAAATTTTTTTGGGCTGCTGTGATCAAATTTCCTGTTAAAGGGTGGCTATGTTCATTCCCCATGGTCTATGGGACCAATTTTAATTGGTTTAGGAGTCACTTGTAAAGCACTACCTGAAGTTCAGAAATGTCTTGTGGAAAACTACGTGATCTGAGTGCTGTTTAAGTAGGGTTGCGGCCTCCCCCTTTAAATACTGTTGGATGAACATAATTTTGACCCGAACCACTGGTCAGATGCAAGGCAGTGTTTAACATAATATTACATACCATTTAGTGCTGTATACAGTGCTGCTGTGCACCCTTTTTTTGTCCCCTGCCTCCCCCCCCCCTTTTTTTAAATTGTTAGCCCCATACACACAGTCGGACATTCCGGCAACCAAATCCGTTGGATAAATTCTGATGGATTTAGTCCGGAAGAGGTCCGGAAGTGGTGTCGCATACACACGGTCGGACTAAGTTGTCGGAAGTTCCGGTTGCCAGGAACACGGTGACAACAGGACTAGAAAAAGGAAGTTCAGCACCACGTCCGGCACCCTTTGGGCTCCTTCTGCTGATCTCGTGTTTATCGGGTGTTAGTAGAAGTTTGGTGAGAGACGATTTGCGCTTTTCAGATTTGTGCTTCAGTTTGTACTGCTCTTCAGTTTCTGCTTGTATTTGCGTATCTGATTATCAGTGCGTGTAGTCAGTAAGCATTTGTTTCTCATTGTGGACTATATCTTGGTATAGTAGGCTTTGATTTGCATTGCTTATTGTTTGTTTGCTTCTGCTTTTCAGGTCGTTCTTTCAGGCATTGTTGTTTATCAGTGCTTTTTGTTGTCCGTTCTGAAAAGCCGACCGTTTTAAACCATGTTTCGTTTACGTACTCGTCGTAGAGTTTGTGCTGTGCAGGGGCTTGGTGTTGGGCTTTTAGCTTTCACACAAGCCCGGTCCATGAACAGGGAGAGGAGGCGTTTGTGGACCAAGAATTGGTTGTGCCAGCGTGACCAGTTCTCGCACATGCCTTTGCTCTGTGAGACCCGAGAGAACGGACCCCGTTTTTCACCGTCTGCTGGCTTTGCTGTCCCCTTATATCACCAGGCAGGATACCTGTATGCGGCAAGCCATCACTCCGGAGCAGAGGCTCACCACCATGTTGCGCTACTTGGCGACAGGGAGAATCCTTCAGGACCTCAAGTTCTCCACAGGCATCCCCCCCCAGGCTCTGGGGATCATTATTCCAGAGACCGGTTCTGCCATCATTCAGGTCCTGCAGAAGGACTATATGAAGGTAAGTTTTCTCCTTTAACATCACATTCTATGTATTTAATGATTGCTAATGTCTTGGATTTCTTTCCTCATTCCCTAATTACCATCATTGCAATATGCTCTAATTCATATGCTGTGCCCCTTTGTCCTCATGCATGCTGGAAGCTTTTCAAGTTCCTTTTTTGTCCTTCATGCATATTTGCCTCATTAACTTCCACACCATGCTCTTCTGGGCCCATAAAACTATAGTCTAGTCACTTACCAATGTCTTTTGTCAGCTCCGTAGTATTGCTTTCCCCTAAACACCCCCTAAAATGTCTACAAATGTTATGTGTGTGCTTCAATTCATGCAGAGTGACATTTTTTTATTTTGGTTGGGCCAAACTCATTATGACCCCCCCTCCCCCCAACTGCTAGGTCAGCTGATAGCAATCCTCTATCTGCTGACTTTACCAAACCCAATACACACTCTACCTACCTTTTTTCTGGTCACATTTATGAACGAATTCACCAAAGCATGTAGTGCAAGGGCCTGCCTCAATACTTTTAAATGCTATATATTTTTTTCTCCTATTATTATCTTGATAGGTAATAGCAGAATGTCAAAATGTGCTTCCATTTTGTTTTATTTTTGGTATTATGACACTTCTTACCTGTCCGATGGGCTGCCAATAGTGTAAGTAAGGAGGGGCTTCTCAAAGTATCACACATTATTTAGGCATTCAGCTCTCAATCAAGTGGAGAGGGTTACCTGTCCAAAACATCCCCCCCCCCTCATTTTTTGCAAGGACCCATCAGATGGGGGGGATGGGGGGGGGGGGGGTGATGACTCTGATAAGGGGACCTTGTACTTTAGGCTTTAAATACTAATTTCCCAAAATGTTATACTGATCTTGGCAAAAAATGTTGGTGTCTAATCTGCTTGCAATGTTGATGTGCAAAATTACAAATTTTTTGTCTTGTTTCACTCCACAGTTTCCTTTAACGCCACAGGAATGGCCTCCCACTTTGCCAGTCGTTGGGACTTTCCCAATTGTGGAGGTGCAATTGATGGGAAACATGTCCGCATCGTCCCACCTCCCAACTCAGGGTCCTACTATTATAATTACAAGGGGTTTAATAGTATCGTGATGTTGGCGGTGGTGTCAGCGACTTATGACTTCCTGTCTGTGGACGTGGGGAAAAATGGCTGGATGTCGGATGGTGGAGTGTTCTCACGGATGGAATTCTACTGCATCTCCAGAGTGGCAGTCTGGGCTTGCCACCCCCAGAGGAGAATCAGGAAGGACTCCCGTTCGTCTTCGTCGCGGATGAGGCGTTTGCCCTGGCAAACCATCTAAAGCGGCCTTTCCCGATGAAGACCCTCACCCCGGATCAGAGGATCTTTAATTTCCGGCTGGCCAGAGCCAGAAGAGTCGTGGAGAACACTTTTGGAATACTGGCCAGCCGGTTCCGCCTTTTTTTAACGCCAATCCACATGGCTGAATATAAAATCAATCACATAGTGCTTGCCTGCTGTGTTCTGCACAATTTCTTGAAAAGACATTCAGCAAACTATGTGGTCTCAGTTGGCCCAGATGCAGACTTGCCTGAAAATGACAATCTCACATCCCTTGAAGCTGCTCGTCCTGGCTTGCCCCCCCTAAAGAGCCCGCGAGGTCAGAACCCAATACTTGGAGTACTTTGTGGGTAGGGGGCCATTGATATGCCAGACAATGTCTGAGAGGAATTTTTGTAATACATTTTTCTTTGAAACTACAATAATCTTTGTTTTCATTTACTGCTTGGCTTGGTTTTAGGTGTCTCCTAGGTAATTTTTTTACTTTTGTTGTTGTGCCTTTTTCTACAACAGTGCAAACCCAAGTTCTGAGCGAGATGAGGGGACAGTCTCTTCTTCAGATAATCTTATGATGTTGTGGGTCTGCTACACACACACCTTGTTTTTGTTGCTAATGTATGTAGTGCATTACTGACCAAAATCTTGCTCATTTTCAGCACCATGGCAGAAATATGTGGGGTCAGGAAAATGGCGTGATTGGGAAAATTTACACATCACTGTGGGTGTTATTTACTAAAGGCACATCCACTATGCACTACAAGTGCACTGCAAAAGTACACCTGAAACTGCACTTGGAGTGCAAAGTTGGGTTACCTTTAGTACCGTATATACTCGAGTATAGGCCGACCCGAATATAAGCCGAGGCCCCCAATTTACCCCCAAAAAAACTGGCAAACTTATTGACTCGTGTATAAGCCGAGGGTGAGACATGCCTGTCCATCCCTGTGTGTGTGTCCGTCCATCCCTGTGTGTCCGTCCATCCCTGTGTGTCCGTCCATCCCTGTGTGTCCGTCCATCCATCCCTGTGTGTGTGTGTGTCCATCCATCCATCCATCCCTGTGTGTGTGTGTCTCCATCCATCCATCCATCCATCCCTGTGTGTGTGTGTCTCCATCCATCCATCCATCCATCCCTGTGTGTGTGTGTCTCCATCCATCCATCCATCCCTGTGTGTGTGTGTCTCCATCCGTGTGTGTGTGTGTGTGTGTGTGTGTGTGTGTGTGTGTGTGTGTGTCCAGCCTACCTGTGTCCCGAGCCTTTGTCCCGAGCCTCCGTCCCGTGCCTTGCCTCCTTGCCTCCGTCCCGTGCCGTGCCTTGCCGCCGTGCCTTGCCACCGTGCCTTGCCTCCGTCCCGTCCCGTCCCGTGCCGTGCCTTGCCTTGCCTCCGTCCCGTGCCCTCTTCGTCGGCGCCTCGGCGGCCATTGTAAAATTCAAAAGCTGCGCCGCCGCCTTCGCCTGTGATAGGCGGAACACTGAATTTCCCAGCAGCCTGTGTTCCGCCTATCACGGACATCGTATCATCCTCGTCCGTAGTACGAGGATGATACGATGTCCGTGATAGGCGGAACACAGGCTGCTGGGAAATTCAGTGTTCCGCCTATCACAGGCGAAGGCGGAGCCGGAGGCGCGGCTTTTGAATTATAGAATGGCCGCTGTCTGTCTGCTCGACACGCTGATCGAGCGGGCAGACAGCGATGACTCGAGTATAAGCCGAGGGGGGCACTTTCAGCCTCAAAAAAGAGGCTGAAAATCTCGGCTTATACTCGAGTATATACGGTAAATAACACCCATTGTCACCGAAAACAACAATTTTAGTATTGAAAAAGGAAGCCACACATTTTTGATAATTTCACTTTTTAATCAAAGCACATTCACGTGTGCGTTTAGAAAAGGGTTTTACAACAAACCAACATATTGGGTGTATCGAAAACATTATTTTATGTAATTTTTTTGTACCTTGGCATTTTTGTGTAAACAGGCATGTATCAAAGCGTAACATACAGAACATAGGAACTTACAAAGTTCAACTTTGAAAAGTGAAGACAATATCAGACATGAGTATATACAAACTGGGCTGATATTACCTTCATCACATGGGGTGTCACCCCTGGAAAAGCCAAATTTTGTATTTTACAAAAAGCCAAATTTGGAAGATGCACACAGTGTGTCAACATGTGCTATCTCCCATCATGGGGGATCAATGTACATGTTTTGGGGGTGCAACGCCTTCATCTCAGCCACTTTCCACCAAACACGTACATTGATCCCCCGTGATGGGAGATAGGGCATGTGTGACACACTGTGTGCATCTTCCAATTTTGGCTTTTTGTAAAATACAAAAGTTATTGTTTCAAAACACAAAAATAAAACCCTAGCTAGTTTGGGGTGTTTCACACTCTCCCCAAAACATCAATGATATTCTTCATTTTATTTTGAACATCATTGATGTTTTGCTGTATATTTTCTAAATCCCGATTGCACCCCATTATCTCCCCAATCAGGATCTGGGCACTTTTACTGGTAAAATGTGATTCTTCTTCCACATCACCTAAAAAAAAGCAAAAAAAAACCCACCATGTATTATAAATATGACAAAATACATTGATGAGCTTACCGGAAGCTGTGGTCTCTGACACTCACCTGTTGTTTTGACAATTTGTCCAACTTCAACGATCTCTCCTTCCTCCTCCTCTGCTTCTGGTGTTGGAATTTCACCTTCTTTGGGAGGTGTGGGGTCCCTGGTGTCCTCAGACATCCCGAGTCTTCTCTCCCCTATGAGAATGTAAAAAAGGAATACTTAGCAGACAGAGGGCAGAACTAGGAATATGAAACATTGCTTGGAAGTGTGGTACAATGGTGTTTTTTGGCCGAGTTCAAAGGTGAGAACATTATTGTGGACACTTTGTTAAGCTGAAATACTTATCTGCAGTGTGAAGAAATGTAGTGAAGTGTAATTTGTGAAAACATTGTGTTGGGAGTGGGCTAACGAACGATGTTTCTTACAAACGATTGAACCCATGAACTTGAAAGTTGCCATTTTAAACTGTACAACATGAAATCAAAGCACATGGAGCATTATGCAAGCAAGAATAATCATATGAACACACCACAACTACTTACTTTTTTGAAGAACTCGCCTGATCTGTACTGATCGTGCTCCCTCAGTTTCAGGTCTGACCAGCGTTTTCTCAGTTGATCCTTGGATCGTCGTACCCCAAAATTCTTTTGAAGACTCTTCACAACTTTAGTCATGATCTTGGCCTTTCTGATATTTGGGTTTGGGTAAGGTCCATACTTCCCATCATAGTCGGTCCTCTTCAATATGTCCACCATCTCCAACATCTCTCCAAAAGACATATTTGAGGCCTTAAATCTTCTCCTCCAGGATCGGGACATTTCAGGCTCCAGGCTTTCCTCGCCCTCCTCCTCGTTAGTGGAACTCTGATTGCGCACCTGCGTTGTCTCCGCCATGTTCTCTCCCCACTGCGCTGAAAGAGAAGGGGCTGGGAATAGTCTAGAAAGAACGTCAGGGGCGGGTGGAGTTTCACGCATTCGCACTGTATATAAAACGCAACACCCGTGTGTTGTATGTACGATCTGTGAACAGAGGGAGAAGCTGACGCGACGATCGTGCAAATGAAGGTAAAATTTTTAACTTGGTACATCACTAGCCTATACTGCTTCTAGATTGAGGCCTGAATTAGTGGAGTTTAGCCTGACATTAGGGTTTGTCTTGTGTTGTGTCTTGCAGAGATTATGGACGGTTTCAATGACCACAGTTTCCTCCCTCTGTTCATCGATAAATACAGGGAGCTGCCCTGCCTGTGGCAATCGATGCACCCACGTTACAGTAACAAACTAAAGAGGCAGACAGCAATGGAGAAACTGGTTGAGTTTGTCAAGCCGGTGGTCCCCAGGGCAGACATACACTATTTAAAAGTGAAAATTGGTGGCCTCAAGAGGTGCATATCTGAGGGAGAGTACCAAGGTGCTGAAGTCCATGCAATCTGGAGCTGCAGCAGATGAAGTTTATGTCCCCAGGCTGTGGTATTACGAGAGGATGCAGTTTCTGTCAGACCAGGCTGATGTGAGGGAATCACTCTCTACCCTTCCTTCCACGCATACTTCTATGCTACATTCCCCCCCACTGAGTCTTCCGACGCCCAACCTGGGCCTTCCACTCAGGAAGAACTGGGGGAGCCCAGCTTGAGCCAGGTATAGTATTGTTTTATATATTTTGGGAGTAAAAATGAATGATGTTAACTTGATTTTTGCTCTGTAATTACTGATTTTAGAAAGTGTTTCACATATCAATAGACAGAAGTGGCCAAAACCTTTGGGCCAAAACTGAAAAATGCTGGGCTCAGAATGATAGTCTTTTCTGTTGGTTAACAATTTGCAACAGTCTTGATGTAAAAATTGTGTGTGTGTTTGATGAACCAAAAACTAAAACTATGTCCCTTTTTCATGCACAGGAAGACATCAGCCAGGAGAAGGGTGTGGAATGCATCAGCCAGGAGGTGGCTGTGGAAAGTGACAGACAGGAGGAGGCTGGGGTAAGCGGCAGCCAGGCGGTGGGCGGACGGAGGAGCCTGACAGAATCTCAGGTCCCTCCCCTCCGCCTTCCACGCAAAAGGGCGAGAAAGGGGGGGAATGTGGAGGAGTCGGCTCTGAGGCTCATCGGGGAGGCTTCAGCGGCCCTCAAAGCCACCCCCACCTATCAAGAGGCCTTTGCCGCCTTGGCTACATGTAAACTCGAGCAAATGGAGGAGGGGCAAACTATCTTGTGTGAGGAGCTCATTATCCACACCCTCAAGAAGGGTCTGTTGGGCCAAATCACACAAACAACACACTTGTGTGATTTGGCCCATGCCCCTCCTCCTCCTTCTGCCACACCTCCAGCACCACAGCCACAGCCTGGAAGGAAGCGTGGAAGGAAGACCAAAGTGTGATAACCTGGGTTCAGTCTGGTCTGACAGAAGATGCACCCTTTTGTAGTACCACAGCCTGCGAACATAGATGTCATCTGCCGCTGTTCCCGGGTTTCTTGGACTTCAAGACCAGACTTCTCGCCCTCAGACATGTACTCCTCAGGCCACCAATTTTTGCGTTTAAATAGTTGATGTGTGCCCTGGGGGCCAAACGCTTCGCTAATCTCCTCAGTTTCTCCAGCGCTGCCTCCCACTTTATTTGTTACTGACACCTAAATAAAGGTTTTTTTTTTGTTTGAAGAAATACTTGTGTATGTGTTTGACTTCAAAAAGGATAGTTTATTTGTGAGTAGGCAGGTACATTTCAAAAATACAAAGTGAAATGAATAACAAGGTGCACAAACACCAAACAACCTCCTGTAGATTAAAAAAGAAAAACAAAATACAAAAAAGATAATAATGGTGTTGTGATAAGTTGAAACCCAAAACACACCCAAAAAAAAAAAAAAACATGAGCAAACTGACAAAAAAGGAGATGTTGATGAAAAAAAACAACCACAAAAAAAAAAAAAAAATACGATTGTGTAGATGTGACGATTTAAAATATTATATTGCTGAAATTAGTAAAAAGACTCAAGAAATACATTCGGGAGAAGTGTGTGTGACTATGAGCATCAAAACAAGTTCGTTCTTGCAGCATTGTAAAGAACAAGTGAATGCGCTTCATGAAAGAATTTTGAACATTGCAGCGTGACGAATGTGCTATATCGATTACGAGCGGTAGTTTTTCCTGAGCAAGCGCTTCCGTGTCCAATCACACATTTCGTAGTTCCTATAAAATTTGCTTAATAAGCTCCCTCATCACGTCTGGGAGGCTAACAAGAAGAGGCAGACGCTCTAATGCCACTATGAGGGGGTCAGCAACATTGCTTGACCACCAATGTAAGGGACATTAGACAGACCACTAATATAAGGAGGCACAGACTTTGGCCACCAGTGTAAGTGGCACAATACTGACCACCAATGTAAGGGGAATGACTCTGAGCACTAATGTAGTGGGCAAAGACAGTGACCACCAAAATTAAGTGCACTACACTGACCACCAATGTAAGGGGCATTACACTGACCTCCAATGCAAGGGGGCACAAACTTGGGCCACCAGTGTAAGTGTCACAATACTGACCACCAATGTAAGGGGCACACCACTGAGTAGCAAAGGGGTGCACAACAGGAACACTCACCTTCAATGTAGGGGGAACAGACACTGACCACCAATATAAGGTGCATAATACTGACCACTGAGGGGTCAGTGATCACCAATGTTAGAGACACAAAACATTAATGTATGGAGCCCAAATACTGTTACCGCCAATATGCACACTAAGCATGTCAGCAGCATCAGAATATTTGATGCTGTCTTTTAAATGCCAACATTTGGCTTAGGCACAGTCTTAGGCACATTGGAGTTGATTTACTAAAACTGGAGAGTACAAAATCTAGTGCCAATCAGCTTTTTTTTTTATGCCAAAGCTAAATTGAACAAGCTGAAGTTAGAAGCTGCTTGGCTACCATGCACAACTGCACCAGATTTTGCACTCTCCAGTTTTAGTAAAGCAACCCCAATGTTCCCATTAATGGCAGCATTTGGGTTTTATTATTTTTTAGACCAGGGTGCCTCCAGATTTTGAATACTTTTAAAGGGTGCTAAGAATGAAAAAAAGTGAACAAAAAAGGAAGAACAAAAAAAAAGAAATGTGCCTTTTTATTGTGGCTCTCTGAAACTTTTTACCCTAGATGTGGCCTTAGTCCTGTTAGCAACATCCCTGGTTCTGGTGTAGGGGCCCTTTGGTGACTGTACATCACTGGTTCTACAGAGGATCATCCTGCAACCACAGATAAAGTGGCATCAAAAAATGAATTTAGTTGTAACTAGAATAGTAATAGATGGGAAATCTTCCAATGGGGATGCATGTTTTGGTGACACAGTCTGATCAAATACCACCAAAAGAAAGCTCTATTTTTGGAGAAAAAGGAACGTCAATTTTGTTTGGGTACAGCGGCGCACGACCACGCAAATGTCAGTTAAAGTAACACAGTGTCGAATCACAAAAAATGGCCTGGTCATTAAGGGGGTAAATCCTTCCAGTTCTTAAGTCGTTAAAATATACCTAACCCTTTTATTTTGGATAGAGTCTTGAGGGCTTATTACTGCCTATGTCCCCTTTGTTGAGATTTACTTTTTTGATGTGTCCTGGTGACCAATACCACTAAAATCTAAAGTATGGGAAAATGACAGAGCAGGAACAGAATAGAAATCCTCAAATGGGGACTTCTGTTCAATTGGGCTGAAGAAGAAGAGTACTCAAAACACATCATATGACCTCCCCTTTTACAGGAGACCGTTGTCTACTGAGATCTGTCCTTGGGAATGAGCGAGCCAAGCAGGAGCAGTAGAGACTTCTGGCATCCAGCCTAAATCTTCATCTGTCAACTGACCACACAGTGATCTGGACAGTGTGGCTGCTTATCTATCCTTTCCTTGTGACTGTGTTGTGTGTTGAGTGGGCTCTTTCTCATGGACTATACGCACTCTTTCACATTTTACTTTGTGAGTATATAATATGTTGTTTTTTAATAAAACCCTTAGATTCTTTAACTACACCAGAGGTCTGTGCTGTTTTGCCTTTACTCACGTTCAAGTGGCAACTGTTTAATGGGAAGTAGCACCTCCCTTACCCTCAGAGATATGGTAGGCTAGCATTTTCCCATGGCAGAAAGATGGTAGATGTATAACAATTGGGCATGAGGCACTTTAAGGTATTTTATAAATCCAGTCAGAAACCTGTATCTATACCTTTTTCAGAGGAAAAAAACATCTCCAGTGGCAACAACAGCCTCAGTGATCCTCATAATGCTTTCCGATGAATTGTCTTCAAGATCTCCAATGACAGAGTCACCTCTAGTATTTCACCCCAGCCATCACTTCTCCTTTGTCCAGACTCAAGTCTTCTGTGAGGCTCCTGGAGCTCATGGCCTTTGGCAGCAGGATCACATAGGTCAGGCAGGCTTTTTCTGTTACCAGACATCTGCACTGAGCACATGCAAAGGATGCCCCCTTCCTAGAAACACAACTGCACAACACACACCCTTCCCAGGAAGCAGCCTGGGGGACAGAGAGATCTCACCAGGTCCTACCGAATATTTATGCCCTCTCCCAGCTTGCACCACTGGCAATAAACCTCCTAGTGGTTGGCCAGGGGAAAATGTTCAGTTTTATTGTGTCCTCTCACTCTAATGCCAGCAAATACACCTACTAGTAACAGCAACAGTGAGCTTAGGGGAAATCCAAATGAGTAAATGGACTACAATTCAGCATAGGCTGTCTATCACCCAGTAAACTAGATTTGGATTGTCACCCCTGTTTATAGCAGGGTGGCTACAGGAGGATTTCCCTCACTTTGGAGAGATCTCCTCTAACTTCCTTTTGTGGGACAGTAAGTGAAGAAAAATAGACTACAGATGGTGTAGAAATCATATTAAGGTGTGTTACCAATCCATAGTTTAATGCCCTGTACACACGGTCGGACTTTCCGACAGAAAATGTGCAATCGGATTGTGTTGTCGGAAAATCCAATCTTGTGTGGGGCCATGGGACTTTTTCCATAGGAATTTCCGACACACAAAGTTTTTCAGACAACAAAATGCAATCGTTTAAATTCTGATCGTGTGTAGACAATTCCGACGGACAAAGTGCCATGCATGCTCAGAATAAATTAAGAGACCACAGCTATTGGCTACTGGCCCGTTTATAGTCCCAGCGTACGTGTTGTACGTCACCTCGTTCAGAACGATCCGATTTTCCAACAACTTTGTCCGACCGTGTGTATGCAAGACAAGTTTGGCACAAAATCCGTCTGAAAAAATCAGATGGATTTTGTTGTCTGACCGTGTGTTGTTTGTTGTTTGAATGTCTGACCGTGTGTACAGGGCATAACAAAAAAAGTTTTGAATTTAGATGTACTAAAAATATACTTTAAGTTTCTAAGTCCTTGAAAGTATTGATGAGTGACTAGCACGTGTGGGAAGAGGTTAAAGAGTTCCACCGAAGCATTACAAATGTAATGTTGTATGAAGCTCCGTACAATATGAAATCGTCTCTTCCTTCTTCAGATAGACCTGAGTGCAAGTGGAATGCTGAAGATAAGCCTGCCTTCATGCTTGTGATTATGTATGAAGATTTCCTCCCACTTTGTAGCTAACCAAATTATCGGCTTGTTTACAAAATAACTTTGCATTTTATTAGAAGAATTAAAAAGTCGCTGATAAAAAAAATACAAAAAAAAAAGCTTTTTATTTTGTTTGAGGGATAAAAACTGTTTATATTTTGATTTCCACTGGGAGTTTCAAGTTTGAAGGGCATTTTATTGTGCTGGTATGGTTCTTAGAACCATCACAAATTCTGTTTCCAAGGAAACCATCTGTGGCCTACAGCCTGCCCCCTTTATTCGCTGTAATCATGCAATTGCTGCTGAACATATTGTGCCTGAAGATGTACAGGGGGTTCTCTCGAGAAGCATAAGTGGCTGTTCTGTCTGTTATTGTCATAACATATTTACCATTTTTTTTTTATAGAGGAATTATCTCTTTCTCAGTAGTTTTATTTTATAAAGAGAGAAAAAAACAGTCAAAGGGAAAATGATCGTTTTCAGTGTTTAAATGGAATTTATAGTTTTTTTTTCACTTACGCACATAATAAAATCAGTTTGATGTAAATACCTTTATTAGTGTGCATTCATGTTTAACCTATTGAGTACCAATCTGTATATACCCCTTCATTACCAGGTATTTTTTTCCCATTTTCAGTGCTGTGATAGTCTGACTGACAATTACTCTGTCGTGCAACACTGTACTCAAATGTATTTTATATAATTATTTTTTTTGGAATTTTTAAATATGAAAACAATTAAAAAAATGAAAAAAGAGTTTTCTTTAGTTTTAATTCTGAGAGCTAATTGGAAGGGAGAAATACGCCTCCTTCACACAGCTCATGGAAACAGAGCTGAGGCTTTCAATCTGTCAGAGGCCCCTCCCCTGTCACCTTTTAATCTTGGTGTCAGGAAAACTTGTCAGAAGGGATTCATGCTGATAGCAGACGAATGGGGTAGCAGACAGAAATGGTACTTAGTGCTCTTTATAGAGATAAATACACTCTATGTGATATGCATTGTTCATATTTCATTACAACCACTTTAGCCACTTCAATACAGGCACTTATACACTTCCTGCCCAGACCAGTTTTCAGTGTTGTCACATTTTGAATGACAATTGCGTGGTCATGCGGCGCTGTACCCAAACAAAATGTTTATCTTTTTTTTCCCCACAAATAGAGCTTTCTTTTGGTGGTATTTAATCACCACTGGGTTTTTAATTGTTTGCGCTACAAGTAAAAAAAGACCGAAAATGTTGAAAATAAAAATGTTTTTCATCGTTTCTGTTTGTAAAGAAGTACATTTCTCCTTCACTAATGAGCACTGATGAGGCTGCACTGATGTGCCCTGATGAGGTGGCAGTTGATGATGAGGCACTTTTATGCAGCACTGATAGGTTGCACTGATAAGCAGCATTGATTGGCACTCGTAGGTGGCACTGATGAGCACTTATAGGCGGCACTGATAGGCGGCACTGATTAGAAGGCACTGACAGGCATCACTCATGGACACATATTGGCACTTCTAATTGGCACTGATTGGCATCCCTGGTGGGCTCTAGTGGGCATCCCTGGTGGGCTCTATTGTGCACCCTGGATGGGTCTGCACTGATAATCAATGCACTGATTATCTATGCAGACCCTCCTGTCAGGAGAGCAGCCGACTGGCTCTCCTCTACTCACGCCTTGTCAATGTGAGTAGAGGAAAAGCCAATAAACAGCACTTCATGTTTACCATGTGATGAGCTGTGATTGGACACAGCTGATCACATAGTACAGAGCCTACGTCATAGGCTCTTTACCAGGATCCGAGATGTGTGTCAGCGTGACACACCACCGATCACTGCACGTTAGCGGCTTATCCTGCTGGACATCATATAATGCTCAGTCAGGATATTACAACCATTTACCGGCTGTCATTCTGCTATATGGCAGGTGGGAGGTGGTTAAATTACTGATGCATTATGAGAAAAATAAATATATGCTAAAAAATTAAAACTGTATTTCTTTTGTAAATAACTTTAACATGCTTTGTACCAAAACATGTATTTTAATGTTGTAGGAAGTAGAACAAGCAGAATAAAATGTATATGTTTTCCCCAAAGCAATACTACTTGTGTTCAAAATATTACTGATCAAACTTGAAAAAACTCAATTTATTTTTCAAATTTGTATTCATTTTTTTCTCCTTAAAGCGGGATTCCACCCTAAAGTGGAACCTCCGCTGATCGGATCCCTCCCCCCCTCCGGTGTCACAATTGACACCTTTCAGGGGCAGGGGGTGGAGATACCTGTCAAAGACAGGTATTTTCACCCACTTCCGGGCATAGACTCCCGTGGGAGTCTACGCCATTTCCTGCCCTGCCGCGCTGTCTGCTGGGACACACACGGGTCCCAGTGACAGCGCGGAGATTTCCTATTGCGCGGCGCGGCTCGCGCATGCGCAGTAGGGAACCAGGAAGTGAAGCCGATTCGCTTCACTTCCTGATTCCCTCACCTAGAATGGTGGCGACAGCAGCCGAGGGCCGAGCGATCGATCGGCCTCGGCTGCCGGCATTGCTGGAACCCGGGACAGGTGAGTGTCCATTTATTAAAAGTCAGCAGCTGTAGTATTTATAGCTGCTGGCTTTTAATATTTTTTTTTTTGGTGGAATCCCTCTTTAAATGCAAAAAAAATAAGAAAAAATACTAAGAGGACCGTAAGATCAAAATAAAGCTCTGTTTGTCCCCCAAAAAACAATATATGTGTCAATTCTGTATCATAAGTAATTACAAAGTTACAGACTCATTAATAGACACATAGCGGAAATGTGAAAATATGATTTGGTCCATAGGGGGCAAACAGGGGTGAGAGCCAAAGTGGACTTTGTGTCTGTGATCTGAGCCGTCTGATGACAGCTCAGATCTAAGTCATTCACAGGCACACTGGCCATTGTTGTGTGTTTTCACAAAGGACACTGCAGAAATACATACATGTCTACCATTCACATTTTAAAGAAATGCGACGGTAGTAAGGCTGTTAAAGGGGTTGTAAACCCTTGAGGTTTTTCACCTTAATGCAATCTATGCAGTGTAGTGCAGAAGCCCCCATTTTACTTACCTGAACCCGATCTTTCCAGCGACAGGGATGAACACAGCAGCTCCAGCCACTGTCTCGGGTCGTCATTAGATGGATTAATAGCAGCAGAAGCCATTGGCTCCCACTGCTGTCAATCAAATCCAGTGACACGGGTGGCGGGGCCAAGGCCTGCTGTCTGTGTCAATGGACGCAACAGCTCGACTCAGGAGCACGCCCACACGAGTGCCCCCATGGAAAGCAGAACTCCGTGGGGGCAGTCGAGAAGAGGAGGAGCCAGAAGCACACCTGGGGGACCCCAGAAGAGGAGGATCAGGCCACTCTGTGCAACACCCTTGCACAGAGAAGGTAAGTATAACATGTTTGTTGTTGAAAAAAAACAAAACCTTTATAACCCTTCTATACTTCTAGGCATAATTTGTAATTGTACAGATAGATACTTGACAGTTACATATGCAGGCTTTGCTTCCTGCTTTGCAATTTTACACAAGGTTTGTGCTTTACTTCTTATCTTTGTATATGAGTCAGCTAATTTTTTTTAAACATTGAACTGCTTACTAATGTAGCGCTCAAGGGGATGCTGTGACTTGACTGAGGTCTCTCTTGCCGGTACAAAGGCTGCCAGATCCAGACACAGTTCCATGCACATTGATAACACAGGCTCAGTCTATTTGAATTTGAACAGGAAGAGATTTAAAGGTTTAAGATACTACAAACCGATAGCAGAAATCAATGAGAACACATTTCTTACAAAATCCTCTTGAAACAGCCTTGACTGAAGGTAATAGGGAATGGCAAGTAATTCTAGGTCCCTGTAAGAGAGGCCCAGCCCATCTAGTTCCCTCTAGCACATGCACAGACAGTCCAAAATCTAGTCCTACGCATAATGTTCTAGGATAGCTGTCTTCCACTCTTCAGTGAGGGAGACAAAGATCCCTCTCATTACAGGGCTCCAGATGATACCCTCCAGCAAAAATCCTTTTAGCATATCTTCTCTGGGACCTCAAGCCAGCACCTGCTGAGACCCACACAGTAAATCCAGTACAGGCTGCTGGGAGTTCTCACTGCTTTATAATGTAAAAAATTCTAGAAATTAAGCAATAACAAAAACATCTGTAGCATCCTCCTAGTTAGAGTGCTAGGGTGTTAGACAAATTGAGTTATTTTTGGCTCCTCTGTAATCAGTGGAGCAGTTATTGATTGCTTTTGGCAGCTCTGGATCTCACAGATTGCAGGTTTGATTGCTCTACACTATCTTTCAGAGCCTTCTAGAACACAGAGGGTTGAGCAAGGCAAATGAGCAGCCAGAATATTTATTATGCTCAAAGCCAATCTCTGGGGAGGTGTGCCCAGAAGTTGGCTGGAGAGGCATATAAATAATCTGAGACTTACAGCAGCAGGGCTTTCTGTTCCCTGTGGAGGGAATCCACCAGTTTGGGTGGGGGTGGCTACCCCAATCTGAAACAGTTCTTCTGGCTCTAGAAAATATTCATTGAGTGAAGTCAGTGAATTCATCTAGTGTGCTGTATCCCTTGGGTGGAAAATCCAGTAGTATATCTGTTTGGGATAGTATTTAAGAAAAGGAGCTTGGTTTACGCCATTTGTACTGCTCAAAGACTCTTAGCAAGGTGAAGTCTTTTCCTGCAAATGTTCATGGAATCTGGAGTATCCCATATCATCCCAACTTCTTCAGTAATAAAAATCCTAAAAGACAATCCCTAGAATGAGCCAAAATAAGTGAAATGTTACTGTGTGCCTGGCTAAATTATAGTGGCTTCTTCAGGGTTACATTACACATGGCAAAGCATAAAAAGTATATACTGTATAATGTAAAATAATCATATAAAAATGAACGTCTGATATAGTAGGATGGGTTTATAGTAAAAAAAAATAATGAATACACACTATATGCCCAAAAGTTTCTGTCCATCTGGCCATACACACACTCTCTTACATACCTTTTGTAGCTAAATAATAGCCTCTCCTGGTAAGGCTTTGCACAAGATTTTGGAGTGTAACTTTAGGCACTTGTACTCATTCAGCAAAAACAATATGTAGCACCCTGGTCCTAAACAAGGCTGCTAATAAATCTAGTTGTGCTAGGTGGTAACTAGCCTGGCTGATTGATAGTTTGATACACTGATTTCTATCCCAAGTCTGAGTTTAATTAGTAGTCTCTCTCTTCGGTCAATAGGTGGCACTGTTGCCTTTGGCACTAGAGTGATGGATTACAGTCAATTCAGGTGATGGGTAAATAAATTGTCTCAGCCAATCATCAGGAGTTTCTTTGGCCACTGTGCAAGCTGGGATAGGCTATTTATTCAGGAGGAGTCAGGTGATCAGGATTCTTCCCGCCTGGGGCTGCGGCCTGGGCCGGTGTGTGTCGAGTAACTCCTGATTGCTAGGCCTGAAGACTGAGGCTTATCCAGGAGTTCATCCTGGCAGCTAGGTCTACGTAAGGACTATCCAGTAGTTTTGGGTTCCGCAAAGGAGAAGCAGCAAAGGTTAAGCCCGCAGCCTGGGGCAGAACCGCGTGTGTTAGATACTCAGCCCGAGGGGAGCCTGATTGTTGCCGGAGGTACAGTAGGTGCCGCCGATATTGTGTTTCCAGCGCAATCCCGGCGCGCTGGTTCTCGGAGACAAGCTTCTCTAATCAGTGCGATCCCATCGTGCTGGTTCTCGCGCTGGCTGCAATATTAGCGACATGGGAGAAATAAGACCTGCATGCCTTCAGGGGCATACCAGGCCCTTAGGTCTGGTAGGGATTTTAAGGGGAACCCACTATGCCGGAAAAATGGTATGGGGTCCCCCCAAAATCCATACCAGACCCCTATACGAGCACGCAGTCTGGCCGGTCAGGAAAGAGGATGGGGACGAGCGAGCACCCCCCCTCCTGAGCCTTACCAGGCTGCGTGCCCTCAACATGGGGGGTGGATGCTTTGGGGAAGTGGGGAGCCCTGCGGCCCCCAATCCCAAAGCACCTTGTCCCCATGTTGATGAGGACAAGGGCCTCTTCCCGACAACCCTGGCCGTTGGTTGTCGGGGTCTGCGCGATGGGGGGGCTTATCGGAATCCGGGAGCCACCTTTAATAAGGGGGCACCCAGATCCCACCCCCCCACCCTATGTGAATGAGTATGGGGTACATAGTACCTCTATCCATTCACCTGGGGAAAAAAGTGTTAATAGAAAAACGCACGACACAAGTTTTCAAAGTAATTTGTTAGGCAGCTCTGGGGGTCTTCTTCCGACTTCAGGGGTCTTCTCGCCTGGCTCCTCCGCTATCTTCTTACAGCTCTTTTAGTAGTGGAGGAGCCCGGCTTTCTCCTTCGTCATCATCGCCGCCGACCGGGGGTCTTCTTCCGACTCCTTTGCGCTCTCCAGCATCTTCTCCCGCTCTCGGTGTCTTCTCCTACTCTCCAGTGTCTTCTTCTGGGCTCCTCCCCTATCTTCTTCCAGGTCTTTTACTAGTGGAGGAGCCCAGCCTTCTTCCCTCTTCTCTCTTCTTTCTTCTTTCTTCTTCCAATGTTGACACGACGCTCTCTCCCACTGTAATGCCGTGTGAGCGCTGCACCATCACTTATATAGGTATGGGGCGTGGTCACCGGGTGATGTCACATGGTGGCCCTGCCCCTTATGATGTCACAGTCCCAGCATGCTCTGGGACCCGATGCCATAAGGGGGCAGGGCCGCTGTGTGACATCACCCGGTGATCACGCCCCATGCCTATATAAGTGATTGTGCAGTGCTCACGAGGCATTACAGTGGGAGAGTGCGTTGTGTCACCATCGGAAGAAGAGAGAAGAGGGAAGAAGGACGGAGGAGACCAGGCTCCTTCGCTAGTAAAAGAGCTGGAAGAAGATATCGGAGGAGCCCAGAAGAAGACGCCGGAGAGCAGGAGAAGATGCCGGAGAGTGCGAAAGAGTAAGAAGAAGACCCCCGGTCGGCGGTGACAATGGTGAAGGAGAAAGCAGGGCTCCTCCACTAGTAAAAGTGCTGTAAGTAGATAGCAGAGGAACTGGCGAGAAGACCCCTGAAGTCAGAAGAAGACCCCTGTGTTGTGTGGTTTTTTATTAACACTTTTTTCCCTGTGTGTTGTGTTTTTTTTGTACTTTATTTTACGGGTGAATGGGTAGGGGTACTATGTACCCCATACTCATTCACATATGGTGGGGGGCCGGGATCTGGGGGCCCCCTTATTAAAGGGGGCTCCCGGATTCCGATAAGCCCCCCGCCCCCAGACCCTGACAACCAACGGCCAGGATTTTCGGGAAGAGGCCCTTGTTCTCATCAACATGGGAACAAGGTGCTTTGGGGTGGGGGGCCGCAGGGCTCCCCCCTTCCCCAAAGCATCCACCCCCCATGTTGAGGGCATGCGCCTGGTATGGCTTAGGAGGGGGGGGGCGCTCGCTCTTCCCCACCCCCTTTCCTGACCGGCCGGGCTGCGTGCTCAGATAGGGGTCTGGTATGAACTTTGGGGGGACCCCATGCCGTTTTTTCAGCGTAGGGGTTCCCCTTAAAATCCCTACCAGACCTAAGGGCCTGGAATGCCTCTGGAGGGGGAACCTATGCTGGTTTTTTATTTAAAATTTGGCGTGGAGTTCTCCCTAAGATTCATACCAAATACAGTGCCTGGTATTGGCGGGAATCCAATTCGGATCCCCGCACCAGTGTGAACCCGGCCTCAATGTCAGCGTGGGCCCCCACTCCCTTTACATATCTCTTGTTGTTAGTAGGTGTGAAATGTACCTGTAAATAAAAAAAGTTAAATTTATACTTATATTAGAGGTAATTCTACGCTATGGAGTTGTAAAGTAAACATATAGCATCAGCCGTCACCTAATGATCTACCCTAAGGTAGAGTATATGACTAAGTAAAAGGCCTCCTGCTGACAAAATGCGCTGGGTGGAGCCACTTGTGTCACTTCTGGTCCGTGGAACGCAGGGCGTCCCGGACCGGGGAGATTTTAAAGCTCCACTGCCTGCATAAGGCATATATTTTCTGAGTGCAATTTTATTGTTTTAATTTAATACATTTAAGGAATAACACTATGGATGGTTGCCCTTGTCCATTTACTCTGCATGGTCCCACTGTGTAATGCGCGAGAAAGAGGCCTTACAGGAGAACCAGGAGGCAAGCGCTAACTGGAGCTAAAGGAGTTACCATCAAACAGGGCTGTCTGACCTAATTAGACATAAGGGGTCACATATTTCTGGTGAGTGAGATTTTTCATTGTTGTCAACTGTCCCGAATTTCCCCGAAACATTCCCGGTATATAGACCTTTGTCCCAGTCCTACCGTATCCTGGGAAATTGTAGTTTTCCTATTTTTCACCACCACTAGAGGTCCACAGCCAGCACTGGTGAATTGTCTCCTCTGGCTGCAATTTTACAGAAGACCTGTTGAGCTCTTGTGTAACAGGTCACTCACTCAGGGGAAGAAACAAGATGTGGAGCCCGGGTGGCTGCCAATAGAATTGGAGCTGCCGCCAACCCCCCGCCCCCCGGGCTGCTGTTGGTCTGTGACCTGTTGTGGGAAAGGCTGTGGGGCAGGGATTGGCAGCAGTTCCATTTCTATTAAACTTTCTGAAATACACATATTGCTATTGTGGTGTAGGATCCGGGCCTGCTGTCCCTCCATCCCTCTCTCTTTCCTTCCTCTATTTCCTTTCTTTCCTTCTCTCGCTCTCCCTCTCCTTCCATTCCTCCATCCCTCGTTCATCTCAGACTCGAGTCACACCCCCTTTGAGTCACGCCCCTTTAAGTCACACCTGATATTTAGTGTAAACCACGCCCATTCTTTACCCATTTTCTCGCTCACCGCATTTTTCTTCACTCGATAGTCATGCCCCTAATTATAATAAGACTCCATTACATATTAAAAAGTGTCCCTATAAATTTTTCAACAATGTTGGCAACTATGATTTTGGAGGGGAAGCACGAGTGAAATCATCATCACGTCTGCCTGAAAAGAGCACGTTCCTACTGCACTTATTAAGGATCTCATTTTAGAAACTGATTTAAGGACTAACATACAGTGCCTTGCAAAAGTATTCACCCCCCCCCCCCCCCCCACCTTGACATTTTTCATGTTTTGTTGCCTCACAACCTGAAATTAACATGGATTGTTTGAGGATGTCCATCCTTTAATTTACAGAACATGCCCACAACTTTGAAGATGTTTTTTTTTTATTGTGCAGCAAACAACAAATAGGACAAAATAACAGAAAAAGTCAATGTGCATAACTATTCACCCCCCTAAAGTCAATACTTTGTAGAGCCACCTTATGAGGCTATCACATCTCCAAGTAACTTTGGATAAGTCTCTATAAGCTTGCCACATCTTATCACTGGGATTTTTGCCCATTCCTCCTTGCAAAACTGCTCCAGCTCCTTCAAGTTGGATGGTTTGCGCTTGTGAACAGCAATCTTTAAGTCTGACCACAGATTTTCTATTGGATTGAGATCTGGGCTTTGACTAGGCCATTCCAACACATTTACATCTTTCCCCTTAAACCACTCAAGTGTTGCTTTAGCAGTGTGTTTGGGGTCATTGTCCTGCTGGAAGGTGAACCTCTGTCCTAGCCTCAAATCACACACAGAGTGGTACAGGTTTTGCTCAAGAATATCCCTGTATTTAGCACCATACATCTTTCCCTCAACGCTGACCAGTTTCCCAGTCACGACTGCTGAAAAACATCCCAACAACATGATGCTGCCACCACCCTGTTTCACTGTGGGGATGGTGTTCTTTGGGTGATGTGATGTGTTGGGTTTGCGCCAGACATAGCGTTTTCTTTGATAGCCAAAAAGTTAAATTTTAGTCTCATCAGACCAGAGCACCTTCCTCCATACATTTTGGGGGTCTCCCACATGCCTTTTCACAAACTCAAAAATTGCCATTTTTTTACTGAAAGTAATGCACCAGAGATTTTTATGGGCTTCATAACAAAGGGAGTGAATACATACGCACATGCCAATTATCAGTTTTTCATTTCTGAAAAATAGTTTTATGTATATATTTTTCTAATTTTACTTCACCAACTTAGACTACTGTTTTCTGATCCATCACATTATAATTGTGATATAAAAAAATACTGAACTAAAGGCTGTAATGTAACAAAATAGGTAAAAAGCCAAAGGGGGTGAATACTTTTGCAAAGCGCTGTATGTTACTAAGCATGTTATAAGGATCAAAGGTGGGAACACCCAGGATAATCACAGCGCACCAACCCCTTGAACTGAAACCACCCCCACGCACAGATGTCCCGGTCAGAATTTGGTGCCCTGATGAGTTAGATGTAAGTTTACAGTGTGAAGCAATGTAACACAATGTTAAACAATATAAAACTGTATGATACAATATGAAACAAAATGACAAATGAAGCTTGTATAAGCTAGATGCTAGCCCAGCGAGCTATACAACACACTACTAATATAACCCTGGAAGTGCTGCTTCGTTCCAGCAGGGATGTGCTCTGTGGTTGTAGGAGACAAAACGTGGGGAGGGGAAGAGAAGCCCAACAAGCATAGTGTAGCATGAAGAGTGTCATTTTAATAGAAAATATAAAAAAGCACTCACAAAGATAAAATAGAGCTCAGCATGACAGGTAGCCTCTTACACACAACCAGGATGGCCTTTAAGCAAGGGACCAGAGATGGAATGGAAGCAGGGAACAGCTGTCACTAGAGAGCCAAAGCCATGAATGGAACACAGGGCCAAGAATATAAAGCCACCTTATGTGGTGGGAAAATGCTGAAGCTGGAACAGGAACATGTTTCAAAACAACCTTGCTTCTTCTTCAGTCTCAAGAAGAAGAAGTTGTTTTGATATGCATTTCTGTTTTAGCATTTTCCTACTACATAAGGTTGCTTCATATCCTCTGCCCTGTGTTCCATTTATGGCTTTGGCTCTCCAATGACAGCGATTCCCTGCTTCCATTCCATACCCACTCCCTTGCCTGTGGCCAAGACAGGGCAGCCTGGTTGCGTGTCTGATCTCTGTCCCAGAGGCTACATGACTGTCATGCTGAGCTCTTTTTTTTATCTTTGTGAGTGTTTTTTTATACTTTCTATTAAAATTATACTTTACATGCTACACTATGGTTGTTGCGCTTCTCCCCTCCTCCCCACTTTTTGCCTCCTAACCATGGAATAAATCTCACAATTTTACAAGTGTATTATTGACTGAGTGTATTTATAGTTTTTATTATATATATATATATATATATATATATATATATATATATATATATATATATATACAGTATCTCACAAAAGTGAGTACACCCATCACATTTTTGAAAATATTTTATTATACCTTTTCATGTGACAACACTAAATAAATTACACTTTGCTACAATATAAAGTAGTGAGTGTACAGCTTGTATAACAGTGTAAAAAAATAACTCAACATACAGCCATTAATGTCTGAACAGTTGGCAACAGTGTACGCCCCTAAGTGAAAATGTCCAAATTGGACCCAATTAGCCATTTACCCTCCCCAGTGTTATGTGACTTGTTAGTGTTACAAGGTCTCAGGTGTGAATGGAGAGCAGATGTGTTCAATTTGGTGTTATCACTCTCACTCTCTTATACTGGTCACTGGAAGTTCAACATGGCACCTAATGGCAAAGAACTCTCTGAGGATCTGAAAAAAAAAATTGTTGCTCTACAGAAAGATGGCCTAGGCTATAAGAAGATTGCCAAGACCCTGAAACTGAGCTGCAGCATGGTGGCCAATACCATACAGCAGTTTAAGAGGACAGGTTCCACTCAGAACAGGCCTCACAATTGTTGACCAAAGAAGTTGAGTGCACGTGCTCAGTATCGTATCCCGAGGTTGTCTTTGGGAAATAGACGTATGAGTGCTGCCAGCATTGCTGCAGAAGTTGAAGGGGTGGGGGGTCAGCCTGTCAGTGCTCAGACCATACGCCGCACACTACATCAAACTGTTCTGCATGGCTGTCACCCCAAAAGATGATGCACAGGAAAGCCTGCAAACAGTTTGCTGAAGACAAGTAGACTAAGAACATGCATTACTGGAACCATGTCCTGTGGTCTGATGAGACCCAGATAAATGTATTTGGTTCAGATGGTGTCAAGCATGTGTGGTGGTAACCAGGCAAGGAGTACAAAGACAAATGTGATGAAAGATTAGACTCCCGCGCTTATGGTACAAATGAAGATTAAATGTAAAATATGTGAAGAGCTGCAGCCTCTATCAATAAATTTACCCTAAGGTAAATCTAGAGAAATCTGAAAAGTAGGAAGCATAGATATGGCGTTGCTCTTGTTAAGAGGTAATTTGCAACTTCTAGATACTTGAGGATTGTGTATACCACAGGTGCATATAATGCAAAAACTGAAAAAAAATTGAAAAAAAGTGCAGAAAATAAGAAATGTAAAGGATAGCCTACTGTGTAAACTTTCTGATCACTTATTTATAATGCATACTGTTAGAAGTTATGTGCATTCAAACGAAAATAAATTAAAAATGAAAAAACAAATAGAAAAGCACTAACTTTTCCTGTGTGAAATCCACAATCCTGTTCAAAATCTGAAATTCAAAGTAACATTTCTGTGCCAAAAAATATAACACATATGACTGGTATATAATCGAATGGGGACCCAGAGAAGGAATACACCGGTGCCAGAATGCATAGTTGCCAACATTGAAAAAAAAAAATTAGGGACACTTTTTTGGCTGTAGGCAGAGTTGCATTATAATTAGGGGTGGGGCATGTGTTTGTAGGCGCCGTGTAGAAAAAATAAAAATGTGGCGAGCGAAAATGGGCATGGTTTACATGAAATAGTGGGCGTGGCTTACGTAGGCATGGCTCAAAGTGTGTTGGTTAGAGTTTGAGATGAATGAGGGATGGAGAGGGAAAGGGGGAAAGGGGGGGGGAGGGATGGAGGGACAGCAGTCCCAGATCCTACACCACAATAGAAATGTGTGTGTTTCAGAGTTTAACAAACAGCAGATAAAGATATGCCAACACCTGGTGTTAGCGCTTCAATCATCTCGGCACCATGGTTGTTATGGTGTCAGGATGATTGAAGCGCATTATTTCTATTATTACATTGTAATATAAAATGAAATCATTTGACTCACCATAATGCAGAATCAGTTTGTCACCTGTCACGTCGCCTGCCACCAGCAGAGTCCGTCCTTGCATCAGGTGTCTCCGACAGAGTCCGTCCTTGCATCAGGTGCCCCCAGCAGAGGCCGATCGGTGGAGCTAACCCGGTTTCAGAATTGTGAAGAGTGAAGCCAATTCATTGGCTTCACGGATTAAGCCCCCTCCCCTCTCCACTGAACACAAGGGGAACAATCTAGCAACGGCGCCAGCAGCCATTTTGTTGGAGTCAGCTGCTGCAAAAGCAAACATTCCCGATTTCCCTGGACAAAAAAGGCAGAATCCCGAATCGGGATGGCCTCCGATCGGGATGAGGGTCCCAAAATTGGGATTGTCCCTGGAAAATCGGGACTGTTGGCAACTATGAGAATGAAGCCATGGAGAAAACTGAGGCACAGATGGTCCTCAGCAATCTCTATGACTCCATGATGTCACGTCCGGGCCGCCGGAAGTAAACAAAGCCTGGGACTCGGCTGGAAAGTATCAGATCGTTCATTTTTTTTTTATCTGATGCTTTCCAGCCTGGAGGAGAGATGTGGGGTCTTATAGATCCCACATCTCTCCATAAGAAGGACCTGTCACGCACCATTCCTATTACAAGGGTTTACATTCCTTGTAATAGGAATAAAAGTGAAAGCATGCGTAGGTCACACCCGCATATGTAAACTATGTTCAAACCACGCATCTGAGGTATCACCGTGAACGTTGGAGCAAGAGCAATAATTCTAGCACTAGACCTCCTCTGTAACTCTAAACATTTAACCTGTAAAAAAAAATTGAAGCATCGCCTATGGAGATTTTTAAGTACAGAAGTTTAGCGCCATACCACGAATATGCGCAATTTTAAAGAGTAACATGTGAGGTCTCTATTTACTCGGTGTAACATCATCTGTCACATTATACAAAAAAAATTGGGCTAACTTTACTGTTTTGTTTTTTTATTCATGAAATTATTATTTTTTTTTTTTCAAAAAAATCGCATTTGAAAAAATTACTGCGCAAATACTATTTGTGTTTGACATAAAAAGTTGCATGCAATGACCCTCATTTTATTCCCTAGGGTGTCGGCTAAAAAATAAATAAATATATATATATATATATATATATATATATATATATATATATATAATGTTTTTGGGGTTCTGAGTAATTTTAAAGCAAAAAAAATGATGATTTTTACATGTAAGAGAGGAGTGCTGGAATTTGTGTGGTATGGAAGTGGTTAATAGGTGTTCTGTCATATTCCAGGCTAACAGTAAAAAATGTGCTCCATCAGTAAAATTTCCACATTTTGACCATAAAAATGCTGCAGGAGGTTGGGAACATTGGCATGTATACCCATCTCAAGAGTCCAAAATCATTTATTACTGATAGCAATTTATAGGTAACACCTAGCAGTAAAATATTGTGTGATTAAACAAAGCTATCTTGTACAATTTTAAAGCTTGCAGTAGCCTGGTAAGTATAATATACTTCTATTATATTGGCAACAATTAATTAGAGCTGGTGGTTACTTTTTTTATCTAATGGATTCTAATGAGCCATAGCAGAACAGTCCATGTAAGCTTGCAGTACTGTCAAGTTGTTTACATCATGATATAACACAGGTAGTGTGTTAACACATTTCAAATGATTTCAGTGGGCGAAGTAGATTCTACTACTGACGTACATTTACTTTTATATTTTGCTTCTGGCATGAGTTTGTGAAGTATTCTTGTAAGAGAAGATTAACTTTGAATTTATATTTTATGTATTATATGAGTTAGTATTCAATTGCATTTATTGTTGCTTTTGCTGTACATCTCCTTTATTCCTAGGTTGCTAAATGTATGTTAAACCTCAAATTCAATCTATTTTTTCCCTAAAGGAATGATGTAGTCTGATCCCTTTGTACTTTAACAATGACACCAAAATCTAACCTCTTTACACAAGTAATAACAGGTAGGTTGCATATAAAATGAGTATTGAGCTCATGAGAGAACCTGTGACTGGACTGTGGACATTGAGATTTGCTAATTCAAAACAAGCTGTAAATGAGCTTTAAAAGAAGACATCTCTGATCTCTCTAGCTGCGGGTACTGTGGGGCAGAAGCACTGAAGTCATTCGAGTCAGGGACTAGGGTGATCTAATCTGGTAAGAAAATGACTAGAACAATATCAGTGCATTTGCTGTGAATGTTGAGTATGAATTGTTTCATAGTGTCAGCAGCTACAGAGGTTAGTAAGGGATAGTTTTAAAGTAAATTTACCACTTGCTTAAAATATGTCAATATGTAAATGTCCGCAGCTTAGCTACAAGTTTTTTTTGTTTTTTTAAACAGACCTAAATGTCTTTGGGTTCATCTTCCCCTTTTGCTGATTCTGTGAGGTGTTTTGCGTTGCATTGCAAAAAAAAAGGTATCGTAATTGTGAGTGAATTGTGTTTTAGCTGTGTTGTAGATACGTCACTATTGATATCTACGTAATGGGCATCATGCTAGAAACCACATCAAAGATGCTGCAAGCAGAACTTTTTCCAATGCACCATACCTAGAATGTGCTGATGTGAACAGAGCCTAAATTGTGACAATGGATAAAGCTGCCATTTATCATTTAGTCAACTCAAGAATGTGACATTTCCAAACATTTCAAATGTTTCCTTTAAAAGAACCCAAAGAACCCAAATTACCAAAAAGTTATATTTTTGTTATAAGTAAATCCTAGTGTTCTGGGTCAGCCTCTGGTTTCTCATATGTTAAGGATACCTCAAATGTGAGATTTTCCTGCTTTAATTTCTGGCTCTTTTCCTGTCTACCTGGGAGTTTTGGGTGTCACCCCCATCCTTTGCTTCATCACCTCCTACTCTATTCTCTATAAATTTTAAATAAATAAAACGTTCAACAGGGAGAATGGAAGACACTCAAAATGGACATAGTTGGTGTGCAGACCCGAGTACTGGTTGCAGAGATCTCACCAACATTGTCCAAAAGAAATGTTAAAAAAAGTAATGTGGTTTAACAACGTGAACCAAAAACAGAAATATTTGGGTAGATTGACCCTTTAAATGGAATTAGCGATATGCACAAAAACTGCATTAAAAATACATCAGATTTTTCTTGCATGAGTAATCATGGATATGTCATATGAAGAGCTCTAGCACTTTAATTCAGCTGCATTATATATGTTAATACATCTATTATCCCACTCACAAACACGTGACTGTGCTCTCACATTTCCTTATCTTGCTGCAAGCACCTGCCACTAAGAGATGGTTTAAACTTGCAAATCCACAGCTCAAATAGGCTAGTATTCTTACTTCAATCAAGATGCCTGGGAAAGGCAATGTATAGTCTAAATTTGGTCTTTGGATTAAACACTTCCTATCTATAAAGAGCAAGCATGAAGCAGTGTGTGGATATTGCAGCTTAATATGGGGCACAGAACAGCAATAATTCTGATGCAGCATAATTTTTTTTTGCACAAATATAAAGTGTTTAATTCCGGATAAAAGTTAAACATCAGAAAATGCTGGTTACTCTGTTAAAATGTTTTAAAATGTTGCTCAAGTATATCTAAAATATACATTTACCAAAATGACCCTATAACAAATATGAACTGCAAGGGATATATAGAAATATTATGTCAAAGATACAGTTGAATCTAGCTAATTTTATGGCAAAAAATACATTTGCCTCAAATAGCACATAGCTATATAAACTGCATGTATAAACATGATAAAAATTCAATCCATTTGACAGATATAAACTGAATTCAGCTTAAAAAAAAAGGAACCCAGGTCAATGTGAGCAGCTGATCTAAAACAATGATGTGCAGCCAATTTTGGAGGGGCTACAATAAAAAGTTAAGAAAAAAAATTTAGCACCCTCTAGTGTGCTAGAATGGTAGTTGTACAGTGTAGGTACATTTGGTTTGGCTGGCAGCCAAGCCTGGGTTTTTTTTTCTGGGTCAGGGGGTGAGTGGCTCAAGGAGGCTGGAATGACTCATCAGGGAGCATCTCTGTTACCTTCTCCTACTTGCTGGAACTTTTGAGAAATTTCCAGAAGAATGGGAGGGAGGATAGGAGAAGCTGCCTGGAGTATTGAAGAGGGCCCAACCAATACCTGGCCAAATGGGCTGGCAAGGGGGGGGGGGGCTCTTAAATACTCAGTATCAGTTTAGCAAGGGAAGTGGAGTTTGGGCAGAAGATTGGAGATGGAGTGTCGAGGAGGCTGTCCCTTGAGGGAACCTCCTAGTCTGGGGGGTGGTGTGACCTCGGGGCCTGGTGCTCGGGTGCTGGAGGGATCCTCTACAGCATAGGGAGGAATCCTGCCCTGGATGCACAGGAGCAGGTGTGAGGACAGTGGGAGAGAGTCAGCACAGCCAGGAGATCTCCAGGAGAAGTCATCCAAGATGGTGAGTGTGCAGTCTGGGAGGTCTGTGGAAGGACTAGCCAGGAGGGCTAGGAAGGGGGAAACTGCAGCCAGGTGGGCTTGCAGTGCCTGAAGAGGTGGTGCTGGGATCAGTAGCCACAGGAATGGAAGCTGGACACTGATTTTTCTACACATCCAAGGGTAAATTATATGAGGTAAAAACAGACAATGGAGCCTAAACCCATATTCTGGGAATTAACTAAATTAGTAATATAGCTACCGACTCATCCATTAGATGGGGTGTCTCCACAACTGACCAATACTAACAGAAAGCAGCACTAAGGGGAACCAACCAGATCACCCTACTCAAGAACATGATACTAATATAGAAAAAGCATTTTTTTGAAACATGGTAAAATGCAGGGCCAAGAGCCCTAACCCTCCATTGGCCCTGCATTTTTTTCCAGTTTGGTTCATCAGTGTTTCAAAAAAAGTTATTTCTATATTAGTATACTGTGGTTGGTCCTCTTTACACAACTCTTGAGTGGGGTGCTCCTGTTGGTTCCCCTTGGTGCTGCTTTCTGTACACATCCAAGGAGCTCATTGTAGCGGATCTCCAAGTCCGCTGGGAAATCCTTGAAGCTGAGGAAGTGCTAACTTATCCACGGCCACCTTTTACCCCCCCCCCCCCGTAACTGGACGACACACAGTTTGGGGAGTCAATTAACAACTTTATTTAGCAACAGCTGGCTTTTTATCTCATTTCCCATGCAAGGGGTTTCTTAACTCATTTTCCAGGGGCATTCCCCTAACAATAAAACCGTGCCCTACCCATGACTAGGAGTGTAATTGCATCCCGTAGCAGATAATAGGTGGATTCATTAACACAGTGAACAATAGGTGAATGGAAAGCTGCCTCAGACCCCACTTAACCCACATTACTTATTCCGACATCTGTAGACATTCTGTCTCTACACCTCCGGGAATGCCCATTTTAGGAGTTATAGTTCCTGGTTATCAACTTCACAGTGTAACGGGGACTAGATCTTTATATTTTGTGAGAGCTATTGTGAATGAATGTTTACTGTCCCATTTGAAGTGATCCAAACCATTTCTCAGTGTTCAGTATTTCGCTACACCCGTGATCCTTGCCTGTAATGGGCCTTTTATCTGACAGGTGCCTTTTTTATCAGAACATCTAACAGTGTGCCAGCTGGGTCTGAGAAGTTGTTCTGCAAGCAAGTGGTGTGCTGTAGGAAGCTGAGAAGTGTAATAAATAGATTGTACATAGGAAAGTTGTCCCTGAAGAGTTTGCTAAAGTCAAGTGAGGATCAGTGTTAATTTTAGTCTTAGGGCTAAAATGGCATTTTAGTTTTAGTCCCATTTTAGTCTTCTGCAATTGTTTTAGTTTTAGTTATATTTAGTCGACTAAATCTCCAGTAAATTTTAGGAGACTAAAATGTCCTACGTTTTAGTCGACTAAAATCTCCAGTACATTTCAGTAATTGCAATTTAGTTGTAGTCATAGTCTTTTAACTAAAATAGCATTTTAGTTTTAGTCTCATTTTAGTCTTTTGACTAAAATGGCTTTTAGTTTTAGTCTCATTTAAGTCATCTCAATTGTTTTAGTTTTAGTCGTATTTTAGGCGACTAAAATAGTATTCATTTAGTTGACTAAAAGTTTTAGTCATTTTAGTCGACTAAAATGTTTTAGTCGTTTTAGTCAACTAAATGAACACTGGTGGGGATCCCATAATACCCCTAAACCCATTCAAGTTGAATACCCCTAATAAATAAATAAAAAAAAACAACTGCTGGACTGTTTCTTGACTCGAGAGTGCTGTGGAAATTTGGTGTGCCTGGCTGTGAAGGGTGGGGAATCCCTATTTCCCAGCAGATCCTGCAGGGGTAGCACTACAAAAAAAAAAAACCTGCAGGAGATCAACACCCAGATGCAAAAAAGGATAAAGAAATAAAGACAGGTAAAACAGTATTTTAGGAAAACAAAAAGGGCAGTTGTTTACTGAGTACACGGTGCTTTTGCAAAATAAATAACACCAAGTTACAGATTAGATCTACTTTTATCTCTTGCCAACCATGTAACGCATCTATGCAGTGGCTGTAAGGGTGGACCTTAATGCCCACACACCTCACATAAGCATCCATGGCAGCCAAAGTTTTTGTGCTAAGTGCACACTTTCAGGACATTGACAGAGCTCCTTTTCTCTTTTTATGGTCAGGAGCCCCTCCAACCATTGTTGATTTCTCCATATGCAACAGCTATTGGCCCAGCTGTCGTACTAACCCCCTGAGTTAAATACTCTGAGTAACTAACCTAGAACAAGTGTACAGATAGGGACTTTTGACTTTATTTTGACTTTCCTTGTCTGCATCCTTATTCCAGGTCAGTGACTCATAAAGTATTGAAGCCAGAGACAGCCAGACAGCTAGGATTTTTAAAAAGGGGTCAGTCATGGCAGAAAGTTTGGCTGAAAAGGTGACATCATCACTTTGGTACACATGGCCTGTGCAGAGAAAAGAGCTGTAGGAGGGACTCGGCATGCCCGCTCAGTACAGGCTGCCTGCAGAAAACCACAGGAAGGGGTGGAGTCAAGTCCATTCATCCTACATTAGGAGAGAAAGCAGCAGTAGCTGGACTTTATTACAGGAAGCTTCTGCACAGTTTCACAATGGATTACTGCACAAATATGGAATAAATACACAAAAAACATGAAGATTCAAGGAAAAATATACTTGACTCTTGTATTTAAAGCGGAGGTTCACCCTAAAGTGGACCTTCCGCTCATTGGAACCCTCCCCCCCTCCGGCGCCACAATTGGCACCTTTCAGGGGGGAGGGGGGTGCAGGTACCTGTACAGTACAGGTATCTGCACCCACTTCCAGCGTAGATTCTGCAGAAGGTACGCCCCTTTCCGCAGAATCTACGCCCCTTTCCGAAGGTCCCCCTCTGCCTGCTGGGAAACACACGGATCCCAGAGACAGCGGGGACCATCCGACTCACGCATGCGCAGTAGGGAACCGGGAAATGAAGCCGAATGGCTCCACTTCCTGATTCCTATACCCAAGATGGCGGCGGCAGCACCCGAGAGACGATCGAGAGATCGGCTTCGGGTGCCGACATCGCGGGCGCGCTGGGCGGGTATGTGTCATTATTTTAAAAGTCAGCAGCTGCAGTATTTGTAGCTGCTGGCTTTTAAAAAAAAAACGGCGGACTCCCGCTTGAACAATATTTGCATATCCTGGAGTTTAGCTTTAATGATAATTGATTCAACGCAGATATAAACACATGTAATGCATTTGTATTACCCTAAATATTGAGAGGTATTTTTACATACAACCAATAAGTATCTAAATCTGTTTTGATATTATTCCCTGCACAGCTGGCATTTGGAGAGAGGAAGTACCATGAGTCAACCAGGCTCTGCTGCATGCACATGTGCTGACAGGGAGCATATAGAGAGGTAAGGAGAGCAGAATGAGCCATGTTGCTGAATTTTCAGCATGTTATGCTTTACTGTTCAGTCAGCAGTGGGGAGGTGGCATCATCATATCTCTTAGAACCCATATTAGGCAGCAACATGAATACTGGAAAAAGGCCCACCTACACTGCAAGGAAGAAGGGAGAAGACTTCTGACCCGGATTGTCACCTGACCTGATTTAGGTAAGTGCCCAGAGTTCAGCCCCATTCACACTTAAGTGTTTTGTAGCTCCAAAATATGCAACATTCAAAATCCCATGTATTTCAATGGTGACTGTTCACATATGAGTGCTTAGACACCTGTTGTTCAAAGCCTGAAGCTCAAAAAATTACATGACTTACCTTTGAAGCAGATTGGGCTAACAAAAATCGCTGACATTGCTCTGCTTAGGTGTGAATGCACACTAAGAAATTGGAATTGTTTTGTGTGGTATTTAGCAGAGGTGAATGAATCACAGAAATAGCTAGACAAAATTACAAATCCATTAAAAAACAGACAAGACTGTTCAAATATGTATATTTCAACCTGTAGAATATTTAAAGTGTATCTCCAGCCAAAACTTTATTTTAGTGAAGAAAGGTCAGACCTTCTGTCAGGTTTTCATTGCTGCTTAGATCTCTTTTGGGGAGATGGGCAATAAATATAGAAGAGCAAAGGTTAAACCTGGGTGGCTAAACTGTAACATAAAAAATCTTATTCAAGAGAAAAAAATGACCTATAAAAATTAGAAAGAGGATGGGTCATCGTCAGCCTTTCCACACTACAAGAAATGCACTAAAAAAAAGGACACAATTAGGGCAGCTAAAAGACTATGAGAGACACATCTGGGAGGGGAGTAAAAAAAAATCCCCAAAATGTTTTTTTTAGATATACTGACAGTAAAAAAGCGAGGTCAGAGCACATTGGTCAGATAAAAAATGATGAAGGGAGGATGGTTACAGATGACACAGAGAAGGTGAAATAAATAATGGTTATAGATCCCCCCTATTTATTATAAATATGTATTAACTTGTATATTCCTATAATTAGCTAGTCTATCAAAGCCCTGATAAAGTTAATGGCGATGTACATTAACAAGGTTAGCTATGAAAATAAACACACTGCTTTAACAAAGCAAGGGTCTCATTTATTTCCCAAGAAAGTAGGAATGCTAACATAAAAACAATTAAGGAAAATACAGAGCATATAACACAAAATAACATCAATAATACTTTATGTAAGGTCGTCCTCTGTGTTCAGTATCTTCAGCTGAGCTCAGTGACAAGAGAGGAAGTCATTCCAGCCGGTCAGTACTTTTAAAGCCCACTCAGACACCACCCACACAACACCCACTGCCAGCCTATTTAGCCCTCTGTACCCAATAAGAATCTTTAAGAGGTTGTCCTTCCTAATATATTCTTCTTCTGCTCCAGGAAGCATGCTGTAGTGCTAGGGGCAGCAAATAGTCCATAAATCACTGTGAATCACTGATTCTGACCCTGGTCATCTTTACGTAACAGCTGGCTTTTGATGTTCTGTAAAAGGACATTTTAATTCGCACCTCTCCATGAGGTCTTATCTGGTACTCCTCTACCCCAATATCTCACATCAGGCAGCCTGCGAGAACATCCTGTCGGAGATGAATTTCCATTTATGACCTGCTGGGTTAACTTGCTCTACTGGCATTCCAGGCCAGGTGTAATCAGGTTTCAATCACCCAGAAACATCTGATATTTAGGCTGGGTTCACATTGCAGCAGTGACGAGAATCGGATGTGATTCGCACCGCACTGCAGTGCAAATCACATCCGATCTCTGTGCGACACGAGTTCAGCCATACAGATAGTATGGCTGAATTTGCATCGCACCCGGCCCAAACTCGCACAGGACCCTTTTTTTGGTCCGCAGCAGAATCAGATTGCATGGGTGTTCACACCATGCGATCCGATTCCTGTCCAAGTTTGCAGATCACACTGCGATATGCAAACTGATCTGGGGGTGTCATTAAGGTTTCACTGACACTCCCAGCAGTTCGCATAGGGCAGTGTGAACTGCCGCCGGGGGGTAAGCGATGCGGGAACCCGCAGCGGATTCGCGGCGTTCCCGCATCGCTGCAATGTGAACCCAGCCTAAAACAAAAAAAAAAAAAAACATGTTGCCTTCCAACATATGCCAACTTTGTGCCTGAAGGGGACACATCATCCTTCTTCAGAGACATCTTCTATTGGAACAGTCCATAAATGTTTGACCTTAAGATATGTTGTGGTTTCCCACATGTGCCGCTTTGCCCCTGAGTGACACACCACCCCCATTGTTCTGTGACAGCTTCCATGGCACAACTCGGTGTCTTCTCCTTTCCGGTATCTTCACAATGGGGTGCAATACAGGCAAGGGGTGTTCATTTACTCACCATTCACCAACACACACACAGAGCCACATATTAACCAGCTTTCAGATACAGAACCTTGAGGAGGGCCTTACTCAGCCATATTACTAACCTAATAGATCAAACTATCATAGCACCCCAATAAACACATTACCATAATATATACATATATATGTGACCCACCAAAGTAAGCATCCCACTCCCAACCTCCTATAACCCTTCATTGTACATATGGGTCGGAATTAGGCAGTCTTGTTCAATATGGTAATTTCTACTGCAATTTTGACATGTCAGCGGTACTTCAGCGCTCTGAATTGGCAGCAAAGCCTCTAACCTGTATGAAGAAACCTTACCGTCCCTCAACTTGCATAGATAAATGGGACACCTTTCTATATAAATGTCAAGTCCAACAACACATACCAACTTGAAATATTGACAAAACAAGAACATTTCGGGCTTTGTGCCTGGATTTCAGATACCATGCCCAGGGTATACCATGCACCTCTATCTATTGTTAGGAACACCCTAGTTCCATGACTTACATTACATTGGTATCTTTTAGGACAAAGAAACTAATTCGTCTATGTCCCAAATAATACCCAGGGGCTTCCTTCCCAGCAATGATCTCTCCATCCAGAACACAGAGTGAAACATCTTCCCAACATTTCTCGTTCACCACTGTGTACTGACCTGGCATACAAAGGACATCATGGTCATGCCTCCGACAGAGGGAAATATCAGCCTGCCTGCAGCTTCCATTCTCTCTGATCACATGTGGTTAATTTAGCCTCAGATGCAACAAGGTAGAATCCCTAGTCAGTAAGCTCATCAGTACCACCGAATATACAGACCGAGTCTGCACTTCTCTATATGGGATCAGCGATCATAATCCAAGCTAGCACAGCCGATCCAGGCATTCGACCACCACTTTGGATTAGTATAAGCAGTGTGTTTTGACAAAATCTTACTGAGCTGTGATGCAAACTCATAAGGCCACTGCCCCTCATACAGAGACTGTACAATCAGCTTGATGTTGGCTGATAATTCTGCCTGTCCCTGCATGCACACCAGAGACCATGACACATTCTTGCTCTGTATTATCACACTCTCTACCAACCCATTTAAAATGGTGGATAAAATCTTGAGTCATTTTAACCTAGGTATTTATGTGACTTTGTTGAATGTTATTAAGGATGTCGTTGGTGCGGAGCCAGCATACAGGAAGTGCCAGGTTCAGGGTTTTTTTTTACAGTTCAAAGGGGGGCAGATTACATAGCACAAGCACTGTGCTGTGTAATCTGCTTTAAGGGACCAGAATCATTTTTTTTTTGGGGGGGGGGGTTTACTTTAATTGTCCATAGGGAAAAGAAACCTTATATTATATTATATAATCTGAATCTATTAGTTTATCCCTTCTCCCCTTAATGTTTGTGAGAACAAATTGTGGCATGGCACAGAAAAACTGCCAACCAAATGAACATCTTTCATCCATGTTCCAGAGAGCTCTTCAAACTCTCGCTCCACCAGGACTCTGGAAATGAAAAAACAAATTCCTATCCACAATATCTACTTGCTTGCTATGTTTACTTATAGTTCCTCCCTTGAAACCCAGGAATTTGGTATTCCTGGCTTCTACAACGCTGAACAAATTATCAAAATAACCATGATTTCTTTAGGATGAACCCACTCTTAAATGGATCCCCATGATAAGAGCAAAAACAAATGAACGTGAATGTTGCTTCTCAAAATTGTAATTACCACTTACGACCGGCTCATGTACATATACGTCGGTAGTTTGAAGATGGATATCTCGGTAACGGCAGCAGCTGCTGCCACAACCGAGGTATCAATCTTTAGAGCCAGCGGTCCTGTTTACGATAATGGTGGTCTCTGCGGCATGCCCTTTTTTTAGATTGTGTTTTGCATATTTGTGCATGTTGATCCCCATTTATACAGATTATACATTTTGTAATGTTTTTGTAATGTTTTAACTATATTCAAAAATTTATTTTTCTTTGTATCTACCTTTATCCAATACAGTATACAAGCAACTTGTACCACAAAAGCTCCTGATGAAACTCGAATTGAGTGAAACATGTCGAGTGTGGTAAAAGTTATCTCGACCCAAATTGGATGAATTGTAAAAATTCTGCTGTTTTTTGGATGTACCTACACCTTTGTGGTTGTTTTTAGACATTTTAGAATATTTTGTGTTAATAAATATTTGTTTTAAATTTTTTGGTCTATATTTCTGATCATTAATTGCTCTGTAATTTATTATCATACTTGATACCTTTAAAAGTCCCAGAGGTTTGTTACCTCTTTCCCCTGTGTATTTCTTTCAATAAATTTGGGATGTGGTATCATATGGTTTGGCCGCTTCACCTCAATCTATTAATTGATATGTAAATAGAGGCGGCATTCATATGTATATCATGCCCCCTTGAGGTCATATTCACCATCAATTCTACTGAATGTTTCCCACTGGGGAAGTAAAGGGGCATTCTGGAAAGTCTTGCCTACAACTGTAGTCATTAAGCCTAATATGCAAAGGTAAGCAAATTGGAGGTGGAACACTTTTTCAAAATAACATGGTGCCACAGCGTGCAGTGTCATTAACAATTAATGACACTGCTGTGTATCTGCTAAAGGGCAGCATGTTTCTGTGGTGTTAGGAAAGCGATTTTGCATGCGTTTCCGGCACACACAAATGTGAACGCAGGTTAAATGTCTCAGTTAAATTGGTGGTCAGTGTAAATCTTGTCATTACATTGGGGCTTTGTGTATAATCCTTTCATTCACACTAGTGGCCAGTATGAAGGTCCCCCTTACATTGGTGGTCAGTGTAAATCCCTCTTTACATTGGTATTTACTGCAATTGCTCCTATTACATTAGTGGTCAGTGTAAATCCCCATTACATTTGGTCAGTGTAAATTCCCATTACATCAGTGGTCAGTGTAAATCCATATTACATTAGTGGCCAGTGTAAATCCCCATTACATTAGTGGTCAGTGTAGAAACTCCTCTTTATATTGGTAATCGATAAAAAAAATGCAAACTCGCATTTGTGTTAATTTGCAAATCCTCCCTTACATTGATGGTCCATGTAGAATCCCCCTTTAAATTGGTGATACGTGTAAATCCCCCTTACATTGGTGGCCAGTGTAGAAATTCCCCTTTATTGGGTGTTAATGTAAAATCCCCCTTTACAATGGTTGTCAGTGTAAATTCTTCATTTCATTACATTGGTGATCAGTGTACATTTTCCTTCACATTGGTGGTAAGTGGAGAATTGCCCTTACACTGGTGGTCAGTGTAAATCCCCCCAACATTAGTGGTTATTGGAGGTCAAGGAGGTCAGTGTATATTCCTCCTTAGACTGGTGGTTGGTGTAAATGCTCCTATTACATTGGTGTCAGTGTAGAAATCCCTCTTTATATTGGTGGGTGGCATAAAATCCCCCATTACATGGTGGTCGCTGTGAATTCCCCCTCCCATTGGTAGTCATTGAAAAGTCCCCATTACATTGGTGGTCAGTGTAGTATCCCCCACTACAGTATATACTGTACTTGCCAAAGATTTCCAGCTTTGCTCTACATAATTAAGAATTTGCCACAGTGTACTGTCTATTAACTAATCCCATCCCCCCACACCCACCACTGATCCCATCAACCTTCCAGCATTGCCACTAATCACATCCCCCTTCTCAAGCATTGCCACTGATCCCAGGAGCCCTAGGATTCCTATGAGTTTTCTGTCAATTGATGGGTCCCCTCACCAGTCCATGGTGTGCAGGCAGTGAGGAGATAATGTACTATAACCTTTGGCAACCAATCAGTGAGCAGTAATGATGTGCACTAACCTCATGCAACCAATCATTGAGCGGCAAGGCTATGTAGTAACCTATAGCAACCAATCAGTGAGCAGTAATAATGTGCAGTAACCTCTAGCAACCAATTGGTGAGTGGTAAGGATGTCCAGTAACCTCTATCAACCAATCAGTGAGCAGTATTGATGTACATTAATCTCTAACAACCAATCAACAAGCAGAAGTCATGTGCTGTAACCTCTAGCAAATAATCAGTGAGCCACAATGTGTGCTGTAACCTCTAGCAGCCAGTCAGTGAGCGGCAATGATACACTGTAACCTTTAGCAATCAATCACAATCGCTGCCTGATCTGATTCAGTAAACTGATTTTGAGTCTAGCTGCTATTTATTTTCTGTCTCAGAGCAGGTGGAGAGCAAAATTGCATGGAGGGCCCAAGAAAATGTTTGCCCAGGGTCCAATCAATATTAAAGATGGCCCTGCAAGCAGCAGCTGTTACCAGCATGCACACAGACAGGCAAACACACAGATACAGCTGTTCTCAAGCTAATATGGACTTGTAGTTCTACAACTGTAATAAATTGCAGTGAAGTGGAGGGACACACAGAATGTTTTTGTTGTGCCTTCCATTCACGCAAATACGACAGTCGAAATTCCTATGGCCACTGGTGTTGTGAAGCCCCTCTGTGTTCATGAATACAACCTTAACATGAGAGGGGTGGACTTCAACGACCAGATGATGGTGCCGTTCTTAATTGCCCATAAGGCCAGACTCTGGTATAAAAAAGTGTCTTTATAATTGGCTTTGCTGAATGCTTATGTGCTATTCAAAGCTCCAGAATGAACTGGATCCTTCCTAAAATTCCAGGAAGAGATCATCACAGCCTATCTGTTTCCAGACGGTGCTGTGGCCCAACTTCCCACTGCAAATGCACTGAGCCAGCTGCATGAGAGGCACTTTCCAGAAGTCCTCCGTGGTGCCTCTACCCAAGAAACACCCCAAAGATGTTGTGTCTGCAGAAAACACGGCTATAGGCTTGACACCCACTTTTATTGTCCCTCCTGTCCTGATCAACCTAGTCTCTGCATTAGACATGGGCACCGTCAATAAATTTGTTTCGTTCTGTTCCGTTCCGGTTCGTATTAGAGTTAATTGGTACTTCGTATTTCGTGTCCGAAATTCAATTTCAATTCCTACGAAATACGAATTGTCGTTAGGTTCGTTAACTTGTACGAACGTTCTTTACAATGAATTTCAAGGAAAAAATATATACCTCAATATGACAGTATGTCCAAATTTCGTTACTATGGAAACAACATGTGACTTGGTTGACCAATCAGTGGTTTTCTTCTGCTGCTGAGGCCTACGGGGCAGGCCCGATCATGTGACTTCCCTTTGTGGGTTAGTTAGTGTAGTGGAGCAGATCACACGATTATTTGTCTGTGCATCTGAGCGAATATCTTTGCAATCCTTAGTTTTTCATTGTTCATTTTAGTTTATATCTGTTGTAGATTGCGAGTGTATCATCTCTTAGTGTTTAGTTTCTGGTTTTTTGGTTGGTTTTGAGAAATCTTTTTTTTTTTTATTTCTTGTTTCATTTAGTTAATATTTTGATATAATATTTTTTTTGTACATTTGGTGATTTTGGTGTTAGTTTGCTGCAATCAAAATAATATATATTTTTTTTGTCTACATTTTTCTAACTTTTAAAGGAAAAATGAGCAGCAAACAAGGCCAAAAAAGCAGTAAGAGTGCTGATGGGAGAGGGAGAGTAGTGATGGACGAACTTCCGACGGGACGTTTCGCGAACGCGAAACGCGAACGGACACAAACGTTCGCGAAAACGACCGTTCGCCGCGGGCTCCATTGACTTCAATGGGAGGCGAATTTCGCAAACCTTTAGGTCGAATTTGCGGCCACGGGGTAATTATTAGGGGGTAGCACGTAGTCCCACCACCTGGACAATAGCATAATACATGTATGAGGTGAATTTGGGATCGATAACTACAAGCATTTTTTTTTTATTTGGGAAATTGTTCTGACAATTCAGGACTATGGAGCTAATGAAGGCAATGGAGGAGAGGGAAGGTCAGGGACCAGGGTAGGCAAACAAGAGGGTGCAGGAGATACAGAGCACTGACAGCAGCACCGTAATACAGAGCACTGACATCAGCACCGTGACATACAGCGCTGACAGCAGCTCCGTGACATACAGCGCTGACAGCAGCTCCGTGACATACAGCGCTGACAGCAGCTCCGTGACATACAGCGCTGACAGCAGCTCCGTGACATACAGCGCTGACAGCAGCTCCGTGACATACAGCGCTGACAGCAGCACCGTGACATACAGCGCTGACAGCAGCTCCGTGACATACAGCGCTGACAGCAGCTCCGTGACATACAGCGCTGACAGCAGCTCCGTGACATACAGCACTGACAGCAGCTCCGTGACATACAGCGCTGACAGCAGCTCCGTGACATACAGCGCTGACAGCAGCACCGTGACATACAGCGCTGACAGCAGCTCCGTGACATACAGCGCTGACAGCAGCTCCGTGACATACAGCGCTGACAGCAGCTCCGTGACATACAGCGCTGACAGCAGCTCCGTGACATACAGCGCTGACAGCAGCTCCGTGACATACAGCGCTGACAGCAGCTCCGTGACATACAGCGCTGACAGCAGCTCCGTGACATACAGCGCTGACAGCAGCTCCGTGACATACAGCGCTGACAGCAGCTCCGTGACATACAGCGCTGACAGCAGCTCCGTGACATACAGCGCTGACAGCAGCTCCGTGACATACAGCGCTGACAGCAGCACCGTAAGCAGCCCCAGGAGGAAGTCAGCACAGCACAGGGATGGTGTGATCCCCTCATAATAAGAACCCCCAGGAGGAAGTCAGCACAGCACAGGGATGGTGGGAGCCCCTCATAATAAGAACACCCAGGAGGAAGTCAGCACAGCACAGGGATGGTGGGAACCCCTCATAATAAGCAGCCCCAGTAGAAATATGACACCGCTCAACCTCTTCAAAGAGGAGGGTAGGGGCATATAGTACGGTGTGCTTTTTTGGGTCAGGGAAGTGAGCCAAATGAATTAAGAAGGTCTGTGTGCTTGATTCCAAAAATTGTTTATAGACATATACATGGTCTACTGATCACATGTGTTGAATTCCTCCGAGATCCATGCCTCATTCATTTTTAGAAATGTGAGGTAGTTAACACTGTGGTGAGCTAGGCGAGTACGCTTATCGGTCACAATCCCCCCTGCTGCGCTGAACGTCCTTTCGGACAGGACACTGGATGAGGGGCAAGCCAACAGTTCGATTGCAAATTGGGCAAGCTCTGGCCAGAGGTCAAGCCTGCCCACCCAGTAGTCTAGGGGTTCATCACTCCTCAGAGCGTCCACATCGGCCGTTAACCCAATGTAGTCGGACACCTGACGGTCTAGGCGTTCCCTGATGCTGGATCCGGATGACACCTGTCGATGGGTCGGCTGAAAGAATGACCTCATATCCGAAGTCACCAACACATCTTCAAACCGGCCTCTTCTTGCAGGCGCTGTTGGATTGGTACCCGCAAATCCTTCTCTGGGAGTGGGAATTGCTCCTCTGCCAGCGCACGCAAAAGCAGAATGCAGCATTTCTCGAAGCAAGGCCTGGAAGTGCTGCATTCTGACAGCCCTCTGCGACGGCGGTAACATTTCCGCCATTTTGTGTTTGTACCGGGGGTCTAAGTACGTTGCCACCCAGTACTGGTCCTTGACCCTCATGCTTTTTATACGGGGGTCCCTATTAAAACACTGGAGCATGAAGGCCCCCATTTGCACTAAAGTGGAAGCGGTGTGGTGGCCTGGCTCCTGCTCATCATCCAGGATAATGTCGTCCTCTTCATTCTCCTCTCCCCATCCTCGCACAACAGGGATCCCAGAAAGGTTTAAAGCATGCTCTTCTTGCTCCTGCTCATCCGCCCCGGCACCATCCTCCTCTGACTCCTCATCAGACTCCTGTTGTTGACTTGTCTCAGATAGAGTAGCCCCCCCTGGGAATTCATCCAGCATTGCGACTTCCTCATCTTCCCGCTCCTGCTCCTCCACAGCCTGATCAATGACACGACGCAATGCACGCTCCAGAAAGAAGGCATAAGGTACCATGTCACTGATGGCGCCATGGCTGCGACTGACCAGTTTGGTGATCTCCTCAAATGGCCGCAGAAGTCTGCATGTGTCGCGCATGAGCAGCCACTGGCGCGGTGAAAAAAAACCCAGCTCCCCAGAACCGTTTCTTTCGCAGAGTTCATACAGGTAGACGTTAACTGCACGTTTCTGCTGGAGCAGCCTATCAAGCATATAGAAGGTTGAGTTCCATCGCGTCGGGCAATCGCAAATAAGACGTCTGACCGGCAGATGGTGTCGCCGCTGAATGTCAGCAAGGCGAGCCATGGCCGTGTAAGATCTTCTGAAATGGGCCGAGATTTTCCTTGCCTGCCGCAAGATGTCCTGGACCCCAGGGTATTTGACAAGGAATCGCTGCACGACCAAGTTTAAGACGTGTGCCATGCACGGCACGTGCGTGATTTTGCCCTGTTTCAATGCGCTAAGCAGATTGGCACCGTTGTCACACACCACTTTACCAACTGTCAAATTGAGCGGTGTTAGCCACTCATCTGCCTGTGAACGCAAAGCTGAAAGGAGTGCCGGGCCAGTGTGGCTCTTTGCTTCCAGGCACAACAGACGCAGCACGGCATGGCAACGTCTCACCTGGCATGTGGAATAGGTTCTGGGGAGCTTGGGCGGTGCAGTGGAAGAGACGCTAGCAGCGGAAAAGGAGGAGGCAGCTGAGGAGGAGAGGGAGGAGGATGGAGTAGGAGGAGGAGAAGAAGAGTCAGGCCTGCATGCAATCCGTGGCGGTAAAACCAAATCTACACGGGTGCCACGGGTTACATGCTTGACGGCCGTCAGAAGGTTCACCCAGTGGGCAGTAAAACTGATATACCTTCCCTGCCCGTGTTTGCTAGACCACGTGTCTGTGGTCAGATGTATCTTGGCACCGACACTGTGTGCCAGAGATACATTCACTTGCCGCTGAACATGGCCATATAGCTCTGGGATGCCCTTCTCTGAGAAATACTTCCTTCCTGGGACCTTCCATTGTGGTGTTCCAATGGCCACAAATTTGCGAAAGGCCTCCGAGTCCACCAGTTTATATGGCAGTAGTTGGCGGGCTATGAGTTCTGACAAGCCAGCCGCCAACCGTTGGGCAAGAGGGTTATCCGGCGTCATCATTTTTTTACGCTCAAACATTAGGCCCACGGAAGCCTGCCTTTTTGCAGAAAAATGTGAGCTTGGCGTGATGGAAGGTGGAGTGGAGGACAATTGTGAGGAGAGAGGAGAAGGAGAAGTAGAAGACGAGGCTGGACGGTGAGAGCCTGCAGTGTGGCTTTGTGTGTTCCGTTGCTCCCACTGGGCTCGGTGATGGCTGCTCATGTGCCTTCTTAAGGCGGTCGTCCCTAGGTGAGTATTGGGCTTACCGCGACTAACGCGTTGACTGCAAAGATTGCAGATGGCAACGCTATTGTCAGCAGCGGACACGTTAAAAAAAGCCCACACTGCGGAGCCATGTGCCGGTGTCCTGGGAGCGCCAGATGTGACCGTACATGGTCGATGACTCGCTCCTGATACATTTGCAGTCTGCTTTGTCCCTGCTGTGCAATGTAAGTCATTGCTGCTTCTCCTCCCTATCTGCTGGTCCATATCTCCCTCTGAACTCCCCTCCTCTTCCTCTCTTGTGGGCACCCACGTGACATCACTAGACACGTCATCATCAACGTCACCTTCCCCACCGCTATAAGTAGAGTAGGCAGCAACACCGGGGACCAACCTCCTCCTTGGGCTGATCTGGGTACTGGCGTCAGACTGCTGAGTAGCGCTTGTTGCTACCTCCTCTTCCTGATCCAATACCAAGAGTGGCTGCGCATCAGAAATGTCCTCTTGATATGGATCGGAAAATAATTCCAGTGACTCAAGCGGAAGGTATGTGGTGGTGGTGGTGGTGGTCGTGTTGTTGGTGGTAGTGTCTTTGGGGGTGCACATAGCAGAGAGTGAAGAAGAGGGTGCAGATCGAGAGGATGAGGAGGGTGCAGAAGAGTAAGGCTGAGCGAGCCACTCAACCAAGTCTGGTGCATCCTTTAAAGTAATTGAACGCACCTTCTGCAACTTCCCACTTTGGCTCAAGCCTGTTGCTCCTGCCCTACCCCTACCACCCCTGCGGAAGGGCCTGCCTCTTCCTCTGCATGTCATTTTTTAAATGACCCTGTGACAAAACTCTTAGTCCCTATACCGCTGAAGGACTGCTGCAGTATAGGTGAGCGGTCAGCAGTGGTGCACGTCAACCCTATCTATTGTGGACCTATAGCGGTCCTTACAGAACAGCAGACTGTACCGCACTCAAGCCTATGTACCGTAGCACCCTATACCAAGTTACCAGTCCTTATAAGAACTTTTGTGGACCAAGCAGGTTGTGTATTAGTGTTTAGCAGACTGTACGTCAGTCCCTATACCGCTGAAGGACTGCTGCAGTATAGGGCAGCGGTCAGCAGTGGTGCACGTCAACCCTATCTATTGTGGACCGATAGCGGTCCTTACAGAACAGCAGACTGTACCGCACTCAAGCCTATGTACCGTAGCACCCTATACCAAGTTACCAGTCCTTATAAGAACTTTTGTGGACCAAGCAGGTTGTGTATTAGTGTTTAGCAGACTGTACGTCAGTCCCTATACCGCTGAAGGACTGCTGCAGTATAGGGCAGCGGTCAGCAGTGGTGCACGTCAACCCTATCTATTGTGGACCGATAGCGGTCCTTACAGAACAGCAGACTGTACCGCACTCAAGCCTATGTACCGTAGCACCCTATACCAAGTTACCAGTCCTTATAAGAACTTTTGTGGAACAAGCAGGTTGTGTGTTAGTGATTAGCAGACTGTACGTCAGTCCCTATACCGCTGAAGGACTGCTGCAGTATAGGTGAGCGGTCAGCAGTGGTGCACGTCAACCCTATCTATTGTGGACCGATAGCGGTCCTTACAGAACAGCAGACTGTACCGCACTCAAGCCTATGTACCGTAGCACCCTATACCAAGTTACCAGTCCTTATAAGAACTTTTGTGGAACAAGCAGGTTGTGTGTTAGTGATTAGCAGACTGTACGTCAGTCCCTATACCGCTGAAGGACTGCTGCAGTATAGGTGAGCGGTCAGCAGTGGTGCACGTCAACCCTATCTATTGTGGACCGATAGCGGTCCTTACAGAACAGCAGACTGTACCGCACTCAAGCCTATGTACCGTAGCACCCTATACCAAGTTACCAGTCCTTATAAGAACTTTTGTGGAACAAGCAGGTTGTGTGTTAGTGATTAGCAGACTGTACGTCAGTCCCTATACCGCTGAAGGACTGCTGCAGTATAGGGCAGCGGTCAGCAGTGGTGCACGTCAACCCTATCTATTGTGGACCGATAGCGGTCCTTACAGAACAGCAGACTGTACCGCACTCAAGCCTATGTACCGTAGCACCCTATACCAAGTTACCAGTCCTTATAAGAACTTTTGTGGAACAAGCAGGTTGTGTGTTAGTGATTAGCAGACTGTACGTCAGTCCCTATACCGCTGAAGGACTGCTGCAGTATAGGTGAGCGGTCAGCAGTGGTGCACGTCAACCCTATCTATTGTGGACCGATAGCGGTCCTTACAGAACAGCAGACTGTACCGCACTCAAGCCTATGTACCGTAGCACCCTATACCAAGTTACCAGTCCTTATAAGAACTTTTGTGGACCAAGCAGGTTGTGTATTAGTGTTTAGCAGACTGTACGTCAGTCCCTATACCGCTGAAGGACTGCTGCAGTATAGGGCAGCGGTCAGCAGTGGTGCACGTCAACCCTATCTATTGTGGACCGATAGCGGTCCTTACAGAACAGCAGACTGTACCGCACTCAAGCCTATGTACCGTAGCACCCTATACCAAGTTACCAGTCCTTATAAGAACTTTTGTGGAACAAGCAGGTTGTGTGTTAGTGATTAGCAGACTGTACGTCAGTCCCTATACCGCTGAAGGACTGCTGCAGTATAGGGCAGCGGTCAGCAGTGGTGCACGTCAACCCTATCTATTGTGGACCGATAGCGGTCCTTACAGAACAGCAGACTGTACCGCACTCAAGCCTATGTACCGTAGCACCCTATACCAAGTTACCAGTCCTTATAAGAACTTTTGTGGAACAAGCAGGTTGTGTGTTAGTGATTAGCAGACTGTACGTCAGTCCCTATACCGCTGAAGGACTGCTGCAGTATAGGTGAGCGGTCAGCAGTGGTGCACGTCAACCCTATCTATTGTGGACCGATAGCGGTCCTTACAGAACAGCAGACTGTACCGCACTCAAGCCTATGTACCGTAGCACCCTATACCAAGTTACCAGTCCTTATAAGAACTTTTGTGGACCAAGCAGGTTGTGTATTAGTGTTTAGCAGACTGTACGTCAGTCCCTATACCGCTGAAGGACTGCTGCAGTATAGGGCAGCGGTCAGCAGTGGTGCACGTCAACCCTATCTATTGTGGACCGATAGCGGTCCTTACAGAACAGCAGACTGTACCGCACTCAAGCCTATGTACCGTAGCACCCTATACCAAGTTACCAGTCCTTATAAGAACTTTTGTGGAACAAGCAGGTTGTGTGTTAGTGATTAGCAGACTGTACGTCAGTCCCTATACCGCTGAAGGACTGCTGCAGTATAGGGCAGCGGTCAGCAGTGGTGCACGTCAACCCTATCTATTGTGGACCGATAGCGGTCCTTACAGAACAGCAGACTGTACCGCACTCAAGCCTATGTACCGTAGCACCCTATACCAAGTTACCAGTCCTTATAAGAACTTTTGTGGAACAAGCAGGTTGTGTGTTAGTGATTAGCAGACTGTACGTCAGTCCCTATACCGCTGAAGGACTGCTGCAGTATAGGTGAGCGGTCAGCAGTGGTGCACGTCAACCCTATCTATTGTGGACCGATAGCGGTCCTTACAGAACAGCAGACTGTACCGCACTCAAGCCTATGTACCGTAGCACCCTATACCAAGTTACCAGTCCTTATAAGAACTTTTGTGGACCAAGCAGGTTGTGTATTAGTGTTTAGCAGACTGTACGTCAGTCCCTATACCGCTGAAGGACTGCTGCAGTATAGGGCAGCGGTCAGCAGTGGTGCACGTCAACCCTATCTATTGTGGACCGATAGCGGTCCTTACAGAACAGCAGACTGTACCGCACTCAAGCCTATGTACCGTAGCACCCTATACCAAGTTACCAGTCCTTATAAGAACTTTTGTGGACCAAGCAGGTTGTGTATTAGTGTTTAGCAGACTGTACGTCAGTCCCTATACCGCTGAAGGACTGCTGCAGTATAGGGCAGCGGTCAGCAGTGGTGCACGTCAACCCTATCTATTGTGGACCGATAGCGGTCCTTACAGAACAGCAGACTGTACCGCACTCAAGCCTATGTACCGTAGCACCCTATACCAAGTTACCAGTCCTTATAAGAACTTTTGTGGAACAAGCAGGTTGTGTGTTAGTGATTAGCAGACTGTACGTCAGTCCCTATACCGCTGAAGGACTGCTGCAGTATAGGGCAGCGGTCAGCAGTGGTGCACGTCAACCCTATCTATTGTGGACCGATAGCGGTCCTTACAGAACAGCAGACTGTACCGCACTCAAGCCTATGTACCGTAGCACCCTATACCAAGTTACCAGTCCTTATAAGAACTTTTGTGGAACAAGTGAGTTGTGAATGTTTAGCAGACTGCAGCAGAAGGGCAGCAGTCAAGTATAATATCCTTTCTATATTTGGAAGAAAGAATATTATACATGTACAAGCCTATTACTGTACCACTGATACCAGTCCTGAAAAGAACCTTTGTGGAACTAATAATAACAGCAAGTCTTTAAAATTACCCTCACTGCCTGACAACACTGCTTCCTTCCTGTCCCTATACAAATTGGCAAAAAAAGAGAACGATTAGTGGTTACTGGAACAGCTCTTTTGTGGACCTTGATAGTAACAGCTAATGATGATGATGATGATGATGATGATGAAAGACTAATCTGGCTGTCCCTGTAGCATACACCGTCCTTTCCCTTTCTCTAAACTAACAAAAGACACTCAGGCTGCTGCAAGAATCAGCAGCACAGCAAACCTATCAACACCTAACACCTATACCAGTCCTGAAAAGAACTTTTGTGTACCAAATAGCTAGTGGTTTATCTCTCCCTACTCCACACAGGAACCTGTCCCTATCTTAACAGAAGAAAGAATGTAAAATGGCCACCGGATCGGGTGTATTTATAGGTTAGGGGGAATGTACAAGTGTCCATGTGCTGTCATGTCTCAATTGGCTGTCCTGTATCACATGATAAACGTGTCACCAAAGGTTAAAGTTCTTGTATACATTAAACACGTAAGTCCGCCGCGGCGAACGACGGAAAAAGGCGTTCGAACGTGCGGACCGCGAATGTCGGAAATTCGCCGCGAAACGACCGCCGGGCGAACCGTTCGGCCATCACTAAGGGAGAGCTATGAGCTGTGTACATGAGCAGCAGGTGGGACGTTTTGTCTCTGCACCCTCTGAGCTCAGCTCACCTCACATAAAGCTGAGGCGAATGGGAGTGAAGATTGCTGGTGGTAAAGAGCCTGGCAAACAGCAGACATTTGCACATCGCCAGCTGTTCCAGGATTTACCTCCTAGAATCAGCAGCACAATCCATAGCAAAAGTGGCGCTACCACCTCTGCCACTGCTGCTGGTAGCATGCTGCCCATTGGTACCTTTTATGGAAGAGGGCAGGCCAAAGGGGTTCCCAGTGCACATACATTTGTGCAGCCAAAGCTGGAGATCCTGGCCATGCAGCAGGAAACATGTCAGGAGGCTGAGGCTCATGATGATGTCACCAGCACCATTGCTGCCAGTGCCATCACCATCGGCACTACAGGGAGCTTGGCAGTGGTCAGCAAGGAGACAGAGTTTACTGCTTCTAATGATCACTGTTCCCTTGGCAACGTAAAAGAGGTGGAAGCAGGCTTTCCTGACATTGTTGTACACAAATTTAATTTCCAGCCCTCTACCCATCTTGGCACCACCTACAGCCCAGAAAGTATCTCCCCTCATTCCCCACTACTTTTTTCTCCTGAAAAGACCCCTGCCCAAGTGCTTTGCAAGCCTCCAGCATCAGAATGGGCCAATGCAACCATTAGACCTCAATCCATCACAGAACCCAAAATACCTGGGATGTTCAGGTCTCTTCCTCCTGCTCCTGCCGAACCTCAGAAAGAGAGTGTGACCACTGCAGTGGAAAGGATTCCATCAGGCAGTCTCCGAGGTGGTGGCTGCCGTTCCAGCATTTGGCAGCATTTTAAAAGAATTGGTGTCGGTCAGAAGGCCAAATGCAATCACTGTGGCAGGGAGGTCAGCCGGGGCCGAGACATAGGGCATCTCAGTAATAGTGGCATGAATCAGCACATGTGTGTGCACCGCCATGCAGTGCTGTTAGGGGAGAAAAGTATTATGGCCACTCCTCCAAACACCAAAAGGGAAACCAATAGTGGCACCGCCACAGCTACCATGAGTGCCAGCACCACCAGCCAGTATAAGGCAGAAAAGAATGCTGTAACCATCCCGCATCCAATCCACACCAGCCAGGCCACCCTGGAAGATTTTGGTGGCTTTCAGAGTAAGGGTATGTCTTGGGCGCAGGTGCATAAAATAACACGCCTGATTGGCCAGCTCATTGCAGTTGGAGCACCTTTCAACATGGTGGTAGGTGAGCCCTTCAAGCAATTGATGCAGGCTGTTGCACCACAGTACTGTGTGCCATCACGTAAGACCTTCAGCCAAACTGTGGTGCCAGCCTTATACAGGTCTTGTGTCGGGGTGCTCAAGGAGGATATTGGAAGGGCAGGTGGACAGGCAGTGCACCTGACCACTGACCTGTGGAGTGCATGTAGTGCCCAGCATGCCTTCCTGTCCCTGACGACACATTGGTGGCAGGCCAAGGTGTCCCATGATGTAGTTCAAACATCTGGATCCTCGTCAGCAGTTGACAAACATGGGCACCGTTCCTTCCTCCTGCACGCTGAGGTGCTTGATGAAAAGCAAACAGCGCGAAACATCCTGCAAGCCCTGCAGAAAATGTTGTTGCAGTGGTTTGGACAGGCAGACAGCAACTACCGGATTGGCTATGTTGTCACTGATGGAGGCAGCAACATGGTCAAGGCTGTAAGGGACGGCAGCTTTGTGGGTGTGCGCTGCTCAGCCCACCTTCTCCACCAGGTGGTAACTGACAGTTTTTGGTTGCTGGAGACCATTTCTGGCGGCGATGGAAGGCTGTCCAAAGTGGTGGACTCTTGTCGGAAGATGGCTGGCCTCTTCCATCAGAGTGTGAGGGACAGCCATCTCCTCAGGGTGGAACAGAGGAAGACAGGCCTTCCAGAACACTGCCTAAAACAGGATGTGGGGACTAGGTGGAATTCAACCCTAGCAATGCTGGAACGCATCCTTGAGCAGCAGAAGGCTCTCCAAGCCATGGCCTGTGATCATAACATTGGCATAGAGAGACCTTTAGGCAGGGAGGACTGGGCCATAATTGGGCAGATTGTGGCAGTCCTCAAACCTTTCCTCTCTGTCACAGAACACCTAAGTCGAGAGGATGCCAGCATTGGTCATGTGCTCCCACTCTTCAACCACCTTCAGAGCAAATTTGAGCGGTTCAATTAGGCTGAGGAACCTTTGCCTGGTGGTGGCCCTCAACCTGATGTGTTGGCTCTGCTAAACACATTTCTGATGGAGTTGGGCAGGCGCACGCAGGAGTTGACCGCCTCTTGCCCAGAACTGATGCTGGCTGCCATGTGTGACCCTCACATCAAGGGCAAAATGGCTGTGCAGTGTAGTGCTCTGACAACATGGCGGGACAGACTAATCAACAGGGTGCGTCAGAGGGAAAGGCATATGGTAAGGCTGGGAGAAGAGGAAGAGGAGGAAGAAGATATTGAAGACCCCCTCTCCCATGCATCATCTAGTGAAGTGAGCAGAGCTCCTGCCAGCGGAGCATCTTCTGTCTTGGCTGAGGCACTTGACACCCTAATGGGAACCTCCAGCATAGTGCACCCCATGAAACCCATATCAGCAAAGGAGGTTGTCATGTCCTATTTGTTAGCCCCACCAGTGCACCCCACCACAGATCCAATGTTTTTTTGGCAGGAGAAGAGCGAGGAGTGGCCGGCCCTCGCAGATATTGCCAAGAAGCTACTGTCCTGCCCTCCGACAAGTGTCCAGAGTGAGCGGGTGTTTTCTGTGACGGGAAACATCCTGTCACCCCAAAGATCCCAGCTGTCCCCACCCCAGCTAATGGAGCAGTTAGCATTTTTGAAAATCAATTTGCCAAAGCTGGGGTACCCCTCCCTCACTCTGAACATTCCTTGAACTGACTGTCTGCAGCAGAGATGGCCATTTGGTCTTAGTAGTTGGTCCCTGTCCCTCCACACAATCCCTCCCCTCTCGCTTTTCATCTACCTCTATTTGCTTGTGACATCATCTGGGATGGACGAGAAGAGAGGAGGTGCCACCAGGAAGGAGCGGAGAGAGAACTTATTACACACGCTTCCTGCGCTACTCTGCATGCTGGCTGGTAAACGCTGTGCCCTGATGTTCCCCAATGTGCTCCAATATGCCCTGATGTGCCCCAATGTGCCCTGATGTTCCCCAATGTGTCCCAATGTGCTCCAATATGCCCCGATGTGCCCCAATGTGCTCCAATATGCCCTGATGTGCGCCAATGTGCCCTGATGTTCCCCAATGTGTCCCAATGTGCTCCAATATGCCCTGATGTGCCCCAATATGCCCTGATGTGCCCCAATGTGCCCTGATGTGCCCCAATGTATCCTGATGTGCTCCAATATGCAATGATGTGCCCAAATGTATCCTGATGTTCTCCAATGTGCCCTGATGTGCGCCACTATTCTTCTCATTTACACATATGACTGCTAGAACAGATAAAAAGACATTTAGGGAAATTGATCAAAATTTTAGCGAACAGAATCTGGAGCAGTTGCCCATGGTCTCTTCAGTTCGTTCCGTTAAGATTTGAAAATGAAAGAGAGAAGCGGATTGTCTGCCATGCACCGCTGGTCCAGTTTTCGCCTGCTCCCGTTTTGATAGATCACCCCACACTGTTTGGGGTCAACGGGGATGTGCGGAGAGCACATGCTTGGTAACACCAAACAATTTCCAGTGACCCCGTACAGTGCGAGGGATCAAAACTGGACCAGCTGTGCATGGCAGCCATGTGCTCATTATGAGGGGCTCCCACCATCCCTGTGCTGTGCTGACTTCCTCCTGGGGCTGTGCCCCTGCTGTGCTCAGTATATCAGCACAGCACAGGAATGGTGGAAACCCCTCATAATGAGCACAGCAGAGGTACAGCCCCAGGAGGAAGTCAGCATAGCACAGGGATGGTGGGAGCCCCTCATAATAAGCATAATGACTGAGTCGTCGATGCGACGACAACTGATCCGAAATTCGCAAACAAAAGTTCGTATTGCGTACAAAATTCGGACGCATGGCAATTCGTATTTCGGATCCTCCCGAACGTACGAATTTAGGGAAATTCGTACAAATTTGAGATTCGTACAGAACGAAACGCACATGTCTACTCTGCATCTGTGACTGTTTTTGTTGCTACAATACACTAGTTGAGTATTAGCATAGGGTACAGCATGGCACAGTCCTAGGGCACACTTACACAGGGTCTCGAAAGATGTTAGAAGGCTATCTCATTTTGAGAGACCCTAATCTGGAACGTTCAAAGTTATAATAAAAGTGTAAAAGAAAAGAAAAAACTCCATAAAAATGTAGAAAAATAAATAAGTAAATAAGTAAAAAAAAAGACAAAAATAGTTGTTGTTTTATTGTTCTTCTCTCTCTATTGTTCTGTTCTGTTTTACTGTATTTTATGCTTACTGTAATGTTTTATTGTTACTGTATTTTATCATGTTTGCTTTGCAGGTATATCCTACTTTTATACTGTAATGTTACTTTGTTTTATGGTTAACCATTATTTGCTTTACAGGTACGCCATTCAGCTGCAGCACGGGTTTATTTATTGTGACAGCAACAGGGTTTGCTCTCACGATACATAAATCCATGACTCCAGCACTGTAGGAGGTGATTTCACCACCACAGTTAGAGCCCTTTCACACTGGCCCATAGCGGGGTGCTTTTAACCCCCGCTAGAAGCCGAATAAAGAGTTAAAAGCGCCCGCAAAGCCCCGCTGCTGAGGCTCTTCGGATGCGCTGCCCATTAATTTCATGGGCAGGGGCGCTTTAGGAGCAGTGTATACACCACTCCTAAAGTGCCCCAAAGATGCTGCTTGCAGGAATTTTTTTTAACATGCTGTCAGTGCAGCGACCCAGTGTGAAAGCACTCTGACTTTCACGCTGGGACTGCAGGTGAGGTATTTTTCAGACGCTATTTTTAGAGCTAAAGCGCCTGAAAAACGCCTCCAGTGTGAAAGGGGTCTTAAAAAAAGAGCATATGGCGCGCGGCGGAGATGGCAGCCTGAACGAGGAGCTCCGTCAAGCCCGAGGCCCTTAGCACCTCTCTGCCGAAAGCCTAGCGAGGATGAACAAGCAGTTCCGCGGGTCTCAGCACACACGATCCCGCAGATCCACGGCGGTGTCTGCGAGAGGATCCATCTCGGAGATCTTCCAGAAACAAACAGCCGCGCAGCGGGCCCAGGAAGGTGGCAAGATGGCGCCGTCGCACGAGGACGGGGATCTCAGTGAGGACTCTCAGTCGGCCTCAGAGGACCACGGTGGGAGACCTGCTCGTCCCGATCACCCCCTCACATATGCAGACATGTCCGGCTTCGCTGCCGACATCAAGGCATCCTTTTCTGCGGCCATAACGGACCTAAAAACCAATCTGCTGGTTCTAACAGAAAAGATGGCCGCGGCGGACACTGCGGGGAAGCTCCGAGACAGAGCAATACTCAGACTGGATACAGTTACTTCTTCACACGCTCAACACTTTATTGACCTGAATAGACACATGGAGGACCTTGACAATAGGGGGAGACGGAACAATATTAGGGTCCGTGGAGTGCCGGAAACGGTGACTGCTGACCAGATTATGCCTGCCCTCCAGAGGGTCTTCAACAGCGTGCTAGAAAGACCCGAGGACTCAGCCATCGAATTCGTCAGGGCTCATAGAGCCCTCCGAGCTAGGGGACCCGATGCTCAACCACCTCGCGACATTATATGCTGCTTGCAGAACTTTTCGCTAAAAGAAGAGATTATGTTTAAGGCGCGCAGGAATGACCACATCGTGTTTAACGGTGAGAACATTAAACTGTTCCAGGATCTCTCGCAGATAACTTTGAAAAACCGCAGAGCCTTGCGCCCCTTACTAGATGTACTCAGAGCGAGAGATCTTCGTTATACCTGGCGTTTCCCTTTTGCTCTTTCAGTGACACACAATGGCAAGCAATACCTGCTCCGCACTCCGAGCGATCTCCCAGAGTTTTGCAATGCTCTACACCTCGACCCTGTGGACCTCCCGGATTGGTATCAGGAGTTCTCCCTACCGCCTAGAGAGAGGAGTCCACCCCACTCTCCTCTAACTACACCTGACAAGCGCCTCGCCAAAAAGCAGCGTTCAGCCTGGCAGGATGGTCCGGGCGCAGGGACCCCACGCAGCAGAGCGCATTCTTCTAGACCACCACCAGATGATTAACTGTTGGCACTGAGGCCCCCGGTGATCGTGTCCCCCCCTTGTTGTGGTCCGCCCTCACCATATATTTCCTGGGCTAATTTGTTTTTGTTTTACGCGACTCCCATGAGACCTTTTGTTCCAGACTACAGATTTCACTGGAGCTTGGCACCACTAAGGCCCTATGACTTTTCTGATTTTGGGAACTCGCCCAGGGGCTTTTTTACCCATGCTCTAGGTTTGTATTCAAGGCTCTCTGGGTCGTGTTTCCCTAGCTATCCAACCCCGCTGCTATGGAAGGAAGGCTGAGAACCCCACATGAACTACGGGAGTTCTGGTTAGGTGGTTGATGGGATTTGCTCCTGAGCAATGGGGATTTTAAGTCAGTTGACACATTGTTGCAGTTTGGCCATGGATGCACACTTACTACCCACACGTGGGTGAGACCTTTAGGACTTGGGGGGCGGAGGGGGGTTCGCCCCTGAGGCACATGCCCGGGGAGGCTGCACGGGGGGGGCGTTTGGGGGGGGAAACGGGCTGTCTTCCCCTCCCTGTCCGGCTGCACCTCTTGGTATCCGACTCTCATTTTTATCGGGTCACTGCTTTGTGCTGAGTTTCTCTTTATGCTTGTATGTTTGTTCTACTCGTTTAAGTTATATATATTTTTATCTCTTTTTTTTTTTTTTATGGCAGAGATGTTTATACGCTTGATATACCAGCTACAGGGGGCCAAGGCTTGGCTTCCTTCTACATGTTATTAGTATACCACACCGTTACTGTTTATTTGCATCTGACAACGGTTGCTATTGAAGCTACGTGTCTCCCTTGTTCCCACACGTGGCCCGGTGGCTGGGCGGGGATTTTTCTCCCCTCCCGGGTGCCGGATTTTTGACATACCTGGCCGACTTACTGGCCGCCGGGGGTCGTTACCTCTAACCCTTCATTTTACTTTGACTTTTCTGTTTCTGTCCTTATTTCCTTCTCTGTAGCTCTTTCTTGCCTCTCTTGGCCGCTGTAAAATAGATATAGTAGGAGTGTCTCAACATAATAATCTTTGAGTCTTGCAGGTGGTGACTGTAGGCAAAGCCTACCATTTCTCTCTGTCCCTACAGATGGCTTACTCAGCTCTTGGCACGTCACCGACGTTAGTGTCTCACAACGTGAAAGGCTTGAATATACCGGAGAGGCGTTCTACCCTGCTCCGGGAACTGAAAAAAGGTAAACCGCACATTGTCTTCCTGCAGGAGACACATTTCAAAACTGGTCAGGTCCCTAAGCTCACCGACTCCTACTTCACAGATGCACACCACGCAACTAATGATACTTCTAAATCCAGGGGGGTCTCCATTTTACTAAGTAGAGGAGCCTCCTTTGAGCTCACAGACAAAAAGGTGGATCCAGAGGGGAGGTTTATTTTTCTTAAGGGTACCCTCGGAGGGGTCCCTACGACGCTTGCCAATGTATATTTCCCTAACGCCTCGCACTTGACGTTCTGTAGAACGCTGGTGCGACAGCTTGAAGAGTTTGGGACGGGCTGTTTGCTTTTAGGGGGTGACTTCAATATCCCGCTGGAACCTCTCTTGGATACGTCCACAGGGAGGACAGCGGTTTCCTTCCATACCCTGAAGGCCATTAAGCTTCTTCTCCACTCCCTGGATTTAGTGGACGCCTGGCGTTACTTACATCCATCCGACAAAGACTTTACGTTTTACTCGATTCCTCACGACCGTCACTCTAGGATTGACTATGTATTTATTACCCAAAGAGACTTACACAGGGTGCAACAATCACATATAGGAATTCAGTCTCTTTCCGATCACGCTCCAATTTCCATTAGCCTCAATCATTTTGATACTCCTAAAAAGACACCTATGTGGAGGCTGAATTCCTCCCTATTGACTGACCCATCTTCGTTTCCCAAAATTGAATCGACCCTGAAGGAATTTTTTGAGCACAATGTGACCCCAGGTATGGACCCCTTTTCGATCTGGGAGGCCCACAAATGTACGGTCAGGGGGTTGTTGATGTCGTTAGGGGCACAAAGGAAAAGAGATAGGGAGAAAGATATAAGCAGACTTACCCACACAATTCGACGTTTAGAAACTCTTCACAAACAATCTCTGTCGGAGAGGTCAGCGAAGGAGCTTCTTGAGGCCCGGTTGGCCCTCCGACAGACGTTGGACCTGCAGACCAGGAGACTTTTATTTCTGCGGAAGAAGACGTATTATGGACAGGGGGATAAAGCGGGCCGCCTACTTGCCAGGGCATTGAGAGACCTCACCACCAAGACAGACATCCCGGGAATTCGGAACCAGGAGGGACGTTTAGACAGAACGACTGATGCTATAGCCCAACATTTTCATGAGTTCTACACAAAACTCTATAACCTCCCGCCACAACATAGGCCCCCTGACATGGGTAATGGGAGACTTCAAAACATACGGGACTACTTGGAGGGATCGGGACTACCTTCACTTGCAAAGGAGGACTCGGAGATACTGGATGCCCCTATAGACCAGGGAGAAATCAGATTAGCTATTAAAGGACTTAAAACGGGTAAAAGCCCTGGGCCTGATGGCTACACAGCCATTTACCATAAGACATTTATGGACACCCTGACCCCACATTTACATTCGGCGCTAAACTCCTTGACGAAAGGTGGTAGGGTCCCTCCTGAATTTTTGTCTGCGCACATTGCAGTCATCCCAAAACCGGACAAGGACCCCACACACTGCGCAAGTTATAGACCGATTTCATTGTTGAACTTAGATGTTAAGATATTGGCGAAAATAATTGCAACGAGATTGTCCCCCTTCCTCAGTAAACTGATTGGACCGAGCCAGGTGAGCTTTATGCCAGGTAGAGAAGCTAGGGACAATGTCACCAAGGCCTTGGATTTGATACACGCTGCCCATGTGCGAAACATCGAGGGCCTTCTCCTGTCTACCGACGCGGAGAAGGCCTTCGATAGAGTAGCCTGGGACTACATGTTTGAGTCATGTAGACACATAGGACTGGGACCTTGTTTGATGAGCTGGATAACAGCCCTGTATCAGAATCCTTCAGCTAAACTTAAAATCAATGGTGCTTTATCGGACAGGGTAGACATAAGGAATGGCACGAGACAGGGGTGCCCCCTGTCTCCTCTGTTGTTTATTATCTCCCTGGAACCCTTTATTAGGAGAGTCTTGGCTAACAGCTCAGTGCGGGGCTTCAGGGTGGAAGGAAGGGAGTTCAAAGTGGGGGCTTATGCCGATGATCTCCTGTTTTTCATTACTGAGCCGCACATGTCTATACCATCACTTGTGAAGGAATTTTCGGTCTATGGGTACATCTCTAATCTCAAGATTAATTACTCTAAGTCGGAGGCGATGAACATTACTCTACCAGCTCCTATATTGCACAGATCAATGGAGAATAGCTCCTTCAAGTGGGTGTCCCATGCCATTAAATATTTAGGAGTGTGGCTAACACCCAAGATAGACTCTGTTTTCGCCCGTAACTTCACGCCTCTACTTAAGACCATTGACAGAGATTTACAACACTGGCATACTAAGCCTATTTCCTGGTTTGGAAGAACGTGCAAAAATGAATGTCCTGCCTAGGGTATTATACCTAATTCGAGCCTTGCCCATTAGGATCCCGCAAAGTTTTTTTAGATCCCTCCAGGCCATATTGCTGAGATTTATATGGGCCCAAAAAAAAGGCCCGTATTAAATTCTCTTTACTAATGAAACCCAAGAGTTTGGGTGGACTGGGAATACCTAATTTTCGGAACTACTACCGAGCTTCCCATATTGCGAGAATTGTGGACTGGCATTGTCATGCTGCAATAAAGGACTGGGTGACGCTAGAGAGGGACTCAGTCCCAGTACCCCTGCCTTTCTCCCTGTGGATTCCGAGCCACATACCCCCCGACACTGACGAAACACCCTTTAATAGGGACCACCCTGGAAATCTTTCATCAACTGTCCAAGCTAAACATGCTCTCTTCCCCTGGAGGCCCGCTTACTCCGCTACAACATAACCCCGACTTTGCTCCAGGACTGGGGAATCAAACATTAAGGCCTACCGACAAACGACTTCCACTTTTAGCTATGCACTGCTTTGATAAAGGGGTGATGAAGGACTTCGCGAAGTTGAAGTCGGATAATGACATCCCCTCTCTGCCCCTATGGGCGTACTTTCAAATACGATCCTTCGTTAACAAACCACCACGCAGGGAACATTTTATTAGAGAACTTACAGAGTTGGAGTCGGTGTGCCTTAAAGGGGAACAGGTATCAAAAACTACCTCTACAGCATACGATTGGCTGCAACACCTGGCGAAGGGGATGAGAGATAGGTTCAGAGAGAGGTGGTCGGCAGATTTAGAAATAGATTTCTCAGACGCTCAATGGGAGAAGGCCTGTATATTAGCCCACAAATGCTCTATCAGCACAAGACTGCAGGAAACCGCGTATAAAGTACTTACCCGTTGGTATGTCACACCTGACAAGACTCATAAATGGTACCCCCAATCCAGTGATATGTGTTGGCGTTGTCTGCAGGAAAGGGGTACTATGCTTCATGTATGGTGGAGTTGTGACAAAATAAGTACATTTTGGGATGATGTTAAGAGGCTGGTGCATCGAATCACGGAGACCGTCATTACCTTGGACGCTGCATGTTGTCTACTTAACATTTCTGACTTTTCTTTGAAAAAGCACGCAAATTCCTTATCAAGGCATCTACTAAATGCGGCTAGGTCGCTTATACCTCTATATTGGAAAACCACGCACACCCCTTCTTTGAAGGAGTGGTTGGTTGTTAAAGGTTTCCCATATATGTGAATTGGAAGATACTAAGGCACAATCAGAGGAAACTGTAGCAAGATACCACAAAACCTGGTCTCCCTGGTTCGAGTACCGATACTCTCAAGAATATAAGTTTCTGGTCGGATGATTTGTTCGCCAGAAGAATGCATATGAATTGCCAAAAATTGACTGGTCGATGGAATCGACCTACATGCCACCTTTCATAGGTTACTAGATGATGCTCCTATGTAATGAACAATCTCACACTATGCATATGGTTCTCTTCTTTCCACTCTCTCTTTCTACCATTTATTTCTTTCTTCTTTACTCTCTGCATTTCCATTTTCCCAAGAAGTACAGTTGTTGCTCGCAGCTTGGTATTATCACTTTTCGAGTGCCGTTTGGCGTTGTTTTCTGTAACCAATCTGCGCATAGGTATGGCTCCGGGCCAAAAGATAGGGGCAGTTTTACACTTTACTATTGGTATTCTATGCGAATGTTTGGTCTCCTATGTCTATGTCCAATTTTTTCTTTTTGTGCATTTGATGTTGTACACGCCTGTACTTTCTCTTGTATTGACTAAATTTTTGAATAAAAACTTTTTCAAATGTGAAAAAAAAAAAAAAAAGAGCATATATGCCAAAGCATGGGGGTGGACATTAGGGGAAATTTGCCCCTAACATTAGGGGTGGATTGCCCCTATGATTCGGCATATATTTTTTTACTCTTTCTTTGGCACAGATTGCAATAAAAAATAGTTTTTATTGAGTTAATGTTTTATTGTTACCATTGTTTGCTTTTCAGGTACGCAATTCAACTGCAGCATGGATTTAATTGTTTATTTTGACAGCAACAGGGTTTGCTCTCACGATACGTAATTCCGTGACTCCAGCACTCTAGGCGGTGATTTCATCATGACGGTTAAAAAAAGAGCATATATGTCGAAGCATAGGGGCAGGGGTGGACATAGGGGCGGATCGCCCCTATGCTTCAGCATATATATTTTTATATTTATTGTATGCCCATCATTAGAAGTGGGTGGATGCAGTATTCTAATGGTGGGCATACCACCAATCAGTCGATTTGAATGGAGAAATCTGTTAGGCTGCATGAAAAAAAAAGAACATTAGAGTATATGCCCTATGAGGACCAGCGACTTACTGGTATGTTGCTGGACTTTGAGTGGTTATACCAGAATTATGCCTGCAGGTTTAGGTATCATCTTGGTATCATTTTTTACAGCTGGCTTTCATGTAAAAGCAAACCTATTGGCTACTTAGCCGCTAGACTGCTTTTACAAGCAGTGGGAGGGAACGCCAACCCTCTCCCGCCATCTTCCATGGTTTTCTCGGGCTCTCCTGTCCCACCGGAGAACCCAAGAATGCAGCTGGTGGTTCTGCCAGCTGATTATAGAGCGGATCGGAGACTACAATGGCTCCAATCATCTCTATGGCTTAAAAACTGGAAGCTACGAGCATTTCATGACTTCGGTTTCGCTGGATATAAACAGTGCCATTGGGAAATTGGGAAAACATCTTATCAAACAGATCTTGGTGTGGTCAGATGCTTTAAGGGCTGAGAAGAGATCTAGAGTCTAATAGACCCCATTTTTTTAAAAAGAGTACCTGTCACTACATTTTGCTATCATAGGGGATATTTACATTCCCTGTGATAACAATAAAAATGATGAAAAATGTAAAAACTAAAGGGACAGTGTAAAAATAAAATCAAAAGAATAAAGAAAAAATTTAAAAAAATTAAAGCACCCCTGTCTCCCTGTGCACACATGCAAAGGTGAATGCAAGCGTTGATCTTGTGTCGTATGTAAACAGCAATTGCACCATGCATGTGCAGTATCTATGTAAACGTCAGATCAAGGGCAGTAATTCTAGCAGTAGATTTCCTCTGTAGATCTAAAGTGGTAACCTGTAAAGGCTTTTAAATGTTTTTACAAATGTATATAGTTTGTCACTAATGCACGGGTGTGCGTAATTTTAAACCATGTCGTGTTTAGTATCTATGTACTCGGCATAAGATCATCTTTTATATTTCACCAAACATTTGGGCAATATAGTGTGTTTTTGTGCATTAAGATTAAAAAAAGTTTTTTTTTCCCAAAACAAGGTGCTTTGAGGCGGTGGAAGCCCCCCTGTCCCAAAGCACCCCCCATGTTGAGAGGATGTTGTCTGGTATGGTTCAGTAGGGGGGCTGCTCACCCCCCCCTATTTCCTAGCCTACTGGGCTGCTCAGATAAGGGTCTGGTATAGATTTGGGGGGCCCCAATGACATTTTTTATATACATTTTGGCATAGGGTTCCCCTTAAAATCCATAGCAGACCTGAAGGGCTTGTTAAAGATTGGGGGGGACCCCCACTGTTTTTTGTTTTCAGAATTTTTCATTGCCAGCAAGGAAGCCCGCTGACAGCTGATGGGTTATCAGTTGTTAAGGATGTGGCGGCCGGCTTCCCGGCCCGCTCCTTAACAGCCAGCTATTCTTCACACAGAATTCAAATTGGTCGTTCATTTTTGGACCAATTTGAATTGTTCTGAAAATTTGGAATTGATTAGAAAATGAATATATGAAACTAAATTAAACAAATTTCCACATAATTTGTTACTATTTCATTTGGAGATTTGAATACATCTGAATCTCCGAATAACCAAACATTTGTCTGAATTCATATTCAGACAGAAACAAATTGCACATGTAACAACTTGGTAGCAGTTGCTGAGCAGCATAATTGAAAGTTCCCAGGACCCCCTTTGAGTATCTTGTTCTAGAGACAAACTGAGCATCTATACACACGTTAGTTCTCAAATGTCTTGTCCATGCAGAACTTTCCTCATCCAATGGTTGCATCTTGCCAGCAGATACTTTCAGTCACAGCTTTGTCCCCATGCAGCTCAACCAGCTTCTTCCCCTGCAGGATAAGAAACTGTGTCATCTCAATGGTAATCTGGGCACTTTCAGCAGGTGAGGAATCTGCTGAAGCTGAGAAGGAGGGTGCATGGGACATATGGGGGTTTGGAGGATGGAAACCTGAGGAGGGTGAGGTGATGCCTGAGGGTCCAGGGCAAAGTCCTGGACTATGGCAACAGAATGATATAGAAGCAGGAGAGGAACTGGAATTTAAGTTGAACTTAATTCCTATTCATTAAAACAAGTTGCTCTACCTGCATAAACATTTGTTTGTCTGTTACATCATTTATAATTCATCCATAGTCACAATTTAAAAATATTGCTATCTAGACAGCGGCAACCATGTCCTAAACCAGGCATGTCCAAAGTCGGGCCTGCAGGCCAATTGCGGCCCATTATCCGGTTTAATACGATCCCCCGGTAATTTGGATATATATGGGGCCACAAAAGATATATACCATATTTATTGGCACTACCTCGGAGGGGACAGGGAGGGGGCAGGACGAATGTCATCAGATTACATACAGAATCTCCTCTTTACTCTGCGGCATCTGTAATAGGAAGTCCCATCTCTTGGGCTGGCATTGGATGACTGTTTTGTTTATCATAGGAGGCTGGACTTTGTATTACAGAGGCTGGCGAGTAAACAGGAGATTCTCCTGTATGTAATCTGCCGGTGCTCATCCTATCTAGGGATGGCCGAATGGTTCCCAAAGCGGTCGCTTTGTGGCGAATTTTGGCTGTTCGTCTTCCGCCCGATCGGCGGACTATTGCCCGGCGGACTTCCGTGTTTACTGTGTAAAAGAACTTTGACCTATGATGACACATCCATCATGGGGTACAGGACAGCCAATTGAGACATTACAGCACATGGACACTTGGACATTCCCCCTAACTTATAAATAGACCCGATCCGGCGGCCATTTTACATTCTTTCTTCTGTCACTTTAGGGAGAGGTTGCTGTGTGGAGCAGGGAGAGACTGCAGTGACCCAAATCGCTAGCTATTTGGTCCACAAAAGTTATTTTCAGGACTGGTATAGGTGTTAGCTTTAGTTCAGGATATAGGTTTGAGGCACTGCTGTGCTACTGATCGCTAGCTATTTGGTCCACAAAAGTTCTTTTCAGGACTGGTATAGGTGTTAGGTGTAGTTCAGGATATAGGTTTGAGGCACTGCTGTGCTACTGATTGTTGCAGCAGCCTGCCTTTTGTCAGTGTAGAGAGAGGGACAGGACGCTGTGTGCTGCAGGGACAGTCAGTTTAATCATTAGCTGTTACTATTAGGTCCACAAAAGTGCTATTCAAGTTATTGTTCCAGCAGCCTGTGTTTTGTCAGTTTAAATAGGGACAGGCAGGAAGCTGTGTGTGAGGCAGTGAGGGACAGTCAGTTTAATCAGTACCTGTTACTATTAGGTCCACAAAGGTTCTTTTCAGGACTGGTATGGTAATAGGCTTGTACACGTATAATATTCTTTCTTCCAAATATAGAAAGAATATTATACTTGACTGCTGCCCTTCTGCTGCAGTAGTCCTTTATCAGTATAGGGACAGAGGTACAGTCTGCTAATCATTCACAACCTACTTGTTCCACAAAGGTCCTTATAAGGACTGGTAAGGTATAGGGTACTACAGTACATAGGGTTGAGTGAGGTACAGTCTGCTATTCCGTAAGGACTGGTATAGGTCCACAATACATAGGGTTGAGGTGCACTACTGCTGACTGCTGCCCTTCTGCTGCAGTAGTCCTTTATCAGTATAGGGACTGAAGTACAGTCTGCTAATCATTCACAACCTACTTGTTCCACAAAGGTCCTTATAAGGACTGGTAAGGTATAGGGTACTACAGTACATAGGGTTGAGTGAAGTACAGTCTGCTATTCCTTAAGGACTGGTATAGGTCCACAATACATAGGGTTGAGGTGCACTACTGCTGACTGCTGCCCTTCTGCTGCAGTAGTCCTTTATCAGTATAGGGACGGAGGTACAGTCTGCTAATCATTCACAACCTACTTGTTCCACAAAGGTCCTTATAAGGACTGGTAAGGTATAGGGTACTACAGTACATAGGGTTGAGTGAGGTACAGTCTGCTATTCCGTAAGGACTGGTATAGGTCCACAATACATAGGGTTGAGGTGCACTACTGCTGACTGCTGCCCTTCTGCTGCAGTAGTCCTTTATCAATATAGGGACTGAGGTACAGTCATTCACAACCTACTTGTTCCACAAAGGTCCTTATAAGGACTGGTAAGGTATAGGGTACTACAGTACATAGGGTTGAGTGAGGTACAGTCTGCTATTCCTTAAGGACCAGGCATGTACTGGCCATTGGGACTACCGGGAGTTTCCCGGTGGGCCGATGGCTCAGTGGGCCACTCTGATGTAAGGGGGCTGGTGATGGGCCACTCTGATGTAAGGGGTGCTGATGGGACACTCTGATGTAAGGGGGCTGGTGATGGGACACTCTGATGTAAGGGGGCTGGTGATGGGACACTCTGATGTAAGGGGGCTGGTGATGGGACACTCTGATGTAAGGGGGCTGGTGATGGGACACTCTGATGTAAGGGGTGCTGATGGGACGCTCTGTTGTAAGGGGGCTGGTGATGGGACACTCTGATGTAAGGGGTGCTGATGGGACACTCTGATGTAAGGGGGCTGGTGGTGGGCCACTCTGATATAAGGGGTGCTGATGGGACACTCTGATGTAAGGGGGCTGGTGATAGGACACTCTGTTGTAAGGGGGCTGGTGATGGGACACTCTGATGTAAGGGGGCTGGTGATGGGACACTCTGATGTAAGGGGGCTGGTGATGGGACACTCTGATGTAAGGGGTGCTGGTGGGACACTCTGATGTAAGGGGGCTGGTGATGGGACACTCTGTTGTAAGGGGGCTGGTGATGGGACACTCTGATGTAAGGGGGATGCTGATGGGACACTCTGATGTAAGGGGGCTGCTGATGGGACACTCTGTTGTAAGGGGGCTGGTGATGGGACACTCTGATGTAAGGGGGCTGGTGATGGGACACTCTGATGTAAGGGGGTGCTGATGGGACACTCTGATGTAAGGGGGCTGGTGATGGGACACTCTGATGTAAGGGGGCTGGTGATGGAACACTCTGATGTAAGGGGGCTGGTGATGGGACACTCTGTTGTAAGGGGGCTGGTGATGGGACACTCTGTTGTAAGGGGGCTGGTGATGGGACACTCTGATGTAAGGGAGTGCTGATGGGACACTCAAAATGTAAGTGGGCCGGTCTGGGTGAAGTCCAGGGCCAAATTTCTGTCCCAGTCCAGCCCTGTTAAGGACTGGTATAGGTCCACAATATATAGGGTTGAGGTGCACTACTGCTGACTGCTGCCCTTCTCCTGCAGTAGTCCTTTATCAGTATAGGGACTGAGGTACAGTCATTCACAACCTACTTGTTCCACAAAGGTCCTTATAAGGACTGGTAAGGTATAGGGTACTACAGTACATAGGGTTGAGTGAGGTACAGTCTGCTATTCCGTAAGGACTGGTATAGGTCCACAATACATAGGGTTGAAGTGCACTGCTGCTGACTGCTGCCCTTCTGCTGCAGTAGTCCTTTATCAGTATAGGGACTGAGGTACAGTCATTCACAACCTACTTGTTCCACAAAGGTCCTTATAAGGACTGGTAAGGTATAGGGTACTACAGTACATAGGGTTGAGTGAGGTACAGTCTGCTATTCCTTAAGGACTGGTATAGGTCCACAATATATAGGGTTGAGGTGCACTACTGCTGACTGCTGCCCTTCTGCTGCAGTAGTCCTTTATCAGTATAGGGACTGAGGTACAGTCTGCTAATCATTCACAACCTACTTGTTCCACAAAGGTCCTTATAAGGACTGGTAAGGTATAGGGTACTACAGTACATAGGGTTGAGTGAGGTACAGTCTGCTTTTCCTTAAGGACTGGTATAGGTCCACAATACATAGGGTTGAAGTGCACTACTGCTGACTGCTGCCCTTCTGCTGCAGTAGTCCTTTATCAGTATAGGGACTGAGGTACAGTCTGCTAATCATTCACAACCTACTTGTTCCACAAAGGTCCTTATAAGGACTGGTAAGGTATAGGGTACTACAGTACATAGGGTTGAGTGAGGTAAAGTCTGCTATTCTGTAAGGACTGGTATAGGTCCACAATACATAGGGTTGAGGTGCACTACTGCTGACTGCTGCCCTTCTGCTGCAGTAGTCCTTTATCAGTATAGGGAATGAGAGTTTTGTCACATGGTCATTTAAAAAATGACAGGCAGAGGAAGAGGCAGGCCCTTCCGCAGGGGTAGTAGGGGTACGGCAGGAGCAACAGGCTTGAGCCAAAGTGGGAAGTTGCAGAAGGTGCGTTCAATTACTTTAAAGGACGCACCAGACTTGGTTGAGTGGCTCACTCAGTCTTACTCTTCTGCACCCTCCTCATCCTCTCGATCTGCACCCTCTTCTTCACTCTCTGCTATGTGCACCCCCAAAGACACTACCACCAACAACACCACCACATACCTTCCGCTTGAGTCACAGGAATTATTTTCTGATCCATATCAAGACATTTCTGATGCGCAGCCACTCTTGGTATTGGATCAGGAAGAGGAGGTAGCAACAACCACCACTCAGCAGTCTGACGACAGTACCCAGATCAGCCCAAGGAGGAGGTTGGTCCCCGGTGTTGCTGCCTACTCCGAGATCTCTACTTATAGTGGTGGGGAAGGTGACGTCGATGATGACGTGTCTAGTGATGTCCTGTGGGTGCCCACAAGAGAGGAAGAGGAGGGGAGTTCAGAGGGAGATATGGACCAGCAGATAGGGAGGAGAAGCAGGAATAACTTACATTGCACAGGAGGGACAAAGCAGACTGCAAATGTATCAGAAGCGAGTCATCGACCATGTACGGTCACATCTGGCGCTCCCAGGACACCGGCACATGGCTCCGCAGTGTGGGCTTTTTTTAATGCTGACAATAGCGTTGCCATCTGCAATCTTTGCAGTCAAAGCATTAGTCGCGGTAAGCCCAACACTCACCTAGGGACAACCACCTTAAGAAGGCACATGAGCAGCCATCACTGAGCCCAGTGGGAGCAACAGAACACACAAAGCCACACTCCAGGCTCTCACCGTCCAGCCTCGTTTTCTACTTCTCCTTCTCCTCTCTCCTCACAATTGTCCTCCACTCCACCTTCCATCACGCCAAGCTCACGTTTTTCTGCAAAAAGGCAGGCTTCCGTGGGCCTAATGTTCGAGCGTAAAAAAATGATGACGCCGGATAACCCTCTTGCCCAACGGTTGACAGCTGGCTTATCAGAACTCATAGCCCGCCAACTACTGCCATATAAACTGGTGGACTCGGAGGCCTTTCGCAAATTTGTGGCCATTGGAACACCACAATGGAAGGTCCCAGGAAGGAAGTATTTCTCACAGAAGGGCATCCCAGAGCTATATGGCCATGATCAGCGGCAAGTGAATGTATCTCTGGCACACATTGTCGGTGCCAAGATACATCTGACCACAGACACGTGGTCTAGCAAACACAGGCAGGGAAGGTATATCACTTTTACTGCCCACTGGGTGAACCTTCTGACGGCTGTCAAGCATGTAACCCATGGCACCCGTGTAGATTTGGTTTTACCGCCACGGATTGCATGCAGGCCTGGCTCTTCTTCTCCTCCTCCTCCTCCTACTCCATCCTCCTCCCTCTCCTCCTCGGCTGACTCCTCCTTTTCCGCTGCTAGCGTCTCTTCCGCTGCGCCGCCCAAGCTCCCCAGAACCTATTCGACATTCCAGGTTAGACGTTGCCATGCCGTGCTGCGTCTGTTGTGCCTGGAAGCCAAGAGATACACTGGCCCGGCACTCCTTTCAGCTTTGCGTTCACAGGCAGATCAGTGGCTAACACCGCTCAATTTGACAGTTGGTAAAGTGGTGTGTGACAACGGTGCCAATCTGCTTAGCGCATTGAAACAGGGCAAAATCACGCACGTGCCATGCATGGCACACGTCTTAAACTTGGTCGTGCAGCGATTTGTTGTCAAATACCCTGGGGTCCAGGACATCTTGCGGCAGGCAAGGAAAATCTCGGCCCATTTCAGAAGATCTTAAACGGCCATGGCTCGCCTTGCTGACATTCAGCGGCAACACAATCTGCCAGTCAGACGTCTTATTTGCGATTGCCCGACGCGATGGAACTCAACCTTCTATATGCTTGATAGGCTGCTCCAGCAGAAACGTGTAGTTAGCGTCTACCTGTATGAACTCTGCGGCAGAACAGGTTCTGGGGAGCTGGGTTTTTTTCACCGCGCCAGTGGCTGCTCATGCACGACGCATGCAGACTTCTGCGGCCATTTGAGGAGATCACCAAACTGGTCAGTCGCAGCCATGGCGCCATCGGTGACATGGTACCTTATGCCTTCTTTATGGAGCATGCATTGCGTCGTGTCATTGATCAAGCTGTGGAGGAGCAGGAGCGGGAAGATGAGGAAGTCGCAATGCTGGATGAATTCCCAGGGGGAGCTACTCTATCTGAGACAAGTCAACAACAGGAGTCTGAAGAGGAGTCAGAGGAGGATGGTGTCGGGGCGGATGAGGAGGAGAGGGCTGTCAGACCACCGCCGTCACAGAGGGCTGTCAGAATGCAGCACTTCCAGGCCTTGCTTCGAGAAATGCTGCATTCTGCTTTTGCGTGCGCTGGCAGAGGAGCAATTCCCACTCCCAGAGAAGGAGTTGCGGGTACCAATCCAACAGCGCCTGCAAGAAGAGGCCGGTTTGAAGATGTGTTGGTGACTTCGGATATGAGGTCATTCTTTCAGCCGACCCATCGACAGGTGTCATCCGGATCCAGCATCAGGGAACGCCTAGACCGTCAGGTGTCCGACTACATCGGGTTAACGGCCGATGTGGACGCTCTGAGGAGTGATGAACCCCTGGACTACTGGGTGGGCAGGCTTGACCTCTGGCCAGAGCTTGCCCAATTTGCAATCGAACTGTTGGCCTGCCCCTCGTCCAGTGTCCTGTCCGAAAGGACGTTCAGCGCAGCAGGGGGGATCGTGACAGATAAGCGTACTCGCCTAGCTCACGAAAGTGTTAACTACCTCACATTTCTAAAAATGAATGAGGCATGGATCTCGGAGGAATTCAACACATGGGACCAGTAGACCATGTCTATGTCTAGAAACGATTTTTTTAATCGAGCACACAGACCTTCTTTCTTCATTTGGCTCACTTCCTTGTCCAAAAAAAGCAGACCGTACTATATGCCCATACCCTCCTGTTTGAAGAGGTTGAGCGGTGTCATATTTCTACTGGCGCTGCTTATTATGAGGGGCTCCCACCATCCCTGTGCTATGCTGACATCCTCCTGGGGCTGTACCTCTGCTGTGCATATTATGAGGGGCTCCCACCATCCCTGTGCTATGCTCATTATGAGGGGATCCCACCCTGTGCTATGCTGACTTCCTCCTGGGGCTGCTTACGGTGCAGGTGTCAGTGCTGTATATCACGGTGCTGGTGTCAGTGCTGTATATCATGGTGCTGGTGTCAGTGCTTTATGTCACGCTGCTGATGTCAGTGCTCTCTATCACGGTGCTGCTGTCAGATCACTCTATCACGGTGCAGGTGTCAGTGCTCTATATCACGGTGCTGGTGCTGGTGATCATCTCCTGCACCCTCTTCTTTGCCTACCCTGGCCTTCCCTCGCCTCCATTGTCTCAAGAGTCCTGAATTGTCAGAATTTCACATATAAAAAAAGAATGCTTGTAGTTGTCGATCCCAGATTCACTTCATACATGTGTTATGTCATGGTGCTGCTGTCAGATCCCTCTATTATGGTGCAGGTGTCAGTGCTCTATATCACGGTGCTGGTGTCAGTGCTTTATGTCACGCTGCTGATGTCAGTGCCCTCTATCACGTTGTTGGTGTCAGTGCTGTATATCACGGTGCTGGTGTCAGTGCTTTATGTCACGCTGCTGATGTCAGTGCTCTCTATCACGGTGCTGGTGTCAGTACTGTATATCACGGTACTGGTGTCAGTGCTTTATGTCACGCTGCTGATGTCAGTGCTCTCTATCATGGTGCTGGTGTTAGTGCTTTATGTCACGCTGCTGATGTCAGTGCTCTCTATCATGGTGCTGGTGTAAGATCACTCTATCATGGTCCAGGTGTCATTGCTGTATGTCACGCTGCTGATGTCAGTGCAGTATATCATGGTACTGGTGTCAGTGCTGTATATCACGGTGCTGGTGTCAGTGCTGTATATCACGGTGCTGGTGTCATTGCTGTATGTCACGCTGCTGATGTCAGTGCTCTCTATCAAGGTGCTGGTGTCAGTGCTGTATATCACGGTGCTGGTGTCAGTGCTGTATATCACGGTGCTGGTGCCATTGCTGTATGTCACGCTGCTGATGTCAGTGCTCTCTATCACGGTGCTGGTGTCAGATCACTTTATAACGGTGCAGGTGTCATTTCTGCATGTCACGCTGCTGATGTCAGTGCTCTCTATCATGGTGCTGGTGTTAGTGCTTTATGTCACGCTGCTGATGTCAGTGCTCTCTATCATGGTGCTGGTGTAAGATCACTCTATCATGGTCCAGGTGTCATTGCTGTATGTCACGCTGCTGATGTCAGTGCAGTATATCATGGTACTGGTGTCAGTGCTGTATATCACGGTGCTGGTGTCAGTGCTGTATATCACGGTGCTGGTGTCATTGCTGTATGTCACGCTGCTGATGTCAGTGCTCTCTATCAAGGTGCTGGTGTCAGTGCTGTATATCACGGTGCTGGTGTCAGTGCTGTATATCACGGTGCTGGTGCCATTGCTGTATGTCACGCTGCTGATGTCAGTGCTCTCTATCACGGTGCTGGTGTCAGATCACTTTATAACGGTGCAGGTGTCATTTCTGCATGTCACGCTGCTGATGTCAGTGCTCTCTATCACGGTGCTGGTGTCAGATCACTCTATCACGGTGCAGGTGTCATTGCTGTATGTCACGCTGCTGATGTCAGTGCTGTATATCATGGTGCTGGTGTCAGTGCTGTATATCACGGTGCTGGTGTCAGTGCTTTATGTCACGCTGCTGATGTCAGTGCTCTCTATCATGGTGCTGGTGTCAGTGCTGTATATCACGGTGCTGGTGTCAGTGCTTTATGTAACGCTGCTGATGTCAGTGCTCTCTATCACGGTGCTGGTGTCAGTGCTGTATATCACGGTGCTGGTGTCAGTGCTTTATGTCACGCTGCTGATGTCAGTGCTCTCTATCACAGTGCTGGTGTCAGTGCTGTATATCACGGTGCTGGTCTCATTGATGTATGTCACCCTACTGATGTCAATGCTCTCTATCACAGTGCTGGTGTCAGTGCTGTATATCACGGTGCTGGTGTCATTGCTGTATGCCATGCTGCTGATGTCAGTGCTCTCTATCACGGTGCTGGTGTAAGATCACTCTATCATGGTGCAGGTGTCATTGCTGTATGTCACGCTGCTGATGTCAGTGCAGTATATCATGGTACTGGTGTCAGTGCTGTATATCACGGTGCTGGTGTCAGTGCTGTATATCACGGTGCTGGTGTCATTGCTGTATGTCACGCTGCTGATGTCAGTGCTCTCTATCAAGGTGCTGGTGTCAGTGCTGTATATCACGGTGCTGGTGTCAGTGCTGTATATCACGGTGCTGGTGCCATTGCTGTATGTCACGCTGCTGATGTCAGTGCTCTCTATCACGGTGCTGGTGTCAGATCACTTTATAACGGTGCAGGTGTCATTTCTGCATGTCACGCTGCTGATGTCAGTGCTCTCTATCACAGTGCTGGTGTCAGATCACTCTATCACGGTGCAGGTGTCATTGCTGTATGTCACGCTGCTGGTGATCATCTCCTGCACCCTCTTCTTTGCCTACCCTGACCTTCCCTCTCCTCCATTGCCTTCATGCGCTCCACAGTCTTGAATTGTCACAACAATTTCACAAAAAAGAATGCTTGTAGTTGTCGATCCCAGATTCACCTCATACATGTGTTATGTCATTGGCCATGTGGTGGGACTATGTTTGCATAGCTAGTAATTATTTTGTGGGTGCAAATTTGACCTGTAGGTTTGCAAAGTTCGCCTCCCATTGAAGTCAATGGGGTTACGGTTCACGAAATATCGGCCGCGTTAGCGGTCCGCGTTCGCGAAACGTCCCGTCGGAAGTTCGTCCATCACTAATCATGTCCCCTCCCTGTTCCCTCCAAGGCTGCAGATGGGCATCGATCAGTCTGCACTGATGACAATGGTAAGGCTGCATTCATGGCAATGGTGATGCTGCATTCATGGCAATAGTCAGGAAGCATTCATGGCAATGGTGAGGCTGCATTAATGGTAATCATGAGGCTGCATTTATGGCAATGGTGAGGCTGCATTCAGGCACTTGTGAGATTGCGTTCATTGCAATCATGAGGCTGAATTCATGGCAATCATGAGACGGGAGTGACGTCATCGCGGCTTCGCCGAATGACAGCGGAGGAGCAGCGAGACCCACGAGAAGATGGATGCGCCGGACTACAGGGGACAGCGGTGACTTCGCTGGCTCCTGTGTCAGGTAAGTGACACATAATGGACTACTATGCGATGAGACTGTGAGACTGCGTTCATTGCAATCATGAGGCTGATTTCATGGCAATCGTGAAGCTGCATTCATGGCAATGATGAGGCTGAATTGATTGCAATGGTGAGGCTGCATTCATGGCAATGGTGAGGCTGCATTCATGACAATGGTAAGGCTGCATTCATTGCAATGGTAAGGTTGCATTGATTGCAATGGTAAGGCTGCATTGATTGCAATGGTAAGCAGGTATTCATGGCAATGGTGAGGCTGCATTCATGACAATAGTGAGGCTGCATTCATGGCAATGGAGAGGCTGCATTCATGGCAATGGTAAGGCTGCATTCATGATAATGGTGAGGCTGCAGATGGGCACTGATTAGACTGCATTTGTGGGCAATGGCCCTTATTTTGCTTCACAGTTCTTTATTTAAAATTTTAGTTTTTTCCGGAAACTTCCCTCTTAAAGTGAAGGTGCGTGTTATATGATGATAAATATGGTATATCTAAATAACTTGCCCAAGCTCATCCTTAGTCCGCAAGGGGATTCTTGGGGGCCACAAAAGATATATATATATATATATATATATATATATATATATATATATATATATATATATATATATGTATCCAAATAACACCCCGCGCTCATCTTTTCACCACACACAGCCACAAAGGCAAGAGAATTCTTGTTGGGCAGTGTATTAGTACTCGAACTAACGCACTTAGACGAATTTTAATGGTTCAAAGAATGTCAGGCAAAATGGTCGGCCCTCACACATGTACACTTCATCAAATCTGGTCCTCTTTGAACATAGTTTGGACACCCCTGTCCTAAACCTTCACAGAAGTTACGAAATGCAACTTGATGTGGGGCATTCCCCCTGCCTGTTAATTAGACATTGAAGGAGGGTACAGAATCATTGCTCTTTTTATACCTTTCTCCTATCAGCAAGTTGTCTGTGTTAGAGTGACAGCACTACACACCACAGTAGTGCCTAAATGTCATCTAGTGCTGCCTCTTCCCCCCACAACCTGAACCTGCTTTTACCCTGTATTTCTTGATTCCATGATTATTTTGGGATGTGATATGACATACAGTGGTGTGAAAAAGTGTTTGCCCCCTTCCTCATTTCCTGTTCCTTTGCATGTTTGTCACACTTAAGTGTTTCGGAACATCAAACCAATTTAAACAATAGTCAAGGACAACACAAGTAAACACAAAATGCAATTTGTAAATGAAGGTGTTTATTATTAAAGGTGAAAAAAAATCCAAACCATCATGGCCCTGTGTGAAAAAGTGATTGCCCCCCTTGTTAAAACATACTATAACTGTGGTTGTCCACACCTGAGTTCAATTTCTATAGCCACACCCAGGCCTGATTATTGCCACACCTGTTCACAATCAAGGCATCACTTAAATAGGAGCTGCCTGACACAGTAAGGTCCACCAGAAGATCCTTAAAAGCTACACATCATGCCGAGACCCAAAGAAATTCAGGAACAATTGAGAAAGAAAGTAATTGAGATCTATCAGTCTGGAAAGGGTTATAAAGCCATTTCCAAAGCTTTGGGAATCCAGCGAACCACAGTGAGAGCCATTATCCACAAATGGCGAAGACATGGAACAGTGGTGAACCTTCCCAGGAGTGGCCGGCCGCCCAAAATTACCCCAAGAGCGCAGCGACGACTCATCCAAGAGGTCACAAAAGACCCCACAACAACGTCCAAGGAACTGCAGGTCTCACTTGCCTCAGTTAAGGTCAGCGTTCATGCCTCCACCATCAGGAAAAGACTGGGCAAAAATGGCCTGCATGGCAGAGTTCCAAGGAGAAAACCACTGCTGAGCAAAAAGAACATCAAAGCTCGTCTCAATTTCTCCACAACACATCTTGATGATCCCCAAGACTTTTGGGACAACATTCTGTGGACCGATGAGACAAAAGTGGAACTCTTTGGAAGGTGTGTGTCCAAGTATATCTGGCGTAGAAGGAACACTGCATTTCATAAAAAGAACATTATACCAACAGTAAAATATGGTGGTGGTAGTGTGATGGTCTGGGGCTGTTTTGCTGCTTCAGGACCTGGAAGACTTGCCGTGATAAAAGGAACTATGAATTCTGCTGTCTACCAAGAGATCCTGAAGGAGAATGTCCGACCATCTGTTTCGTGTACTCAAGCTGAAACGAACTTGGGTTCTGCAGCAGGACAATGATCCTAAACACACCAGCAAGTCCACCACCGAATGGCTGAAGAAAAACAAAATGAAGACTTTGGAGTGGCCTAGCCAAAGTCCTGACCTGAATCCTATTGAGATGCTGTGGTATGACCTTAAAAAGGCCGTTCATGCTCGAAAACCCTCTAATGTAACTGAATTAGGACAATTCTGCAAAGACGAGTGGGCCAAAATTCCTCCAGGACACTGTAAAAGCCTCATTGCACGTTATCGCAAACGCTTGGTTGCAGTTGTTGCTGCTAAGGGTGGCCCAACCAGTTATTAGGTTTAGGGGGCAATCACTTTTTCACACAGGGCCATGATGGTTTGGATTTTTTTTCACCTTTAATAATAAACACCTTCATTTACAAATTGCATTTTGTGTTTACTTGTGTTGTCCTTGACTATTGTTTAAATTGGTTTGATGTTCCGAAACACTTAAGTGTGACAAACATGCAAAGGAAAAGGAAATGAGGAAGGGGGCAAACACTTTTTCACACCACTGTAGGACCTTTCTTATTATTCTCTATCTTTTTGACTGGGCTTATGTAAGAGTTTATTATGGGGTTGGGGTTCCCTTCAGAGTACAATACCATGTGTTGCAGTAACCACAGTGTAATAGTTTGATCGGTATTTGTTTTTTTTGTTTTTTCTGTCTAGAGCCTCACACAAGAAGCACAAAGATTTGCCCTTAGATCCAGCAAGCACGATGCATGTTTTATTCAAAAATGTAAAAGAATATTATTGATTCCCTTTTAAAATTCTGTTTACGTATGAACAATGATGAAATCCACAGAATCACATAGTGTCAGTGTTAATCTGCAGAAAATACTTTCTCTTTTAACAGCATTTTACAGGATGTAAAATTTATGAGCTTGTTCTGTGGGAAGCACAGATTGTTCTTGATTTTATGTGAACGAGGAGGATTTTTGTATAGTAGAGGGAGTGAGTTATTAAGGTCTGTATGAATGCTTTTCTGTTACTTCCATTAGTTTTACATAAAGGGAGGAGAGATAGCAAGTGCAGTGCACCTGTTATTTATAATAGGAGGAAAATGATTTCACTGCCATTGATGTCTCTTTTTAGTTTACAGAAATGTATAACTTAATTATATTTTGCATCAGTTAATTGGAGTGATGCTGTGTGGTTAAAGAGACAATAAAACACTATCTATCTATCTATCTATCTATCTATCTATCTATCTATCTATCTATCTATCTATCTATCTATCTATCTATATATCTATCTAGCTATGTATCTATCTATTTATCTATCTATCTCTCTATCTATCTTACTTCAGTTCTTTTCAAATGTTTTTATTGAGATTTTTAGCAGAGTTAGTTACAACAAGGGTTACAAAAAAAATTATATATAGTAACAAAAGTAACATAACACAGTATAATGTAGTGACAGGGTTTTCTCAGCACAATATAGCATAGTAACAAATAGTCCACATTAAAGAATAAAGTAGTATTCCCAAGTATCTAATATTCATAGTCATAAAGGGACTCGAACAAGAGTAAGTCTCTTAGAACTTGTATAATAAAGTCTGTAATATAATTATTGTAAGAATTATAAAAAGCGATATGGATAATGGCCACTTCTGGACCCCAAGACACCCCTCACAGGGATCTATCTGTGTCCTGGAGTACTTAGGCCAACATCCTAAAGGAAATTCAAACAAAGTAGTTATCTTTTATGAAGGAAAATAAAGATCTATTCTTACTCCGCAGCTTAATTCAGATAAACAGACATGTGATATATTTGTCATTTTGTTATGAAATTATTTTTAAAGCCCTCCAAAAAAATATTAAAACGCACAGGGGTTCTTTCTTCTATATGATTAAAGAATCAGCGTTATCTAAATCGTGGAAGTATAATTTTTGTACCATATACTCCAAGATTCCCATAGTTGTTGTTCCTTAATATATAGGGATTTGTCATTAGGAAATAACAATTCGTAGGAGTGGTGGAGTTGGGTTAATTCTATAACTTCTGTCATAGTAGGAAGAGAGTCAGTTTTCCATTTTCTAGTTATGGATAATCTTGCAGCTAAAAGTATATGTGTTACTACTTTACGATATTGTTTGGGAATCGTATGTAAATTCATATTCAGAATGGCTAGTTCTGGTGAAAGTTGAAGGACAATACCTGTTACGGAAGTGGGTAAATGGGAGATTGCTTGCCAGTAGTTATGTAAACTTGGGCAGTCCCACATAATATGAAACAGGGTCCCCAATTGGGTACAATTTCTCCAGCAATTAGGTGAAGAGTTCCCCTTGAATTTTGCTAGGATATGTGGAGTCAGGTATTGTCTTTGAACAATTTGTTGTGCCAATTCCCATAGTGTAACACATGCAGTGGCCCTATATATGCTTCTTAGGGAAGCCATCCATTGTTTAATTGAAAAGTCTTGCCCCAAATCTTGTTCCCATTTAAGGAAGGAAGGTAGTTTGCTGGGTATGTTTTTTTCCCCTAGAATTGGGTATATTGTAGCTACTCCTTTCTGTGAGGTGGCATGGTTATTGAGGAAAGACCATATTTTAACCGGGATTGAAGCTCTGAGTTGCAGACACTTTTCTATTTGAATATATGTAGTTCGCTCAGATTTCGGAAGCTGTAATTCATTACTTAACTGAGAAAAAGACTTTAATGAGCCCTGTTGGAAGAAGGATCCAAGTTTGATATCCCGACCCAAATTCCAGTCGTGTATTTGTACGCCAGGAATTAATGTTGGTATGATTGTTAGAGGAGGGTTTAACACCGTGATTGCAGTTTTATCCCATTTGTATGTGATGATTCTCTGCCAAGAGTGTAACGTCGCTTTCACCGTTGGTGGGTATTGAGCTGTAATTGTGGACTTAATTTTCCTACTAAGTAACCAGAATTGCATATTAGGTTGTCGCGTGATGTCTTTCTCAATTTGTCCCCATAAAGTTTTAGGAGTAGGCAAGAACCATTCTTGCACTTGGGTCAAAAGAGTTGCGTCATAATAATCCTGTAGATCAGGTACAGTCGGACCACCTATATTTCTATGTTTAATTAGTATATGGTATGCGCAACGGGATTTTTTGCCATTCCATAGATATTTTCCCAAACTGCTTTGTAAGAATTTAAAGTAATATTTAGGGATACATATTGGAAGGGACCTGAGTTGATATAATAATTTTGGTAAAGTCATCATTTTGAAAGCTGCCAGGCGACCAGCCCATGTAAATTCGAATTTACTAAGTGTTGTCAGATCTGTTTCAAAATGTTTCTTGAATGGTAAAAAGTTTGTTTTAAATAACTGTTTTGTTTTGTTAGTGAGAATGATTCCTAAGTAAGAAATCCCCTCGTCTTTCCAGTGATAGGGGTATTTATTAGACAATATCTGCCTGGTTGTGTTATCTAATCCTAGGTCTAAAATATGGGACTTGGTTTCATTGATTTTATAATATGATGCTGCCCCAAATGTCGTTAGTATATTTTGGAGATTCGGGAGAGATGAAATGGGATCAGACACTATAAGCACTATGTCATCAGCGAACAGACTTATTTTATTATCTATTTGCCCAATTTTTATACCAGATAGTTTTGTGTTAGATCGTATACGTTCTGCTAGAGGTTCGATGGCTAAATTAAATATTAAAGGAGATAAGGGGCAACCTTGTTGTGTTCCATTCGAGATGCCAAAAGGGCCTAGACATCATATCATTTGTGTATACTCTCGCTGAGGGATTTTTATACAGTGCAAAAATTGCTGATAAAATATTTCCATGAAAGCCAAATTTTAAAAGCACTGACTGTAAATAGCCCCAATGGACCCTATCAAACGCCTTCTCTGCATCTAAAGAAAGGAGCAGAGAAGGCGTTTGATGTCTCTCAATGAAGTGTATAATATCAATCAGACATCTTGTTGCATCTGAAGATTGTCGACCTTTAGTAAAGCCAGATTGATCTTTGTGAATGAGGTCTGGTATGTAGTTCATCAGTCGATTCGCTATTGCTTTGGCGTATATTTTGATGTCAATGTTCTATAATGAAATCGGTCTGAAATTTTGGGGAGCGTTGGGGTCTTTGCCTGGTTTCGGCAGTGTTATGATCAAGGCCTGAAGCATCTCAGCCGGAAATTCTGATTTGGATGGCGCTTTGTTAAAAAGTGAGCATAAGTGGGGAGCCAGTATATCTCAAAGTAATTTATAGCATTCTCCTATCATTCCATCTGGGCCCGGAGATTTATTGTTGGGCAGGGAGTCTATAGTTCTAGCAATTTCTTCCACTGAAAATGGGACGTTAAGGTCAGAGATTTGATCAGTAGTTAATGATGGGAGACTAATAGTATCTAAGAAATAACTTATTATCTTTGGGGTAGGTGTGGGAGTTTGAGAATCCTCTTTAAGATTGTAAAGGGAGCTATAATAACAGCTAAATGCATTCGCTATGTCTTGGGGGTCTTGCAATTTTTCTCTAGTAATAGGGTGGTATAGATATGGAATCTTCGATTTTGGAATATCTGCCTTTGATCCGAAGTGCCATGTTTTTTCCTGCTTTATTGCTAGTATGGTAATATTTAGCTTTAAGTTTTCTAGTATGTTTTTCAAATGTATCCAATAAAGTCGTTCTGAGTTCCTGTCGTAATATTTGTAGTTTAGTTTTCAGTTGTTGTGATGGATGAGATTGGTTTTGGGAATCTAGTGTTTTAATGTCAGCAGTAAGTTTCTCAATAAGTTTCGTTTTATTTTTCCTGAATTGAGCATTCAGTTGCATAAGGATTCCCCTACTAAATGCTTTATGAGCACCCCATAGGTTGGCGGAGTCTGACACCGATCCCACATCATATTTAAAGAATTCAGTTATCTGGTTTTGTATAGCTGTAACATAGGTAGGCATTTTGATAAGATATGCATTTGTTCTCCATAGAAAATGGGTCGTTTGAGAGTGTTTAGGTAGAATAGTCATACTAATTGGGGCATGATCAGTCCAGGTGATGGGTGCAATGTCAGACTCCCTCACCCGCTGCAATAACCACTTATCCGTAAAAATATAATCAATACGAGTATAGGTATTATGCACCAGGGAATGATATGTGTATTCACGATCTCCAGGATGATGGCATCTCCATACATCATAGAGATCGCTTTTATCCCAAAAAAATTTAAGTGCACAGTTGGTTCTGGTTTTGGGATTAGAAGTGTCTAGTTCTTGTTCATGTATTGTGTTGAAGTCTCCACAAATTATTAAGGCACCTTTTCGGCATTTACCTATTTTTCTCATCAGGCCATTCAGAAAATGGGATTGTCTTTTATTAGGCGCATACACATTTACCAATGTAGTAAGTGTATTATCAATGTTACAAATTAATATGAGGTATCGTCCATTGGTATCTACAATAGATTCATGTAATTGAAAATTAACTGAATTATGTATGGCAATAAGTACTTTTTTTCTGTTGGCCTGAGGCTGTAAATATGTGAGGAAAGTTCTTATGGGTGCATGTGGGGATAGCGCCTGTTTTTCAATGGGTTTCTTGTATACACAATATTTGACATCGCTGGGTGTTAGCCATTTGCCACATCGACGCTCTTTTTGCTGAATGGTTAAGACCATTCGTATTTAAAGATATTAACTTTATACTCATAAAAGGATATTAATAAGATGGAAAAAGTAAGTACATACTAGCCTGGTAATAGCTTTAAACCCTACTTCCATGTGAACAATCTGTAGTCTGAAATGACTATGAATGTCCAAAAATTTAGTGACTGAAAAGTTTTGATTCAAATTTTGTAGGTTCACAACATACAGTACCTGTCTCTTTGAACGCTATGAGTTGTGTATAGGATACTGTGAAGAAAAAAATAAAAGTAAAAACACAAACAAAAATATAACCAAACATTAAACTTAACTTGCAGTGGTAAACATTTCAATGCATACTGCAACATTAGAATGGGGAATTGGTTCAAAGGTCAGCTGTTCCAAAGATTTAGTATCGCACGGCACGGCGGGCAAGCTGATAGATCAGTTTCCTATAGATAGGATTGTAGTTTGACCGGATCTAGTCAATGAAAGTTAATGCCATTGTGGCGTAAGTTTCTCCGGATTCTTCTTAGCTCCGATGGGTGAAGTTGGTTCGGGAATAATACCCCATGTGTGAAGTAACTTAATGCCTTGTTCCACAGAAGTGATTGTATGGTAGGTGTCGTTCTTCTGTATCATTAGTTTAGATGGTTGTTTCCAACGGTATTCAATTTTATGATTACGCAGAGCTTTTGTAATCGTGGAAAGTTGTCTTCTCGTATCTAGAGTATGTTTAGACAAGTCAGCATAAATCTGGATTGTATTATATGGTTGTGGAAGTTGTCCTAGATGTCGCACTTTATGTAGGATTTGATTTTTAACATGGTAGAAATGTACTCTAAGTAGTACATCACGTGGTATCTGTGGAGGGAGAAATTACGGTTTCGGAATCCGATGGATACGATCTATTGTGAGCTCTAAGGCTGGTATAGCTGGCAGCAAGTTGGAGAATAAGTCAGTGGCATATTTTTTTAAGATCAGACTGCTGTATATTTTCAGGGATACCCCTGATTTTGAGATTGTTGCTCCTTGAGCGGTCTTCTAAATCTGCGATTTTAAATTTAAGCCACTCTTTTTCAGCTTTATTTTCTTCATGAGCATCTATTAAGTCATTAATAGTATTGGTCATGTCTCCCATAGAGTTCTCAATAGTGTGTACTCTTTCACCTAAGGAGTTCACTGCTTTGGAGAATTGATTTGTGAGTTGCAAAATATCCGTATGAAGCGAAGTATGTAAAGTCAATAGCATTTCTTTTAATTGGGTCTCCAGAATAGGCTGGTTATTAGTGGGGAATGCGGCTATAGGCGAAGCTATAGGAGTTATGACTGTGTTATCTTGACTAATATGAGGTAATTTATGGCTTAACTCCTGGCCTGTGAAATCCAGTTTGATACGAGTTTTAGCCGGGCTGTGACATGTAGGGCTGAAGCAATCTTCCCCATGAGGAGATTCCAGATGTGTTTTATGAGTTGATTCTTCTAGAGCAGCATCAGGCATGTCAGTGTAGTGCGCTCTCCCTGAGGAGGCCGTTGCTGGTATAGCAGCTGTGAGAGGATCTGCGCCATCTTTTTTTCTCCCTCCCGCTGACTGAGAGGAGATTGTCGTTAGTTTTTTCATTTTCCGTTCGTCTTTCCGCTTTTTCGACATCACCTTCGGATTCAGGAACTCTTCCGACGTCTGTTCGTATCTTTTTTACCGATATTCGCTGTGAATTGTCGCTAATATGCCCGTTCGTGTTATGGAGCTCTCTCACAGAGCGTCCATTCGGCTCGTGCGCTGACCACGCCCCCCCATCTTACTTCAGTTCAGCCGCTTCAGTTTCGCTTATTTTATGCCAGTTGTAGACAGAGGAGTTTTGAGTCACCAATACTTGGAGAGGTAAGTATTCAGAGCCTTCTATTGCAGGTTGTTTGCATTATTTTTTTTTCATTATTATTTTTTTGTTTTCATTATAGATATTGTATTTAAATATGATGCTATATTATGTGCATGTGTCACTGTCTGCCCTGTGTGGCCCCAAAATCTAACAGTGAATTTAAAATACGTTCAGATTAAGGAACTGTCATATACATTGGCGGCCGGTGGTAATTTTTTTTGGGGGGGGGGGCGGAAAACAGTAACATCCCCCGGTGGTCGGTTGGTCAGCGGGCGGATCAGGTGAACTTACCCCATCTATGCAGCGCTTCACCGGCAGCCTCCCTTGCTCCTCGGCGGTGGCTATGGTTCTCCCTTGAAGTGGAGAATGTGTATATGCTAGAATGTAGTTGCGGCCTACAATATGTAGGGCGCACAAAAAGACCCCTTAGAATAAGAATTAAAGAGCATGTACAGAACATCATCAAAGGGTATGATAAGCATAGCGTATCTAACCATTTCGCAACACATCATAAAAAAGATCTTGCACAGCTGAAATTTTGGGGTATTGTACCATACAAGAAAAACTGCAGTGGGGGCCATAAGGTATGGACCCTCAGTCAAATTGAATCTAAGTGGATCTTTATGCTTGACACTTTTGCCCCCCGAGGTTTAAATATCGGGTTTGATTTAAATTGTTTTATTAGCGACTTTTAGTTTTATCCTCTCCCGTATGATTACACATATATATATATATATATATTTTTTATATATATATATATATATATATTTATCTATTATTTATTTATTTGTTTTTTCTTCTCTCTTTTGCCTATGATAACATGTACATTCGAAATATGTGATATGGGGACATTATTTCTGAAGTCCAATATATACTTTATAGGCTATTTTTATGGGAAGTCAATATCTGTTTCCCTTATTTTTATAATTTGTCTCAAAATTTGTAGAGTGATTTTATTGATTTATTAAGGATTCCTTTTTTTAGATTTGCTCTTAATTATAATGTAAATTCATTGTAAAACAATTTTTTTGATTTATTTTTGCCAGTTTATATACAATCTTCAGTTAGATATGACATTGATAGTCAGGCAAAATTTATACCTTGAGATGTCCATTTGATTCAAATAGTTTTTTTTTCCCCTGTGACATCTGTTGCTGACACCGGCAATATAGAAGTGAAATGAGCACGGCTGGCCCACAAGAAAATGGCCGCGCTCCACATGTTTTATTTTAGAATATGGCCGATCGTTTAATCTAGCCTATTTATGCACACTTCCTATGCCCGTGGCCCATCCCCGTTGAAGTCACGTGACAGTGGCGTAATGCGTAGGACAGCACACGGACACCGGAAGTGACGTCTCTGTACGAGCGCGATGCTCGTTTGTTGATACACTGCAAAATTCCTTGTTTATATTGTGAGTAGTTTTGACTTTATTTTAAATAAATCATTTTATGGGAGATACTACACCATAGTAGGTTCTATTCCTCTTTTGCGAGCACCACTAGTGACCTCTGTGACCCATTTGGAATAAGCAACATGAGTCGGTTCGTTGGAGGCAACCTTACCCTACTGCTACCCATTACTATCGATATGCTATTTGCCTTACAGCAGTAAGGTAATTGTTCTGTGTTTATCTGGGTGCTTTGGGCACCGAAGGATCACCAATACAAATATTTGCCACCTGGTTGCTGTGATCACTGCCCGTTTTGTCGGAGCACTTTACCTGCACCCTGCACTCTGCACTTTGGACTGTGATTGATTTATGGTCGACTACTGTGGGTTCACGGATGTGTGTTGCCATCATTTTTATTTTTATTTTAAAATTATTTGTTTCACATCGCCACTTTTTGATTTATTTTTAATTCATTATTTTGAACTACTATCAGCTTTACGCTAGTTTTTATTGATTCACGCATGTATGCCAGTATTATTATGCATAAGTCCTATGTGTATTATTGATACATTATTGATGTAACGATTCACTAATCTTATGTTCACTTATTGAATAGCGATTTGCACACTGGTTACCACCTTTCTATATTTATTGACTATTTATTAGCACATTTGCACTTTTAATATGACCTATTTGTTATAGTTTTGCACATACCACTCATGAGTGGTTTCCACTGGGAGCGCAACACTATCCCCCTTCTTTTTTAGTATGGTTCTCCCTTCCCCTAATCTCCACGGGCATTGTCGGCTTCCGTTTCCTCCATCCTCCACTTTGGCAGGAGGTCAGCAGATGGGGGGACAAGGAGAAAGGGATCAGGTTGCAGGATAAGGTTCCAGGGATGCAGGAATAGATAGGATCAGGTACAACAGGTTCAGGAGGCAGGAAGCAGGAGGCAGGATGCAGGATGCAGGAATCAAGGTTCAGGTTCAGGATCAGGTATCAGGTAACAGATAAACAGGCTGCAGGTCAGGGCACAAGGACAATACCAGGGCAAGGTGTGTGTGCACTTGCCGGGTATTTATACAATGGCTGCTATCAGTCATGTGACGCCTGACTGCAGAAGGTAATACCTGCTCCACACTGCCAGGATCCCTCCGCTGGTGGACGCCAGTACTGCGGACCGAAGATGACATAATTCCAGCAGGGAAAAGCTCTTCTGACAGCTCCAAACTGCCATGAGACACCTGCCGGTGGATCTCAGTACTGCATGCCAAATGATCGATATTACCAGTGGAGGGAACCTTTCCTGACAAATACGCTGTGGCTGGAGGAACATAACTGCCAATTTGTGTACCAGTGCTCTCCCCTCTCTGTAGGCTCATGTTCCTTCCTATGTGCAACTCCGCAAGGTTAGTGAACCAGCATAGGCAAGGTCACTCTAACGCACATCAGCGCACACAGATGTGCAATGTCTTTACTAAGCGACCTCCTATTGCCGCGATTGGGCGAACAAGCCGGCGTAACAATGCCACGGTCATGCGAACGCATGTGCGCAACAATTCCGCGGGCAAGCGAATGCACGTGCGCAATGGCGCGCCCACTCCTCTGACATTGCCACATCACTGGATTATCACCAGCTTCTCCTGTATATCTGTGTTTGTGATTCCCGTTACCTGATCTCCTGTGCAATGACCCGGCTCCTTCTGACCTCCTGGCTCTACTTGCCTGCTTGCATCTGATCTCTCCTTGTCTGCTCCCTGCATCTGATCCCAGCTTGGCTAACAGACTCTGTGTGTTCCTGTCTCCTGTTCCTGGACTTGCAGGTCCGATCTTTGGACTGTCTTACCATGTGGCCTGGCTTCCGACTCTGCTATTGGACTTCCATTTGTCCTCTCCTTTGGACATCTTAAAGCACGACTGCTAGACATGTGCAAAAGGAAAAAAATTTGTTTAGTTTCGTTTCGTTTTAATTCGTTAATTCATTAATTTCGTTTAGTTATATTCGTTAACTTCCTTAAATTCGTTTTCGGATTTCGTTTAGTTTTCTACCGAATTCGAAAAATCGGCCACATTCGAAAATATTTCAACCAAATTCGAAAATATTTCTACCGGATTCGAAATGATTTCAACATGATTCGACATTATTTCAACCACATTCGAAAATATTTTATGACCTGACTTTAGGGCCATGTATCTCGGGGTCACTTGGTGCTAGAAACTTTAAATTTGGATATGTTGTAGTGCTAGTATTATTTTGTTTGCATACAAAATTTGGGGTTCCTAGCTATAAGTGACCCCGAGATATGTGGCCCCAAAATCGGGTCGCAAAATGTTATTAGTTATTAGAGCAGAGAATAACATTTTGCGACCCGATTTTGGGGCCACATATCTCGGTGTCACTTATAGCTAGAAACCCCAAATTTGGTATGCAAACACAATAATACTAGCACTACAACATATCCAAATTTGAAGTGTCTACATGGCCCTAAATTCTGGTCACAAAATATTTTCGAATGTGGTTGAAATAATGTCGAATGCAGTTGAAATAGTTTCGAATGCAGTTGAAATAATGTCGAATCATGCTGAAATAATTTCGAATTCATTTGTTATATTTCTTTCGTATTCGTTGTAATTTGTTATTTTGTTATTCGGACATTCGGATGCATCCGAATGTCCGAAAGATGCAAAATTCGGCCGAATTTCGATTAGTTACGAAACGAATTGCACAAGCCTAACGATTGCCTCCAGAGACTTACTCTACCTAGTTCCTGGCACTAGCTGCTACTACCAGGCAACCCGTGCTTCTGTGGGCACCGCATCCCTGTGTCATCTTCAGGGTTGTGCTGCACTCTTCCGCAAGGGGAGCATCCCGGCATCTTGGCTTCCTACCAAGCACCTGACAGTATAATCCAGCCATGTCAGAGGCCGACAGAGGTGACTCCCTGATGGAGGCCGCTCTGCAACAAATCACGGCCCTTACCCCAGTCGTTCAGAAGCTCCAAGAGGAATACCTCCGGTTGAAGGAACGTCTGCAGCACCTTCCATTTCCTCTGGCCAAGGCCCTCCTCCAGCTGCTGCTACCATGATTATGACCCCTCTAGAGCCACGAGTCCCAGCGCCAGAACATTTTTGTGGGGATCGAAGGAAATTCAGGTCTATTCTATTACCTGTACTTTGCCTTACAACCACAGACTTTTGCCACTAAAGCAATCAAAGTAGGTTTTACCATTTCATTACTAAGTGATGAACCTCACACTTGGGCCCATGGCCTATTGGAACAAAGCAACTCAGTCCTTAACACTGTGGATCAGTTCTTCAAAGCCATGGCATGATTATATGATGATCCCTTAGGGGTAGCTACAGCCGAAGCGACAGCGTACTCCCTTCGCCAGGGCCAGCGCCCTGCGGAAGATTATACGGTGGATTTCCGCACATGGGCTACAGGCTCCGGGTGGAATGAGGCAGCATTAAAATATCAGTATCGGATAGGGTTGTCTGAGGCCCTTAAGTATGAGCTAGCCAGATTAGAGGTCCCCTCAACACTTGAGGATCTTATCCAGCTAACAATTCAGCTCAACAGATGCTTACGGGAACATCAGTTTGAATGCGCTCAAGCCTCCCGTCCTATTCAGACACTGCCTCCAGTCTGCTCCGTCAGCTTTTTCATCATTTCAAGCATTTCATTACCTGCTGCCCCACAAGACCAAGAAAATCAACCCTCTGTACTCCAGTCCACCTTCAAGTAGCCAAGTCTTCTTCAGCCCATATTGCACTCCCTGTCACACTGCTTGTGGCAGGGGAAGAAGTTCATCTTCAGGCAATACTTGATGCCAGGGCATGTAGTTGTTTCTTGGATTTGGCCTTGGCAAAGAGTCTCGCTCTCCCACTTAATCTCAAGAAACAGAGACTGACAGTCCATTTGGCCGATGGCTCCTTACCTAGCTCCGGATATGTCACCCAGGAAATTATGCCCATTCTTACCATTAGTGATGGACGAACTTCCGACGGGACGTTTCGCGAAAGCGAAATGCGAACGGACCCAAACGTTCGCGAAACCGAACGTTCGCCGCGGGCCCCATTGACTTCAATGGGAGGCGAACTTTGCAAACCTTCATGTCGAATTTGCGGCCACGTGGTAATTATTAGGGGGTAAAACGTAGTCCCACCATCTGGACAATGACATAATACATGTATGAGGTGAATTTGGGATCGATAACTACAAGCATTTTTATTTTATTTGGGAAATTGTTCTAACAATTCAGGACTATGGAGCTAATGAAGGCAATGGAGGAGAGGGAAGGTCAGGGACCAGGGTAGGCAAAGAAGAGGGTGCAGGAGATGATCACCAGCAGCGTGACATACCGGAATGACACATGCACCGTGATAGAGGCATCTGACAGCAGCACCGTAATACAGAGCACTGACAGCAGCACCGTGACATACAGCGCTGACAGCAGCACCGTGACATACAGCGCTGACAGCAGCACCGTGACATACAGCGCTGACAGCAGCACCGTGACATACAGCGCTGACAGCAGCACCGTGACATACAGCGCTGACAGCAGCACCGTGACATACAGCGCTGACAGCAGCACCGTGACATACAGCGCTGACAGCAGCACCGTGACATACAGCGCTGACAGCAGCACCGTGACATACAGCGCTGACAGCAGCACCGTGACATACAGCGCTGACAGCAGCACCGTGACATACAGCACTGACAGCAGCACCGTAAGCAGCCCCAGGAGGAAGTCAGCACAGCACAGGGATGGTGTGATCCCCTCATAATAAGAACCCCCAGGAGGAAGTCAGCACAGCACAGGGATAGTGTGATCCCTTCATAATAAGAACCCCCAGGAGGAAGTCAGCACAGCACAGGGATATCATAAGCAGCCCCAGTAGAAATATGACACCGCTCAACCTCTTCAAAGAGGAGGGTAGGGGCATATAGTACGGTGTGCTTTTTTGGGTCAAGGAAGTGAGCCAAATGAATTAAGAAGGTCTGTGTGCTTGATTAAAAAAATAGTTTATAGACATATACATGGTCTACTGGTCACATGTGTTGAATTCCTCCGAGATCCATGCCTCATTCATTTTTAGAAATGTGAGGTAGTTAACACTGTCGTGAGCTAGGCGAGTACGCTTATCGGTCACAATCCCCCCTGCTGCGCTGAACGTCCTTTCGGACAGGACACTGGATGAGGGGCAAGCCAACAGTTCGATTGCAAATTGGGCAAGCTCTGGCCAGAGGTCAAGCCTGCCCACCCAGTAGTCTAGGGGTTCATCACTCCTCAGAGCGTCCACATCGGCCGTTAACCCAATGTAGTCGGACACCTGACGGTCTAGGCGTTCCCTGATGCTGGATCCGGATGACACCTGTCGATGGGTCGGCTGAAAGAATGACCTCATATCCGAAGTCACCAACACATCTTCAAACCGGCCTCTTCTTGCAGGCGCTGTTGGATTGGTACCCGCAAATCCTTCTCTGGGAGTGGGAATTGCTCCTCTGCCAGCGCACGCAAAAGCAGAATGCAGCATTTCTCGAAGCAAGGCCTGGAAGTGCTGCATTCTGACAGCCCTCTGCGACGGCGGTAACATTTCCGCCATTTTGTGTTTGTACCGGGGGTCTAAGTACGTTGCCACCCAGTACTGGTCCTTGACCCTCATGCTTTTTATACGGGGGTCCCTATTAAAACACTGGAGCATGAAGGCCCCCATTTGCACTAAAGTGGAAGCGGTGTGGTGGCCTGGCTCCTGCTCATCATCCAGGATAATGTCGTCCTCTTCATTCTCCTCTCCCCATCCTCGCACAACAGGGATCCCAGAAAGGTTTAAAGCATGCTCTTCTTGCTCCTGCTCATCCGCCCCGGCACCATCCTCCTCTGACTCCTCATCAGACTCCTGTTGTTGACTTGTCTCAGATAGAGTAGCCCCCCCTGGGAATTCATCCAGCATTGCGACTTCCTCATCTTCCCGCTCCTGCTCCTCCACAGCCTGATCAATGACACGACGCAATGCACGCTCCAGAAAGAAGGCATAAGGTACCATGTCACTGATGGCGCCATGGCTGCGACTGACCAGTTTGGTGATCTCCTCAAATGGCCGCAGAAGTCTGCATGTGTCGCGCATGAGCAGCCACTGGCGCGGTGAAAAAAAACCCAGCTCCCCAGAACCGTTTCTTTCGCAGAGTTCATACAGGTAGACGTTAACTGCACGTTTCTGCTGGAGCAGCCTATCAAGCATATAGAAGGTTGAGTTCCATCGCGTCGGGCAATCGCAAATAAGACGTCTGACCGGCAGATGGTGTCGCCGCTGAATGTCAGCAAGGCGAGCCATGGCCGTGTAAGATCTTCTGAAATGGGCCGAGATTTTCCTTGCCTGCCGCAAGATGTCCTGGACCCCAGGGTATTTGACAAGGAATCGCTGCACGACCAAGTTTAAGACGTGTGCCATGCACGGCACGTGCGTGATTTTGCCCTGTTTCAATGCGCTAAGCAGATTGGCACCGTTGTCACACACCACTTTACCAACTGTCAAATTGAGCGGTGTTAGCCACTCATCTGCCTGTGAACGCAAAGCTGAAAGGAGTGCCGGGCCAGTGTGGCTCTTTGCTTCCAGGCACAACAGACGCAGCACGGCATGGCAACGTCTCACCTGGCATGTGGAATAGGTTCTGGGGAGCTTGGGCGGTGCAGCGGAAGAGACGCTAGCAGCGGAAAAGGAGGAGGCAGCTGAGGAGGAGAGGGAGGAGGATGGAGTAGGAGGAGGAGAAGAAGAGTCAGGCCTGCATGCAATCCGTGGCGGTAAAACCAAATCTACACGGGTGCCACGGGTTACATGCTTGACGGCCGTCAGAAGGTTCACCCAGTGGGCAGTAAAACTGATATACCTTCCCTGCCCGTGTTTGCTAGACCACGTGTCTGTGGTCAGATGTATCTTGGCACCGACACTGTGTGCCAGAGATACATTCACTTGCCGCTGAACATGGCCATATAGCTCTGGGATGCCCTTCTCTGAGAAATACTTCCTTCCTGGGACCTTCCATTGTGGTGTTCCAATGGCCACAAATTTGCGAAAGGCCTCCGAGTCCACCAGTTTATATGGCAGTAGTTGGCGGGCTATGAGTTCTGACAAGCCAGCCGCCAACCGTTGGGCAAGAGGGTTATCCGGCGTCATCATTTTTTTACGCTCAAACATTAGGCCCACGGAAGCCTGCCTTTTTGCAGAAAAATGTGAGCTTGGCGTGATGGAAGGTGGAGTGGAGGACAATTGTGAGGAGAGAGGAGAAGGAGAAGTAGAAGACGAGGCTGGACGGTGAGAGCCTGCAGTGTGGCTTTGTGTGTTCCGTTGCTCCCACTGGGCTCGGTGATGGCTGCTCATGTGCCTTCTTAAGGCGGTCGTCCCTAGGTGAGTATTGGGCTTACCGCGACTAACGCGTTGACTGCAAAGATTGCAGATGGCAACGCTATTGTCAGCAGCGGACACGTTAAAAAAAGCCCACACTGCGGAGCCATGTGCCGGTGTCCTGGGAGCGCCAGATGTGACCGTACATGGTCGATGACTCGCTCCTGATACATTTGCAGTCTGCTTTGTCCCTGCTGTGCAATGTAAGTCATTGCTGCTTCTCCTCCCTATCTGCTGGTCCATATCTCCCTCTGAACTCCCCTCCTCTTCCTCTCTTGTGGGCACCCACGTGACATCACTAGACACGTCATCATCAACGTCACCTTCCCCACCGCTATAAGTAGAGATCTCGGAGTAGGCAGCAACACCGGGGACCAACCTCCTCCTTGGGCTGATCTGGGTACTGTCGTCAGACTGCTGAGTAGCGCTTGTTGCTACCTCCTCTTCCTGATCCAATACCAAGAGTGGCTGCGCATCAGAAATGTCCTCTTGATATGGATCGGAAAATAATTCCAGTGACTCAAGCGGAAGGTATGTGGTGGTGGTGGTGGTGGTCGTGTTGTTGGTGGTAGTGTCTTTGGGGGTGCACATAGCAGAGAGTGAAGAAGAGGGTGCAGATCGAGAGGATGAGGAGGGTGCAGAAGAGTAAGGCTGAGCGAGCCACTCAACCAAGTCTGGTGCATCCTTTAAAGTAATTGAACGCACCTTCTGCAACTTCCCACTTTGGCTCAAGCCTGTTGCTCCTGCCCTACCCCTACCACCCCTGCGGAAGGGCCTGCCTCTTCCTCTGCCTGTCATTTTTTAAATGACCCTGTGACAAAACTCTTAGTCCCTATACCGATGAAGGACTGCTGCAGTATAGGGCAGCAGTCAGCAGTGGTGCACGTCAACCCTATCTATTGTGGACCGATAGCGGTCCTTACAGAACAGCAGACTGTACCGCACTCAAGCCTATGTACCGTAGCACCCTATACCAAGTTACCAGTCCTTATAAGAACTTTTGTGGACCAAGCAGGTTGTGTATTAGTGTTTAGCAGACTGTACGTCAGTCCCTATACCGCTGAAGGACTGCTGCAGTATAGGGCAGCGGTCAGCAGTGGTGCACGTCAACCCTATCTATTGTGGACCGATAGCGGTCCTTACAGAACAGCAGACTGTACCGCACTCAAGCCTATGTACCGTAGCACCCTATACCAAGTTACCAGTCCTTATAAGAACTTTTGTGGAACAAGCAGGTTGTGTGTTAGTGATTAGCAGACTGTACGTCAGTCCCTATACCGCTGAAGGACTGCTGCAGTATAGGTGAGCGGTCAGCAGTGGTGCACGTCAACCCTATCTATTGTGGACCTATAGCGGTCCTTACAGAACAGCAGACTGTACCGCACTCAAGCCTATGTACCGTAGCACCCTATACCAAGTTACCAGTCCTTATAAGAACTTTTGTGGACCAAGCAGGTTGTGTATTAGTGTTTAGCAGACTGTACGTCAGTCCCTATACCGCTGAAGGACTGCTGCAGTATAGGGCAGCGGTCAGCAGTGGTGCACGTCAACCCTATCTATTGTGGACCTATAGCGGTCCTTACAGAACAGCAGACTGTACCGCACTCAAGCCTATGTACCGTAGCACCCTATACCAAGTTACCAGTCCTTATAAGAACTTTTGTGGACCAAGCAGGTTGTGTATTAGTGTTTAGCAGACTGTACGTCAGTCCCTATACCGCTGAAGGACTGCTGCAGTATAGGGCAGCGGTCAGCAGTGGTGCACGTCAACCCTATCTATTGTGGACCGATAGCGGTCCTTACAGAACAGCAGACTGTACCGCACTCAAGCCTATGTACCGTAGCACCCTATACCAAGTTACCAGTCCTTATAAGAACTTTTGTGGACCAAGCAGGTTGTGTATTAGTGTTTAGCAGACTGTACGTCAGTCCCTATACCGCTGAAGGACTGCTGCAGTATAGGGCAGCGGTCAGCAGTGGTGCACGTCAACCCTATCTATTGTGGACCGATAGCGGTCCTTACAGAACAGCAGACTGTACCGCACTCAAGCCTATGTACCGTAGCACCCTATACCAAGTTACCAGTCCTTATAAGAACTTTTGTGGAACAAGCAGGTTGTGTGTTAGTGATTAGCAGACTGTACGTCAGTCCCTATACCGCTGAAGGACTGCTGCAGTATAGGGCAGCGGTCAGCAGTGGTGCACGTCAACCCTATCTATTGTGGACCGATAGCGGTCCTTACAGAACAGCAGACTGTACCGCACTCAAGCCTATGTACCGTAGCACCCTATACCAAGTTACCAGTCCTTATAAGAACTTTTGTGGAACAAGTGAGTTGTGAATGTTTAGCAGACTGCAGCAGAAGGGCAGCAGTCAAGTATAATATCCTTTCTATATTTGGAAGAAAGAATATTATACATGTACAAGCCTATTACTGTACCACTGATACCAGTCCTGAAAAGAACCTTTGTGGAACTAATAATAACAGCAAGTCTTTAAAATTACCCTCACTGCCTGACAACACTGCTTCCTTCCTGTCCCTATACAAATTGGCAAAAAAAGAGAACGATTAGTGGTTACTGGAACAGCTCTTTTGTGGACCTTGATAGTAACAGCTAATGATGATGATGATGATGATGATGATGAAAGACTAATCTGGCTGTCCCTGTAGCATACACCGTCCTTTCCCTTTCTCTAAACTAACAAAAGACACTCAGGCTGCTGCAAGAATCAGCAGCACAGCAAACCTATCAACACCTAACACCTATACCAGTCCTGAAAAGAACTTTTGTGTACCAAATAGCTAGTGGTTTATCTCTCCCTACTCCACACAGGAACCTGTCCCTATCGTAACAGAAGAAAGAATGTAAAATGGCCACCGGATCGGGTGTATTTATAGGTTAGGGGGAATGTCCAAGTGTCCATGTGCTGTCATGTCTCAATTGGCTGTCCTGTATCACATGATAAACGTGTCACCAAAGGTTAAAGTTCTTGTATACATTAAACACGTAAGTCCGCCGCGGCGAACGACGGAAAAAGGCGTTCGAACGTGCGGACCGCGAATGTCGGAAATTCGCCGCGAAACGACCGCCGGGCGAAACGTTCGTCCATCACTACTTACCATCACCAATGGTCATCGGGAGTTTCTTAGATTTAATGTGCTAAGTTCCCCTGGTATTCCCGGTCATCCTGGGAATTCCGTGGCTACAGGTGCACAATTCTTGGATTGATTGGTTCAAGAAGGAGGTATTCTTTACATCTGCCTATTGCCAGCAACATTGTCTGGCCCTTGAATCCAAAGACTTTTCTAGTTGCCTGACCGTGCAACCCACATCCAGTCCAGTTCCTAATATACCAGCAGCTTACAAGGAATTTAAAGACGTTTTTGATAAGAAGGCGGACACCCTACTTCCACACCATCCCTATGATTGCCTCATCGAGTTACTACCAGGTGCTCCAATTCCTTTTGGTCAGATATTTCCCCTTCCTGAGACTGAACTCGAGACCCTGAGGCAATATATCAACGAAAATCTTGAAAAGAGATTTATCTGTCCTTCCTCCTCCCCTGCCGGCGCAGGCATCTTCTTCATTGAGAAGAAGAATAAGACTTTGAAACCATGTGTGGACTACAGGGAATTAAACAAAATCACCCTTAAAAAACGCTACCTGCTCCCACTCATTCCTGAACTCTTTCAGAGGTTCCGTACAGCACATATCTTCACCAAACTTGACCTACGTGGGGCTTACAATCTCATCCATATCCGGGAGGGGGATGAGTGGAAAACAGCATTCAGAACAAGATTTGGACATTTTGAATATTAAAGCCGCGTACACACGGGCGGACTGTATGGCCTATTTAGTCCGTCATACAATCCGACGGACAGTCCACACACGGATGCACAAACAGTCCGTCGAAAGCTTGCGCGATGACGTGTACAGCACGTACGACGGGACTAGAAATAGGAAGTCCAATACACAGCAATGCACCCTTCCGCCGTGTAAATCCTTTCTGAGCATGCACCATTCTTAGTCCGTCGAACTAGCCTACTGACGAGCGGATTGTCCGCTGAAACCAAAGTATGACGGACAGAATTTCGAAAAATCCGAAATACTTAGTACGCCAGACTGCACGCTGAAAAAGTCCGCTGAAGCCCACACACGAGCGGACTGTCCACTGAAATGTGTTTCGACGGACTAAGTAGGCCATACAGTCCGCCCGTGTGTACGCGGCATTAGTCATGCCTCTTGGTTTGTGTAATGCCCCGGTGACTTTTCAGCATTTTATTAATGACATCTTCCAGGAGCATTTAGACCACTTTGTCGTCTACCTCAACAACATTATTATCTTCTCCGCCACTCTGGAACTTCACAGAATGCATGTTAAGAAAGTACTATGCATCCTCACAACACACACGGCTAAGGCTGAAAAGTGTGATTTCGAAAAAGGAATCAATTAAATTCCTGGGACTCATCATTACCACAGGTGGAATTACCATGGATCCTCAAGAGGTGAAGTTTATCCTTGACTGGCCAGCTCCTTCCGACAGGAAGGGTGTTCAGAGATTCATCGGCTTTGCAAACTTTTACAGAAGATTCATAATATATTTCTCCACCATTGTAGCACCCATTACTCAGACCACCCGCCAACATACCAAATTCCATTGGTGTGTATCAGCGCAGTCTGCCTTTGACCAGCTAAAGACCCTCTTCACTTCTGCAGCATCCCGATCCTGCTTTGCCTTACGTCCTGGAAGTTGATGCTTTGGAAGTTGCCACAGGGGCGATTCTATCTCAATGTCAGGGCCCCAAGGCATTACTGCACCCTGTGGCTTTTTCCTCACGAAAAATTTGCCCTCCAGAGAGGAACTACGATGTGGGGGATAAGGAAATTTTAGCAATTAAAACTGCTCTCGAGGAATGGAGGTATCTCCTGGAAGGTGCCACTCATCCCATCCTAATTTTTACGGACCATAAGAACTTAGAGTACCTCCGCATGGCCAAATGCTGGAGACACTGACAGGCTCGATTCTATTCTTCTCAAGGTTTAATTTTCATATAACCTATCGCCCAGGGTATAAGAATGGAAAAGTGGATGCCTTATCCCGAATGTTCCCGGACACTCCGGAAGAGATTACACCCAGTGCAATTTTGTCGCCAAAATTTCCTATTAATCCAACCAGATCTAAGATCCTCAATTGAGCATGCCTCTAGTCACTGTACTGAAGAGAAGTCTCCTCCTTGAGAAGCCAGGAAAGGCTTCTATGGCACCAAAACAAGATTTTTGTCCCTCAGAAAGCCAGACTACAGGTGTTGAAAACCTTTTATGACCATCAGCTAGCTGGCCACTTTGGGGTCTGAAAAACAACTAAACTTGTGCAGCGGTCCCTATGGTGGCCCACTCTGACATCGGACTGTAAGAAATACGTTGACTCTTGCACAACCTGCCAGCGAAAAAGGGGTCCAACGCCAGATATTGGGGCTTGTTAAGGCCGTTGCCAGTCTCAGAACAACCTTGGAAGATGATTTCCATGGACTTCATTGTAGAGTTGCCCCCCTCAGAAGGATTCACGACCATCTTGGTTGTAGTAGACTGTCTGTCCAAGATGGTGCATTTCTTGCCAATGAAGGGTACTCATTCTGCCTTGGATACAGTAAAGATCTTTATAAAGGAAATTGTCCGCTTTCACGGAATACCAGATAACATCGTATCAGATAGAGGGGTACAATTTACCTCTTGGTTTTGGAGAAGTCTCTGCAAATTACTGTCAATTGAGATATGCTTGTCCACAGCCTATCATCCACAGAGTAACGGTCAAACTGAAAGGACCAACCAGTCGCTGGAACAATATCTGCGATGCTTCTGTTCTTTTTCTCAGGATGACTGGATTGTGCAGAATTTGCATACAATAACTCAGTGCACGCTTCTACCAATCAATCACCCTTCTGGGCAAATTACAGCTTTCATCCTTCATTTTTATCTAACATCATTCCTGAATCCTCAGTTCCGGCAGTTCAGGACAGAGTAGACTTCATTCAAGCAAACTACCGAATACTCCAGGATACCATGAAGAAGGCTCAAGAGGAGTATAAGATGATAGGAAAAGAAGAGTTAACCCTACCTTTAAGATAGAGGATAAGGTGTGGCTCTCATCAGTAAATCTCAAGCTGCCATGCCCATCTTGGAAATTGGGACCCACGTTCCTGGGTCCATTTGAGATCAAATATGAAATTAACCCTGTAGCTTTTGAACTTGCTTTGCCTGAGTCATTTAGAATCCACCTGGTATTTCATGTTTCACTTCTTAAACATGTTATTTCTAGTCCTTTTCCAGGGAGAGAAGAAGTGCCCCCACCTCCGGTCCAGGTTGGAGATGAAACTGAATTCAAAATGGAATCTATCCTTGACTGTCGTCGGAGAGGTAGCACAATTCAGTTTCTAATTAAGTGGAAGGGGTATTCTGCCGAAGAAAACTCTTGGGAGCCTGCAAGTTATGTGCACGCTCCTAGGCTTGTACACAGGTTAGACAGCAGTTATCCTAAAAAATGGGCACATTTAGGTATCCGGAGGCTGCCCCTTGTGGAGCACTGTCAGGTAAATTGGCGCATCCCATGCGCAATTCCGCAAGGTTAGTGAACCAGCATAGGGAAGGTCACACAAACGCGCAATGTCTTTGCTAAACTAACGCCTGGCGCCGCGATTGGGCGAACGCACGTGCGTAACAATTCCGTGGTCATGCGAACGCGTGTGCAACAATGCCGCTCTCATGCAAACGCACGTGTACAACGGTGCGCTCACAACGTGACACAGGCACCTTGTTTATTTAAACACTCCACTGACAGTGCCACATCGCTGGATTATCATCAGCTTCTCCTGTATACCTGTGTTTGTGATTCCTGTTACCTGATCTCCTGTACACCAACCTGGCTTGTTCTGACCTCCTGGCTCTACTTACTGGCTTGCATCCGACCTCTCCTTGTCTGTTCCCTGCATCTGATCCCGGCTTGGCTAATGGACTCAGTGTGCTCCTGTCTCCTGTTCCTGGACTTGTGGCTCCGATCTTTGGACTGTCTTACCGTGTGACCTGGCTTCCGACTCTGCTATTGGACTTCCATTTGTCCTCTCCTTTGGACATCTTAAAGCACGACTGCCTCCAGAGAATTACTCTACCTAGTTCCTGGCACCAGCTGCTACTACCAGGCAACCCGTGCTTTTATGGGCACCGCATCCCTGTGTCCTCTTCAGGGTTGTGCTGCACTCAGCCGCAAGAGGAGCCCTCCCGGCATCTCGGCCTCCTACCAAGCTCCTGACACTCAACCTGAGAACTAAGATCTGAATCAAGTAATGGCTGTGCATCGTCAAGGAGCAAGTGGCTGGCGCTGTGTTCAAATAACTCAGCTGACTCCTTGCCTGATGCTGGGACTATGGCAGGAATAGCTGTGGACAAGGAGGCAGGTTTAGCCACTTTGGCAACTGCAGTGGACTGTGCACCAGTCTCTGCTTGGGTGATGGAGGATGAGGAGGATAAGGATGGTTTAGTAAGCTGGTCCACCACCTCCCCTGCATGCTGTGGCTGGATAGCATGGGCAACATTACTAAACAGAGGAAATTATGCCCTGCCTGAGGACTGACCATGTCCACCTTTGCCTGTGGACACATATGCTGCTGGCCCACTCACAGTGCCATGGGAACGTCTGCCTCTCCTTGTTGTCCTCTTGTCCTCCCAGGCATGATGGGGGGGGGGTTATTAACACAATGTAATACAGATGTGGAAATGTGTACATGGCACGGAAAGTGGTGTCTGGTGCACTTTAACTTGAGTACTACTACACAGACACACTCCACTGATACACAATATTATACTGCAGAAAAACTGCACTGACGCTCTGCAATATACTGCGTCAAACGTGCACTAATGCATAGAAATGTATTGCGTTAATTGGAAGGTAACGCACTGCAATATATGGCGTTAAACTTAGAGTAACATACTGAACTATACTTCGGTAAATGGAAGATAAGGCACTGAAATATACTCCATTAAGCCTGCACTAATGCACAGAAATGTACTGCATTAAGTGTGCACTAATGCACAGAAATGTACTGCGTTAAACAGTATGCAACGCACTGACCTTGAACCTTTGAAGAAGCACCGAGGTCAGTGTGAAATGCGCGTGTCACCTCCTGGGTTCGGACACTCTGTCTTTGTTGGCTGTTTATTGCTATTTTTTTATAGAATCGTTAGAACGTTCCTGTGGTGTGCAGCCATTCTTTTCTTCCTAACAGCAATGAGCCATGATTGAATAGAGTTATCATGGCTCTGACAGTGCTCTGTGGCCTGATTGGGCAAAGCTTTCATTGCTTCAGCCAATCAGGACTTTCAATGCACTGTGTGGCGGCACAGTGCATTGTGGTTGTTCATCAGGCCGATCAAACAGTCAAACACCCTGATAATTCAATGTTCCTCCCGAACCCATGCTCAGACCGAACTGTTTGCCCATCCCTATCTACTGTGAACAATTTAACAGGTGGTGAAGGTGGTTTGTAGTCTATAAGTGGAAGTATTGAAGTGCCATGCTTGCGGCACTGTCATTTACAATTTACAGCTTAGTATCGGGCCAGATGTGGTGCTCCAGTGATTCATACCAGAATGGACAAATATCTTCCAGCCTTTCATTTTTGAGCAGATATTGAACCTGTCTACAGCATGTGTAAGGCCGCGTACACACGCCCAACTTTGTTCGTCAAACAATCCGACAAACAGTCCGCTCAAAATTTGCATGAACGGACTTGACCACACACGATGAATGAACAGTCCGCTGAAAGCGTGCGTGATGATGTGAACGGCAGGTACGACGGGACGAGAAATTCGACGTCCAATACACTGCAATGCAACCTTCGCCGTGTAAATCCTTTCTGAGCATGCACGAAACTTAGTTTGTCGAACAAGCCTACACACGAGCGGACTGTCCGCTGAAACCAAGTTTCAGCGGACTGTCTTACGGAAATTCCGAAAAACTTTGTTCGTCAGACTGTCCGCTGAAACTGTCCGCTGAAGCCCACACACGAGCGGACTGTCCGCTGAAACACTGTTCAGTGGACAAAGTTGGGCAAACAGTCCGCCCGTGTGTACGCGGCCTTAGTGTAACTCTTTTTGACACTATTGTACAGAACTATCAGTCCATCGGACAATCCGATGGTGTGGGGAAAAATCCAATTGTTTTTCATTAAAAAAAAAAATCGACGGACCTAGAAATAGAACATGTTTCAAATATGTCTGACGGACTCCATTCCTATCAGGAAAACCGTTCGTCTGTATGCTGGTCCGATGGACCAAATACGAAGTAAGGGAAGCTATTGGCTACTGGCTATTGAACTTCCTTTTTTAGTCTCCTCTTACGTCAAAGCGAAATGGACTTTCGAACAGACTTAGTCCGTTCGTGTGTGCACAAGTCTGTTCGTTCGGGAGGTCCATCGGAACTCCGCCGAAAGTCCATCGGAAAGACCGTCGGACCTAGTCTGCCGGAAAGTCAGGTCGTGTGTATGCAGCATCACTCTTTCAAAACCCAGTCTTTCTGATTTTCTGTTTAATAATGTGTTATTTGCCCAAAAATAAACATTTATTTCAATTTCCTATTGTGCAGCGCACTCCTGCATCTTTCAGATGTGACTTGCAGCCTTGGCATCTACAATTTTTAAAACATCTTTGCAGTGACTTGCAGCCTTGGCATCTACAATTTTTAAAACATCTTTGCAGTTCTCTATCACAGTCAGGCATAGTTTTAAGTTTGTGTAAATGAATGACAATTTTACTGTTATCCCCTAAGTAAAGAGAAGGACCTGTATAAATTCCAATCACATCAGTATCTTGAGGCAAAGCTAACCTTGAGCTCTAGGACGTGGCACAGTATAAATACATAGGGAAAAAATGGAAATGCAGCCCTGGCAGGACTCTAAAAAGGTACCTGTTGCAGTTGCTTTACTTCCCTATTCTATCCGATTCTTGCATGATTTTTCCATCATGAATAATATCATGCAAGACGTTGAATTTATATGGATATCTTAATCAGAATATAGCTCCGATCATGTTGAATTAATTTGCATCATAAAAAAAGAACAGTGGCTTAGAAAAGCATATCATTTTTTATTTTATTTTACAGTGTACATATGACAGGTACCTACTAGAGCTGCACGATTAATCGGTAAGAATCCTTTTTGCAATTTTTTCCCCTTTGCGATCTTGACAAAGTATTTCCTGATTCTTTCTATGCAGAGAATTCTCTCCGCTCTGCTACAGCCGACAGCGGTCAAAAAAAACAAAAAAAAAACAAAACGGGCAGTCTGCCAAAAATCACAACATTCTTTAGCATTGGAACTTAAGTATAAACATAGTAATGATTTGTCCTTTAGATAAAAGATATACACTTTGGTGTGTAAATAAGGGAAGTGTCATGGTTATGCAATAGAGTTCGTCTGCTTACCTGTCTCCATGTGTTCATCTCTAGAGACCAGCCGACCCTCACCTGACTGCTTTTGTAATCCATCCTCTGGCATGGCTCCACCCTAGCTCCTATCAGAGAACTCTATATTAACCTGTGCACTGCAGGCCAACCCGGCTGATCAACCTTTGTGTGTTAGCTTCCTGTTACCTGCCGTGTACTCTTCTGTTGTTCCATTACCGACTTTGGCGTGTCCTTGACTATCCGTTTGCCTGTGATCCTGACCTTTTGGCGTGTCCCTGACAATTCCTGTCTGCTTGTGGCCCCAGCCCTGGCTTTGTCCCTCACCATCCCTATCCTCCTTTTGCCTACTGTGGGTGTGAGCTGGGGGACCCTGGGGGTCGCGACCTGGAGCCAGTTGCAGCCAAGTCAATCCTCACCACTAGAGGCTCTGGTGAACACTTGCTGGCTCTTAGACTGCGCGCCCAAGGGAATCTTATGCTCTAACCCTGGTGGGATCCATCTTGGTGTTCTGGCGGCCCTGCCTTCCTATCACCTTGACCCCCGTCCGCAGCAGTCAGCCGTAGGGTCCACAACCTTGCGGTGCACTCCTGATCCCTACGGTGTGCATCTGTCACCTGGCCTCAAGGTGATCTGACAGTTTGGTCAGCCATGGACCTGGCTGACGTGCCGCTTCCTGCAGTCGATCCTTTGCAGGGCATAGTTTGGAGACTTGAGACCCAGGAATCTAATCAGACTCAGGTGATGCGATTCCTTCAAGATCTGGCTTCCCGCTTCGAGCAGCTACAGGCTTCCTTGGGAACCCCGAACCTGCAGCCTCAAGTACAGTCTACAACTGCACCTATCGCACCAGTCGCATCCATGCATTCATTATTACTGCCAGCTCCGTCCCGTTTCTCTGGGGACTCCAAGGCCTGCAGGGGCTTCCTCAGCCAATGCACCATTCATTTTGAGCTCCAGCCTCAAAACTTTCCGTGTGATCGGGCAAAGGTAGCCTATATCATTTCCCTCCTCTCCAGTGAAGCTTTAGCCTGGGCTGCTCCCCTGTGGGAGAACAATGATCCGGTGGTTTCCAGCCTGTCCAACTTCTTGAAGCTCTTTCGTAATATCTTTGAGGAGCCAACTCGGGTTTCTTCTGCAGCTAGTGCGCTTTTACGCCTTCACCAAGAATCTTGTTCAGTGGGACAATATGCACTTCAGTTCCGTATCCTCACAGCTGAATTGAGCTGGAACAATGAGGCCCTGGCCGCAACCTTTTTACATGGCCTCTCTGACCGAGTGAAGGACGAATTAGCAGGAAGAGCTATCCCCGCTGGTCTGGACGATGTAATTTCCTTATGCAATCAGATTGACATTCGTTTCCAGGAGAGGTCCTTAGATAAAAGACGCCAGCACCCCCTAGGTCCTAGTCAGCCTGAACTTTTTTCCCGTCGCCCTGTGGAGCATCCTCTGTCTGCTGAGGAACCCATGCAGCTGGGCCGGACCAGACTAACCCCGAAGAACGTGCTAGACGCAGAACTCTGGGCTTGTGTCTTTATTGTGGGGGCAAGGGTCATTTTCGTGACTCCTACTCGCTTCGTCTGGGAAACGCTCGGCTCTAATACATTTGGAAGGTGGAGTATTGGACCCAGAAACATCACCTTCTCGTCTTCTTCTTCCGGTGTTCCTCCATGTACGCACTTCTCCCCAATCAGTCCTAGCATATCTGGACTCCGGGCTGCTGGCAATTTTATGGACTGGAGAACTGCTTCTTCTATGAAGCTTACCCTTTCTCCCCTCGCTACTCCACTGGTAGTCTCGGCAATTGATGGCACTGTGCTCCCAGGGGGCCCTATCCATTTCCAGACGCTACCTATTAGGATGTCGGTAGGGATACTCCACCAGGAGTGGATCTCCTTCCTCATCCTACCCAAGGCCTCTACCCCCATTGTATTGGGCCGTCCTTGGCTACAGCTCCACTCGCCACATGTGGACTGGGTTTCTGGGCAGATCCTGGCTTGGAGTCCTTCGTGTTTCTCGTCCTGTCTTCTCAAGGTGACCCCCAAGGGGAAACTGCCCATTGCTACCACTTCCGTATCGTCTGATCTTCCCGCAGCATACAGCGATTTCCGGGATGTGTTCTGTAAGAAGTCTGCTGAGGTGCTTCCTCCCCACAGATCTTTTGACTGTGCTATTGACTTTGTCCCTGGAGCAACCCTGCCCAGGGGTCGTACCTATCCTCTTTCCATTCCAGAGACCCAGGCCATGTCTGAGTATTTTGCCGAGAATCTAGAGAGAGGTTTCATCCGGAAATCCTCATAGCCTGTAGGAGCAGGGTTCTTCTTTGTTGCCAAAAAGGATGGTACCCTCAGACACTGCATCGACTATAGAGGTTTAAACGCAGTGACTATCAAAAACCGATACCCCTTACCTCTAATATCTGAGCTATTCAACAGGTTGAAGGGGGCTTCCATTTTCACTAAGTTGGATCTCAGAGGAGCATACAATCTCATTCGAATACGGGAAGGTGACAAATGGAAGACCGCGTTTAACACTAGGGACGGGCATTACGAATACCTGGTTATGCCTTTTGGTTTGTGTAATGCTCCAGCTGTGTTCCAGAACTTTGTCAATGAAATATTCAGGGATCTACTGTACCAGTTTGTTGTCATCTATCTGGATGATATTCTCATCTTTTCCGAAAATCTGCCTGCTCACAGAAACCATGTACGCACCGTACTTCAGCGCCTTAGAGAGAACAATCTCTATGCCAAGATGGAGAAATGTTTCTTTGAATGTTCCGAGGTCCTGTTTCTGGGATGTTTTGTTTCTAGTGCGGGTCTTCGCATGGATCCCGGAAAGGTCTCAGCCATTACCAACTGGCCCCTTCCCGCTAGCCTCAAGGCCACATAGCGCTTTCTTGGCTTCACAAATTATTATAGGCAGTTCATAAGGAATTACCGCGCCTATTATCGCTTTGATCAAGAAGGGTGCGAATGCCAAAGACTGGCCTCCCGAGGCTGTCTCTGCGTTTCACGTTCTGAAATAGGCCTTTGTCTCTGGACCTCTCTTCAGGAGACCAAATCCTGGGGACCCATTTTTATTGAAGTAGACGCTTCTTCGATGGGGGTGGGAGCTGTGCTTCTTCAGTTCTTTGAGAAGAAACGTCAACCATGTGCGTTCTTCTCCAAAAAAAATTCTCAGGCAGAGAGAAATTATGCCATTGGTGATCGGGAACTTCTCGCAATTAAATTGGCGTTGGAGGAGTGGCGTCATCTCTTGGAAGGTTCCCCTCACTCCATAACGATCTTTACTGATCATAAGAATCTACAGTACCTACAGAATGCTAAACGTCTGAACCCCAGACAGGCCAGGTGGAGTCTCTTCTTTTCCCGTTTTAAATTCACGATTACGTACAAACCTGGTTCCTGCAATGGTCGAGCTAATGCGCTCTCTAGGTCATTTGACACTTTGTACGAGTCCAACCCTGATCCTGAGCCGATCCTTCCTACCTCATGCATTGTTGCCCATTCTACCACCCTGGAATCAAAAATTCCTCCTGGCAAGACCTTTGTTCCCACGGAGCTAAGAGCTAAGATCCTTCGTTGGGGACATGATTCCAAGGTTGCAGGTCATGCTGGGTTCCTCCGATCCTTCCTGCTCATCAGTCGTCACTACTGGTGGCCTAATCTCCGCTCGGATGTTAAAGACTACGTTAAGGCTTGTCATGTCTGTGCTCAGTCTAAATCTTCCACTCAAGCCCCTGCTGGTCTTCTCATGCCCTTACCCATTCCTAAGGAGCCCTGGTCTCATATCGCCATGGATTTTATCAATGATATTCCACTGTCGGAGAATAATACGGCCATTTGGGTAGTAATTGATCGGTTCTCCAAGATGGCTCATTTTGTTCCTCTTCTTGGTCTCCCTTCTGCCCCTGCCTTGGTTCCCATTTTTGTACGAGAGATTTTCCGCCTTCATGGTGTTCCTTCTCATGTCGTTTCGCACAGGGGTGTGCAGTTTACTTCTCGTTTTTGGAGAGCCTTTTGCAAATCCCTCGACATTACCTTGGATTTTACCTCTTTTTATCATCCCCAATCCAATGGCCAGACTGATACAGTTAATCAGGAGTTGGAGGTCTTTCTCTGTACCTTGGTCTCTGCCCATCATGATGATTGGGCATCACTATTACCGTGGGCTGAGTTCTCCCACAATAATCATGTCAACGTCAGTTCTCAGAAAACACCCTTTGTCACTGTTTATGGAAGACATCCTCAACTCCCTCTTCCTATGACTTGTTCTTCTGACATTCCAGCTTTGGCTACTGTTCAGGAATCATTCAATTCCATGTGGGCTGACGTTCATGATTCCCTCCAGAAAGCTGACAACAAATTTAAGAGTTCTGCTGACCGTCACAGGCGTAAGCCACCTTCTATTCAGCCAGGAGAAAAAGTCTGGCTCTCCGCCATCAAACTCCGGGTTCCTTCTCTCAAATTTGCCCCAAGATTCATTGGTCCGTATACCATAATTTCTAAACTGAATCCGGTTTGTTTCAAGCTCCAGATTCCCAAAAGCCTCAAAATCTCTAACTCCTTCCATGTTGCCCTTCTGTTGCCCTTCTGAAGCCTTTAGTCCTCAATAAGTTCTCTTGTCCTCTCTCTACCGTAGCACCGGTCTCTGAGGATGATCAAGAGTACGAGGTTAGCCAAATTTTGTATTCCCGACTCTGTAGAGGCATTCTCCAGTACCTCGTGCACTGGAAAGGTTGTGGTCCTGAGGAGAGGTCGTGGATTGCACCTCATCTGTTGAGGAAGTTTCATTTGAAGTTCCCCTCTAAACCTGGTCCCAGGCGGGGAAGGGGGAGGCCTCGTAAGAAGGGGGGTACTGTCATGGTTATGCAATAGAATTCGTCTGCTTACCTGTCTCCATGTGTTCATCTCTAGAGACCAGCCGACCCTCACCTGACTGCTTTTGTAATCCATCCTCTGGCATGGCTCCACCCTAGCTCCTATCAGAGAACTCTATATTAACCTGTGCACTGCAGGCCAACCCTGCTGATCAACCATTGTGTGTTAGCTTCCTGTTACCTGCCGTGTGCTCTTCTGTTGTTCCGTTACTGACTTTGGCGTGTCCTTGACTATCCCTGTTTGCCCGTGATCCTGACCTTTTGGCGTGTCCCTGACTATTCCTGTCTGCCTGTGGCCCCAACCTTGGCTTTGTCCCTCACCATCCCTATCCTCCTGTTGCCTACTGTGGGTGTGAGCTGGGGGACCCTGGGGGTCGTGACCTGGAGCCAGTTGCAACCAAGTCCATCCTCACCACTAGAGGCTCTGGTGAACACCTGCTGGCTCTTAGACTCCGCGCCCCAGGGAATCTTACGCTCTAACCCCGGTGGGATCCATCTTGGTGTTCTGGCGGCCCTGCCTTCCTATCACCTTGACCCCCATCCGCAGCAGTCAGCCGTAGGGTCCACAACCTTGCAGTGCACTCCTGATCCCTATGGTGGGCATCTGTCACCTGGCCTCAAGGTGACATGACAGCAAGTTTAACCACTAAACATTTTTCTGACATTTGTTGGTTTCAAGTTAAAATCATTTTTCTTTTACTAGAAATTTGTTGCAATGTTTTATGTCACACTGCATTTGCGCAGCAGTCATTCAAATGCAATTTTGTGGGAAAATATTACACTTTAATTAACTAAAAAAAAACAGCAAAGTTAGCCCATTTTTTTTCTGTGAAAGATTTTACGCTGTGAGAATCGTGAGAGAATCGCGATCCTTTTATTTTAAGCATAAAAATTGTGATTCTCATTTTGGCCAGAATCGTGCAGCTCTAGTATCTACCTATTATTAGCACACACGTCTAAACACATGCCAACTTACAAGCTCTTATGTAAAAAACATAGAGAATGTATGCATATCTGTTCCTGCATACCCAAGCAGCAGGAGAGCAGTAATTATAGATAACCAATCAACCCTGCCATGTTATTAAAGTCAGCACAGCAGTTTTAATATTGTGGCAGAATTGTGTGGGAGCAGCAGCTCTCATTTGCTCTATTGTATTACTTGCAGGTTCTGATTCACATTTCTTGTCGTGAAAGGTGAAATCAGCAAGGTAGGAACAGAAAGGACAGGTCAGAGCGGAATGGGGTAAAAAGTACTTTAGTAAATGTCCAGAGGTTTCCCAGAGAGCAACAAAGGCTACTGAGTTCAATGCAGTAATGTTCACAGGGCTAAAAGGCTTCTAAATATGACTTCTGCATTAAAAACATTCATATTAGGTGGCACAGACACTTGGCCTAGTTATCAAGGGTTGAGTCTATATTTTTTTCAGTCGATCTTTTTCCATTTTATAGTTTAACGCCATTATAAAAGTGTCATTGACTTTATGTCCCCAGCTTTCAAAAAGTCACTTTAGCATTCACTTTTTCACTGGTAAGACAAGTATTTTATTCTAGAGTTAAGATCCCTCACCAAAATGGGGCACCTTACGCATTTGATCAACACAGGGATCCACGCCATGGGTGGGTCATGTTATCACTGCCTCTTTTCCTTAAACTATTTGTAAACATCATATAAGGTTTATTATGTTGATAGCATTCCAAATGTACAGTCATTTTCAATATTTTTAAATCTGAAGCTTTCATTAACATTATACAGTATATCATGAAAGTGAGTACACCCCTCACATTTTTGTAAATATTTGATTATATCTTTTCATGTGACAACACTGAAGAAATTACACTTTGCTACAATGTAATGTAGTGAGTGGACAGCTTGTATAACAGTGTAAATTTGCTGTCCCCTCACAATAACTCAACACACAGCCATCAATGTCTAAACCGCTGGCAACAAAAGTGAGTACACCCCTAAGTGAAAATGTCCAAATTGGGCCCAATTAGCCATTTTCCCTCCCCAGTGTCATATGACTCGTTAGTGTTACAAGGTCTCAGATGTGAATGGGGAGCAGGTATGTTAAATTTTGTGTTATCACTCTCACTCTCTCATACTGATCACTGGAAGTTCAACATGGCACCACATGGCAAACAACGCTCTGAGGATCTGAAAAAATAATTGTTACTCTACAAAAAGATGGCCTAGGCTATAAGAAGATTGTTAAGACCCTGAAACTGAGCTGCAGCATGGTGGCCAAGGCCATACAGTGGTTTAACAGGACGTGTTCCACTCAGAACTGGCCTCGCCATGGTTGACTAAAGAAGTTGAGGGCACGTGCTCAGCACTCAGCATTTTGGGTATCAATTTACTCGGTGTAACATCAATGAATAACCTGTTTCTGGCATATACCATCTGTTTTGAAGGCTGGTTATGGCTGATTACTGTCAGCATGCTGAGAGCTAAACAGCTGTCATTTTGTGGGTTTTGGCTTGGTAGGAGGCTGCAATTAGTGGTGGTGGGGAAATGTTGAGGCTGATTAGAGTCCTTGCCCATGGAAAACATATGACACAATTTGCAATGGTGGTGGAACCCTCCTACACATAAATACTACATTTAGACATCATTTATGTAAGGCCCTGAGTCATGTTTAACAACATAGGGAGAACAGACAACTTCTCTACATAAAGTGGCATATTTGGGATTCAAACCCAGAACCTCAGCACTGCTAGGCAGAAGTACTAACCTGTGAGCCACTATGCTGCTACATGCTCCTACACATAATTACACATATACTGCATATCTTTGGACATACAGGTGGTGGAATTACATTAGTCAGGAGTTATTCATCTTGATTTATTCTGTGATAGTTGGTGGTTCTTGGTGTGTGAGCGTAGAATAGTGATGTTACCCTGTGATTTTTGGGAATTACATTTTGATCTCTGATGTTGGTACACATGTCACATTTTTTGGGCTCAAATTAGGATCATTTGGAAATAATAAAAACACACAAAATTGGGACTCATTTTAAATTTGCATCAGCAATGGTATTGTTTGTGGTTTGTAAAGACGTGTGAGTTTGGGTAAAGATTGTTGTGAGATGGAAAGTAGCAAGTGAACATGACAGAGAAAAATATATTTTACCAAAACATGAAAACATTACACATTCTAACATTCTTAAAGCGGGATTCCACCCTAAAGTGGGACTTCTGCTCATCCGAACCCTCCCCCCCTCCGGTGTCACAAATGGCACCTTTCAGGGGGGAGGGGGTGCAAATACCTGTCAAAGACAGGTATTTACACCCACTTCCCTTATTCCCTCACCTAGAATGGTGGCGGCAGCAGCCGAGAGCCGAGCGATCGATCGGCCTCAGCTGCCTACATCGCTGGATCCTGGGACAGGTGAGTGTCCATTTATTAAAAGTCAGCAGCTGCAGTATTTGTAGCTGCAGGCTTTTAATATTTTTTTCACAGTGAAATCCCTCTTTAAAAACAAAATAGATGATGAAGATTGAAGTAACATTGTTGCAAGGACAATTTCTTTGAGAGAAAGATACATTCATCCCAACATGAAAAGTGTTTATTTGGGGAAGTTACAATTGTACCATTAGAATCAATGACTGAAATAGACTGCATAACTCTCATTTTCACTCCCAAAAATGCTTTTTAACCCAGCGCCCATTTTGGTATTTACTATAACTCTTGTAATAAAAAGGCATGGGAGTAAAAAGGAGAGTAGTTTGCATGTCTGAGCATAGAGTAAAGTAAAAAGTAAAGAGTAGAGTAGAGTAAAGAGTCTGAGTAAAGAGACAGAGAAAAGTCGCTTCTCAGACTTTTAAAGACATTTCAGTGTAGAAGTCACTCTTTCACACACTTTAAAAGCAGATTATCTTTAAACAATATACCACATATTTCAGTACCATTTAGGGGATCATATCATGAGCTAAACATTATTTACATGTGCAATTCTCCAGGTCCTAACAAGAGTAAGGGTTTGGCCGCTATCTGTTGTCTGGGTGCTATAGTAAATTAGATTTTGTGAGTAATTGTTCACCAGCACTATTGTGAATTCCGTTTGTGCACTAATTAGCGCTATTTGGCGTGCTTAGCGTTAATTACCATGCAATCACATATTCACGCTATAGTAAATGACTACCTCTGCCTCTGTCTTTTAGCTGTGTTCCTGTGCTGTCACTCATGGTTATAATGCAGTATACAAGAGCCAAGTTAAAGCAGAGTTCCACCCAAAAATGTAACTTCCACTCATTTGTCTCCTCTCCCCCTCCGGTGCCACAATTGACACCTTTCGGGGGGGGGGGGGGATACCTGTCCTCGGCAGGTATCCTGTTCCCACCTCCGGGGGTACAGACCGTAGCCTGTGATATCACCGTGGGGCTCCCTCCTCCTCCCTCCTCCTCTCCCTGTCGTCGGGCCAGTAGAAGAGAGGAGTGGATGTGCAGTAGGGTTCCTGGTGTGAAGCCGTAAGGCTACACTGCTGGGCACCCTTACCGACAATGGCGGCGGCAGCACCCGACAGCTGATGGAAACATTAGCTGTGGTGGACTCCAGGACCGGTAAGTGTCCTATTGTTAAAAGCCAGCACCTGCAGTATGTGTATTTTTTTGAGGAAGAACACCGCTTTAAAAACATTATACAGGCACTGTCCACTCTTATCACCAGGAAACATGTATCTGCAGAGCCATTGAGACACAGGTTAGGCCCCCAGCCACAACATCATGCCGCTAGGACAGTTTCTAAATTAACCACAGTCACATCCTGATCCATAAAAACCCAGGTCATTACAAGTTAATTGCACTGAATAAAGGACTCCATACTGAAGATGGGTTCCTTATCATTTTACATCACCACCAAACTGATGGCCTCCAAATACCCCAAATCAATCACCAGCTGCTATGAACTATAAAGTCGTTCTTCTTTTCCAGAGTCCAGGGTGGATAAAATGGGTCATGTGCAAATTTCCAACTGGGTTTGCCACATTCCTCCCCTGGAGCCAATCACTACTAGCCTACTCCCATCCATTTAGGTAAATGGCATATCCAATAACCTATGCATGGACATAGACAGTGTCTCTTTAACTCCAACTTTAAAGTTTGGACTAGGGTGGGAAAAGCATAACATCTTTGTAAAATTTACTTTGCTATTAGCCCTTGTACACACGGTTGGAGATTCCGACTGAATGTGTCCTATCGGACCGTTTTGTCGGATATTCCGTCTGTGTGTGGTCTGCATCGGACTGTTTCCGTCTGAATATCCGACGGACCAAGTTTTCCAACTTGCCCGTAAAATTTTCCGACAAAATGCTCCGATCGGACATACTCTGATCATGTGTAGCCTACTCCGACGGACAAAGTGCCACACATGCTCAGATCAAATTCCTAGACCAAAGTTATTGGCTACTAGCCTGAACGTAGTCCCGTCGTAACGAAATAACGTCATCACGTTACGTACAATCGGATTTTCCGACAACTTAGTCCGACCGTGTGTGTGCAACATCACTTCCGGACCTCTTCCGGAATTAATCTGTCAGAATTACTCCGACTACTTTGGTTATCAGAATCTCTGACCGTGTGTACAAGGGCTTAAAGAGATTTACCCTCATGACCTGCTTTGGTGGTAATAACCTGTAACCAGTTTAGGCTAGAAGGAGAAATCTCCCCAATAATTCACACAAGCATTTAGAGTACATCTGCCAAACACAAGGCCTGTGGGCTGAATCCAGGCCACCAGGCCATTTCATGTGGCCCTTGCTCCTCTCCTGCAGCTGTGGCACCCCCCTCTTTTCCGCAGTCAGCAGCAGAGAGGAGGAAAGAGTTCCTCCTACAGATCCTATATGCCTCTCATGCAGCCACAGCACCCCCACGTCTCCACCTCCCCTGGTCTCAGCATTCAGCAGACTCTTGCATCTGACTCCAGCCCTCCTCTGGTCCTCCTCCAGACCCTGCACTTTCTGCTTCCCACCTCTACCCTCAGCTTCTTCACAGCAGCAGGACAAGGTAGGGGGGTGAACTGTGATGTAAGGAAGGGTGGGGGACTCTTGACTAGGGATGAGCTCGGTGTTTGACTCAAACGCATGTTCGACTTGAACATTGGCCGTTCGTCTGTTCAGCAAATTCGGAACTTTGTGGACCATTCGCACCAAATTCGTGTGGCACGAACGGCCCACAATGCACTACGCCATCGCAGTGCATTGCTGGCTCATGACTGGCCAAGCATGCACTGTGACCCCGCATGCTTGACCAATAACAGCGCCGGCAGAGAGAAGAGGCATAATTGGCCAGTGCAGCGGCCTTGTGTAGTGTATTCCGGCGTGCAGGGAAAGAGCAAAATAGGCAGGGACAGTGTTCTTTTCTCAGGCATCTGCAGGAGATAAAGTGGGTGTTGTGTACCTCCAGCACAGTATACACCTGTATCTATCCTTTTTTGCTGGTGTTCTCTAATACAGGCATCTGCAGGAGTTAGTGGGTGTTGTGTGCCTCCAGCACAGTATACACCTGTATCTACCCTTTTTTGCTGGTGTTCTCTAATACAGGCATCTGCAGGAGTTAGTGGGTGTTGTGTGCCTCCAGCACAGTATACACCTGTATCTACCCTTTTATGCTGGTGTTCTCTAATACAGGCATCTGCAGGAGTTAGTGGGTGTTGTGTGCCTCCAGCACAGCACAGTATACACCTGTATCTACCCTTTATTGCTGGTGTTCTCTAATACAGGCATCTGCAGGAGTTAAAGTGGGTGTTGTGTGCCTCCAGAACAGTATACACCTGAAGATACACCTTATTGCTGGTGTTGTCTGTTGCATATCTTGCATATAAGCCTTTAAAATTAGCACTTTTGATTTTGAGCGTTCGAGTCCCATAGACTTTAATAGGGTTCTAAAGTTCGTACGAATTTTTGGTCCGTTCAAAGGTTCTGGTGCAAACCAAACCGGGGCTTGTTCGGCTCATCCCTACTCTTGACATGTGATGTAAGGGAGGAGTGCTCTGGAAATGTGTTTCTAATAAGATTCTATAGCAGCTGAAAAGGTGGGTTGCACATCTGTGGTATCATCCACAAGAAACTTTATTAGGAATTACTCATACAGAACACCATGGCAGAACCATGTTCAGTCTGAAGAGTCTCCAATAAAGTTTCTTGTAGATGATACCAGTGGTGTGCAAACCTCCTTTTCAGACTTACTAAGTCAGTGCAACATGCTAGTGTGAATGATCTCAGTGCCATTCTGCATGGAGTCTAAAAGCATTACTAAAACCAGCAATAATCAAATGCAGAGGCAATTATTTAATATGATAAAAAAAAGTAGAAACATTTACAGTATATAGTTTTACAGGTGTAACCGGCCCTTTGAAGGCAACTGTAATGCAAATGCGACCCATGATGAAATTCAGTTTGACACCCCTGATCATTCTTCTCTATCCAAAACTCTAGAAAATGTTTTAGCTGAAACACTACTTTACTCTTTTATTAACTTTGTGATATTACAGCCTGGCTTGTGGAGATCAGAGAGGCTGCCATTGTCGTTTTGGATTATAGTGTGGGCACATACTAGAAGTCTTAAGATGCTGTGCAGAGATAATGTCTGAGCTTCTTGCGTGTTACTGTAAGGAGGAAAGGGTTGCATTCAGGTAAGCCTGCTCTCTGCGAATTTCTAAATATCTCCTAAAACTAGAAGAAAAATCTGATCATTTAGAATTAGGCTAGCCATACACTATGCGAATTTCAGCCAGAGACATCTGAAATTCACTCTAGAGTGGCCATGTAATCACCCTCCCAACCCACATCCTTCAAATTAAAAATTTAAGGAGCTTGACAAAACATTTTTCAGCTGAACAGTGACTGCTTTCAGTCACCCTGTTTGGATATTCTGGCAGCTGCTGGTAGTGTCTGTCAGCAGCTGGACGCAGTGGAGGATTCCTACATCTGTGTTGTAAAGCTGGAAGAAGAAATCTGTTATTAGATTTTATATTTTTGTTCAATGCACAGACTGGTGGAAGAAAAAATCGAATGCCCTGTACACACGATAGGATTTTCCGACAACAAAACCGTGGAATTTTTTCCGAATGATGTTGGCTCAAACTTGTCTTCCATACACACAGTCACACAAACGTTGTCAGAAATTCCGAACGTCAAGAACGCGGTGACGTACAACGCGTACAACGAGCCAAGAAAATTGAAGTTCAATAGCCAGTGCAGCTCTTCTGCTTGATTCCATACACACAGTCACACAAACGTTGTCAGAAATTCTGAACGTCAAGACCGCGGTGACGTACAACACGTACAACGAGCCAAGAAAAATTAAGTTCAATAGCCAGTGCAGCTCTTCTGCTTGATTCCGAACATGCGTGGACTTTCCAACAATAAGCTTACATCCAAGATTTGTTGTCGGAAAATCCTATCGTGTGTAAGGCATAAGAGTTTAAAGCCCCATACACACTATCAGATTTTCTGCTGATTTTTTCCTTCATATTTACCAAAACCATATTACATGAGGTCAAACCTTAGGAGTTTCAATATGTATGCAATCAGGCAGGCCCTTGCACTACATGGTTTTGGTAAATCTGAAGACAAAAATCAGCAGAAAATCAGATAGTGTGTATGGGGCTTAAGTTTATATGGCTTGCTTCAGGGACCAAATTTATCAGAGGTGCCTTGGTGCAACAGTATGGGTTCCACATGTATTTGCAATTGAATGCAACTAAAACCTTTGTTTTACAGCAAAGTGTTTTTTGTTTTTTTTTTTGTTTTTTTCCTCGCTAGCTGGTGATACACTTTGTGCTGGTATGTAGAAATGTGTCCCAATCCCTAGCTTAGCATGACACAATTTAAGTACATCCAAAAGTGAAATTTATGCAAGAAAGTCCTGTGCTGCTTTATATATTTAGAGGGACACCTTTGGGTATCCACGTTCTGGAGGCATTCTTCATATTAGAAAATCGTTTAATTTTATTTGATAGAATTTATTTAGAGTACAAGTTCTGTAATGACACCTAGTGGACAGTTGCTAGTCTCGGGAAGTGTGTCTTAGAATTCAGTGGAAGAATATTTTTTGCAGGTAAAGCTATTTTTTGCTGCTTTTATTTTTAGTTCAGATGGCAAATGAGTTTAGAAGGGTTGGAGAAAAAATAAATAATATTTATATATTTAGTAGATTTAACACCATAACTAAATTCAAGATATTTCTTATGATACTAACATTTGCTATGTTAGCTAAGTGCAACATAGCATCTTATATTTATTTCAAGTACCACAGATTCCGATGACCCTTTGACATATTATATTCATTTTATACCTTTTTTTATTGAAGCCACTTGTGTTCTAGGTTTATTGGTCTTTTGGGCTCAGTTCAGATGAGCACTGGATGCACATTTTACAGACTCTGTTTGGCCAGCACGCTTAAAACTCCCAGGGGTGGAGGGTCTTCTAGGGGGAAGCAATTGATATCAACAAGATAGCACAGTGCAAATATTACAAGATAGCACTTTTTTTTTTTAATCTTTATTTAAGGAATGCGGTACATATAATGCAGTGTCATAACACATTAATTCACCGACAAAAAATTTGGTGTCAGACCAAAGAAACAGTATATCATCGATGACCGTAATTAGTATACAACAAAACAAATAGTCGCATGACTAACACTATCTTATGATATTCTGGAGGTCGAACATTCTCATTTCCCCCGCCTTATGGATTTTGTAGTCAATCCAGGCCTCAAACAAAGCCCCTCCCAGCCCCCCCCCCCCCCCCGGAAAAAAAAGGGGGGGAGGAGGAGGGGGGGGAGCCCCATCAACAAGATAGCACATTTTGACTCAAATTCCTACGAAGGCAGAAGTGTGTATCACATTGCTTGGCAATTGGCAGATTCTGTAAATTACTGCAGTTTAATGAAGTTCAGGAAATATTTGGCCTCCCCCACTAGGTGTTTTATGGATACTTGCAGAGATGGCGTTCTGTCAAATTAGCCAACTCGTCAGAAACTCCAATTCCGTCATTTCCTGAATCAGATTTTGACAAGTTGGCTGTACTGCCCATGTGCGCGCACGTGCACTAGACATATAAACAGAAACCCCGCCAGATCTTCGCGCCTGTGCAGTACAAACAAACAGAAACCCGTCAAATACTCCAACCGCCTCAGATCTTCCTATCATCGCACTGTGCCTGCACTACATACGGCCGCCCTGTCACCCATAAAACAATGCAGATACGTAGAGAGAGGAAAAATGACACGGGGTTTAGCATACGAGATAGAACGCAATTAACATGATGAACTGGCAAGATCATCTACGGAACAATATGTGGATCTGCATGGTTAACAATAAATCAAATACAATTACAGATGGCTGTTCCTGGGTGACTGGATTATAATAGGACAAGCAGATCAGATTACCGATCTTGTAGTTTACACTGAGGTGTCAATCACTGTCAAACAAATTGATTCCAGTAGGACCTATACAGGACCTATCCCCCCCAACATACAGGACCCATCACCCCCAACATACAGGACCCATCACCCACAACATACGGGACCCATCACCCCCAACATACAGGACCCATCACCCCCAACATACAGGACCCATCACCCCCAACATACAGGACAAATTACCCCCAACATACAGGGCCCATCACCCTCAACATACAGGACCCATCACCCACAACATACAGGACCCATCAGCCCCAACATACAGGACCCATCACCCACAACATACAGGACCCAGCACCCCCAACATACAGGACCCATCACCCACAACATACAGGACCCATCCCCCCCCAACATACAGGACCCATCACCCCCAACATACAGGACCCATCACCCCCAACATACAGGACAAATTACCCCCAACATACAGGGCCCATCACCCCCAACATACAGGACCCATCACCCACAACATACAGGACCCATCACCCCCAACATACAGGACCCATCACCCCCAACATACAGGACCCATTACCCCCAACATACAGGGCCCATCACCCTCAACATACAGGATCCCTCACCTCCAACATACAGGACATATCACCCCCAACATCCAGGTGACCCAGATCCCTAATATGAGGAACCTAGCAAGTTATTAGAAGAGAAACCATGTCAAGATTAACCACATGCCTAAATAAACAGGCAATAGCAGGAGACCACCATCACCAGGTGGCTTGCTGATTATATTAAAGCGGAGTTCCACCCAAAGGTGGAACTTCTGCTCATCTGTGCCCCCCCCTCCCCCCGATGCCACATTTGGCACCTTTTGGGGGGAAAGGGGAGCAGATATCTGTCTTTGACAGGCATCCTGTTCCAATTTTGGGGAGACGAGGCTGTGGCGCATTACGTCAGAAGCTCGGCTCCCTCCTTCCCTTGTTGCCGGACCAGTAGGAGAGAGCAGCAGTGCCTCGTGCATGCACAGTAGGGGCCCAGTGTGAAGCTGTAATACTTTACTGCTGGGTTCCCTTACCGGGAATGTCAAAAGCATGCTGACATCGCTGGACTTCAGGACAGGCAAGTGGCTTATTATTAAAAGTCAGCAGCTGCAGTAGGTGTGGCTGCTGGCTTTTAATTTTTGCAGAGGTGGGCGGACCACCACTTTAACATTTGCTATTAGTCTCACAGTCTGATAAAGTAGAATTAATTTATCTTCATAGATTTCTTATGGGATATTGTTGATAATTATTTCTGTCCCATTTGTGGTAATCCAAACCACATTCTCATCATCCATTAACCACCCCCTGCCCACGCTATAGCTGAAAGACGGCTACAGCACAGGCCATAATTGCTGGGATGGCATCCATGTATGTCCATCCGCCCAAGCATGCACTGGCTGCCCGTCCCCTGCTGGGGGCACATGGTGTGCTCTGTGATCACAGAGTCAATGAGACCCGGCTAATCATAGATCCCAGCCCCTTACCACGTGATCACTTGTCAGCGTCGGGGGGGGGGGGAAAGCTGATCACTGGCTTCTGTCAGAGGGACCAGTGCCCACCAGTGCTGCCTACCAATGCCCACCAGTGCCCTCCATCAATGCCCACCAGTGCCACCTATCAGTGTCCGTCAGTGCTGCCAATCAATGCTCATCAGTGTTTCATCATCAGTGTCACCTATCAGTGCTGCCAATCAGTGTCACCTTCCAGTGCCTACCAGTGACCATCAGTGCCAACTATCATTGAGCTTCAGTGCCACCCATCAGCACATTTCAATGCCACCCATCAGTGCATTACATCAGTGCCACCTATCAGTGCCCACCAGTACCGCCTCATCTGTGCCCACCAATGCCACCTATCAGTGCCCAGCCATACCATTGCCTATCCAGGAAGGTGACACTGATAAGCAACACTGATAGGTGGCACTGATGATGAGACACTGATGGGCACTGATTGGCAGCATTGATGGTCACTAATAGCTGGCACTGGTGGACATTGATAGGTGGCACTGGTGGGTACTGGTAGGCAGCACTGGTGGGCACTGGTAGGTGGCACTGGTGGGCAATCTACAGCAGCAGTGCCTCTCCCTGTATAGGACCGGTGTCTCTGTGACAGAAGCTGGAGATTTTTTTTCCCTGACGCTGATCAGCTGTCATTGGCTGACAGCTGATCATGTGGCAATGGGCCGGGCCTTGCTCCGATCTGTGATCAGCCGAGTCTCATTGACTCTGATGACAGAGCACACCATGTGCCCCTAGCAGGGGACGTGCAGACAGCGCATGCTTGGGCTGTAGCCATCTTTCTGCTATAGTGCGGGTAGGGGGGTAGTTATTGCATGATGAGAATGTAGTTTGGATTACCATCAATGGGACAGAAATATTTATCAGCAATATCCCATAAGAAAGCTATGCAGATAAATTCATTTTATTTTATCAGACTGTGAGACCCATATAATCAGCAAGCCACCTGGTGATGGTGGTCTCCTGCTATTGTCTATTTATTAAGGTATGTGTTTAATTATGACATTTCTTGTCTTGACTTGCTAGGTTCCTCATATTGGGGATCTGGGTCACCTGTATGTTGGGGGTGATGGATCGTGTATGTTGGGGTTGATATCTCCTGAATTTTGGGGGGTGATAGGTCCTGTATGTTAGGGTGATGGGTCCTGTATGTTGGGGGTGATGGGTCCTGTATGTTGTGGTTTCTATGTTGGTGCTACTGTAATCAATTTGTATGACATCGATTGACTCCCAGCCTTACCCTCAGTTTAAAGCGGAGGTCCACCCTAAAGTGGACTTTCCGCTCCTTGGAATCCTCCCCCCCCTCCGGCGCCACAATTGTCACCTTTCAGGGGGGAGGGGGGTGCAGGTACCTGTACAGTACAGGTATCGGCACCCACTTCCGGGATAGCTCTCTGCGGAAAGGGGCGTAGATTACACCCCTTTCCGAAAGTCCCCCGCTGCCTGCTGGGAAACACACAGATCCCAGAGGCAGCGGGTCCATCCTTATTGCGCAGCGCGACTCGCGCATGCGCAGTAGGGAACCGGGAAATGAAGCCGAAAGGCTCCACTTCCTGATTCCCATACCCAAGATGGCGGCGGCAGCACCCGAGAGACAATCGAGATCGGCTTCGGGTGCCGACATCGCGGGGGCGCTGGACAGGTAAGTGTCACTATTTTAAAAGTCAGCAGCTGCAGTATTTGTAGCTGCTGGCTTTTAAAAAAAATTAAAAAAAAAACGGACTCCCGGCGGACTCCCGCTTTAAACTACAAGATCGGTAATCTGATCTGCTTGTCCTATTATAATCCAGTCACCCAGGAACAGCCGTCTGTAATTGTGTTTGATTTATTGTCACTCCCATACAGATCCACAAATTGTTCCATAGATGATCTTGCCAGTTCATCATGTTAATTGCATTCTATCTCGTATGTGAAAACCCCATGCCATTTCTCCTCTATCCGCGTATTTGCCATGTTTTATAGGTGACAGAACTGTCGTGTTTAGCGCAGGCGCAGTATGGGGATAGGAAGATCTGACGGGGTTTCAGTAAGTCTGTTGCACAGGCGCACTGTGGTGATCAAAGTATTTGATGGGTTTCTGTTCAGGCATGAAGATCTTACGGGGTTTCTGTTTATATGTCGGGTGCACGCGCATGGGCAGTACAGCCAACTCATCAAAATTTGATTCTGGAAATGACGGAATTGGAGTTTCTGACGAGTTGGCTAATTTGACAGAACACCGGGACTACACCCAAACCATCAATCCAACCCTAACCTTTTCCCGTTCGTCCCCCTTTAAACAGTTAATTTTTGAAGGTCCCTCATGACAGGGATTGATATCTGATATTTACCTCACTCCTATATTTAAGCACTCCTATATGCTCCGATGGGAGCGGCTGCTGAGAGAGGAACTTTCTTTAGAGGAGTGGCAAGTAATTTGGTTTCGGGTAGCTAAAAGATCTCTGTGTACGCTATATAAAGAGAATGCATATAAAAAAAATTATATTTGGTACCTGAAGCCAGACATGCCATCTATCCAACCAGCTCTGATCGTTGCTGGCACTGTCATAGGGACAAGGGTACTCTCCTTCACATGTATTGGAGTTGTCCACTGATTGCTCCTTTTTGGCACTCAGTGCAAAGCCTTTTCAATTATCTTTCTGAGATGTCCATCCCACTGACTGCTAAGTTTTTTTTGACAAGTCAATCTATTTTGAAACTCGTTAAGCCCTATAGGAAGCTACTATGGCATGTCCTTATGGTGGCGTGCTGTCTTATAGCTCTTAACTGGAAAAGTGTTCTCCTCCCTCCTCCCGTTGCAATGTACGCTAGAATTAAGGATGTGGAGTTAATAGAGAAGATGACTGCTAGGATCTATAATAGGTTGGAGGCCCCTAACCATGGTTAGGAACTTTGGCATCTCCAGGGAGATCCACCTTGATCACTTTTTCCCTTTTACCTTTTTTATTTTGAGTGTTCCGGTGATCCTCAGTCTTCCCTCTGCTTCCTCCTTTCTTTTCTCTTCTCCTTCTTTCTGTTTTTTGGAGCACTCCTTCTTGTGAAAAAGATTAAAAATTAAACTCAGCGCTGCTCCTATAACTCAAACCAGTATAATATTAAGCAAATCTATATCAACATATACAATTTCATGATATGGCTTAATTACGTGGTATAAAGTGCTCAGTGCAAGTATAAACTGCAAAAAAATAATAATAATATATATAAAGTGCAATCATATAAAGTCCATCCAATACTATAAACAAATAAGGGGTGTTGCCATGGTAGCTAAATATGCTCCCAAAGTGGCTAATATCTTGATGAACAAGTGGGAATCAGAAGAATTATATGGCAGAAATATCCCAGGATTAATAACGTATAGAAGGTATATTGATGACATTTTTCTTATATGGGAGGGCAATGAGAATGCTTTAAAAGAATTCTTACAACATATCAATATTAATAAATACAATATCTCCTTCACAGCAAGGTACAATATAGAGAAGGTTAATTATTTGGGTTTAGAAATATTCACACAAGGCAATAGCATACATACCTGCACATTCTTTAAAAATACAGATAGGAACAGCTATATTCCCACCTGTAGCGGCCATCATCCAAAATGGAGGGTAAAACGAAATTGTGATCTTCCAGAGGACTATGAAATAATATGTTGTTGGAAATGTTTGAACAGAAGGGATACAAGGGCTTCCGAAAATACAGCTTATCATACCACTTCAGAAGATATCATAATAAGGATCCATCTAAATAATTTTTTGTGGCATTGATAGAGTGGAGGGAAATTGGAGGGTACCAATTTAAAACAGGCTATTTTTCAAAATGAAACTCAATGGATATATCAATTACAGTCTTTGGTGCCTAAATGATTAAACGTGGACTTAGAAATTAATTGTTTTATTAATAATTTTTTAATTGAATTTTGATTTTAACCACTTGCCGCCCGCCCTACAACAAAAGCACGGCGGCATAGTGGTTTCAAAATCATATGACGTCATATGACGTGATCAGACGCGCATCGTGGCGATCGTCAGTCTGACACCCCCCAACTACGATCTCAGTAAGGAGTCTCTGACGGAGACTCTTTACCACGTGATCAGCCGTGTCCAATCACGGCTGATCACAGTGTAAATAGGAAGAGCTGGTGGTCGGCTTTTCCTCACTCGCGTCTGTCAGACGCGAGTAGAGGAGAGCCGATCAGCTGCTCCTCTGACAGGGGGGGTCTGTGCTGATCGATTATCAGCGCACCCCCTCCCCCCCTGAGGATGCCCTCACTGGACCACCAGGGACGCCACCAGACCACCAGGGATGCCCAGCACAAGGTATGCCACCCTAGACCACCAGGGATGCCAGTCAGTGCCCACAATGGATGCCAATCAGTGCCCACAATGGGCATCACTGATTGGCATGCATTATTGTTTGGCACTGATTGGCATCCATTAGTGCAGTATAAAACAATACAATGCCGCCTATCAGTGCCCATCTGTGCCGCCTATCAGTGCCCATCTGTGCCGCCTATCAGAGCCCATCTGTGCCACCAATCAGTGCCCATCCGTGCCACCTATCAGTGCCCATCCGTGCCCATCTGTGCCGCCTATCCATGCCCATCTGTCCCGCCTATCCATGCCCATCTGTACCAATGCCACCTCATCAGTGCCACTTCATTCGTGCCACCTCATCGGTGCCCATAAGTGCCGCCCCACCAGTGCCCATCAGTGAAATAGAAAACGTACTTATTTACAACGTTTTGAAACTGAAACAAAAAAAAACATTTTTTTTTCAAAATTTTCGGTCTTTTTTTATTTGTTTAGCAAAAAATAAAAACCGTAGAGGTGATCAAATACCACCAAAAGAAAGCTCTATTTCTGGGAAAAAAATGATAAAAATTTCATTTTGGTATAGTGCAGCATGACTGCGCAATTGTCATTCAAAGTGTGACAGTGCTGAAAGCTGAAAATTGGTCTGGGCAGGAAGGTGTTTAAGTGCCCTGTATTGAAGTGGTTAAGAATACTTTTTTCATTTATGTATTTTTAATTTTATATATGTATTTTTATGTATTATGTTAACCTTTGTTATTCCATTTATTTAGTTTCATTTATTGTATGTTGTACAATTTATTTGATTTGGAATGGCTGCCATTAGAAATAATTTATAATTATTTGATAATAAGATACTAACATTGTGATTTGAATGCTTCCTGTGTATACAGGAAGTGATTCCATATTGACCTTACATGTGGGAAGATGGTGACTGTGTTACTTCCAGTTTCCAGTCACTTCCGGTTCCGGTAAAAACGTCACTTCTGGTTCCGGTAAAACGTCACTTCTGGTTCCGGTAAAACGTCACTTCCGGTTCCGGCTGAAACCGGAAGTAGTTATAATTATTACCGTGCCATCAATGGGAGTAGTGGGTGTCATTGGGTGTAGTAGGCGGATTTAATATATATATAAGACAGCCCGTCATGGGCCCCAGGAGCTTCTGATGACCCCCAGCAGGAGGGATAAAACGCATTGAGCTGAGGAGACCTAGTGACCATTGTTTGCAAGCCAAGATGCCATTCTCCACACGTTTTAAAGTTTTTTTTAAAGTAGGTGTAATATTTTTTGGATTTTATGAATAAACCTTGCAGTATTACATTATATATACTCTTTTCCCTTTATTGCTACACATCATTATGGATGCCTGGTCACTGAAAAAGTTGGGAAGGATCCAGGATATCCATATGTTTTAACCATACCGGTGGAAGATAGGAGTTATCCCTATGTAGTGTCCATATAATCCAGTTACCAGTGACGAGAGATGCTGAAAATGAATAAAAACTGTTATTTAAAAACAAATTGCTTGGCTCATAAAAAAAAAACAAGGATGTGTTATTATTCACATGGACAGACATTGGATGGTTTTGGTGCGGTCTGCTCCTCAATGTCAAGCCGCCACACCTAGTGGGTAGTAAGGAAGTACAGGGGGCAGGAGGAGTTGGCGCCATAATATTTATTTCCATTTTCAGTTCCATTTTTTTCAAACATTTTCAAAAGGGTTATATAAGGTCATATAAGGGATATAAGGGATTACAAGGTACATGTCGTGTTCACAGTTACAGATAAATAAGTATGATGCATTGCAATAGCTAAGTAATAAATGACACAATAACAAACAATCTCAACAAGGTGAAATTATTTTATAGGAGCAAGAGGTATAGGATGCCTACTAGAGGAAGAATGAAAAGGGTGAGAAAGGAAATATGAATAAAAAAAAAAAGGAGGGTGAGATCACTACAACTCTCCCCATCAAGTATCAGTTTCCATCTCTCCTCGTTGGCTTACTGCAGAAGGAGGGAATCAAAGAGACCCCCTAGAGGCACTATTAGCAGTCGGAGTTGGAGTGGACGTGAAACGTGTCCAGGATGCCCATGTTTTCATAAAATCAGTAAGCTTATGTTGGGAGATGTAAATCAGACCCTCCATTTCTGAGACCCTATCCAATCTTGCAAACCATTCTTTCAGTGATGGAACAGTCAGTCGTCTGCAGCGAGTGGCCGTGCACATTCAAGAAAAGCCTATGAGGTAGGGATGAGTAAAGTAATACAAACTGAACTGGGGAAAAGTCAAGAGTAAACGTGGTTATCTCCTGGATAAGCTAGTGCACCTGTCTCCAGAAGGGCTGAAGCAGGGGACGATACTACCAAACATGGAGCAAGGTGCTCTCCTCCATCATACAATACCAACAACTCTTTGGTAGTGAAGGATAGAATTTATGTAATGAAGAAAGGATCGGGTACACAGATTTAATCCATTTGTTAATGAGTATTAACATTGAGGAATGCCTTATGAATAGTTGTATGAATCATCCCCCAGTCTTCCTCTGTGAATTGGATTCCCAACTCCATCTCCCATTTTCCACATGTCAAGAACAAGTTTGCAGAAGTTTGCAGTTTGTGATCAGTCAATTAGGTATAGAACTGGGAGATAAAGTGCAGTTGTGGGGTGCCAGATAGAAATACAGCTTCAAATGGGCAAGGCTCCCTACTGTAGGCTTGTCTACAGTACAGGTGATTAATAATGTGGCTAATTTGAAAATTCAGTATCTCACAAAAGTGAGTACACCCCTCAGATTGTTGTAAATATGTTATTCTATCTTTTCATGTGACAACACTGAAGAAATGACAATTTGCTACAATGTAAAGTAGTGAGTGTACAGCTTGTATAACAGTGTACATTTTCTGTCCCTTCAAAATAACTCAACACACAGCCATTAATGTCAAACCGCTGGCAACAAAAGTGAGTACACCCCTAAGCGAAAATGTCCACATTGGGCCCAAAGTGACAATATTTTGTGTGGCCACCATCAGGCCCGGACTGGGACAAAAAATAGGCCCGGCAACTTAGACTGAGCAGCCAATTTTCCAGCAACCGCCCGTTTGCGAGGGCAGTTGGTGATGGGATAATCACGGAGTCAGTCCTCTGTAATGTAATGGGGGCACTGTGATATAAAGGGGACTGCACTGTAAATGAAACTAATGATTACAGTCCCCCTTTACAGTGCAGTTCCATTTTCATCACAGTGCCCCTACCAATTACAGCCTTCCATTACAGTGCCCCTTGCAGTCATGCCCCCTCATTTTTCTCTGTAATCGCAGTGGCCCCTGTTACTCTCTGCCTCCCCTGCACAGTCCTACCTTTGGCAGGGCAGGGGCAGGCCTGTGTGTCCTCTACCATCTCTCCCACCCCTCCAACGATGTCATCCTATAAGCAGAGTAGGGGGCGGGAGAAGCTGTAGATCATGTTTATATTAACAAACAGGTGATTACCCGCTTGTTGTTATTAAAAGACTCCCACTTTATTGAACCTGTATTACCATTGATTAGCTTTTTCTGCACCAAGGTTTTGTTCTCTTCTTTTTTCACCTATAATATTTTAGGTTTTCCCATTTTCTATTTTTTCTTATTCCGGTTTCTTACTCTTCGTGTTCTTTCATTTTTATCCTTTATTTTTTATTTCTCCTTTTTTTCCTTTTCTTTTATTATTATTTATATTTTTATATTTATGTTTTATTTATTTTTTTCACACTTTATTTATTTATTTTTTATTACTTAGGTAATTTTCTTATTTTTTTTTTTTAAGTTTATTTTGATACATTTTTCTCAGTTGTACCTTATCCTCTTAAATTGTCTCCTTTTCCCACTCATTTATTCCTTTTTTCCTATTTTCATTTCTCTATCATCTTTATCCTTTTTTTTTTTTTTTCACTCGTATTTTTCTCTCATTTTCCTCTCCTTTTTCTGTTTCTTTTTTCCTCTTTCTCTTTATATATCCCCCCTTTTTTTTCTATCTGTTCTTCTTCCTTCCTCCCCCTCTTCTTCCCCCTTTCTTATCTCCTTTTTGCCACCATTCATTTTCATTTTCATTTTTTTTCATTTTTTTACCTGTTTTCCTTCTGTGTCTCCTTTTCCTTGTCTCCCAAGCGTGGGCGGGGTCTCCAGACGTCATACGTTTCCATGACATCAGCGGCCCCAGCCCTGGCAGCGTCCCCGTTGCCTAGCTATCGCCGGCAGCAGCGCGCGTGCGCAGACAGCAATCCCTGTTTTGATTGGATCCGACCTGCTGCCTAGCAACCACGGATCCCTGCACTCACGCTGTTCAGTGTCTATGGCTCCTCCCGCTCCTGCTAATAGATTACATTGTCGGCAGGGCAGGAGAGCCTGGAGAGGAGACACAGGCACAGCCGCACGGTGAGAGGGGACCGCGGCCTGTGTTAACCCTCTCCAGGCCGTGGTCAGTGCTTAACTACCAGGTATCGGACTTCGGCCCCGATGTTGATCTCGGCGGGTCTGGCCCACCGGGCAAATGCCCGGTGTGCCCTATGGCCAGTCTGGGCCTGGCCACCATTATTTTCCAGCACAGCTTTAACCTTCTTGGGCATGGAGTTCACCAGATCTTCACAGGTTGCCACTGGAGTCCTCTTCCACTCCTCATGACGACATCACAGAGCTGGTGGATGTTAGAGACCTTTGCCTTCCTCCACCTTCCGTTTGAGGATGCCCCACAGATGCTCAATAGGGTTTAGGTCTGGAGACATGTTTGGCCAGTCCATCACCTTTACCCTCAGTTTCTATAGCAAGGCAGTGGTCGTCTTTGAGGTGTGTTTGGGGTTGTTATAATTTTGAAATACTGCCCTGCGGCCCAGTCTTCGAGGGGAGGGGATCATGCTCTGCTTAAGTATGTCACAATACATGCTGGCATTCATAGTTCCCTCAATGAACTGTAGCTCCCCAGTGACGGCAGCACTCATGCAGACCATGACACTCCCATCACCATGCTTGACTGTAGGCAAGACACATTTGTGTTTGTACTCAGACCACAGGACATGGTTCCAGTAGTCCATGTCCTTAGTCTGCTTGTCTTCATAAAACTGTTTGTGGGCTTTCTTGTGCATCATCTTTAGAAGAGTCTGGGGCTTGATATCTCATAGATAATGGAGACAGCAATCAAATAGTAACAGCCTCCACTAATCAATGAACAATACTCTTCTTCCCCTTCAATCACACAGTTGTGAGGAAGCAAGGAGAAAACTGACAATACACACTCTTACAGACCTCAAACTCACTGTCAGTCAACTCTCTAAATGGCTAAATTGACTCAATAGTGCTCACTAAAAAATAAACCTCAATAATCAATAGAACCTCAGTGATCCATATAAATAGACTCTCATAATAAAGGAAGTGTTCTCATAAAAATATATTAATCCTCAATAATAATCATGCAACTAAAAATTTATAAAGAAAAATAACAAATAATTACGAAAAAAAAAACATTATTTAAAATATATATATATATATATAACTAAAATCAATAATCATCCATTATAAATGTGCAAAAAAAGCCCATATGTGCAAAAAACAAAACAAAGTACACAATCAGCGTTATTCCTGTGGAGCTACTTTTCTCATAGTACCTTCAGAGGACCATTTATAAAGTTATATTTATATAGTATTGTCAGATTAGAGATTGGTAAGCGCCACATTCATACCCATAAATAGTAGCTTGTTGTTTTGGTGTGGGAACACCCTGATGTTGGCAGCTGCCTGTTGATTTTTTCTCCTATTGGTTTGCGCATTGATCTCCTCTTATTTACATCTTTAGAAGAGGCTTCCTTCTGGAACGACAGCCATGCAGACCAATTTGAATCAGTGTGCAGCGTATGGTCTGAGCACTGACAGGCTGACCCCCCGCCCCTTCAACCTCTGAAGTAATGCTGGCAGCACTCATACACCTATCTCCTAAATAAAGATAACCCCCTGGATATGACGCTTAGCACGTGCACTCAACTTCTTTGGCTGACCATGGCGAGGCCTATTCTGAGTGGAACCTGTCCTGTTAAACCGATGTATGGTCTTGGCCACCGTGTTGCAGATCAGCTGGGTCTTGGCAATCTTCTTATAGCCTAGGCCATCTTTATGTGGAGCAACAATTATTTTTTTTAGATCATTAGCTAGTTCTTTGGCATGAGGTGCCATGTTGAACTTCCAGTGACCAGTATGAAAGTGTGAGTGAGAGTGATAACACCAAATTTAACACACCTGCTCCCCATTTACACCTGAGACCTTGTAACATTAATGAGTCACATGACACCGGGGAGGGAAAATGGCTAATTGGGCCCAATTTGGACATTTTCACTTAGGGGTGTGCTAACTTTTGTTGCCAGCGGTTTAGACATTAATGGCTGTGTGTTGAGTTATTTTGAGGGGACAGCAAATTTACACTGTTATACAAGCTGTACACTCACTACTTTACATTATGGTAAAGTGTAATGACATGAAAAAATATAATAAAATATTTACAAAAATTTGAGGGGTGCACTCACTTTTGTGAGATACTGTAATGCCGCATACACATGACCGGACTTTCTGGCAGAATAGGTCCGACGGAATCATTCCGTCGGATAGTCCAATCGCGTGTGGGATAGTCTGATAGTTTTTCTTTAAAAAATTCAGACGGACCTCAAATCTGTCCGATGGACTCAATTCCTATCGGGAAAACCGTTTGTCTGTATGCTGGTCCGACGGACCAAATATGACGCAAGGGCAGCTATTGGCTACTGGCTATTGAACTTTCTTTTCTAGTCTCGTTGTACATCCTCACGTTCAAAACGAAGGACTTTCGAACAGACTTTAGGTCACATAGGGAGAGAGGCATTAGGAGGTTTTAGGTGGTAGTTCTTGTCTATCACAAAACATTGCATTTTGGAAAAAATTATGGTCAATAATGGTTGGATGCAGCCACAGGTTCATCAAAAAAAAGCTTGAGAGGCCCTGAGGAAATTCAAGGTTGCTTTGTACAGGCGTTATAGAGTATCTTTTTGAAGAAATAGTGGTGTTAGAGCATGCTAGGTTAACATTTGTATCTTGGCGTTAATGAGTGGGTGTGAGCATACAGCATATCCTTTACTGCTGTATGGGAGGTGAGCAGTAGGCAGGGTGAAAGGTGACAGAGTGCACTCCAAAGACAGCCATCCTTTTTGGGAGGTTTGCGTATATCAGTCTACTATTCACATTAGGTGGCATGCTCAATGATAGTGTTGCATGTCAGATTATTATTATTATACATGATTTATATAGCGCCGACTCTTTGCACAGCGCTTAACAAAATGAAGCAAGGCATTACAATTACATTACAATTTGGTACAAGTGGAATTAGAATTGTTAGTACTTTGAATTTTATTTGGGTGAGTGGAAGCCAGTGCAGGGATTGGCAGAAAGGGGGGGAGGACACTGAACGGTTGGTAAGGTGGATGTGTCTTGCAGCAGCATTCATTATGGACTGAAGGGAGGATAGTGTATGTAAGGTAGTCCAATGAGGAGTGAGTTGCAGTAGTTGAGGTGAGAGATGACCAGGGAGTGAATTATAAGCTTGTTGGTGTCATTGGTTAAAAAGAGGCATACTCTAGAGATGTTACGGAGGTTAAGGTGGCATGATTTGAACAGGGATTATATGTGGCCCTGAAAGGACAGTTCAGAGTCTAGGGTTACCCCTAGCACCCTGGCATGTGGGGACGGATTGATAGTTGTACCATTGATCTTGACAGGGAAGGCAGGGGAAGGGTCAGATAAACCAATTCCACTCTATGGGGGTTATTTACAAAAGCCAAATCTACTTTGCACTACAAGTGCAAAGTAGATCTGAGAGGTAGATCTGAATGAGGGGAAGCTCTGCTGATTTTATTATCCAATCATGTGCAAGCTAAAATGTTGTTTTTTATTTTCTTTGCATGTCCCCCTTGGATCTACAGCGACTGCACTTCCAAGTTCAATTGCAGTGCAAAGTGGATTGTCTTTAGTAAATAACCCCCTAAGTATAGGGGTTTTATTTTGCCAGATAAAAGCATTAAGAGGCGAAGAAGGCCGAAGATGATTTTTAGGAATAGTCTGCAAAAGATATAAAAAATTTAGGGACTATATCCATTTTCAGGATGGAGGAACTACCAAACCAACAAAAACATGTTTTCTCAAGTTAGACACCATAATATTTACCTGTGTTTTCCCCTACCTTTTGTCCTGGTGACAATGGACACCAAGACAAATGGTGAGGATGAACCCCTCATAATTCCATCCAAATTCAAAACAAACAAAAAAAGATTTGGCTTTAGATACAGTTTAAACTGGTGACATAGATGATTGTTTTTTGTCTCTTTTTGTCTTGTTGTGTAACAAGTCAATTTTAAAGAGGCTGTAACCTTCCCATTCAGAGCAAAGTGGCAGAGTCTATTTACAGCCCAGCCCCATCCACCTATATTAATTCTAATGCCGCGTACACACGAGCGGACTTTTCAAAATCCAAAGTCCGACGGAATGATTCCGTCAGACTATTCGATCGTGTGTGGGCTGCAACGGACTTTTGATTCGCAAAAGTCTGACGGACTTTAGAAAATGGAACATGCTTCAAATTTTTCCGACGGAACTCCGCCGGACCCAGTTCCTACCGAAAAATTTGCTTGTGTGTATGCTATTCCGACGGACTAAAACCGACGCTAGGGCAGCTATTGGCTACTGGCTATGAACTTCCTTATTCGAGTCCAGTCGTACGTCATCACGTTCGAATCCGTCGGAGTTTGGTGTGATTGTGTGTGGCCAAGTCCGCTCAGTCGAAAAGTCCGTCAGAACTCTGTCGGAACTCCGGCAGAACTCCTTCGGATGTCTGTCGGACATAAGTCCTCTCGTGTGTACGGGGCTTAACAGTTCTGTTCTGATAACTACATTGGGGGCTGGACTCTAAAGAGACCCTGCAACCAGTGGGAAAAGGTGACAGAATTTCTATAATAAAAAGCAATCAAATTTACAGGATCTTACACTAACATATATTGTGTTTATTGTGAGTTATTGTAAACATATTTTTTTTTACTTTTGCATACCAAAAAAGTGGGTACTTTTACTGTATGTACATCTTCTATTATGTGATACATTAAAGTACAGAAGTAAAAAAATATATAATAATTAAATCAGGTCTAAGGCATATGGTTGGATTATGTGAATATTGGATATTTATTTGATAACGGAATGTCTAATTTGCATACATCCAAAAAGCATAATTCTTTTCAAAAATTACGGTATCCAATCTGGAATTTTTTTTAATAATTCCTCTTTTCTGGTACAATGTTTTTCTTTGAAATATAAAAACAAGGGAAGAACCAGGTGACAAATTCCCACACACGGGATATGAACATAAAACATAAAAAAGAGGTTCACTTAAAAGTGCAAAATAGAACATATGTTATGAGGGTTTTGATTATAGACTGACACCGGCCCACCAGCTGGAGCCAGGGGCCAGTGTGTTATGCCCAAGTCATGAGACCCAGGGGCTAAGGCGGGCAAGGATGTGCGAGGTTGGCCGCACAACGGAAAGAGAAAAACAATGAAAATTAGGGAGTGCAAAGGACCACCACAGGGCCCATACTTTAAGAAATTTTGCATGGGAGTCGTGGAGGATGCTGGACAATTTTTCACGGATCATAAAGGTCATCGGGTATTCTTTACCTCTGCAAATGAGACAGAAGGTAAATATGTGGCTAGTTTCTGTAAGAATTGCTCTTTTCAAGAATAAATTTACACAAAAAAAAGAAGATTACAAATCCACATTAGATGCAGATAGGATTTACCCTATACAGGTCAGAAGACATTGTGTGGAACTTTATCAGAAATGTAGAGAGATGGCTCTGCCAGGGAATTACAGCTCTGAACTTGAAAGTGATGTAATACATGTTGCTTTCCTTTTCATTCACAGTAGGGAGAAACAGTGGCAACACCCACCATGTTCATCAGTTGGGACAGCAGAGTCTAGGATACATGGCAGGAAGTGGGGGCAGCATTTCTTCTGTCTCTGTGGAAGTGATTTCTTACTCCAGAATGTCGACAGTCATCTAGAGGAGCGTACGCACACAGACCATGTTTAAAATCCCATGATAGCAGGTGCCACTGCAGATATCTGCACGCCAACTTGTCAATCAGGGTGAATAGCTACTTTCAAATACGGTAGGTTGTAATCTAGCACATTCCCAAAGTATGTGTGAAAAGAAACCAGGGAGAGCACAACCACGAAAACAGGAGGGGGAGACTTGAGGGTAAATAGCAAGTAAGCATAAAGGGGTATAATTCACCAGCATGTGAAAAATTTCAATGCTGTTTCATGTACAATTAATGATTTTGTGCAATTATGCATATTAAGCCATCTAGACTCCCACTCTGGAATATCATATTCCACGCCTAGCTCCCGCTCCTAGTTAGTCACATATAGTAATTTGGATTAGCCACTTAACGTGGCCATAGATCTATAAAGACTGGAAATTAAGCATTTTTGTCTGGGGCATCTGCCAGGACTAGTGAATAATATGTTAGAAGAAAAAAGTATCTAATTTGTAGCTAATGATAGTATTCCCGATGAGGGAAATTTTTTGGGGTCTGCAACTGGGAAAAGGATTAAACTTTGACTCATATTGAAGATCCATGACCATAGCCAGACCTTGGTCTATCCACCATTGGAATGCCCTTGAATACTTAAAGGCTGCGGGAAGTCTGGGGTCCCCTAAGAACAATATGTCCGATTTTGTAGCCTAAAGGTCCACAATAACCTTGGAAGGTAGTTTGGAGCGATATCGGCCTGTTCAAACCTGAGCCAGAGGACACGAGAGTCTACAATATTCCATAGGGATAATTGTGTAAATCTACTGGCCAAATGATATAACCATATTTGGGGAACTCCTATACCCCCTGTTCTGTGGGAATGGTATAGTACTGCCTTGGTGAATCTAGGGGATTTACCTTGCCAAATGAAGTTATTTAGGTCGGTTTGGATTTTATGGAGATCTTAGGGTCTTAGAAATAAAAATAGGTAAGGATTGAAATAGATATAGGAGTTTGGGAGAACAGACATTTTTATTGCTATCACCCTACCTAAAAAGGAAATTTGATAGGCTGGCCAGGTTTTGAGTAGATGGCCAATTTTGGCTAATAAAGGGCGGAAGTTACTGGTAAATAGCCATTTGTAGTTTCTGGGGAGTGTGATCCCCAGATAAGAAAGGGAGGATGATGCCCAAATGAAAGGGAAAGATGCTTTAAATATTTCCAGCTTAGAAGGGGTAATGACAGGGAGGGCCACCCATTTAGTCACATTAACAGAGAGTCTGTTATTTTAGCAAATTTAGTTGAGATTCTGAGCTGATTAGGTAGTGGGATTTGTTAAAAATCACAAAAACATTGTCAGCATACATACAGAGTATAAAGTTCAAAGGTTCTTTAATATATCTCGTAATACCTGGTTGTCGTAGAATACCAGTGGTGAGGGGCTCAATTGCCAACGCAAATATCAGAGGTGACAGGGGACAACCCTGCCGGATACCCCTACAAAGCTGTAAAAAGTCGGAATTGCAGCCCGTAACTTCAATCCGGGTTCTAGGGTTGTGGTAAAGGGCCTGGAAAGCTCAGAAAAACTCATAGTGCTGTGGAAGGAGAGACATATAGCTCCATGACACAGTATCAAAGGCCTTGTGAATATCAAGGCTGAGAAGCACACTTTTTTAGCGTATAAATTTGCATCCTGAATAATATTGGTGGCCAGACAAATATTATCGGTGATAAAGCAGTTAGCAATAAAGCCTGACTGAAATGGTGAGATTAGAGAAGGGATATTGATAGCAAGGTGATCAGCAAGGATTCTACTAAATATCTTTAGGTCATTGTTGATCACCGAGATAGGCCTATAAGTTTGAGGTAGGGAGTGATCTTTATTGGGCTTTGGGATCAAAGACATATTAGCTAATAGCATTTCCTCAGGGAACTTATGCCCCTGAAGAATATAGTTAAAAAGCTGAACCAATCTCGGGGACAGATGGGAGGAGAGTTTTCTATAATACAGAGAGGTAAAGCCATCTGGACCTGGGGTGAATGAATGAATGAAATGAATGAAATATTTGTATAGTGCACAATGCGAACTGAATCGCCTCACTGGAGGTGGAGGTGGAGCCTCTCTTTAGGAATTTGATAACCGAAGTAACTGGGGAGTTCAAGGTTCCCAATTGTGAAGGGGTAAGGATCGGGAAAGAAGCAAACCAGCAAATAATATCCACTGTGGGTTCAGTTTGGTGGGAATCAAAAAGGGATGAATAGAAGTTTTTGAAAAATGTTAAAACCTCCTGCAGGTGGGATGTAGTCAAACTAGCAGAGATATATCATTTATATACATGAGGAGGGCATAGAGACTGGTTCAGCTTTCTGGCAAACATAGTGGAGGCGACATTACTATGCGTTAGAAATTTTGCCTTAGACCACCATAGTGTTTTTTCTACCTTAGGTTAAGGTGACCAGATTTTTAAAATGAAATCCGGGGACATATTTTTTTTTTTTACTAGTAATGGCAGCAATCAGTGACTCATAGCGGGACTGCGATATTGTGGTGGACAAATCGGACACTAATGTCGAATACACACGACCGGTTTTCCCATCGGAATAAACTCCGAAGGTTTTTCAGACGGAGTTCCGCTGAAACTGTCTTGCATACACATGATCACACCAAAGTCAGACCTCCAAGAACGTGGTGACGTACAGCAGGTACGACGGGACTAGAAAAAGCAAGTTCAATAGCCAGTAGCCAATAGCTGCCCTCTCGTACTTGTTTCAGAGCATGCGTCATTTTTGGTCCGTCGGAACAGCATACAGACGAGCGGTTTTCCCGATAGGAATTGGTTCCGTCGGAAATATTTAGAACATGTTCTATTTCTAGGTCCATCAGGATTTTCTAAAAAAAAAAGTCAGATGAGACCCACAGGATCGGAATATCCGATTAAAATACTTTTTCTGTCTTACATTCTGCTCGTGTGTACGCGGCATTAGTGACAATTTTGACACTTTGTGGGAACCAGTGACACGAATACAGTGATCAGTGCTAAAAATATGTACTGTCACTGTACTAATGAAACTGGCTGGGAAGGGGATAACATCTAGGACAATCAATGGGTTAAATGTGTGCCTTACAAGTGTTTTCTCACTGTGGGAGAGGTGCTTTTACTAAGGGAAGACATATCTCCCTGTACTTGCTTTGCAGGAACACAGGATCAATATCTTCCACACTGACAGAATGGTGAACTGCCTTGTTTACATAAGCAGACCACTAGGCGAGTCCTCCAGATCCGATGATTGGCTCTGACACCCAGAAATGCAGGATCACATATATAAGTGTTCCTGCACAGTGTGAATGCCCTGCAGCAGTAAATCTGCTACCAGGCGATCGGAAACTGGTTAAGATCATCAGCATTATGATAACTCACAGGCAGCGGGCACTCTATCATGGCTATGGCTAGCTCTGTCACAGTGTGTCACATAACATGGCTGCTGGGTGCTGATTTTGTGAACTTCTGACCAATAAGTGCCTGCTGCCTATGAGTTCTGATACCATCCATTATGCCAGAGAGACAGACACAGTGCAATGTAGTCTATTCACAGACACCCCCAAAGCACACCTGTGTTGAAGCCTTGAAGGCACTGGCAGCCCCATGATTGGATCTGCTTCCCCGCTATTCCTGCTGCTGGACATCATCAGCTGAGCTCAGCTGCCTCTCTTTGCCTGTCGCTGCCGCCGCCACCTGCCTCACAGCCTCTCAGGTCTCACTCTCCAGGCCCCGGCTACTACTGGGGGGGGAGCGGAGGAAAATTACTCTGCCAGGGAAGGCAAGGAGATAATCAGGCAGATGGCTGGCCGGGATTTGCGCCAAGGCACAAGAACATGTGAGCGGAGCTGAATTGGCATGTGCCGGAAACTGAAGAAATAGTCCATCCGCTCCGACCAGCACATCATCATCAGAAAGGGACACAGATGATGGAAAAAATACACCCCCTAAGCTAGTAGGAGTGGGGGGTGGGGTGTAATTCAGATTTTTTTTTTTTATTCTGCACTGTCTTTGAAAATTGCCCCAGCTCCTGTTGAAGTCAAATACGGGGACAGAACTTGTCCGGGGACAGTGTCCTCAATCCGGGGACTGTGCCCTGAAACCGGGGACATCTGGTCACCCTACCTTAGGTGATAACAGAGAATCTAGTTATAATCGTTTCTGTTCAATGGAGTGTCTAGTAGAAGCTGAGTGAAGATCAAGGGAAACCTTATACAACTGTCTAATTCCCGAGTAAGGAATAAGGCTGAAGGGGTTTTGAGGGAAAACCTATCTTCCACCATGTCCACCAATAAATGAGGCATCGTGACACACAGTGTGACACTCATTCTTTTCCTCAAAGTAATCTGTCCCCACCATAAAAAGACAAAATAGTTGCTGTTATCTACCAGGCAAAAGATTGCTGATTCTCTCATAGCCAAGACACACCCTGCAATCGATAACCGAAGGAGTAGTGTACCTCTCTTCTTTGCAAGTTCCTTGTGAGGACATGTGCACATGGCTTTTGTTCAGGAGTCTTATATGAGGATAAATTCAGTGGCATAGGCAAGTTACATTAAAAAATACATGTTCATGTTTTGTTTTTTTTATGAAATTAATTGATTATTTTATTTTATTTTTTTACATCTGCCTGGAGTTCAGCATTAATGAGCACCTAGGAGAATTTGAAGACATGCATTTTTAGCCCTTGTTTCAGCGATTACCCTCATATTTAAGATGGTAAACATGTGTTGCAGAAGCTGGAAACAGTCACTTGGAATTCCTAGTTGACTTAGTTAAGCTGAAATATCACTGCGTTATATTTTTCCAGTCCACTAGACTTGAGGTTAAGTGCTTTAAATATCATTTAGATGTATAAAGTGATTACATTCAGGACATCATGTTTATTTACTTCATTTTTGGCATGATTTGTACACTCACAAAAAGTTTTTTTTTTTCAAAAGCAGCCATTCTATATGTGTGGAACTTCTATGAGGTTTAGAATATCACCCACCATTGAGATCTAAGTTCCACTAAATTTTTTGCATACTTGTTTTTATGCACTTTTGCTAATATGGAGGTTGCAGTGTTCATGAAAATTTTAAAGTCCAAAATATTAAAATATTGAAAATAATAAAAGTCCAACTGTATTTTTGTTTTGTAAAGCATTGTCCAGCAGTGGTAGGTACAATAAAAAAGCTGTCCCCCAGGGCAATCCCTTTACAAATCCCTTTGTCGTATGAGTTGGATGACACATAGCAGCAATAAAGTTGAACTCAGCTGTATCTGAACACCACAAACTGAAAACCCTAATAATTCATTTTTAATATTCAAAGCAAACTCACCCAACCATCCATGTCTCTGTGCCTTATTTTGTTGAGCAATCACTTTGAAAACACCCCCAGTATTTATATCCACAGCCATCTTGAGTAAGGGCAGATGATTCATGTAGCATTTACTTCCTGGAATCCACTTGCCGTTAGCTCAAGCATGCAAGCAGGAGGGTGTGCTTAGCTGTGAAAGCCCCTTCTCCAGATAAAAAAAACAAAATGCTCATGAAGACTCCTGAGATGTATGCCTATTGTATGCTGCGGACATGGGTCAGTATGGGCACCCTGACTGGTGTGCGGTTACCCAGACCCATGCACAACCAACTACTTTGGACTGTCTGTTCTGACACCTTTCTATCAGAAATGGCATTAACTTTTTCAGCAATTTGAGCTCTTCTATTGGGTTGGACTACAAGGACTAGCCTTTGTTCCACATGAGCAACAATGATACTTGTCCACCCGTGATACTGTCCCTGGTTTTCCTTCCATAGAACACTTTCGGTAGGTCCTGATCACTGCAGAACAGGAACATCCCACAACAGCTGCAGTTGTGGAGTTGCTCTGACCCAGTCGCCTAGCCATTACAAATTGGTCCTTATCAAAAATCACTCAAATTCTTACGCTTGCCCATTTTTTCTGTTTTTAACATAGAAACTTCAGAGACAACATGTTCACTTGCTGCCTAATGCAGTATATCCCACCCAGGTTCAGGTGCCATTGTCACAAAATAATCAATGTTATGCACGTTACCTGTCAATTTTCAAAATGGTATGGCTGATCGGGGTAAATACCCCTTGAATGTTTTATCTACCAAAGAGTTTGTAGTCTTGTGTGGCCACTCTTGTGATTTATGTACCTTTGCCACAATGTACAGCTAGAAAGATCGCTATACTACCTCCCTTTTAAGCTTACCCGCTTTTTTGATCACCTTCCAGCTTACTGGATAGAGGTAATGGTGCTTGTCTACTGTTTAATGAGCATGCTAGAGGCAGAGTGGTAACATAGGAAGTTGAATGGCTCAACCGGAAATGAGTGTGGTACCTGATTGCTTGGCTGTGCGGTGTGCCATACGTGCGTACATCACAAGACTGTCTGTGCAGAGTTACAAATCCCTTGGCCAATATACAGTAACAGTACACACATACAGTATGTATGTATAAATGTGTACATAGATGTTTGCCTGGAGATTAGATTTAATATTAGAAACAACTATGGATGGTATGATTATCAAACCTTTCAGAAAATCAATTTCAAGTAACACTTTGCTTCATGCAACGAGTAGTCATCCAGAACATGTTATTTTAGAAGTCCCAGTGGGTCACTTTATTTGAGATTTCTATCACATGAAATTCAGACACCAGGTGAAAAAAAAAAAAAGGTTACTCGCTAGTCACTAGATAAAATTGCTAGGGACTAATCCCATGGAGTGTTGCATGTGGGTCCAGTAAGTCATGATAACAAACTGTCAATTCCTGCATTTGCTTCAGCTTAGAATATTATACAATTAGATCTGTTGATATCTTAATATTTTATATATTTACCTTATTTGTGTGTAGGTTTTACAGCAGCTTTGTCACAAAGCACATCCATGTGTGTCCCTTTATAAAACATGAGATCAAGGAGACAATCTTGGCTGCACACATATAGGTGTGAGCTCAAAAGATGTTGATGGTAGGAAATGAAAAGTGTTTGTTTTCAGACCAATCTTGTCAATTGCTCTACCTTTCTGCTACCCAAGAAGCTACCTGTGGAACTTGCATACACATAGTGAGGCCATTGTAAAAAGTAGGAACTCTGCCTGAACATTGCACTTTTATAGTACCTAAAGGAGCCACCGCTGGGGATGTGCTCTGAAGTTGTTGGTTGAAGAATGCCTAGAGAGGTTGGCAGCAATGGTATAACCACATGGCTACTATAAGGCCTTGGGTGGAAAGTGGCCCCATTAGTGAGCGAGATTAAACAAGGAAATTTCCTGTCTAGAAAAGCTAAGGAGCATTTGTGACTTGGCAGCGAAGATGTATTACCTTCAGAAATTCTACTACAGCCTTGTAACCCTGTATGCCTAATCTAGGTAATGATCCCAACAGCTGAGGTTTGTAGATCTGCAAAAGAAGCCAGAGTTTAAAGAAGTTTGTATTTGGAATAAAGTTAAGCTGGGCACACACTATAAGTCTTTTTTCGTTCAACCCCTTGAGTTGAATGAAAAAAAAGAAAAAAACCTGACAGCTCCATGCAAGGTTAGTTCCGCGATCTCCCCGGCTGAGCTGTTGTGTTCTGACACTACGATCAGCACTCTCTGCCATTGGCTGAGAGTGTTGATCAGGAATCAGTGGGATGCTGGTCTTCCAGCATGCTCATCTGACAGAAGCAGCCAGACCGACATACACACAGGCCAAATATCGGCTGTTTTTTTTTTTTTTAACTGGCCGTTGTCTTCCAACATTCGTCTGTGTATACCCAGCTTTACTGTGAGCAGGGCCATTAAAAATTATGTCATAAAATATCATGACCCTTAATAGGCAGAAAAGAATGCCCTTGAAACAGGATGGCTCCTCTGTCTCGTGGAGACAATGATCCCTATCTATGTATGTATCCTAACCTTTTTAGCACCCAATGTCCCCCCATGCATCAAGTTGATAACATCTGCATTTCTTTGTTGCTTAAAGTGAGCAGTGTTCCAGACATTTTTACGTTTATTAAAAGCCAGCAGCTACAGAAAATGTAGCTGCTGACTTGTAATAAACAAAAACCCACTGTCCCACAGTTCAGCGATGTGGCCGCCCGAAGCCTCGCTCCTCTTCTCTCTGCAGTGCCGGTATTGCAAGTGTGGACATTCAGTGACAGCTTGCGGCTTCATAGCCGGGTGCACCTTCTCAGTGGTCATGCAATTTTCTGGGACCTGGCACATGTCCCAGAAGATTTCAGGGAGGGAGTGGGAGAGGAGGAGTCGCCATCTATGTGGTGTCCGCATTAAAAACTATTTGCAAGACTTATGATTTCAGGGGGTCATTGCATCGGATTGTTGTCATATACAAAACATAAAGGTTGGTTGATGTCAAGGTCGACAAAATTTTGAAATAAAATTGTGTGTATATATATATATATATATACAGTGCCTTGTGAAAGTATTCGGCCCCCTTGAACTTTTCAACCTTTTGCCACATTTCAGGCTTCAAACATAAAGATATAACATTTTTATTTTTTGTGAAGAATCACCAACAAGTGTGACACAATTGTGAAGTGGAGCGAAATCTATTGGATTTTTGAAACTTTTTTAACTAATAAAAAAATGAAAAGTGGGGCGTGCAAAATTATTCGGCCCCCTTGCGTTAATACTTTGTAGTGCCACCTTTTGCTGCGATTACAGCTGCAAGTCGCTTGGGGTATGTCTATATCAATTTTGCACATCGAGAGACTGAAATTCTTGCCCATTCTTCCTTGCAAAACAGCTCGAGCTCAGTGAGGTTGGATGGAGAGCGTTTGTGAACAGCAGTTTTAAGCTTTTTCCACAGATTCTCGATTGGATTCAGGTCTGGACTTTGACTTGGCCATTCTAACACCTGGATACGTTTATTTGTGAACCATTCCTTTGTAGATTTTGCTGTATGTTAGGGATCATTGTCTTGTTGGAAGATAAATCTCCGTCCCAGTTTCAGGTCTTTTGCAGACTCCAACAGGTTTTCATCCAGAATGGTCCTGTATTTGGCTGCATCCATCTTCCCCTCAATTTTAACCATCTTCCCTGTCCCTGCTGAAGAAAAGCAGGCCCAAACCATGATGCTGCCACCACCATGTTTGACAGTGGGGGATGGTGTGTTGAGGGTGATGAGCTGTGTTGCTTTTACGCCAAACATATCGTTTTGCATTGCGGGCAAAAAGTTCGATTTTGGTTTCATCTGACCAGAGCACCTTCTTCCACATGTTTGGTGTGTCTCCCAGGTGGCTTGTGGCAAACTTTAGATGAGACTTTTTATGGATATCTTTGAGAAATGGCTTTCTTCTTGCCACTCTTCCATAAAGGCCAGATTTGTGCAGTGTACGACTGATTGTTGTCCTATGGACAGACTCTCCCACCTCAGCTGTAGTTCTCTGCAGTTCATCCAGAGTGATCATGGGCCTCTTGGCTGCATCTCTGATCAGTCTTCTCCTTGTCTGAGCTGAAAGTTTAGAGGGACAGCCAGGTCTTGGTAGATTTGCAGTGGTCTGATACTCCTTCCATTTCAAAATGATCGCTTGCACAGTACTCCTTGGGATGTTTAAAGCTTGGGAAATCTTTTTGTATCCAAATCCAGCTTTAAACTTCTCCACAACAGTATTATGGACCTGCCTGGTGTGTTCCTTGGTCTTCATGATGCTCTCTGCACTTTCAACAGAACCCTGAGACTATCACAGAGCAGGGGCATTTATACAGAGACTTGATTACACGCAGGTGGATTCTATTTATCACCATCAGTCATTTAGGACAATTTTGGATCATTCAGAGATCCTCGCTAAACTTCTGGAGTGAGTTTGCTGCACTGAAAGTAAAGGGGCCGAATAATTTTGCACGCACCACTTTTCAGTTTTTTATTTGCTAAAAAAGATTAAATTATCCAATAGATTTCGTTCCACTTCACAATTGTGTCCCACTTGTTGGTGATTCTTCACAAAAAATTAAAATTTTATATCTTTATGTTTGAAGCCTGAAATGTGGCAAAAGGTTAAAAAGTTCAAGGGGGCTGAATACTTTCGCAAGGCACTGTATATATATATATATATATATATATATATATATATATATATATATACACACACACTGTATATACACACACGATATACTGTATATTGGATATCTGTATACATGTATATTAATGATATTATTTACCTCCAATTTCCAGGTTGCTGCCGGCCCTTAGGCCCAAAAACATCAGTGAGCAAAACTGGGAAACTCCATGATGGATAAAATAATCTGCTGGGTAATAAATAGCAGAAGGATACATGATAGTGTAGTTCAAAAACACATACTTAGGTCTTGCGCCCAAAAACATTTTAGTATCATGATAGATGTTTTTACCTAAACCTTGAAAAATCTGTTCCATTAGGTATGACTTTAGGAGCTTCCAAATACACCACAGATCAACTAAAACATACCCTTGCAAGGTGTATAGGGAAGACCAATAATTGTGGTATGTCTTGCCTGTATATACTCCCTTAAAGTGAGTGGGCTACTCCTCCCAGAGGCTGCCCACATATCCCGGATCAAGGCAACTCAGAGTTGGCGTAGCTGTGGGCAGCAATAAGGGAAAAGAAGCTGGATGAAACCTACCTATTGACGATTTATGACATCAGTTCGTGCTTTTCCTTTTGTCCCTTAGACAAGAGCACAGGTTACAGGTTTAAGATAGCATGTTTTTTTCTGCAATACTTGTACATTTTGTAGATCTACAAATATACCTGTAACTGTAATTTCCGTTTGATTCCAACTAAAGGTGTGAAAATGTAATCCGAAAAAGTATAACTAAAGGCAATTATTTTATGTGTACAGAGTGGGGGGGGGGGGGTAGAACACCTGTCAGGTTTTTATTGCTGTCTGCGTTAAAGGAGATTCATCCTCTCTATTATTCTTGTTTACCAATATTACAGAGAGTGAATGTAAAAGAAAATCACAAATTTTGGGTTGACCCAAGAACAGTAATAGAAGGGAAATCTTCCAATGTGGGCACTGGTGACAACCAGGAATTCCCTCTCACTTTCTGTTTTGGCTATGGGCCAGGAAGTAAAAAGAAATCTCCCAATGGAACACAGATGGCAAATATAACTGACAAAGGTTATACCCATCCCTTATTCTATCACAAAAAAAAGTTTGTTTAGTTCCACTTTAAGTTTCAAATCTAATAAACAGTGAACCATCTGTCCTAATAAAATAAGCAATTCATTCAATGTGATTTGCTTTTTGAACCTGTGCAAAACATGATAGCGAATCCTAGAGAAGAGGTAAAATCGAATTATTAGAACACTGAATATCCTAGACTTAGTCAAAGAATAGCTAAAGTAAAATATCATCCTGATGTATACAATTTCTTTTGCTGTCTCTTTCCACTGGGGAATGTTTAAAACCCTAGAGAGGTCTGTCTCGCCAGCAATGACAGCTTATCTCTGGTTTACTAAGATAATTGATGCCATCTTCTACTCCTGTTAATAGATTTTGACTTTTTAAGCCAAGGTGAAACTGTGGAATGTTGAGATCGTAGGTGGTTTTCTGGAGAAAACAAAGATGACAAACTCATCATAATGAATAATGGGCCATATTGATTTTTTAAACTTCTAATAGCATAAAGGTACAATCTAGCGAAGCTTGAAAATTTAGTACAGAAATCATGGTAACAGAGCATACATGCCTGGAGATTTAAACATCCTGGAGCTTCCTTGCAGTGTAAAATTTGGCTGTGTAGCAGTCTGATATTTGGGAACACCAAACCACAAACTGCAGGAATTCCTATTGGGGTTGGGGTTGGTTTACTAAAGGCAAATAGGCCATTCAATTTGCAAGTGCAGTTGCTCCAGAGATTAGTAAATGAAGTAAAGCTTCACTTTGCAAAGACTACCCAATCACATGCAAGGAAATAAAAAAATAAAAAAAAACTGAATTTTTGCTTGCACATTGGATGATGGAAGTCATCAGAGCTTCTGCTCATTTACTAAGATCTGGAGCAACTGCACTTTGCAAAGTGCACCATTTGCCTTTAGTAAATCAACTCCACTGTCTTTCTGCAAACATTTAAATTATCATACTCCTACCCATCCAGCATCTACCGAGGGGCCCTAATGCCTTGCCACCTAATATTGCTTGTATGTAAACCTTAACAATAAACATATCTCATTTTCCTACTTTAGGTTTGTTAAATACGAATAAAAGTGTTTTGTTGTATCTGTTCAACTTGTGCAATACCTGTCAAAAAATGTAAGCACTGATATCGTCCTGTGCTCCCTGCCTTTGCTGCACTCCTGTCAGTTACAGTGGGGTTCAGTTACTAAAGACAAATGCAGTTACACTCTGCAAGAGCAGTTGCTTCAGAGATTAGTAAGTGAGCAGAAGCTCTGCTGACTTCCATCATCCCATCATGTGCAAGCATAATTGCATTTTTTTTAACTTTCCTTGCACATGATTGGGTACTCTTTGCAAAGTGAAGCTTTACCTCATTTACTAAGCTCTGAAGCAATTGCACTTGCAGAGTGCAACTGCACTTTGCAAAGTGCACAGTCTATTTGCCATTAGTTAACCCCATTGTCTCCACAGGCCCATGAAATTGTTATTCGCAGGATTACCAGGTGAAAGTGAAGGACAAAAATTGTGAATCCAGCCTAAAGCCACATCAGATAGTCATAACTATGGCAAAAATCTAGGTATAACTTTGAATTCCCCTCTCTGGGCATACACAACCCCCCTGCCCTTGTCCAACCATTCCTTCATTATAAAAAGATGGATTAGGTAATGAAATAAGCTCATTGATCACTTGGAGGGGAAGGTGCAAAAGGTTACAATGAGACTCATGCCCCTTTAAGAAGTTATTGGGGGCAAATTAAGTTGTTGGGTCAATTTCATATTTAACCTTGCATTTCCATATTTATTACGAAGGATTTTTTGATTGAGGTGGAGGTTTTTTTTAGCAAAAAAAAAAAAAAAGTAGAAAAAAAAGGCAGAAACATTATTAGAGTTCTTTAATGCTAATTCTTACAGTAGAAACATTTTTTTTCAAAATCATCATTGTTCATCAGCAAATTACAATGCAGACATAACATCTTGGACTCTATAAAAGGTTAGATGAAGAGAAACTATGAAACAAGCATAATTATGACTACCACAAAAACTAAAATGGTACAAAACCTACAATCTCTTTATTGCTTAGTTAAAAGAAAATGTCAGACTAGTTCATGTTGCACTTCAGCAGGCACTGTGTGACCTGAAAGTGTGTGCAAACTTTTCAAAAGCACGTATAGGCAGTGTTATGGATTCTAGTGACTGTTAATGTCTCTCAGTTGCAGATTGTCCTAGTGCTAAGGTCCTAGCTCTCCAACTAGGACATAGACCTTAGTGAAAAAAATCTAGGGAAGGCTTATAACCTCAATCAGTTTTTGTTGTTGTTGCTCATGTCCCCTTTGCCCAGATTTCATCTCACTCTCTGTTCTGGGGAGCAAATTAGGTAAAATATTCACACTGGGACCCAAGATAGCAAGTTCCCAGTGGAGTCAAAGACAGCAATTAAAGCCGAACAGTGTCCTTGACAGCAGAAAAACTCAAGTTATGAGAGGCCCTAAAATTGTGCTTACCACTGGATGACCGGAGTCTGCCATCTTTGATAGCATGTTTATGTAGTAAATTATTCTTTCCAGGAAATGCGCTGATTTATGTACAGCAGAGATAAGGTAAGCTGTTCTGATTTCTTATAAGACACCATGTTGTGTGATTTTCATTATACAGGGACCCTACAAGCACAGTTACATGGACCATGTGTTGTAAGGCAATCAATATCTCTTTCCTTTTCTATCCAAAACATAAAAACATAGGCATACTAATTTCAAATAAACTTGAGAAAGAGAAGGTTGATGGCATGAAATAATTGATGGCCTCGCTAATTGGGAGGGTGAGTGTCACAGCTTGAGAACACTGAACCACTGCATTAAACTACTATACCACATGCTCAGATATTTCGCTGTTATGCACAGGCTAGTCAAAGACAATATTACTTAGCGTTTTTAGCATAACTTTCAGTTCACAATACAAGAAGTCTTCACAAATATTCATAAGAGGTGCCAGAAAATTAGAAAAAAAAATCCATATTTTTCATTTCATATGATTAAAATGATTACCTTAATGCAACATATCTTAACTGCGGCTCTTCATTTAAAGAAATTCAAAGCTCTAACAGGTAGCCTTTCATCTTGTCCTCCACTGCCTACTGATTACAGCTCTCTAAACCACAGCAAGGGGTAAATGAGTGGCTCCTCAGTTGTACTAGAATATTAATTTACAAACTGTTTTCTTCTGGAACACCGCCCTTGTGAAGAAGTGTAATTTCCCACTGCCACTTGTGAGATGTCCTAGAACTGTGCTTAACATGAGGTAAACTGGGTCTGTCATCTTGGGTAGAATGCTTTTGTGGTTTCAAAATGGTTGTTTAGAGCAAATGAGCTGAATTATTAAGTGGATATGTCATTAGCAATAAAGCTCTTCTAACCTCAAGTATTACATTTTGTGTAAAAAGAAAATAACATCAGAACTAAGGGTAGTAGGCCCACTAGTCCTGAATGCATATAGAGAGTCAATGTCAGAGAAAGGAAATCTTCCAATGTAATCTCCAGATCATAGAACAGCTGTTGCTGCCCTCTAGGGATAGGGCAGAACCTTAAAGTGACTATAAAACACAAAAAGAGGGTGCATCAGCTTTGTGCATTACCATAAGGGGCTCATGATCAACTTTAGAGCCACCCATTCGACTACAGGCCAAGAAAAATGCTTATTCATTGCCGGATAAATGTGAGCTGTGTGCAGGTGACAGTAAGAAGGATCCCTGTACCCGTCTGACCCATGTTTAGTTTAACTGGACCCCTAAGTAACAAATATTGTGTTCAACCTGAGTTAAGGGCAAACCAACTACTGGAGGCATTCACAATGATTTGTGTGACTAAAGTCTAGGAGGGAAGGACCACTGTGAGAGGTGATGCATTTGCTACAAATACATGATAAAGTAAATCAACCAAAGAAACTGATAATATAGTGGTTCCACCCCAGAATAAATTAATTGGTGGAACCCCAAACAGCAAAGATCTTAAAGCACACCTATCACAACAAAACTCAGATGAATAACATTGCTGGAAACAGTCCAAATTGTCAGTGTTGATAGGGCACCTATAGATTTTGACTTCCATGGACGTTCGAGGGGAATAGTGACATGATCTAGATAGTAGAAGTCACATTCAGCTGGACTTGTTCTGTAATGTTGAAGACGTTTCGTAGCTTCTACACACCGCATCTTTCTAATGAGTGTCAGGAAGATACCCCACCATTCAGCATCTGAGCTCCACCTTCAATGTTACAGAACAAGTTTAGTTGAATGCAGTTACTAGCTATACCATGACCTAGATAAATGAAAACCTTCACAGTGACATGATAGGTTAAAGCATTTTACTGCTCAATGGTGTCTTCTGCTGCTAAGCTAGACACCCTCCATCCCCCTCCTGCCTCTCCTTATATGCCTAAAGTGTCATGTGACTGTGGTTGGGAATTGCCAGCTTTGGGCTTTAGCACTGCTAGCTACTATCTCTTTTTCTGATTAAACTATTATGCCGTGTACACACAATCTGATTTTACAGCAACAAATGTTCGTGGAAGCTTGTTGTCGGAAATTCTGACCGTGTGTAGGCTCCATCGGACATTTTTTGTCAAAACTTTGAGAGCTGGATCTCAAATTTTCCAACAACAAAAGCCGTTATCGGAATGTCCAATCATGTGTACGCAGCATTAGGGTGACACACACTTACAAGCACCAAGTGATATAGCTAGTATCCAACTAGTCAGAAAAGTAAAAAATAAGAAAGACTAGAAAGAACAAAAAAAAAAACTGATATTACATTTAATTTATCAAATGTGTAGGGAAAAAGTCATCTGATTAGTTGGTTGCTATAAGTTATGCTGCATCAAAAGTTATTTGTCAATTTTTACATGTTAGAATATATAAAAAGAATGTGACACAACGCCCTTTCAACACTGCTAAATGCAGTATTCCATATAATCCTATAGAGTTCCACCTTGCTGATTTATATTAAAGAAGGCAGTAGCACACAGAAAGCTACAAAAATCATATGAAAAAAAACAAACAGTGCAAGTCAGTAGATTTAAATAGAAATACAGAAATGCTCAATATTTAAAAATGCAACATTATTAAGCACAGAGTTTGCCTATCTGCTTTCCACAGAGGAAGCAGCCATTTTGTGGAGCACATCAGTATTTCTTTAGATTCAACCTAAGCTGAATACTGTAAGAATAACTCCCACCAATGACCTTGGTGTCTTTTATATTTAAAGTGTATAACTGCAATTATTTTCTACCTGACCATTTATACAACAAAGATAACTATAAATTTTTTAAGCAAAAAATCCCAAGAGACTAGTGCCACTAAGGCCTTTTCCAAAACACCCACAAAATAAATGGAGATGGCACACTAAATGTGTAGTGCCTTAGAATTATGGTACAGACTGAGAGAGTCAGCAGCAGCATGTTGACTGGAGAAGTCCTATACTAAATGCCACACACCTAGTACTTTTAGGTGATCTGTAGCTTGACAGATGTGTCACCTGCATAGTGCCTGCTAAATATGTCTATCAATCTACCTGGAAAATATGTAATGTCACCCTCTCCATTGTTGAAGCTGGAGTAAGGCAAGTATAATTTACAAACTTTTAGAGAGCGCCACTGCAAGCGCCAACTTACAGCAGCCCGGTGATTCCATGACTGTTGGGTGCTGGCATTCAAGGGGTCTGCTAAAAGTGGCTGTGAAAGACAATGAGAAGCTGCATGCCAACACAGCACAGTCATCATGTAGTGAGAATTGGCTTCAGCCTGTCTCTTATGAAAGCAATGCCCTTTTGATGTGTTTCACCCTCCCACTGGCTTAATCATTTAGGTCATAACTGATTACATCATGACTGGGCTATGTTGGTGGTGTGAGGCTTCTCATTGCACAGTACCCTAAGATATTAACCTCCTGTAATCCCCTTTAGGCCATCCATATACCATTCAAAGCATTAATGGAAAGGCTGAATGTACCAAGTTGATCAAGCTGCTAGTGATAATCACTGTCTTCCCCCGGTGGGTATGGCTTTCCCTGCCTGCCCACGTTCTGCCCGGAGAAGACAATTGCTCGGCAATGCCTGTCAACACTGACTGTTTTGATGGGGGGGATCGTGCAAATTTCTTTCCTGCAACCCTTTGGCCAGCCTTATAGCTGCGCTCACACTGGGAGAGGGCAGGGTGATAGTCAAGGCCAATCAGGAGTGTTGCATACAAATCAAATATGCTGATAAGGATAATTCTGACAGGAGAAAGAAAAGGGATAATTCTGTCTGTCTGCTGTTGCTCCTTCACTGTCCAATCAAAGGCTGGGGTTACAGAATACAGGATACTATATTAATCCCGAAGGGAAATTGGGAAATTGTTAGACAGATGACCAAGCTGTATTGCTTAACTGCAGCAGAGAAAAGTCAGGTCACTAACCTTGCTTTGTTATTCAACAGCACTCTATGAATTTAAGCACCAGATGGACAGTTTCATATGTTTATTTAGCGGTTTGCCTTATATTCAGCTTTTAAGGTTTAGCTGAATACAAGACTGATGTTTTAGCTATGGGTAGATACCGGCAGGATCACTCAAGCACCAGTTTTGTATATTTCTGAGGGTCACCCATGAAAAGCTTTGTACACCAGAGTTCCAAGGTCTGCCAACGTGGCATAGTTTTAGCAAAGGGGTCTATTTGTCTCTCTCTGCTGGATTTTTTACTTACTTCACATCGTCGAGGCTTCAGTGGAAAGCATGACACTCCTCCTATGCAGTTTGAGGAATGAGACCGGCATTGTTGGCCAAAGCAATTCCACTCATAGGGTTCCAAAACATGTAAACAGCAAGCATGTAATTCAGCCCCCCAGGGTCTATACACAAGTGAAAAACAGCTTTAGCCTGAAAACCAACCTACATAAAACTTGTATATAGTATCTAGAGACAGAGCTGTTAAAGATCCAAATAGAAAAACTATTAACAGTTCTGTCTCCATTTCTAAAGCTGAAAGGGTACCTTGTATACAAGATGTCTGAGCTCTGATTGTTGGGAGTTGGGGGGCTATGCTCTGTGCCCCCTAGTGACAGCTAGACATGCTGAGCAGGAGGCTCCTAACATTATAGGTAAAGTTCACATGTTTAGGACTGTTAAACAGCTGGCATTTTTTTCACAGAAAGGGCTGTTTTTTCTTAAAAAGCACCGCAGTTTTCTTATGTGGTCAGTTTAAATGCCAAAACTGCTAAAGTTCAGTTTGGGCAACACTTTCATGTCCTTCCTAAAGTGACCCTTTCCTTTACCCATGCAGGGGAAAGTAAAAGAGTTGCTTAACTCTCCAATCCCAGCAGCACATATTCACCATCCTCATACCCGTGCTGCTCTGTTTTGGCACCAGAGCCAGAAAAAAAAGTTCTGGGAAACCACCTGATTTGTCAGAACTTACACAGGCCTATAGACTCGTTTGCCTGCCCCATGTGACAGCAATGGGCCAATCAGAGGACACCTATCGCTGGCACATGGAAAAGCGCAAGTAAATCACACCTTCACCCATACCCAGGGGGTGCCGAATGGACCGAAAAGTGAGCTAGGAATGGACAGTATATATGCTGCTGGGGAGAGAGGGAAGCTAGGTGACTCTATAAAGAGTCACTTTATCTGCCCCACTATCATTTGGCAATATTTTAAATACAATATATTCTTATAAATCCACAAGTTACCCTGTTCATTTCCAGATATACATCAAACATACAATTTACAACAAGGATTTTTAATTGCTAAAATTAGAACAAAAATGGCTGTTTATAATAAAGTGCAAGAGTGCCAACTAGACACTACTGCAAGAACATGTTCACTGACTAAAGTAGTGCTGAACTGCACTTAGAAAAGCTCACTTCCCTTGTAGCAAAACTTACTCAGAGCTACATATGCTAGGGTCTGTCAATAAATTTAAAGAATAAATACACAAACGAAATAGAATACACAGTTAAATTATGTGAAAGGCAGCTGTAGCATTGTACTATCATTGCTGAGAAGTTTGGCGAATGATTTGCAGACAAAAAAAAAACAATAGAAAGAGTGAGCAAGATGGCTAAAGCCAAGTTCAAAAAAGCGTAAGAACAGAAAAAAAAAGAGAACACCTTATTAACATATTGTTTCACTGAGGCAAATACAAGAAAAAGTTCTAGCTAAATTATGAAGCCACTGAATCAATAAATTTCATTACTTAAGGGTATCAACCCATATCTGAAGGGTTTGTGGATATTACATATTTGATGACCATTAAGGTTCCAGTGAAAACATTGTTCTTGTGCTAGGTTACCAGTACTTGGAGAGTCAATCAAAGCAGCAATGTCAACTGAGCAAAGGTTATCCCTTATGGACGGATGGTGCAGAACTTTGAAAACGTATGCTTTTTGTCTTCTTAAACTATACTCATTATGGCATAGAATCCTTTAGGAGTTTAGGAGGGACTCTGGAGGAAGACAGATAATATGTGCTTCAGATGGAAAAGCCTCTCCTTTAATGAAGTCATGGAAATAATTAGCGTCTGATAGACCGGATCCAAGGGCAAGACGGACAAGAGCCACCAACACCAGAACGGACCATCTGGAGATGCCTGTGCCAGACATAAACACAAAAAATACAGTAAGTCAAGAAAGGAACATAGATGTGATATTGCTGCAGCAAATCCTAAAAGTTGCACAATAAAAAAGTCATTAACAAGTAACAAACAGTACTTTTCACCAACAAAAGGGGACACTTCATGTGCATCTACATAGTTACATAGTTAGTCAGGTTGAAAAAAGACACAAGTCCATCCAGTTCAACCATAAAAAAATAAATAAATAAAATAAAAAATATCTTACAATCCAATATACCCAATTCTATGCCCACAGTTGATCCAGAAGAAGGCAAAAACCCCAACAGAGCATGCTCCAATTTTCTACAGCAGGGGAAAAAATTTCTTCCTGATCCCAAAGAGGCAATCAGCTTTTCCCTGGATCAACATTACCTATAAATGTTAGTACCCAGTTATATTATGTACATTTAGGAAAGTATCCAGGCCTTTCTTAAAGAAATTTACTGAGCTAGCCAGAACTACCTCTGGAGGAAGTCTATTCCACATTTTCACAGCTCTTACTGTGAAGAAACTTTTCAGTATTTGGAGATGAAATCTCTTTTCCTCCAGACGTAAAGAGTGCACCCATGTCCTCTGTGTTGACCTTAAAGTGAATAACTCAACACCAAGTTCACTATATGGACCCCTTATATATTTGAACATGTTGATCATATACCCCCATATTCTCCTCTTCTCAAGAGTGAATAAATTAAATACCTTTAATCTTACCTCATAGCTGAGCTCCTCCATGCCTCTTATCAGTTTGGTTGCCCTTCTTTGCACTTTCTCCAGTTCCCCGATATCCTTTTTGAGAACTGGTGCCCAAAACTGAACTGCATACTCCAGATGAGGTCTTACTAATGATTTGAACAGGGTCAAAATGATATCGCTCTCTCTGGAGTCCATACCTCTCTTAATACAAGAAAGGACTTTGCTCGCTTTGGAAACCGCAGATTGACATTGCATGCTATTATTGAGCTTATGATCTACCAAAACCCCAACATCCTACTCCACTACAGATTCCCTCAGTTGTATTCCCCCTAGCATGTATGATGCATGCATATTCTTAGCCCCCAAGTGCATAACTTGCCACCGCCACGCCTCTGTCCAAGGTTTTACTTACCTCTTCATAAAAAGAAATCAGGTTTGTCTGACAACTTCTGTCTTTCATGAATTCATGCTGTCTGTTGCTTAAAATGTTTTTTTTTCCAGCAAGAACTTGTCTATGTGGTCTTTTATTAAATGCTCCAGTATCTTCCCAACTATAGAAGTTAAACTAACAGGTCTATAGTTACGTAATAAAGACTGTTCCCTTTTTAAATATATGCACCACGTTTGCCCTCCACCAATCCAGTGGTACTATTCCCGTCATTAACGAGTCCCTAAAAATTTGATAGAATGGCTTTGAAATTGCTGAGCTCAATCTGGGTGGAATTAGAAAGAAAAGGTTTCTTCTGAATTCTGAATACATTATTATAGTTCAACTTCAGCCAAAATGTTTTAGTTTTGGATGTTGTGTGAAAAAGATAGAACTTCTTTTAGCTTTTTATTGAGTTTTCTTCTCATTGTGGAAATTTCTCCTGGTTTCCCAGAAACCTTCCCAACAAGGTCAGAGGCTACAATAAAAACCTTCAGATTTTAACCCAGAATGCATGCCCAGGCAGGTATGTAATGCCATTTGCAGTTGAAGCTGCTGCCAATGGCTGTATTGACAGCTCACTAGGCTGAAAATTAGGAAGCCTGACCCATGGACCCCTGACATCACTGAGAACCAAACAGAGGTTTAGAATGCTGCTGTGCTTTGCGGAAGAAGCCTGCCAATGTGTCTGTATACCTGAAAATACAGGGTTTGGGGCTGATCTGAGTGAATGAATGCATGGGGGGTTGAACTGAGGTCTGAAGTGTATGCTTTGGACCCCTGGGTTGGGGGATCATCTGAGGTCTGAAGTGTATGGATTGTGGCATTATCTGAGGTCTGAGTTTTTTGCTTTGGTGCTGATATAAATTCTGAAGTGTATGGATTAGGGCATGATCTGAAGTCTAAAGCCTTGGTCATATTAATGGACACATTTTTGTCAGTTTTTTGATTGATGCTAGTCTCAAATCGAAAGTGAAGAGGGTACTCACCATCAGAAATTTTTCTGACGACAGAATTCAACATCAGAAGTAATGTAATGTGTTGAATTCTTTTGTATGTGTTTCATTTCTGAGAGCATGCCTAAACCTGGAGATCCTGCCAGAGACCTTGTTGTTCAATGACAATATTGCCTTCACTGCATTGAAATCCCAAGCAGTGACGCCACCTCTGCCTGAGTTTTCCTCTGCCAGACTACAGAACTATGCTGACCCCCACCCCAAGTGTTCCTCTCCACATGCATACATTGATTTATTTTCCACAAAAACAAACATGCTGTCTTGACTTGCAAAAGCCCACATACTATCAATAGAAACCAACCTTGCACACCCTCTTATCCCTCCTCCCAGTAGCTGCCCCTGCAAAAAGTCATATGATCACAAGAAAAATAGCCATGTATTAATAAAGAAGCAAGGTTAAAGAAAAAAAAATAATACAGGGGTATGCTCAAGTGGAGGGATATTTGGAGGTAAATTTGGACCATGCCCGTACAAATGCTTAAAAAGTTTATTATAACCACTGCTTTTGTATAACATGACCTTTCACCTGTCTGCCCTAGAAACTGAACAAGGACAGCTCTAGTCTCCTTGTTGGTCTATAGTACTATACTGATGTGAGCAGGTGTAACCTTTTCCATTATCTGTTTACCTATATTACCAAGGTCAGCTGTATTTTATCCATTATACCACGTTTGGCTTGTTTTTCTGTTCTCACAATATGTAAATCATTTGTCCTCACAAGAGAAAAGCATACCTTTCTCAGGTTCACACTCTAATTCACCTTGTCTATTCTTTGCTGCCACATTATTAAAAAGGAAAATAAAACTGAGATACTAAAACAGGAACTTATGATCTCCTATTTGGATAGAAGTGTCCCCTTGGAGTCTTTAAGTATGCTATTTTGGTTTTGAGAAAATTTTCCAGTCATTTGCTTGCAAGCACCTGGCGGCTTTTAATGGACAGGAGCATCAATCTCGCTTTCAAGAGCCGACTGTGTGGGCAAGGATAAGCACTGCAGGGTGCATGTAGTGGGGACAGATCTCCACGCTGTGCTGAATCCACTAACAGCTGCCATTAACCCCTGCTTAGCCAAAGACAAAGCCCAGCATCACCTTTATAATAGTGTTACATATAGCCTACCTGATTTGTGTGAATTGGTTTAAGATTACATTTAAAACTAGATTTCAGGCAAACAGCTATATATACCACTGCAATTCATATTTTGGAGCTGTTACTGGAAAAGTGATTTGCATTTCAGTCCTTAGACAATTTTAGACTACAGAGCCAGGCTGGTGACCTGACCTACAGATAAGCAATACAGCTTTGACACCTTCCTGCCTTTAGCTTGTGATTGGACTGTGTAGGAGCAGAAGCAGCTTGCTGAGCTCCTCCCTCTTCCCTAGCGCCTTTTAAAATTTAATTGTTAGCTCATGTTCACTGCAGCGCACTGATTGGCTCCCTAATGCTGGCCTTCCCTTTCCTAGTGTGAGTGCTGCAGTATATAGGATTACGAGAGGCCGAATCAAAATTCAGCTTCTTTACAAAGTGAGATGCGACCATCTAATTTTTAATCAACTTGCTCTAGTTACTAGTCTGCTGTGTATGGTCCAGGTGTTCTAGCGGGATTACATTTAATCAAGCTTGCAGACATGATCAGCACCTTCAAGTAAAACCCAAGATTTCATTTATTCTATTAAGATTGAAGTAGTGCAGGTGCAAGAGAAGTGCGTATACAGACAACTCATTTCAATTCACTAGGTCTTTATTAAATTCATGTTAAAAGCAAGGGAACGTGCTTTGATACATTCCAACCAGTTTGCTCTCCAAACTTCTTGATTATTTCTGCAAGCTTCACTATTAGTTGCATTTAAAAACACAGCATTTTTTCTAATCTGAAGTTTAGCCTGTTACTATTTTGCCTTCCCTGCTCCCTACAAATGCTAATGAAATTTGAAAAAATCTTGCCCGTTTTCAATTCTATAACTTATTTCAGAGTGATGTCATCATTAGGTCTCTGCTTTTCTATGCAACACTGGCAGATCATGACTGGATGGAGGGGCAAGCAGGGTGATGTACATAGCTCTCTAAAGACATCACAGCACCTTGGTTCAGTCCTGATGCATGAAGTGGGTTGGCTTCTGGGATGTATTAAAGGGGTTGTAAAGGTAAACATTTTTTCAACTTAATACATTCTATGCATTAAGGTGAAAAAACATCTGACAGTGCCGGCCCCCCCAGCCCCCTGTTTTACTTACCTGACCCCTCAAAAGTCCTGCGCTCGCCTCCGACATCCTCGTCGCCGCTCAGCCTGGCCGTTGATTGGCTAGAGTGGATGGATTACAAGCAGCACAGCCATTGGCTCGCGATGCTGTCAATGCCATCCAATGACACGGCGCGCCGGGGGCGGGGCCGAGTGATACAGTGAGCAGCTATAGCCGCCGGCTGTATCACGGGAGCGCGACCGCAAATACTTCTCACCATGCGAGGGAGCTCGCATGAACGAGAGAAGTACTTGCGGGGGGGGAAGCAGAAACAGCAGCCGAGGGACCCCAGAAGAGCAGGTTCGGGGCTACTCTGTGCAAAACAAGCTGCACGGTGGAGGTGAGTATAACATGTCCTCCGCTCGATTCACACAGTGCCCGAGTACCGCTGAGCTCCGTTCCCTGCGACGTTACGACGCACGGGAGCGGAGGTTGGCGCCAAATTCAAAAAAGTAAAAACACAAAACACATACAGTATACTGTATTCTGTACTGTATAAAAAAATACACATCCCCTTTGTCCCTAGTGGTCTGTCCAGTGCCCTGCATGCACTTTTATATTATAAATACTGTTTTTTCTGCCTGGAATTTGGAGATTGTCCATAGCAACCGAAAAGTGTCTCTTTATGTCAAAAGTGATTTTAGACCAACTAGAAAACAGCGATAATATGTAAAGCGCTGAGCAAACTGTTGGCGCTATATAAAACCTGTATAATATAATAATAATAAATTAGAATCACTTGCAGAATTGAGCGATCGCGATTTGTGGGGAAATTCATCATCAAACACTAAATCTAATGACAGCGACAATTCTGCAACTGAGCAAATTTCTGTGTTTTTGGATTTGATTACATTATTGAATATTTTTTTATTATTATTTGTTATAATTATTTATAGTTATTTATTATATTATAAACTTTATCATACCCGGGATGTCTACCAGACTCTGGTTTGAACAGATTTAAGTGAGTTATTCCTAAGAATTGCAGGCCTACAATATAAAACGGGAAATTTTCATGAAAAAAAATTGTACCGCGTTCAGCACCTAAAATCAGAAATAATCATACCACCAGGGAGGTTAAGTAAATGTGAAAATGCTTTCATATGGAGATGTCAGTCTGGAGGAGTGGGTGTTTCTGGGCAGACCACATTTGCATGCAGATCACCACAGGTTACACCCATTTGTGATCCTGAGCCTGCATGATTGAAAGAACTGAAATCCAATGAATGAAAGAGGCAAGCCAGGGGTAGCAAGGCTTGGCAAGGAAGGAGCTGGATGTTCTTCAATTAGGCGTGGTCTATCTGACTTGCTGCAGTTTTTAATTCACACTGTGAGAAGCTCAGAGCATGCAGTAAAATCAAAGTGAGCTATTTCAGTCCAGATGAGTCTGTACAACTTTGTAATACTGAAGATAAGGCTGGAGGTCAACTTTAACAAATGCATTTTTATATATACATAGATATGCCTAGACTTCACCTTTTTAAGATCTATTTTATTCTTTTTATATTTACTTGGCTGTAAACTCCTGGCCCTGACAATTTTTCAAATTTTAACAGTTCTACGGGCTGTTTGCTGAGACTTGGAAGTGTTGGAAGAAAGAAAACTAAACTAAAAGGTTAAGAGGTTCTACACTCTTATCAGTCTGCAGCAACATTTTCTGAGTATAAGGTCTACTATGGTGCCCACTGATTTGTCACTCCGTCATTTCTGCCACTACAGTCACCTAAATATGCTGGGAAGGAATTTAAAAAACTGAGCTTCCTCAGCATTTTCACTAACAGGCATTTCCTGTTGTAGGGCATTTCCAAGTGTAAATCAGTCACAAATCAGGTAACACGTGGTGGCTACAGAACCAAAGAGAGGCTTCAATGTAACTTTAAAGCGTATGTAAAAAAAAATGTTTTCCAATGTTGTTAGAAGATAGAGTATAGAAGAGATAAACCCTACCTCAATGTTTCTTTATAGGGGTCGATGTCCCTGCTAGGAAGATTAACCCTTTATCTGTTTTTTAGGCAGCTGTCATCGAGACCGAGAGTGAGAGGAAATCCCAAAAATTTTGAGTGTACACCAAAGCAAGTAGTGAGGAAAAACGTTCTATGGCAGGGGTCCCCAACCCCTGGCCCATGGACCGGTACCAGTCCATGGCCTGTTGATGGCCAGGCCATGCAGTAGGAGGTGAGAGGCAACCGTGGTCCCATCAGGACTATAACAGATCACAGTTGCAGCTCATCTCCTGTTGTGCGTCTGTTTCCCCGAGTCCATGTGTCTTCTCCTGGATCTGGAGATCAACCCTGAAGAGCAGGAGTCTTTCATATTAACAAGCACCCTTTACATTACATTAATGTAAAGGGACTGCTTTAAAGGGAGGATGGAACTGTGATGTAAAGGGGGACTGTGGACACTGTGAAGGGGGGTTGTGGTGTGAAGGAGGAATGAGGGATATCCAGTCCGTGAATATCCAGTCCAACCACCCAGTCCCTGGAAAGATTGGCTGCCACAAAACTGGTCCCTGGTACCAAAAAGGTTGGAGACAGCTGCTCTAAGGGGAGAATCTGTTCCTGTGACAATTCCAGAGGCGGCTCTAGGCTTTGTGAGGCCTTAGGCAAATCTTAGACATGAGGCCCTACTAACTCCCATAATGGAAAAAATAATTCAAGCAATAGACCCCTAGCAATTTCCCTCTCCACCCCAACATCCCAAAAAACAAACATGCACATAGACTTATCTAAAAATAAAAAAATAAACTTTAATAATGTGCAAATAAAAGTCTGGTTCACTCTCACTGATTGGTTGTTAGAGGTTAGTGCACATCATTACTGCTCGCTGATTGGTTGCTAGAGGTTACTGCACAATATCACCACTTAATGATTGGTGCTAGAGGTACTGTACATCATTACTGCCCACTCATTGATTGCTAGAGGTTACTGCACATCATTACTGCACATTGATTGGTTGATAGAGGTTACTGCACATTATTACTGCTCACTGATTGGTTGCTATAGGTTACTGCTTATCATTATCATTCACTGATTGGTTGCTAGAGGTTACTGCACATTATTACCGCTCACTAATTGCTATAGATTACTGCTCATCATTGATTGTTTTCCAGAAGTTACAGGACATCATTACCTCTCGCTGGGTGGCAGGGCAGTATTGTGATGTGTGATGCAACTGTTGGAGTACAGTTGGTTGGATGACAGGATGCAGTGTGGGATGATGGTGGTAGCATTGGGGTGAGAGGATGAGATCATATCTTCCCTATAATGATAAGTTATAGGGTGATAGGATGCCAAAGGTGGGGTACAGGAGGGATGAGGATGATAATGACAGGAGGCAAGGTGCTAGGATGTCGGAGGTGGGGTACAGGGGGATGATAATGACAGGGGGTGGGGTGGTAGAATGCCAGAGGTGGGGTAGAGAGGGATGATGGGGATGTTGATGAAAATGGGTGGGGTGGTAGGAGGTCAGCAAAGAGGCATGATGACAGTGGGTGGGTAGGAGGCTGGTAGGGGGCTACAGGGGGGTGATGATGATGGGGGTAGGATGGTTGGATGCTAGAGGTGGGGCACAGGGGGATGATGGTGATGTTGATGACAGGGAGCAGGGTGGTAGGATGTCAGAAGTGGGGTATGGGGAAGATGATGATGATGATAGTGGGTGGGGTGGTAGGAAGCTGACAGTAGGGTAAAGGAGATGAAGATTACAGGGTGTGGGGTGGTAGGAAACTGACAATGGGATACAGGTGGGATGATGATGACAGGGGTGGAGTGGTAGGAAGCTGGCAGTGGGGTATAGGGGGTGAAGGTTACAGATTGGTGGGGTGGTAGGAAACTGGCAATGGGGTACAAGGGGGATGAAGATGACGGGGTGGAGTGGTAGGAAGCTGGCAGTGGGGTGCAGGGGAAATGACGGGGTGGTGGGTTGTAGGAAGTTGGCAGTGGGGTACAGGGGAGATGAAGATGACGGTGGTGGTAGGAAGCTGGCAGTGAGGTGCAGGGGGATGAAGATGATGGGGATGGGGTGGTAAAAAGCTGGCAGTGAGGTGCAGGGAGGATGACATGGTGGGGTGGTAGGAAGCTGGCAGTGGGGTACAAGGGGATGAAGATGATGGGGGTGGGGTGGTAGGAAGCTGGCAGTGGAGTGCCCGGGGGGATGACGGGAGTGGGGTGGTAGGAAGCTGGCAGTGGAGTGCAGGGGGAATGACAGGAGTGGGGTGATAGAAAGATGGCAGTGAGAATGAAGATGATGGGGTGGGGTGGTAGGAAGCTGGCAGTGGGGTGCAGGAGGGATGAAGGTGAGGGGAGTGGGGTGGTAGAAAGCTGGCAGTGGGGTGCAGGGGGATGAAGATGATGGGGGTGGGGTGGTAGAAAGCTGGCAGTGAGGTGCAGGGAGGATGACATGGTGGGGTGGTAGGAAGCTGGCAGTGGGGTACAGGGGGATGAAGATGATGGGGGTGGGGTGGTAGGAAGCTGGCAGTGGAGTGCAGGGGGGGATGACGGGAGTGGGGTGGTAGGAAGCTGGCAGTGGAGTGCAGGGGGGATGACGGGGTGGGGTGGTAGAAAGCTGGCAGTGAGGATGAAGATGATGGGGGTGGGATGGTAGGAAGCTGGCAGTGGGGTGCAGGAAGGATGACATGGTGGGGTGGCAGGAAGCTGGCAGTGGGGTGCAGGGGGGATGAAGATGACAGGGGTGGGGTGATAGGAAGCTGACAGTGGGGATGAAGATGACGGGAGTGGGGTGGTAGAAAGCTGGCAGTGGGGTGCAGGGTTGGATGAAGATGATGGGGGTGGGGTTGTAGGAAGCTAGCAGTGGGGTGCAGGGTTGGATGAAGATGATGGGGTGGGGTGGTAGGAAGATGGCAGTGGGGTGCAGGGTTGGATGAAGATGACGAGGGTGGGGTGGTAGGAAGCTGGCAGTGGGGTGCAGAGGGGATGAAGATGATGCGGGTGGGGAGGTAGGAAGCTGGCAGTGGGGTGGAGGGGGGAGGAAGATGATGGGGATGGTGTGGTAGGAACCTGGCAGTGGAGTGCAGGGGGGTGACGGGGGTGGGGTAGTAGGAAGCTGGCAGTGGGGTACAGGGGGGTGAAGATGATGGGGGTGGAGTGGTAGGAAGCTGGCAGTGGGGGTGAAGATGACCTGGGGTGCGGTAGTAGGATGCCAGGCACAGGGGGATTATGGTGAGGATAGAAATGATGACAGGAGGTAAGTTGGTAGGAAGTATGGTGACAGGAGGTAGTGGGATGCCAGGAACAGAGGGATGATGAGGAGGATTATGATTATGGCAGGGGGTCAGTAGGTGGCATCATATGCCAGATGGCATACATCACATCACTCAGGGCTGTGAAGTCATGGGCGGCTGGCAGCCTTGATTTTCGGGTGCCCTCGGTCAGGAGGTGACATCAGGGGATGCTGTCAGCCCGTAAGTGTCGGGTAGTACCTTAAAGCTGTGGCAAACTGGCTCCTCGATGATACGGCAGCTCTGGCAAGTCCTCCATTACAGGCTGATCCATTCTGGAGAGTAGAGCAGGGAGCTTCTCAGCTGTGGCATGCAGAAGACTCGCAGAGCGTGGCAAAAGGGGGGAGGAGCCGGGGAGGCAAATACATACAGCCACCCACTGACCCGGGGACCTTGAGCAGTTATCAACTGGTTAGTCCACCCACCCGCCCGAGCTGGGAAAAGTAGTTGCAGACACCGTATTCCCCCAAGTTAAAGACAGATCGGGGACACCGTCCGGGGGCCCTCCGCAACTTAGGCAAACTAGGTGGCGGCCGCGAGGCCCCTGGGAGCGCGAGGCCTTAGGCGACCGCCTAATTTGCCGAATTAGAGAGCCGCCTCTGGACAATTCTGTTCACTTTGAGAGCATGCCTCTTATTTTTTCTTGTGTCTCCAGGACAGAAAGTATAGGGGAGACTTCCTAGAAGGACCCAGGCAGCAAGCAATATCCCTTCCATACTTATACAAAATATGCAGTGTTTAGAAACTCTATGCGTGCTCACTAGCTGTTGCTGGCATTAGCCAGACGATACTACTCCAAAATAAAGACCTATTTTTTTTTTTTCATTTTACACACCCAGCCCTCATTAACATCACACACACACACACAAACACAGACTTCAATAAAGGCTGCAGAGGCTTGGTGTTGTAGTGACATCAAAGATGGTGCCATCAGTAAAGTACTGTATAGCTCATGTTTCCATTATGATGATTACAGGAAGAAACTCACATAAGATGTATCGTGCTCTGAACTGAAATTACTTCATAGCTATACTGACAGGAATTCAGGGAAAATACAGATAATTAAAGTGGTGACAGGAAACTAAGCAACAACGTTCTCCTGGCCACCTCTTGAGATGAATTTATGTCATGTTAGAATCAACCCAGAATAACAAAAAGTAATCTGTCTATATTTTTCAGTATGTGGCTATCATTTTCAGAGGATTCTCTACATATATATGGCTGGGCATAGACGGATTGTAGTTTAGGCATTTAGCGTGCGAAAGAGAGAAAATCACTTGATTACCCCATGTATGCTAACATCATAGATGGAGGAATCTTCATTGTATTTCGGCACCCACAGCAGCGGGCATTGTTAAACAATGACTTTATTTAATAAGATGCGGTCACTATTTGGGTGATAATTTTCCACCCGGCTTAGTCAATTTTCAGTTTGACTTTTGCCAAGCTAAGGCCGCGTACACACGGGCGGATTGTCTGCCCAACTAAGTTCGTCAGACAATCCGACAGACAGTCCGTTCAACTTTTGAATGAACGGACTTGACCACACACGATGAACAGACAGTCCGCTGAAAACTTGCGCGATGACGTGTACAGCACGTACGACGGGACTAGAAAAACGACGTCCAATACACTGCAATGCAACCTTCGGCCGTGTAAATCCTTTCTGAGCATGCGCTATACTTAGTCCGTCCAACTTGCCTACACACGAGCGGACTGTCCGCTGAAACCAAGTTTGGACGGACAAAACCAAGTTTGGACGGACAAAATTACGGAAATTCCGAAAGACAAAGTCCGTCAGACTGTCCGCTGAAAAAGTCCGCTGAAGCCCACACACGAGTGGATTGTCCGCTGAAACACGGTTCAGCGGACTAAGTTGGGCAGACAATCCGCCCGTGTGTACGCGGCCTAAGTGTTACTTGCAGGGCCACCCATGGCTCTAACTTCATAGACATATGTGCTATGCCATTGTGCCACCCTTTCTTATTACCAGATCCTTTACATTGTCATACTGATGATTAAACATCAAACCTTAACTCTGCTAGGAACAAAAAATGCTTTTTAACACTGCTGCAATCACATTACCACTTCAGTTCATTACCAAAGCAATTTAATGAAATCATTTTGTAGTGATATTTACATTACTCAAAACAACTGTGTGTTTATGCTTTTAAAAAAGTCATTTTTGGAATAAATGAGCCTTGCACTGTGCCAAGTGCCAGCACTACTTTGCATGAGATGCTTGCGACTGCTGCAGCGGGATAAGATTAATGCGCGGTGGCAATGCTGTGTACGGCTTAACAATCATTAGTATACCTGCAGAGCAGAGGGACAGTAATAGAACGTGGTGTCAGAACAGTGTGTGTTTAACAGGGAGTGATAGAGAGCAGGGGAGCGACGACACAGATGTGTCTGTCAGAAGAAAAAATGTTCCATCTGTCATTTCTACTGTCTTCTCCCATAAATTAACGCTCAAACTTTAAGCTGCGTTGGCTATTTAGTGAATGCCGCTCAGGCCAGAGGTCATCGTAAAAAATGAAAAGCTGGACAGGTTTTTTTCCATGATGAGGAGCTATTGAAATCATTAAAGCAGAAATCCAACCAAAAATAATAAGATCAAATCAAGCAGCCCATTTAGTAATAAAATAATAAAACCAGCTTTTGCTGCAATATTCAACTTCAATCCAGAGGTCTCTACCACACTATGTTTTTCTGCCACTGATGGCTAGTGCGATTCAACCCACTTCCTTTGAGACCAGGTTGTCCTGGACTCACCCAAACCTGTGAGTAGACATTAACAATAACAAGCAGTACTGTGGTGATCTCTGTCAGTCTGCTTTCTCTTCCTGCCTACAACAGGCGGATGCCAGATCAAATTCAGGTACCGTATATACTCGAGTATAAGCCGAGATTTTCAGCCTCTTTTTTGAGGCTGAAAGTGCCCCCCTCGGCTTATACTCGAGTCATCGCTGTCTGCCCGCTCGATCAGCGTGTCGAGCAGACAGACAGCGGCCATTCTATAATTCAAAAGCCGCGCCTCCGGCTCCGCCTTCGCCTGTGATAGGCGGAACACTGAATTTCCCAGCAGCCTGTGTTCCGCCTATCACGGACATCGTCTCATCCTCGTACTACGGACGAGGATGATACGATGTCCGTGATAGGCGGAACACAGGCTGCTGGGAAATTCAGTGTTCCGCCTATCACAGGCGAAGGCGGAGGCGCGGCTTTTGAATTTTACAATGGCCGCCGAGGCGCCGACGAAGAGGGCACGGGACGGAGACAAGGCAAGGCACGGCACGGCACGGGACGGGACGGGACGGAGGCAAGGCAAGGCACGACACGGGACGGAGGCAAGGCACGGCACGGGACGGAGGCAAGGAGGCAAGGCACGGGACGGAGGCTCGGGACAAAGGCTCGGGACACAGGTAGGCTGGACACACACACACACACACACACACACACACACACACACACACACGGATGGATGGATGGAGACACACACACACACACAGGGATGGATGGATACACACACACACAGGGATGGATGGATGGATGGAGACACACACACACAGGGATGGATGGATGGAGACACACACACACAGGGATGGATGGATGGATGGATGGAGACACACACACAGGGATGGATGGATGGATGGACACACACACACACACACAGGGATGGATGGACGGACACACAGGGATGGACGGACACACAGGGATGGACGGAGACACAGGGATGGACGGACACACACACAGGGATGGACAGGCATGTCTCACCCTCGGCTTATACACGAGTCAATAAGTTTGCCAGTTTTTTTGGGGGTAAATTGGGGGCCTCGGCTTATATTCGGGTCGGCCTATACTCGAGTATATACGGTACTTACACTGCTTGTATTTAAAAATGCATTTACTGATGTATTAATGATTACAGAGCAGCAATTTGTGTCTTTATATCTGTCTAGAGTTTAGCTTTAAAAGGGAACGTTAGTCTTATGAATTTAATGTTTTTTTTAAATTATGTGTTGATGTATGAAAGGAAATGTATAGTAGTTTTGTAATTAATTTCTTTTGATCATACCTTTAAAAGAATAAATTCAAATATTGTACAGGACACCAGGGATGGGTCCTGGGCAGGAGATATATTTCCCACTATTTGGGCTGTCATTTTTTTTAAGGGAGAGTACAAGCGACATTTTTTAGTACTCAGGGGCTCTCATTTTGGTCCATGCAGGTTAAAGGGTTTCAAGGCAGTTCATTCGAAGAGGAGGGGACTGATTTACAGTACTCTCTGGACTGGAAGTCCTCATTTGGGACCAGGAATTCGGAGATTAGGAGAGACTCTTGGTGGGAAAGAGTCTTTAAACTCTGATTACAGGGCTTTTGGTCCCAGAAGGGCTAACCCATCTGCAAGGGAAATTTGGAAAGCAGCAGGAAGGAGTCAGCACCTATATATGAGATGGGGGGAGTAATCTCTAGTTGTGAGAAAGTGTGGGCTGTTTGAATTCCTGTGACTTGTCTTGTACCCGAAACAGATGGGAATCCTAAGCCAAAGTGTGGGACTGAGCTACTGGCGGTGAGCCATTTTTTGGTCTAAATTATACCAGGACTATGGACTGTTTGCCTTTAATTTTTTTGAAGACTCTTTGTATTTTGAGAGACTAATAAAGACTATTACAAGTGTCTGGATGGTGATCACGGGCTCTCCATATTAAAATATGTTTCTTTTCAACAGGGAATTTTAAAGTTTAGACAGCTATAGTGCTGCGGGAAGGAGGACCCCTCCATGTTACAACATACAGATGCTTCAATCACATATAAGATTCTGGGTCAGGGTTTTGTGCAGCAGAGCAGATATCTCGCTGCGATCTATTGAAAGTCATCCCTTGAACCAAGCTTTAAAAAGCTGTCTACTAGGGCTTACCTTTAATTCAAAGCCCTAGCCCCTTGTGCCATGTGATTATTTCAGTGAAGATCACATTTAGAATGTGTGATTAGAGGCAGTGTACTTTTCAATTGTACCACAGTTTCATAAACTCTACAGAGCATTTGGACTCCTTCTCTTCCGTCTACAAATTATCCTGCTGAAGTTGGCAACAAAAGTCCAGATTTGGCCAGAGGAGGTAAACAAAAAAAGAAATAATAATCCCAGCAGAAAAATTAAAAATTCACATAAAAGTTAAACTGCCAATATCTCTGAATGTTCTGGTTGTTTTAGTGTGCGGTATTCACTGAAGATAATTAGACTATCAGCGGTATCAGAGCTCTAATGACCAGATGGGGTGAGGGACACACTTCAACTGCTCAAGAGATCTGATTGAGTATTGATGAAGTGAAGCCTTCCTAAATGTGGCTGTTAATGGGAAAGACAGTCCCTAAAAGCATTTACTCCATTTTAATCTGGTGAGTGCAAATTTTGAGGGGAGTGGAATCAAGTGGTGCAGTGAAGGTTGTTATACTCTATCCGTCAAGCCCCCTAAAGAACACTCGACAGGATTATGTTCCAGTGGGACTCACCTGTCACAGGGTGTACTACTATAAATTGTGTGATATTCTGTGTTAAATACACTGAAGAGCGTTGCTTTAGTCTTATGGATCACCGGACATGAACTTTTAAGATTTATGATATACACATATAAGCAGTTTCAGTTATTTCTGGGAAGTCCCTTTTCTTGAAAACATGAAATGAACTCTTAAACTCACTATACATATTATAATTAGTGTATACAATCTTCGTATTAACTTTAGATTTACCAAAACTATGTAATATGAGGGCCTACCCAAACTACTCAATCAATCCGTATTCATTTAGGCAGACCCTTGCACAACATACAGTTTTTGTTCATAGATCCAAAGGAGATTATACAGTCAGATTGTAACATGTACAGCAAACTTAAAAGTAGAACTGGGGGGGGGGAAGGGAGAGGCAGCCTACCCCCAAAAGGTGGGCTTGAGGTTTGAACTGTTCCCATAACCACTCACTAGTATTGTGTAAAGCCTTTATTCCTGGTCTCTCTTTCTTCCCTTCTTTTTTCCTTCCTGCCATATAGCCAATACATTCTTTGTCATTTTCCTGATGGCCATTCCATATACTTCAACTGCTGTTCTCCTAGATGTGAATTCCAGTATTATCAAGATGCAATTCTCAAATAGATGTCTTTCTTATAGGTTATTTAATTTGAATACTTGCCAAATGTTATATTGTTAGGTGTAACCTCAGAACTTGACCTTTTTCATTCTCTGTTGACTACTATGTGTTTTACTGGTCTGATAGCTCTACACCTGGCATTTGTCTAACACTGCAAATGTTGATTAAGAATGCATTGTAATTTAATAGAATGAGCTTGTTAATCAGTGATTGTACTTTCATTTGAAATTCCATAAAAATATTAAAAAAGTAAAACTCCTGGCAAAAATGAAAATCCTTACATGTACTAGTAATGCTTCTACCTATTAATATTCCAGGTTTATTCTTTTTTTTATTATTCCACCACCCCAGCTACTACCATTATGGCTGCTGAATCATAGCTGCCTAGGACAACGTTTTGCCTACTGGGGATGACAATGAATGATGGGCTTGTGCTATTGAGTAGACCAATTCAGGCTACTTTTGATATGAGGGCTGTCTGACTGTGCAGGTGGCCACAGTTGGTCCACTACCCATCCATATTCTTACCCAATCTACCTAACTGAATAACAGAAATGAATGCACGATACAGACAGCAATGCCATACAGTATACCAGAAGATCCTCCATTTTTGGGATTCAATAGAGCTAAAACAATGCTTTGGGATGATTTTACATTACATAAGAATTATGTGGATTGTACACTGCTGTTGTGCTTAATAAATTTTGCAAGAAGAAGCTCTTGGGTTGCCAGCTATTTCTTCTATTATGATTTTACATTGTGCCTGCTGTTTTGCTTTAAAGCCCAACTCCAGGGAAAAAAAATTGACCCTTTCAGAGGGAACACCCGCACTGCAAGGGTTAAATGATTGTTTAGTCTAGGGGCAGAGGATTAGGGAGTAAATAGTTTAGGGAGTAAATAGTTACCTTACTACTTCCTCCATCAGGCTCCCCCCATCACAGTGAATGTTTCTCACAGCTGCATTCTAAGGTCAGACCAGCTCCAGTTGCATTCCAGCCTCCTTAGCGTACCATGGAGGATTAATGTCCCTGTATAGTATGTAATGAAGCTGAGGCTCCACCCACAAATTTGGAGCGAAGGAGGAAAGTTGCAGAGCTCTCTATAGCAGGTAATCAAGTACATAATAACCATACACATATTGTGTAATTACCCACTGCAGTGCAAGGGTGAAATGTCTTTATTTTCCTGGAGGTGGGCTTTAAAGCACACCAGTGCTGAGAGAAATACAAAGAAAGCTGTTGATGACCTTGATCTGAAAATGCTAGTTGCCTGGCTGCTCCACATTCAATACTTCAAGACACTGCTGATTAGGAAAGTCAGATCAAAGTCAAAATTTGTAACAGACACTTTTGTTTTATGTGAGTAACCTAGAGCAGTGGTCATCAACCCTGTCCTCAGGGCCCACTAACAGGCCAGGTTTTATGTATTACCTTGGGGAGATGCAGACTAGAATACTGCAATCACTGAGCAGAGAATGATATCACCTGTCATGTATTTCAGTTATCTTGCAAACCTGGCCTGTTAGTGGGCCCTGAGGACAGGGTTGATACCCGTTGACCTCGAGACTTCTGCAGCCACAGGATCACCACCATAGAAATAGCATTTTCAGTCTGTCACTTATGACAACCTCCATATTTTTTCACTAGTAGTGGCATCCTTTAAAATCAGAGTTATCTGCAGACATTTTGTTCTGCACACTGACCTGTATGTTGTCTTCCTTTGGAGGTGGGCTGGTGTGATGCATGAAGATACGTCGGGGCAGACTCCCTCTATGCTGTGAGAAGCATTCCTCCAGTTGTTGGTATACCATGTCATGTAATCTTTGCAGCTCCTCCAACTCTTCTCCCTCCACCTTCATGTCTGACAGGTACTCTATCTCCGCTTTGTGATAACCATCCAACTGACCTCTCTGCAGCACACGGAAACGTCTCCTGCCAATTGTCTCCACCAATGACCGGCCATCAGGCAAATAGTCCAAGTGCAAGATCTCCAACATGCATCCATAGTCTGCAAAGCTGAACACAGGAGAATTCGCTGTGATTCATGAAGACAAACATACCACTTATACACAAGCAAGCCAGTTTGCACATCCTGGGCAACTATTGCCAATTTTGCCACACAGGAAGGAAAATAAATTCTGTCTGACCCCCCAAAGAAAGTCACCTCAATTCCCTGGATCATAATTTTTTCTTAAATTTTTAAGTAACGCTAAAGACACGCCTTTTTTTTTACAGATATATCCCTCTTACCACAATGATACTGAACACACACATAAATGGTGCTGCCTCCTGTTTCCCGCCGTGCAGTTTTGGTCATGGTGTGCCCACGCCAAATGAAAAAAAAAAAGCTTCTGATCCTCCCTCAGGAGGACATGTCCCATCAATTTTAGCATCTGGGCTAGCTGTGTATGTTTAGTGCAGGGAGTGGCAGAAGTTATACTGTGAGCATGTATGTAAAGGTGGCTCTGGCGGGGCGATATAGGACCCTGGAACCCAAAGAACCACCTATACAATGGAACGAAAGGCCAGCAATAGGGGGACACAAGCAGAACACAATATAAGTGCTGCCAACAGCCTCCTAATTAGCAAATGAAGGGTTTAATTTACCTTTGGACATTATAATGCCAAAAAGCATTATAAAGTCATTCAGAGTAAAACGGCTGGTTGTCTTGACAAGTCACCCACTCACCCAACTGCTGATACTTGGCATGCTTGGCATGCTGTCCTGACACTTTCTTTGCCTGCTGGAGCTCTGGGTTGAATCCCTGTGTAAGTACTAGGTTGGTTTGTATAGGAGCTTACACAGGGTGAATGACGTATCATGGCGGAGTTCAGGCCTAGTGACAAGCTATGCATCTTGGGATGAAAGGGAGAAGGTCACATGCTCCCTGTATTTGAAAATACCCGGTACAGGCAAACATTTTGAGAAGTAACTCAGCTGGCAGGGAAAAAGTGGCTTGTAAATCCAACATGTCACTTTGTGCATGAAAAGGACATGGACAAATAATCTTTTAACAGCATATTTTAAAAAATACATTTGGATTGTGATAATGGAAGTCAATGGGGACACCATCTATGGTGACAGTTACCAAGGACAGGAAATTAATAGCGAAAAGCCCGAGAGCATGTATAAAGAATGATATCAAAACAGCATGGATGTACGTGTAATTAACACTTTAACCTCAGCTCTTCAGACTTTTCTAGTTAGGTTTCATGAGGATCTCCAAAGTCTATCAGCGTTTTTAAAGTTTTTAAGCTAATCCTGCTTATCAGCATTCAACAGAAGGTGTTTACATTATCTTTAATAAAAGGAAAACCTTCTTCTGTGCCCAACGGTGCCAGATGTCCACTATCCAATGGCAGCAACCCAGCAAGCTTATACGAGTGCCCTCGCTTAATAATCATTAGTCTAAAGTTCTATAATCTCCTCATGAGTGAAATATTTAAATTTACTCCCTCCTGGCAATATTCAAACAGTGGGCACTAATTAACATATTTTCTTACAAATAGCCGCGACTTGTCCTGCTAGCTGTAGCTTTTCCAGGGCATGGCTGGTTTTGACAACCTCAGGTTATCGAACCAAAAACTTTTTTCCTAGAAAAAAGGCAAATAGTGGATAAAGTGAGAAAGAGCTGCAACCCCTGTCAGGTTTTACTGCTATCTAGGGCTCTATTAACAGAGAAGTATGGGCAAAGCTTTTTAACCCAACTTCTCTTCTGGGTCACAGGAGCGCATTTAGTTGTGCTTTCCAGTGACCCAGAATCAGCCAATCATGTGCTTTAGCTGATGTCACAGAGCTGCTCCAGGCTCTGGCAGGATCCCGACAATGATGTCTGGCAGCTGGCTCAGCCCCTCAGCACAAAGATGTCTGAGATGCCTGAGCCAACCAGTCCTGCCCATTCTCCAGCCCAGTGCTCCGGTAAGCACTGGAGGGACAGAGCACAGAGTCAAATGCCCCGTACACACGAGCGGACTTTTCGACATCCAAACTCCGACGGACTGAGTCCGGCGGACTATCCGCTCGTGTGTGGGCTGCAACGGACTTTAGCTTCGCAAAAGTCTGACGGACTTTAGAAATGAAGCATGCTTCAAATTTTCCCGACGGAACTCCGCCGGACCCGGTCCCCTTCGAAAAATTCGCTCGTGTGTGTGCTACTCCGACGGACTAAAACCGACGCTAGGGCAGCTATTGGCTACTGTCTATGAACTTCCTACGTCGAATCCAGTCGTACGTCATCACGTTCGACTCCGTCGGAGTTTGGTGTGATGGTGTGTGGTCAAGTCCGTTCGGTCGAAAAGTCCGCCAGAACTCCGGCGGAACTCCGCTAGAACTCCGTCGGAAGTCTGTCAGACTTAATCCCTCTCGTGTGTACGGGGCAAAAGACTGACAGTCACCAAGAACTGAGTGATCTGTGGTCATGTGATCACTCGTTTCTTGCTGTTAAGACAATTGCAGAGTTACACCGATGCTGCAGCCATATAATTCAATATATATGTTTGTTTTTAGCACACACTTCTCATTTAGGGCCAGTTCACATCACATGCAGTCCAGTGCATTTTTTTTCTGCATTAAAAATGCATAGATAGTAGGTTATACGGTTTTTCAATGGCATAGTTTACATCAGTGCTTGAAGTTCCAGTACGTTCTAGTTCCAGAAAAAAAATGAAACATGCCACATTTTTCCTGCACTGGACTGTACCGGAACGCTGTAAAACGCATCAAAAATGCACTGTAACACACTGGAATGCACCTAAATGCACCAAAAAACGCACTGGAACACACATGTCCTTATTTAAGGTTAAGAAAAAAGAGAGGTAGGGGAATGCACTGGACTGCACTAAAACGCACTGGAACGCATCAAAAACGTGCATGCAGAAAAGCATCTAGAACGCACCTGGACTGTGTTTCTATGGTGTGAACTGTCCCATAAAGATATTTCCCTACACTTCTGTTTTGCCCAACAGGAATTTAAGGTAAATTTGCAACAGCAAAACAGAAATAAAAATGTGAAAGTGATTCTAGGCTTGCCCTGCACTACTAAAAAAAATATATATAATTTATTTTGTCTATATTGCTGTTGGAGATTTTCCCTATCTTCCTGTATGGTACATAGATTAATCCCCACTTCCTGTTCTGCTGTCTGCTATCTAAAGGAGACCTAGATAGCAGAAAAACTTGACAGGGGTTGTCATTGTTACTCACTATCCAAAACGAAGAAAAAAAGTTTTGGTTGGACATACACTTTAAAGTAATTGTGAACACACAATATTTTTGACATTTTTTAATACTGTTATAACATACTACAATTATACCAAACAACCCAATACAGCATGCTGTGTGTCTGCACAGTGTCCTGTACCTCTGAATGGTCAACTAAAGGATGAAAACTGACCACAAAGAACACATCAGCTTGTGTGCTTTGTGTGCTCAGTTTGGAACAAAGGTGATTGGCAGAATCAAACAGACACTTCAAATGAAATAAGTACATGAAAATGATGGGGACTATGATTTATAAAAGTGACATATGTGGAAAAAATATTTAGGGTAACATACACTTCACCAGAGTGGCTCCTGTGCATGTCAGAACCATGAGCACCAAAAATGGTGACCACAGAAAAGTTTGCTTCCTAAGGTTGCTGAATTCAACATGAGACACACGCTGCTTATTCAGCAAAATGTGAAGCTAGCTCTCTCAGGAGTGCCATCTGGTGGCAACCTGGAGCAGTTTTCCCCAGAAGGCTGTTCTCATACACACTCATGCCATTCTCATACACACTCATGCCATTCTCATACACACTCATGCCATTCTCATACACACATTAAAACAAGTTCTGTATACAAGCTTATTTTTTGTACTGGCTGCAGAGGCAAAGCCAGATAAGGGATCTTCAGTCAATGTGAAGAGAACTTTTACAACCTAATTGAATTGACATTGACAGATACACAGTCAGACAGACATTGTATTATCAACCTTCATTTTATAGCCTTATGACAGCGAAGCCCAAAAGAGCCAGAGTTTAGCTACATTTCCACATTATTTCTATAATCTAATGCTGCGTACACACAATTGGAAATTCCGCCAGCAAAAGACCGATGAGAGCTTTTCATTGGAAAATGCTACTGTGTGTATCGGACTTTTTCAGGTGGAATTTCGGCTAGCAAAAGATTGAGAGCATGTTCTCAATTTTTCCGATGGAAAATGTTTTGATTGGAAATTCCGATCGCCTGTAGCAATTCCGACGCACAAAATTCCTATGCATGCTCGGAAACAATTCAACGCAAGCTCGGAAGCATCGAACTTCATTTTCTCGGCTCGTCATAGTGTTGTACGTCACTGCATACTTGACGGTCAGAATTTGGTGTGAAGGTGTGTAGAGAACACAAGCTTGAGCGGAATTCCATCGGAAAAACCATCCAAGGCTTTTCCAACGAGAATTCCGATTGTGTGTAAAAGGTAGCTGTTGATTTTCGGCTTGATTTTCTCTCCTTCATCCTTTTTCTGAAGAAGTGAAAATCAATTGATACCTTCGTTAATGCTAACAGCATGGATAGAGGAATGTCCACTGGCGGCTATTGTATACCCGAACGGAGACTGCACCTGAAAGGATAGAGACATTGGGGGTTATTTACGAAAGGCAAATCCACTTTGCACTACAAGTGCAAACTACAAGTGTAAAGTGCACTCAAAATTGGACTTGGAAGTGCAGTCGCGGTAAATCTTGAGGGTTAGATCTGAAATGAGGGGAAGCTCTGTTGATTTTATTATCCAATTATGTTCAAGATAAAATGCTTCCCTTCCCTGGCTTAATCCCTTCCCTGGCTTAACTACAAACACCAGTCTACCATGCACAAAACTCACCCTTTGATAGCTCCAACATTGAACGCCCTCCGATGGGCTAGTGTTCACTACGGTATCACATCAGCTGAAGGGCCTATGACCCCTCTTAGGGGTAATCCAGATTTTAGCCCAGGGTTACACCCTTCATTTCTAACACCAGGTTGGCCTCACACCACAGTCAGAACAATGCACTTCATTCATAATGATACAATTTGCTCCAGAAGTGACTTAGCACCCCTTACCTCTCACGGCACCTTCCCCTTTTGGACCTACCTGCAGATCCGTCATTTTTTGCTCAGTCATCATCCCAGACCACAATGGTCCAGAGCGTTGACCCCTTTTGAAGATCTCTGCTCTGTTGAAGAACCCCGTCGCCACCTGATCGCGCTCACTTACTCCCTCCTATTCAAAGAGTGTGATAAGTCAGAGATGCGAATAAGGCAGAAATGGGCTTCTGATCTCCAGATGCACATTCCTGAGACGGATTGGGAGGATATTTTCAGGTATGTTCATAAGGGATCAGTTAACGCACACACTCAGGAAAACGCTTTTAAAGTAGCCTCTAGGTGGTACAACACTCCTTATAAACTACACATTATAAACCCTGCTAACTCACAGATATGTTGGAGATGCAAGACAGCAATAGGTACATTCATTCATATCTGGTGGACATGTCCAAACATTATACCATTCTGGACGGAGGTTCACAGGATGATAACTGATATCTCTACCTTCCGATTAGACTACTCTCCAGCTCAATTTCTACTACATTTTTCGAACAAATCTTCACGCTCCTATTTTCAATCTTTAGCTATGCACATGGTGAACGCTGCTAGATTGTGCATCCCATGCAAATGGCGTTCACCCGAACCTCCATCAATAATTGACTGGTTTAATCGGATTGACGCAATCATGCAAATGGAAGACCTTATACACCAAGCACATGACACCCCTACAAAATTCACAAACGTCTGGGCTTGTTGGATCCATTTCAAAACCACAGATCCCTACAAAAGTATTACTCGGAACAGCACTCCTTGAGCACTAGTGCGAAATATCTTCATGACATTGCTTTACGGTACTGTTAGAAGCGCATTAATGCACACGTCTATACCACTTCTATATCACTTGGGCAACTTCTCGGCACTGAACTAGACAACCTTACTAATATTTCAACTAGCTCAATAGGCTTATGATTCGTCTTTGCTATGGGACTTGCACACATATGACAGTTTATCTCACCACAGGCGATCCCACACGTCCGGGAGACCTACAGACATTTATATCTTCCTACGCTTCTACGGAAACTGAAATGAGACGGGCTACTAACCATTGTGTGGAAGGAGAGGAAGCTCACGCACTGATGTTTTAAGTTACATTGTGTAATGTCATAATATGATGTAATCTGCTTAATGTTAATTTACATGGCTGTTCGGCCTTTGTCTTTTCTTTTATTTCGTTGTGTTTCTTGCTTTTTCTTCTTCTTTTTTTTCTGCACTTTGAATTAATCATCTGTTCGACAGCGGCTGCGTCCGCAGATGTCATGTATTACATGTAAACCTGACCAATTGCCATTGTTTATAAGCTGTTTTGCGTGCTTGTATTGATATAAAATCTTCAATAAAACTTGTTATAAAAAAAAAAAAAAAAATGCTGTTTTTTATTTTGCTTGCATGTCCCTGTCGGATCTACAGCGACTTTACTTCCAAGTGCACTTTCAGTGCAATTTCAAGTGCACTTTGCACTTGTAGTTTGCACTTGTAGTGCAAAGTGGATTTGCCTTTAGTAAATAACCCCCACGGTGTGGCCAATAATATTCCACCTGGCTCAGTCGATTTTTAAATCAACTTTTGTTAAGGACAGTACTTGCAGGGCCAACCACGGCTCAGATTTTGGCCGCTCTAGCAGCCAGACATTGGCAGATCCCCCCCACTCTTTCTACGCAATACAAGTCTGTCTGAGGACTCTTGTGATGAGAGGTGCGGGTGGTACCCATCTATGCCAGCATAGAGCACTGGAGTGGGAGGCAGGAAATTAGAAACCACAACAAATGGTGGTACAGGCCTATTAAAGAGGAAGTAAACCCTGATGGGTTTACTTCCTCTTTGTCTCCTTGCAAAGGTAAAGCATAATGGGCTACTATGCATCGCATAGTAGCCCATTATGTGTCACTTACCTGACACAGGAGCCAGCGATGTCACCGCTGTCCCCTGTAGCACGAAACGTGCATCTTCTTCCGGGTATGATGGCACGCACGTGCATGTGCACGGGAGCTGCCACTAACGGCATATCGACTTTAGCAGCGGCATGCTCAGTGTGCCTGCGTGCCGCTGTCTATGGCGCATGCGCCGTAGACAGCGGTGCCTGTCTTTTTGCAAATATCTCCTAAACCATGTAGGTTTAGGAGATATTTCATGGACCTACAGGCTTACCTGTAGGTCAAAGTGGTCTGTAAGGGTTTACAACCACTTTAATACATGAAAAAGTGCTTTGATCCTCCACAGCCTGGAAGACAATACAATACAACACAATAGATATGTGAGAAACAGAGACAACGTGTCTGGTACCTCTTCCCACTCTCATAAAGGCACATGCCAAAGCTTTTGGTCCCAGTTTCAAGGCATCGACGCATCATGAGGCGATAACGTGGTTCAAAAACATGCAGAGGACAGGGTACTCCAGGAAAGGCCACCGTACACACAAAGATTGGCACATTGCTGACCAGGCTGGAAGAGAGAAAAATGCATACAAGATGAATACTTTATCTAATAATATGCACATTATAACCAATAACAGTAGAAGCTGTGCCGGCTATTTTTCTTAATCAGAAAAGCGTGCTGTTTTGCAGGCGATGGGAGTTGTATTTTTCTGACAGGGTTCCCAGCAGCAGGCTGCAGATAAAGACTGCTACTCTCTGTTAAAGCAGCAATCTCTCTGCAGCGGTCTGACACAACCACTGCTGAGTTAGAGCTACTCTGCAATCAGTCGCACTCACGCTCCCTGCTGACTGCAGAGCTGCACTTCTGACTAAACAGAAGATGTTTCTATGGTGATAATCCAAATCTTTTCTCTTTAGCTGGTATAACAAAATAGCATTATACCTAAAATATTGCTCGATATGTAATGTTTACTTGTATTCTTCCTTTTCAATGCAGACATATCAGGTTGTAAGCCAGTGGTGGAACTACCAGGGTCGCATATGCAACTGGTCCCTGGCGTTCCGCCACCATGGGGGGGGGGGCAGTCTTGGGAGCAGAGGGAGATGCTCCAGACACCACAGAGCTGCTGATCACCCCTTCCTCCCCCACTGCATGGTGAACTGCTGGCTGGAGAGGCAGAGGGAGATGCCAAGAACTACATGCTGCTGATAAATATGTGCAGCAAAGGTGAGTGGCCATGGAGTGACCAAGGTACCTAAAGTACTATGTTATGTGTGTTGGTAGGGTTAAAGAGAAATGTTATGGGCTGAAGGTGTGCTGGGGGGGGGGGGGGGGAGTGGAGGTGCACAGATGTGCAAGTGGGTACAGAGATGTGTTAGGAGCATGCGTGGGTGTGTGTGTGGGGGGGGGGGGGTGCAAAGATATGCCTTTAAGAGGTTTCCGATGCCAGGAGCCAGAGATGGGGATTTTGGTCATGTCATGAACCATGATTGGCTGTCACATATTCGGAAAGCCCCCAATTGCAAGTAGCAATCTGGAGCTTTCAGTTGCCCACTGGTAACTGTGCTGGGAGCGTGCAGGGTGCACACTCTCACCACAGCTTTGTTGACATTGGTACGCATATATGCAGCCGCACAGCATTAAGGCCCACCCGCCGAGAGGCTGCATATATGCATATGGCTGGCGCAAAGGTGTTGCCTGTCTGAAAGTACACATAACAAAAAAAAAGGTGTCCCTGAAAATATTTTGGAAAGGTTGGCACCATTGTAGCAAGGGGGCCCGCTGCAGAACACATGAAAGGGTCCTGCTGCAGGACCATAATTAAGGGCCCTGCAATGGGAGTAAAGGGCTCTGGAATCAGTAGAAAGGGCACTGGGACCAGTGGCAAGGGTATTGTATTTAGAGAGGTATGGACTCCAGAGAGAGAGATATCATTTTGCCCCTGTACAAATCATTAGTAAGACCTCATCTGGAATATGCAGTTCAGTTTTGGGCACCAGTTCTCAAAAAGTATATCGGGGGAACTGACACCTTCCTGCTATGAGGAAAGATTAGAGGAACTGAATCTATTCTCTCTTGAGAAGAGGAGATTAAGGGGGATATGATCACCATGTATAAATACATAAGTGGTCTATATAGTGAACTTTATTCACTTTAAGGTCATCACAGAGGACAAGAGGGCACTCTTTATGTCTGGAGGAAAAGAGATTTAATCTCCAAATATGGAAAGGTTTCTTCACAGTAAGAGCTGTGAAAATGTGGAATAGGCTCCATCAAGAGCCTAGTAGATTGTTTTTTTTTTTTTAAATAGATTATTTCCTAAAGGTACATAATATAACTGGGTACTAACATTTATAGGTAAAGTTGATCCAGGGAATATCCAATTGCCTCTTGGGGGATCAGAAAGGAATTTTTCTCCACCTGTAGCAAATTGGATCACGCTTTGTTGTTTTTTTTTACTTCCTCTGCATCAACTGTGGGTATAGGATTGTGTATATGGCATTGTATGATATCTTTTTTTTCTTTTTCCCTTTGGATTTATGTCTTTTTTTTCATCCTGACTAATTATGTAACTATGTAACTCTTATACTAAACTACAAGGTCAGCTGGCTTGCCAGACAGACTGGTCACATGACACTCTCAGTGGCGGTTCACACCAGCGCAATATCAGATATTGCATGTGATTCGCACCGCACTGCTGTGCAGATCACACGCGGTGTCTGTGTGATGCGAATTCAGTCATACAGATTGTATGGCTGAATTTGCATTGCATTCGGACTAAAATCATGCAGGACCATTTTTTTTTGTCTGCACCAGAGTGTTCACACCCATGCGATCCTATTCCTGTCCGAATTCACAGTTCGCACTGCGATATGCGAACCGATCTGAAGGTGTCCTTAACTTTCTATTGACACCCGCAGCGGTTCGCCTAGGGCAGTGTGAACTGCCTGTGAATTCTATGTGATGCGGGAACTGGCACTGGAATCGCGCTGACGTGAACTGGCACGCAGACACGACCAATAACTTACTACCCCTCCTGCCCTCACAGTTTCCAATGAAAGTATAAAAGTGCAGAAACTTTTTGAAGACCCCTCGTATAAGAAGGGTGCTGTCAGGATTAGAACAAGATGTAAATATGTAAAAAAAAAAATTTTTGGTTTGTTAAATATGGTATTTTTTATTCAAACTAAGGATCTGATTTTATATCTATGCCCTACAGAATAATTTAAATTGAGAATTTTAAGGACAGCCTCACTTTAAAAAACAACATCAAGTAAAATTAATAGGCAAACTGCTGACACATTTTAGAGACCTGAGCTTATGCTTCTGTACTACACTCAAAAAGTCTTCTCAACTTACCTGCAGGACTTCTGAGAAGGATTACAATCTCCTGTCACATGACTCTCCTCTGCACAACCTTCCTCTCATTCCCCAGAGTATGTGGAAAAAGATGCATAGCTGCTCGAACTAGAGACGACACTGGCTCACATTTGTTGAAGGCTTTTATTTATAGTCACCTAAGACTTTAGCAACTATAGGAATATAACTGGGAAAGTAGCCATCTATAGACAGTAAACATTTGGGACACTCAGCAGGTAATTCCTTTTTGCAGAGTTTGTTTTTAGTGGTATTAAACCCGAAACCAAAAATGTAATACATTGCAGTTTAACGATGATTAGATGTGGTGGCTGCATTTATTTTCTTATTTTAGACGTTTTCCTTCTGTTTTCACCTGGTGATCTGGTCAGTAACACACCTCCTGTATTAGGGTGCCTACACTCTGGATCAGTGATCCTCAACCAGGGTTCCTCCAGAGATTGCTAGGGGTTCTTTCAGCATTGGACAATTTCTGCCTCTCAGATAAGTTCCCACAGACACCATTGATCTTTTTAGCCATCTGTAAGGAGGTAATTCTTCCCAATGACCACACGTGTAAGGACCATTCTTCCCACTGATCATCACACTAGTGTATCACAAGCTGCAGATCTAATTTTTAGCAGGGGTTCCCCAAGACCGGAGAACGATGAAGGAGCACAGGGGGACCTTAGTACAGCAGAATTGTCAGTCTGGGGGGAGGGGGTATTAGATGTACCAACAGATTTAAATACACTAACAAATTTTGAAGCCAATTTCCAGCTCACACTGCAGTTACACAAATGACGCATACACACGATCGAATTGTCCGGCGGTCTCGGTCCACCGGACCACAGTACGCTGGACAATTCGATCGTGTGTGGGCTCCAGCGAACTTTTTCATCGCAAAGTCCGGTGGACTTAGAAAGTAGTTTTGACTCAAAATTTGTCCGCCGGACTCAGCTTTCAGCGGACAATCCATTCGTCAGTGTGCTAGTCCAGCGGACCAAGAATGACGCATGCTCTGAAGCAAGTACAAGAACAAACTATTGGCTACTGGCTATTGAACTTCCTTATTCTAGTCCCATCGTACGTGCTGTACGTCATCACGTTAGAAATCGCCAGACTTTCGGAGCGTCCGTGTGTGGCCAAGTCTGTTCTTTATAATGTCCGGCGGATTGTTTGCCGGACCAATTCCGCCGGACAATTCAATTGCGTGCACGCGGCATAACATTTACAGCAACAGTTTTTTCTTTTCGGATAACGGTTTAACATGAATAAATAAAAGATTGTAAGCACCCCTCTCAGAGTTGTAAATGGTATGGTTTGTCTCAATCTTCTAATTGCTACATCTGCAGGACAGTCTTTTTTTTCTGTTGAAAAGTAACAGACTATTAACCAGATCACAAGGTAAAAAAAAAAGTCTAAAAAAGAAAACAAATGCAGTCATCACATCTAAGGATTGGAATGCTACACAATAATACAGCTTTTTTGGGGGGTTTAATGCCACTTTAAACCTAAACTTCAGGCTAATCATCAAAAACAGAGATGAAATATATTTTAACCTATCAGAGGATTTGCATTTCTGAGACTAAAGCCCCGTACACACAGGACAAATGTCGGGAGACAACCGCCCAGCATTCGGCCCATATGTTTGTCAGTATGTCCGACAGAAGCTGGTGGTTCAGAGGTTCATGCTGGAAAACCATCAGCCGTGAGACTCCCAATCGGCGCTCTCAGCCAATGGCAAAGAGCGTTGATCGGAGTGTTCTGGCAGCAGGCCATCCCCGTCAGGCCACCCCCCCTACTAAACTCACATGGTTAGTACAGCAGCTCCGACCGGAGCTATCAGGTTTTTTTTTCATGCAACCGCTTTACTCAGCTCTGCCACATAGCACAACCCTGCCTGGCAGAACAGGAGACCTGATCTTATTCTACTGGAGTTCAATAGCACCTACGGGTCCTGTTACTCCACTAGCCTGTGAATAGCTGGTGAAAGGAGAAGCAGCAGACTTATACTCTGCCCACTCCTCCTATCTGTGTGTTCCTTGTAAGCACATGAGAACTGTAGTACAACCGTTTGGCTCCTTGTGCTGCTTCTCCCTCCTGTAGTCTGAGTTCTACTGCACAGGTCTCATAACAAGTCAAATTCTGGTACTTACAAAAATGTATGTTGATGATGTATTAAGGGCATGCAGAGCTATAGTATTTTGTGTCTTTTATATGTGCCTACAGTTCAGCTTTAAATGCAAAAATATTCAGGTTTGGCTACAGGGTACCTGTAAACGTGTTATAGATACCATTTGTGGTGAACCTTTTCCAGAACCGTGCAGCACACATGACTTGATGAGGTTTCTGACACCAGGGGAAGTCAATTACAAGGGCATGCCTCATTTTCAGGCTCTAAAGTCAGCAGGAAAAAAATAACGGCAATCTGGGAACATTAATTACTGCAGCGAACCTCTGGGTAAGTGTATAAATCCACCTGCTGAGGCTCTATGTCAGCAGAAGAATAATTACCCAAGACCCCACAATTACTGAACTCTGTTATTCTTTTAAACTGTTCCCGTTATGGTAATTATCTTTTTTCAATATTAATGCCCTGACTCATCTGCATTCATTCTGAAGGAGAAGAGCGGGGATCTTTGGTGTGTTTGCCTCCACTTAACTGCAGCTGTTGTGATTGTATTCTGCATTAAAAGGAAACTATTGCCAGTTCTACTCTTTTGTTCTTTTAATCTGTGTAAACGAAAGTTTTTAAATGTTGTTTTTTATTCATATGGCTCTTTTCCTTTATCTCTTCCTACCTAGTTACTAGGGATGAGCTCTGGCGTGTTCGCATGGAACACGTGCAGAGCCCGCCAGGAAGTTGGCGCAGTGCTGCGCTAATCACAGGCAGTGAGACATTGCCCTGATGTGTGGCTGCAGTCGTATTAAACCCAAAAGCAAACATCTATTAAATTGCAGCTTACCAATTCTTAGATCTGACGGCTGTAATCGTTTTTGTTTTTTTTCACCTGGTGGTTTGGCCAGTAAGTCTGTTGTTTTTGAAAAGAATGGGCTCTCAGGCAAATGTATCCATTTAGAGTGTTGGAACAAACCAGTTACGACTGACAGGGGTGCTTATAATTGGCAGCTTTTATTTATTCATGTAAAATACTTTATCCTAAAAGTCGTAAGAAAAAACTGTTTGTATTACTGCAGTTTGGCTTTGTAATGCCGCGTACACACGACTGGACTTTCCGGCAGACTAGGTTCAACGGAATCAGTCCATCATACAATGCGATCGTGTGTGGGCTAATCCGATTGTTTTTCATAAAAAATATCAGACGGACCTAGAAATAGAACATGTTTCAAATCTGTCCGACAGACTCAATTCTTATCGGGAAAACCATTCGTCTGTATGCCGGTCCGACCGACCAAATACGACGCAAGGGCAGCTATTGGCTACTGGCTATTGAACTTCCTTTTTTTGGTCTTTTAGTCTTACGTCATCACGTTCAAAACAAACTGACATTCAAATGGACTTAGTCCGTTTGTATGTGGCCAAGTCTGTTTGCACGGAAAGTCAGTCGGACCTAGTCTGACAGAAAATCCAGTCGTGTGTACGCGGCATTAGTTTATCTAAATCTGCTAGTACATCTAACACTCCCACCCCCCCCCCCCCCCCGACTGACAATGCTGATGTCCAAAGGTGCCACTGTGCTTCTTCATCCAGAATGGGGGCACTCTAATTCTTGGCCAGATCACAGGTAAAAACAAGATGGGGAAAAAAGCTATAAGGGAAAAAAAAAGCTGCAACATATTTCATTTTTGTTTTGCGTTTAAAATCGCTTTGATTTATATTTCTAGATTGCTATTCTTCCTGGAAACTCAAAGTGTTTTATATGCTGCTGAGACAAATGGTGAGGCTCAGTAGAATATCATGCTAGGGCTAAATTTAGACAGCAGTAAAAAAAAACATACAAGCATGTCTTTTTGAGTGTGTGAGCAAACCCACACAAGCACATGGAGAACATGCAAAATCCATGCAAATTACACCCTGACCAAGACTCAAACTGGGGGACCCATTGTCGCAAGACAGAAGAGCTAATACATCTAAGCCACTGCACTGTCTTTTTAACCCTTCTATTAAGGATGAGCTTTGTGTTCGAGTCGAACGTACGTTCGACTCGAACATTGGTCGTTCGGGCGTTCGCTGAATTCCGAACGTTTGGGCCGTTTGCGGCAAAATTCGTGTGGCCCACAATGCACTGCGATGGCGCAGTGCATTGCTGGCTCATGATTGGCCAAGCATGCACTGTGACCCCGCATGCTTGGCCAATCGCAGCGCCAGCAGCGAGGAGAGCCATGATTGGCCACGGGCGTCCTGCCTGTGGCCAATCATAGCTCAGGCTGTGTAGTGCACGCCCCCACTATATAAGGCCGCCTTTGAGGCGGCCTCGTGTAGTGTGTTGGCATCTGAAGCAGTGGGTGTTCTGTGTACCTTCAACACAGTTACACACCAATCGTTTTTGGCTGATTTCCTATCTTGCTCTTGTGTAGTGGTTACTGTCTGTGCCCTGACCGCAGTATACACCACTATATTCACCTCACCTATATAGCTAGTGATCTAGCTTTAATAATAGAGCTTGCAGTCAGTAGTGTTAGGAGATAGTGCGTGCTGTCTGCGTGCTCTGTACCCAGTACATACCGCTATAATCCACCTACATAGCTGTTCACTATTTGGGCCCAATTGTCATCTGCAGGAGTTATTGGAAGTTGTGTGTGCTTCCAGCACAGCACAGTATACATCTGTATATACCCCTTTAACTCTGCTGTTTTCTGGTTATTGTCTGCGTGCCCTGACCCCAGTATACACCGTGATATTCACCTCACCTATATAGCTAGTGGTCCATCTTTAATAATAGAGCTTGCAGTCAGTAGTGTCAGGAGATAGTGCGTGCTGTCTGCGTGCTCTGTACCCAGTACATACCGCTATAATCCACCTACATAGCTGTTCTCTATTTGGGCCCAATTGTCATCTGCAGGAGTTATTGGAAGTTGTGTGTGCTTCCAGCACAGCACAGTATACATCTGTATATAGCCCTTTAACTCTGCTGTTTTCTGGTTATTGTCTGCGTGCCCTGACCGCAGTATACACCACTATATTCACCTCACCTATATAGCTAGTGATCTATCTTTAATAATAGAGCTTGCAGTCAGTAGTGTTAGGAGATAGTGCGTGCTGTCTGCGTGCTCTGTACCCAGTACATACCGCTATAATCCACCTACATAGCTGTTCTCTATTTGGGCCCAATTGTCATCTGCAGGAGTTATTGGAAGTTGTGTGTGCTTCCAGCACAGCACAGTATACATCTGTATATACCCCTTTATCTCTGCTGTTTTCTGGTTATTGTCTGCGTGCCCTGAACGCAGTATACACCGTGATATTCACCTCACCTATATAGCTAGTGATCTATCTTTAATAATAGAGCTTGCAGTCAGTAGTGTTAGGAGATAGTGCGTGCTGTCTGCGTGCTCTGTACCCAGTACATACCGCTATAATCCACCTACATAGCTGTTCTCTATTTGGGCCCAATTGTCATCTGCAGGAGTTATTGGAAGTTGTGTGTGCTTCCAGCACAGCACAGTATACATCTGTATATAGCCCTTTAACTCTGCTGTTTTCTGGTTATTGTCTGCGTGCCCTGACCGCAGTATACACCACTATATTCACCTCACCTATATAGCTAGTGATCTATCTTTAATAATAGAGCTTGCAGTGAGTAGTGTCAGGAGATAGTGCGTGCTGTCTGCGTGCTCTGTACCCAGTACATACCGCTATAATCCACCTACATAGCTGTTCTCTATTTGGGCCCAATTGTCATCTGCAGGAGTTATTGGAAGTTGTGTGTGCTTCCAGCACAGCACAGTATACATCTGTATATAGCCCTTTAACTCTGCTGTTTTCTGGTTATTGTCTGCGTGCCCTGACCGCAGTATACACCACTATATTCACCTCACCTATATAGCTAGTGATCTATCTTTAATAATAGAGCTTGCAGTCAGTAGTGTTAGGAGATAGTGCGTGCTGTCTGCGTGCTCTGTACCCAGTACATACCGCTATAATCCACCTACATAGCTGTTCTCTATTTGGGCCCAATTGTCATCTGCAGGAGTTATTGGAAGTTGTGTGTGCTTCCAGCACAGCACAGTATACATCTGTATATACCCCTTTATCTCTGCTGTTTTCTGGTTATTGTCTGCGTGCCCTGAACGCAGTATACACCGTGATATTCACCTCACCTATATAGCTAGTGGTCCATCTTTAATAATAGAGCTTGCAGTCAGTAGTGTTAGGAGATAGTGCGTGCTGTCTGCGTGCTCTGTACCCAGTACATACCGCTATAATCCACCTACATAGCTGTTCTCTATTTGGGCCCAATTGTCATCTGCAGGAGTTATTGGAAGTTGTGTGTGCTTCCAGCACAGCACAGTATACATCTGTATATACCCCTTTATCTCTGCTGTTCTATAAAAAAGGCATCTGCAGGAGTTAGTGGGTGTTGTGTGCCTCCAGCACAATATAAACTACCCAACTACTGTTTTACCCAACTCCCTTCAGGCCATTACCATGTCTGGAAGGCCAGCAAGGAGAGGCAGACAGGCGCGAGCCGATAAAAGAGGGCAAGCAGGCTCTGTGTCTAGAGACAACAGTGCTGGTCGTGGACGCGGTGCATTGTCATCAGCACGTGGCCATGGGACATGCTTGTCCTTCTTTTCTGCAGCTGGACATGTTGAATCGCAACATGCCAACGACTTGGTAGAGTGGATGACCAAGCCCTCTTCATCCTCCTCATCCTCTCTCACCCAGTCTCAGGGTAGTAGCAAAGCAGCTGCCAACACATCGTCTTCCCTCCTCTCAATGTCATCATCAGTGACTCCTTCCCTAGACCCACCACGCCCTCCTGAGGAGTCTCCTGAACTCTTTGAGCACAGTGTTGGGTACATGCTCCAGGAGGATGCCCAGTGTTTGGTGGGCTCTGATGATGACACTCAGCTAGAGGGAAGGCAGTAGCGTGAGCGCAGAGAGAGGGGATGCTCAAGAAGGACAGCAATCTGGCAGTCATGTTCCACAAGCTGCAGCATACTGCCAGGTTTGCTACAGCGATGAAGAGGGAGGGGATGATGAGGGCACTGACTCTACGTGGGTGCCTGGAAGGAGGGAGGAGGAGGAGGAGGAGGAGGAGGAGGCACATGTCCAACGAGGCAGGATGCCCTCTGGGGGTCAGCTTAGGGGCAGCACACCAACTGAATCACACCGCAGAGGTCCGCCTGCGCAGAGCGCTTCCTCTGCGCGTTATTCTAAAAGTTCTTTGGTGTGGGCCTTTTTTGAGACGAGTGCATCAGATCGCACCGCTGCTATTTGCAACATATGTCTCAAGCGTATCTCACGTGGCCAAAACATCAGCCGCTTGGGCACCACATGCTTGACCAGACATATGTTGACCTGCCATGCAGCTCGTGGGCAAGCGTACCTCAAAGACCCACACCAAAGAACAAAGCGGACCTCTCCTTGCTCCTCATCAGCTGGCATCTCCAACCCCACTAGACCTTCAGTCCTCTCTGAAACCTGCTCTGAGAGGAATGAAGGTGTAGAATTAGGTGTGTCACAGCCAAGTGCTTCCGGGAACTCTGCTAGTGGTACATCCACATCCGATTATAGCAGGCAAATGTCCCTGCCCCAGCTGCTGGACCGGCGGAAGAAGTTTACTCCCAGCCATCCACATGCCCAGCGGTTGAATGCTAGCTTGGCTAAATTGCTAGCACTTCAACTGCTGCCTTTTCAGTTGGTAGACTCGGCCCCCTTCCGTGAGTTTGTACAATGTGCGGTTCCTCAGTGGCAGGTCCCCAAACGCCACTTTCACTCACGGAAGGCGATTCCGGCTCTCTACCGGCATGTGGAAGGCAATGTCCTTGCCTCGCTGGACAGGGCGGTCAGCGGTAAGGTGCATATTACCGCTGACTCATGGTCCAGCAGGCATGGACAGGGACGTTACCTGTCTTTCACGGCCCATTGGGTCACTCTTCTGGCTGCTGGGAAGGATGCAGGACAAGGTGCAGTAGTGTTGGAGGTTGTTCCGCCACCACGCCTCCAAAATGCTACTATTGGTTGTGACACACCTCTCTCCTCCACCCCCTCCTCTTCTTCTTCCTCCATGGCCTCTTCCAGTGCTCTGTCCTCAGAACCAGCGGTGCTCCGTAGGCGTTCCAGGGGTAACGCAAGTACGCAGGCAAAACGATGCCATGCCGTGCTTGCGCTGGTTTGTTTGGGGGACAGGAGCCACACTGGGGCGGATGTTTTGTCAGCTCTGCAGGGGCAGGCCGAGAGGTGGTTGACGCCACGCCAGCTTAAGCCAGGAATGGTGGTTTGCGACAATGGCACCAACCTCCTCTCCGCCCTCCGACAGGGACAACTGACCCATGTGCCCTGTGTAGCTCACGTCCTTAACCTGGTGGTGCAGCGGTTCTTGGGCAGGTACCCCGGCTTACATGATGTCCTGAAGCAGGCCAGGAAAGTCTGTGTGCATTTCCGCCGATCATTTAATGCCTGTGCTCGGCTGGCTGAGCTCCAAAAGGAGTTGAACCTGCCCAATAACCGCCTTATATGTGACATGCCCACCAGATGGAACTCAACATTGGCCATGCTGCAGTGGCTGCACACGCAGCAGAGGGCCATCAATGAGTACCTGTGCGACTACGGCACCAGGACAGGGTCAGGGGAGCTTGGTTTTTTCTCACCACGCCAGTGGGGCATGATCAGGGATGCATGCACTGTCCTGTCACCGTTTGAGGAGGCCACAAGGATGGTGAGCAGTGACAGTGCATGCATCAGTGACACTGTACCTCTTGTCCACCTCTTGGAGCATACGCTGCGTGGAATAATGGACAGGGCACTTGAGGCAGAACAGAGGCAGGAAGAGGAGGACTTCCTTGCCTCTCAAGGCCCCCTTTATCCAGACAGTGTTCCTGCTGTGCCACCCATCACACAGGAAGAGGGTGAGGAGGAGGAAGAGGAGGAGGAGGATGATTGTGTCAGCATGGAGGTGGAGGCTGGCACTCAGCATCAGCATCAGCAGCAGCAGTCTTATAGGGATGATTTACAGTCCCAAGAAACACGTGGACTTGTACGTGGCTGGGAGGAGGTAGCTGCGGATCATGTTGTCCTTAGTGACCCAGAGGACTCCGGACCGAATGCCTCAGCTAACCTACGCTGCATGGCCTCCCTGATCCTGCAAAGCCTGTGGAAGGATCCTCGTATTCTTCGGATCAAGGAGAGGGACCATTACTGGCTGGCCACTCTCCTTGATCCACGGTACAAGGGTAAGGTTGCCGACCTTATCTTGCCATCGCAGAGGGAGCAGAGGATGAGACATCTCCGGGAGGCCTTGCAGAAAGCTCTGTGCAACACGTTCCCAGAGACTGGGAGGTCACAAACTCCTGGTCCTGGACAACGTGTTGCTGAGGCATCAGTCAGAAGGAGCGGTGGAGAAGGTGGCCGTCTGACTGATGCTTTCAGTCAATTTTTTAGTCCGCAGTCTCAAGGTATGATTGGTTCCAGTACCCATCGCCAGCGTCTAATTTACATGGTGCAGGAATACCTAGGGGCAAGGTCAGACTTGGACACCTTTCCCACTGAAAATCCTCTGGCTTACTGGGTCTTGAGGATGGATCACTGGCCAGAGCTTGCACAGTATGCAATTGAGCTACTGGCCTGTCCTGCATCCAGCGTTCTTTCGGAACGCACCTTCAGTGCTGCTGGTGGCTTTGTTACCGATCACAGGGTGCGCCTGTCCACCGAATCAGTTGATCGACTGACCTTCATCAAGATGAATCAGTCTTGGATCACCCACAGCTACCAAGCACCTGAAGCTGATGTAACCGAATAATTTCTTTTGAAATACCACATCCCTTCAAGACTGCCTATGCTGATGCTGAGTGACTGTCCTGTTATGTTGATTGTCTATCCTCTTCCTCCTCCGCTGATATGTTGGAAGAACATTTTTGGTTCTGGGTGATGCCAGCAGCCCAATTTTTCTGCCCCTGTTTAACAGGGGCGTTTAATTAAAATTTTTGATGCAATGCTTTGCAGCAGGGCTAATTCCTGCAATAAAACTAGAGTATATGGCAGAGGTTGGAGTGTGGTGGCACCAGCACCAGTGCCTAAGGCCCAATTTTTCTGCCCCTGTTTAACAGGGGCGTTTAAGTACAATTTTTGATGCAATGCTTTGCAGCAGGGCTAATTCCTGCAATAAAACTAGAGTATATGGCAGAGGTTGCAGTGTGATGGCACCAGCGCCAGTGCCTAAGGCCCAATTTTTCTGCCCCTGTTTAACAGGGGCGTTTAAGTACAATTTTTGATGCAATGCTTTGCAGCAGGGCTAATTCCTGCAATAAAACTAGAGTATATGGCAGAGGTTGCAGTGTGATGGCACCAGCACCAGTGCCTAAGGCCCAATTTTTCTGCCCCTGTTTAACAGGGGCGTTTAAGTACAATTTTTGATGCAATGCTTTGCAGCAGGGCTAATTCCTGCAATAAAACTAGAGTATATGGCAGAGGTTGCAGTGTGATGGCACCAGTGCCTAAGGCCCAATTTTTCTGCCCCTGTTTAACAGGGACATGTAATTACAATTCTTGATATAATATTTCACAGGAGGGCCCCTTCCTGTGCCCACCGAGAGTAACGGTGAGGACTTATAGTGTTGTGGCACCAGCACCACAACCACCAAAGGTCAATTTTTCTACCACTGTTCAACAATGGCATGTAATTACAATTCTTGATATAATCGTTCACAGCAGGGCGCTCCAGCGCCCACCAAGAGTCACTTTGAGGGCTTACAATGTTGTGGCAAAACCAACACCTTGTTCCGCCATTTCTGCAGAGCATATAGGGCAGGCCCCTACTTACTAACATCCAACTTACAAACATCAGACAGCAGCAAGTGAGATGAAAAAAGATGGACGACAAAACAAATTATACAGGGGTGATAACCCTTCCCTATGTTTTCCAAAAAGCTTAAAAATAGTATTTTTTGACTGGAGCTACACTTTAAAAATGTACCAGTTGAAAATTACAAACAGATTCAACTTAACACAACAAACCTACACAGTCCCTGTCTTGTTTGCACCGCCTGTATACTGCTGTTCTGAGTATATAGGGCCTGGGGGCCACACACATTTCCTTTTTTTAATATGGGTACGGGGTTCCCCTTAATATGCGTACAAGACCCAAATAGGCTGGTAATGGGCAGGGAGGGCTACCCATGCCTTTTTTCTGAATGATTTTCAACCATATTGCAGGAACCAGATATAACATTAAAACCGCAAGCAGTTTTAAATGGTGTTATTTCCGTTTAATGTCATTTTGTGCAGGGACTGTTCTAAACACGGGAAACACGTGGCACTTTACAGGCATACTACAGACACCCCCCAGGCACCATATTTAAAGGAATATTTCACTTTTTTTTTCACTTTAATCGTCATTAAAATCAGTGCTCCCGCCAAAACGGACGTTTTTAAAACCTTTTTTTGCATTGACCCATGTCCCCTGAGGCAGGAGTCAGGTCCCCAAACCCTTTTTAGGATAGTATCTTGCATATTAGCCGTTAAAATTAGCACTTTCTATTTCGAACGTTCGAGTCCCATAGACTTCAATGGGGTTCGTTTCGAACACGGGGTCCGTTCGAAAGTTCTGGTGCGAACCGAACCGGGGGGTGTTCGGCTCATCCCTAACTTCTATTATGTCCAGAACTCAATTGTCTCCAGCACATTAAAATTACATATGGCAATATTTCAGAGCCTTTTCAGACTCCTTTATTGGCTTAGTCTGGGCCGGTGCCAGACTATTTTGCACCCCAGGCAAGACCAGCTACTTTCACCCCCCAAAGAAATAAAGGCTGCAAATGCAATGCACACAGCTTTAGGCCCACATCCCCCCCCCCCCCCCCCACAAAGCCTAACACCCTTACATCAGAGTTTACCCCTTTTATTTGGGTCCTCAAAGTTCACCCCCTTACATCAGGATCCCCAGAGTCCCCCCTCCTTTCATCAGTGTCCCCAGAGACATCCCCCCCCTTATGTCAGGGTCCCAAGTGTCTCCTTTCCTTAAATCAGGGCCCCCAGATTTTCCACTTTACATCAGGGTCTTTAGAGTTCCCCCTCCTTAAATCAGGGTCCCCAGAGTTTGCCCTTACATTAGAGACCCCACTTTCATTAGGGCCCCTAAAGTCTCCCCTTACGTTAGGATCCCAAAGCCCCCCTTACATCAGGATCCCTCAGAGCCCATTCCTTACATTAAGGTCCCCAGCATCTGATGTCAGGGGGAAAGGGTGGCGGTAAAGAGCAGAAAAAACACGTAATTTGGTGAAAGTTGGCTGAAAAAGTCCTGCCGTGTGTATACAATGCAAGTTGACAGCCATCGCCTTTTGGACAGAAATTCACGGGAAAGTTTGTTTGAGTCCGATCATGTATAGGAGGCTTTACAAGCAAGCTATTCTGCACATACAGATTTTACTGTTGTGGGTTTAGTAAAGCCTCGTACACATGATCGGACTTTAAACAAACTTTCCGTGGATTTCTGTACAAAGGACGTTGGTCGTGAACTTGTTGAGCATACACACGATCTGACTTTTTCAGCCAACTTTCACCAAAACACGTGGTTTTTCTGCTCCTTACCGCCACCTTTAGTCAACTTCTGTATTGTTGTCTGATCTTAGCATTGGTTCTTAGCATGCGTGTTTGTAAAGTCCGATGGTTTTCTGTACACATGATCGGACTTTGCTCCATCGGACTTATGTTGTCCAAAAGTTTGTCCGTTCGCACAGCCAACATTTGTCCGAAGAAAACCAAAAAAGTTTGTCCGATGGAGCGTTCACACGGTCGGATGTTGCCTTAAAACAGCTAATTTGCATGTTTGTTGTCAAAAAGTCCAATCGTGTGTATGGGCCTTTAGTACTTTAATTCTGAAGGACGGTAAATTGGCCCTTTGTTTAGAAAGTACGGAGACCCCTGACCTAGAAAATAGTTCACCTAATAGTACACCTAATGGGTGTACCCACTGTAAGTTACTATGATCTTTTACAATCCTTTGCATAATAGCCCCACCCTACTTTTTCAGAGTAACAATTCTTGTAACTTGTTTTCTCTTTTGATGCTGCTAACCTACTCTATTAATTAATAAAACAATTAACTCCAATTTTGTTGGGGAAAAAACAACCCCCTTGTGGTGAACTATACATATATGTGAAATTCATTTTGGTCGGATTTTTTTTTTCTCTGTTTTGGAAGAAATTGTTTGCTTCAGTGTCCTTTTACAAACTGATATTTAAAGAAGAGAGTATGCCTTCATTAACATTACCTGAGCAATCTCAGGATTGTAAAAAGAAAGGCTACATTGTCTGCTTCCCTTAGATCAGAGGTCTCAAACTGGTGGCCCTCCAGCTGTTAGCGAAACTACAAGTCTCATGAGGCATTGCAACAGCTGGAGGGCCACCAGTTTGAGACCCCTGCCTTAGATGAACCTTACAAAATATGGTATCTAATCACAAATTAAACTGCTTTTGCAGGGGATACCTGACATTCGACTGATGCACTTCTTCCAGTGATCTCCACTTTGCCGACACACTTCTCCACTGACTGCCAATATAACAGCCTACCACAGAACGCAAACTGCTGCTCTATGTATTCTGTGCTATACGTTACACTCTTCCGACTGATAAACCCTGTACACTGCTTTGTACAATCATAATAACAGATAATTGTTTTTGGAATTCAACATTTCATCTCTTAAGAACAGGTACACTTTAACTAGTTTTCGTTTGTTTTTGCTTTTACTACTGGTTGTAGGTTAAGGACTTACTTAGACAACTCAGCAATCTCGGTAAGATGAACTTGCTTTCTGTCAGCCATCTCAGAAGGAAATATGGTTTCCATGAGGTTCATCAGAAGAGAAGTGACAGCATAACCGCCCACTCTCAAGTACTACAACAGAGGAACAAAATGTCAGTGCAGTAGGCAATGCAGTCAGGACAAAAACAATATTTACGGGAACAAAAGTGGATATTACCTCTCGTAAGCTCTGCTTGCACAATGGGCAGTAGGGCTGGTGGTCCAGGCAGCGTAACAGGCACTCCTTGCAGAAGGTGTGGCCACAAGGTGTGGTGACTGGCTCCAAAAACATCCTGCCGTTATAGAAGCAAAATTACCTTCTCTAAAAAAATAAAATTACTAAAATCATATAGACCAAAACCCAATCAAAGAAAGTAATATCTGCTGTCCATCTTTGTCAGGAAATTTACCAAATGAAAGTCACATCCACAGAATCTTAGAATGTGGTCAGAAGCTCAAAAACAACATGGTTGGCTCTCAATTAATTCATAGCCACCTACGAAGGTGAATAATGGAACTCTGTCAGATGTCAAAACGAATGCTTCTTGTAAAGCTGTGGATTCAGCCCACCCCTCCATCTATACGTACATAGGTTTGGTTGGTTAATCCGGTATTGCCTTATCAAAAACATATTTTTGAACACAGAGGTTGCCCAGCTAAGTATAATAAGGTCTGGGATGCATGGTGTTCTTCAGATTTCACTGTAACCAACGCTTAAGACTGTCATTGGGGGTATTAAGTAGCAGTAATCAATAGTTGTTTTTCTGTTATTAACCATGTATATCAGGAATGGTTTGAAAGGGAATGCTGTATCATTGTAATAATGGAAAATATTCCTGCAATGTAAATGTACCTCATTGTTCTATGTACTCATGTTGAGCGCATTGATTATTATCACTGTTTTAGACCTTTTCAATAAAAAGTTTAAAAAAAACAAATGCTTGTTTCCAAAACTGTAATAAAAACATAAAGGACAGTTTGCACACATTTAAAAATATATTGGGCTGGTTGATCGCAACTAAAGAAATGGAGGACTGGAACTAAATTTGACAGACTACGAAATCATGCTTGAGTAATGTCTTTGCCTAAAGCCAGCCATAGACAAGACAGTTCAAATCTCGGAAGGCTCATTAGGGAGCGGCCAAGATTTAAACCATGTATAGACAGGCTGATTGTACCTGATAGATGAATCAACTTGGGTACAACCAGCCTGTCAGATTTTTCATGCAATTATTGCCAGCAGCTATAGCTGCTAGCAATAATCACTGTGTTCTCCCGGCTGGAAGGCCCCCCCCACCAGGAGAACACAATAGCTCCACGGGAGGGATTTCCCCATCAACACAATCATTCAGATTTCACTACATGTGATTATTGATAGCAGCTGTTAAAGCCGCTAGCAGTGATCACTGTGTTCTCCCAGCGGTGGAATTCATGGTTGCAGGAAAGAAAATCTGATCACCTATGGCCAGCCTAAGAGAAAAACGAAGGCCCCTTTCACACGTGTACGACTTGTCCTATGATTTGGGACTGCAAAGTGGCATGAAAAGTCATTTCCCATGATTTCCAGTGACAACCATTCATATTAGTAGGACTTCAAAGTAGTCCCTGCACTACTTTGGTCCAATTTTGATGCGAGTTACACAGGAATTCCCTGAAATCATGACAAAAATCACGGCAAAATCGCACGACTTTGAAGTCGCGGTAGTGTGAAAGGTGACCAAGTCCCAAACCATGTCTCTAAATTTACAATGAAGGTTTCTCCCACATGCTATCGAGGATGCAACAAAGCTGATACCTTCTACTTGGTGCACTTGCCCTGTGGTTCACACATTTTGGTTTAGTACCTATCAAATGATACATACAATACCATGCCCCATGACACAGGATCCATGTAAAACTTTACCCAATTTTCAACGTAAGCTTTATTCCTTTTTTTTACTGCAACAAAACAAACAATAGCCAAAGCCTATAGCAATCTCTATCTCACAATTTTCCAGAAATAGTGGTGAGAGACTCTTGGGCTCTACTGAATTAGAAAATAAAAAACGATGACACTGACAGACCAGATATGGGAGTATAATACCGCAAAGTACACTCCAACAGTGACTTTATGTATATCTTCATTTTATGGAAGATGCTCTGAAATCAACTTTTTATATTTTTTGGAATAATGGCTACTAGTACTCATTGCTGTTTATGGACTATGTTTCTCTACTGTGTTCTTTATTTATTTTTTTAATTCAATAAAAGCAGAAAATATATTGAACACTGGTATGTGCCTTTCCCACATATGTAAATGTAAACCTATGCCCCTATGAGGAAATTATGAAGAACAGTTGACCCAGGGGCATAAAGAAATTATTTACATGGCTTCGCCCATGATCCTAAACTATACGCCCCTTAAATTTGCGATTTGTGATGCAAGGATTTTATGATCCTCTTGGCCCACCTCACCATACCTATCTGGGTTATACTTTCTACATAAATGCTTGCAGGTTGGGTTTTCTTGTTATCAGTTGTGTTTTTATTATGTGTCCAAGGTAGGCTGTGTTTACTGCGCAGGAGAGTACTGAATACCAGTGCAGTGTGGGTGCCCACCCCAGATCCCCACCGCAGACATCAAGGAAGAATAAAAACTGTCCGCACACCACCCATAGCTATAGTAAAATTAATCATTTTAATGTCTTTATAGTCAGAGAAGCAAAACAGGACAATTTGTTAACGCGTTTCACACTAACATCTCTTGCTTGATAATAACCGATCATAATTATGATTAAGCACGAGATGTTAGTGTGAAACTCATTAACAAATTGTCCTGTTTTTTGTATTAAGGCAGTTCATTAATTTTTAATTGGCTGCCAATGCACAGGAAACTGCACCCTTTTGTGGGACTGCAGCACACAGTAGTGTGCTCATGTAGAAAAAGCAAGGAGAAAGTGCTGCACATCAGAGAAACAGTGTGTCACGGAAGGTTCTATCTGCTGATGACGCTGCTTGATATTTGGCATGCAGTACTGTGGTCCACCAGCAGGTGTTTCCTTGCAGTCTGGAACTGCCAGGTGAGATTTTCCCTGTTGGTAGTATTATGTTATCTTTGGGCTACAGTACTGGCATCCACCAGCAGGTGGTTCCTATCAGAGTGGGGCCGACATCATCTCCTGCAATCGGGCATCACCCGAGTCTGATTGAGATGAGTATAAAGTGCACGTGCACACACACCTTGTCCTGGTATTGTTCTTGTGACCTGACCTGCAGCCTGTTTTTCTATTATCCTGATCCTGATCCCTGATTCCTGTATTCTGAACCTGTTTGTATCTGTTCCTGTATCCCCGGATCCTTGCCCATGCAGCCTGATCCCTTCCATCCTGTTCCCTGTCTGTTTACTCCTGGCCCCCCATCTTCTGATCTCCTGCTTATAACCCTGGCCTGGCTTGACTACAATTCTGGTGCTCCCTTTTGCTATATATATGCTGGTTGGTTTATTATCACTGTTTGGTTTGTTCACTCCGTTTGTATTGGTGGTGTGTTCACATTTATATGCATTTACTTTAATAAACATACTTACTTTCACCTATTTATGTCTGGTTCACTCTGTCGCAGTCACACAGTTCTGGTCACATCTGGTTTATGACACTGAGAGTATAGAGGAATCAAAACGGCTTCAGACCAGCTCCTCCCAGGCCATTCCCCAATGCGTTTGGTATTAGGACTGAAGCTGTTTTGATTCCTTTCTATATTTGGGCTGTTTCTGCGGTGTGCAGTGCTTCCTTCTTGCTTTCTCTACATGTCTACACCAAAGCCGAGATGGGCTCTTCTTAATGGTTTCACCCACCTTTAATGTGAGCCACCAGAGACATGTGGGGTGATTACTTTGAGCAGTATCTATAAGCTCTTCTACAGGTTATGGACACAGTAGGCTTTAAAGCGGGTGCATTGCGTTAGTGAGTTGAGGTGCCAAGCAAACTTAAAAGCAGTGTCATGTATAAATTAGGGTTCATGGTGTGTGGTGTGACATCCTGTATAACCCCAAGGCAAAGGTGTGAAGCCAGCCTAAATTGACCCCACCGCTAGAATATATATATATATATATATATATATATATATATATATATTTTAACCCCTTGCCGCCGAGCGTATGCAGATGTGTGTACTCGGCTTCCGGGGGTTATACCGGGATGATGCCCGTACCTGCAGGCATCATCCCAGTACTGATTTTTAGAGCCGGCGATCGGCTTTCAAGGCATAACAACTGATGCGGCTAAAAGCCGCTCAGCTGTTATGCCGGAGGAGCGGGAGGGGACGTCCCCCCTCCCGCCGCCTCCCGCCGCTCTTACCAGGACACCCGTTCAATTGGGAGCCCCGATCAAACATCTGGTGGCTAGGGAGGGACTGGAATGAAGCCATAATCGGCTTCATTCCAGTCTCCTAATTGTAACCACGGAAGCGACGTCATGACATCACTTCCCGTTTACTCGGCTGCCAATGGAGCCAATAAAAATATATACAGTATTCAGATTCGCCAAAAACGGCGATCTGAATACTTTGAATTGTAAAGGAGGTATTGGGGGTCTTTTAGACCCCCGATCCCTCCATAAAGAGTACCTGTCACCACCTATTACTGTCACAAGGGATGTTTACATTCCTTGTGACAGCAATAAAAGTGATCAAAAAATGTATTAATTTTAAAATAAATAAGATTTTTTTTTTTAAAGCCACCCCCCCCCCGCGCGAGCTCGCGGAACAAATAAAACGCATACGGAAGTCACGCCCGCATATGTAAACGGTGTTCAAATCACACATGTGAGGTATCGCCGCGATCGTCAGAGCGAGAGCAATAATTCTAGCACTAGACCTTCTCTGTAACTCTAACCTGGTAACCGGATTTTTTTTTAAAGCGTCGCCTATTGAGATTTTTAGGTACCGTAGTTTGTTGTCATTCCACGAGTGCGTGCAATTATAAAGTGTGACATGTTTGGTATCTATTTACTCGGCGTAACATTATTTTTCACATTATGCAAAAAAATTGGGCCAATTTTACTGTTTAGTTTTTTAAAAATTCATGAAAGTGTCCCTTTTCCCAAAAAGTTGTGTTTAAAACACCGCTGCACAAATACCGTGTGACATAAAATATTGCAACAATCGCCGTTTTATTCTCTAGAGTCTTTGCTAAAAAATAATGTTTGGGGGTTCCAAGTAATTTTCTAGCAAAAAATATGGATTTTAACTTGTAAACACCAAATGTCAAAAATAGGCTTAGTCATGAAAGGGTTAAGAATGCAGGGGACCAGAATGCGGGAACTGGTGGGAAACAGTACTTCTTTGCAGGGGGGGGGGTACGTTTCTATTTTAGCGGCAGTTAAGTGAAATACTGCCAAAAAATATATTTTCACTGATTATTTACTATATTTTCTATTTTTATTTTAATATCAGATTTTGACATTTCCAACACAGTGGCAGCACAACTTGTGACAGTTCATGTGGGAAATGGCTTGGAGGATATATCAGCAGATAACCAGAATCACAAAATGATGTAATTTTGGAAAAATGCAGAAAAGAGACTTTTATTACTCTATAAACGCAGTCATGCACAACCTGGTCTTATATTTATAGAGGGTTCCCATCAGAGATGACAGACAGCTCTCTGGTGCAGTAGTGGGGCCCTTCGGCAGGTGTCGGTATGCATGAGAAATAACAGCGATTTGTTCTCTTCTACAAGGACGCAGTCTCTGCAGTTTTGGCCGCCTGCGTGGATTCTGGCTGTGTTTTTTGCAACAAAGAGACTCCTTCCTGCTTCTGGTTTCCAGGGAAACGTTCCAACCTCTCCAAATCCCACTAAACCTGTCTCTAAATAGACTGAAGGACTGTCACGCGTTTCTGTGCAGACTGCAGACACTGCAAAGTACTGCAAGCAAAAACAAGGGAACTAAAGCTGAACCAACTTCAGTCCCAAGGACCTGGGAACACGAGGGTACAATGAGATGCAGCTGAAAAAAAAAATGTACAAAGGAACTGTCTTATCAGTAAAGTTATTTGTAAAGTAATGTAGATGCTCTCATCATTTACCCACATCTTCATTTGTATACAGCTACATAATATAAGAAGAGCAACAGCACTATGCAGATCCACTACCCCTCTTCTTTCCTGGTCTTTGGAATACTAGGAGAAATCTCCATAATAGAGACACCCGTGACATGCCGCGGGGATCACTCTGGGTCAGGGACATGTGAGTATAAAACTGGCAGGGTTGTGGGGGGGACTGGATTTTAAAAATAAGCCCAACTGAACCCTCTGGGGTTGATTTACTAAAAGCAAATAGATTGTTCACTTTGCAAGGAAAGTTTCCCCCAGAGCTAAAAGCAGATCTTCACTGCATCTGAACCACAAACCAAAAACACAATTTAACCACTTACCTCCCTGGGCACTTAACCTCCCTAGCGGTGATCCCGAGTCTGGCTCGGGTTGGGATTTTAGTTCCACAAGCGGTAACCCCGAGCCAGACTCAGGATCGCATCGCTGGATACACGGAGAAGTTACTTACCTTGTCCCCTAGATCCAGCGATGTCCTCCGCGCTGTGTGATCGAGCCGTCCTCCGCTCGATTTACACAGTGGCCGAATGACGCCGAGCTCCGTTCCCTGCGACGTTACGGCGCATGGGAGCGGAGATCGGCGCCAAATTCAAAAAAGTTAAAACACACAAAACACACACAGTACTGTAATCTTAGAGATTACGGTACTGTATAATAAAATACACACCCCCTTTGTCCCTAGTGGTTTGTGCAATGCCCTGCATGCACTTTTATATTATAAATACTGTTTTTTTATGGCTGGAATTTGGAGATTGTCCATAGCAACCAGAAAGTGTCCATTTTTCAGTGTTTTAGGATTTGATGACATTATTGAATATTTTTTATTATTATTTATTATATTATAAACTTTATCATACCCGGGATGTCTGCTACAATATAAAACGCCAAATTTCCATGCAAAATAATTGTACCTCTTTCAGCACCTAAAACCAGAACGAATCATACCGCCAGGGAGGTTAAACCCCCTTCCTAACCAGACCAACTTTCAGCTTCCGGTGCTCTCACATTTTGAATGACAATTACTCAGTCATGCAACACTGTACCTATATGAAAAATGTGTGTCCTTTTTTTCACACAAATAGAGCTTTCCTTTGGTGGTATTTAATCACCGCTGTTTTTTTTGCAAAGGGAACAGCCTATTTGCCATACAAAATCAAAATCAGCCAAAATCAACCACTTATTATTGTTCCACAGACATGCTGCATATACATTAATAAATATGCTGCTGTTGTCGTTTTTTTTAACTTGCTATGTGCTGCTGCAAGGATTAAACTACCCTGCACTGGCAGCATGTTGGAAACTGCTTTTACACGCACACTGCTCCAAACAATAGCGCTACTATTAATTGGTGGAGTGTGTGGGGGTGGTTGGGAAAGTGTTGTGGACCACTGCAGACCCAGGCCATTTTGTGTGAGAGCTGCTGCCCAACTCTCCAATGCAACATAAAGCAAGAAATAAATAAAAAAAGAGCAGCATATGGATAACAGTGTATGTAGCCTGAAAGCAATACAGTAATAAATACAAAGGGTTTAACAGGGCTTTGCATCTATGGTCCCTAATTGAAAATGAAATGGTCTCCCTGACTCCCTCACTTTTACAGGCTTGCTGATGAAATATTTATCATGGTCATTTTTGCCCCCTCTGTCTCAAGGACATGTCACGTAAGGTCTTTTAGTTGTCACCTCCTACCCTCAACCATTAATGATGGGGCTGCATTGCACACATATACAGGGCTGTGCTAGGAGCAGATACAGGCAAGTCAACCCTATTGAAAGTGCAGGTTCAGCGTTGCTAAGCAGTGTTTCTTAACCAGCCGCTGCACCTGCATTTTTAACAGGCTCCAGGTCACTGAAGATGTTTGGCGGGCAGGAAGTCTAGTATTGCTAAGCCTATGATTTTACCAGGTTACCTGTGTTACTTATGCCGCGTACACACGATCAAACAATCGGGTGGAAAAGTCCGGCAAACTCAAGTCCGCCGGACAATCCCCCCGTGTGTAGCCTCCGGCGGACTTTTTTGACCCGAAAGTACGGCGGACTTAGAAAGTAGTTTTGCACTCCAATCTTCCCGCCGGACTTGCATTTCAGCGGACAATCTGGCCTTGTGTAAGCCAGTCCGCCGTACTTTTGAAATAAGCGGACTTTTCCCGCCCGGAGAAAAGTCCGCTCATTTTGAGCACGTCTCCAGGTAGGCGGGGCCCGCGAAGGATGCGTCGCTGGCCCCGTCACCTGGTATGGACTTAAAGGGGAACCCCAACGCCAGAAAAAAACGGCGTGGGGGTCTCCCCCAGGTCCACATCAGACCCTTGTCCGAGCACGCTACCTGGCCGGCCAGGAAAGGGGGGGGCGAGCGGCCCCCCCACCCCAAAGCACCTTGTCCCTATGTTGATGAGGACAAGGGCCTCTTCCCGACAACCCTGGCCGTTGGTTGTCGGGGTCTGCGGGCGGGGGGCTTATCGGAATCCGGGAGCCCCCTTTAATAAGGGGGCCCCCGGATACCGGCGCCCCACCCTATGTGAATGAGTATGGGGTACAATGTACCCCTACCCATTCACCTGTAAAATAAAGTTAAAAAAAACACAACACACAAGATAAAATAGTTTATTGCGAGGAAGAAAGGAAGAAAGCTGGACTCCTCCGCTAGTAAAAGAGCTAGCAGAAGATAGCGGAGGAGTCCTGCGAGAAGACCCCCGAAGACGGAAGACCCCCGGAGCTGTGCAATAAACTATTTTATCTTGTGTGTTGTGTTTTTTTTAACTTTATTTTACAGGTGAATGGGTAGGGGTACATTGTACCCCATACTCATTCACATAGGGTGGGGCGCCGGTATCCGGGGGCCCCCTTATTAAAGGGGGCTCCCGGATTCCGATAAGCCCCCCGCCCGCAGACCCCGACAACCAACGGCCAGGGTTGTCGGGAAGAGGCCTTTGTCCTCATCAACATGGGGACAAGGTGCTTTGGGGTGGGGGGGGCGCGCGGCCCCCCTTCCCCAAGGCACCCCCCATGTTGAGGGCACGCGGCCTGGTACGGGTCAGGAGGGGGGGGGGCGCTCGCTTGTCCCCCCCTTTCCTGGCCGGCCGGGTAGCGTGCTCGGACAAGGGTCTGATGTGGACCTGGTGGGACCCCCACGCCGATTATTTTCGGCGTTGGGGTTCCCCTTTAAGTCCATACCAGGTGGCGGGGCCAGCGACGTCTCCTTCACGGGCCCCGGCTACCTGGAGACGCGCTCAAAATGAGCGGACTTTCCTCCGCGTGTGTGGGCGAGTCCGTTAATTTCAAAAGTACGGCGGGTAGTACGGCGGACTTAGTACGCCGTATTAGTCTGCTGAAAAAGTGCCGTGTGTGGGCAAGTAGCCCGTTCGGAAAGTCCAGCGGACAGTCCGGCGGGAAGTCCGCCAGACTAAGTCCGCCGGATAGTTGGCTACGTGTGTACGCGGCATAAGCTGCATCAAGGATGGAGTGTCCTTTCAGCCGGCCATACATACATGGATTGAAATTCGGCCGGTTCAGCAGAGAATGGGCGAATTTTGATTTATGTATGGTTAGGCTGATTCTACCCAAGTTGATCCATCGATCGACTCGGGTACAAGCAGCCTTTCTGATTTTTCTACATGCGATTACTGCCAGTGGCTATAGCTGCTAGCAGTATTTATTGTATTCTGCCAGCAGGAGGGCCTTCCCACTGGCAGAATACATCAGCACTCCAGGATATTCCCTTATATATGACTGTATTAATGGAGGAATCAAGCGATTTTCTTTCCTGCAACCCGTGGTGGGAGAAAAGAAAATCTATTTATCTATGGCATGCTTTATGGACACTTGCCACACTGTGCCTCATGGGCATATAAATTATCAATATATAGGCAATGATGCTATATCTGTATTTGCAAATCTATGCAACAAAAATCTTTCTTTTTAACTTAAATTTTCAAATAATTTAAATAGGTGGTTTGTGCTGACTGATTGCTGGGGGATTTTAGTATTGTTCTAGTAATAAAAATCTGACAGGGATTCTACTACATTCTGTTACTCTACCAAAAAAAGGTGTTATGCCCTGTACACGCGGTCGGAAATTCCGACGGAAACGGTCCGATCGGATTATGTTGTCGGAAAATCCGATCATGTGTGGACTCTATTGGACTTTTTCCATCGGAAATTCAGGCGGGAAAGTTTGAGAGCTGGATCTAAAATTTTCCAACAACAAAATCCGATCGGACCTTTTCTGATAGTTTGTAGAGAATTCTGACAAAGTGCCCCGCATGCTCAGAATAAATTACGAGACGAAAGCTATTGGCTACTGGCCTCTAAGTAGTCCTGTCATACGCAACAAACGTCACCGCGTTCAGAATGATCGGATTTTCCGACAACTTTGTCCAACCGTGTGTATGCAACACAAGTTTCGGCCAAAATCCGTCTGAAAAAATCTGATGGATTTCGTGGTCGGAATGTCCAACCGCGTGTACAGGGCATTACAGTACTTTCTCTGTCTTTGCCTCTTTTGGGGGGATCTCCTCTAATCTTCTGTCCAGGTGAAAGTGAAACAGGAAGTAAAAGGAAATCTCCCCAGTGGAGACAGCAAACAGAAAAATCTGAGGTTCTAACCCTTTCTCATTTTATGCCTTGGGTTTGACAATAAATGTGTTTTCTTTTATATTTAATGAAATTTGTGTTTACAAAGTTAGTTTTTCCTATTTTCTTTCTTTAGACAAATCATATATTTATAAACATGAGAATTACAACAGATTCCGTTTGACTAGATAATTTCTAAACTCAGCAGAATCGGCTCATTATTGCCTGGGACATGACAGACCCGATATTTGCTCTTTTAATCTTTTTGAAACCTGGAGTGCTTATTTGGAGAGAAGCCCAGATCATCTGCTTGGTAATTGACAATAACAACCTTCATTTCTCTCTAAATAAGGCATCCCTTTGCTTTGCCACTTGTGTTACAGAATTAATTAGATTTTGCTATGATCTGCAGTGTAAAGCTGTCTATAGATATTACAGGATGCAAGATTACTAGGAAACAATCTGATCACTGAAAGATGCTTTGTATGCCCAATGCACACACAGGTTTTTAGGTTCATCCCCTCTCTCCTGCCACCCCCCTCTAGCACCAATAGATAGATTCATGCATGGCATGAATCTATCTATGGCTGCCGCTGCCACCCCCTATTCAGGCACCCAACCCCTTTTCAGGCGCAGGGCACCTGAATTACAGTGGCGGGGGGGGGGTTGTTTTGAAGCACCTGATTAGAGCCATAGGCTCTAATAGGCATCAAAAAAGGTGACCTGCGAGCACCATGCTGGGCACTCGCAGGTCACTCAGCTTTGTTAGAAAAGCGAATTAATATTTGCTTTCCTAACACTAAACCGCCTCTCCACCAATCAGATGCTCGGATCTGTTACCCGTCACCTGATAGACTGAAATGACAGGCGATGTGATTGGAGGCCAGGCGGAGGACAGGAAGAGAGGACGGGAGAAGCTGTCCCACAGAGACTGGTAAGTGCAGCCGGCGAGGGACTCACTGGCAGCATTTGATGGGCGCAGTGGCTGCATAAGATGGGCACAAATGGCTTCATATAATGGGCACACAAGGCTGCATATGGTGGGTACAATGGATGCATATGATGGGTACAGTGGCTGCATATGATGGGCACAAGTTGCTGCATTTGATGGGCACAGTGGATGCGTTTGATGGGCACAATGGCTGCATATGGATGGACACAGGTGGCTGCATTTGACAGGCACAAGTGGCTGCATATGATGGGCACAACTGGATGCATTTGATGGGCACAAGTGCCTGCATTTTATGCGCACAAGTAGCTGCATTTGATGGGCACAAGTGGCTGCATTTGATGGGGCACAATGGCTGCATATGATGGACACAAGTGGATGCATATGATAGGCACTAGGGCTGCATATGATGGGCACAGTGGCTGCATATGATGGGCACAATGGATGCGTTTGATGGGCACAGTGTCTGCAATTGATGGGCACAGTGGCTGCATTTTATGGGCAAAGTGACTGCATTTTATGGGCACAGTGAGGCTGCATTTGATGGGCACAAGTGGTTGCATTTGATGGGGCACAGTGGCTGCATATGATGGCTGCATATGATGGGCACACGTGGCTGCATATGATGGGCACACGTGGCTGCATATGATGGGTACAGTGGCTGCATATGATGGACACAGTGGCTGTGTTTGATGGGCACAATGGCTGCAATTGATGGGCACAGTGGCTGCATTTGATGGGCATAGTGAGGCTCCAATTGATGGGAGGGGGGTTTTAGTATTGTTTAGTTTGTTTGCGCCCCCCCCCCCCCCCCAAAAAAAAATTTGAGCACCAGCTGCCACTGGGTTCAACCCTATGGCCCCATTCACACTGGCGCTAAAGGAGGCCATTGTCGGCAGTTCTGATCCACTCCTTCCTCAATCATCAATTTTAGGGCCCAGTACTTTGGGGTGCCATTTTAACTGAATCTTATGTGCATTGCCACATGTTCCTGGTGACACCGTGATCAGAACAGTCAGGAAAGAAATTAGCTTGATTCCCCCATCAACATAGATAGTGTTGATGCAGGAATACCTCCTGCCAGGCTGTTGTCTTCTCCCGGCGGGTGATGGTGGTGCTTATCGCTATTGGCTATAGCAGCTGCCTGCGATAATCATATATGCTAATGTAGCAGGCTGGTTGTACCCAAGTTGATCGGCTAACCATTAATGGTTCAAATCTTGTCCGGTTCCTGCTAAACCAGCCGAGATTCAAACCGTGTATGGCCGGCCTAACCACTCACCACACTATCCAAATCTAAAAGGTGGTGCACCATTCTGAGTTCCAATGGGAGTCACTGCACTCTACACCTTGTGTTTTATTAGATAAATCAAAATTAGCTCATCCATCACAACTTACCTAATACAAAGGGAACATTCCACATCAGAAACACTCAGCAGGTCTTTTAGGGATGGATAGGGGCAGATTTTCTGAGTACCATCTTCTTTCTGATCTGAAAAATAAATTGGAAGTCTTAGGCCGCGTACACACGGGCGGATTGTCTGCCCAACTAAGTTCGTCAGACAATCCGACAGACAGTCCGTTCAAAATTTGCATGAACGGACTTGACCACACACGATGAGCAGACAGTCCGCTGAAAGCGTGCGCGATGACGTGTACAGCACGTACGACGGGACTAGAAAAACGACGTCCTATACACTGCAATGCATCCTTCGGCCGTGTAAATCCTTTCTGAGCATGCGCCATACTTAGTCCGTCCAACTTGCCTACACACGAGCGGACTGTCCGCTGAAACCAAGTTTGGACGGACAAAACCAAGTTTGAACGGACAAAATTTCGGAAATTCCGTAAGACTTTGTTCGTCAGACAGTCCGCTGAAAAAGTCCGCTGAAGCCCACACACGAGCGGATTGTCCGCTGAAACACGGTTCAGCGGACTAAGTTGGACAGACAATCCGCCCGTGTGTATGCGGCCTCAGATTCACACATATGATTCTGCAAATGTACCCCTCTACTGGCTCATTACCTCCTATGAAGGTGATATAAAGTATTGGTGCTTCATATCACCTGTGATCAGTTCACCCAAGATTGATGCAGGGACATACAGAAACCAATACAATTCATCTTGCACTGGTCTGACTTCCTCTGGGAGAACTTTGATTGGTTATTGCACCTAAATCTGAAATTGAATCTACTTATATTTTGCCTTTCCTGGCTGTTCTCTAACCTCCTAATCAATATGCTAATAACATTTTTATATAAAACCATCGCATTTTCATGAGATATCTTATTTGAATATATTATTATTAGACAAGATTTATATAGCGCCAACAGTTTGCACATTGACTATAACTGGGTATCTATGCTTCTATATGCAATGCAAGCAGATCATGGCTGGTGGAAGGGGCTTGTGGGGTGCTGTACATAACTTCCTAAAAATATCACAGCAGCCTACCTAAGTACTCCTCTCGAGAGCCCTTAGCTCTCATGCAAGTACTGGGCTGGCTCTTGCAAACAATAAAATGCCTTGATTGGTGGATGTTAGTCTGGAGGAGTGGGCATTCCTACGCAGACAGCATTTGTGTGCAGCTTGCACTAGATATGCCCAAATATGATGCTAAGCCTCCCTGACTTAAAGAGCTGACATCCAGGTAATGCCAGGGGCAGTAAAACTGGGCAGGAAAGAGTTAGATGTTACCCTAGCCAGGAAATGAGGCGGGCTCTGTTGGACTTACCGCAGCTTCTAATATTGTGAGAAATTCACAGAATGCAAAGAAATCAGAGTAATCAATTCCAGTAGAGGAGAGGACAGGAGCCTGTACAACTCTGCAGGACTGAAGTTTGGCTTTAGGAACTGGAAGTATGTAAAAAAAATAAGGCTGAATATGGCTTCTTTTAGGTCTCATGCACAATGGGCATAAAAAAAATTCCACTTTTAAGGGGGTTTGATGTTTTTTTTCTGAATGCGTTTTCAAAACGTTTTAATGCTGCTTTTCTCCTACCAGGAGAAAAGGTGTTCAGAAAAGCTGGGCATATGCCTAGTGTGCATAAGGCCATATACCTAGGGGAGTCAAATTGTGTATAAATTCTGACTTTTTGTAGCTACAATCATCTGCTGCAATCAGTGAACGACTACCATTTATGCTGCCACTTCCATACCGACCTACTCTGGCACTCCTCTCCTACATGTGAAAATCATATTTTTTTTGCTAGAAACTGACTCAAAAAGTGATTTTTTAGCAGGGACCCTAGGGAATAAAATGGCAGTCACTGCAACTTTTTATGTCACACGGTATTTGCACAGCAATTTTTCAAACGTGTTTTTTTTGGGGGGGGGGGGAAAGAATGGTTTCATGAATAAAAAAATAAATAAATAAAACACTAAAGTTAGCCCAATTTTTTTTTATAACGTGAAAGACATGCTTGTAGTTTAATTGGATCCTGTCTAAATTGGTCCTAGTATGTGTACTCCTTGAGGGCAGGGACTGATGTGAAAGTAAAATATATATATACAAAGCACAGTGTAAATTGGCGGTGCTATATAAATACCTGTAATAAATAAATAATTCTGCTGGCTATTATACAACCACTAATTACTTGGAACTGGAGATGAGAGCTGAGAGAGGACTAAACATAGGCATGGACAGCTATTTTAGGTGTCTAGCCCACAAGAGACAGAGGCCATCCACAGTTCAAGTTTTGGCTGATTAGCAGGAATCACTGAGATTTTAGCTATCTATGGAGGCCTTAAGGCAAGACATACGTTATATAATTTTCTTTCTTTCAACCACAGGTTGAAGGAAAGAAATTGCTCAATTCCCCCATCAACACAGTCATTGTTGATGGTGGAATCCCTTGCGCTGCACTATTGCATTCTGATAGCGGGAGTTTTCCCAGCCATCAAAATACAATGATCACTGAGGGCAGTTATAGCCATCAGCAGTGATGGCATGAAAAACAATCCCAGCAGACTGGTTGTTGAGGCCGGGTTCACACCGCTGCGATGCGGGAACGCCGCGAATCCGTGGCGTTTTCCCGCATCGCATTACTCCCGCCGGCAGTTCACACTGCCCTATGCGGACGGCTGGGAGTGTCAATGATATGTTAATGACACCCCCAGATCCGTCCGCATATCGCAGTGCGATCTGCCGACTCGCACAGGAATCGGATCGCATGGTGTGAACCCCCATGCGATCCGATTCTGTTGCGGACCAAAAAAAGGGTCCCGTGCGAGTTTGCTGCGGGAGCGATGCGAATTCAGCCATACTATCTGTATGGCTGTACTCGCATCGCTACGGAGATCGGATGTGATTTGCGGTGCGAATCACATCCGGATCTCCCCCCGCAGCAGTGTGAACCCAGCCTAAGAATGATAGATTGACTTTGGTACAACAAGCCTGCCCCTAAACGGATGAAAATTCAGCTGGTTCCTGCTGAACCAGCTGAATTTTGATCCACCTATAGCTGGCCCAAGTCTTCTTTCAGAGAGGTAATCTCTCTCTTACTTTCAGCACATACATACCGCAGTACAATCGATTAGCTTCTAGTACTGCCCCTCTTTCTTCCAGTCTACATGCTGCTGTGCAGGGAATTAGAAGAGGATGTATAACTGCATTCATTAGCATTTTTTAAATTATGCCCCAGTTGGATTTTTAGGTTTCCTTCAAATCTCATGTAGTACAAGACAGGCAACCATTTTAACTTCCATTCCAGTACATATATGAAAGTAATTGCAAAGGTACTCCAGTAAAAGCTCTGCTGGGAGGCAGGAACAGAGCACTTGCAATCTATTACCGGAAGGGAATGGACAAGGACCTTCATGGTGGAATGACCAGGTATTATTTAGATCGTAAATGAACGCTGCAGATTTGGAACTGTCTTTTGTGGAACTTGTGTGGAAAAAGTGCAAACAGGCAGACCTTTTATTGCAGAAGAGACATGATTTTTCTCTTCTTCAAGGATTCTTACTTGCCCATTTGCAATCTTGAAAATGTACACATGTGCAACTGAGCTCTGGCATCTGCTAGCTACTGGAATGAATGAACCTCCACGCAGGCGCAAAAGTTACATCATCTCAGCATGACCAGCTAAGATTACTGAAGATTACTAACACAGAAGAAGTCTGAACAAAGTTGCTGGCACTGCCAGGACAGGTTGCATTGCTAGCGGAGAGGTGAGTAAAGTTCCGCTTTAAATGGCACAGTAGATAGGCTATATACCACTATCTTAGTTTCCAGCTACTGACCTTTTAATTTGAAATGCTTACTTAGTCTGTAAGTTTCTGGCGGGGCCGGCTCATCAGGCTCCTTCCTCTTTCCCTGCTCCTGGTTTATGTCAGCTGACTTTGTCCTTCCATTACCAGGGGGCTCTGTGAGGGAGGTCTTTTCATTGTCTTCAAGCTGTGAGAGGACAAACACGTGTCATTTCATAATGCATACAACCTTACAAAAAGTCATAAGTAGTTCCTATATCCACAGAAGAGATTATATATACAACACAGCTGAAGAATAGTTTCAGCACTGGTATGTTACACTGTACAAAATTACATTGATTCGGCTTGGATCAATGTTACTATGCATATTCCATAGCTGGCCAATGCCCCTGGCAGTTGGAAATCATTGAAGTAGACACGCTACTCCAGTGATCCCCACTTGCTTCCAGGTCTCACCCTGCATAATGAACTTGCTGAAGTTGGCTGCTCAGCATGGGCAGCATTCACTATTTTCTGAACGAATGCAAATGATTGGATTGGAAGAGGTGAGGAGCATGACACCACTGTCCTACCTCTTCACCTCTTCCCATCAAAGAAAACTTCGCATTCAGACAATGCACAGCATTGTCTGAATGGTGCCCATGCCAGACAGCTGACCTGTGTTCAGTGAGCAGGTGTAGCTAGGTGGGAAGCGAATGGTGATCAACTGTGTCTGTGTCTACTTCAGTGATTTACAGCTTCCAGGGACATTGACCAGCTATGGTATATACTTAGTTCCCCCACTGGGTTTTTTAGCAGCAAAATATCATAAATTGTTTAAAGTATAAAAAGTCTTTATTACGTGAATTAGAACCACACGTTGAACATTAAAATATGAGCTCTGGTCATGGGACATAATACATATACCAGAATACAGCAATGCAAACATATATTACACAGCATTACATTACAATAAATGCCATGTCAGAAACCTTGACGCGTTTCGACCTATTCGGTCAAGGTCTTCTTCTGGGGGATAGTTTTGCTCTAAAACAAATGCATTAAATTTTACATTTTTCAAAAAACATCTTTAAACATGCACCAATTTACATGTGCATGAACATTGCGCTATTTACCGCTGAAAGCTGTAATGGATAGCCTCAGATGGATAGTTTCCAGCAATAAATATAGCAATGTTCATGTATATGTAAATTGGTGCATGTTGAAAGATTTTTTTTTAAAAATCTCAATTGAATGCTTTTGTTTTAGAGAAAACTATCCCCCAGAAGAAGACCATGAACAAATAGGTTGAAACGTGTCAAGGTTTCTGACATGGCAATTATTGTAATTTAATGCTGTGTAATATATGTTTGCATTGCTGTATTCTGGTATATGTATTATGCCCCATGACCAGAGCTCATATTTTAATGTTCAACACGTGATTATAATTCACATAATAAAGACTTTTTATACTTTAAACAATTTAAGATATTTTGCTGCTAAAAATCCCAGTGGGGGAACATTCCCATTCAAATACAGTTTTGGTGTGCAGCCTTTTATCTCTCACCTAGGTGTCTTTGCCAATATGATATATACCTAGTTACCTTGATCTAAATAATAATGTAACTTTATATAGCATACAGATGTCTGGAATTCTTGTTTAATTAAACTTTTTTCTAACTAACTTACTGACTTGTAATCAGCTTCATATTTCCTCAACCTATTTACTGAAATATTGCATTATTTCATGGTTGATGATGGAGTTAAAGAACAATATGTTTTATAAAACTGAGGCTGGCCATATAGTTAGTCTTTTCATTCAGCCATTGGGCTGAAAGCAAAATAAAAAAAAAACATTCCTCCATCCACACAAACGAGGTGGATGAAGAAATCGCCCCCTACCAGGACACTCTATTCTTACAGCAGCACCCGCTGCTGTCTGACTACACTGATCAGTGGCTGCAGCTGTTTTTCATCTCTTGAACAGATACTGTACATATACGGAAGATTCCTAGGATTCTAGGACTATATGCCAGAGAGTATATAACATTTGTAGTGTCCAAGGGGAGCACATGTCCAGTCCTGTATGGCCTACACAGACAGGTTGCGGAGCCAGACTGATGTCTGAGAGTTGGAGATTGTTAAAGGTTAGAGATAGTCCACATCAGAAAAGAACATTGGAGGGAGATTTGCTAAAACTGGAGCCTTCAGAATCTGGTGCAGCTGTGCATGGTAACCAATCAGCTTCTAACTTCAGCTTATTTAAGGGGCTGTTGTAGATATATTGGGGGACTGGGGGAACCAGGGTGGGGGGGGGGGATTGAGGGAGGGGGGATTTGAGGTTTGAAATATTGACACACAGGGGGGGAGGCGAGTGAGGTTTAAATGAAGTATGCAACTAGGTTTGATAGAGTGATGGGGGTGGAGGATATCTGTTTTTTTATCCTACCTTATTTTTTATTTTATTTGTTTATCTTTACTCACCCACTGTCGGATATGAAGGGAAAAGTGAGAAGGAGGGTGGAGGTGGTGTGGGAAGGATGGGATGAGTGTGGAAAGGTCACTTATAATCCCCCAGGGGGATACCTAGGAAGGTGGGGTGGTGGGGAGGGGGGAGGGGTGAGAATGGGGAGGGAGGGAAAAAGGGATCAAGTAATAGAGCGCACAAATAATCACAAGAAGGGTAAAGTTAAGATTTGTATAGTTTGTATACAAATTTTAATGTATCTAGAATGTATTTTTATAAAGGTCACGCACTTGTTAAGAATTGGTAATTTAAGAGGAAGTGAACTGAGCATATGTAGAATGTCACTTCACCAGGTATTCACGTTTGAAACTCAGGTTTTTTTTTTTCTCTCTTTTGCTTATTTTTTTCTGGCTGAATAATGCAGGATAAAATATTTAAGATCGCCTCTTGGAATGTCAGAGGTCTGGGATGCCCAGTTAAAAGAGCGGCAGTGTTCTCTGTGCTTGAGCGGTGTGGGATTGGACTGGCCTGCCTGCAGGAGACACATTTAACTAAAGCAACCATTCCCCTCCTTAAAAACAGGAGGTATCAAAACCAGTATCACTCTACTCACACATCGTACTCGAGAGGAGTGAGTGTGATAATTGGAACAGGAGTGAGGTTCTCCTGCAGGCAGGCCAGTATTGATGAACTGGGTCGCTATGTCTTTTTGTATGGTACTTTGGAGGATAGATTATACGTTTTGGTGAGTGTATACATACCGCCTCCGTTTAAGATGGAGGTGGTGTGTAGACTTATGGACTTTATGGTAGATAAGGAGGATGTACCAGTTATGATATTGGGAGATTTTAACGAAGTGTTGGATAGTCGGATTGATAGATTCCCCAGTAAAACTCAATCCGGGGAAACGGGGACAACAAAATTAAACCACTTCTTGAAGGAGGTCGGTATCTTGGACATGTGGAGGGTGAGGAATGCGGGTGTGAGGCAATACTCCTGTTTCTCGGGCTCGCATTCAACACTCTCCAGAATAGACCTGGCTTTAGGTAATGAAGAAGCATTACAAAACGTGAGAAAAATAGAGTATATGCCTAGAGGGGTATCGGACCACTCGCCCTTGGTATTGTCAGTGAGTATAGGGTGGGGAAAGAAAACACCGGGGAGTTGGAGAATTAGCCCATTTTGGCTTGAGTTAATAAAGGATGTCGATAACATCTCTAAGAACTTAAAAGAGTTTATAGTGCTTAACAAAGATACTGCCCCTATTAATATAACCTGGGATACATTAAAAGCATTTTTCAGAGGCATTTTGATTCAACATGTGGCCAAAATTAAATATAAATCCAGGAGCTGGGAGGAAAAAATTAGGAAAGAAGTCATTGAGGCAGAGGTTAATTATATTAAAGAGCCGACATATGAGAAGCAAGCAATATGGTTAAACAAACAACAGGGGTATAAATTGGTAACTATCAAGAGAGAAGAAAACAAACGATTATTCCAGAAACAGTGCTGCTTTGGGGAAGGAGAGGGAGTGGGTAGGATGCTGGCCCGTTTAGTGAAAGCTAACTCCCCCCCCTCCACTATCCCAATGATTAAATCCAGGAATGGGACAGTTATCACTAGCGGGAGAGAGATAGTGGAAACATTCTGGGCCTATTATAGGGAATTATATAAAACACGAGATCAGGGGAAGGAAGAAGGCATGGTGTTATTTTTGGAGAAAGTGAAAATGCCAACTATCACTAAAGAGGAGAGGGAGGATTTAGAGGTCCCGATAACCCTAAGTGAATTACATCAGGCGGTGGCCGGAATGGCCTCCCTAAAATCTCCGGGCCCAGATGGACTCCCGATGGAGATATACAAGAAATACGGGGAGATTCTACTCCCGGAGCTGCTCAGAACCCTGGAAGGGGCAAGATTAGAAGGGAAATTACCAGCATCCATGATGGAAGCGACCATCATAGTGATACCCAAAGAAGGAAAGGACACCCAAGATGTAGCCTCATATAGGCCCATATTGCTTCTATGCTCTGACATCAAAATATTAGCCAAGGTACTCGCAAATAGATTAAATAAAATTATCATTAAGCTCATACACCCAGATCAGACAGGATTCATAATGGGACGGTCAACTAGCATGAACATAAGAAGGGCATTCCTGAATATACAAACGCCAGCGGTGGAGGGGGGCTCAAGAGCGATTTTATCTTTGGACATGACTAAGGCCTTTGACAGTCTAGAGTGGAAGTATCTATGGTATGTTCTAGAGATATGCGGATTTGGTCCCACGTTTAGTGGATGGATTAAGCTGATGTATAGCGCTCCTAGCGCAAGATTAAGAATTAATGGGGAACAATCCGAAGAAATAGAAATGAGCAGAGGGACAAGGCAGGGGTGCCCACTCTCTCCACTGCTTTTTGCAATTGCAATGGAGCCGTTGGCAATCGCGGTTAGGTCACATGCTGATATAGCTGGATTCCAAAGGAAGGGAGGCTGGGAGGAGAGAATTGCTTTATATGCGGACGATGTCCTCCTCTTCCTAGGGGATACTGGCCAATCACTTGAGAAGGTAATCAAATTAGTGGAAGATTTTGGAGACTTCACGGGTTTGGTAATAAACTGGGGGAAGTCAGAGCTGCTCCAAGTTGACAACCTGAGTACTGTGACAGCACGGGGGATCCCACATATGGAAGTGGTAAGAGCTCTGAAATATCTTGGCATATACTTAACAACAGATGTCGACCAGTATGTGGACCAAAATATAGTTCCGTTATTGAGAAAGCTCAAGCGGAGCTGCGATGCATGGAGCCGGCTCCCTCTTTCGGTAGCAGGCCGATGCAGCCTGATTAAGATGATATGGCTACCACAATTGTTGTATATACTTCACAACGCCCCGGTTTGGTTACATACGAAGTGGTTTAAGAAATTTGAAACCCTCTTCCGTGAGCTGATCTGGAAAAAAGGGCAAGCAAGGATCCGGCTCCGGGCATTACAGCTGCCTACAGATAGAGGGGGAGTGGCGGTACCATGCCCTAGGAATTATTACTTAGCAGCGCAGCTGCAGCATATAGTGAGTAGTGATCAGAAGGGAATAAACAACTTTAATGCTGGAACTGCGCTGATAGAGGCTCCACATGAAATGCTGGGGGATGTACTGGAGGCATGCTCCTTTCAGCGTAAGGATCCCACAATAGTAATGATGAGTAAAGTATGGAAGACTGCAAAAAAACAGCTGGGGTGTACAGAGTGGTCAAAACATACGCCCCTGTGGGATAATAAGAACTTGCAGGAAGTATTACTAATAGGGAAAATCAGGTCCTGGGAGGAGAAGGGTATAGCGAGGCTGGGTCAAATATATGAGGACAGAATTTTGAAAACATTTGAGGATTTAAAAAGGGAATATAATATACCACAGCAGACATTTTTCCGATACCTACAGCTCCGACACGCTTTAGAAGCACAGTTTGGCTCTCAGATGCCAGATCTGGATAAGACATCTTTGTCACAGAAGTTATATAAGATAAACAAATCTGGGGGGTTCATATCCACTACATATGAACTATTATGTAGAGGTTCTGATACAGAACTGGACTTAGCTAAGCAGAAGAAGAAATGGGAGGAGGATATAGGAGAAATTACCGAGGGACAGTGGAGGAGAATACTGGAGCTAGGTATACTGACTTCAGTCTCTCCATCACAAAAAGTATCACACTTGATGGTGACACACCGCGCTTACTATACACCTAAGAGGCTGTTCGCGTTCGGTAAAAGAACGGACGCTAGCTGCCCTAGATGTAGGGGCTTTGGAGACCTTATACATATGTTGTGGAGGTGCCCAAAGCTGTTTCGATATTGGCAAGAAATAGTCGAAACTATAAACAGGACCTTTGGGACCAAGGTGGACTTGGACCCTAGAACCTGTATACTAGGCTACAGGAGAAATCAGGGGGAGCGAAGGAGTACAACTATCGCTGTTATAAGATGTCTGTTTCAGGCACGGAGACTAATAGCACAGAAATGGCAGGCAGTAGGGGCACCTCTTTTAAGTGATTGGACTCAGGCCATAAATGACTTAGTGTGGAAGGAAAGGACTACATATATACGCAGGGGAAACCTCAGAGGATTCGAGAAAATATGGGAACCGTGGTTGAAGAAAATAGAGAACCCATTGGACTAATAATGCCAGACGAGGATAAAGCTAGGCCTGTGATTAGTTATCTTAATAATCTTAATGACCGGATATGAAATAATTGTGGCTATAGTGAGCAAGAAGACAATAGTCTGGTGCTAGGGGGGGGGGGGGGGGGCGGGGGGATGGGGGGTGGGGGGGATTGGGGGTTGGGTTATGAGGTAATAAAAGGGCACTATGTACGGGATGTAGAGACCATTGTTTTTTAATTCATATGTATTTTTTGAGCTGTACCTTGATTCTATTGTATGACAATATGAAATATAAATAAAAAGAAATTAAGTTAAAAAAAAAAACTTCAGCTTGTTTAAGCTTTGAGAATAAAACCTGGAAGCTGATTGGTTTCTATGCAGAGCTGCACCAGATTTTGCACTCATTCGTTTTAGTAAATAACCCCCATTTTATATTAAATGGTCCCATAAACAGCAGGCAATAGAGGTGAATTGCTGTATGCAGCAATACTCGTGTCAGTGCTAATGCCTGTGTGCATCAGCGCTTAGCCACACATGCACAATTAATAAATCAACCTCATTGTGTCTGAGCAAAGGCAGTCTGTATGTGAGCAGACAGCATTCCAAGTCTGATGACCTAAAGTGGACCTTCAATGAAATTTAGGATATTACATAATCATATCCCTCTCCCTCCCTATTACATATTTAGATTTCATTTTTTTGGGTAGCATCTTTTTCAGCATATACTTGCTCCCACTTCATCATTTCCCGGCTAGGCAAAGCTTATGTCCTCAGAGGTGGCGGCTGCAGATCCCAGGCTAAAAACAGTTTCAACAAGTACAGAGAATACTTGTTGATCTTGCCAGAAAAGCAGTGTCCTTGTCACTTCCTGTGAACCAAGAAAGAAAACACAAACAACCTTTATTGTGTAAAGTTGTTAGCAACCAGCCAACTACTTTAGTGCATTATTGCTGTAATTATGTTCATTATTTGTTATTTTCATTATGTTTCTGAATTTTATTGCTCTCATGTTTTGTTACAGATAACGTTTTTCTCTTTTCTCCTGAAGAAGTACGAAACACGTAGGGGAGCAACCATCACCCCTATGCTCTCCATTACTTCAAGGGATGCTTTACTATCTGCAATCTTCGTATCCTAACACAATACTCTCATTATGTGATAGACGTGATTTTATTTATGTGTTTATGTAAAGTTTTAGTCTCAACAGTCCACCATGTAATGGACATGAGCAAAGACAGACATGCTTAAAGTCCAGCCACCCTTGGCTGCCCCCAATCCCACAAAGGATAAAAAAAAACATGGACAGAAGATGTGTTAGTGGCTGAATCACCAGGTGAATTTTATTTAAAAAAAAACCTTGAAAAAAGAAAACAAATGCAGCCATCACATCAAAAAAACGGTGAACTGCAATATATTAAATTTTTGGTTTGGGGTTTAGATATACTTTTATGTTTAAAACATATTGTTTTCATTTACAGCTTTAAAACAACAGCATTAAATTGAATCTCCAACACAAGGTCAAACAGCAAAATGGCAAGGTGAAACACAAAACTATCTGTCCGGAATAAACAATATATATAAAAGCGTGTCACTTCTCCGGCACGTAGCCTGTAACTGTGCTTCACGTCTCAATGCCTACCTGTCACATCCAATTTTACACAGGCCTGTGGATAGTTGCTATAGCAAAAGCACATGTAGCATCTATCTTTTTTTTTGGGGAGAAATTTGCATTCTTGCAATAAGACTTTTTTGTTACGCTTGAATATAAATCATTCATGTCAAATTATGCACCTGGAATATCGTGAACTACACTTTTCATTAGCTAATGCTGCACGTTTGCTATCTAATTTGAACAGAAAGAATGGGTATATTTCTTATGTGCTTATAAACGTTTTAACTCATAAAATATGTATATAAACACACTGAAATTTAGTACATATTCTATGAGAAATATTAAAAGATGAAATGATATGAAGGAAATAAGATCAGTGTTGTAAGGGAAAACTGGTCATGGACGAATATGGATGTAAACACGGCAATATGTATGAAGATAACAGAAAAAGGTCAACAAATTAGGTATAATTAAATGATAAATTCACTAAATCATTGCAAAAAACCTAAGCAGCTTTATAATAGGTATAGTATAGGTAAAGTTGATCCAGGGAATATCCGATTCCCTCTCGGGGGATCAGGAGGGAATTTTTTCCACTGATGTAGCAAAGTGGATCATGCTCTGCTGTGGTTTTTCACCTTCCTCTGTATCAACTGTGGGTATAGGATTGTGTATATGGGATTGTATGATTTTTTGAACTAATTGACTGAACTAAAGCAGGCATGTCCAAAGTCCGGCCTGCGGGCCAATTGATCTCCCAGCATCGGGGGCCACAAAAGATATATATGTCGCCTGCCTTGGCAGGGTAGAGAGGAAGCGGGACGAGTGCCGTACACACAGGAGTATTTTCTGTTTACACGACAGCCTCTGTAATAGGAAGTCCCGGCGGGACTTTCTATTAAAGAGGCTGCCAAGAAAACAGGAACTTTTCCTGTATGTAATCTTTTGGCGCTCCGCCGCCCCCCTCCCTGTCCCCTCCAAGGCTGCAGATGGATGGGTAACAATCAAGCTGCACTGATGGCAATGATAAGTCTGCACTCATGGCAATGGTGAGTCTGCGCTCATGGCAATGGTGGGTGCTGCATTCCTGGCAATGGTGGGTGCTACATGCATGGCAATGGTGTGTGCTGCATTTATGGCAATGGTGGGTGCTGCATTCCTGGCAATGGGGGTGCTACATTCCTGGAAATGGGGGTGCTGCACTGATGGCAATGGAGGTGCTGCACTGATGACAATGGGGGTTCTGCATTCATGGCAATGGTGGGGCTGCATTCATGGCAATGGGGGTGCTGCATTGTGAGGCTGCAGATGGGCACTGACCCTTATTTTGCTTCTAAGTTCTTTATTAAAAATGTTCGTTTTTTTTCTGAAACTTCCCTCTTGAAGTGAAGGTGCGTGTTATACGCCGTTAAATACGGTATTTCCAAATAACACCCCCGCACTCATCTCTTTACTCACACACAGCCACAAAGGCAGGAGAATTTTTGTTCGGCAGTGTATTAGTGCTCAAACAAACACACTTAGACGGAATTTTAATGGTTCAAAGAATTTCAGGTAAAATGGTCGGCCCTCACACATGTTCACTTCATCAAATCTGGCCCTCTTTGAAAAAAGTTTGAACAATCCTGAACTAGATGGACTTGTGTCTTTTTTTCAACCCGACTAACTATGTAACTATATATAAACCTAATTTATCTGTCTTCTTCACTTACTCTTCAATGTGCACCTTGAGTTTCTTTGCAAAACGTATATTAGTTGTTGGTAAGAGTCCTAAAAATATGAGCTAAAGTTTTACAGCAACCAGCTAGGAGGAAAATGCACAGCCTGAAGAAATTAAATAGACTTCCTCTTTTACTGGTTGGAGTTCAGTAAAGTTTATTACTATGGGTTACTGCACTTCAGACGTAGCGTATTGCTTCTCACATTCTTAGCTGAAATAGCACACAATGGAATATTGCATCAGTAAAAAAATTCTGTAGATAAATGCAGGCTTTGTAGAGTATCATGTCAATGAGAAATGCTCAAAAGGCTTGATGAATACTCAATTTGCTGCCTATTTGCAACATTTAAGCCACCCTCAGCAGTTCTGCTTTGGCACACTGACCTTCAGGGTGCACAACATTTACCCCACTCTCTGACATATCAATTTTTGCGTGTTCCATGCCACTTTCTACATAACCTTCACACCAATGTCTATGCAGCCTTCATACTATTTTGGAGTTCATCTGTCCACATTCTCCCCTACGCTGCCCACTTTCAGCTACATTCTCTCTACACCCCCTTCTGCTAAACTGACTCATTCTTCCTCACCCTGCTAACCTATCTCTTTCCACTCTTCCACACCACTTTCTGTTTCACAATGTCTACTACCTTTTGCCTAAATTCATCCACTTCACCATCCTCCCATCTCCACCACTGTAACACCACTTCCTCCACAATCTGCTCATTCTGATTCTATACACCTTGTGTCAGACTCAGTGGAAAGTCAGACTAAGTTCAGAACCTAGAGAAACCAAAGAAGAATCTCTATTTTTTTGTTTATGAATTACTATAGGTTACTGCACCCGGTGTTTTGCTCCTCACCTCCTTAGGTGAATAAACCCACAATAGACTGTTGCACCAATCAAGTGGTAGGCTTTAAAGGCTATCATGGCAACGGGCAAGGATGGACACTTAAAAATATATATATATATATAAATAAATAAGTTATGTATGTATAAAAGAATGGGGCATCTCATGTTCTGACCATCACTGCCACCCCTAATAGGGGTAAATTGGACTAAAGTGCAACAACATCCAATCCCTCTTCAAATAGGCATGTATGAGGCAACAGTCTGCTAACCAGTGGCGGCCTTTTTTTATTTGGTGGGGGGGGCAGCAAACAATCTACCCGCCCTGGGACCACCCTGCATGTAGATCAGGTGGCCGGATGCATGGATAGGTGCGGGCTCCTAGTGGACGGGCCGCCACTGCTGCTAACCATGGACCGGGTGCTGCTGACAAAGTGATCCACCAGAGATCACACTTTTGCCCATGTCATACAGGCTAAAAAGAAAAAGATAGGAAATAATAATTGCTAGCAATATTACAATTTATACAAGTTTCTTCTAGATTCTACCCAAGTGTCAAATCATTTCCCTAACATTTTGCAGTTTTTAGCTAGTTACCTAGGCAAGATATTTGTAAATTTGGTTAAGTGAGTTGTCAGCTGAACACTTGGGACCACACACTTTGTGTATGATTCGGTGCACTGGAAGGCAATTTGTTACCACTGACATAGCGTGTACAGAAGCACAGGAGGTAGATGGTGCACAAAGTGTGAATATAGTGGGGGACATGTTGTATGAAATGGAGGTAAATGTGGGCAAAGTCAGCTAGAATTAATGTAGAAAAGTGAGGTAGAGTTATGAAGGTTAGCAGAAGGTGCAGTGGACAGACATAGTAGATATAAAAGTAGGCAGAGTAGGCCAGAAGGTAGGAACAGTGGAAAAAAGGTTAGCAGAGTAGGACAGAAGGTGGGAATAGTGGAACTGAAGGTGAGCATAGTAGGACAGGATGTGGAAATAGTGGAGCAGAAGGTGGGCAGAGTTGGACAGAAAGTGGAGCGTGGAACAAAAAGGCGAACAGATTGGGACAGAAGGTGGACAAAGAAAAAAGGTGGCATACTGAGAAGACTGGGACAGAAGGTAGACATTGTAGGGTAAAAGCAGACTAGTATTGAGTAGACAGTGGGGTTAAACTGAAGCACAGTGGAGGTCAATGTGATGAAGCAGTGAGAACTGCTTAAACTGACAAAAAGGGGTTGATTTACTAAAACTGGAAAGTGCTCTGCATATAAATCAGCTTTCAGGTTTTATTGTCAAAGCTTAATTGAACAAGATGAAGTTAGAAGCCGATTGGCTACCATGAACAGCTGCACCAGATTTTGCAGGGTCAAAAGCAGACAGTTGATCAAGCAAAGTGAGCATCCTGTCTTAACACTCTTTTCAAGTACTCTAAATCTACATGAAACCTGGTTTTATAGTAGGTAATGTTGAATAAAGTCCATAAATAGTCCATCCAGTTCAACCTGTGTAGGTGTATGTGTGTCAGTATTGATAATCATTTCCCATGCACGTCCGAGAGTCTTTTAAAAATATCAATACTCCCTGCTGACACCACCAATTGTGGAAGAGTGGTCAACATCCCTATCGCCCTAAAAAAACCTTATGCAGCTTAAAGTGGTTTCAAAGGCAGAAGGTTTTTTATCTTGATGCATTCTTTATGTAGCAGCCCGACTAATGCTTACCTGAGCCTCCTCCAATCCAGCGATGTTGCAGGAGAGACTCTGCTGTCCGAAACTCTCCCAGAACTATCCCTCCTGATTGGCAGAGTAACACAACGGGTGCCACAGGCTCCTGCTGCTGTCAATCAAAGTTAGCAAGCCAATGAGAAGAGAGAGGGGGCCGGGCCACGGCTCCATGTCTGAATAGACAAATAGAGCAGTGGCTCAGCTCGGATGTCCCCATAGCAAGCTGCTTACTGTGGGGGAACTGGGGAAGGAGCCAGGAGTGCTGGTGAGGGGCCCGAGAAGAGGAAGATCTGGGCTGCTCTGTGCAAAACCACCACACAAAGCAGGCAAGTATGACATGAGACTTTAGTATCACGTTAAGGTTAAAAGTTTATCTATTAGGAAAAAGTTTAACCACCACGACTCTGAATAGCCCCTCTTGGTACCTAGAAAGTATGCAGTATCTAAAAAACCATGTAGCCTGCTATGTAAAGCAAATGGTTTCTATTGTTGCCTACTCTGACCCACCACCTCCTACACCACATTATTCCTACTGACCCACATACATCTCACCTCTTAGGCCGCGTACACACGCGCGGACTGTTCGCCCAACTTTGTCCGTCCAACAGTTTCGGCAAACAGTCCGCTCAAACTTAGCATGGACGGACATGGCCACACACGACGGACGAACAGTTTGCTGAAACCGTGCGCGATGACGTGAACGGCACGTACGACGGGACGAAAAATACGACGTCCTATACACTGCATTATAGCTTTCGGCGTGAAAATCCTTTCTGAGCATGCGCGAGACTTAGTTGGCCGAACAAGCCTACACACGAGCGAACAGTCCGCTGAAACCTTGTTTCAGCGGACAGTTTTTCGGAATTTCCGTAAGACCTTGTTCGTCCAACTGTCCGCTGAAACTGTCCGCTGAAGCCCCACACACGAGCGGACTGTCCGCCCAAACACTGTTCAGCGGACAAGGTTGGGCGAACAGTCCGCGCGTGTGTACGCGGCCTTAGAGAACCTACATGCACCTTTCTGCTCCTATTGGCTCACACACTCTCTCCTTCCTGTTTCTGTCTAAGAAAACGGATTTTACATTGATAATAACACAGTAAAAATAAAAGTAGAAAAATCTTGGTTTAATAGGCTGCAACATGAATATAACAGCAATATTTTAATTCCTAAACAGCCCACAGAATGACAAGATAAAAGTATTCAAGCTGCATAAATAAATTATATAAAGTGTACACTAGAGGGCTCCAAAAGATTGGCTAATAAAACAAATTATTTATTGAAATTGCAAAACATATCGTATTGAGGTTTGGAATCTACTCTGAAGCCTCTGGTCAGCTAAGCCCATATTTGAAACAAATACCTTATACCATGCAGGTGCAATCTAGTCATATCTGTTACAGAGAAAAGATGGCTATGCAGGTGAGTTTCATTTTTCATGTCATATAAATGGCAGGAAAAACATGTTTATAGTTTAAATTAGAACTCAAAGCAAGAAGTCAAAGCAAATACACAATTAAAATATACAGTATATCACAAAAGTAACTCAGCACACAGCCATTAATGTCTAAACAGCTGGCAACAAAAGTGAGTACACCTCTAAGTGAAAATGTCCAAATTGGGTCCAATTAGCCATTTTCCCTCCCCGGTGTCATGTGACTCATTAGTGTTACAAGGTCTCGGGTGTGAATGGGGAGCAAGTGTGTTAAATTTGGTGTTATCGCTCTCACTCTCTCATACTGTTTACTGAAATTTCAACATGGCACCTCATGGCAAAGAACTCTCTGAGGATCTGAAAAAATGAATTGTTGTTCTACATAAAGATAGCCTAGGCTATAAGAAGATTGCCAAGACCCTGAAACTGAGCTGCAGCACGGTGGCCAAGACCATACAGCGGTTTAACAGGACAGGTTCTACTCAAAACAAGCCTTGCTATGGTCGACCAAAGAAGTTGAGTGCACATGTTCAATGTCATATACAGAGGTTGTCTTTGGGACATAGACGTATAAGTGCTGCCAGCATTGCTGCAGAGGTTGAAGGGGTGGGGGGTCAGTCTGTCAGTGCTCAGACCATACGCCGCACACTGCATCAAATTGCCATCCCAGAAGGAACTCTTTTCTAAAGATGTTGCACAAGACAGACCACAAACAGTTTGCTGAAGACAAGCAGACTAAGGCCGCGTACACACGGGCGGACTGTTCGCCCAACCTTGTTCGGCAAACAGTTTCATCAAACAGTCCGCTCAAAATTTGCATGAGCGGACTTGCCCACACACGAGCGGACTGTTTGACGAACAAGGTTGGGCAAACAGTTCGCTCAACTTTTGAAATGAACGGACTCGCCCACGTAAGGCGGAGGCAAATCCGCCCATTTCGAGCGCGTGTACAGGTAGGCGGGGCCCGCGAAGGAGACGTCGCGGGCTCCGCCGCCTGGAATGGGCTTAAAGGGGAACCCCAACGCCGAAAAAAATCGGCGTGGGGGTTCCCCCCAAGTCCACACCAGACCCTTGTCCGAGCACGCTACCCGGCCGGCCAGGAAAGGGGGGCGAGCGAGCGCGCCCCCCCTCCTGAGCCGTACCAGGCCGCGTGCCCTCAACATGGGGGGTGCCTTGGGGAAGGGGGGGCCGCGCAGCCCCCCCACCCCAAAGCACCTTGTCCCCATGTTGATGAGGACAAGGGCCTCTTCCCGACAACCCTGGCCGTTGGTTGTCGGGGTCTGCGGGCGGGGGGCTTATCGGAATCCGGGAGCCCCCTTTAAGAAGGGGGCCCCCGGATACCGGCCCCCCACCCTATGTGAATGAGTATGGGGTACAATGTACCCCTACCCATTCACCTGTGAACTAAAGTACAATAAAAAACACAACACAGAGAAAAAATATTTTATTGCACAGCTCCGGGGGTCTTCCGTCTTCGGGGGTCTTCTCGCCGGACTCCTCCGCTATGTGTGTGTAGCTCTTTTGCTAGCGGAGGAGTCCGGCTTTCTTCCTCCCCGCCGCCGGCCTCTTCTCCCGACTTCGGGGGTCTTGTCCCCCTCTTCGGTTCTTCTGCCGGGCCACCGCGCCTGGTCCGGTGGCCCGGTCTTCTGTCGCCGTCTTCCGTTCTTCTGTCGCCGCCTTCGGTTCTTCTGCCGGGCCACCGCGCCTTCTTGTAGCTCTTTTACAGGCGGTGGCCCGGTCTTCTGTCGCCGCCGCCGCCTTCCGTTCTTGTTCTTCTTCTTGTTCTTCTTCTTCTCCTGGAGATGTTGACTCGACGATCTCTCCGGCCGGAATGCCAGAGCCGCGCTGTGCGGTCACTTATATAGTGACAATGGGGCGGTGTCACATGGTATATGTCACATGGGTTGGTCACATGGTGACCCCGCCCCCTTACGATGTCATAGTCCCCATGTGACATCAACCCATGTGACCAACCCATGTGACATATACCATGTGACACCGCCCCATTGTCACTATATAAGTGGCAGCGGAGCGTGTCCCTGGCATTCCGGCCGGAGAGCTCGTCGAGTCAACATCTCCAGGAGAAGAAGAAGAACAAGAAGAAGAACAAGAACGGAAGGCGGCGGCGGCGACAGAAGACCGGGCCACCGCCTGTAAAAGAGCTACAAGAAGGCGCGGTGGCCCGGCAGAAGAACCGAAGGCGGCGACAGAAGAACGGAAGACGGCGACAGAAGACCGGGCCACCGGACCAGGCGCGGTGGCCCGGCAGAAGAACCGAAGAGGGGGACAAGACCCCCGAAGTCGGGAGAAGAGGCCGGCGGCGGGGAGGAAGAAAGCCGGACTCCTCCGCTAGCAAAAGAGCTACACACACATAGCGGAGGAGTCCGGCGAGAAGACCCCCGAAGACGGAAGACCCCCGGAGCTGTGCAATAAAATATTTTTTCTCTGTGTTGTGTTTTTTATTGTACTTTAGTTCACAGGTGAATGGGTAGGGGTACATTGTACCCCATACTCATTCACATAGGGTGGGGGGCCGGTATCCGGGGGCCCCCTTCTTAAAGGGCGCTCCCGGATTCCGATAAGCCCCCCGCCCGCAGACCCCGACAACCAACGGCCAGGGTTGTCGGGAAGAGGCCCTTGTCCTCATCAACATGGGGACAAGGTGCTTTGGGGTGGGGGGGCCGCGCGGCCCCCCCTTCCCCAAGGCACCCCCCATGTTGAGGGCACGCGGCCTGGTACGGCTCAGGAGGGGGGGCGCGCTCGCTCGCCCCCCTTTCCTGGCCGGCCGGGTAGCGTGCTCGGACAAGGGTCTGGTGTGGACTTGGGGGGAACCCCCACGCCGATTTTTTTCGGCGTTGGGGTTCCCCTTTAAGCCCATTCCAGGCGGCGGAGCCCGCGACGTCTCCTTCGCGGGCCCCGCCTACCTGTACACGCGCTCGAAATGGGCGGACTTTCCGAGCGGGAACAGTCCGCTCATTTCGAAAGTACAGCGGACAAGCCCACACACGGGCGGACTGTTCGCTCAAACACAGTTTCAGCGGACAGTTTTTCGGAATTTCCGAAAGACTTTGTCCGTCCAACTGTCCGCTGAAACTGTCCGCTGAAAGCCCACACACGAGCGGACTGTCCGCCCAAACACTGTTCAGCGGACAAGGTTGGGCGAACAGTCCGCCCGTGTGTACGCGGCCTAAGGCCGCGTACACACGCGGGGACTGTTCGCCCAACTTTGTCCGCTGAACAGTGTTTCGGCGGACAGTCCGCTCGTGTGTGGGCTTTCAGCGGACAGTTTCAGCGAACAGTCCGCTGAACAAGGTTTTTCGGAAATTCCGAAAAACTGTCCGCTGAAACTTTGTTTCAGCGAACAGTCCCCTCGTGTGTAGGCTTGTTCGTCAAACTAAGTTCCGCGCATGCTCAGAAAGGATTTACACGCCGAAAGTTATAATGCAGTGTATAGGACGTCGTATTTTTCGTCCCGTCGTACGTGCCGTTCACGTCATCGCGCACGGTTTCAGCAAACTGTTCGTTCGTCGTGTGTGGCCATGTCCGTCCATGCTAATTTTGAGCGGACTGTTTGCTGAAACTGTTTGACGGACAAAGTTGGGCGAACAGTCCCCGCGTGTGTACGCGGCCTTAGGCCATGGATTACTTGAACCATGTACTGTGGTCTGATAAGACCAAGATTAGCTTATTTGGTTTAGATGGTGTCAAGCGTGTCGCGACAACTAGGTGAGGAGTACAAAGAGAAGTGTCTCTTGCCTACAGTCAATCATGGTGGTGGGAATGTCATGGTCTGGGGCTGTATGAGTGCTGCCGTGACTGCGGAGCTACAGTTCATTGAGGAGACTGGGCCGCTGGGCAGTATTCCAACATGATAACAACCCCAAACACACCTCCAAGACAACCACTGCCTTGCTAAGGAAGCTGAAGGTAAAGGTGATGGACTTGCCAAGCATTTCTCCAGACCTAAACCCTACTGAGCATCTGTGGGGCATCCTCAAACAAAAGGTGGAGGAGCGCAAGGTCTCTAACATCCACCAGCTCCGTAATGTCGTCATGGAGGAGTTGAAGAGGACTCTAGTGGCAACCAGTGAAGCTCTGGTGAACTGCTGAAGAGGGTTAAGGCAGTGTGGGAAATAATGGTGGCCACACAAAATATTGCCCCTTTGGACATTTTCACTTAGGGGTGTACTCGCTTTTGTTAGCAGCAGTTTAGATAATAATGGCTGTGTGTTGAGTTACTTTGAGGGGACAGCAAATTTACACTATTATACAAGCTATACACTCACATTGTAGCAAAGTGTTATTTATTCAGTGTTGTCCTATGAAAAGCTATAATAAAATATTTACAAAAATGTTGCAAGTTTTGTCATTCAGGAATTCCTCAAAGATATCTAATCAGCGCCTTACGCCGCGTACACATGACCGGTTTTCCCGTCATCGGAATAAACTTCAAAGGTTTTTCTGACGGAGTTCCAACAGAGTTCCACTGAAAACTGTCGTGCGTACACACGATCAAGCCAAAGTCCGATCATTAAGAACGCAGTGATGTACAGCATTGACGATGGGACTAGGAAAAGGAAGTTCAAGACCCAGTGCGCCACCCTTTGGGCTCCTTCTGCTGATCTCATGTTAGCAGAAGTTTGGTTAGAGACGTTTTGCGCTTTTCAGGCTGCAGCTTATTCCGATTGTTTTACTGCTGTTTAGTTTGTCCTTGTATCTAGTTTTCAGTGCGTGTAGTCAGTTCGTATCAGTTTTTCAGTGCGTTCTTGTCTGCTCATTACTGATCTTCAGCTTGCTCTTCACAGGCCTTGCTGTTCCTCAGTTCATTCTGTTAAGTTCGTTCTGACAAGCCGACCGTATTGAAGCCATGGTGCGGGTACATACTCGTTATAGAGTTCATGCTGTGTGGGGGCTTGGTGTTGGCGTTCATACTTTGACCCGAGCCCAGTCCATGAACAGGGCAAGGAGGAGTTCATGGACCAAGAATTGGTTACTCCAGTGTGACCAATTCTCGCACATGCCTCTGCTTCGTGAGATCCAGGAGAATAATCCTAATGATTTCAGGAATTATCTCAGGATGACGGACCCCGTTTTTCACCGTCTGTTGGCTTTGCTGACCCCTTATATCAATATACACCAACAATATTGCGCAAAAGAAAATGAAAAAATAATAAGGAGTGTGTAAGGCTAGCAGCCCGCACGCTAAAACTAGGGATTTTTTAGCTGTGAAATTGGTGAAAGGTATAGTGCAAGCGCTCAACCTGTATACACTTCCTGTAGTGCTACAAGGTGATATAAATTACAATGTATATATATGATAACCCAAAGAACAAAAATAAATATGATATTATACAAAATACAAAATATAAACATATATATAGTGACTTATATGTGTATATATAAAAAATAGTGATTAGTAGGGTATTGTATCCCGAGAAAGAAACAGTGACTGTGGGTATCTATAAACCCTAATCACAGTGATAAAGTCTATAAATGGATGTATAGTCCAAAACAATCGTGCAGAGTGCCAATAACAGCCAAGGTTCTGTGATGTTGTGACCGAAGGAAACAATATTTCACCATGTGAAGATCCCGCCACCGTATAAAATGCAGGCTTACCGGATCTATATGACCCTAGCAGGCATACGCCTCAAGGGTCAATCATAGCTTGCGATCCCAAAAAAGGTCTCAAGAGTTGGATGTATCAGTCATATCATATACGATCCCAACAGATCCCAGCAGATGGCTAGATGTAATCAATATTCCTCATGTGTATGTACAAATCCAACAACGACTCATAGGTAGGCATAGAGGATGAGAAGACGGAGCCAACATAGCATAATAACGTTTTTTAAAAAACTTTAATAAAAAATTTTTTTTAATAAAACTCACATTTCGAGAAGAACAATCAAGCGTGTCAGAGAGATAAAAATGGCAGTAGCGGAGTCCTCCCGACGCGTTTCGACCCACCGGTCATCATCTGGGGTGGACTCACACTACTGTCCTACTGCCTTATATAGGTACTCACACAGTAAAATGATGGCAATCCCCCATGTGATGTGAATATGCCCACTTCCGGTCTGTCAAAGATGGCGGACGGGCGTGCGTACCACGCCTCGGTTAAAATGCGTTCCACCCATATATCTGCACCATTAGACCTCCGGAATCATATTTAGAAGTGATGGTAATGATACTTCCGGTATACGGAAAAAATGGCGGCCCGGCGTGCGTTCCACGCCTCGCATAGGATGCGTTTCAAATATTCATGTTGATATGTGCAAAAGAAAATGTAAACAGAGACCTGTTTAGATGGTCTCTATATAAGACAAATGGGTAGGAATTGTATCCAAAACCTTTCTTAAAATGGTGGATGAGAACCGGTAGTGCGCATCCACAAGACCCGGAACCGGAAGTGAGTGTGCATCACTTCCGGAGCGGCATGGGGATGTAAACAAGGACATAGATATAGAAAAATCACTATCTATTCACTTATACTAATGGAAAGGTGGCGCTAATGACACCTAGTGGCCACTAGTAGAATTGCGACTTAATAATGTAAAAAGTAAGCCGTCAATACTACACACTGTGCAAAAAATGCATCGCATGATATAGAGTGATAACCATCTGGTCAAGGTGACTGTGTGACCAGCCACCCTGACCATAAAGTCACCACAGTCACCACTCTACAACCATAAAAAATAAATGAATATTATCATTCAAAATAGAATTGAAAATAAAATAAAATGTAAGTATATAAAAAACAAATATATAGATGATATCCACGGGTGGAAACCCACCCGATGCCAGACTACAAACATGCCCAATAACAAACTACACATTGCTAGTGCCTAAAGGTCCTATGAATCATCGATGAACGCATTAATGTCCCACTCCACATTCATACCGAATGGGGAGTGGGACTGTGGTTCATATATCCAAAAAGTTTCGAGCCTGGAGACCCCACGAGTAAGGGGTCCCCCTCTCCAGGGTGGGGTGTATTTATCTATCGCAATAAATTGGGTTCCACGTAGGTCATTACCGTGGCATTCCCTATAATGTTTCGGCACCGTATGCTTGGATAGTTTACTTCTAATCAAGGAAATATGTTCACCAACCCTCGTTGAGAAAGTTCTGGTAGTACGGCCCACATATTGCTTCCCGCAAGGGCATGTTATCAGATAGACCACATATTTAGTTTTGCAAGTGCAAAAACATTTAATAGAATATCTTTTGCCAGTTACTGTAGATGTGAATTCCGAGATTCTACGTTGTGTCAGCACGTTGTGCTGACACACACTGCATCTTTTGCACGGGAAATAGCCTGACATGTTATGAAAAAAAGTGGGTTGTGTTGGAGGGTTAATGATATTGGGGGCAATTTTACTTTGTAAGGTAGGAGCCCCCCTAAATAGGACATTGGCTCTTTCAGGAAGATTAGGACCCAATACAGTGTCCTGTCTCAAAACTTCCCAATGTTTACTAAGAATCTGTTTTACCTGCCTATGTTGTGTGCTGAAGGTGGTTATAAAAGACCATTTAAATTTCTCACTTTCATTCCGAGGGGTTTTCACCTGCAGGAGAGTGTCCCTATTTATATTCGAGACTTCCTGAAGTTGTTTTTCTAAGGTGGGTGCGTGGTACCCCTTGTCCAAAAACCGTTGTTTTAAGCAGTTAGCCTGATCCACAAAAGTACGATCGTCAGTGCAATTACGACGCAGTCTAATAAATTGACTGCGTGGAACAGAAGTGAGCCAACTTTTATGATGGCAGCTATCCATGGAAATGTAGCTGTTACGGTCAGTGGACTTAAAGTGAGTTTTGAAACTAAAACCCCCGGAAGTAATTCCAATCTCCAAATCGAGAAATTGGATTCTGTCTGTGCTGGTCTGATAGGTCAATGAGATTCCCCTGTCGTTGTTATTCAAACCACTAAAGAATTCAAGGAGGGCATGCCAAGTTTGCGCCAAGTTTGCGCCCAGTTTGGCCAATCTTTTTATGGCCAAATGGGAGGAGGATGTCGTCTATGCCCAGCGGAGCCCATCATTGTTTTTTTGGGTCCGGTACATAGACGACATCCTCCTCCTATGGGGGGGCACCCTTGATGCCCTCCTTGAATTCTTTAGTGGTTTGAATAACAACGACAGGGGAATCTCATTGACCTATCAGACCAGCACAGACAGAATCCAATTTCTCGATTTGGAGATTGGAATTACTTCCGGGGGTTTTAGTTTCAAAACTCACTTTAAGTCCACTGACCGTAACAGCTACATTTCCATGGATAGCTGCCATCATAAAAGTTGGCTCACTTCTGTTCCACGCAGTCAATTTATTAGACTGCGTCGTAATTGCACTGACGATCGTACTTTTGTGGATCAGGCTAACTGCTTAAAACAACGGTTTTTGGACAAGGGGTACCACGCACCCACCTTAGAAAAACAACTTCAGGAAGTCTCGAATATAAATAGGGACACTCTCCTGCAGGTGAAAACCCCTCGGAATGAAAGTGAGAAATTTAAATGGTCTTTTATAACCACCTTCAGCACACAACATAGGCAGGTAAAACAGATTCTTAGTAAACATTGGGAAGTTTTGAGACAGGACACTGTATTGGGTCCTAATCTTCCTGAAAGAGCCAATGTCCTATTTAGGGGGGCTCCTACCTTACAAAGTAAAATTGCCCCCAATATCATTAACCCTCCAACACAACCCACTTTTTTTCATAACATGTCAGGCTATTTCCCGTGCAAAAGATGCAGTGTGTGTCAGCACAACGTGCTGACACAACGTAGAATCTCGGAATTCACATCTACAGTAACTGGCAAAAGATATTCTATTAAATGTTTTTGCACTTGCAAAACTAAATATGTGGTCTATCTGATAACATGCCCTTGCGGGAAGCAATATGTGGGCCGTACTACCAGAACTTTCTCAACGAGGGTTGGTGAACATATTTCCTTGATTAGAAGTAAACTATCCAAGCATACGGTGCCGAAACATTATAGGGAATGCCACGGTAATGACCTACGTGGAACCCAATTTATTGCGATAGATAAATACACCCCACCCTGGAGAGGGGGACCCCTTACTCGTGGGGTCTCCAGGCTCGAAACTTTTTGGATATATGAACTACAGTCCCACTCCCCATTCGGTATGAATGTGGAGTGGGACATTAATGCGTTCATCGATGATTCATAGGACCTTTTATAACCACCTTCAGCACACAACATAGGCAGGTAAAACAGATTCTTAGTAAACATTGGGAAGTTTTGAGACAGGACACTGTATTGGGTCCTAATCTTCCTGAAAGAGCCAATGTCCTATTTAGGGGGGCTCCTACCTTACAAAGTAAAATTGCCCCCAATATCATTAACCCTCCAACACAACCCACTTTTTTTCATAACATGTCAGGCTATTTCCCGTGCAAAAGATGCAGTGTGTGTCAGCACAACGTGCTGACACAACGTAGAATCTCGGAATTCACATCTACAGTAACTGGCAAAAGATATTCTATTAAATGTTTTTGCACTTGCAAAACTAAATATGTGGTCTATCTGATAACATGCCCTTGCGGGAAGCAATATGTGGGCCGTACTACCAGAACTTTCTCAACGAGGGTTGGTGAACATATTTCCTTGATTAGAAGTAAACTATCCAAGCATACGGTGCCGAAACATTATAGGGAATGCCACGGTAATGACCTACGTGGAACCCAATTTATTGCGATAGATAAATACACCCCACCCTGGAGAGGGGGACCCCTTACTCGTGGGGTCTCCAGGCTCGAAACTTTTTGGATATATGAACTACAGTCCCACTCCCCATTCGGTATGAATGTGGAGTGGGACATTAATGCGTTCATCGATGATTCATAGGACCTTTAGGCACTAGCAATGTGTAGTTTGTTATTGGGCATGTTTGTAGTCTGGCATCGGGTGGGTTTCCACCCGTGGATATCATCTATATATTTGTTTTTTATATACTTACATTTTATTTTATTTTCAATTCTATTTTGAATGATAATATTCATTTATTTTTTATGGTTGTAGAGTGGTGACTGTGGTGACTTTATGGTCAGGGTGGCTGGTCACACAGTCACCTTGACCAGATGGTTATCACTCTATATCATGCGATGCATTTTTTGCACAGTGTGTAGTATTGACGGCTTACTTTTTACATTATTAAGTCGCAATTCTACTAGTGGCCACTAGGTGTCATTAGCGCCACCTTTCCATTAGTATAAGTGAATAGATAGTGATTTTTCTATATCTATGTCCTTGTTTACATCCCCATGCCGCTCCGGAAGTGATGCACACTCACTTCCGGTTCCGGGTCTTGTGGATGCGCACTACCGGTTCTCATCCACCATTTTAAGAAAGGTTTTGGATACAATTCCTACCCATTTGTCTTATATAGAGACCATCTAAACAGGTCTCTGTTTACATTTTCTTTTGCACATATCAACATGAATATTTGAAACGCATCCTATGCGAGGCGTGGAACGCACGCCGGGCCGCCATTTTTTCCGTATACCGGAAGTATCATTACCATCACTTCTAAATATGATTCCGGAGGTCTAATGGTGCAGATATATGGGTGGAACGCATTTTAACCGAGGCGTGGTACGCACGCCCGTCCGCCATCTTTGACAGACCGGAAGTGGGCATATTCACATCACATGGGGGATTGCCATCATTTTACTGTGTGAGTACCTATATAAGGCAGTAGGACAGTAGTGTGAGTCCACCCCAGATGATGACCGGTGGGTCGAAACGCGTCGGGAGGACTCCGCTACTGCCATTTTTATCTCTCTGACACGCTTGATTGTTCTTCTCGAAATGTGAGTTTTATTAAAAAAAATTTTTTATTAAAGTTTTTTAAAAAACGTTATTATGCTATGTTGGCTCCGTCTTCTCATCCTCTATGCCTACCTATGAGTCGTTGTTGGATTTGTACATACACATGAGGAATATTGATTACATCTAGCCATCTGCTGGGATCTGTTGGGATCGTATATGATATGACTGATACATCCAACTCTTGAGACCTTTTTTGGGATCGCAAGCTATGATTGACCCTTGAGGCGTATGCCTGCTAGGGTCATATAGATCCGGTAAGCCTGCATTTTATACGGTGGCGGGATCTTCACATGGTGAAATATTGTTTCCTTCGGTCACAACATCACAGAACCTTGGCTGTTATTGGCACTCTGCACGATTGTTTTGGACTATACATCCATTTATAGACTTTATCACTGTGACCCCTTATATCAGCAGGCAGGATACCTGCATGCGGCAAGCCATCACTCCAGAGCAGAGGCTGGTCGCCACCTTGTGGTACTTGGCGACTGGGAAAAGCCTGCAGGACCTCAAGTTCTCAACAGGCATCTCCCCACAGGCTCTGGGGATCATTATTGCAGATACCTGTTCTGCCATCATTCAGGTCTTGCAGAAGGACTATATAAGGGTAATTTTTATCCCTTAACATCACATTATATGTATTTAATGTTTGCTATTGTATTGTATTTCTTTCATCATTCCCTAATTACCATGACTGGAATAAGCTGTGAATGTCCCCTTTATCCTCATGCATGCTGGAAGCTTTTTTAATACTCCTTTTGTGGCCTACATGCATATTTGCTTTCACTAACCTCCCCAGCATGCTATCCTGGGCCCATATATACCTATAGCCTAGTCCCTTTAAACATGTATATTGTCAGCTCCATTGTACTGCTTTCCCCGAAACACCCCCTAAAATGTGTCCAAATGTAATGTGTGTCCTTAAATTCATTTATAACCCTCCCCCACCCTTTAAAATGTGTCCATATATTCAGGCAGAGTGCTGGAGGCTTTTTTTGGGCTCCCAAAGTCACCTCAAGCCCCCCCCCCCATACAATTTTATCAATAGACCATCAGAGGGGGTGAGGAATCTGATAAGTGGGCCTTATATTTTTGTCTTTTTTAAATACTCCTTAAAATAAATGTTATACTGTTGTTGTGCAAGAATGTTTTTGTGTAATCTGCTTGCAATGTTATGTTCAAAAGTACTTATATTTTTTTTCTTGTTTGACTCCACAGTTTCCTTCAATGCCACAGGAATGGCAGACTGTGGCCTCCGATTTTGCTGACCATTGAGACTTTCTCAACTGTGGAGGGGCTATAAATGGGAAGCATGTCCACATTGTGCCACCACCCCATTTGGGGTCTTACTATTATAACTATAAGGGGTTTAATAGTGTAGTGTTAATGGCGGTGGTGTCGGCACACTATGAGTTCCTCTATGTGGACGTGGGGAAGAATGGCCAGATTTTGGATGGCGGAGTCTTTGCCCAGGCGGAATTTTACCAGCGTCTCCAGATTGGTGGCCTGGCATTGCCACCTGATGCGGACAAAGTGGAAGGACTCCCCTTCGTCTTTATTGCAGGCGAAGCCTTTGGTCTGGGAAAGCATTCCCCCAAAGGACCCTCACCCCGGAAAGGAGGGTTTTTAACTACCGGCTGGCCAGAACGAGAAGAGTCGTTGAGAATACCTTCGGGATAACGGCCATCCAGTTCCGCCTGTTTCTGACAGCAATCCATATGGCGGACTACAAAATCAACCATATCATCCTGTGCTGCTGCATCCTGCCCAATTATTTAAGGAAAGATTCCCTGAATTATCTAGCCTCAGTTGGGCCTGAGGCCAGACTTATTACTAACAATTCCCTGACGGGCCTGGATACTGGCCATACTGGCTTGGCACCCCAAAGCGCTGTGAAGTTCGGCAGAAATATGTTAATGATTTTATGGGTAGGGGGGCCACTGCAATGCCAGACAATATATACAATTTTTAGTAATTAAAGTGGGAGTGCGCCGGGAGTCCGCATTTTTTTTTTTTTTTAAAGCCAGCAGCTACAAATACTGCAGCTGCTGACTTTTAAAATAGTGACACTTACCTGTCCAGCGCGCCGCGATGTCGGCACCCGAAGCCGATCTCTCGATCGTCTCTCGGGTGCTGCCGCCGCCATCTTGGGTATGGGAATCAGGAAGTGGAGCCTTTCGGCTTCATTTCCCTGTTCCCTACTGCGCATGCGCGAGTCGCGCTGCGCAATAAGGATGGACCCGCTGCCTCTGGAATCTGTGTGTTTCCCAGCAGGCAGCGGGGGACTTTCGGAAAGGGGCCTAATCTACGCCCCTTTCCGCAGAGAGCTATCCCGGAAGTGGGTGCAGATACCTGTACTGTACAGGTACCTGCACCCCCCTCCCCCCTGAAAGGTGCCAATTGTGGCGCCGGAGGGGGGGAGGGATTCCAATGAGCGGAAGGTCCACTTTAGGGTGGACCTCCGCTTTAAAACATTTTTTCAGATAAAATATAGAATTTTCTTTATTGCTTGCTTTTCTTTTTGGCTTTCCCCTAGGTTCTCCTAGTGCACTTGTAGTGCCAAGTGGATTTTCCTTTAGTAAATAAGCCCCATTGTCACTGTAAATACAAAATTACTTACAAAACTGGTATTGAGCATTGAAAGAAGAAGCCACACATTGTTGTATTTCAAAATGTTTACTCTGTGCACATTCACACATGTGCGTTTAGAAAATGTGTTAAAAAAAAAATCAAAATTTTTTTTTTACATAATTTTTCATCAATATATTTTTTCACAATTTTTTATTTATTTTTTATATTTTTTCATCAATATATATTTTTTTAACAATTTTTTTAAATTATATTTTTCCCTCAATATATATATATTTTTTTACAAACAGGCATGTTTTAAAATATAACATACACAACTCTGGAACTTACATAGTTCAACGTATAAAAACTGAAGGCAATATCAGACATTATAGTGTCAAAAATGTCTTGATATTGCCGTAAATATGATGGGGTGATGTCACCCCTGTAAAAGCCAAATTTTGAAGATGCACACAAATTGGGAGTCCAAATGGGTAATGTCAACATGTGCTATCTCCCATCATGGGGGATCAATGGATGTGTTTTGGGGTGCAATCCCTTCCTCTCACCTACTAGAGTTATGAGGAAGGGGTTGCACCCCCAAAGTGCGTACATCGAGATCCCCTGATGGCAGATAGCACAGGATGACACACCGTGTGCATCTTCAAAATTTGGATTTTAAAATGTACAAATACAAAAAACATTTTGGGGTAATCTAAAAAGAAAAAGAAAACATGATCGGATTTGGGGAAAAAGAGATTATATTCTTCCCTAAACATCGATCATGTTCTTCACTTCCTGCTGCATAATGTCAAGGCGATTTCACACTGCGTCTATCTCCCCATTCCACGCCATAATTTATTGAATGAGGGTTTGGGCGCTGGCCCTACTGAAATGGTCCGCTGCTTCCTCTTCCACAACCAGAACATCACCTAAAATTGTTGAAAAAACATGTATTTAGAAATATGCAGGCAAACACAGATTACCTGAAGCTGGGGTGTCAGACACTGACCTGGTTGGGTGCCCATCTAACCCGCTTCCTCCACCTCTCCTTCCCCAGATCCTTGAGGGGGGGGCTCTGGGTTAACTTCCCAATCAGGCTGATGAGGTTGGGGGTTCCTGGGATCCTCTGACTGTTGTCTGAGTCTTTTCTCCCCTATTATAATGAAACAAAAGGTATACTTAGCACACAGATATTTGAGTCCAGAAATAGAAATATGAAACATTGCATTGAAGTGGTGTACAATTGTCTGTTTGGGAAGAGATCCAAGTTGAAGACATGATTAAAAGTCCCTTTTTACCAAGCTGGAATACTTACCTTTTTTGGCCAAGTTTCACAGATGGAGACACCCCAAGTATCCACTGGAGCACCTGTGTGGGTTACCCTAAAAAAATGTGCTCTGGTGTCCCACACTAGTGCTCATGAGTCCAGATGTGTAAACAGCTGCTGAGTGCCCTCTCCTTACATTCCACTGAATCAAGTTTGCAATTCGTTCTAGTTTCAAACACATCTAGACAACAATGTCCTAAACTTCTTTTAATAGGACAAATTAGCATGACCAAAACGTAGGTATAACCCTGTACCAGCTAAATATGTTGTAATTATTGGCAAACGAACAATTTTTCCTAAGATCAATGTTTCCTACGAACGATGTTTCCTGCGAACGATTACTGTGCCCACGAACATGAAAGTAGCTATTTCAAACTGTACAACAGTAAACAAAAGCATATGGAGCAGCATGTAAGTTAATTATCATAATAGGAACACACAAGTACTTACTTTTTTGAAGCACCTTCTTTATTTTAGGATACTGATCCGGCTCCCTCAGTTTTATATCGGACCATCGCTTCCTTAATTGGTCTTTGGACCGTTGTACCCCAAACTTGTGCTCCAGGGTGTTGACAACAGTCATCATGATCTGGTCCTTTTGCAGATTGGGATGGGTGTACGGACCATGTTTCCCATCATAACCCTCCCTGCGCAAAATCCCAACCATCTCGACCATTTCATCAAAGGCCATGTTGATGGCCTTCAATCTCCTCCTCCTGGATTCAGATGTTTGGGGCTCCGGGCTTTCCTCCTCGCTAGTGTAAAAATGTGTCTCCACCATATTTCTCCTACTGCTCCTACTGCGCACCGAAGAGAGAAGGGGAGGGGAATATTCGTGAAAAAGAACGTCAGGGGTGGGCGAGTTTGACACATGCGCAGTGTATATAAAGCTAACACGCATCTGTCGTACGTAAGATCTGTGTGTGGGACGAACGAACGGAAGCGGTGAGTAAGGGTAAACAAAGGTAAAATTTGAACTTGGCCCATCACAGTGGCCTATACTGCTTCAAGTTGGAGGCCTATATTGGGATAAGATTAAGAGAGTTTAGACTGACATTAGTGTTTTTGTCTTGTGTATTGTCTTACAAAAAAAATGAATCTGTTTAAGGACCCAGAATTTTTTCCAGTTTTATTGATAAGTACAGGGAGATGAGGAATCTGTGGGAGGTCAAACACAGTTTATATTACAACAAACAAGTAAGGAAGGCAACGTTGGAGAAACTTCTGGTATTTGTGAAGACTCGGGTCCCAGAAGCAAACATGACGTTTTTGGAAAATAAAATTGTGATCTTGAGGAACATGTATAAGAAGGAGCACAATAAGATCCAGGCTTCACTCAGATCAGGAGCATCAGCAGAAAATGTTTATGTTCCCAGGCTGTGGTACTTCAACAAACTGAGGTTTCTGGATTACCAGACTGAAGCCAGGAAATCTCTTTCGACCCTTCCCTGCAGCCTTCCCTCCACCCCAGCAGAGGCTTCCCAGGAACAACCTGGGCCTTCCATCCTGGAAGAAGTGGATACGCCCAGCTGGAGCCAGGTATACTCCAATCACTGTCCAAATCCTGCCGCCTCAACCTCCGCAACATCTCCAAAATACGCCCCTTTCTAACCAATGACACAACAAAGCTCTTAACTCACTCGCTGGTCATCTCTCGCCTTGACTACTGCAACTCCCTTCTCATTGGCTTACCTCTACATATTCTATCACCTCTTCAATCCATCATGAATGCTGCTGCCATCCACCTTACCAATCGCTCTGTCTCTGCTACTCCTCTCTGCCAATCCCTCCACTGGCTTCCGCTCGGCCAAAGAATTAAATTCAAAATACTAACAACTACGTACAAAGCCATCCACAATTTCGCCCCCAGCTACATCACTAGCTTAGTCTCTAAATACCAATCTACTCGTTCTCTTCGTTCCTTTCAAGACCTCCTACTCTCTAGCTCCCTCATCACCTCCTCCCATGCTCGCCTCCTGGACTTTTCCAAAGCCTCTCTAATCCTATGGAATGCCCTACCCCACTCTATCCACCTATCTCCTACTTTATTAGCTTTTAGGCGATCCCTTAAAACCCTTCTCTTCAGAGAAGCCTATCCTACCCACACCTAACAACTGTATTTTCATTTTCTCCATCAGCTCACCCCCCACAATTATTACCTTTTGTTACAACTTGACCCTCCCTTCTACATTGTAAGCTCTAACGAGCAGGGCCCTCTAGTCCCTCCTGTATTGATTTGTATTGTAAGTGTACTGTCTGCCCTCATGTTGTAAAGCGCTGCGTAAACTGCTGGCGCTATAAATCCTGTATAATAATGATAATAATAATAATATTCGTTTTTAGACATATTTATTGTCCTAATATTAATGATGTTAACTAGATGTTATAATTGCTTTACAAATCAATGATTGTATACCAAAAATTATGTAGACATATCACTAGACAGTAGTGGCCAAAAATGTTGGTGACCAGTTGAAAAATGCTGGGGTCAGAATGATAGTCTTTTCTATTTATTAACATTCAATTTGCAAGTCATGAACTGAAAATTGTGTGTGATTGATGAAGCAAAAACTACAACTATGTCCCTTTTTTATACACAGGATGAGCTCAGCCAGGAGGAGAGTCTGGAAAGCTTCAGCCAGGAGGAGGCCGTGCCAAGCGTCAGCCAGGAGGAGGCCGTGCCCAGTGGTAGCCAGGAAGAGGCCATGCCCAGTGTCAGCCAGGAGGAGGCCTTGCCCAGTGTCAGCCAGGAAGTGGCTGGGCCCAGTAGGAGCCTCACCCAATCCCAGGTGCTTCCCCTCTGCCTTACCACCAAAAGGCCCAGGAAGTGCACAATGACGGAGGACGCAGCACTGGGCCTCATTATGGAAGCCAGCCATTTCCTCAGGAGGCCCCCCCAATGCTGAAGAGGCCTATGGCTGCTATCTAGCCACCAGGTTTCTGGAATTGGAGAAGGGACAACGCCTCCACTGTGAGGCATTTATTTGTGATGCCCTTCAGAAGGGGTTGAGGGGCCATCTGACAAAGAACAGCCACATATGTGAGCTTGCCCATCCTACTCCTCCTCCTCCTCCTGCCACAAGTCCACCACCAGAGCCACAGCCTCAAAGGAAGGCTGCAGGGAAGTCTGCAGGGAAGAGAAGAAAGTGATGGCCTGGGTTCAGTCTGGTCTGACAGAAGATGCAGGCTGTTGTAGTACCACCAACTGGGGACAGATATGTCATCTGCTGCTGGCCTAGATCTCTGGGATTCCTGGACCAGATTGTGCTCCCTATATGGACTCCTCAAGCTACCAATTTTCTTTTCCACAGACTTGTTGATGTGTGCAATGGGGGACAAAAGGCTTTGCAATTTCCAAAAGTTTGTCCAGCATTGACTTCCTCTTTATTTTGTTACCCAGAATAAATGGATATTTTCTTTGCACAAAATATTTTCCTATGTGTTTTTCTTCAAATAGGACAGTTTGTTTGTGAGTAGGCAGGTACATTTCAAAAAGGCGATGTCATATTAACAAGGGACACCAACCTCCTTGAGGTTAATAAAAGTATATACGATAATAATGTTATTGTGGTAACTTGACACTCCAAAAAACTAATTATATGGAGATCACTAGAAAATAATTTTTAAGTAATCATAAAATAAATCTTGATGAAATAAAAAAATTATAAAAGATGAGTATAAAAAATAATTGTAAACATTATTATGGAGATCAAGTTTTAAAAAATTTGAATATTAGTCATGGGATGAGGATAAATAATGAAGAAAGAAGTTTGTGAGAACTCTGTGTGAATATGAGCAGCAAAACAACTTCATTCTTCCAGCATTCTAAAGAAGAAAAGAATTTTCTGCATTAAAAGATCACAAAATTAGCAGCGTGAGGAATGTGCTAGCTCCAATACGAACTGTAGTTTTACCACACCAAACGCTTCCGTCTCATACTTGCTTCAGAGCATGCATCGTTTTTGGTCCGTCGGAACAGCATGCAGACGAACAGTTTTTCCGATAGGCATTGATTCAGTCGGAAAGATTTAAAACATGTTCTATTTCAAGGGCCGTCAGAATTTTCGAAAAAAAAAAAAGTCAGATGAAGCCCACACACGATCGGAATATCCAATGAAATGATTCTGTCTGACCTTTTCTGCTGGAAAGTCGGACCATGTGTAAATGGCATTAGACTCCCCCTGCAATATACACTGCATTTAACACCAAACTCCAAGAATTAAAAAAAAAAATACCCTTACAGTGCAGACCCTGGGTTAAATGTCAAGGGTTAAAGAATGATGTTGTGTACACACGACCGGACTTTCCGGCAGACTAGGTCTGACAGGATCAGTCCGTCGGACAATCCGATCGTGTGTGGGTTAATCCGATTGTTTTTTTCGTTGCAAAAATCAGACAGACCTAGAAATAGAACATTTTTCAAATCTGTCCGATGGACACAATTCCTATCGGGAAAACCATTCGTCTGTATGCTGGTCCGACGGACCAAATATGATGCAAGGGAAGCTATTGGCTACTGGCTATTGAACTTCCTTTTTTAGTTCCGTCTTACGTCATCACGTTCAAAACGAACGGACTTTCGAACTGACTTAGTCCGTTTGTGTGTGGCCAACTCCGTTTGTTCGGAAGTCTGTCTGAACTCTGCTGAAAAGTCCGTCGGGAAGACCGTCGGTCCTAGTCTGCTGGAAAGTCTAGTCATGTGTACGCGGTATAAGTTTACCTTTTCAGGAAAAATCAAAAGGTGGACTAATTTCAAAAATACCAGCCACCCCTCCGGATTTCGATGCACATAGTGGCTGTAATGCCTGTGCTGATGCAGCAGTCTGTACAGCACAATACGCATCATATTGCTCGCAGTGGCCACCAAATGCAACCAATGCAAGTAAATGCAAATGCTTGGTTCACATATGCAGTGCTATATTTCAATAGGAAATCCCCATTCGACTGAAGAAGAAAAATAAAGTATTTGGGAAGCAGTAATATCTCCCCCTGAATGCCTGGCAGCTGCTGCACTACCACCCTCTAAAAATGGATCCATGCAGATCACTTTTCAGAGGAGCAATTGCAAGTGCTGCCTGTGTAAACACAGATACATTTTAAGCTTTCAGCCAATGCACTAGGCCAGCACAGTCCCATTTAGCAGTAATCTGATACCTGTGACACAGAAGTTACAACAGGTGAGTCGGCTATATTTGAGCATATGGTTGTGTCACATCCAATGTTATAGAAAAAGGGCTTCCCCCTCCCGGGTTTGTGTTGTGTGTGGGAGCTGGGTCTGTGTTTGGGCCAGGCACCTCCCCGTTTTTTGAGGCATGCCACTTGTGTTGAATCTCCAGCTTAAGCAAACTGGGAGCATTTCTGTGCACTCATATGTTTTTAATCTGCAAGGGTTGTCATCCCATTATATGTAAGTGAACCTTTCCACCATTTTTTCCACCATTTTTTGCCTGTTGTCTCACTATATGTATGTACAGTGTTATAGTGCTATACATTTGTATACTTATGTAATTTCTCTCAATTTCACTTTAAGTATTCTTGCTCAATTACACCCCTGAAGGAGAGATACACATGTACTCCGAAACGCGTTGGATGCAAGAATTACTAGTTTAATACTTGTATTATGCTATGATGACAGCACGGTAAATTTGTTCTATTACATTTTTTTATGTGTTTTTTTTATACATGTTTTGTACTTTTCAAATTGAATAAATATTTTCATACTAGATTAATCAACAATTTCTGTGCCTTTAAAGTCCACCAATAAGGGATTTTGTTCTTTTTCCTGTGACACAGAAGAGCCATTCCCAAACACCCCCTTCCTAACACCTTGCTATCTCTCATATGTAAGAAAATGTCACTATTGAGAGGTTTCTCACAGTTGCCAATCATATTCAAATCTGCCCTGGATTTTTAAAGGTTACTGGTGATGCAGGAAGCAGAGAGAGGATGTTTCACAGGAAGTACAATACCAGTAATCCTGAGTGGTGCTCTCTGGATTCTTGCTGCAGTGAACCACACAAAATCCAGATTAAAGCAAACCCCATTACCTTTCAGCATGGTAGAATGACATGAAACACAGACAACAGCAAAAATTGGACGCATTTCAAAAGTTTCCCACTCCGGGGCCTCATGCGCACGGATGTGGAGAGGCTGAAAAGTTGTCTAGCTTTAGACCCCTTTCACAATGAGCCGCCCCGGGCGTCAGTGGTAAAGTGGCACTATTTTTATTGGCGCTTTAACGTCGTTTTAGTGGCGCTATTCGGCCGCTAGAGGGGTGGTTTTAACCCCCCGCTATCGGCCGAAAAGGGGATAAATCCGTCCACAAAACGCTGCTGCAGTGGCGCTTTGCCAGTGGTATGGTGGCGCTGCCTTATTGTTTTCAATGGGCCGGAGCAGTGTATTCACCGCTGTAAAGAAGCTGCTGGCAGGACTTATTGTGTCGCCCTACAAGCGCAGTGCCCCAGTGTGAAAGCACTCGAGCTTTCACACTGGGTTTGCAGCTGAGGCTTTTTTCAGGCGCTATGCAGGTGCTATTTTTAGAGCTGTAGAGCCTGAAAAACGCCTTCAGTGTTAAAGGGGTGTAAAACTCCCAGTGTTTTCCTGAACTGGAAAGCACAGTAGGCATTTGAATGGCCTTATGTGGTATGCCATACTTATTTGCATCAACATTTACCCATGTACATGGTGTATCTCTGACATACGTGCATGAGTGGTTAAATGCTGATGCACACAGGCAACAACACTGGCATGAGTATTGCTGCATACAACAATTCATCTCTATTGCCCGCTGTTTATGGTACCTGCAGCTCCCGAGGCTCAGGAAAATGCAGGGAATTTTACACTGGGCATATTTTCAGCCTCTCACTGCGTGTGTGCATAGGGCCATTTAATACAAAATGAGGTTTATTATTTCCTAAGACTCAAGAGTGCAAAATCTGGTGCAGCTCTGCATTTAAACCAATAAGCTTCCAGGTTTTATAGTCAACGCTTAACCACTTTAAGACCGGGCCTATTTTCAGACTTGTTGTTTAGAAGTTAAAATAATTTTTTATTTTTTTGCTAGAAAATTACTTAAAACCCCTAAACATTATATATATTTTTTCTAACACTCTAGAGAATAAAATGGCGGTTGTTGCAATACTTTCTGTCACACTGTATTTGCGCAGCGGTCTTAGAAGTAAACTTTTTTGGGAAAAAATACACTTTTGTGAATAAAAAATAAGACAACAGTAAAGTTAGCTCAATTTTTATATTGTGAAAGATAATGTTACGCCAAGTAAACAGATATCCAACATGTCACGCTTCAAAATTGCGCCTGCTCGTGGAATGGCGACAAACATTTATCCTTAAAAATCTTCATATGCGACATTTAAAAAAAAATCTAAAATTCTACAGGTTGCTCATGTTTTGAGTTACAAAGGTCTAGGACAAAAAGTATTGCTCTCGCTCTAATGATCATGGTGATACCTCATGGGTGCTGTGAACATTGTTTTCATATGTGGACGCGTTAAAATGTTTACATTTTTTTTTCTGATTTATTTTACTTTTTATTTTTACACTGTTCTTTAAAAAAAAAATGGTGTCACTTTCATTCATGACAGGACCTCTTAAATGTGAGATCTGGGGCCAAAAATACAATAAAAAAATAAAAAAAGTCGTTTGAAAAAATAAAACAAATGTCCCGTTTTGACGTCGCTTCCGCCCTGCAATTATATGGAGCCGAATGGGGGCCATCTTCCCTTCACTCAGCTCCATACCTAACATGGAAGAGGACGCGATCGCCTCCGCCACTGCCGGCGGCTTTGGTAAGCGGCAGTGGGCACCGGAGAGTGGTGAGGGGGGCCCTCTCCTGCCACCGATAAAAGTGATCTGGCGAATCCGCCGCAGAGACCACTTTTATCTGAAAGCGGACTGCCCGCTGAAGAAATGGATAGCGGGGTTATGGCAGCTAGCTGCTGCCATAACAATGATATTCCACTTCAAAGTACCGCCGTATAATGACAGGGGGTGGTCCGTAAGTGGTTAATTAAAGAAGCTGAAGTTAGAAGCTGATTGGCTACCATGTAAAGCTGCACAAGATTCTGAGTGCTCCAGTTTTAGTAAATCCCTCCAAATGTTTTTGGCTGAAGTTGCCCTTTATCTTACACTGCTGACATGTCACTGCAAGTACAATTATGAAAAGTTTTACCTTTACATCCATGCTGCTGGTGTTGGGGGGTGTCACAAGAGCAGTAATGTCCACAGGGAACAGCTTCAAGTATTGAGACACCTCATCCAGTAGATCGGCCAGAGAAGAAGGCACAGGGCGACCAAAATCTTTCAGCATCTAACAGAACATAAAATTTGCAGTTAGCATACGCTTTTTAAAATCACAATCATTTTTTAACCACTTGCACGCTGGGCAGGCCAATTTTCAGCTTTCAGTGCTGTCTCACTTTGAATGACAACTGTGTGGTCATACAGCACTGTACACATATTATTATTTTTTTCATTTTTTGACACAAATACAGTGCCTTGAAAAGTATTCACACCCCTTGAAATTTTCCACATTTTGTCATGTTACAACCAAAAATGTAAATGTATTTATTTTATTGGGATTTTATGCGCTAGAGAGCAACACAAATTGTGAAATGGAAGGAAAATGATAAATGGTTTTCAAACTTTTTTACAAATAAATATGTGAAAAGTGTGGCATGCATTTGTATTCAGCCCCCCTGAGTCAATACTTTGTAGAACTCCCTTTCGCTGAAATTAGGCACATCTAGAGAATATCATTTTTACCCATTCTTCTTTGCAAAATAGCTCAAGCTCTGTCAGATTGGACGGACAGTGTTTGTGAAAAGCAATTTTCAAGTCTTGCCACAGATTCTCAATTAGATTTTGGGTCTGGACTTTGACTGGGCCATTCTAACACATGAATATGCTTTGATATAAACCAGGGGTTATTAACTCATCTCCTCAAGACCCACTAACAGACCAGATTTTAAGCATTACCTTGGGGAGGTGCAGACTAGAATACTGCAATCACTGGGCAGCAAATGATATCACCTGTCATGTATTTCAGTTATCTTGCAAACCTGGCCTGTTAGTGGGTCCTGAGTAGGGATGAGCTTCGTGTTCGAGTCGAACATACGTTCGACTCGAACATCGGCTGTTCGCCCGTTCGGCAAATTCCGAACGTTATGGGCCGTTCGCACCAAATTCGTGTGGCGCTCACGGCCCACAATGCACTGCGTCATCGCAGTGCATTGCTGGCTCATGATTGGCCAAGCATGCACTGTGACCCCGCATGCTTGGCCAATCACAGCGCCAGCAGCGAGGAGAGCCATGATTGGCCACAGGCAGGATGCCTGTGGCCAATCATAGCTCAGGCTGTGTAGTACACGCCCCACACTATATAAGGCCGCCAGCGCGGCGGCCTAGTGTAGTGCGTTGGCGTCTGAAGCAGTTAGTGGGTGTTCTGTGTACCTTCAACACAGTACACACCGATCGTTTTCGGCCGATTTTCGATCTTGCTGTTGTGTAGTGGTTGTTGACTGTGTGCCCTGACCGCAGTATACACCGCTATATTCACCTCACCTATATAGCTAGTGATCTATCTTTTATAATAGAGCTTGCAGTCAGTAGTGTTAGAAGCTTGTGCGTGCTGTCTGCGTGCTCTGTACCCAGTACACACCGCTATATCCACCTACATAGCTCTTCTCTATTTGAGCCCACTTGCCATCTGCAGGAGTTATTGGAAGTTGTGTGTGCCTCCTGCACAGCACAGTATACATCTGTATATACCCCTTTATCTCTGGTGTTCTATAAAAAAGGCATCTGCAGGAGTTAGTGGGTTTTTTGTGCCTCCAGCACAATATACACCTGTATCTACCCTTTATTGCTGTTCTCTAATAGAGCCATCTGCAGAGCTTAGTGGGTGTTGTGTGACTCAATTACAGTATACCCCTTTATCTCTGGTGTTCTATAATAAAGGCATCTGCAGGAGTTAGTGGGTGTTGTGTGACTTCAGCACAATATACACCTGTATCTACCGTTTATTGCTGTTCTCTAATAGAGCCATCTGCAGGGCTTAGTGGGTGTTGTGTGACTCCATTACACTGCTGTTTTACCCAACTCCCTTCAGGCCATTACCATGTCTGGAAGGCCAGCAAGGAGAGGCAGACAGGCGCGAGCCGATAAAAGAGGGCAAGCAGGCTCTGTGTCTAGAGACAACAGTGCTGGTCGTGGACGCGGTGCATTGTCATCAGCACGTGGCCATGGGACACGCTTGTCCTTCTTTTCGGCAGCTGGACATGTTGAACCGCAACATGCCAACGACTTGGTAGAGTGGATGACCAAGCCCTCTTCATCCTCCTCATCCTCTCTCACCCAGTCTCAGGGTACTAGCAAAGCAGCTGCCAACGCATCGTCTTCCCTCCTCTCAATGTCATCATCAGTGACTCCTTCCCCAGACCCACCACGTCCTCCTGAGGAGTCTCCTGAACTCTTTGAGCACAGTGTTGGGTACATGCTCCAGGAGGATGCCCAGTGTTTTGTGGGCTCTGATGATGACACTCAGCTAGAGGAAGGCAGTAGCGTGAGCGCAGAGAGAGGGGATGCTCAAGAAGGACAGCAATCTGGCAGTCATGTTCCACAAGCTGCAGCATACTGCCAGGTTTGCTACAGCGATGAAGAGGGAGGGGATGATGAGGGCACTGACTCCACGTGGGTGCCTGGAAGGAGAGAGGAGGAGGAGGAGGAGGAGTCACATGTCCAACGAGGCAGGATGCCCTCCGGGGGCCAGCTTAGGGGCAGCACACCGACTGAATCACACCGCAGAGCTCCGCCTGTGCAGGGCACTGCCTCTGCGCGTTATTCTAAAAGTTCTTTGGTGTGGGCCTTTTTTGAGACTAGTGCATCAGATCGCACCGCTGCTATTTGCAACATATGTCTCAAGCGTATCTCGCGTGGCCAAAACATCAGCCGCTTGGGCACCACATGCTTGACCAGACATATGTTGACCTGCCATGCAGCTCGTTGGCAAGCGTACCTCAAAGACCCACACCAAAGAACAAAGCGGACCTCTCCTTGCTCCTCATCAGCTGGCATCTCCAACCCCGCTAGACCTTCAGTCCTCCCTGAAACCTGCTCTGAGAGGAATGAAGGTGTAGAATTAGGTGTGTCACAGCCAAGTGCTTCCGGGAACTCTGCTAGCGGTACACCCACGTCCGATTATAGCAGGCAAATGTCCCTGCCCCAGCTGCTGGACCGGCGAAAGAAGTTCACTCCCAGCCATCCACATGCCCAGCGGTTGAATGCTAGCTTGGCTAAATTGCTAGCACTTCAACTGCTGCCTTTTCAGTTGGTAGACTCGGCCCCCTTCGGTGAGTTTGTACAATGTGCGGTTCCTCAGTGGCAGGTCCCCAAACGCCACTTTTTATCACGGAAGGCCATTCTGGCTCTCTACCAGCATGTGGAAGGCAATGTCATTGCCTCGCTGGACAGGGCGGTCAGCGGTAAGGTGCATATTACCGCTGACTCATGGTCCAGCAGGCATGGACAGGGACGTTACCTGTCTTTCACGGCCCATTGGGTCACTCTTCTGGCAGCTGGGAAGGATGCAGGACAAGGTGCAGTAGTGTTGGAGGTTGTTCCTCCACCACGCCTCCAAAATGCTACTATTGGTTGTGACACACCTCTCTCCTCCACCCCCTCCTCTTCTTCTTCCTCCATGGCCTCTTCCAGTGCTCTGTCCTCAGAACCAGCGGTGCTCCGTAGGCGTTCCAGGGACTACGCAAGTACGCAGGCAAAACTATGCCATGCCGTGCTTGCGCTGGTTTGTTTGGGGGACAGGAGCCACACTGGGGCGGATGTTTTGTCAGCTCTGCAGGGGCAGGCCGAGAGGTGGTTGACGCCACGCCAGCTTAAGCCAGGAATGGTGGTTTGTGACAATGGCACCAACCTCCTCTCCGCCCTCCGACAGGGACAACTGACCCATGTGCCCTGTCTAGCTCACGTCCTTAACCTGGTGGTGCAACGGTTCTTGGGCAGGTACCCCGGCTTACAGGATGTCCTGAAGCAGGCCAGGAAAGTCTGTGTGCATTTCTGCCGATCATTTAATGCCTGTGCTCGGCTGGCTGAGCTCCAAAAGGAGTTGAACCTGCCCAAGAACCGCCTTATATGTGACATGCCCACCAGGTGGAACTCAACGTTGGCCATGCTGCAGCGGCTGCACACGCAGCAGAGGGCCATCAATGAGTACCTGTGCGACTACGGCACCAGGGCAGGGTCAGGGGAGCTCGGTTTTTTCTCACCACGCCAGTGGGGCATGATCAGGGATGCATGCACTGTCCTGTCACCATTTGAGGAGGCCACAAGGATGGTGAGCAGTGACAGTGCATGCATCAGTGACACTGTACCTCTTGTCCACCTCTTGGAGCATACGCTGCGTGGAATAATGGACAGGGCACTTGAGGCAGAACAGAGGCAGGAAGAGGAGGACTTCCTTGCCTCTCAAGGCCCCCTTTATCCAGACAGCGTTCCTGCTGTGCCACCCATCACACAGGAAGAGGATGAGGAGGAGGAAGAGGAGGAGGAGGATGATTGTGTCAGCATGGAGGTGGAGGCTGGCACTCAGCATCAGCAGCAGCAGCAGCAGCAGCAGTCTTGTAGGGATGATTTACAGTCCCAAGAAACACGTGGACTTGAACGTGGCTGGGAGGAGGTAGCTGCGGATCATGTTGTCCTTAGTGACCCAGAGGACTCCGGACCGAATGCCTCAGCTAACCTACGCTGCATGGCCTCCCTGATCCTGCAAAGCCTGCGGAAGGATCCTCGTATTCTTCGGATCAAGGAGAGGGACCATTACTGGCTGGCCACTCTCCTTGATCCACGGTACAAGGGTAAGGTTGCCGACCTTATCTTGCCATCGCAGAGGGAGCAGTGGATGAGACATCTCCGGGAGGCCTTGCAGAAAGGTCTGTGCAATGCGTTCCCAGAGACTGGGAGGTTACAAACTCCTGGTCCTGGACAACGTGTTGCTGAGGCATCGGTCAGAAGGAGCGGTGGAGAACGTGGCCGTTTGACTGATGCTTTCAGACAATTTTTTAGTCCGCAGCCCCAAGGTATGATCGGTTCCAGCACCCATCGCCAGCGTCTGATTTACATGGTGCAGGAATACCTAGGGGCAAGGTCAGACTTGGACACCTTTCCCACCGAAAATCCTCTGGCTTACTGGGTCTTGAGGATGGATCACTGGCCAGAGCTTGCACAGTATGCAATTGATCTACTGGCCTGTCCTGCATCCAGCGTTCTTTCGGAACGCACCTTCAGTGCTGCTGGTGGCTTTGTTACCGATCACAGGGTGCGCCTGTCCACCGAATCAGTTGATCGACTGACCTTCATCAAGATGAATCAGTCTTGGATCACCCACAGCTACCAAGCACCTGAAGCTGATGTAACAGAATAATTTTTTTTGAAATATCACATCCCTTCAAGACTGCCTATGCTGATGCTGAGTGACTGTCCTGTTATGTTGATTGTCTATCCTCTTCCTCCTCCGCTGATATGTTGGAAGAACATTTCTGGTTCTGGGTGATGCCTAAGGCCCAATTTTTCTGCCCCTGTTTAACAGGGGCATTTAAGTAAAATTTTTGATGCAATGCTTTGCAGCAGGGCTAATTCCTGCAATAAAACAAGAGTATATGGCAGAGGTTGCAGTGTGGTGGCACCAGCACCAGTGCCTAAGGCCCAATTTTTCTGCCCCTGTTTAACAGGGGCGTTTAATTACAATTTTTGATGCAATGCTTTGCAGCAGGGCTAATTCCTGCAATAAAACAAGAGTATATGGCAGAGGTTGCAGTGTGGTGGCACCAGCACCAGTGCCTAAGGCCCAATTTTTCTGCCCCTGTTTAACATGGGCGTTTAATTACAATTTTCGATGCAATGCTTTGCAGCAGGGCTAATTCCTGCAATAAAACTAGAGTATATGGCAGAGGTTGCAGTGTGGTGGCACCAGCACCAGTGCCTAAGGCCCAATTTTTCTGCCCCTGTTTAACAGGGGCGTTTAAGTACAATTTTTGATGCAATGCTTTGCAGCAGGGCTAATTCCTGCAATAAAACTAGAGTATATGGGAGAGGTTGCAGTGTGGTAGCACCAGTGCCTAAGGCCCAATTTTTCTGCCCCTGTTTAACAGGGGCGTTTAATTACAATTTTTGATGCAATGCTTTGCAGCAGGGCTAATTCCTGCAATAAAACTAGAGTATATGGCAGAGGTTGCAGTGTGGTGGCACCAGCACCAGTGCCTAAGGCCCAATTTTTCTGCCCCTGTTTAACAGGGGCGTTTAAGTACAATTTTTGATGCAATGATGCAATGCTTTGCAGCAGGGCTAATTCCTGCAATAAAACTAGAGTATATGGGAGAGGTTGCAGTGTGGTGGCACCAGCACCAGTGCCTAAGGCCAAATTTTTCTGCCCCCTGTTTAACAGGGACATGTAATTACAATTCTTGATATAATATTTCACAGGAGGGCCCCTTCCTGTGCCCACCCAGAGTAATGGTGAGAACTTAGTGTTGTGGCACCAGCACCACAACCACCAAAGGTCAATTTTTCTACCACTGTTCAACAATGGCATGTAATTACAATTCTTGATATAATCGTTCACAGCAGGGCGCTCCAGCGCCCACCAAGAGTCACTTTGAGGGCTTACAATGTTGTGGCAAAACCAACACCTTGTTCCGCCATTTCTGCAGAGCATATAGGGCAGGCCCCTACTTTCAAACATCCAATTTACAAACATCTCCTACTTGCAAACGGAAGGAGACAACAGCAAGTGAGATGAAAAAAGATGGACGACAAAACAAATTATACAGGGGTGATAACCCTTCCCTATGTTTTCCAAAAAGCTTAAAAATAGTTTTTTTGACTGGAGCTACACTTTAAAAATGTACCAGTTGAAAATTACAAACAGATTCAACTTAACACAACAAACCTACACAGTCCCTGTCTTGTTTGCACCGCCTGTATACTGCTGTTCTGAGTATATAGGGCCTGGGGGCCAAACGCATTTCCTTTTTTTAATATGGATGCAGGGCTCCCCTTAATATGCGTACAAGACCCAAATAGGCTGGTAATGGGCAGGGAGGGCTACCCATGCCATTTTTCTCAATGATTTTCAACCATATTGCAGGAACCAGATATAACATTAAAACCGCAAGCAGTTTTAAATGGTGTTATTTCCGTTTAATGTCATTTTGTGCAGGGACTGTTCTAAACACGGGAAACACGTGGCACTTCACAGGCATACTACAGACACCCCCCAGGCACCATATTTAAAGGAATATTTCACTTTTTTTTTTCACTTTAATCGTCATTAAAATCAGTGCTCCCGCCAAAACGGCCGTTTTTAAAACTTTTTTTTGCATTGACCCATGTCCCCTGGGGCAGGAGCCAGGTCCCCAAACCCTTTTTAGGACAGTATCTTGCATTTTAGCCGTTAAAATTAGCACTTTTAATTTCGAACGTTCGAGTCCCATAGACTTCAATGGGGTTCTAAAGTTCGTACGAATTTGGGGTCCGTTCGAAAGTTCTGGTGCGAACCGAACCGGGGGGTGTTCGGCTCATCCCTAGTCCTGAGGACAGGAGTTGAGAACCACTGATCTAATCCATTCCATTGTAGGTCTGGCTGTATGTTTAGGGTCCTTGTCCTGCTGGAAAGTGAACCTCTGCCATAGTCTCAAGTCTTTTGCTGACTCTGTATTGTATTGTATTTGGCGCCATCCATCTTCCCATCAACTCTGACCAGCTTCCCAGCCCTGTTGAAGAAAAGAATCCCCATAACATGATGCTGCCACCACCATGTTTCACGGTGGGGATGGTGTGTTCAGGGTGATGCGCAGTGTTAATTTTCCGCCACACATAGCGTTTTGCCTTTAAGGCCAAAAGGTTCAATTTTGGTCTCATCTGACCAGAGTACCTTCTTCCACGTTTGCTGTGTCCCCCACATGGCTTCTCGCAAACTGCAAACTGGACTTCTTATGGCTTTCTTTCAACAATGGCTTTCTTCTTGCCACTCTTCCATAAAGGCCAGATTTGTGGAGTGCACGACTAATAGTTGTCCTGTCCTGTGGAAAGATTCTACCACCTGAGCTGTGGGTCTCTGCAGCTCCTTCAGAGTTACCATGGGCCTCTTGGCTGCTTCTTTGATTAATGCTCTCCTTGCCCGGCCTGTCAGTTTAGGTGGATGGCCATGTCTTGGTAGGTTTGCAGTTGTGCCATACTCTTTCCATTTTCAGATAATGGAATGAACATTGCTTTGCGAGATGTTCAAAGCTTGGGATATTTTTTAATAACTTAACCCTGCTTTAAACTTGTGCACAGCTTTATCCCTGACCTGTCTGGTGTGTTCCTTGGCCTTCATGATGCTGTTTGTTCACTAAGGTTCTCTAACAAACCTATGAGGGCTTCACAGAACAGCTGTATTTATACTGAGATTAAAAACAGGTGGACTCTATTTACTAATTAGGTGACTTCTGAAGGCAATTGGTTCCACTGGATTTTAGGGGTAGCAGAGTAAAGGGGGCTGAATACAAATGCACGCCTCACTTTTCAGATATTTATTTGTAAAAAATGTTGAAAACCATTTTAGCATTTTCTTTTTCCACTTCACAATTATGTGCCATTTTGTGTTGTTCTATCAGATAGAATACCAATAAAATACATTTAAGTTTTTAGTTATAACATGACAAAATATGGAAAATTTCAAGGGGTATGAATACATTTTAAGGCACACTAGAGCTTTTTTTTGGTGGTATTTAATCACCACTGGGTTTTTTATTTTTTCTAAACAAGCGAAAAAAGGAAAAAAGTCCAAACATTTAGAAAAAAAAATCAAATTTTCTTAGTTTGTTATTACAATTTTTAAAACAGGTAATTTTTCTCTTTTACTGATGTGCACTGATGAGGCTGCACTGAGGAGACACTGATGAGGCTGCACTGATATGCGGAATTGATGGGCACTAATAGGCGGCACTGATGGGCATGGATAGGCAGCACTATTGGGCGCTGAAAGGAGGTACTGATAGGTGGCACTGATAGGTGGCACTGATTAGCACAGTTTGGGCAACACTGATAATCAGGACACTGATGATTAGTGTAGATATCCCCTTTCATACTTGCTTGTTACCGGCTCTCCTTTAAAAAGGAATGCTGATAAACGGTAAGTGTGTTTACATCATAGTCAGCTGTGATTTGACACAGTTGATCATGTGGTAAAGGGCTGGTGTGATTGGCCCTTTACCCTGATCTGTAATCAGCAGTGTCCGAAGGACAGTGATCACAGAGAGCATGCCAGGCACACGCCGCAGGGGGGGGGGGGGTGCAGTTCTGGGAGGACTTCAATAGATGCCCTCCCAGAACTGGACAACTGCACTGTAGCCTTCATTTGGCTATAGCATGGTCGGCATATAATTAAACAGAATCAAGGCCAAACTGAAAAAAAGGATGCTTAAATCAGGGCTTGACAAATTTGCTTAGAATCTAGGAGCCAGCTAAGTTAGGAGCCAGGTTTTTTTTTTTTTTTTTTTTTTTTTTTTTTATGACCGACAAAAAAAGCTTTATTTTCAATATAAAAGCTATAACGAATGTGACTGCAGGTACACAAGACTGCCATATCCCCGCTAAGGGTCCGATCAGGTCCGCCTGAAAAAAAAAAACTGACAGGCGAACTTGATCAGACAGCTCGTGTGAAAGGGGCCTTTTTGACCCCATATCTCATATTTAAGAGGACCTGTCATGCTTTTTTCTATTGCAAGGGATTTTTACATTCCTTGTAATAGGAATAAAAGTGACACAATTTTTTTTTTTTTCAAAAGAACAGTGAAAAAAAAAAAAAAAAAAGTTAAAATAAATAAGAAAAAAATGCCCCGTCCCGCTAAGCTTGTGTGCAGAAGCGCTCGCATACGTGAGCAGCGCCCGCATACGTGAGCAGCGCCCGCATATGAAAAGGGTGTTCAAACCACACATGTGCGGTATCGCTGCGATCGGTAGAGCGAAAGCAATAATTCTACACCTCCTCTGTAACTCAAAACATGCAACCTGTAGGATTTTTTTAAACGTCGCCTATGGAGATTTTAAAGGGTACAAATTTGTTGCCATTCCACGACCGGACGCAATTTTGAAGCGTGACATGTTGGGTATCAATTTACTTGGCGTAACATTATCTTTCACAATATAAAAAAAAAAATGGGCTAACTGTTGTCTTATTTATTTTTTTTTTAAGTATTTTTTCCCCAAAAAGTGCTCTTGTATGTCCACTGCGCAAATACGGTGTGACAGAAAGTATTGCAACGACCGCCATTTTATTCTCTAGGGTGTTAGAATAAAAAATATATATATATATAATGTTTGGGGGTTCTAAGTAAAGGGAAGGAGATGGGCGGGCAGTGAAAACAGGCAGGGGAAGCCTCATTAGCACTGCTGGATGTCATACCAATGGCCACCACAAGAGGGCGCCAGATTCTAGAAGGAACCTAGGACTACAGAAGGCCGCAAAGCCACAGCCTCAATTACCGGCCAGCACGGCCCAACGCAATTGCGCCGGGGGTGTTGGTGGGGGGGAGGGCCGCACGGAGACAGGATACCCCAGCTGTGCCGCCCCAGGCGCCAGGTTGCTAATTCTAGTCACAAATGCAACCTGTCACCCGGGGTTTGTCGAGCTCTGGCTTAAATGTTTAAGTGGAAGAAAAGTCATATGTTTAAATGTCCATGAACACTGGGCTTAAAAAAAAAACTGCTTCCACAGGAGTTTTTCATTTCGCCTGCAAAAGCAACTCAGCGTTATCCATGCATATTAGGACATTTAGAGGCATATTTTAAGCTCAGCATTTAGAGGCAGAAAAAAAAAACCTTCTGGTTTACGTATTTAAGAGAAGTTTTCTGGCAAAAAAAAAATGTTAAATGCTCCTAAACACCTGTACAGAAAACGCTCTATATAAGTGTTTTTTTGCTGCCAAAAGAACTGCCCTTTTTTTTAAGCCCAGTGTGCATGGCCCCTAAAAACATTGACAGGTAGGGTTTTTATGTCATAATTGTTATCCTCGTCTATCTTCTGTTAAAGCGCTGGCGATAGAGAGGAGTGCTGTCATAGTAGTGCGTGATTGCAAGGCAAGTCTGCCTTAGGGTGCATGCACACTGGGCTTAAAAAAACACCAGTTCTTTTGGCATTAAAAAACACTTATATTGAGTATTCTTGTACAGGTTTTTAGGAGTGTTTAGAGGTGTTTAGGAGTATTTAGCAATTTTTTTTCTGCCAGAAAACTCCTCTCAAAAATGCAAACCAGAAGGGTTTTTTTCTTTCTCCAAACACTGAGCTTAAAATATGCCTCTAAACGTCCTAATGTGCATGGACCCATAGGATAACATTAGCTGCTTCTACAGGCAAAATGCTGAATTCATTTAGAAACAGCGTTTCCTGTCGCATCATGACAGCATACATTTGGGTTGTGACTCTGCCCCTCACCTATCTGGGACTGGATAGAATGCTCAGCACCCCTTACCGCTCTCACCCCAGACAGGTTATAGCTTCTCCTGGGTGGAAGTCCTTGCCTGTACAGCCTCTAAACAAGCTAGATGGAAGGAACCCCCCTCTGATGGTCTCAGGGGTATGTTGCCTGGTACTTTACAAGCCTTAAATAGGCTTAGATTATATGCAGTGGTCTCCGTTTTTATCTTTCTAACACTTGCAGGGTTTCCCTGGGATCTGTAGTCCCACACAGCCATCCCAACATCCCTAAGATGGCGCCTAAGCGTCTGATCGCTTCTGAGCGAGCGAGAGTGCCGCTGCGCAGGAGCTTGTTTTGCCAGCATCCATCATGGCAATGGGCTCCTCAGCATGCCATCCTACATGCGCAATTGTGATGTCATTCCACCGTGACGGCGGTAAATTTAAAACCTCCAGCACTAAAACCTCCATCTCCTGTCACTGCAAGACACCAGGGATTCATATCGGATTGCCCTAAGTGCTAAGACACTGCCCCCTAACCTCTCTTTCCCTGCTCCTCCACTAAGGTAAGACTAACTTAGTCTCTACTATGGGTCTGCTTCTCTATGTATTTCTCTAACTCCTACTGCATACTCTAGGTGGAAGCCTCTCTTTAAGCTTCATGGAGACCACTGTCCAAGCAGACCATCTACAGCTTAATAGGTAAGGGGACTAATTGGTAAGTAGTGAAGATTAAGAAAAAGAGAGCCTTGCCACTAATGATGCCTTATTGGACAGCCCTATCAGGTCCAAGACACGATGAAGCAGCTCAGGGCACAGAGGAAGTCTCTCGGATAACCGAAGGACCCGCTCAGGGCGCCGAAGAAGTCAATCAACTCAGAGAAAACTCTCAGGTCGCGGACGAAGTCACCCTCTCGACACCGTCACTCATACCACAGAAGGTCCTCTTCCCACAGAATATCTTCGGCCAGCCATCGCTCCTGCCCGACCACAAATGCTTGCTGGGTCTGTGGCACCATAGCTCTTCGAGACAAATTGGCCTGTCGTTCGTGCTTCGATGAAGCTACTACAAAAAAGAGAGACGGATGCCAGAGAGGTGACTGACATCATTAGAGAATCAGAAAGAGAATCAATCCAACAAATATCAACACCTAAGGCAGATAAGCCTGATCAGACTACCTCAGTGGTTAAACCCAGCACATCAAAAACTGCAGATAGCTCATCTGACAGTGAAGAATTAGAGGCCTCAACAGGATTTCACTTTACCTTGATAAAGCCGTTTGTTAAATCCATGAAGTAAGCGATTGGATGGGAGGAGCCTAAAGAAGCCCCACGGAAAACAAAAAAATATTTTGTAAACCTGAAGAAGGGTCTGGAATCATTTCCATTCATTGATGAATTGGAGGAACTGATCAAACATGAGTGGCAAAACTGGAGAAAAAACAAAACAAACAACAATCCATTAGTGTCAGGTCCAAAGGTAGACGCATCACTAATGCGTTTGGCCAGGCATGAAACACTACCTCTCGAGGATGCGGTGACATTCAGAGATGTTAGACCGGAAAATCAACCTTAATTTAAAAAGAGCCAATGCGGCACTAGGCGGGGTTGTAGGCCAGCTATCGCTTTAGTAGCTGTAGGAAGAGCCATCTCTAGTTGGATGTCTAACATTGAGAAACTGAGTCTGGAGGGAGCAGAACAGGAGACAGTGATCACAGCTCTTCAGGAACTCAGTCTCGCAGGGTAGGAGCCAGGCTCAGGAAGTTCACGAAGGCTTGGGCAGAGAACATAAGAGATCGCTGGACAGTGGCCACCATTCAGTTTGGTCACAGGTGGAAATTCAAAAACTGAATTCCCAAGGACCAGTTTTATGCAACCAGACTTCCAGGATCAAGAGAAAAGAGAATGCCCTTAGTCAAGTACATTCAGGACTTGCTTCAGAAACGTGCGATAGTAGAAGTTCCATTGCACCAGAGAGGGAAAGGATTCTACTTTCCACTATTTCTAGTGAAGAAAAAGACAGGAGACCTGCACCCAGTATTAGACCTAAAGAAACTCAACAAGAAAACCATGGTCGAGTCTTTCAATATGGTAAGTCTTCAATCAATCCTTCGCGCAATAAATCCGTTGATTTATCAGAGGCATCTTCAAGTCCCCATACACGCTACGTTCCAAAGATTCCTTCAATTCTCAGTAAAACATCAACACTTTCAGTTCCAGAGTCTACCCTTCAGAATTTCCACCGCCCCTGGGACTTTCACAAAGGTCCTGTTACTGTTGAAAGCCCTCCTGAGAGAGAGGGGTCTAAGAGTCCATCACTACCTGGACGATATCCTCTTCCTGTCAGACAGTCGGGAATCTCATTTTCGATCGGGAAACACTGATTGCCACACTACAAAGTTTTGGATGGTTGATAAATTGGGAAAAGAGCAACCTTCAACCTATGCAGAAGATGATCTTCCTGAGAGCACCGCTAAACACTCGATTAAACAGAGTCGACTTCCCCAAGAGAAGGCAACTCTCCTAATCCAGAAAATAAAAAGATTACTAACAGCAGTATCAATTCCAGCCAGAGCATGCCTCAGCGCTCTAGGCTCAATGTCAGCAACCATACCAATGGTTCATTGGGCCCAGTGGCACTGAAGGACATTTCAGAAATCATTGCTGAGGCAGTGAGGCACTACCAACAACACCTACAAGAGAATCTCGAAAAAATGAATATCATTTTCACAACTATGTTGGAACATATCATCACTAGAGGTGTCACAAATTCTCAAATTCCTCCAGTCTGGTCTGGAAAAAGGCCTAGGCTCAAATACCTTAAAAGTTCAGGTCTCAGCACGATAGCGACAGGAGTAAAGTGGGCCCAGGACCCTATCGTCATGCAGTTTCAAAAAGCCTGTCTAAAAATAAGACCTCTCAGAAAATCTACTTAATGTGATTGATCAACTGTATTGGACGCACTGTCTCACAAACCTTTCTTCCCTACCGGAGACATCTCCTTTTGGGATTTAACACTTAAGGTCACATTCCTCACTGCCATAACCTCAGCAAAGAGGGTTTCAGAGATGCAGGTGTTACTTGCAAAGGAACCTTATTTAGTCTTCTATGCAGACACATTGGTCCTAAGGCCTTCGGACGGATTCATCCCAAAAGTCACCTCTTCGTTTCATTTTAACCAAGAGATAAGTCTCCCAGCACTTCTTAAAGTTCAAGGTGATCCGCATCCACTGGATGTTAAAGGAGACATCTTGGCATACCTTGTGGCAACTAGTACCTTTAGGAAGACAGATAACCTTCTAGTCATTCCTCACGGCATTCCTCACGGCTTCAAAAGGGGACAGGAGGCCTCCTCTTGGACCATCGCTTCGTGGTTGGTGAAGATCATCAAAAAAAACCTTTCACTTCAAATACCTGTGGGCCTAAAAGCTCACTCCACTAGGGCAGTGGCAACTTCATGGGCAGCGTACTGCAGAGTGTCTGCGGAGACAATATGCAAAGTCGCAACTTGGTCTTCCAAAAACACCTTTATGACCCACTATAAAGTAGATTCCGCACAGTAGTCCACTGTGGATTTCGGGAGGTCAATCATTCAAACCAATGCCTCAATTGTTTGTTAAATAGACTTTATTTCTTCTTGAACCCATCCATTTGGCAAGTTATTTCCCAAATATATACTGCCATGTCGCGACAGGAAAACGGAAAATTGAATACTCACCTTTCCGTAATTTTCCTTTCCTGATGGCAGCATACAGATGCCCCCCGTTCTAAGGTGATAGATACAGAGAATACTGTGGTGGGTCCTCTCTTTACAACCCAAATGTTTGCTGCCATGAAGATGCGACAGGAAAGGAAAATCATGGAAAGGTGAGTATACAGTTTTCCGTTTTTTAAGCCCAGTGTGCATGGACCTTAAATGTGCTAATATGCTGTGTAAACTGGCACATTATGGCAAACAGCTCCGAGGGCCTAAAATTTTTATTTTGTTGTCGTGGGTTTAGGTGTGTTACTAGCCAGATCACCAGGTGAAAACAGAGGGAAAAAAGCCTAAAAAAGGAAAACTAATGTAGCCACCATATCTAATTATTGGTAAGCTTCAATAGTTAACATTCTTGGTTTTGAGTTTAATACTGCTTTAGCCGCTTGTGGATCGCCGCACACATATACTGCGGCAGGGAGGCCATTCTGTGCCAGATCACATACCTAGTATGTGATCTGACACGTCCGGGTCTGGGGCGTGTGCACACACCTACCAGCGAACTGCTCCCGCTGTGATTGGATAAAGTGGGAGCCAATCAGCAGGTCCAGCGGATTCGATGTCCAGTTGGACCCAGTGATTGTTCCGAGAGAAGCATAACGACGGTCTGTCAATGTAAACAAGGCTAGGTTATTCTGTGAGAAGGGAATGTAGTGATTCTGTGTTTCTGCAAAAGAGAAACACGAATCTTTGCCTTCCCACAGTACACACACATCCCCCACAGTTAGAAAGCACTTCCTAGGAACACATTTAACCCTTTGATCACCCCTGATGTTAACCCCCTTCCCTGTCAGTGTTATTAGTACAGTGACAGTGCATATTTTTAGCACTGATCACTGTATTAGTGTCACTGGTCCCCAAAAAGTGTCAAAAGTGTCAGTTAGGTGTCCGATTTGTCCGTCACAAAATCGCAGTCTCGCTATAAGTTACTGATCGCCACAATTACTAGTAAAAATTAGAAAAAAATTTAAATATCCCATAGTTTGTACACGCTATAACTTTTACGAAAACCAATCAATAAACGCTTACTGGGATTTTTTTTACCAAAAATATGTAGCATTAGATTTTTTAGATTTTTTTTTATTGGGTATGTTTTACAGCAGAAAGTAAAAGATATTGGCTTTTTTTTCACAATTGTCTTATTTTATTTTATAAAAATAAAAACCACAGAGGTGATCGAATACCACCAAAAGAAAGTTTTAGTTTTGTGGGGAAAAAAAGAACAAACATTTAATTTGGGTACAGCGACGCACGACCACGCAATTGTTAGTTAAAGTGACGCAGTGCTGTATCGCAAAAAATGGCCTGGTCATGAAGGGGGGGTAAACCTTTCCAGAGCTGAAGTGGTTAATAGGACTTGATCACACCATGTCTATGAAATAACAAGGCTAACCCAAAAAGAAATAAAAATGTATTTGAAAAAACAAACAAACACCTGAGCTGCTGAGCATCCAGCTCACACAAATGAATAAATAATGTCTCTCTATCACAAAAAACAAACAAAAAAACACTCCTTTTACTAATGCATACTTATAATACCATAAAAGAGTGCTATAAACAGTTGTAATTCAAATTAAGGAGGTGTTTTTGAATTACAGCTGCGTATGATAACATTTTATGCTATTAAAATTACGCATTAGTAGGGGGTGTATGTTTTTTTGTTTTTTGTTTTTGTGATAGAAAGAAGCGCAATGTCATTAATTATTATTTACCATATCTGTTGAGTTGTGCTGATCTAAATCAGGCGTCATTAAATGGCGGCCCGCAAGACGCTTCTGCCCGGACTGGCAGGCCGCCATTGTAGTAATTGGTTTGCTGGGACCATGGGTTTCCCAGCAACCAATGACATTAAGTGTGTGCGCCCTGCCTCCTGCTCCTCACTGCGGCTATCGCTCTTGCTCCTGACAGGCGTGACGTCACGCACGCACCCTGCCCCCCTACTGCTCGCCGACTGCGGCTCCTGGCTCTCATGCAAGGTATATCTCACAGAGCGGTTTGAAGTCCACTCTCTGCTGATGTCACCAGGATCAGTCCAGGCACCGCTTCATCTGACTTCCGAAGTCTGGATCCGCCAGGTGCCTGGACTGATGGCAGTCTCAGCCTCCCAGCGAACCGCTGAGACACTGAGACGGCCGCTCCCCTCCCTCCACATCTCAGCCCTCCAGTGAGAGAGAGTGGAGAACAGAGCAGGAGAGCTGCTGATTGACAGGCAGGAGCTCTCCGCTCGGGAAGGTAAGAGAACCGAGCCATCAGCAGTGTTCGTTGGCTCTGTTCTCAGTGAAGAGGTGGTGGGGGACAGATGCAGCATCAATCTGATGCTGCATCCACCAAGGTAAGTATGATGGAACAAATAAAAAAAAAAAACACACTTCTCTTTTAAGGTGCATATTTTGTTAAGGGCACATTTTGTTGTGCCCATCACAGTGCCCCTTAACATAAAATGTGCCCATGAGGGTGTCCCTAACTTGAAATGTGCCCATCAAAGTACCTTTTAACATAAAATATTCCCATCAGAGTGCCTCTTAACATAAAATGTGCCCATCAGCATGCTACTTATTTTATGTTAAGGGTCATGCTGATGGACACATTTTATGTTAAGGGTCACTCTGATGGGCATATCTTATGTTAAGGGGCACTCTGATGGGCATATTTTATGTTAAGGAGCACCCTGATGGGCATACTTTGTTTTAAGAGCAACACCAATGGACACATTTTATGTTAAGAGCACACAGATGGGCACGTTTTGTTGTGCCCATCAGAGTGGCCCTTAACATAAATTGTGCCCCTTATCATAAAATGTGCCCATCAGCATGCCCTTTATTTTATGTTAAGGGGCATGCTGATGGGTACATTTTATGTTAAGGGTCACTGGTTTTAGGTGGTGAAAGCGGTACAATTATTTTGCATGGAAATTTGGCGTTTTATATTGTAGTCCTGTAATTCTTAGGCCGCGTACACACGGGCGGATTATCTGCCCAACTTAGTCCGCTGAAACGTGTTTCAGCGGACAATCCGCTCGTGTGTGCGCTTCAGCTGACTTTTTCAGCGGACAGTCTGACGGACTAAGTCTTTCGTAATTTCCGTAATTTTGTCCGTCCAAACTTGGTTTCAGCGGACAGTCCGCTCGTGTGTAGGCAAGTTGGACGGACTAAGTATGGCGCATGCTCAGAAAGGATTTACACGCCGAAGGTTGCATTGCAGTGTATTGGACGTCGTATTTCTAGTCCCGTCGTACGTGCTGTACACGTCATCGCGCAAGCTTTCAGCGGACTGTCTGTTCATCGTGTGTGGTCAAGTCCGTTCATTCAAAAGTTGGACGGACTGTCTGTCGGATTGTCTGACGAACTTAGTTGGGCAGACAATCCGCCCGTGTGTACGCGGCCTTAGGAATAACTCTCTTAAATCTGTTCAAGCCAGAGTCTAGCAGACATCCCGGGTATGATAAAGTTTATAATATAATAAATAATAATAAAAATTATTCAATAATGTAATCAAATCCTAAAACACTGAAATTTGCTCATTTGCAGAATTGTCGCTGTCATTAGATTTAGTGTTTGATGACGAATTTCCCCACAAATCGCTATCGCTCAATTCTGCAAGTGATTCTAATTTATTATCGCTGTTTTCTAGTTGGTCTAAAATCACTTTTGACATAAAGGGACACTTTTTGGTTGCTATGGACAATCTCTAAATTCCAGGCAGAAAAAACAGTATTTATAATATAAAAGTGCATGCAGAGCACTGCACAGACCACTAGGGACAAAGGGGGTGTGTCATATTTTTTGTACAGTACTGTAATCTGTAAGATTACAGTACTGTGTGTGTTTTGTGTGTTTTTACTTTTTTGAATTTGGCACCGATCTCCATCCCGGTGCTCGGCGGCATTCGGGCACTGTGTGAATCGAGCGGAGGACAGCTCGATCACACAGCGCGGAGGACATTGCTGGATCCAAGGGACAAGGTAAGTAACTTCTCCCTGTGTCCTCCCTGTATCCAGCGATGCGATCCCGAGTCTGGCTCGAAGTTAGCGCTCGTGGTACTGAAATCCCAGCCCGAGCCAGACTCGGGAACACCGCTAGGGAGGTTAAGGGGGAACACTATTGGGGACAATTACATTCACAGAGTATTACCAGAGCATGTGGAGGAAACCATAAGAAAAGCAGCAGAGAGCGTGGCTTGCTCCAAAAAAGGGAAATAAGACGTGTACAATCTTTCATGGTACAGACTTGTGAGTCGGACCTCGACCATCATTTTTTTTAGTGACCGGACCTCCTTAAATTTGAATTCACTACTCCTGATCTAAATAGATCAATGCAGGCTCAAGCTCAAGGGTACATAGAAAGCTATTGTTTTCTGTGTGCCCTGTTCAGAACCTACAAGTGGAGCATGCATGCAATTTTACCCAGGTCAACTTGCTGCACTTCAAAAGGTAAACAGATGCAACAATGCATCGTACTGGCCCTCACTGCCCCTACACAACATGCAGAGTGCCTATGAACGAGCCCTCTATACTTCTTCCTACAGCCTGCTGAGAAAAGTCAACTGAAAGGTGTACATGAAAAGAGGCACACTGCACTGGGATAATAAAGTGTTACTAAACATACAACAGTATAATCAAGCATGCTTGTTATACTCACTGTGGAACCTAAGGGGTTAATCCTCTGCATTGTGTAAAAAGGCTGTTTAATACTGTCTTCTCTGATCCTCCCCCACTGTCCCCTGATAATCTCCTGATAACGCAAAGTTTATGGAGTCAGGCTGCACATGTTTAGTTTGGTGTGTATTGCTAGAGTGTTTTTTTGTTTTTATTAGGAGAGTACATGTGATCAGTACAGGGTCAATCAACACTGCCCAGACAGAGGGTCAGGGGTCCTGCAGTATCATAGGTCAGTCAGAAAACTCCTTCTACAAGCTTTAACCAGTGTTTGGCTGGACACTGATAGAAGTCACAAGCCGAGGAGAAAAGGTATTTATCTGTTTATATTTACTAAAATAATTGGATTCCCATGTTCTGTGTACTGTGGGAGACCAGATATAGTGAATGCAGGATCCTGGGTTTAGTAGCACTTTAGCCAGTCAGTCTCTTTCTCCCTTTAGATCTCTATAGTGTTGACTGGAAGCAGCTGCTGCAGGAAGTGAAAAACATGCTGGTACCAGACTAGAGGGACCTGCATATAGATTTCCAACCTATCAGAAAAACAGGTAGCCTTTGCCACTGACTAATGTGAACGAGTTGCTGGGAGAAAGAAGGATAAGTGTTAAATAAGCACACATTCTTTATATAGATATATACATACAGTAGCTATAAAATGATCCACAGAGATTAAACCTGAACTTTATTAAATAAATTCAAAGCTACTCTTGAAATCAGGCCTCCTTTGATGAATGCTTGTTTTGGTATAGGGTACTTTTAAATGCAGTTTTACTTAACCCTATTCTTCGCTCTTACATGCTTCCTCCTCTGTGCACTCTGACATCATCACATACAATGCATGACCAGAAGTCCTGCAATGTAATAGAGGATGCTAAGTGCCCTGCCCACAACCTTAAACATTGGAGGATAAAGCACTGGCTGACAGGATCGAATCCGATGGAAAGAAAAGACAGAAAATCGCCTCTGGGTGCAATGTTTTAATGTAACATAATAAAAGTATTCACCACTTACATGTGGGTAAGTACAGACGTGCTACTGGATGATGAGGTATAGCTTATGTCTGGCGCATGTCCTAAGTGATGCCAAATTCAGACTGTGGAAGCCGCAAGGAGCCGGAGAGGAAGCCGGCTGTGTCCTCCAAAGGAGATGGTGATGATTCGCTCGTGGAGCAAGATGTGACACCACCAAAGGTCAGGGGGAAACAACGCGTTTCAGATCATGTGCGAAGTCCGTAAAGCGCGTGAGCTCTCCTTTCTCAAGTGTACGGGGAAGAGAACGGGGCAAGATTTAAATGCTCTACCCATAAAGCAATCACAGCTGGAAAGATGTCTAATAATTGTGTTGCATGGCAATAAAGGCTAATTAAAATACAATAATGCAAAAAATGACATAATCTAAAAAATATTATATGAAAGAAACTTGTTATATGAGAAGAACATTATATAAAAACATTAGTATATGTTTGCAAGGGGGAGAAATATTATGTGCACGTGTATAGGTAAATCTATATACACACATATAACACACTCACAGATGCAAATGTACATGCATGCATAACTGCACACAAACCTACAAGTGTGCATGCATGTGTTACGCACAGAAATTAGAGATAACTTTAATAATAATAATAATAAATTACATATTGGATTGTAAATATACACATGAAATGTGACTACTCGATCAAAGTGATTAATTGGATGGGGCACGATACAAAAAGGCATTTATAACTCACGTACAATATAAGATAACGATTGATGTACTTACCCACATGTAAGTGGTGAATACTTTTATTTTGTTACATTAAAACATTGCACTATGTTTTTTCTTTCCATGTTGATCCTAAGTTGGCTTCACTCCTGAGAAGAACAGCCCTTAGTGTCTGTTTTGCTATAGACTTTACCATCATCGTCCAGCTCCCAAGATCCACTATTCATTGCCCCTCAGAATTGATTGGACTCTTGATTTATACTTGTGCACTTTTTACAACTGATTTTATCCAGTCCTGTTTTTACTACTGGATTTATTACTAGTTCTTATTCTACTAATTGTGAGCCACTATGCCGGTACCCTGAGCGCTATCATTTGCTGTTGTTTTTCAGGATCTAATCAGATGGCAGATGACATGTGTCCGCTGACATCTGCCACTCCATAGTAGAGACTGGAAGTTTCCGATCAGGTCCGTCTAAAAAACTGACAGGCGGACCTGATCGGACAGCCCATGTGAAAGAGGCCTCAATGATATTGTTATGTGCACCCTTTTAACCTTTTTACCATTCAAATCAAATTCTCCATCTGGCAGCATGGGATGTCCTCAAGTCACAACAGACTCATTTGCAGTCATTACTTTGCAGGACGAAAGTAGTCTGTCTCTATTTCTAAAGAACAGTTCATGTTAAACTGTATCTAATGCTACAATTTTCTTTTGTTTTTCATAGAGCAGTGAAAATCCAGAAACCTGTCAAATTTTGTATTGCTGCCCATGACAACATTAGGGAGATTTACGCTCTCTATTTGTCCTGGTGACTGTTGTCACCGGGACAGGAAAGTACAATACTTTTAAATTGTCACCAGAAAAGGAATAAAGTGGGAATCTTCCAATGGGAACATCTGTTTCCCTCACTTAAAAAAGTTTTAACTTGCTCAGCTCTATCCAAAAGAAAATGTTTTGAATTTAGATATATTTTAAGAAGTGGCAAGTCTCCTAACAGCCAAAATCTAGGGCATAACAGTTCGAAGCCCTCAACCCTATGCTGCTGTGACAACATGAAAACCATCATTTTTTTTTAGGTCTTGCAACTTTTATCTTATACCTATGAAGAGGTTCACGAGTTTAAGGCTTGACCCTGCCAAGCAGAATATCTGTGTTACCTGTTCAATTTCCTGACGGGCTTCAGGGAATTGTGGACTCAGTTTCATGCAATGCTGGAAATTAATGAGAGCCTCTTCTTTCTTTTCCATGTTGAGCAAAGCCACTCCTTTTCTGTAGAAACCCTGCACAGAAGATCAAATGAGAAATACAGTTCATTAAGACCAGTCTTTCTCCACTTTTTCAACACAGAGGAGCCCTTGAAATAACTTTCTCGTCTCAGAAAAGCTCTGCTAAAAATGACTAGATGTACGACTCATGATACATTAGTGTCATGGTCAGTGGGAAGAATGTTCCTTACACGTGTGGTTATTGGAAAGAATTACCCCCTTTACCGATAGTAAAAAGATCAATGGTGTCAGTGGGAACTTATATGAGAGGCAGAAATTGTTCATGGATCAAGGAATCCCTGGCAACCTCTGGAGAAACCCTAGAGTTCCAAGAAACCCTGATTTGAACTATAAACAGATCTAAATACTTTAAAGTGGTTCTGAAGGCAGAAGGTTTTTTATCTTTTTATCAATATTCAGTTACTATTATTCTATTTTTCTATCTATTCTATGCATACTGCAATTTACTCAAAAATGTGGCCTCTCGGTGGATGGTCCTTTGCTGCATATTTTCATGGGGCCAGCGCCAAGGGGTTAAAGGGGTTAAAGGCAGAAGGTTTTTTTATCTTAATGCATCAAGATAAAAAATCCTTCTGTGTGCAGCAGCCCCCCTAAAGCCGCGTACACACGATCAAACAATCCGGTGGAAAAGTTTTGAAATGAACGGACTTTTCCCGCCCGGAGAAAAGTCTGCTCATTTTGAGCGCGGCTCCAGGTAGCCGAGACCAGCGAAGGAGGCGTCGCTGGCCCCGCCACCTGGTATGCAGTTAAAGGGGAAGCCCTACGCCGAGAAAACGGCGTGGGGGTCCCCCCTAGGTCCATATCAGACCCTTATTCGAGCACGCTACCCGGCCGGCTAGGAAAGGGGGTGGGGACGAGCGAGCCCCCCCTCCTGAGCCGTAAAAAATGTAAAAAAAAACACACAAGGGCTAAAATAGTTTATTGCACAGCTCCGGGAGTCCGCCGCAAAAGTACCGTGCGTGGGCAGGTAGCTCGTTCGGAAAGGCCGGCGGACAGTCCGGCGGTTTGTCCGCCAGACTAAGTCCGCCAGATAGTCTGATACATGTGTCCGCAGCATAATACTTACCTGAGCCCCATTTCGATCCAGCGATGTTGCCCGAGAGTCTTGACAGTACGAGACTCTCCCTCCGCTAATGGCTCCCGCTGCTGTCAAAATCAGTGAGCCAATGAGGAGAGAGAGGGGGCAGGGCTGAGCTACAGCTCCATGTCTGAATGGACACACAGAACAGTGGCTCAGCTAGCAGTTTGCCGTGGGGGCACTTGGCAGGGGGGGAGGAGCCAGGAGCACCGTTGGGGGACCCAAAAAAAAAGGATGTGGGCTGCTCTGTGCAAAACAACTGCACAGAGCAGGTAAGTATGACATGTTTGTTATTTTTAAACTAAAAACAACAAGACTTTAGTATCACTTTAAGTTAAAGAAGAAGAGACTATACAAGGACTGTGTATGAGGATAAGGCTGTAGTGTTAATGCTCAGGCTTAGGCAACCCAGTACTAGATTCTTGGCTACAGATAAATCTGGAAAACAAGTGGGCCCATATACAGAATCTTACAAAAGGGAGTACACCCCTCACATTTTTGTAAATATTTTATTATATTTTTTCATGTGTCAACAATGAAGAAATTACACTTTGCTGCAATGTAAAGTAGTAAGTTTACAGCTTGTATAACAGTGTACATTTTCTGTCCCCTCAAAATAACTCAACACACACCCATTAATGTCTAAACCGCTGGCAACAAAAGTCAGTGAAAATGTCCAAATTGGGCCCAATTAGCCATTTTCCCTCCCCAATGTCATGTGACTTGTTAGTGTTACCAGGTCTCAGGTGTGAATGGGGAGCAGGTATGTTAAATTTGGTGTTATCACTCTCACTCTCTCATACTAGTCACTAGAAGTTCAACATGGCACCTCATGGCAAAGAACTCTCTGAGGAGCTTAAACAAATAATTGTTGCTCTACATAAAGATGGCCTAGGCTATAAGAAGTTTACCAAGACCTTGAAATTGAGCTGCAGCATGGTGGCCAAGACCATACAGCGGTTTAACAGGATAGGTTCCACTCAGAACTGGCCTCATCATGGTCGACCAAAGAAGTTGAGTGCACGTGGTCAGCGTCATATCCAGAGGTTGTCTTTGGAAAATATACGTATGAGTGCTGCTGGCATTGCTGCAGAGGTTGAAAGGAGGGGGCCTTCAGCCTGTCAGTGCTCAGACCATACGCCCCACACTGCATCAAATTGGTCTGCATGGCTGTTGTCCCAGAAGGAAGCCACTTCTAAAGATGATGCACAAGAAAGCCTGCAAACAGTTTGCTAAAGACAAGCAGACTAAGGACATGGATTACTGGAACTATGTCCTGTGGTCTGATGAGACCAATATAAACTTATTCGGTTCAGATGGTGTCAAGCGTGTGTGGCGGCAACCAGGTGAGGAGTACAAAGAAACTGTGTCTTAAACACAGTCAAGCATGGTGGTGGGAGTGTTACGGTCTGGGACTGCATGAGTGCTGCCAGGCACTGGGGAGCTACAGTTCATTGAGGAAACCATGAATGCCAACATGTACTGTGACACACTGAAGCAGAGCATGATCGCCTTCCTTCGGAGACTGGGCCGCAGGGCAGTATTCCAACATGATAATGACCCCAAACACACTTCCAAGACAACCACTGCCTTGCTAAAGAAGCTGAGGGTAAAGGTGATGGACTGGCCAAGCATGTCTGCAAAACTAAACCCTATTGAGCATCTGTGGGGCATCCTCAAATGGAAAGTGGAGGACAGCAAGGTCTCTAACTTCCACCGGCTCCGTGATGTCATCATGGGGGAGTGGAAGATGACTCCAGTGGCAACCTGTGAAGCTCTGGTGAACTCCATGCCCAAGAGGGTTAAGGTAGTGCTGGAAAATAATGCTGGCCACATAAAATATTGACACTTTGGGCCCAATTTGGACATTTTCACTTAGGGATATACTCACTTTTTTTGCTAGAGGTTTAGATATTAATGGCTGTGTGTCGAGTTATTTTGAGGGGACAGCCAATTTACACTGTTATACAACCTTTACACTCACTACATTGTAGCAAAATGACATTTCTTCAATGTTGTCACATGAAAATATATACTAAAATATTTACAAAAATGTGAGGGGTGTACTCAGTTTTGTGAGATACTGTAGGTGCCCAGTGGCATCACTAGGGTTGATGTCACCCCCCCCCCCCCCCCCACATACTCCCACCATTGGCTCTCTCCTGCCACAGTGCCCTGCAGGGCGTTGGGCAAGGTGGTTTCTGCTATGGACCTATTTATTTGGCAATAACTTTGTTATAGTGTATGTTACCCTAAAAAAAAGAATAAAAATGGATCCTGTTCGCTTAAAGCATGTTATGCAGCACAGTGCTTGTGTTGTGTAATTTGGCCCCCTGTACCACCTGAAATACCTGGCTGATCCTGCCTGGTTCTGCACCCCCCCCCCCCGTAAACTGACCACGGTTTATCATGGCTGCTGAACCCTAACACTGTGGTCAGTTTGCGTGCCTCCCTCATCCGCAGTTCTCCTCTGTCCACCTCTACCACATCATCTCTTCCCTCTCCCCTCCCTGCCTGTCAGTGGTGTTAGTGCCTGCCCCTCTCCTCCTGCTGCAAAAATGATTGTCATCTTGCTATAATCCTTTGTGTTATATTAAAGTATGTGCCCCAGTGTATGTTATTTTATTTTATTATTTAAAAAATGCCACTAATTTCAGAGTGCCCCTCGGCGCTCACATGACCACCCGGCAGTCTCCTTCCCGGCTGACGTCAGCCGTTTAGTAGTTTCAGCTCGGCCCGCTGTATCTGTCGGATCGGGGGAAGACAGCAGCGGTCGCTCACGTGAGCACCGAGGGGTGCTCTGAATTTGGGTATTAAGCTGCATTTTTTTTTTATAAATAACATGCACTGGGGCACATACTTCAATATAACATGGGATTATAGGAACAAACAAAATGGCTTTACAACCACCTTAACATAACAAACTAATACATACAGTATATATTATATATGTTGTATTTTTAAGGACAAAAAAAGTTGGGGGGGGTGGGGTTAAATTCTGCACTTTTTAATGTCACACTAATAAAAAAACATTTAAGAAAGAACAAATACAAATAAAAAGGGTTAACATATTAATGGTTAATAAAATATAAATAACTATACCGTAACTAAAAAAAATAAAATCATCAAGAAAATAATAGTTTAAATGAGAAAGGGAAGAAGGGCTTAATTAGGTATGCTTAGGGCAAAATAAAGGTTAAAGTGGAAGTAAACCCATCGATTTAAACAGTTAAAAAAAAAGCATGCCGGGAATGCTAACTGCACATTGGCTGTGCTCTCAGCCAAACTATCAAACCATCCAATGGCTGGTGTCACAATGAATCACATGTGCAGCACCATAGCAGTTGACGATTAAACAGAGGCAAACATGGCAGCTTCCTTGGCTGAAAACGATAGGGGAGTTTACTTCCACTTTAATAAGTGGTCAAATGGGACAATGTTAGGAAAAGCAAAAACAAAAAACTTTTTTGTTACTTGTTAGGTTGCTTTAACTGACATCATCTATTGAATCTTAGCCCTTTGATCTGCAAAAGAATAAAATATAAATACAAAAGAAGCGAGTCCCTATGTACCTTGAAGAAGTTTCTTTGGCTGTGTTCAGTACTCTCACTGTTCTAAACTAGTTAGGTATCTTTAGTGTCTGGTATGCATGGTTGCTCTGATATGTAGAGACCTCCTTAGGCCTCTTTCACACATGCGGACCGTTCGTCCGTTTTTCATCCACCCGTTGATGGATGAAAAATGGACATCAATGCATTCCTATGGAAAAATGGGTGACAACGGATGATCATCTATTTTCATCCATTTCCATCCGCTTCCGTCAACATCCATTTTTTTTGAACAGATGAAAGCCCTGTTTTTCATCTATTAAAAAAACAGATCGGATGAAAAACGGATATAAATGGACGAGCGGTCCATTTTTTATTCATTTTTTTCATTTGTAGTGTATGTAAAAAAAATAACGGATAAAAAAAAAAGGAGGAAAAACTGATGAATACTACCTCCGTCTTGATGTGACTGAACTGATGAAATGAACGGTCCGCATGTGTGAAAGGGGCCTTATTCAAATGCACTTCTGCCTAAACCCCATTGGTTCCTAGCAGGGTTGCCCATTACAGTAATGAACCAGTGGTGGTAAAAGATAGGCTAGGTGTTTAACCCAGGGAGGCCTCTCTATATGAGATCATCATACATTCAAAGCAAAGAAAGGCGCTATAGGGTTGATCTAACTATATTTAATAAAAATGTTTTATGTTGTTATAAAATACAGATTATATTTTTGCAGTAATCCCAACGGTATGGAATAATGCATCAGGTTCGTAACTAATACAGAGTAGACTAATGCTGCCTGTATGCTGTCTGTCATAAAGTTGGAAGACCGGCCGGGGCAGACACATCTATAGCAGAACTCTAGAGGTTGCGCTAACCATTCATTAGCACTCTATAAGCCAATTTGGAGACAGTTTTGTTCACAGAGCGGAGCTACTCGAGGTCTCTCGCAAGGTCCCAGACCCACTAATCATTCCATAATCAGGTCAAGAGGCCGAGAAAGCGATTTGATGTTCAGCCTCAGTGTGGGAAGAGCTGCCAAAAAATGACTTGTAAACAGAGACTTTGAAGCCTGATTCTCATCTACAGAGGTGTCAGAAAATACAGATCTGTGAGCTGCACAAGCAAAACATGAAAGAAAAAGAAATGTGTCTCCAATTATTTATTTCAAATTTATACCAAATTTATACCAAATTTTGTTAGTGGAATACTTTTTATACTTTTTTTTTTTAACCACTTTCAGACCGGACCATTTTGCTGGTAAATGACCAGAGGTCTTTTTACAATTTGGCACTGCGCTGTTTTAACTGGTAATTGCGCGGTCATGCAATGTTGTACCCAAACAAAATTTGCGTCCTTTTCTTCCCACAAATAGAGCTTTCTTTTGATGGTATTTGATTGCCTCTGCGATTTTTATTTTTTGCGATATAAATGGAAAAAGACCGCAAATTTTGAAAAAAAATGATATTTTCTACTTTTTGTTATTAGAAAAATCCAATAAATTCAATTTTAGTCATACATTTAGGCCAAAATGTATTCAGCCACATGTCTTTGGTAAAAAAAAAGTCAATAACTGTATATTTATTGGTATGCGCAAAAGTTGTCACATCTACAAACTAAGGTACGTTTTCTGGAATTTACGCAGCTTTTAGTTTACGACTGCCTATCTCAGTTCTTGAGGTGCTAAAATGGCAGGGCAGTACAAAACCCCCCCAAATGACCCCATTTTGGAAAGTAGACCCCCTAAGGAAATTGATAAGTGGCATGTTGAGCCCATCGAATATTTTATTTTTTTGCCTCAAGCGATTGAATAATGACAAAAAAATATTTTTTTTTTTTTTTACACAAAGTTGTCACTAAATGATATATTGCTCACACATGCTATGGGCATATGTGAAATGACACCCCAAAATAAATTCTGCTGCTTCTCCTGAGTACGGGGATACCACATGTGTGGGATTTTTTGGGAGCCTAGCCGCGTACGGGGCCCCGAAAGCCAAGAACCGCCTTCAGGTTTTCTAAGGGCGTAAATATTTGACTTCACTCCTCACTACCTATTACAGTTTTGAAGGCCATAAAATGCCAAGATGGCACAAAACCCCCACAAATGACCCAATTTTAGAAAGTAGACACCCCAAGCTATTTGCTGAGAGGCATTTTGAGTCCATGGAATATTTTATATTTTGCCACAAGTTGCGGGAAAATTACAAACTTTAATTTTTTTTTATTTTTTTTTCACAAAGTTGTCACTAAATGATATATTGCTCACACATGCTATGGGCATATGTGAAATGACACCCCAAAATAAATTCTGCTGCTTCTCCTGAGTACGGGGATACCACATATGTGGGACTTTTTGGGAGCCTAGCCACGTACGGGGCCCCGAAAACCAAGAACCGCCTTCAGGTTTTCTAAGGGCGTAAATATTTGACTTCACTTCTCACTACCTATTACAGTTTTGAAGGCCATAAAATGCCAAGATGGCACAAAACCCCCACAAACGACCCCATTTTAGAAAGTAGACACCCCAAGCTATTTGCTGAGAGGCATGTTGAGTCCATGGAATATTTTATATTTTGCCACAAGTTGCGGGAATATTACAAACTTTTTTTTTTTTTTTTTTTCACAAAGTTGTCACTAAATGATATATTGCTCACGCATGCCATGGGCATATGTGAAATGACACCCCAAAATAAATTCTGCTGCTTCTCCTGAGTACGGGGATACCACATATGTGGGACTTTTTGGGAGCCTAGCCGCGTACGGGGCCCCGAAAACCAAGCACCGCCTTCAGGCTTTCTAAGGGCGTTACAGTTTTGAAGGCCATAAAATGCCAAGATGGCACAAACCCCCCCCAAATGACCCCATTTTGGAAAGTAGACACCCCTAAATTTAGGGGTACACTAGTGAGACTAGGTAATAAATGGCGGGTGCCCTGAAACTATAAAAAAAATAACTAACCAACCAGCGTCACCTGTAACAGTTATATGGTGATCACTGGTGAAAGGGTTAACTAGGGGGCAATCAGGGGGCTTTATGCGGTAGTATATGGGGGTCCCTGGCGCTATAAAAAGCTGCGGCGAACCTAAATACCTACCTGCCTAACTAGCGTCACCTGTGACACTAATACAGTGATCAGAAAAACGATCGCTTATTAGGCTGGGTTCACACTGGAGCGATGTGGGAACGCCACGAATGCGCGGCGGGTTCCCGCATCACATGCCTCCCGGCGGCAGTTCACACTGCCCTATGCGAACTGCTGGGAGTGTCAGTGAAATAATGACACCCCCAGATCAGTTCGCATATCGCAGTGCGATCTGCAAACTCGGATCGCATGGTCTGAACACCCATGCGATCCGATTCTGCTGCGGACCAAAAAAAGGGTCCCGTGCGAGTTTGCGGCGGGTGCGGCGGGTGCGACACGAATTCAGCCATACTATCTGTATGGCTGAACTCGAATCGCACAGAGATCGGATGTGATTTGCACTGCAGTGCGGTGCGAATCACATCCGTTCTCATAAACCGCTGCAATGTGAACCCAGCCTTAGTGACACTGGCGACGGGGGGGATCACGGGGTTAAACCTTTATTGGGGGGGTTAGAGGGGTACCTTAGAACTAAAGGAGGCTAACCCTAACTGCCCTAACAGTTATTACAGTCACAAATGACACCCGCCGGGTGATCAGGGGGTTAAACCTTTATTAGGTAATAAATGGCGGGTGCCCTGAAACTATAAAAAAATAACTAACCAACCAGCGTCACCTGTAACAGTTATATGGTGATCACTGGTGAAAGGGTTAACTAGGGGGCAATCAGGGGGCTTTATGCGGTAGTATATGGGGGTCCCTGGCGCTATAAAAAGTTGCGGCGAACCTAAATACCTACCTGCCTAACTAGCGTCACCTGTGAAACTAATACAGCGATCAGAAAAATGATCGCTTATTAGGCTGGGTTCACACTGGAGCGATGCGGGAACGCCACGAATCCGCGGCGGGTTCCCGCATCGCATGCCTCCCGGCGGCAGTTCACACTGCCCTATGCGAACTGCTGGGAGTGTCAGTGAAATAATGACACCCCCAGATCAGTTCGCATATCGCAGTGCGATCTGCAAACTCGGATCGCATGGTCTGAACACCCATGCGATCCGATTCTGCTGCGGACCAAAAAAAGGGTCCCGTGCGAGTTTGCGGCGGGTGCGGCGGGTGCGACACGAATTCAGCCATACTATCTGTATGGCTGAACTCGAATCGCACAGAGATCGGATGTGATTTGCACTGCAGTGCGGTGCGAATCACATCCGTTCTCAAACCGCTGCAATGTGAACCCAGCCTTAGTGACACTGGCGACGGGGGGTGATCACGGGGTTAAACCTTTATTGGGGGGGTTAGGGGGGTACATTAGAACTAAAGGGGGCTAACCCTAACTGCCCTAACAGTTATTACAGTCACAAATGACACCAATGCAAAAAAAAAAAAAAAAAAAGCAATTGGTGTCACTGTGACTGGGGGGGCAGGGGTAATTGGGGGGGTGATCGGGGGGTAAAGGGGGGGTGTGAGTGTGCCTGGCATGTTCTACTGTATGTGTGGTGTGTTGGTGCAACTCACCGAACCTCTCTCCTCGGTGCCGGAACGAAAACTACCGACACGGAGGAGAGAATACATCACTTCCTCTCCTGTGTTTACATTACAGGAGAGGAAGTGATGTCACGGAGGATTTCCATTCGTCGAGAGCGATCGCGAGGGGGTGGCCATGAATGAATGGCCGCCCCCTCATCCCGGATCGCTCTCGAAGGAATGCCGACCGCCGCAGGCACCGGGGGGGGGCCCGATTGGGCCCCCCACCCGCGGGCAGGCAGGGACTTATATATACGCCCATATGCCTGCCCGTGCCATTCTGCCGACGTATATCGTCGTGCGGCGGTCGGCAAGTGGTTAATTTTTAAATCCCAACCAGTTGAAATTGTTGTAGATGACAGAGATGACTTTTATCTTTATCAAACTCAAAAAAGATATATACAAATAATATATCTAACAATATAGATGATTTCTATTAGAACTGGGATGTAAAAGGTGTACAGATAAATTTGTAAAAATGAACTTTTGATATTCTGTTCAATAATATATGATAATTGTTACAAGTCATGGGATCAAATAAATGCAATCACACATAAATCAGCTGAACAAAAATAAATAAATAAAATATAGAGGTAATGTAGCAAGTATTTATGTGCATATATACTGTATATACTGTACATCAGTTATGAAAGAATAACAGTCCTGGTCCCAAAAGATTTATATAGTAATTTATTAATTAGGAATTTAAAGCAGTAGTAAACATCCAGAAAAAAATAAAAAATGGGGCCTCTCTGCAGGTTTAGGTCATAGTATACTAATATGCACAGCATACTAGCACATTATAGCAGACTTACCTGGATACAGAGCCTTCCAGTGCAGCGCTGTCCTGACTCCCTGGCGCTTCCATCTTCACATCTTCCTCCTGGGTTCACAGACACCGGCTCTATGAATGGGCAGGGGCGCGATGACATCACTCCCATGCATGTGTGCTGCAGCTCCGGCACAAAGCATTGAAGATACCGCAAGGGTATGCCGGCTCTTCAGAGCGCATGTGCCGACGAGGTCACCAGCTGCATGCTGTGTGAATATCTCCTAAACAGTGAGGAGATATTTACTTTACCTACAGGTAAGCCTTATTATAGGCTTACCTGTAGGTACAAGTTAAAAAGTGGATTTTACTTCCACTTTCCTAATAAAATCATTTTTACTGTTCTCTGTAAACACATTTACATCCCAGATCTCATATACATGATCGATACAGTTTGATATGTTTTTCAAGTAGGATCGTATTTATTGATTAATCTATTTGATAGAATGTAGCAGATAACTGTAAACATAATGTTGTAAGATGTTAGTCTAATATGCAACCTGGTAACAAACCTTCATATACAATTTTTCCTTTTATTTGCTTTGTTTTTTATGTTTTCTTACCCCTACCTCAACTAAAATCAATTATACTTTTAGACCATTTAGAACTAATATTTTTTGTTTTTAGATATTTTCCTTGTTTTATGCTTCTGATGAGAGTCTACAAGGCAGCGAAACGCGTCAAGCCTTACATTTTACTATAATTCTACCATGGACCAATTTATATTCTCTGCGATTTTATTCATGTTTTTAATCATTCAGTATATGAATTATGTTTATTTATTTATTTTATTTGTATTTTTTATTTTTTATCCCCTCTTCTCTTATTTTTTTGATACATTTAGTATTGTTTTTAACCTACCTATGTTTATAATACGTATGTATTGTCTGTTCTACAACTGTTTCAATGATTGCGGACTACTATGTAACTTATGTTGTAAATTATCAAATGCTTTTGGAGGTTATATACCCATTAAGTTGTATGTTAGATTATACAACATGAATAAACAGTATTTCCCAGTCACTTGACTTCCTTTTGTGCTGCTGTGTGCTTCACACAAAGTCCCACCACTTGCTCTCAATTGTAAACACAATGCTTCCACATGGCCGTTACATTTGAAGTAAAGTCTCAAGTTACATTATGGCACTTCCTCCTTGTATGGAAGCTTGGGCAGAGCTGAAGTGCCCCTTACCTGCCTCTTCCTCCAGCAGCAGTCATTCTTGTAATGATCTACTGCAGCCAGCAGTAAATCCCTATTAGAAGTCATCTGTTGCTACATAGCTGTCTAGATCTGGTCTCCACTAATCAGACATATTACTTTGATCAATTAAAAAAAAAAAACGTATTATACTATGTATTTAATATATTTTAAAAAATCTGAAAAGAAAAAGAAGTCTCCTGATCAAAATGGCATTCGTGTTTACTGCAAACGTGTCAAATTCTCATGTAAGTGAATGCAAAGTCATTTGCAATTTTAGTAAAGCCTAAAATGATCATTTGTATTCTCACTAACCTGACTTGATCCTGTCTAAATGTTATGCTAACTATTTACGCAACTGGTTTCATTTTCTCAGCATGCTCTGCAATGTACCTTTAAGAGGGGAATCGCTTCTCGGCCTTTTGGCTAAGATCAAGTGTATTATCTGTTCTTATCAGTTGCCAAAGGAGGCGCTGTTCCATCCCTATAGAGAGGGTTTGGTCAGCACTCTCCGATGGCGTAATTAGCACCTGGAAGGACGGTTTCAATAGGGGTCACGTTGTGCCGCCCGACAGTAAACTGGGGGCCGATGCATGATCGAGTCTGAGCCGTCTGGAAGGGTGCTCTGGCCTATATTTGGCTAGCTCTAGCTCCAGTTTTCTAGGAGGGAACACCGGGTCTGAACTGCAAAGCGGGGAGGAACGCTTAGTACCTCTGGGTGTAATTAAGTAGGAGGGACGGGAGCAGGGGTTTGAGCTTGTGGTGGGCAGGCTCTCCCCGAGCTTCCTGAACTCCATGATTTCCTGACCGGAGTGGGGGCTGCTGTGGTCTGGGCTGTGGGTCAGGGTTGGGGTTTGAAAGCCTATGGAGTATGTGCCCCTGGAGTGGCAGTCCAGGGGTGCCCAAATATCACTGTGAGTGAGGGACACTTTGATTTTGGGCACCAAGGGCACTGCACCATATAACAACACGCTTTTTTAGCACCTGCCTCTTGGGCCGGGCCTTTTGGCTAGGACCAGAGGAATTTTTTATTCCTGGTTGGAGTGTCCCGTCATTGTTTCACACAATGACCACTCTTTTCACTCTCCTCTCCACTATCCCTTCCCCACTTTATTTATTTATTTTGTGTGTGTCACGTCTTTGTTTTGTCACTTTGCACATTTGCTGTGATGAGTAGGGTCACAGGTCCCAGGGCCTGTCCTGAAAGTCTGGGGAGGGGGTGGACATGGCCTTCTGGCTTAGTTCGCCCTCTCCCTAAGGGTTGGGGTCTCCCTTCGGGGGAGCCTCACCTAGTATTTGGGTGGGTCTATTTTGGCAGACCTTCCAAAGAACGGGGTCTGCCTGGTTTCGGCCAGAAAGACCAAGTTTTAAGTGTCCTTCTCCTTGTCTGGAGCCTAACGCCCCGAGGGATTTAGGGCAAGGCCCTCTGATTGTAGAGGGCTTGTGTACCCGTCTGAACTTTTTTGTGTCACTCTTTATGTGTGTGCACATTTTTTATGCACCGGGTGAAGTTTTTGAGTGTGTTTTGCAAGCCATAAGCTTTTTTTTTTGAAAATATTTTTATTGAGTTTAAGACAGACAACAGACAGTCAACAGGTAACAGTAAACATGCCACATTATTAGGACTAGACCCAGGCAGGGGCCAGTGCGTTGCTTCCAACATTATTAATCTACAGCTGTAGCACGTCCACAAGAACAAACAACAACTAACTTAGTGCTAGGTTGGCTTCCACTCAATTGAGATGACTAAGGACCAAATTCTTCAGTCGGGCCGCAGGGGACTATAGAAGAAATGAACTAAACCCATAGTAGTGGCTACACTATATAAAAAGTCAATAAAGACGTAAATCGATACTAGGCAACAAAAATCCCATCCATCCGTAGAGTGGCAACATGTACATGTTCAGTTTATGGACGCTGTGGAGGCCTCAGCCAGCCACCTGGCAGCCATAAGCTTTTGAAAAAAAAAAAAAAAAAGCTTCACTGAAGAGAAATGCAAACCTTCACTTTAAACTTTACCATTTAGTTATGCTACATAAAAATCACAGTTATGTTATAGAACAGGGGTAGGCAGCCCCCGGCACTGGTGCAGCAATTGGCATGCAAAACCTCTTTTGCCGGCACATGACTCCTCCCCAATCAGCAGGGCAGCGCAGGGAAATGCCAGTGAGACACTAATGCATTCCAATTGAAGAATTCCCCACGCCGCACCTGCACTGAGGGGGAACTTCACCCGGTGCATAAAACACATTGTAAAAGATGGGAAACATTGTTTGGTTTTGTAATCTTGCTGTAGTTGCAATCATCAGCTCTTGTGATGGGGAAGAGATTGGGTTCAGTTCTGCTGGGTAGGGGGGGGGCTGTCACTGGCCACTGCTAAAGCCAATCACAGTCCTGCTAGCCACGTCCACCATCTGGAGGAAGATGACTCGCTTGGTTGCCACTACCAATCTCAGAAAGAAGGGATTTCACTGTGATTGAGAAAACCACAATCAGGTGACAGTTTTTGGAATTGGTGTTGAGCTTCTGGGAACTTTGTTGAAATTATTCCTGAACCTTTACTTAACTTACTACTGAACCCTGGAACTCTGTGTCCCTTTAGGCCACAGCCAGTATTCAGTGCAATGAAAATCATACCCACCTTTTGATGTGGGGGCTCGATCTTGCATACAGGCCCACTGCTTTCAGAAAATGCCCCTGACCTGAGCTCATCATTGCACATCCATTCCAGATGCTTGTATGTGACATCACATACATCACATATATCACATACAAGCGCGTGGGCTGGATGCGAGAGGTGGATCAGCAGGATGAGTGTGCCAGGACAGGTAGATGTGTCTCATCTCTGCTTCCTTGCACAACTCTGCATATCATCGATGAGAAGAGGGTACAGCAGTGGGGCAGATGTGTTGGGGGGTTCAGTTTCGGGCCAGAGGAGAAGGGGGTTCAGTGGTGGGACAGAAAAGCAGCGGGGTAGAGCAGTGGGTCAGATGTGACAGGAGGTGTATTGGTGGGAAAGATGAGCAGGGGGTTACAGTGGTGGGACAGGAGATCAGGGGGATTCAGAAGTGAGACAGATGTGTAGGATGTGGTGGTGGGGCATATGAGAAAGGGGGATAATTGGTGGGGCATATGAGCAGGGGGTTACAGTGGTGGGACAGAAGAGCAGGGTGGTACAGTGGTGGGGCAGACGTGCAGGGGGTTACAATGGTGAGGCAGATGTGCAGGGGGTTACAGTGGTGGGGCAGATGTGCAGGGTGGTACAGTGGTGGGGCAGTTGTGCAGGGTGGTACAGTGGTGGGGCAGTTGTGCAGGGTGGTACAGTGGTGGGGCAGTTGTGCAGGGTGGTACAGTGGTGGGGGAGATGTACAGGGGGTTACAGTGGTGGGGCAGATGTGTAGGGTGGTACAGTGGTGGGGCAGATGTGCAGGGTAGTACAGTGGTGGGGCATATGTTCAGGGGGTTACAATGGTGAGGCAGATGTGCAGGGTAGTACAGTGGCATGGCAGTTGTGCAGAGTGTTACAGTGGTGTGGCAGATGTGCAGGGTGGTACAGTGGTGGGGCAGATGTGCAGGGTGGTACAGTGGTGGGGCAGATGTGCAGGGTAGTAAAGTGGTGGGGCAGATGTGCAGGGTGGTACAGTGGCGTGGCAGTTGTGCAAAGTGTTACAGTGGTGGGGCAGATGTGCAGGGTAGTACAGTGGTGGGGCAGATGTGTAGGGTGGTACAGTGGTGGGGCAGATGTGCAGGGTAGTACAGTGGTGGGGCAGATGTGCAGGGGGTTACAGTGGTGGGGCGGATATGCAGGAGGGGCAGTGATCTGAGGTGTGAAGGTGCATGAATTGGGGCTGATCTGATGTGTGAGAGTGAAAAATTTTAATTTCTCACTACTAAAGTAGTTTACAGCATTTACATTATAAAAAATAATTTTCGTGATTGAAAAAGTTATAAAATTTTTGTTATAAATCAGAGTGAGATCACTTTTATTGGCGACTGTAGAGGCCCACTCAACCCCCCCCCCCCCCCACCCGGACCCACCGTGCTACGGTGCCCTCCAGAGCCATTGGCAGCGGTGAAGACGATCGAATGTTGATCCTTCCTTGGCATGGAGACGAGTGAGGGGAAGATGGCCCACACCGGTCTCCATACCATTGCAGGGCGTGATGTCAAAACGTCAGTTCCACCCAAAAGGGGCATTTAAAAAAAAAAAAAGTAAATTACACATTTACATATTTTTTTTCTTGTTTGAGTACATTTTAGTGTAAACGTGAGATCTGAGGTCTTTTTGACCCCAGATCTCATAATTAAGTGGTCCTGTCTCACTTTTTTTTATATTACAAGGGATGTTTACATTCCTTGTAATAGGAATAAAATTGACAGATTTTTTTTTTTAAAGAACTGTAAAAATGTAATTTTTTATTTTATTTATTTTACCTTTTATTTTTTAACGCACCCCATCCGGTCGAGCTTGCGTGCAGAAGCGAACACATACGTGAGTAGCTCTCACATATGAAAACAGTGTTCACACCACACATGTGAGGTATCGCCGCGATTGGTAGAGGAAGAGCAATAATTTTAGTCCTAAGCCTCCTCTGTAACTCAAAATATTCAATCTGTAGAATTTTTTAAAGGTTGCCTATGGAAATTTTTAAGGGTAAACGTTTCTCGCCATTCCACGAGCAAATGGCAATTTTGAAGCGTGACATGTTGGGTATCAATTTACTTGGCGTAACATTATCTTTCACGATATTTCAAATTGGGCTAACTTTACTGTTGTCTTATTTTTTAATTCAAAAAAGTGTATTTTTTCCCAAAAACGTCCGCTTGTAAGACGGTGTGAAAGAAAGTATTGCAACGACGCCCATTTTATTCTCTAGGGTGTAAAAAAAAAAAAAAAAAATGTATAATAATTGGGGATTCTAAGTCATTTTCTAGCAAAAAAAAATGTTTTTAACTTGTAAACAACACATCTAAAAAAGAGGCTTGGTCCTTGAGTGGTTAAGGCACTTAAAGATTGTTTTTATAACTAGGTGGGGTTGCCTGAAGATCTTGGATCACTATAAACATGATGCATACTTACATCCGGCTGCTGGGGCTGCAAATTACAGATCACTTCTGCCTCTCGCAAAGATTCTGGAAACTGTTTTAAAGACACATATACCTGGGAACGAAGTATTCTTAAAGGAACGTCCTGAGGAGCTGCAAAGACAATACAAATACAAATTACACAGAAATGAAAAAGGCTTAGAAAACTAGGTCTAATAAAGCAGACAAAAATGTGGTTAGTCCAAAACACATATTGGGCTACTGGTGCTTGTGCAAGAACTGGGTGACCCCTTAAAGCAGGGGCAGGCAACCTTAAAGAGGTGGAGATCTACCTGAACAACATGGGGGTTGCTGACCCCCGCCTTTAAGTATAATTTCATATACACCACATAGCTTTATCTTTCTTTTCCGTTAAAGCGGTTGTATAGTCCTTTTTGTAACTTTTACCTACAGGTAAGCCTATAATAAGACTTACCACTAGGTAAAAAGAATATCTCCTAAACCTGTACGGTTTAGAAGATATTCCCCTTGCAATGAGCCGCTGACTTCAGCGGCGCATGCACACAGGGGATTCTCGGCTGAAAGTCTGGCAAACGCCGGACCCTGCCGGGAAGAAAACTCCCGTGTGCATGCGCAGGAGTGATGGCATCGCGGCTCCGGCCACTCACAGCGCCAGAGCTGAGATACCCGGAAGACACGCCGAGGGAACATGTCAGCTCCCTCGGCATGGACTGAGTGAGATGCTGGCGCCTCGTTCTAAGGTAAGTATTACGTAATGAGATAGTATACAGTGCATACTAGCTCATTATGCCTTTTCCTTTACAGGGGTAAAAAAATAAAAAAGTCAGCGGGTTTACTCCCGCTTAAAAGAGGTTGTAAACCCGAGAAAAAAAACAACCTGTAATACAAAGGCATAATGAGCTAATATGCATCGCATACTAGCTCATTATGAAATACCTTAGAACAAAGCCTTCCAGTGGCACCCAAACCCCGCTGAGATGGCTGACAGCATCCTCTGGGACTGTGACACCATAATGGCCGGGGACATCATCCGGTGATGTCCCTATATAAGTCGCTGTGCATCGCGTCGGAGCCATTGTGAGTGGAGGATGCAACGAGTCAACATCTGAAGAGAAGAAGAGAAGAACAGAAGAACAGAACAGCGGTGACGACGACAGCGGCGACAGAAGACCGGGCCACCACCTGTAAAAGAGCTATAAGAAGGCGCGGTGGCCCGCCAGAAGAACCGAAGAGGGGGACAAGACCCCCGAAGTCAGAAGAGGGCGGCGGCGAGGAAGAAAGCCGGGCTCCTCCGCTAGCAAAAGAGCTAGCAGAAGATAGCGGAGGAGTCCGGCGAGAAGACCCCCGAAGACGGAAGACCCCCGGAGCTGTGCAATAAACAATTTTTACCCTGTGTTGTGTTTTTTTTGTACTTTTTTTCACAGGTGAATGGGTAGGGGTACATTGTACCCCATACTCATTCACATAGGGTGGGGGGGCCGAGAAGCCCCCCGCCCGCAGATCCCGACAACCAACGGCCAGGGTTGTCGGGAAGAGGCCCTTGTCCTCATCAACATGGGGACAAGGTGCTTTGGGGTGGGGGGGCCGCACGGCCCCCCCTTCCCCAAGGCACCCCCCATGTTGAGGGCACGCGGCCTGGTACGGCTCAGGAGGGGGGGCGCTCGCTCGTCCCCCCCTTTTCCTGGCCGGCCGGGTAGCGTGCTCGGACAAGGGTCTGATGTGGACCTGGGGGAACCTCCACGCCAATTTTTCCGGCGTTGGGGTTCCCCTTTAAGTCCATACCAGGTGGCGGGGCCAGCGACGTCTCCTTCGCGGGCCCCGCCTACCTGGAGACCCGCTCGAAATGAGCGGACTTTCCTCCGCGTGTGTGGGCGAGTCCGTTCATTTCAAAAGTAGGGCAGATAGTAGGGCGGACTTAGTATGCCGTATTAGTCCGCTGAAAAAGTGCCGTGTGTGGGCAAGTAGCCCGTTCGGAAAGTCGGACGGACAGTCTGGCGGGAAGTCCGCCAGACTAAGTCCGACGGATAGTCCGCTATGTGTGTACGCGGCATAAGGCAGTAAATATAAAAAATATCGATTTAACATGAAAACATAAAGCTAAGGCTTAAAGTGATATTAACCACTTCAGCCCCGGAAGATTTGGCTGCTGAATGACCGGGCCATTTTTGCGATTCGGCACTTCGCCACTTTAACTGAAAATTGCGCGGTCATGCAACGTTGTACCCAAACAAAATTGACATCTTTTTTCCCACAAATAGAGCTTTCTTTTGGTGGCATTTGATCATCACTGCATTTTTTATTTTTTGCGCTGTAAACAAAAAAATTGCGACAATTTTGAAAAAAACACAATATTTAGTACTTTTTGCTATAATAAATATCCCCATTTTTTTTTTTTTTTTAAGAAAGCAAATTTTTTTCTCTGCGCAAAAGTTACAGCGTCTACATAATAGGGGATAGATTTATAGCATTTTTATAGCATTTTATTATTATTTTTTTACTAGTAATGGCGGCGATCTGCGATTTTTATTGTGACTGCGATATTATGGCGGACATATCGGACAATTTTGACACATTTTTGGGACCACTGGCATTTATACAGTGATCAGTGCTATAAAAATGCATTTATTACTGTAAAAATGTCACTGGCAGTGAAGGGGTTAACACTAGGGGGCGATCAAGGGGTTAACTGTGTTCCCTGGGAGGTGATTCTAACTGAAGGGGGAGGGGACGGACTAGAGGAAGTGATGGATCGTGGTTCCTAGCTAATAGGAACACACGATCTGTCACTGTTCTCAGAACAGAACAGGGATTTGTTCCGTGTTCCGTCCCTTGTGCTCATGATCGCTCATGGCCGGAGGTGATTGCGACCATCGGCCACGAGCATCGGCATCCCCGCTGTGTAGCGGGCACGCGCGCTTGCTATCCAGATCCTGCGAGCCAACGTATAGCTACGTCAGTTTCGTGGGATTGTGCCGACCTGCAGCAGTATAATGACAGTGTAATGACAGCGGCTGGTTGGCAAGCAGTTAAACACAGTTTTAATCGCTTTCAACAACTGATGTAATGCATGCAATTTTTTTATCTTTTAATCCTTGGCTATGTTCTAGATTAAGCTGATGCCATGACCGCTGCCCGAGGTTTCTTGTTTTAGGGTGGCTCCACCTTTTCATGCAGGGACTAGTGGTATGTCTCTCTACACTGCGTGCATCAACAGAAACACACAGCTCCATAGCCTAGGATGACAAGGCACTTTCTCCCTCCTCCCCTTTCCAAGCTAACAAACTGCCTAAGACCCCTTTCACACTGAGGCGCTTTTCAGCCATTTTAGAGCTAAAAATAGCACCTGTAAAGTGCCTGAAAAGCGCCTCTCATGCCTCCCCAGTGTGAAAACCTGAGTGCGGTGGGACGGGAAAAAGTCCTGTAAGCAGCATCTTTAGGGCAATGTGGGAGCGCTGTATACAGAGCTCCTACACCGACCCTGTAGGGTGCCCACGTGTCCCGGACTGTCCCGCAATGGACATGTCTGTCCTGGGTCCCGGGCACCTTCATTCCGGGACTATACAGTTTCCCAGAATGAAATAGTGGACACAGCCAGTCCAGCCACCCTATTTACTACATTGGTGAACTGGTTGCTAGGGCCGGCCCCGCCTGGCGTCTAGCAACCAGTCACGGCACACTCACAGACAGTGATGCCAGGAGCAAGGCCCGTGTCTAATGCTGCCCTGCTGTCTCCACCCACCTTGGCAGTCGGCACCTCCTCCTTCTCCGGCCCCCGTCGGGATGCAGCAGGGAGTCAGGACAGTGTCTCCTGAGTACCTGACCAGCCCACCTACTGTGTGTCAGCCTGCCGACTGCTGCTACTGCTCGGGTGGCAGGCAGTGGGTCTGGTTACCAGTGATGACAGTGTGAGGAAGCAGAAGTGGCAGATGCTGTCAGGTTGACCCCAGAGGAGCACAAAGTATCCAGACTCCAGTCCCGGAACTCCTCCACCCTGCACGTCACCGCAAAGACCAAGAGCAAGTGACACTGACATGGAGCTGCAGTAAGCCACACAGGTACAGAAAACATGGGGCTGTGGCAGGGAGAGGGCAAGTATGACTGGAATAGGTTGGCCATGAGGTGGGCAGTGTGCTCTGCTCCTAACATTGACATGGCATGGATTAATAGCCATAACTCCTCAGGGCTTTCTGAAGGGGGCACTCTGGAGGTACTATCCTACTGCCTCCGGAGTGTCCCCTTAAAACCTCCAGGGTGCCTCCAGAGTGCCCCTTTACTTTTATCAGAGTGCCCACTGATATTCTGCATGGATGAACAGTAGTACTAAGGGGGCAATCTGGAGGAGAATGTAAGGGGCACTCCAGAGGATGTATGGAGGCACTAAAAGGGCACCCTGGAGGATTTAAAGGGGCACTCCGCAGGATGTTAGGAGGCTCTGGCTAAGTTAGTACCACCAGAGTGCCCCCTTCCAGATACCCCCTTACAACCTTCAGAGTGCCCCCTTACAACCCTCGGAGTGCCCCTTAGTGCAGTAGTACTTATGGGGGCACCCTGGAGGTACTAAGGGTGCACTCTGGAAGAGGATGTAAGGGGGGATAGACCTGCTGTACTGCCTGCGGTAGTTCCTTTTGAAAAGTGATCCTAGAGCCCACTTATGATCTTGTACACAGGCCTACTGATTTGATAATACGCCACTGCCCCTGCCCCAAAAATTGGCCAAAAAAGGATCAAAAATCATCTTTTTGGGTGGCGGGGGGGGGGGGGGGTGTCCCTAAATGGATGGTAGCTTGGAAATGTGGTCACCCTAAGCCCCTGCCCATCAAAATGAATGGGCAGCGTTTCCAAAGCGCATGAAAAGCACCTTGAAAGCACCACAAGGGCACTTTTAACGCTTTCTTCAGCCGCTAGCTGGGATTAAAAGCTCCCCCCGCTAGCAGCCGAAAAGTGCAGCTAAAACAACGGTAAAGCACTAGCAGTGCTTTACCACTAACGGACACCCCCCATGCCAGTGTGAAAGGGATCTAAAGACTGCACAGTCCCCTGTTAACGCTTTCCTGTGAACAAGTTGAGGAAAGGAGGAGCAGAAGGGTTGAGGGATTATTATTACTTTAAATGAAAAATGTGGGTCCTGTTACACCTTTTAACCTGGCCACATGATGATAATGGAGGTGACCAAACCCTTCATGATCATGCTGTGGCCAGCCCCTTCCTGCTCCCTTTGTTTCCATACTAGACCAAAGCATGATGGGTGGCCTCACTTGTCAATATGGAGATAAGGAATGGTGGAAGCAGTGGCCACAGCACAATCATCTGAATACTAGTCACTGTTTTCCTAAGCTCTCGTTCATATTGGAGAGACTTGTCATGCGATTTGTCCTGTCAAAGTCGCACACTATTGTCGGCAATGGCCATGTTCAAATCGGTGCGCCGCCGACTTTGCGGTGCCGAATCGATTCGAAAATGTAGTTCCTGCACTACTTTTGGCAATTTCTGGTGCGACTTGCATAGACATCTGTGCATGAAGCCGCATAGCTATCTTCAAATTTGCACTGAAATGCGGCTTTGAAATCATGCAATTACAGATGAAGTCGCACAATTTCAAAGCTGCATTTAATGTGAATGGAGGCTAATAGTGGTGTGGATTCTGAGTTCCTCTGCAAGTCAACAAAATATTCATGAACTTTCATTGTGTTTAGGGGCAAATGTTTAAAGAAGCAGCCAGTGGTCACATCTTTTAAGTATGGACTAAGCTTCAAAATAGTTGACATGCCATATAATAAAATCACCGCCCCACATTCCTGTCCCCGTGACTGATGGCTTTGCACTCTGGAACTTTAGGCTATTTTTTCTGTCAGAAATAGTGAAAAGAAACAAGTATAACCTGAAAGTGTGCAATTGAGCACTAGTAAGACTACATACTGGGGTTGACAGACTAAAATGTGCACTTTGCAAAGACATTGCTCCAGAGCTTAGTAAATGAAATGACGCTTCACTTTGCAAAGAACACCCAATCACAAGTAATAAAAAAAAATAAAAAAAAAATAACATTTTGCTTGCACATGATTGGATGATGCAAATCAGCAGAAATGCCCTTAATTTACTAAACTCTGGAGTAAATGCCCTTGCAGAATGCAACTGCACTTGCACAGTCTATTTTCCTTCAGTAACACCCCTTTCACACCAGGGCGTTTTGCAGGCGCTATAGCGTTAGAAATAGCGCCTGCAATCCGCCCTAAAGAAGCTGCACCATTGTGTGTAGTGTGAAAACCCGAGGGCTTTCACACTAAAGCGGTGCGCTGGCAGGACATCAGGGAAAAGTCCTGCCAGCAGCTTCTTTGGAGCAGTGTGTTTACCGCTCCTCCACCGCTGCTCCCCATTGAAATCAATGGGGCAGCGCTGTAATACCGCCGGCAAAACGCCGCTACTGCGGCGTATTGCCGGAGGTTTTAACCCTTTCTCGGCCGCTAGCGGTGGGTAAGAGCGTCCCGCTAGCGGCCAAAATGCACCGCAAATCTGGCGGTAAAACGCAGCTAAAAATAGCGGCGTTTTACCGCCCACGCTATCGGCGGTGTGTTGTGAAATGGGTCTAAATCAACCCTAATGTCAGAATTTTTTCCTGTAACCAGATTGTTGAAAGCTAAACTCCAAGCAGATATAAAAGGCAGAAATAAATCCAGCTCTGTATTAATCTGTAAGGTTAAATTCACACTAATGCGGCGAATAGCGTTTTACAGTAAAACACTGGTCACTACTGGGCCACACAGAAAACAATTGTTTTCTATGGGGTAAATTTGCTGAAGGTAAATAGAGTAGATCGCTTCTTGGCCTTTTGGCTAAGATCAACTATAGTATTGACTATAGCCTTTAGGGGTGTCTCTGCTTCACAGCTAGGACGTTGAGAACCACTTGTATCTATCCAAGCCATTTGGACCTTGTGGGGTACCCTCGGCTCAGCCTTGTAGGATCGTTCATTCAATTCAGCTTCACCTACTTGCTGCTATTGGGCAGAGGCTTAGCCCCCACAGGGAACGAATTTGTGGTCTCCCCCCGACTCTGCATTACTATCTTCGGGCAGTACACGCTCAAGAGCTTTTGTAAAGGCTGCGGAAGAGTGAAGCCGTCGAGGAAAAAGAAGGAAGCCGCCTAAGATCTCCTGAAGCGGCATCCAACTCCGAGATGATGGGGAAGAGCAATAAGACCAGCTAAACGATGAAGAAGAACCCTGCTCCAGCCACTTCATCTGAAGCCCCCTCAACCACCACTCCAGCCAGCCGAGACCGGCCGAGCTGTACCTGCCTACAGACGGGCTCCCAGTCTTGGAGCCTTGGGTGAAGCAGACTGTCATGCTGCAGCTGAAGGAGGTGGACGGAAGAGTCCCGACATGACCCCGGAGATCTTCGGAAAGAAGATGATCTTGGAGCAGGGGTTCAGCAAAACAGAGACGCTGTCCATGCAGACCTTCACAAGAGGTATATTCTGGTACAGAGTGGAATGTACCCTGTTGAAGTATTTGTTTTTTGTATATTTTTATGCAAAATAAAGTGCCGTATTTATTGGCGTATAACATGTGCCGCCGTATAACACGCACCCCAAGTGTAGGTGGGAATTTTGAGGAAAAAAACTTTTAGGAGGGAAGTTTAAGGGAAAAACTTTTAAATGCCTATAAATGCAGCCTTATCAGTGTAATTTACAGCCTTCTCATGCAGCCTTGTCATGCAGCCTATCATGTAACCTTGTCATTTAGCCTTGTCATGCAGCCTTTGTCAGGGTCATTTGCAGCCTTGTCATGCAGCCTTGTCATGTTGCCTTGTTATGTAGCCTTGTCATGTAGCCTTGTTATGTAGCCTTGTCATGTAGCCTTGTTATGTAGCCTTGTTATGTAGCCTTGTTATGTAGCCTTGTCATGTAGCCTTGTTATGTAGCCTTGTCATGTAGCCTTGTTGTGTAGCCTTGTCATGCAGCCTTGTCATGCAGCCTTGTCATGCAGCCTTGTCATGCAGCCTATCATGTAACCTTGTCATTTAGCCTTGTCATGCAGCCTTGTCAGGGTCATTTGCAGCCTTGTCATGCAGCCTTGTCATGTTGCCTTGTTATGTAGCCTTGTCATGTAGCCTTGTTATGTAGCCTTGTCATGCAGCCTTGCCGTGTAGCCTTGTCATGTAGCCTTGTTATGTAGCCTTGTCATGTAGCCTTGTCATGTAGCCTTGTTGTGTAGCCTTGTCATGCAGCCTTGTCATGCAGCCTTGTCATGCAGCCTATCATGTAACCTTGTCATTTAGCCTTGTCATGCAGCCTTGTCAGGGTTATTTGCAGCCTTGTCATGCAGCCTTGTCATGTTGCCTTGTTATGTAGCCTTGTCATGTAGCCTTGTTATGCAGCCTTGTCATGCAGCCTTGTCGTGTAGCCTTGTCATGTAGCCTTGTTATGTAGCCTTGTCATGTAGCCTTGTCATGTAGCCTTGTTATGTAGCCTTGTTATGTAGCCTTGTCATGTAGCTTTGTTGTGTAGCCTTGTCGTGTAGCCTTGTCGTGTAGCCTTGTCATGCAGCCTTGTCATGCAGCCTTGTCATGCAGCCTATCATGTAACCTTGTCATTTAGCCTTGTCATGCAGCCTTGTCAGGGTCATTTGCAGCCTTGTCATGCAGCCTTGTCATGTTGCCTTGTTATGTAGCCTTGTCATGTAGCCTTGTTATGTAGCCTTGTCATGTAGCCTTGTTATGTAGCCTTGTCATGTTGCCTTGTTATGTAGCCTTGTCATGTAGCCTTGTTATGTAGCCTTGTCATGTAGCCTTGTTATGTAGCCTTGTTATGTAGCCTTGTCATGTAGCCTTGTTATGTAGCCTTGTCATGTAGCCTTGTTATGTAGCCTTGTCATGTAGCCTTGTTATGTAGCCTTGTCATGCAGCCTTGTTGTGTAGCCTTGTCATGTAGCCTTGTTATGTAGCCTTGTCATGTAGCCTTGTTATGTAGCCTTGTTATGTAGCCTTGTCATGTAGCCTTGTTATGTAGCCTTGTCGTGTAGCCTTGTTGTGTAGCCTTGTCATGCAGCCTTGTCATGTAGCCTTGTTATGAAGCCTTGTCATGCAGCCTTGTCAGGGTTTTTTTCAGCTTTGCCATTTAAATGGCAGCTTTCGGCAAGTCTACAAGTCTCTGCAAGTGCATTTTCTCCAGAGCAATAGTGTTAATGAAGAAGAGCTTCACTATGGTGGAACATGGAGACAAGGACCCAAAAGTGCCGGCAGGGGACCCCAGAGGATGAAGTTGGGGGCTGCTCTGTGTAAAACTATTGCACAGAGCAGGTAAGTACAACATATTTATTATTTTAATTCAAATTAAAAAAATTAAGCTTTACATCTCTCTTAAATGCAGGTACCTGAATTTGCCTTGGTATCTCCCTTATAGGTTCGATTCACACTTCGCATAGCAGGAACGTGCATTTTTTTGTGCATTTTTTGTATGCCTATGCGCAACAAACGTGCCAAAGAAACTACCGTACCACTTTGGGCATGGAGCATTTTTTGGATCATTGAACATGTGTTTTGAAGCATTTGTAGCATGTTTGCCACATGGCAAAATGCTCATCTGCTACCATGCTTGTGGTGTTGTGCAATTAATGGCACCGCAAGCGTGACGTGTGTCTGCAATGTGTTTCCGAAATGTGTGGCAACACACACATTTCCTGTGCATTTTGTAGCATATTTGGGAAAAGTTAGAACGGGACCCTATATTCAGCAGTGCAGACTGGAGGAGGGCAAAACCACACAAGGAGCTAGTGAAGGGCACTGCACTGTTAGAAGTCTGCTTACAGGGGTAGAGAGCAGAGAAGTAAAGTGTGTACGGTAAGCTGACCTTACTGATAAGGGAAGGATTTCTGCAACCCCATTAGCTGGAAAGGCACTGCTATGAGTTACCATCGCAGTATTAACTATATATATAGGTTAAACTGTATCAATATATCTACCTGCACTGTGAGTATACCTCAGCACGTATTATAAATGGCTCTGCCACGTCATGAATGGGATCTGTTTATAGAAAGGTATTTGCAGTGGAGAGCACACATCCATAATGAATTCCTTTGGAGGACTTGCTGCAGTGTTGGCAAGAAACTATATATCTGCTGATTCAATGTATTTCCATATAGGAAATCTGTACCTCTTTGGAAAAATTTAATTTCTCTGCCACATTGTTAGCCAATGACTCATAGGGGTTGCTTTACTAAAGCCAAATAGACTGTGCACTTTTCAAAGTGCAGTTGCAAAAGCAGTTGCTCCAGAGCTTAGTAAAAGGGCAGATGTTCTGCTGACTTCCATCATCCAATCATGTGCAAGCAAAAATGCTGTTTTTTTTTTAAATTCCTTGCATGTGATTGGGTATTGTTTGCAAAGTGAAGCTTTACCTCATTTACTAAGCTCTAAAGCAGGGATGCCCAACTTTTTGAAGAGCAACGACTACTTAAGCGACTTGGTAATGGGTCGCAGGCCGCAGTGAGTGGTGCAGGTGGATGACAGGTCAGTGACACTACACATATGCAGAGCAGACACGGACACAGCGACACAGCCCACTCTACTCTTTGGACCCTCCAATCCATTCCCCCCCCAGATGGAAGAAGACAGATCCCCTTCTGTTTTTTGGGGTTTTTTTTTTTAAGCGGATCGGATTGGAGGTAGGCGTGTGTGAACGGACACAAGTCTGTTTACATTTGCTGCTCCATAGAGGTGAATGGAGGGTCTGATTGGGTCTGACCGATCGTGTGAATGGGACCTAAGGGCACTTGCACACTGATGTTCTATGTTTTACCCACACTGCGGGTGCAGAACTGTGCACCTGTGGCTTTCCTGGGGGTTAGCTGCACTTTGCCATAGACTTCTGCAGGTGTAGTGCACTTTCTGAAAAGTTCTGAAAAGCACCAAACCCGCAGGTAATATGACCGAAGTCTATGGCTCAGTGCAACTGCGGATCAGTTTGAAAACAGCTTGGCAACCACTGCAGAACAGATATGATCATATATAAACTGTGATTTTAGTATTAAACTTACCTTTAATCACTTACTGACTGCCCGCCATCGTTTTACGTCGCTACTTTGAAGAGGAGCATCGTTGTTATGGCAGCAGCTAGCTGGCATAACCTCGGTATCCTCTTCTTTAGCAGGCGGTCCGCTTCAAGATTAAAGTTGCCTCTGCGGCGGATTGGCCGCATGATCACTTTTATCGGTGGCGGGAGAGGGGCCGGAGGGCGCCGAAGAGTGGCTTGGGGGGGGCTCTCAGGCCGCCAATAAGAGTGATCTTGCGGTGAATCGCGTCTGCTCCCTAGCTTGGCACAGAGGCGAGTGAGAGGAAGATGGCCCCACCTGTCTCCATATGGCTGCAGGGCGGAAGCAACATCAAAACCAAATGACATTAAATTATTTATTTTAATTTTTTTATTGCATTTTTGTGTAAATATGAGATCTGAGGTCTTTTTGAACCCATATCTCATATTTAACCACTTAACAACCGGCTCATAGCCGAATGACGGCTATAGGGATGTTGCTTAACTCTGGGAGGACGTACTATTACAAGGTATGTTTACATTTTAAAGAACAGTGTAAAAATTAAAAATAAACGTGAGTAGCGCCCGCATATGAAAACGGTGTTCAAGTCACACATGTGAGGTATCGCCACGATCGTTAGACCTCCTCTGCAACTCAAAACATGCAAGCTGTAGAATTTTTTAAACCTCACCTATGGAGATTTTTAAGGGTAAAAATTTGTTGCCATGCTACCAGCGGGCGCAACTTTGAAGCGTGATATGTTGGGTATCAATTTCCGCGACATACCATTATCCTTCACAATATACAAAAAACGTTAGACCTCCTCTGTAACTCAAAACATGCAAGCTGTAGAATTTTTTAAGCATCACCTATGGAGATTTTTAACCACTTCAATACCGGGCACTTAAACACCTTCCTGCCCAGACCAATTTTGAGCTTTCAGCGCTGTCGCACTTTGAATGACATTTGCGTGGTCATGCTACACTGTACCCAAATGAAATTTTTATCATTTTTTTCCCACAAATAGAGCTTTCTTTTGGTGGTATTTGATCACCTCTACGGTTTTTATTTTTTGCGCTACAAATAAAAAAATACCGAAAATTTTGAAAAAAAAAATGTTTTTTTTTGTTTCAGTTTCAAAACGTTGTAAATAAGTATGTTTTCTCCTTCACTGATGGGCACTGATGGGGCTACACTGATGGGCACTGATAAGGCGGCACTGATGGGCACCAATGATGTGGCACCAGTGAAGTGGCACTGATGAGGTGGCATTGATGGACACTGATAGGCGGCACTGACAGGCGGCACTGATGGGCGACACGGATGGGCGACATGGATGGGCGACATGGATGGGCGACACGGATGGACACTGATAGGTGGCACAAATTGGCACTGATAGCTGGCACGGATTGGCATGGATGGGCGGCACAGATGGGCATGGATAGGCGGCACAGATGGGCATGGATAGGTGGCACAGATGGGCATGGGTGGGCACTGATAGGCGGCACAGGTGGGCACTGATAGGCGGCACAGGTGGGCACTCATAGGCAGCATTGGTGTTATACTGTACTAATGGATGCCAATCAGTGCCAAACAATAATGCATGCCAATCAGTGATGCCCATTGTGGGCACTGATTGGCATCCATTATGGGCACTGATTGGCATCCATTGTGCTGACTGGCATCCCTGGTGGTCTAGGGAAGATTACCTTTTGCTTAGCATCCTTGGTGGTCTGGTGGCATCCCTGGTGGTCCAGTGTGGGCATCCTCGGGGGGGCTGTGCTGATAATCGATCAGCACAGACCCCCCCCCCCCCGTCAGAGGAGCAGCCAATCGGCTCTCCTCTACTCGCGTCTGACAGACGCGAGTGAGGAAAAGCCGATCACTGGCTCTTCCTATTTACACTGTGATCAGCCGTGATTGGACACGGCTGATCACGTGGTAAAGAGTCTCCGTCGGAGACTCTTTACCGAGATCGTAGTTGCCGGGTGTCAGACTGACACCCCGCAACAACGATCGCCGCGATGTGCGCCCCCGGGGGCGCGCAGCAGCTCATAATCCTGATCACGTCATATGACGTCCGATCAGGATTATGAAACCACTTTGTCACCGTCAATTGCCTATAGGGCGGGCGGCAAGTGGTTAAGGGTAAAAATGTGTTGTGGGCAAAGGCTCACATTCAATAGAGTTTAGCTCTTTGGAGAGGTGTTCTATTCACGGATGAATCCCAGTTTTCACTGTACAGGGTAGATGGCAGACAGTGTGTATGGCATCGTGTGGGTGAGTGGTTTGCTTATGTTAATGTTGTGGATTGAGTGGTCCATGGTGACAGTGGGGTTGTGGTATGGGCAGGCGTATGCTATGGACAATGAACACAGGTGCATTTTATTGATGGCATTTTGAATGGACAGAGATACCGTTACGAGATCCTCAGGCCCATTGTTGTGCCATCCATCCACAACCATCACCTCATGTTGCAGCATGATAATGCACGGCCCCATGTTGCAAGGATCTGTACACAATTCCTGGAAGCTGAAAACATCCCAGGTCTTGCATGGCCAGCATATTCACCATTTCACCCATTCAGCATGTTTGGGATGCTCTGGATCGGCATATACAAAAGCGTGTTCCAGTTCTTCATCTGTGAGGTAGATGGATGAATTATTTCGGCAAAAGAGAAGTGCTCACTAACACAGATTTAGACAGACATGTACACAAAATAGCCCTTTTGTGTACATAGAAAAAGTTGTAGCTCTTTGAGTTCAGCGCATGATAAATAGGGGCAAACACAAAAGTGTTGCATTTATAATTTTGCTAAGTGTATATAAGCTCAGTTTACTGGTAAAAATAAGTATGAAATGGCAGACTCCAGTGGGTGTAAAAAGATGTCCGTGTGCCGGTGATGTAGAAGCCGAACATCTCCGAAGATAAGCGGCGCCTGCGCAGTGAGTCCAGGTTCAAGCACCACCATCCAAGTGAATATAGAGTTAGAATAAAAAATAGCCGAGGGAAGCGAGTCCCTGCCCGAAGCGTGGCGAGCGAAGTGAGCCCTCGAGGGGCCCTGTTACTATGAGCAACCCTATGTCCACTTGGATAGTGGAGCTTCAACCTGGACTCAGTGCAAAGGAGTCGTTCTTCTTCGGAGACTTTCGCAGTCTCCTTTTCTTTGGTACTGTGCAAGCCCAGTACGGGGCGGACACTATTCGATGACCGGACACTTTTGGACAGAACACCGGCTTTCACACTGTATCCTTACTGTGGGTGACTGCGGGGTGTACCAAGATGGCTGTGACAGAATGTGCCACATTTAGGCCCCTGAGCCACTTGTTGGGCACCCGTGCTCTAGAGCAACTGCTTTTGCAGAGTGCAACTGCATTTTGCAAAGTGCACTGTCTATTTGCCTTTAGTAAATCAACACCATAGTACCACTTGTGTGAAGTGCTACACGGAGCAAATATTATTGTGTGGTGCCACTATTCTAGGATGAGAATCTGCAAAGAAACAATGTTGCAAGAGGAAGGAGTTAAAAGAGACGTATGGGTTTTATTTAATCATTCTTACCTAGGTGGATGCAGTGTCGGACTGATGCTGCATCTGTCCCCCACCGGCTCTACCCCCGCTGGCTCTAACACTGAGAACTTAGCGATCAAACACAGCCAATCGCTCAATTCTCACAGCTCCCTGCGCAGAGAACTGGTGACTGTCAGTCACTGCTTTCTGCTCGTCCCACCCCCGTCCCCCCCGCCCCCCCCACGCACTCAATGGAGCACTGATCTGTGAAGGGGGCGGGAGTTGCCGGGTGCCAATTCAGGCATATGTGCAGATCCCGACCATATGGTGGCAACCTTGCTTGAGCCTGGACTGGCTCTGTGACGTTGGCCGACAGCAGGCTTCAGCATTCTGCTGAGAATGGGTCACAGGTATGCAGAACGAACAAGCTTTGGCTGTACTTCTTCTTTAATTATTTGTTACTTATTAAGTCCACCACATTAGAGGCATCTTTGCCACCTTACTGAAATCCAGATTATGCATTATGGTATCTAATTACTGGTTTTAGTAATGGTGGTGCTGAGGAGAGGGGGATATGCAGTATATTATTTATAACAGATCTGTTATGCTTTTAAATTTATGTGCACACATTGGGGAAGGAAATGTTACCAATATATGATACTTGCATGAAATGGGGTGTTTAGTTCAGCATTTAAGTACCACCCTAATAATACGCCATTGTAAAAAAAAAAAAAAAGGCAGGTTGGTGGACCCAATTCTCTGGAAAGCTGTTTGTTAACAGCCCTCCGTCTCCTGCATATATACATTCCAAGTGTGCACACAATGCCTGTGATTAAGCTGTCATGAGTCAGGCAAAATGCACAGAGCCCACCAGATTGGCTCTGTGCCTTATGACTGTGAACCAATCACAGCGATCACAAGTTTCAATACAAAATATAAACAAGCCCTTGTCTTCTGCCAATATCTTAATGAATCTTGATCTTAGAGGAGGCACACTGACGACCAGTGTTGTGGGGCACTGACCACTGATGATCAGCATTAAAGGAAGCACACACCACTGACAACCAACATGTAAAGAGGCACTCCCCACTCACCATAAGGGAGTACTAACTCCTGACCACTGAAATCTGCAAGCTGTTCTATGCATTGCATAGTCCTGATCCATGAACTATGACTGCTGTACTGTGCTACACTTTTTAACTTGACAACCACTTTAAGACTATTTCTAAAGGCAAAAAAGACATTCTCTGCATTAAGGTGTCTGTGCCTCCCGCCATCCTTTAAATACTCACCTGAATCTGTTCTTGATCCAGCGCTATGCCCATTTGCAGCAGCCCTTCTCCCATTTCTCTTCTCACAGGAGACAGTGGGAGCCAATGACTTCTGCTGCTGTCAGTTAAAGCGGAGGTCCACCCTAAAGTGGACCTTCCGCTCATCGGAACCCTCCCCCCCTCGGGCGCCACAATCGGCACCTTTCAGGGGGGAGGGGGGTGCAGTTACCTGGATAATCCAGGTAACTGCACCCACTTCCGGGATAGCTCTCTGCGGAAAGGGGCGTAACTTACGCCCCTTTCCGCAAGTGCCCGCCCCTTCCCGCAAGTGCCCCGCTGCCTGCTGGGAAACACACAGATCCCAGAGGCAGCGGGGAGCGTCCTTATTGTGCAGCGCAATTCGCGCATGCGCAGTAGGGAACCGGGAAATGAAGCCGAAAGGCTCCATTTCCTGATTCCCATACCCAAGATGGCGGCGGCAGTACCCGACAGACGACCTAGAGATCGGCTTCGGGTGCCGACATCGCGGGCGCGCTGGACAGGTAAGTGTCACTATTTTAAAAGTCAGCAGCTGCAGTATTTGTAGCTGCTGGCTTTTAAAAAAAAAAAAAAAACGCGGAGTCCCGGTGGACTCCCGCTTTAAATCCAGTAAGGAGGGAGTGAGATCAGGGGCCAAGCTGCACTGTGTGTGTCTATAGACACACACAGCCCGGCTCGAAATTGAGCCCCCAGGTCTGCCCCTATAGTAAGTGACTTTTTATGGTAGCAGACACAAGAGGAGGAGCCGAGAGCACTGAACCCTAGAAAAGGAGGTTTGGGGCCGTTCTGTGCAATACCATTGCACAGGGCAGGTAAGTATAACATGTTTATTATTTTAATTAAGTTAAAAAAAAATAAAAAATAAAAAAAAGCTTTACAATCACTTTAAATTAAACAAAAAATTGTTGGTATTTTTCCTTTTACATAGTAAAAAAAACAGTGATTATTAAATAACCACAAAAGAAAGCTCTATATTAAAAAAATTTAATAAAATGTATTTGGGCACAAGGATGTATGACAGAGTAATTGTCAATCAAACTATCACAGTAGTTCCTTTTCTTTCATGATAGTTCTCGCATTCAAAACACACTGCAGTTATGATCTGCAGCGGGTGTCAATACTAGGTTAATGACAACCCAAACACAGGTCACAAATGCAGTGTGTTTGCTCGCACTGGATCACATTTTACAGAAGTACATCGTTATCTGGTTGCAGTGAGTTTCCAAAAGTAGCGTATGCACTACTTTAAGGGTGGTGCAGTGTGATCTGAGCCAATTCAATGAATAGGATGAAATCACACTGCACAGAACTGCATGTGAATCGCACGGCATGTTGTTCCTGTACGATTCCCGGTGTGAACCAGCTCTAAGTAGTACAACATTTGTACCGTTCGAATATCTATCAGGACTGTTGTATAACACAAACATATGACAAGGGAAAGTGTCATAAACATATTTTCAGGTTAAAGATCGCACGGATTTCAGATTAGCATGAAGTTTCATAATCAGACATAATATGCATTTTAACAGGTGTTTTATATACCAAAAGTGAACTCTGCAGACAACTTACAAGGAAGACGCTGGTGACTAATACAATAATTCATTTTAATTCTTGCATCAACTACAGACTCAGGATCCAAGTATTCTTTAACCGCTTCAATACCAGGCACTTTCCACCCTTCCTGCCCAAGCCAATTTTCAGCTCTTAACTCCGTCCATTTTAAATGACAATTGCGCGGTCATGCTACACTGTACCCAATTTTTTATCATTTTGTTCCCATAAATAGAACTTTATTTTGGTGGTATTTGATCACCTCTGGGGTTTTTATTTTTTGCTAAACAAATAAATAAAGACCGAAAATGTTTTTTAAAAAAAAAGGTTTTCTGTGTTTGTTATAACATTTACTAAATAAGTAAGTTTTCTCCTTCACTGATGGGCACTGATGAGGTGGCACCAATGAGGTGGTATTGATGAGGTGGCACTGATGAGGGGCACTAATATGCAGCACTGATGGGCACTAAAATGCTGCACTGATGGGCATTGGTAGGTGGCACTGATGGGCACTTATAGGTATTACTGATAAGCACACATAGGCAGCACTGATGGGCACTGAAAGGCTGCATTGATGGGTACTGATAGGCGGCACTGATAGGTGGCACTGATGGGCACGGGTGGGAACTGATAGGTGGCACTCATGGACAGTGATGGACACTGACAATTGGCACTGATGAGCTGGCACTGATGGGCACTGATGATGAGCACTGATAGGTGGCACTGATATGCAGCACTGATGGGCATTGATAGGCAGCACTAATGGACACTGACAGATGGCACTGATAAGGAGACACTGACAGGAATTTATGAGGGGCACTGATTAGCATAATTTGTTGGCACAGATTGGCATCCCTGGTGGCTATGGGTGGCATATGTGGAGGTCATCATTGGTGGGCATCCCTGGCGGTCCTGGTGGCATCCCTGGTGATCTTATGTGGGCATTTTGGGGGGGGGGGGCGCTGATAATCAATCAGCGCAGACCCCCTTGTCAGGAGAGCAGCCGATCAGTTCTCCTCTGCTCACGTCTATCAGACGCAAGTGAGGAAAAGCCAATACACGGCTCTTCCTGTTTACACCGTGATCAGCTACGATTGGACATGGCTGATCACATGGTAAAGAGCTTCCGTCAGAGGCTCTTTACTGAGATCGGTGTTGTGGTGTGTCAGACTGACACACCGCACCACCGATCGCCACGCTGCACACCCCCACAGGCGCATGCCGACTCGTTATCCTGAAAGACGTTATATGATGTCCAGTCAGAATAACATAACCACCACCCAGGCTTCATTTTGCTATAGGCTGGTCGGGAAGTGGTTAAGGGCCTCCATTACCATGTTTCTCCCTTGGGAAGGCTTCCTTTCACTTTCTGGCTTTGTGACTGTTGCCATTAGGATATTAGAAAAAAGGTTATAACCCTTCCTGGACATTTTTTTTTACCTTAATGCATGCCCTGTAAGTGTCACATAATGTGCTAGTATGAGAGTCATACTAGCACATTATGCTTTTACCCTTGAGGTAGAAAAAAAACACACAGCGGTTTGCTACCGCTTTAAACTAATGACAGAGTTGCTTTAGGAGAAGAGTGAGTAAGGAGCACGTACTAGAGCAGCCTTCCTTCACCAGGGTTCCACCAGAAGTTGCTTGGGGTTCATTGAGCAATGAGCAATGGTGGATTGATCGCCTGCCTAAATGAACCACCAATGTAAGGGAATCTCTGACATCTAATGTTAGGACTCATTTCTACGCTTTAAGGCCTCCCCCCTGCTCTTCGGTAGGAAATGGCACTTTTTTGGGGGGAGGGGGGTGGAGCAAGTACTTAGTTTTGACAGGTACCTGCTATCACTTCCGCTCGGATCGCCTAGATTTCCCCTCTATATGTTTCGGGAGACAACCCAAAAGTTGGAATTTTCTTTTACTTCCACTTTCAATGATAGTAGTAAACAGGACAAATAGGATGAATGTCTCTAGCAGGGACACAGATAGCAATAAAAACTGACAGGTGTTCTAATTCGAAACCTTCTTCATTCTATCCAAAACTTTAAAAAAATAAAAAAATAAAAAATAATTGTCTTTTGTTATACTTGAAGTAGAATTACAAACCAGCATTTGATTAACTTAAAGTGGTTGTAAACCCTTACAGACCACTTTGACCTACAGATAAGCCTAGATTAAGGCTTACCTGTAGGTCCAAGAAATATCTCCTAAACCTACACGGTTTAGGAGATATTTACAAAAAGACAGGCACCGCTGTCTACGGCGCATGCGCCATAGACAGCGGCGCGCAGGCGCACTGGGCATGCCGCTGCTAACGGGGATATGCCATGCGATGCATAGTAGCCCATTATGCTTTACCTTTGCAGGAAGACAAAGAGGAAGTAAACCCATCAGGGTTTACTTCCTCTTTAACAGCACAATAAAATAAACATCCCTCAGTAAACTGGTAAAATTGTTAACCAAGCACCTGCAGTTTACAACTACCAAAGGTGCTGACTCTCGTTGCTGCTTCCTTGAACAGTAGAGAGTTACAGGAAAGAGTTAACATTAGACAGTGCAGTCCAGGGGAGGGGACCGGGGGAGTGTCTTGCTAACCTAGGCTATAAGGCTGTGTGTTTCTATTGATGTACACAGTGTAGAGGGACAAAACTCTATTCACTGCATGCAATCGTGGGTCCCACAGGGTGCTGCAAAAGTAAGGAGCCACCCTGAAACAAGAAACCTGGGGCTGCAGTCTTGGCATCAGCTTAAAGGGGTTGTAAAGGTAATTTTTTTATTTTCTACATAGTTTCCTTTAAGCTAGTGCATTGTTGGTTCACTTACCTTTTCCTTCGATTTCCCTTCTAAATGTTTTTTTTCTTTGTCTGAATATCTCACTTCCTGTTTCTCCTCAGTAAACTTCTCACCATCATCCGAGCTGGTGGTTAGTCAGCCAGAACAGCTTACTGAACAGCTTACTGAGGGGGAACAGGAAGTGAGAAATTCAGACAAAGAAAACAAAGAAAAAAAAACATTTAGAAGGGAAATCGAAGGAAAAGATAAGTGAACCAACAATGCACTAGCTTAAAGGAATCTATGTAGAAAATAAAAAATTTACCTTTACAACCCCTTTAAGTTGTAAAATAGGCAAGGATTAAAAGAAAAAGAAGCTGCATACTGAGTAAGTGATTACATCAGCTGTTGGAAGTATTTAGAAAACGGAGAGTTTAATATCACCTTAGAGGATGGATTTTAGCATGTGGGTTGGTGTGAATGAGCCCCAAGTGCTGGGGACAATGGTCATCAAGACAAGGCGAGAGGTGAATCTTCCCAGTGGGCACAGGGACAGCAATAAAAACATGGCAGGGGTTCTAACTCTTCTCTGCTCAGTCCAAAACCTAAGCCTGGGTCCACACCAGTGCGTGCCGAACACCACATGTGATTCGCAAAGGAATCGCACCACAATGTGAATCGCACAGGAATCACACTGCATTCCTGTGCATATCACGTAAAGCCTGTGCATTGCAATTTGAGACATACATTTTGTATGGCTTAAAATCGCATCGCATCTGTGTGAAAATGTTGCAGGACCCTTTTTTTCCCCCACCTGAATCACATTGCATGAGTGTTCACACCCATATGATGCAATTCTGGCAATCGCACTGCGTTTTGTGATCTGTTTCGGGGTGTCGTTAATCTAACATTGACACCCACAGCAGATCGCATGGATGCTATGCAGAGTGATGCAAAGCAGGGAAACGCAGCGCATCTCGTGCGTTTCCTGCTTTGCATTAGTGTGAAGCAGGGCTAAAGAGGAACTAAGCCTTGCTATTATTTACAGCCAAGGAGACTGCCATCTTCCCCTCTGTTTGATCTTCAACTAGCATAATGCTGCCACATGTGATCAGCTGTGACACCAGCCACTTGATGGTTTGACAGTTTGGTAGAGAGCACAACCAATGTGTTAGTTACATGTGTCAGAATATACATTTTTTAGCCCTTGTCAATTTTTTGTCAATTCCAAATCGCATGACAAGTCACACCTCACTGCCTGCAATGGAACCGTTCAAATCACCATGACTCATGTTGCAGGGACTTTGAAAAAGGTTCCTGCAGTACTTTTTTCCCCAATTTTAATACGACTTGCATTGACATCTGTTTAATGAAGTCACAAGCCGCAGTGAAATCGGATGTACAAATTGCACTATTTTTCGATTACAAAACCGCACTGGTGTGAACCAGGGTTTAGTTCCGTTTTTTTTTTAAGTTTTGGGTTTAGATACACTTTTAAGCTCAAGTTTAGGTTTGCATTTTATTGCATAGTTACATTTCTCCTGCCTGGACCAATGTGAGTATGCACAGCTCATACCTGGCAGATCCTACAGTGACCGCAGCAGCCTTCTGGGTCCAATGCCTAGTGGCTGCCCTTCTGCCCAGTGACCACAGGGGGTTCCTCACTTGATACTTGTTGCTTTGTATTTCTTACAATGAATACAAGGCATTCTCTAATGAGGTGGAGACTGTAATGTCACCATCCTGCCTCTTTGTAGCATCCAATCAGAGAATGCCTTGTATTCACTAAAAGACATTACAATGGGATCTGTGAACTGCGGCAGTGCAGATTGAGTGACCCCCCGTGGTTTCTATGCAGAAGGGACTAAGAAGACTACTGCTGTTGCAGAAGTAGTAATGACCACTACAGTGATTTGTAGCTTGCACAGGATCACCAAAGTATGAGGGACTAATGCTTCCATGGGTACAAGCTGAACTAATATAACTATGCAAAACAATTATTCCTAAACTTCAGCTTGGGTCTAGGTGGCAAAAAGACAAGGGGCTTCAGCCCGAAGTCCAAGGCCGGCATGGGGGGGGGGTGTAGTAGCATGGGGTTTTTTGGCTGGGCAATGGGGTCGTGTAGTTGTGTGGAAGGGGGTAAGCCCATCAATGCTGACCACTAAACTCACCTGCCTGACACACTGACCTACCTATCTGACATACATACACTGACCTATCTACCATATTTGAGTCTAAGTCTAGGTTCACATCTGTGCTGGTTCATGCACAGATGTCTATTGAAATCACCCCTGAAGATGCCAAAAGTAGTACAGGAACCACTTTTTAGTGTCGCACCAATTCTGACAATGCTGTTCCCGGCGAAAGGCTCCAAACTGGCATATCAAATCGCATATTCAATCGGCCCGATGTGAACCAGGCCTTAGTCAATATCTACTTTATCCAAAGTAAGAAAAATAAAATAGCTTCATATATACTTTAATAAGGTTGAACCAGTCAGCCTTCACCTTTCCAAACTCTGGCTACTCAAAACTTTTCTAGGCCCTCGTTCACATTGAATGCAGCTTTGAAATTGTGTGTCTTGATTTGAAATCGCACAATTTCGAAGCCGCGTGTTAGTGCAATTTCAGGTGCGACTTTGAAGACATCTGTGCGGCTTCATGCACAGATGTCTATGTAAGTCGCACTCAAAATCACCAAAGGGACTTTTTCAAATCGATGCGGCAGCACAATGTTGGCGTTGCACCGATATGGACAGTGCCACAGTAGACAATAGAGTGCGACTTGTCATGCGATTTGACCTGTCGTTCCAATGTGAAAGAGTGCTAAGGCTAAACTTTTCTTTTTTGAATTCCAACCTAAAACTAGACTAGCTGATCCCTTGAACCCTGTGCGCGCCCCTCGTTTGTGCATCCTTACCCAGGGTAACAGCGTTGCAGGCCACCTTCCCAGCCTCCTCATACTTCTGCTGGGCGATGAGATGGTGGAGGTCCCTTGTGATCCTGTTGATTTTGGTGTGGGGGTCCAGGCACTTGTCCAACAGATCGGACAGCAGGGTGTTACATCTGAGCTCCTGGTCGCCTGAGATCTTCAGCTTGGCTCTGCAGACCTGGCACCTGCCCCTAGCTGCTCCCTGCAGGCACCTCTTACAGAAAGTGTGCCCACAGGGGACAGTCACAGGGTCCCATAGAGGGTGCTGGCAGCATGGACAAGCCAACAGCTCCATCATCTCACGGCAGTCTAATGTCACCTCAGGGCACAAGCTCAAGTCCCTTTAACAATCCTTAAAAAAAATTATAAAAAAATAAAATAAAGCAAAAATGTTTGCAAAATAAGGAGTGCAGCACTTCTCCAGCTACCAACAGTGCCTGCTGCTGTCAGCACGTAGTTCAGGGGACTCCTCCGTCTTGGCATCCATCGCAGAGAACAGCTGATGCCATCCTGAGGTGGGCAGGATAAGAGGAAAGCAGAAAGTATCGGCTTGCATTAGAGCAGCGAGGAGGGCACACAATGAGGTGTCACAGGACGGCGCCGGTCCTTATTCTAAAAACAAAAAAATAAACACAAAGAAAAAAAAAGATGATATAACATGTGCTGTCACATTACATAAAGTAAGCGCACACGTGATGCGGCAGGGCGCCCTCCTATTGGCTGACGTGTGATCCCCGCCCTTGTTGTGAAACAGACAGAATCCTGTGTTTCATAATGTTGGTCCTGGTGAGGAGGGGGAGAGGAGAGGACTCAGAGATAGGGGAAACGGGGTGACCATACAGGGAAGAGGACTCAGAGAGAGGGGAAACGGGGTGACCATACAGGGAAGAGGACTCAGAGAGAGGGTAAACTGGGTGACCATACAGGGGAGAGAACACAGAGTGAGGGGAAACGGGGTGACCATACAGGGAAGAGGACTCAGAGAGAGGGGAAACGGGGTGACCATACAGGGAAGAGGACTCAGAGAGAGGGTAAACGGGGTGACCATACAGGGGAGAGAACACAGAGTGAGGGGAAACGGGGTGACCATACAGGGAAGAGGACTCAGAGAGAGGGGAAACGGGGTGACCATACAGGGGAGAGGACTCAGAGAGAGGGGAAACGGGGTGACCATACAGGGGAGAGAACAGAGTGAGGGGAAACGGGTCGACCATACAGGGGAGAGGACTCAGAGGGAAAACCGGGTGACCATACAGGGGAGAGAACATAGAGAGAGGGGAAACGCGGTGACTATACAGGGGAGAGAAACGGGGTGAGCATACAGGGCAGAGGACACAGAGAGAGGGGAAACGGGGTGACCATACAGGGGAGAGAACACAGAGTGAGGGGAAAGGGGGGACCATACAGGGAAGAGGACTCAGAGGGAAAACCGGGTGACCATACAGGGGAGAGAACATAGAGAGAGGGGAAACGGGGTGACTATACAGGGGAGAGAAACGTGGTGAGCATCCAGGGCAGAGGACACAGAGAGAGGGGAAACGGGGTAACCATACAGGGGAGAGAACACAGAGTGAGGGGAAACGGGGTGACCATACAGGGGAGAGAACACAGAGAGAGGGGGAACGGGTAACCATACAGGGGAGAGGACAAAGAGTGAGGGGAAACGGGGTGAGCATACAGGGGAGAGGACACAGAGTGAGGGGAAACGTGGTGAGCATACAGGGGAAAGGACACAGAGAGAGGGGAAACAGGGTGATCCTACAGGGGAGAGGACACAGAGAGAGAGGAAACGGAGTGACCATACAGGGGAGAGGACACAGATAGAGGGGAAACGGGGTGAGCGTACAGGGGAGAGGACACAGAGAGAGGGGAATAGAGGTGACCATATAGGGGAGAGGACACAGAGTAAGGGGAATAGAGGTGACCATACAGGGGAGAGGACACAGAGTGAGGGGAAACGGGTGACTGTACAGGGGAGAGGAAAAAGAGGGGAAACGGGGTGACCATACAGGGGAGAGGACACAAAGAGAGGGGAAATGGGTGACCATACAGGGGAGAGGACACAGAGAAAGGGGAAACAGGGTGACCATACAGGGGAGAGAACAGAGAGAGAGGGGAAACGGGTGACCATACAGGGGAGAGTACACAGAAAGAGGGAAAACGGGGTGACCATACAGGGGAAAGGACGCAGAGAGAGGGGAAACTGGGTGACCATACAGGGGAGAGGACACAGAGAGGGGAAACGGGGTGACCATACAGGGGAGAGAACACAGAGTAAGGGGAAAGAGGTGACCATACAGGGGAGAGAACACAGCGTGAGGGGAAAGAGGTGGCCATACAGGGGGTAGGACATAGAGTGAGGGGAAATGGGGTGAGCATATAGGGGAGAGAACACAGAGTGAGGGGAAAGAGGTGACCATACAGGGGGTAGGACATAGAGTGAGGGGAAATGGGGTGTGTATACAGGGGAGAGGACACAGAGAGAGGGGAAACGGGGTGAGCATACAGGGGAGAGGACAGAGAGTGAGGGGAAATGGGGTGATCTTACAGGGGAGAGGAAACAGAGGGGAAAGGAGTGACCATACAGGGGAGAGGACACAGAGTGAGGGGAAAGGGGGGACCATACAGGGAAGAGGACTCAGAGGGAAAACCGGGTGACCATACAGGGGAGAGAACATAGAGAGAGGGGAAACGGGGTGACTATACAGGGGAGAGAAACGTGGTGAGCATCCAGGGCAGAGGACACAGAGAGAGGGGAAACGGGGTGACCATACAGGGGAGAGAACACAGAGTGAGGGGAAAGGGGGGACCATACAGGGAAGAGGACTCAGAGGGAAAACCGGGTGACCATACAGGGGAGAGAACATAGAGAGAGGGGAAACGGGGTGACTATACAGGGGAGAGAAACGTGGTGAGCATCCAGGGCAGAGGACACAGAGAGAGGGGAAACGGGGTAACCATACAGGGGAGAGAACACAGAGTGAGGGGAAACGGGGTGACCATACAGGGGAGAGAACACAGAGAGAGGGGGAACGGGTGACCATACAGGGGAGAGGACAAAGAGTGAGGGGAAACGGGGTGAGCATACAGGGGAGAGGACAAAGAGTGAGGGGAAACGTGGTGAGCATACAGGGGAAAGGACACAGAGAGAGGGGAAACAGGGTGATCCTACAGGGGAGAGGACACAGAGAGAGAGGAAACGGAGTGACCATACAGGGGAGAGGACACAGAGAGAGGGGAAACGGGGTGAGCGTACAGGGGAGAGGACACAGAGAGAGGGGAATAGAGGTGACCATATAGGGGAGAGGACACAGAGTAAGGGGAATAGAGGTGACCATACAGGGGAGAGGACACAGAGTGAGGGGAAACGGGTGACCGTACAGGGGAGAGGAAAAAGAGGGGAAACGGGGTGACCATACAGGGGAGAGGACACAAAGAGAGGGGAAATGGGTGACCATACAGGGGAGAGGACACAGAGAAAGGGGAAACAGGGTGACCATACAGGGGAGAGAACAGAGAGAGAGGGGAAACGGGTGACCATACAGGGGAGAGTACACAGAAAGAGGGAAAACGGGGTGACCATACAGGGGAAAGGACGCAGAGAGAGGGGAAACTGGGTGACCATACAGGGGAGAGGACACAGAGAGGGGAAACGGGGTGACCATACAGGGGAGAGAACACAGAGTAAGGGGAAAGAGGTGACCATACAGGGGAGAGAACACAGCGTGAGGGGAAAGAGGTGGCCATACAGGGGGTAGGACATAGAGTGAGGGGAAATGGGGTGAGCATATAGGGGAGAGAACACAGAGTGAGGGGAAAGAGGTGACCATACAGGGGGTAGGACATAGAGTGAGGGGAAATGGGGTGTGTATACAGGGGAGAGGACACAGAGAGAGGGGAAACGGGGTGAGCATACAGGGGAGAGGACAGAGAGTGAGGGGAAATGGGGTGATCTTACAGGGGAGAGGAAACAGAGGGGAAAGGAGTGACCATACAGGGGAGAGGACACAGAGTGAGGGGAAAGGGGGGACCATACAGGGAAGAGGACTCAGAGGGAAAACCGGGTGACCATACAGGGGAGAGAAACGTGGTGAGCATCCAGGGCAGAGGACACAGAGAGAGGGGAAACGGGGTAACCATACAGGGGAGAGGACACAGAGAGAGGGGAAACGGGGTGAGCGTACAGGGGAGAGGACACAGAGAGAGGGGAATAGAGGTGACCATATAGGGGAGAGGACACAGAGTAAGGGGAATAGAGGTGACCATACAGGGGAGAGGACACAGAGTGAGGGGAAACGGGTGACCGTACAGGGGAGAGGAAAAAGAGGGGAAACGGGGTGACCATACAGGGGAGAGGACACAAAGAGAGGGGAAATGGGTGACCATACAGGGGAGAGGGGAAACGGGGTGACCATACAGGGGAGAGAACACAGAGAGAGGGGGAACGGGTGACCATACAGGGGAGAGGACAAAGAGTGAGGGGAAACGGGGTGAGCATACAGGGGAGAGGACACAGAGTGAGGGGAAACAGGGTGATCCTACAGGGGAGAGGACACAGAGAGAGAGGAAACGGAGTGACCATACAGGGGAGAGGACACAGAGAGAGGGGAAACGGGGTGAGCGTACAGGGGAGAGGACACAGAGAGAGGGGAATAGAGGTGACCATATAGGGGAGAGGACACAGAGTAAGGGGAATAGAGGTGACCATACAGGGGAGAGGACACAGAGTGAGGGGAAACGGGTGACCGTACAGGGGAGAGGAAAAAGAGGGGAAACGGGGTGACCATACAGGGGAGAGGACACAAAGAGAGGGGAAATGGGTGACCATACAGGGGAGAGGACACAGAGAAAGGGGAAACAGGGTGACCATACAGGGGAGAGAACAGAGAGAGAGGGGAAACGGGTGACCATACAGGGGAGAGTACACAGAAAGAGGGAAAACGGGGTGACCATACAGGGGAAAGGACGCAGAGAGAGGGGAAACTGGGTGACCATACAGGGGAGAGGACACAGAGAGGGGAAACAGAGAGAGAGGGGAAACGGGTGACCATACAGGGGAGAGTACACAGAAAGAGGGAAAACGGGGTGACCATACAGGGGAAAGGACGCAGAGAGAGGGGAAACTGGGTGACCATACAGGGGAGAGGACACAGAGAGGGGAAACGGGGTGACCATACAGGGGAGAGAACACAGAGTAAGGGGAAAGAGGTGACCATACAGGGGAGAGAACACAGCGTGAGGGGAAAGAGGTGGCCATACAGGGGGTAGGACATAGAGTGAGGGGAAATGGGGTGAGCATATAGGGGAGAGAACACAGAGTGAGGGGAAAGAGGTGACCATACAGGGGGTAGGACATAGAGTGAGGGGAAATGGGGTGTGTATACAGGGGAGAGGACACAGAGAGAGGGGAAACGGGGTGAGCATACAGGGGAGAGGACAGAGAGTGAGGGGAAATGGGGTGATCTTACAGGGGAGAGGAAACAGAGGGGAAAGGAGTGACCATACAGGGGAGAGGACACAGAGAGAGGGGAAACGGGGTGACCATACAGGGGAGAGGACACATAGAGGGGAAACGGGGGGCCATACAGGGGAGAGGACACAGAGAGAGGGGAAACGGGGTGACCATACAAAAGAGAGGATACATGGAGAGGGAAAATGGGGTGACCATACAGGGGAGAAGATACAGGGTGACCATACAGGGGAGAGGACATAGAGAGAGGGGAAAAGGGGTGACCAAAACGGAGAGAAGACACAGAGAGAGGGGAAACGGGGTGACCATACAGGGGAGAGGACTCAGAGAAAGGGGAAACGGGGTGACCATACAGGGGAGAGTACACAGAGTGAGGGGAAACCAGGTGACCATACAGGGGAGAGAACACAGAGAGAGGGGAAACCAGGTGACCATACAGGGGAGAGAACACAGAGAGAGGGGAAAGGGGGTGAGCATACAGGGGAGAGTACACAGAGTGAGGGGAAACAGGTGACCATACAGGGGAGAGAACACAGAGAGAGGGGAAAGGGGGTGAGCATACAGGGGAGAGGACACAGAGTGAGGGGAAATGGGTCACCATACAGGGGAGAGGACACAGAGTGAGGGGAAACGGGGTGAGCATACAGGGGAGAGGACACAGAGTGAGGGGAAACGGGGTGAGCATACAGGGGAGAGGACACAGAATGAGGGGAAACGGAGTGACCATAACGGAGAGAAGACACAGAGAGAGGGGAAACGGGGTGAGCATACAGGGGAGAGGACTCAGAGAAAGGGGAAACGGGGTGAGCATACAGGGGAGAGGACACAGAATGAGGGGAAACGGAGTGACCATAACGGAGAGAAGACACAGAGAGAGGGGAAACGGGGTGAGCATACAGGGGAGAGGACTCAGAGAAAGGGGAAACAGGTGACCATACAGGGGAGAGAACACAGAGAGAAGGGAAACCAGGTGACCATACAGAGGAGAGAACACAGAGAGGGGAAACGGGGTGACCATACAGGGGAGAGAACACAGAGAGAGGGGAAACAGGGTGACCATACAGGGGAGAGGACACAGAGAGAGGGAAAAGGGGGTAAGCATACAGGGGAGAGGACACAGAGAGAGGGGAAACGGGGTGAGCATACAGGGGAGAGGATACAGAGTGAGGGGAAATGGGTCACCATACAGGGGAGAGGACACAGAGTGAGGGGAAACGTGGTGAGCATACAGGGGAGAGGACACAGAGAGAGGGGAAACGGGGTGATCCTACAGGGGAGAGGACACAGAGAGAGAGGAAACGGGGTGAGCGTACAGGGGAGAGGACAAAGAGAGGCAAAACAGGGTTATTGTACAGGGGAGAGGACACAGAGAGAGGGGAATAGAGGTGACCATACAGGGGAGAGGACACAGAGTAAGGGGAATAGAGGTGACCATACCGGGGAGAGGACACAGAGTGAGGGGAAACGGGGTGACCATACAGGGGAGAGGACACAGAGAGAGGGGAAATGGGTGACCATACAGGGGAGAGGACACAGAGAAAGGGGAAACGGGGTGACCATACAGGGGAGAGAACAGAGAGAGAGGGGAAATGGGTGACCATACAGGGGAGAGTACACAGAGAGAGGGGAAACGGGGTGACCATACAGGGGAGAGGACGCAGAGAGAGGGGAAACTGGGTGACCATACAGGGAGAGGACACAGAGAGGGGAAACGGGGTGACCATACAGGGGAGAGAACACAGAGTGAGGGGAAAGAGGTGACCATACAGGGGAGAGAACACAGAGTGAGGGGAAAGAGGTGGCCATACAGGGGGTAGGACATAGAGTGAGGCGAAATGGGGTGAGCATACAGGGGAGAGGACACAGAGAGAGGGGAAACGGGGTGAGCATACAGGGGAGAGGACAGAGAGTGAGGGGAAACGGGGTGATCTTACAGGGGAGAGGAAACAGGGGAAAGGAGTGACCATACAGGGGAGAGGACACAGAGAGAGGGGAAACGGGGTGACCATACAGAAGAGAGGATACATGGAGAGGGAAAACGGGGTGACCATACAGGGGAGAAGATACAGGGTGAGGGGAAACAGGGTGACCATACAGGGGAGAGGACACAGAGAGAGGGGAAACGGGGTGACCATAACGGAGAGAAGACACAGAGAGAGGGGAAACAGGTGACCATACAGGGGAGAGAACACAGAGAGAGGGGAAACGGGGTGACCATACAGGGGAGAGAACACAGAGAGAGGGGAAACGGGGTGACCATACAGGGGAGAGAACACAGAGAGGGGAAACGGGGTGACCATACAGGGGAAAGAACACAGAGAGAGGGGAAAGGGGGTAAGCATACAGGGGAGAGGACACAGAGTGAGGGGAAATGGGTCACCATACAGGGGAGAGGACACAGAGTGAGGGGAAACGGGGTGAGCATACAGGGGAGAGGACACAGAATGAGGGGAAACGGAGTGACCATAACTGAGAGAAGACACAGAGAGAGGGGAAACGGGGTGAGAATACAGGGGAGAGGACTCAGAGAAAGGGGAAACGGGGTGACCATACAGGGGAGAGGACACAGAGAGAAGGGAAACCAGGTGACAATGCAGGGGAGAGAACACAGAGAGGGGAAACGGGGTGACCATACAGGGGAGAGAACACAGAGAGAGGGGAAACGGGGTGACCATACAGGGGGGTGGACACAGAGAGAGGGAAAAGGGGGTGAGCATACATTGGAGAGGACACAGAGAGAGGGAAAACGGGGTGAGCATACAGGGGAGAGGATACAGAGTGAGGGGAAATGGGTCACCATACAGGGGAGAGGACACAGAGTGAGGGGAAACGGGGTGAGCATACAGGGGAGAGGACACAGAGTGAGGGGAAACGGGGTGAGCATACAGGGGAGAGGACACAGAGTGAGGGGAAACGGAGTGACCATAACGGAGAGAAGACACAGAGAGAGGGGAAACGGGGTGACCATACAGGGGAGAGGACTCAGAGACAGGGGAAACGGGGGGGGGGGCATACAGGGGAGAGGACACAGAGTGAGGGGAAACAGGGGAGAGAACACAGAGAGAAGGGAAACCAGGTGACCATACAGGGGAGAGAACACAGAGAGGGGAAACAGGTTGACCATACAGGGGAGAGAACACAGAGAGAGGGGAAACGGGGTGACCATACAGGGGAGAGGACACAGAAGGGAAAAGGAGTGACCATACAGTGGAGAGGACACAGAGAGAGGGGAAACGGGGTGACCATACAGGGAAGAGGACACAGAGAGAGGGGAAACGGGGTGACCATACAGGGGAGAGGACACAGAGAGAGGGGAAACGGAGTGAGCATACAGGGGAGAGGACACAGAGAGAGGGGAGACGGGGTGAGCATGCAGGGGAGAGGACACAGAGTAAGGGGAAACGGGGTGATCTTACAGGGGAGAGGAAACAGAGTGAGCATACAGGGGAGAGGACACAGAGAGAGGGGAAATGGGGTGACCATACAGGGGAGAGGGCAAATGGGGTGACCAGACAGGGGAGAGGACACAGAGAGGGGAAACAGGGTGACCATACAGGGGAGAGGACACAGAGAGAAGGGAAACCAGGTGACAATGCAGGGGAGAGAACACAGAGAGGGGAAACGGGGTGACCATACAGGGGAGAGAACACAGAGAGAGGGGAAACGGAGTGACCATACAGGGGGGTGGACACAGAGAGAGGGAAAAGGGGGTGAGCATACATTGGAGAGGACACAGAGAGAGGGGAAACGGGGTGAGCATACAGGGGAGAGGATACAGAGTGAGGGGAAATGGGTCACCATACAGGGGAGAGGACACAGAGTGAGGGGAAACGGGGTGAGCATACAGGGGAGAGGACACAGAGTGAGGGGAAACGGGGTGAGCATACAGGGGAGAGGACACAGAGTGAGGGGAAACGGGGGGGGCATACAGGGGAGAGGACACAGAGTGAGGGGAAACAGGTGACCATACAGGGGAGAGAACACAGAGAGAAGGGAAACCAGGTGACCATACAGGGGAGAGAACACAGAGAGGGGAAACAGGTTGACCATACAGGGGAGAGAACATAGAGAGAGGGGAAACGGGGTGACCATACAGGGGAGAGGACACAGAAGGGAAAAGGAGTGACCATACAGTGGAGAGGACACAGAGAGAGGGGAAACGGGGTGACCATACAGGGAAGAGGACACAGAGAGAGGGGAAACGGGGTGACCATACAGGGGAGAGGACACAGAGAGAGGGGAAACGGAGTGAGCATACAGGGAAGAGGACACAGAGAGAGGGGAGACGGGGTGAGCATGCAGGGGAGAGGACACAGAGTAAGGGGAAACAGGGTGATATTATAGGGGAGAGGAAACAGAGTGAGCATACAGGGGAGAGGACACAGAGAGAGGGGAAGCAGGGTGACCATACAGGGGTGAGGACACAGAGAGAGGGGAAACGGGGTGACCATACAGGGGAGAGGGCAAATGGGGTGACCATACAGGGGAGAGGACACAGAGAAGGGAAACAGGGTGACCATACAGGGGAGAGGACACAGAGTGAGGGGAAACAGGTGACCATATAGGGGAGAGAACACAGAGAGGGGGGAAACCAGGTGACCATACAGGGGAGGGAACACAGAGAGGGGAAACGGGGTGACCATACAGGGGAGAGAACAGAGAGAGAGGGGAAACGGGGTGACCATACAGGGGAGAGGACACAGAGAGAGGGGAAATGGAGTGAGCATACAGGGGAGAGGACACAGAGAGGGGAAACGAGGTGACCATACAGGGGAGAGAACACAGAGAGAGGGGAGACGGGGTGAGCATGCAGGGGAGAGGACACAGAGTAAGGGGAAACGGGGTGATCTTACAGGGGAGAGGAAACAGAGTGAGCATACAGGGGAGAGGACACAGAGAGAGGGGAAATGGGGTGACCATACAGGGGAGAGGGCAAATGGGGTGACCATACAGGGGAGAGGACACAGAGAGGGGAAACAGGGTGACCATACAGGGGAGAGGACACAGAGTGAGGGGAAACGGGGTGACCATACAGGGGAGAGGACACAGGGTGAGGGGAAACGGGATGACCATACAGAAGAGAGGATACATGGAGAGGGGAAACGGGGTGACCATACAGGGGAGAGGACACAGAGTGAGGGGAAATGGGATGACCATACAGGGGAGAGGACACAGAGAGAGGGGAAACGGGGTGACCATACAGGGGAGAGAACACATAGAGAGGGGACAGAGGGTGACCATACAGGGGAGAGGATACTGAGAAATGGGGTGACCATACAAAAGAGAGGACACAGAGGGCAAACAGGGTTACCATACAGGGAAGAGGACATAGAGTGAGCGGGGTGACCATAAAGGGGAGAGGACATGGGGTGATAATACAGGGGAAAGGACATGGGGTGATAATACAGGGGAGAGGACATGGGGTGATAATACAGAGGAGAGGACAAGGGGTGATAATACAGGAGAGAGGGCATGGGGTGATAATAGAGGGGAGAGGACACGGGGTGATAATACAGGGGAAATGACACAGGGTGATAATACAGCAGAGAGGACACGGGGGTTAATACAGGGGAGAGAACATGGGGTGGTGATACAGAAAGGAGAAACAGGGTGATAATACAGGGGATAGGACACAGGAGGTAATGATACCAATGGCCATAACTCCATACTCATACTTTTAGACTTCTCTGCTGCCTTCGACACAGTTGACCACCTGCTCCTCCTCCACAAACTACACTCCCTTGGCCTCTATGATTCTGCTTTATCCTGGTTTGCCTCCTACCTAATTCAGCGCAGTTTCAGCATCACTTACAACTCCATCTCCTCTGCTCCTCTTCCTCTCTCAGTTGGGGTACCCCAAGGCCCCATCCTTGGGCCCTCCTATTCTCGCTCTATACCTCTACCCTAGGCCAGTTGATAACCTCCCATGGCTTCCAATACCACCTCTCTGCTGATGACACCCAGATCCATCTCTCCACTCCTCAACTCACCCCCTCAATCTCACAGATCTCAAACTTACTGAATAACTGCAAACTGGCACCAAGATTGTGTGGAGGAACTCTGAATGTCGTGAAGGTCCTGGGAATCCTAGAAATCCCTGCAGGCATCCTGCAAGGAATCCTGGAAGACCTAGCAAGGATCCTGCAAGGAATACTGGAAGATCTGACAAGGATCCTGTTAGTATTAGTATTAAATTTCCCTTTGAGTCTAGCCTCCAGGAGCAAAGAGTAATATTGGTGCTTCTGTAGGGTAGCATGTGACAGCACAAACCTGTAGAAGCTTCGGAACCCAGTGTGGTCACATGGGGATAAGGAAACAGTCCTCAGTCATGTGTAAGCTCAAAGCCGTGACCTGGAGCTTTCATAGGTCTTACTCTCCTTACTCCCTGAAACTGAAAAGGAAGGAAGAAGGATGGAGTATATGCTGCTGAGCCACATCATCTCAGTGACTGTGTGATTTCATTACAATTTTATGACTCATGTAGCACCCAGTCCAAGAGGGTATATCTTTATTATCCATCCTCTGCTTATCCATCCACTTACCATCCGACATTGATGAGCACGTTTCTCTAAATTATAATCTTTTTTTTTTCAGTTTCAATCATTTTTATTGTTTTAGTAAAACAAAGAAAGAAGATAATTTAGTAGAGCAGAAAATAATCGTCGCACGCTCCTAGCATGTAGCAAACTAACATACACATGCAATGCTTAGGAGTAACTGGTGAAGACCAAACACATAGGTTAGATCTGCCATGAGGCCTGTGACAGGCTCCAGCCACCCTGATTGGGTATCTCCGCCAAGACCAAGAAGCTGCTTCCCAAGCTCTGGAACACGAGACCTCTGTATAGGCTTAATTCCACAGAGCTTCTACAACTTCTAGGTTAGGGCTGCAGTAAACTGAGCCCCTTGGTCCGAGATAAATCTCCAGAGTGTCAGAAACCATAAATCAGACTAAGACAGAAGTACAGTTAAATCACACTTGTTGAATAATAAAAAAAAAAGGTAAACAGAGTAAACGTAGTTAAAACATAGCCAGAGTTCAGGGACCAGAAAGGATAGACAAGCCAAAACGTCAGGGAGCCAGAGGGAATGTCAGCCAAGCAAGTCTTTAACAGGAACACAGGAGAGTGTCTCTAGAGATGTGACCAAGGCGAAGGCAGAGATCATCTGGACTAGACGGCTTAAGTAGGCAGGACCGCTGAGCAAGATCAGCAACAGGTGAGTCACTGTGGAGAGATAGGAGCTGGCAATTAGCCGAGCAGCCAGCTCAGAGAAGGAAGAGCTGGGCCCAGCCCTGACAGTACCCCCTCCCCCTCGGAGGACCACCAGGCTTGAGGGGAACCGTCTATGGAAATCACGGAGGAGGACAGGGGCATGTATGTCTGAGGATGGGACCCAAGAGCGTTCCTATGGACTGTACTCTTTCCAATGCACCAGGTACTGTATGCACCTACGGGAGCAAACAATGGACTGTACTTCATACTCCTTATGGTTCTCAACCTAAACAGGGTGAGGATGTGGCACCGAGGTGGTAAAGCTGTTTCAGACCAAAGGTTTTAATAAGGAGACAAGTAATACATTTGAGATATGCATATTAGAAGGAAGGTCTAATGTGTAAGTCACTAGGATAATCCTGCAAAGAATACGGAAAGGCCCAATAAACCGAGATGCAAACTTCAGAGAGGGAACACGAAGTCAGAGGTTGCAAGATGACAGCCAGACCAAGTCCCCAATCTGGTAGGAAGGCGCAAGCAGGCATCTGCGGTCAGCATGGAGTCTGTACCTATCATTAACATGTCGCAAAGCCTCCTGGACTTGTGTCCAAGTGGAATTAAGACCACGGAGATGCTCTTCTAATGCAAGAATACTCTGCGGAACAAAAGAGTCAAGCAACATGGAAGGTTATATACCATAGTTCGTCATAAACGGGGATAATCGTGAAGCAGAATTCAAGGCACTATTGTGAGCAAACTCTGCCCAATGGTAGGTCTGACCAGTTGTTATGGTCAGAAATATAGCAACGTAGGAATTGCTCCAGGGACTGATTGGTTCGTTCTGCGGCCCCATTAGACTGTGGGTGATACACAGAGGAGAAAGCAAGCTAAATTCCCAACTGTGCATAAAAGGCTCACCAGAATCGGGACATAAACTGACTATCCCTGTCCGAGACAATCACCTTGGGTAGCCCATGTAAGCGAAAGATCTCCCAAGCTAAAATGGAAGCCAGTACCTTAGAAGTGGAATACAATGAGACATTTTCGAGAACCGGTCAACCACCATAAGGATAACCGTGTTGCCCTGGGAGTTGGGTAACTCCACAATAAAATCCATAGACAGGTGGGTCCAGGGCCTCTTAGCTTCTGAAGCACACGACAGACATCTGTGTGGTGGCTCTCCAGGGGCTTGGAAAATATGAGGATATCATCGAGCTAAACTACCACACATAACTGCAACAAATCTTGGAGTACATCATTAATAAATTCCTGGAAAACTGCCGGGGCCTTATAAAAGGTATTCAGAGGTACTCATAATGGCCTGTTCTGGTTAACTCGCCGCCCTCCTTAATCCCCACAAGATTGTATGCCCCTCTCAAATCAAGCTTCTTGAAAATTGTTGCCCCCTTGAGGCGGTCAAATAACTTCGTAATCAACGGAATCGGATAGGCATTCTTAATCGTGAAACGATTGAGACTCCTATAATAAATAAAGGTCTCAGTTCACCACTCTTCTTCACAAAAGAAGAAACCAGCACCAGCAGAAGACGATGATTTGCATATGAAACCTGGAGAAAGTGCAGCTGCAACATACTCCTCCGTGGCCTTATCCTCCAAGACCGACAAAGGGTAAACCCAGCCATGAGGGGGTATGGCACCAGGTTGAAGGTCAATTGCGCAATCATACGACCGGTGTGGAGGCAAACTACCGGCTTGACCTTTGTCAAAGATATTGCTAAAATCGCAGTACTTCTCCAGCAGGGAGGAGAGTGAAGAGGTGCATAGGACCTTGACTACCTTCTAGAAGCATGGCTTACTGCATTGTGGCAACCAGGAGAGAACCTTAGCACAGAGCCAATCAAAAGAGGGGTTGTGCCTCTGTAACCAAGGATAAGCAGGAGAAACTTAGGTGAGGAAATAACTTGGAATTGGATTATCTCATGGTGAAGAGCTCCTATGGCCATGGACAATGGAACAGTCTCATGAGTCACATGGGCAGGCTGTAGCAGTCTCCCGTCAAGAGCCTCAATGGCAAGTGGAGTGTCATGCAGCTGCAACAGAATTGATTGCTTCGATACAAAGGCAGCATCAATGACAGGCCTGCAGTCCCAGAGTCGATTAGAGCCTGTATCTCAACAGACGACTCAGCACAAGAAAGGGTAACCAAAACCAGGGACTTATCCTTTTGTATAACTGGGGACAAAACAACGCCACCTAAGGCCTGTCTGTGACAGACCCTCAAGGTTCGGGCATTCCCTGGATGGATAGGACAAGACTTCAAAAAGTGACCTGCCTGGCCACAATAAAGGCACAATCTCTCCCTCCTCCTAAAGGTTCTCTCATCTGCAGAGAAATGCGTGAAACCCAAGTGCGTGGGTTCACTTTCACTGACCGACTCGGGACCAGGAGGCATGGGAGGTGAGGGAAGCAAGGGTGGGACTGCAAAGCTCGCACACCAATGTACAGGAGGCTTATGCAAGCTCTCCTTAAAAGAGAGTCTTTCTCTGAGTCTGGAGTCAATGAGGATGGCAAACGGGATCAACTTCTCCAGCTCAGTGGGTATATCTTGGGCTGCCATCTCATCCTTGATGGTATCCGAGAGACCATAAGAAAAAGCAGCCAGGAGGGCCTCATTGTTCCAAGCAACCTCTGCTGCCAGATTACAGAATTCAATGGCGTAATCGGCAACAGTTCTCGTACTCTGTTTGATGGACATGGGACACTTGGCAGCAGAAGCAGAGCATGCGGAAACATCAAATACCCTTTTGAAAGAAGTCACAAATTCAGGGTAACTCAAGACAACAGGTTTTTGCATCTCCCATAGAGGGTTTGCCCAGGCCAAGGCTCTCTCAGAAAGTAAAGATATCACAAAACCTACTTTGCTTCTGTTTGTGGGAAATGCCTTGGGCAGCAACTCAAAGTATATCTCAACCTGGTTGAGAAACCCTCTGCATTGGACTGGATCACCCCTAAATCGCTGGGGAAGTGGAGCAGAACCAGACATACCTCTTATAGAGGTAATACTCAAGGCGGGTGCCTGCACAGAGACTGGAGCAGCAGCAGGGATGGCCTGCAACACAGGTTGTACCGGAACAGCCACCGTGGGAGATTCTAGGTGAGCCGTGCCACTCAGGAGTGTTTGTAACGCCATGGCAAACTGATCCAATGCGGTGATCCTGCTCATCCAATTTGGAAAATGTATTACCAACAAGTGGATTGACTGCATCTTCTGAATTCATGGCCTTTGCCTACTGTCAGAAACCATGAATCAGGCTGAGACAGAAGTACAGTAAAATCACACTTGTTTAATATAAAAAAAAAAAAAGGGTAAACAAAGTAGACGTAGTCAAAACATAGCCAGAGTTCAGGAACCTGAATGGATAGTCAGACAAGCCAAAACATCAGGGAGCCAGAAGGAATGTCAGCCAAGCAAGTCTTTAACGGGAACACAGGAGATCGTCTCTAGAGATGTGACAAAGGTGAAGGCAGAGATCATCTGGACTAGACAGCTTAAAGTGGTTTGGTACCTAAAAATGAAAGTTCATGTTATTAAAATCAACATTTAGCATACTTACCTAAACGAACCCTGAAAAAAAAAATTATTATTTACTTACCTTTTATTTCTGATGTTTCAGCTGACTTCCGGGTTCTCCTCCCGTGGGAGTAGGGGTGGCTATCGTCCTCGCAATGGTCCCTGGGAAATTTCCCAAGAATCCATGGGGGACAATGAAAGTTTTTCTTTCCTTGTCACTGCTCTCACTGAGCATGTGCAAGATGGAGCGGAGCATGCTGGGAGCCAGACGTCATCATATACCAGGAAGTAAATGCCTGTGGGCTTCAGACGCCCACAGTTAAAATGGAAAATGCCAGAGCAGGTTTTTATAAGTCATCCTGAAGAAAAGATTTGTCGTGCCGGGGGTCAAATAAACGCCGGACGTGGATGCCAATCGAAGCTAGCACTCGCCCACCAGTGAGACAGGTAAGAAAAAAATAAAAAAAGAGCGGAATCCCACTTTAAGTAGGCAGGACCAACGAGCAGGATCATCAAGAGGTGAGTCACTATGGAGAGATAGGAGCTGGCCAGTTCAGAGAAGGAAGGGCTGGGCCCAGAGAAACCCCCCCCCCCCGACAAAGATTCAGAGCAGGGCCTCCACCACTGTCTCTGCATGTATGTTTGTCAGGGGAATTGCTTCCAGGTAATGAGTAGCATAATCTACCACCATCAAGATATATCTCTTCCTGGAGGGACTGGGTCAGGGTAACGGTCCTACCAGCTCTACGGCTATCTGGCTAAAGGATTCAGCTATGATCGCTAGGGGGTACAAAGAAGCTTTAGATCGGTCACCCTTCTTTCCCACCCATTGACAAGTATCAGAGGTATGACAATACTGTTTAATGAACTCACTAACTAACAATATAAAGTGCAATACGTTTCATATAGTGCAAATGGATGACACAAATGTGATGTCAAACTAAAATAACTTCCAAATATCTCATAAAGTGCATATAACAAGATAAGTTGCAATTTCCAAAAAATGCAATCAAACTCCAATGGGAAGAGAAACAAATCTCCATATAGCAGTTCATATATATATACAATAAAAAGTGCATGTGCAATAAAATCGATCGGTGTCCACTTCATCCAATAGCTATCGCCATCTGAAGTGCGCCACTCATTTCCCCCAGCCTCTCACCTCTAATAAAGACCCCTACGGGTCAGATCGAGCTTTAATATGAAGTATAAGCAGGATCCCCACAATCAATCGACCTCCAGCGATAGCCACAGCAATAGCGGTATTTTTGAAAGATGGCTTCAGACTCCAGGCTCATCAGATGCGGTGAGGGCATGAAATAAAGAGGCATGGCTCCATCATGTAGTAATTCGTAAAAAATGCGTTCATAAACAAACGTAGCAACTTACATTTAAAATCTCAGCAATCTGACTATAATAAGGACACTTCTGGTCTCAGCTGCGACCAGAAGTGACAATACCTGGCTCCTCACTGACGCGTTGAGTCACTGCATACATTACTTCATCAAAGGGTGATTAGTTGCTATGTACACACGACCAGACTTTTTGACGGACTAGGTCAAAACGGAATGAATCCATCTAATATTACGATCGTGCATGGGCTCCAACTGACTTTTTTTCCCCAAAGGTCAGACGGACCCAGAAATAAAACATGTTTCAAAGCATTCCGGGGGACTCAAGTCCGGTCGAAAAATCCATTCGTCTGTATGCTAGTCCGACGGATGAAAACCGACGCTAGGACAGCTATTGGCTACTGGCTATGAACTTCCTTATTCTAGTCTGGCCATACGTGATCACGTTCGAATCCGTCTGACTTTGGTGTGCTTGTGTGTGGCCAAGGCCGTTCGTTCGGAAAGTCTGTCGGAACTCCGCCGAAAGTCCGCTGGGAAGACTGTCTGACCTAGTCTTTTGAAAAGTCCATTCGTGTGGACGTGGAATTACAGAAAGCGTTTGACCTATGTCATTGCTAACAAAGGATATATAACAAAGTATTGAGATGAACTTTTGATATTGACAAAATACTTATTTTCCACCATAATTTGCAAATGAATTATTTCGAAAATCAGACATTGTCTGGATTTGTTTCCACATTTTGTCTCTCATAGATGAGGTATACCTATGATGACAATTACAGACCTCTCTCTCTCTTTAAGTGGGAGAACTTGCACAATTGGTGGCTGACTAAATACTTTTTTGACCCACTGTATATGAACTTCTATATGGAGATTTGTTTCTCTTCCCATTGGAGTTTGATTGCACTTTTTGGATATTGCACCTTATCTTGTTATACACACTTTATGAGATATTTGAACGTTATTTTAGTTTGATATCACATCAGTGTCATCCATTTGCACTATATGAAACTTATTGCACTTTTTTTTGGTAGAACTTTATATTGTTAGCACTTATGCTATATTGAATATTTGCCACACACAGTTCATTTCTGTTGTTGCAGCAAATTTCTGTCATTTGCCGTCAGCTTGTGTGTTGTATATTTATTCACTTTTATTTCATTATAGTTAGCGCCACATACCTTCTTATTTTCATGACTTAATTCTGTGTGGGAACACTTACATATGTTGGCAGCTTCTCACATCCTTTATATTCATTATTTGTAGTTTATTTTGGTTTTGCACATTAGTTCACCCCCCCTTTACAAATATTGTTTAATGTCCCCAGTTATCCCTGGCCAGAAGAATAGCTGAGTCAAACTATGATGGGTTTTGGTCATTCCGAACAGACCAGTTAGGGAAATGTCATGTTCCGATGCCAAGCAGGTCACGCCGATATTTCTGTGGCACAACCAGCTGTTGCTTGAGCACCAGATGAGATCCCTTCCCTTCCGTGAGGAAATATCCCACCCTCCGCTTGAGTGCTTCCATCGGGATATCACTTTCTAAGCTCTGGAACATAAGACCAGTGGATCTGGCTTGGAGTGAACTAGAATAAGAACTGTTTATTTGTATGATGAGCCAGGTTAGGCAGACCCAACTGGGGTTCTCGGTCACCCTGTGCCCCTAATAGACACAGGGTTACATACATATAGGAGAGGATGGGGAATCTGGACAAGGAGTTTCCAGCGCTCTCCAAGGTAAGCTGAGTTCCACAAGCCCTTTGCCCAAAGTGACTACCTTCACACCTTCGGTCACCCGATAAAGTAATTCCCAATCCCACTCTGTTCTCTTTCTAATTCCCTGGGGTCCATCCCTGTCCTCTCCCGGTAACTACCTAACGTTGGGTCAAATAGTAGTTACCAGGTAAAGTCAGGTAAAGGGTGGTAGCGTCTGGTCGGGGTTATGGAAGTTAGGTTTTACCTGGGTCCCACTATTGAGTGCCTCCTCTGCTCGCTTTGCTTGCGGTCAGGTCATCACAGGGAAGGCTTCTGGGGATAAATCCACAAGAAAAGATGATGAAAGATGCCCCAAATCATTTCCAAGTAGAACATCTGCAGGTAAATCTCTAATAACTACAACTTCCACATCTCTGGATCCCGAGCCCCAATCCATATGCACTTGGGCGGTAGGGATGCATAAAGCTTTGCCTCCAGCCACTCGCACAGCTATGGACCTCCCGGTTTATGTAACCATCCTGGGTTGCACCAAGGTAATAGTAGCTCCGCTGTCCCCGAGTCCTTGGGTGGGTCACCCATTCACCCTTGCGTCCTGTCGGTGATGCCTGCGGTTGTCATCAGCAGCAGCTTGGATCGGGTTCACATCATGGAGTAGCCCAAATTTCTCTTCACCCCAGCCGGTTGAGGTAGATGGTGAAGCAGCCTCCAGGCAATGAGTGGCTGCTCAGGCTGGGCCAGGGGCAGCACAGTTCCATTAAGTGGCGTTGACTTTCCGAGGACAGTTAGCTTGTTTGTGTCCCATTTGATTACACTCATAGCAGTGAGGCCCGGGCATCTTGATGGGTATAGCTGGTCTGGCCATTGCAGGGAGGGCGTCTGACTGTCAGGCGGATGGCTGGATATGGGCAGGTGCTGGCAGTGGTCTGGAGAAGCTGTGAGTCTCCGGTTGGTGGGATCTCCGGGTATCCATATAATGGTCGGCTAGTTCCGCTGCTTTTTCTATCGTCAAGGGCTTTTGGTCTTGGACCTACTGGTGCACTTCCATAGGGGATTGTTCATAAAACTGTTCAAGTAGGATCAGTTTGGCAACATCTGCTAAGGTAGTGGCCTGACACCCGGAGAACCATGCGTCTGCGGAGCCCATTCCGTAGAGGGCTGGCCCTCTTCCCATTGTAGGCTGCGAAATTTGAAACCATGAGATTCGGTGGTTATTGCATATCTTTTTGTCTTCTGCAGGTATGGCTTCTAAACAGCTTGCTGATGAGGATGGTTACCCAGTCAGCTACGTCAATTCCCTGGAGACTGCACTAGGTCTTGAAGACATGAAGGTACCGGTCAATTTCCTCCACCTCATCCTGCGTGAGAAGCTTCTTGTGGCTACTCTGTTCTGCAGCTGCAGTATCCCCAATGTCCTTCTGGAGCTTAAGCATTTTCAGATGAGTCATGTCTGCAATTATCTAGGTGATCACCTCTTTGGGGGGGGGGGGGTGGTGGTGCTGTAGAGCGACAACTGCCACTGAATCTCTCACTGGAGCTCGGGCATCCTAGACCCCTCTATAGCTGGCCCTCTGCTTCAGTCACTCATCAACTCGGAAATTAGGCTGGCCTTTGACTTGTCCCCTTGATTCCAGCAGATCCTTGAGTGTGCTTCGCTTAAGGCTGGAGTAGCAAAGCTCCATCCAGCAAGGTCCCATTGGTAGTTTGGATGTTCTAGGCACAAGGAAGCATCCCACTGCTACAAACCAAATGTGACAGGCTCCGGACACCCTGACTTGGTATCTCCGCCAAGAAGCTGCTTCCCAAGCTCTGGAACATGAGACCAGTGAATCTGGCTATAGTTACCCCAAGAACTAGGCAATGCCAGTTTTGGTGTAAACCAGAATAAGAACTGTTTAATGAACAAACTCACACAGACTATATATTCCCCAGGAGGACAGTCCTCTCCTGATCATATTACCCTAACAATACTAACTGTAACCAGGAACATAATTAACATGAGCTAATTAACTAGACACTTGGACACTCAAACATTTCATTCCAGGTCAGACTTGCCAGCATCAATCTCGCAAAGTACAATACGCTTTATTACAAGTGTAAACACAGAACACCTTCAGACAATAGCAGGTGACCAACTTTCAATAAACACATTATGGCAGTGGACCCCAGACAGGTGGCTTGCTGATGACATTAACATCTGATAGTCTCACAGTGTGAAGCAGTCACTATTTTTAATGAGGCAGCTAGGCCCTTAAGCAGGGACCCCAGGCCTAGAGTCCCAGAGTCAGTTTGTCTTGGGGAGACATGGACTTAAATCCAAGGGTCCCCCAGGCATTTACCTCCAAAAGAGTTATCTTCTCTTGAAAGCCAGGGCCCATAGTCTATGGGCAAGAGGCTAGCCTGCAGTTCCCTTCAAAAGCCTCCTAAGTCCATGACAAGGCCCTTTAACACACATAAAATAGTATAATAGGAGGGACAGTAACTGATTATAAACTAAAAATAAAGCATAGGAACAACATAACAACCTGATGAAGCATACATATGCAATAACGTGGTCATGGGTGCACAAGTTTACTAAGACATAACCACAATAAGTTGGTGATAATGCCTCTTACTCATATTGTGCCATATTTAAGGCACTTACAGTTAACAGACATTGCAACTGTCCCAAGTGAGGGCTCATATTGCCAAAAATATATCCAGGAGTGTCTGGGTTATAATAAAGAAAGGGGAGAAGCAAGAGGACTATGAAAACACAATGCTAAGGTTGGCACAAAACAAAGGAATTTAAATATTTTATAAAGGTCCATGCACTGAGAGTGCTCTATCCTACATGAACAGCTGTGAATAGGTCCTTAATCCTTTGTACAGTGGCACATGTAGCTGTATAAAGCTGATTCCTTTGCACAAAAGCTCAGGGTCAGGTTCCTTTATAGCCAGCATAGGCTGTGGAAGAGCTGCCAGGGGCAACCCACGCATGTAGCTGACAGTAATGCATTCCTAGCATTGTATAAAAGATTTCAAACTGCTGCATTGCCTACCAAATCAATCCACCTGGGTCCTTATTGTTGCTGTCCTTACACAATTTCTGTATTGCTGTTGGTGGACTGTGTGCTTACAGCATACCTGAAACCAAACACCTAGCACAATACGGCAACAGTTTGACTCTAGTCATCAGTTAGAGATGCACTGATGTAGAAGGGACAGATTGCTTCTTTTGGCCTTTCTGCCCCCTACCTCAGCATACCTTGTGTGGCACTATAGCCGGCCATAGATGGTTCAAATCTCAGCCGATTCAGCAGGGACTGGCCAAGATTTGATCCATCTATGGGCATGCTTATTGTACCTAAGTCAATCCATTGATCAACTTGGGTATAACCAGCATGTTGGATTTCTACCATGCAGTTATTGCCAGCAGGTATAGCCTAGGGTGAGCAGAAGTCCCCGGGTTCCGGGGACAGTCCCCAGATTGAGGACACTGTCCCCGGAGCCTGTCTGTCCCCGGATTGCGGGGCTATGTTGGCTGTTCCAGCTCTGTATGCTTGTCATTGTGGCATGTGCAGTAATAATCTCAGAGTAGCTGGAGAGGAGGAACTGGAGCGGCTCCAGCCGCCACTCCTCCACATTTGTCTGCAAAAGTAGATAGTAGAACCGCCGGTTGCAATCCCGCTGACACATAACCACCTTCTCCCAGCATCCCGACACTCTCCTCCTACCTCTGCTCCCTCCTCCCATCACTCTTCCAGCAGCGGCAATACACGGGGAGAGAACAGAGCACATATTCCTCGCTCCCCCTCCCTCCTGGATGATGTACTGGTAAAAAATTATGGTAATGTACCCCAGGAGCGGGATCACATTGAAAATGAATGGAGCTACAAGGAGGAGGTGAGTTTGTGTTATAAAATTTTAACCAAGGACCAAGCCTCTTTTTGAAATTTGTTATTTACAAGTTAATAACATATTTTTTTGCTAGAAAATGACTTAGAACCCCCAAACATTATAAAAAAAAACATTTCTTACACCCTAGAGAATAAAATGACGGTCAATGCAATACTTTGTCACATCGTATTTGTGCAGTGGTCTTACAAGCGCACTTTTGTGGAAAAAATACACTTTTTTTAATTAAAAAATAAGACAACGCTAAAGTTAGCCCAATTTGTTTTATATTGTGAAAGATAATTTTACGCTGATTAAATCGATACCCAATATGTCACGCTTTAAAATTGCGCCCGCTCGTGGAATGAGGACAAACTTTTACCCATAAAAATCTCCATAACCGATGTTTAAAAAATTCTACAGGTTGAATGTTTTGAGTTAAAGAGGAGGTCTAGGGCTAGAATTATTGCTTTTGCTCTACCGATCGCGGTAATACCTTACATGTGTTTCATACGTGGGCGCTGTTCACGTATGCGTTCGCTTCTGCATCCGAGCTTGGCGAGACGAGGAGCGTTTCAATTTTTTTTTTCTTATTTATTTTACCTGTTTTAAAAAAAAAAAATAATAAAATGTGTCACTTTTATTCCTATTACAAGGGATGTAAACATCCCTTGTAATAGAAAAAAAAAAGCATGACAGGACTTCTTAAATATGAAATTTGGGGTCAAAAAGATCTCAGATCTCATATTTACACTAAAATGCATAAAAAAAAAAAGTTTTTAATTAAAAAAATAAAATAAAATGTCCCTTTAAGAGCTATGGGAGGAAGTGACGTTTTGACATCGCTTCCACCCTGCAATGGTATGGAGATGGGTGGGGGCCATCTTCCTCTCACTTGTCTCCATACCCAGCAAGGAAGAGCATCCGATTGCCTCTGCCGCTGCCCGGCGGCTCTGGTAAGCAGCGGAGATTTGCGTATCTGATAATCAGTGCGTGTAGTCAGTAAGTATTTGTTTCTCATTGTGGACTATATCTTGGTATAGTACGCTTTGATTTGCATTGCTTATTGTCTGCTTGCTTCTGCTATTCAGGTCGTTCTTTCAGGCATTGCTGTTTATAAGTGCTTTCTGTTGTCCGTTCTGACCAGCCGACCGTTTTCAAACCATGTTTCATCTACGTACTCGTCGTAGAGTTTGTGCTGTGCAGGGGCTTCGTGTTGGGGTTCTTACTTTGACACAAGCCCGGTCCATGAACAGGGAGGGGAGGTGTTTGTGGACCAAGAATTGGTTGCGCCAGCGTGACTAGTTCTCACACATGCCTTCGCTCCGTGAGATCCGCGAGAATATTTCAGGAATTATCTCCAGATGACGGACCCCATTTTTCACCATCTGCTGGCTTTGATGTCCCCTTATTTCAGAAGGCAGGATACCTGCATGCGGCAAGCCATCACTCCGGAGCAGAGGCTCATCACCATGTTGCGCTACTTGGTGACAGGCTCTGGGGATCATTATTCCAGAGACCTGTTCTGCCATCTTTCAGGTCCTGCAGAAGGACTATATGAAGGTAAGTTTTATCCTTTAACATGATATTCTATGTATTTAATGATTGCTAATGTCTTGCATTTCTTTCCACATTCCCTAATTACCATCATTGCAATATGCTCTAATTCATATGCTCTGCCCCTTTGTCCTCATGCATGTTTGCCTCACTAACTTCCCCACCATGCTCTTCTTGGCCTATAAAACTATAGTCTAGTCACTTACCAATGTCTTTTGTCAGCTCCATAGTATTACTTTCCCCTAAAAACCCCCTAAAATGTCTACAAATGTTAAGTATGTCCTTCAATTCACGCAGAGTGACATTTTTTTTTTTGGTTGTGCCAAACTCATTAGGAACCCCCCTCCCCCCAACTGCTAGGTCAGCTGCTAGCAATCTGCTGACTTTACCAAACCCAATACACACTATATCTACCTTTTTGATGGCCGCATTTATGGATGAATTCACCAAAGCATGTAGTGCAAGGGCCTGCCTCAATACTTTCAAATGCTATCATTTTTTTCCCCCCTATTATTATCTTGATATGTAATAGCAGAATATGAAAATGTGCTTCCATTTTGGTTTCTTTTTGGTATTATGACACTTCTTACCTGTCTGGTGGCCTGCCAATAGTGTAAGTAAGGCGGGGCTTCCCAAAATATCACACATTATTTAGGCATTCAGCTCTCAATCAAGTGGAGAGGGTTACCTGTCCAAAACATCCCCCCCCCCCTCATTTTTAGCAAGGGCCCATCAGATGGGGGGATGGGGGGGGGTGATGACTCTGATAAGGGGACCTTATACTTTAGGCTTTAAATACTCAGTTCCCAAAATATTATACTGATCTTGGCCAAAAATGTTGGTGTCTAATCTGCTTGCAATGTTGATTTGCAAAATTACTAATTTTTTGTCTTGTTTCACTCCACAGTGTCCTTCAACGCCACAGGAATGGCAGACTGTGGCCTCCCACTTTGCCAGTCATTGGGACTTTCCCAATTGTGGAGGTGCAATTGATGAGAAACACGTCTGCATTGTCCCAGCCCCCAACTCGGGGTTGTACTATTTTAACTACAAGGGGTTTCATAGTATTGTGATGTTGGCAGTAGTGCCTGCAACCTATGACTTCTTGTATGTGGATGTGGGGCAAAATGGCCGGATGTCAGATGGTGGAGTGTTCTCATGGATGGAGTTCTACTGGCATCTCCAGAGTGGCAGTCTGGGCTTGCCACCCCCAGAAGATAATCAGGAAGGACTCCCGTTCGTCTTCGTCGCGGATGAGGCGTTTGCCCTGGCAAACCATCTGATGCGGCCTTTCCCGATGAGAACCCTGACCCCCGACCAGAGGATTTTAAATTTCCGCCTGTCCAGAGCCAGAAGAGTGGTGGAGAACACTTTTGGAATACTGGCCAGCTGGTTCCGCCTTATTTTAACGCCTATCCACATGGCAGAATACAAAATCAATCACATTGTGCTGGCCTGCTGTGTTCTGCACAATTTCCTAAAAAGACATTCTGCAAACTATGTGGTCTCAGTTGTCCAAGAAGCAGACTTGCTGGAAAATGAGAACCTCACAGGCCTTGAAGCTGCTCATCCTGGGTTGCCCCCCCAAAGCGCCCCTGAGGTTAGAACCCAATACATGGAGAACTTTGTGGGTAGGGGGGCCATTCATATGCCAGACAATGTCTCAGCGGCATTTTTGGAATACATTTTTCTTTGAAACTCCAATAATCTTTGCTTTCATTTACTGCTTGGCTTGGTTTTATGTGTCTCCTAGGTAATTTTATGTTTTTTATTGTTGTGCCTTTTTCTCATACAGTGCAAACCCAAGTTCTGAGCGAGATGAGGGGACAGTCTCTTCTTCAGATAATCTTATGATGTTGTGGGTCTGCTACACACACACACCTTGTTTTTGTTAAGTAATGTATGTAGTGCATAATTGACCAAAATCTTGCTAATTTTCAGCACCATGACAGAAATATGTGGGCTCAGGAAAATGGCATGATTGTGAAAATTAACACATCACTGTGGGTGTTATTTACTAAAGGCACATCCACTATGCACTGCAAGTGCACTGCAAAAGTACACCTGAAACTGCACTTGGAGTGCAAACTGGAATTGCCTTTAGTAAATAACACCCATTGTCACCGAAAACAACAATTTTACTCCAAATACTGCTTTTGCGCATTGAAAAAGGAAGCCACACATTGTTGATAATTTAACTTTTTAATCAAAGCACATTCACATGTGCGTTTAGAAAAGGGTTTTACAACAAATCAACAAATTGGGTGTATCAAAAACATTATTTCAGGTAATTTTTTGGTAACTTGGTGTTTTTGTGTAAACAGGCATGTATCTAAGCGTAACATACAGAACACAGGAACTTACAAAGTTCAACTTTGAAAAGTGAAGACAATATCAGACATGAGTATGTACAAACTGGGCTGATATTGCCTTCATCACATGGGGTGTCACCCCTGGAAAAGCCAACTTTGGAAGATGCACACAGTGTCAACATGTGCTATCTCCTATCATGGGGGATCAATGTACATGTTTTGGGGCTGCAACCCCTTCATCTCAGCCACTTTCCACAAAACACGTACATTGATCCCCATGATGGGAGATAGCGCATGTTGACACACTCTGTGCATCTTCCAAATTTAGATTTTTATAAAAGACAAAAGTTGTTGTTTAAAAGCAAAAAAATAAAACCCTAGCTAGTTTGGGGTGTTTCACACTCTCCCCAAAACATCAATGATGTTCTTCATTTTATTTTTAGCATCATTGATGTTTTGTATATTTTCTAAATCCCGATTGTACCCCATTATCTCCCCAATCAGGATCTGGGCACTTTCACTGGTAAAATGTGATTCTTCTTCCACATCACCTACAAAACAAAGCAAAAAAACACACCAAGTATTATAAATATGACAACATACATTGGTGAGCTTACCGGAAGCTGTGTTCTCCGACACTCACCTGTTGTGGTGACAATTTATCCAACTTCTACGATCTCTCCTTCCTCCTCCTCCTGCTCCTCTGCTTCTGGTTTTGGAATTTTGCCTTCTTTGGGAGGGGTGGGGTCCCTGGTGTCCTCAGACTTCCCGAGTCTTCTCTCCCCTATGAGAATGTAAAAAAGGAATAATTAGCACACAGAGGGCCGAAATAGGAATATGAAACATTGCTTGGAAGTGTTGTACAATTGTGTTTTTTGGCCGAGTTCAAAGGTGAGAACATTATTGTGGACACTTTGTTAAGCTGGAATATTTACCAGCAGAACAATGTTTCTTACGAACGAATGGAACTTGAAAGTGGCCATTTAAAACTGCACAACATGAAATCAAAGCACATGGAGCAGTATGCAAGCAAGAATAATCATATGAACACATGATAACTACTTACTTTTTTGAAGAACACGTTTGATCCTTCTGTACTGATCATGCTCCCTGAGTTTCAGGTCTGACCAGCGTTTTCTCAGTTGATCCTTGGATCGGCGTACCCCAAAATTCTTCTGAAGACTCTTCACAACTTTATTCATGATCTTGGCCTTTCTGATATTTGGGTTTGGGTAAGGTCCATACTTCCCATCATAGTCGGTCCTGTTCAATATGTCCAACATCTCTACAAAAGACATATTTGAGGCCTTAAATCTTCTCTTCCTGGATCGGGACGTTTCAGGCTCCGGGCTTTCCTCACCCTCCTCCTCGTTAGTAGAACTCTGATTGTGCACCTGCTTTGTCTCCGCCATGTGCTTTTCCCACTGCGCCAGAAGCGAAGGGGCAGGGAATAGTCTAGAAAGAACGTCAGGGGCGGACGGAGTTTCACGCATGCGCACTGTATATAAAACGCAACACGCGTGTGTCGTCCGTAGGATCTGTAAACAGAGTGAGGAGCTGACGCGAAGATCGTGCAAACGAAGGTAAAATTTTGAACTTGGTACATCACTAGACTAGACTGCTTCTATCTAGGCCTATGTTGGGACAAGATTAGGAGGGTTTATCATGGCATTATTAGTATTTTAGGGTTTGTCTTGTGTTGAGTCTTGCAGACAAGATGGATCCCTTCAAAAACCCACATTTTATGGGGCTATTTTTTGAAGTGTACAGGGAGTTGCCCTGCCTGTGGCAGATCAACAACCCCTTTTATCATGACCGAAGAAAGAGGAAGGCAGCGCTGGAGAAACTTCTTTCTTTGGTGCAGATCATGGTCCCCACAGCAGACATGGCCTATGTGAAGATGAAAATTGGTGCCATGAAGATTACATATCTCAGGGAGAGAAAGAAGCACCTGGAGTCCCTGAGATCAGGAGATCCAGATGTCATTTATTACCCCAGAATGGTTTACTTTGAGAGGCTGCATTTTCTGGTAGACCAGGGGAACCCACGCCACCACTCGACCGTCTTCCTTCAAGGCTTCCTTCACCCCCAGCTGAGGCTTCCAACGTCCAACCTGGGCCTTCCAGGCAGCAACATGTGGTGGGGCCCAGCTTGAGACAGGTATTGCATTGTTGAACATATTTCTTGTCATACATTTAATGATGTTAACTAGATGTTCTTATTGATCAGTAAGTTGTGATTTAACAAAGTGGTTTATATATCAATAGACAGTAGTGACCAAAATTGATTGGGACAAGAATGAAAAATGCTGGGCTCAGAATGATAGTCTGTTCTATTTGGGAACATTCAATTTGCAACAGTCATGAGCTAAAAATGGTATGACTGATGAGCAAAAAACTAAAACTATGTCCCATTTTCATACACAGGAAGACCTCAGCCGGGGGGAGGCTGTGGCAAGTGGCAGCCTGGAGGTCGACCAACGCCCTCCTTCTCCTCCTCCTGCCCCAACTACAGGAGCCCAGCCACAGCCTGGAAGGATGCCTGGCGGGAAGTGCCTAAGGAAAACGAGAGAGTGATGGCCTGGGTTCAGTCTGGTCTGACAGAAGATGCAGCCTCTTGAAGAACCACATCCTGGGGACATAGATGGCATCTGCTTTTCCTGATCTCTAGGACTTCTTGACCAGACTGCTCTCCCTGAGATATGTACTCCTCAGGCCACCAATTTTTCAAATTAGTTCATGTCTGCCCTGGGGGCCAAAGGCTTCGCCAAATTGACAAGTTTATCCAGCACTGCCTTCCTCTTTTTAGTTGTTTGAGACCTAAATAAAGGTTTTTTTTTGTTTGAAGAAATACTTGTGTATGTGTTTTACTTCAAAAAGGCCAGTTTATTTGTGAGCAGGCAGGTACATTTCAAAAATACAAAGTGAAATGAATAACAAGGGGTACCAACACTAAACAACCTCCTGTAGATTAAAAAAGAAAATATCAAAAAGATAATAATGTTGTTGTGGTAAGTTTATACACAAAACACACCCCAAAAAATGGAAAGATGAGCAAACTGTCAAAAACGATGTTTATGAAAAAAAACAAACACAAAATTCACCCAAAAAACAATAAAAAAAAATTGTGTAGATGTGACGATTTCAAAAATTGTATTACTGAAATTAGTAAAAAAGACTCAGGAAATACGTTCGAGAGAAGTGTGTGTGACTATGAGCATCAAAAGAAGTTCCTTCTTGCAGCATTGAAAGAACAAGAGAATACGCTTCATGAAAGAATTTTTAACATTGCAGCGTGACGAATGTGCTTCGATTACGAGCAGTAGTTTTATCTGAGCGAGTGCTTCCGTGTCAGAATTTGATTGTGAGCATGCGTGGCACCTTGTCTGTCGGAGTAGGCTACACATGATCGGAGTATGTCCGATCGGAGCATTTTGTCTGAAAATTTTACCGGCAAGTTGGAAAAGTTGGTCCATCTGATGCAGACCACACACAGTCGGAATATCCGACAAAACGCTCCGATCGGAAACATTCGGTCGGAATCTCCGACCGTGTGTACAAGGGCTTAGATGTTTTAGTTGGCTGCCAAAAAGTAACTTTGTGGTTGTGGGACCACCATACCCCCTCCCTTTTTGAAAGCTGTAAAGTTTGTAAGCTTATCCTAGCCTGGCCTCCTTTCCATATTAATCCTCTAAACAGAGTATCAATTTTTTTTAGGGCTGTGAAAATTAAAGATTAATTCCTCAATTAATGGTAAATTTTTTTTGGGTCTTCAGGGAGTTCCGCCAGAGATCCGGTGACGTCACCGGACTCCTCCCCCCTTCCCCAGGTGCCTCCGTCTGCTAACGAAGGGAAGGGGGAGGAGTCTGGTGACGTTGAAGTTTCTGGTTGAACGTAACGTGTACGGGGGAGGAGCTACGCATTACGCCACCCGCTGCTGCCCTACGGAACTAACACGATTGTACAGAAATATTCTGCCCACACATTTCTAATGGGAACCTATCCAATTTTTTATTTATAGCCTCATTAAAATCCCCTACTGCTATAACTGGTATCCCAGTTTTATCCATCATAAATTCCATTGTCTATACAAGACTTCTAGTTTAAAAGGTGGAATAGAGGATGATCACTCTGGTTCTCAGCCAGAAGGGGGAGAGCAAGCGGACTATCACAGTATACAAAGAGGTAAAGCCAATATAATGGACAACAGTATAAATAAAAAAAAAGTCTTTCAATGTTTATTGGAAAATTGATTTAAGCATAAAACACGTGTACAAAATCAATGGCTAATGGGTACGGTGAGGTATTTCGACTAGTTTCGCTTTTACAGCTTCTTCAGGAAATACAACCATCTATGAAAAACATAGTAAGGATTAGTGGTCACCTTCAATATATATGTAAAAAAAAATCACAAAACAGAGAGAAAAGAGGCAAAGAAATACATACAAAAACGTAGAGAAGTCTTAACGACTGTGCCGCAGCACCTAGAAACGCCCAAGGATCCCAAATGTCTCCCCCGGCGACTGGGGGTGGAATATTAGCCACACCAAGGCCTGAATCTGAGTAAAACAAGTGATCCATGAAATACTAAAGTTGACATATAAGGTTAAATGAGATTGTAAAAGCACCATCGTGGGTAAGGATGTGTGAAAAAGCAGGGCCAATTAAATAAATAAAGTGAATGTGAAGAAGAAAATGGAGACCACAAAAAGGTGAAAATACCAAAATTAGAATGCAGTGAAAAAATGGGGTTAAATGAAGTGGAATAGAGTCACATTAAAAACCCCATACTCTGGTGAAATAAAACGTGACCAGGAATATACTAGTGTGAGTGTGGAATAAAGACAAGATAGTAAAGTGAAACTGAAACCAAGTGATCACCATAAAGAAATAAGAATTAACCTTTCTGATAATAGATAATAGTGAAAAATCATCCCGGAGACAACCAAGACAGTGTCTGAGTTGCTAGCATACCAGCTCAAAACACGCCAACCGCTGGATGTATTAGGGAAATAAGATCCATCCGGTATATAGTAATAATATGAGGGTAACCTGTATAGATATAATGAATCAAATTATAATGGCTACTACATAATTCGGATGATGGTATATGTCTGAAAGCTGGTTCACAAATTTCCCGAAAACAAAGCTTGTTGTTGGAAATTCCGAGCGTGTGTACACAATTCCGACGCACAAAAATTCCACACATGCTCGGAATCAAGCAGAAGAGCCGCACTGACTATTGAACTTAATTTTTCTTGGCTCGTCGTGCGTGTTGTATGTCACCGAAGTGCAGACTTTTTGACAACATTTGTGTGACCGTGTGTATGCAAGACAAGTTTGAGCCAACATCAAAAAATCCACGGTTTTGTTGTCAGAAAGTCCAATCGTCTGCACGCGGCATAACAGTTATCATTCATGGCATTACATGGCATTACTTGAATGTAATTATTTTGGGAAACAGTTAACTCGTTGGATTTGGTTCCATTTTAACTGGAAGCTATCATGAAACAAACACCTGTCTGAGAAGGTTCCGATGAAGAAGCCATCCCTCAATGCATGTGTTGCCTCTAGGGCAGCAAAGCTGAAACTATTACTAAGCATGGTTCCACTTTTAGTAGGGGAATGGCTGCTTCCACTGGTGTTTTGCTTTTTGACAATATCCCTTTAAATCAGCAGCTATCCCTCCTTTCATGCATCTGATCCACGTTTACCTACCACAATTTGGTACATTTTCCAACACCTGTTCCAAAATAGTTCTAGAGTATGTATGCAGGACCCTTATTTGCTCTAAGGAATGGGAAGGGGTTACAAAACACCTGAATTATAGAGGGGCTCCACCATCCTGGCTACTCAAGTATTCCTGGCCTGAGGCCTGCTTTTAAGAACATTTAGGTTTCCTAAAATAAACGATTCTCCACATGATTAGTCTTTCCAGATGCTTTGCTTGAACAACGTAGAAATAGTACAAATGCTACAGAATAGTGCCAACACCCCCTCCTTTTCTCTCCAGAAACTGTGGCACAAACAGGGGTACCACTCAGCCTTTCCAAATTGCATTCTCAGTAAAAGCCCTTAAATATATTTCTGGAAAGATGTCACTGACACTATTTAACTTACCTCTCTAGATTTGAACAATAACCTGGAAGCATGCCTTATATAATTCATGGAGAGACCTATCCTGAAATGCAAGTCTTCCCTAACTATTAAACTTTTAAATATACCAAAGGCCTGTATTTCATCTATCTATCAGCCTGTATTTTTATCCTATGATAGCAGTCTTGTTTCCCCATGAAAGTCCTATGGTTCTTGAAATTCAATGATGTTCTAAACATGGAGGACCTCACTGCCAATTTACATAACTCAGAGGAAAAGTTCAGACTGACTTGGAGGCCCTGGCAGCACTGCAAATTCACAGAATCCTATTTAAATACCCTCTCAGAGATGACAAACCCTCAAATGTAACATTTACATCAGTCATGACTATACCCATTGGCCCTACCTTCCTGACCCCATCTCTCTCCCCCATCCATCCAGCCATCCAATTTTCTCGCCAACTTACTTTTGCTCCTTTTCTTCCTTTCCTTAACAGGACACACACATCTCCTTTTTTTCATCTAACCTGAACCTGATATATTGACTATATTTTTATAGTTACTGAGTTAACTATCTCCACGTATCATCAGCAGCTCCTCATTTTTCCTGTCTAGTTCCTTTTCCAGACTGGGAGAGCTAAATAGCTGTGCTGTTTATTTCATTTTTGTTTCCTACTACTATCCCAACTCATTAGTTAATACATATATCCATCATGATCTCTACTGTATGAAAACTCTTGTCACATTGTACATGATGGCAACATACTCTTGGATCTGTCTGTAAGGTTATACCTTAGTGCTGGTTTCTGTCTGTATTTATACAGTTTGTAATGTGAAGTTCAGAGGGCAGTGGATGGTGTCAGTAGTTGTTTATTTTAGATTTTTTTTTTTTACAATTTTTAAGCAGCCTTGTTGGGGGGCTTGCGGGCTTTGATGAAAGAGCGCTGATGTCTCACTTTTGAGACAGAGAAGGAGATTGAAGACCCACTCCTCAATCTCAATTTCTTAAGCCTCAGCTGCACAGAATGAATGAACAGGAAGAACTCTGCATGGTCTCCCTGTCCATTCACAAACCAAAGCATACTAAACACAGTTTAGACCACATGTCAAACACAACACGCATGCCAAATCCAGCCCACCAGGCCATGTCATGTGGCCCTCGCACCTATCTTGCAGCTGCGACACCCCCATTTTCTCTGCCTCCACCTTGTCTCAGCAGTCAGCAGTAGAGCGGAGAACAGAACTCCTTGGCTAGATCCTGTGCCTCTCCACGCAACTGTGGAGAGACACATCTCAGCCCCCCCCCCGTCTTAGCAGTCGGCAGCAGAAAGGAAGACAGAACTCATCCTACAGATCCTGAACCTCTCTGTGCAGCCGCAGTACCCGCTCATCTATGCCTCGTCTTCTCTCAGAATTTAGCAGATTCCAGCAGCTCACTTGGACCTCAGCAGTCTGTTATAGGAAAGGGAGCAATGATTTGGAAAAGGGTAATGACAGTGATCCCTACTAGCTTCATGTAACAAGTCCCTAGTACCTCATTGTCTTCTGCAGCAGGTCTTCAGGCTCCAACCAAACCTGTATCATGTCTACAATCTTTGAACATCAGTTGTTCTAGTACAGTTATTCTCAACCAGAGTTCAGTGAAACCTGATGGCTCTTCCAGAGATTGCCTCGAGTACGTTGAGCTGTGGCAGATTGACCTTCCATTTGATATTGCCTGCATAATTCCAGAGCCAACTCCACTTGACAAAGCCAGCATCATGACATCAATGATCATTTTAGGTGTCTGTAAGTATGGAATTCTGACCAACACTCTAAGTCACATGTGTCAAATACAAGGCCCATGGGCCGAATTATGTGGCCCTTGCACCTCTCCTGCAGCAGTGGCAACCTCCACGTCTCTGCCCCTACCTTGTCTCAGTAGTCAACAGCAGAGAGGCCAGAACTCCTCTACCAAATTGTGTGCTTCTCCATGCAGCCACAGAGAGCCTCGTCTCTCCCACCTTCCCCCAGTCTCAGCAGTTGGCAGCAGAGAGGAAGATAAGACTCCTCCTTCAGATCCTGCACCTCCCTGTGCAGCCACAGCACACCCTCATCTCCACCTTCCATAGTCTCAGCATTCAGCAGACTCCACCAGCTGACTCCAGCCCCCCTCTGGTCCTCCTTCAGACGCTGCACTTTCTGCTTCCCAGCTCCACCCCCAGCTTCTTCTCAGAAGCACAAAATAAGCGGGTGCTATGATGTAAGGGATGGTGGGGAACTCTTAACTTCTGATGGGGGGGCTCTTTACATCTGATCTAAGGGGGGTTCTCTGGACATCTGCTTTTAATTATTTTTATTATTATATATTTTTTATTATTTTTCGTCTTTGATAATGCCCTGGAGGAGGGGCAAAACGTGTCAACGTAATTTCCACCCAGCGGCTTAACCAGTGACGCCATTTCCTGCCTCCATGGAATGCACGCCGCAAGTGCAGTGATCGCGTAAGTTCTTTCTGAGTGTTTGTTCATATTTATCCGCTTCTGTAAGTAGTGCCATAGTGCACGGTATTTCATACAGTCTAATGGTGTTTCACCATATATTTTTCCATCTCTTTCTTTACCGGTGGAGTGTGGTATTTTCTTATCAAGTATTCATCTAATGTTTTCATCTTTGGAACTTTTTCATCATCAATTTTGGGGCTGTTTTACTTGCTTGATCCTTGGACTGAAAAGTTGAGGACTCTTCTAGTTTGGGGAATGTGGTCTCCTAAGGGGGAATACACTGTTTTGCACTTTTTTCGCATTTTTTGCACTATAACCATTTTGGATTTACAAATGACTTTTGGTTATTATCAACATTTTTAGGAACTCACTTAATTCACATTTTTTGATATTCGTTCACATATGCACACATGCTGTGTTACACTTTTTATTTGCTAGCGCTGCTTTCATATGTTTATGTTGTATTATGAGTACATTACAATTCTATGAAAGTTGGAAAGCACGGTTGCACACTGCTGGTATCATACACAAGAAACGTTATTGGAAACTGCTCACACAGAACATTAGCAGAACTGTGTTCTGTCTGAGCAGTCTCCAATAAAGTTGCTTGTGGGTGATACCAGCAGTGTGCGACACCCCTTTTCAGACTTGCATCATCTACTGCAGGCGTACGGGTGGGCTCTGTGCCTGCCTGCACTTGCCCTCCACAGCTTAAGTCTTGCATTATTACTAAAACCAGTGATAATCAAATGCAAAGGCAGTGGCGGCTGGTTCTCAATATTTTGGGGGGGGGGGCGGCAACGATCACCCCCCACCCCCGCGGGAGATTGACGGCAATAATCCTAAGACTCCCTGGCCAATCGGGGCATCCTGATTGGCCGGGAGAAGAATCAGGAAGACAATAACGAATATTCAATCACCAATGTCACACAAGTCGGTGGGCTCACTGCGCCCCGAGCCCACCCTTTTTTGAAGCAAATAAGAGCCTCAGGCTCTAATCATATACTTTAAAAAAAATCCAATTGGAATCTATGCATCTGGCACCCTGCATGGAGATTAGGGCCCGGGTGCATTGATTAGGGGGGTGGCGCCCCTGCGCCCTGCATTATGGGCCTCCACTGTGCAGAGGCAGTTATTTAATATGATAGTAGATACCTTTATACAGTCTTACAGATACGACCGGCCCTTTAAGGGAAACCATAATGCTGATGTGGCCCGTGATAAAATTAGGTTTGACACCCCTGGTTTAGGCGGTGGCAGAGGCACCCAGGAGGCTGATAGAAGTTCCTAGCCCAGATCCCACAGTGTATACAAGCTACCAGGGTCAGGTGTGAGGCCCCTACTCTGTCTCCTCTAGCTGAACATTTCCCTGTGCTAGACATACTCCCTGGAATTTACAAAGACTGGGGCAGGCAAAGTGTCTCTCATGCATTCTAAAAGTGGTGAAGAATGCGCCAAATTCACATACCTTTCTAGAACCTGTACCTGAATTTGGCTCATGCTGAGCTACTTTTAGAATGCACGTGAGACCAGTTTTTCTCTGTATGCCAAAAGAGAGTTGGTCTTAATTAGTTCCACTTTTACATTTTGCACATTCAATACGACACAATGTAAAAGTGGCGCATTCAGTGTGACACAATGTAAAAGTGGCGCATTCAGTGTGACTCAATGTAAAAGTGACGCAATTTAGAACTACCTGAATTTGGTGCACGAGTCACTGTCACAACCATAAATGTTGCAAATTCTTCATGAATTTGACGCAATATATTAACAAGAGTGATTACCTCCAGAAAATTGTCTCAGTAGCTTTATTACATTCCCACCACTATCCTTCACTAGCGGGTTCCTGTCTCGAACCTAGCCACTTCGCAAATGTGCGCCAACTGCAGTGGAACAGTACTCATTATTAGCACTGCCTTTTCTAAAATGGCAATAGAGATCATTCAGCACAGCAGCATCAAGTCAGACAGTTGCTCCCCTGATGACACCTCAGGCCTCAATTAACAGAAGCCCCTCTCAACTTCCATTCCCTGTGCATAGTGGCTGTCAGAATGGCACCACCTATAGTGGGGAGGCTGAACTGAACCTGTCTACCCCCCCCCCCCCCCTTTGAAAATGCTGGAATTTCTGTACCTGGGTCTTACACCGATTATCCTGTAGCCAGTTACACAGAGTTATCACACAGCCAGATGCATTCACTCTTTCGCTCGTTGTCTTCAATGACCAGCCTATAGGATTTGTTTTTATGTTTTTTTTGGAAAACCTGGATAGGAGAAGGGAGTTGGTAGGATACTCCAAATTAACTATGCACAAGTGATGATTATGGGGCACCCAGGCAATCAGAGATTATGGGGCCACACAGTAGACACAAACACACACACACACACAGTATACAATCACACAGTATACACAGACATGCTTCTATTGGCTGAGAAGCTACTGGAGAGGTGGGGCAGCTATAAAGCTATAATCTCAGGATTTTTAGACCAAAAGGATGTCGGTAAGGGACATTTCAGAGACAGATGTAAAAAAACAAAAACAAATTTTTACATAGTGTCCCTGGTTTTACTGAGGCTGGCAACCCTGATGGGGCCACCTAGTGGCATGGGGCCCTCGGGTAGTGCCTGAGTGGCCCAATGGTCAGTCCGCCCCTGGTTACAGAAGAGACTTGTGGACTGTGTCAGTGGACTTAAGTCTTTAAGACACTAGCCAGTGTCTCCTTTAGCTCACAAACCCAGTATGCTGACTTCTAGAACCAGAGGGGGTATTGCAGCAACACACACTCAGTCTCAAGGGTCCCTTCAGGGTCTGTACTCACAAAATGTCCAGGGACAGCTGATAGCCTCCTTCCAACTTCCAAGTGATGCTCTATTAGTGAAATAAGACCATATCCACAGTCTTCCTCCCTTAGTCAGCTTGCACAGGAACGCTGGGTTGTAGCTTTCAGGCTTCTGGCCCTCAGGTCTGGCACCTGGGGCTGCATAGAAACCTTTGCTGGGGACAGACAGCCACCTCCTCCCCACCTGAACCTCACTCCTCAGAGGTGGGCTGGACTGGAACCCCGAGCCCATGTGCTTCTCAGACTTAAAGGAGAAGTGCAGCCTGAGTCTGTTTGGCTGGGCTTCCCCTATGGGTCACAGGAGTGCAATTCGTTTTGCACTCCTGTGACACGATTTTAGCAGAGAGAGGTCTGAATTCCACTCTCTGCTGATGTCACTGGAATCAGTTCAGGCACTGCGTCATCACGACAATAAAGTCTGGATCTGCCAGATGCCTGGACTGATGCCTGTTTCAGCCTCTCAACAAGCCGCTGAGAGACTGAGACGGCCGCTCCCCCCCTGCACAGCTCAGCGCTCCAGTAAGTGGGGAGGCAGAACGGAAAGCTGCTGGCTAACAGGCAGCAGCTCTCTGCTTAGGGAGCTGAGAGAACCGAGCCATTGGCGGTGTTCAATCGCTCGGTTCTCATTATAGATGCTGCATCCACCTAGCTAAGTATGACGGTAAAAAACGAAACAAAAAAAACATACTTCTCTTTTAAATACAGGCACCCAGCATTCCTTGGGGCACATCCCTTTCTAATTGGCCAGGGCTGAATCTACATCCATGCTCTCACCCAGATGTGTTCCTAGGGTCTCCAGTGCCCTTGGCGAGAATCTGTATCGGCGCCCCCCCCCCCCCGGCACCCCCCCTTTCTTTTAATTTTTAATTGTCTGCTTATCCATTAAAGATAATGTTTAGGCTATACAGTCCTTTTCAATTGTTTTGACTTTTGAAAAAAGATATTGCATGCAAACATTGTAGTCAGATGAGATTTAGGATAAACACGTGGTATCACATTCAGAAGAAATATAAAACCTTATAAACCTTAATAAGTTTTATATTTTTTCTAATATAACTCATTTTACATTTTTAAAGGTGCTAAATATAATAAATGATAAGAATCTGTAGTTATATTATGCTAGTGCTTCATATTGTGCTTAGTAGGGATGAGCTTTCTGTTCGGGTCGAACACGAGTTCGACTCGAACATTGGCTGTTTGACCGTTGGTCGAAAACCGAACATTATGGGCCGTTCATGCCAAATTTGAGTGCCACGTAACGGCCCATATTGCACCGCAGGAGCACAGTGCATTGCTGTATGATGATTGGCCAAAGCATGAACCATGACCTGCATGCTTTGGCCAATCACAGCGCCCTCAGCTAAGAGACCCATAATTGGCCAAAGGCAGGGTGCCTAATGCCAATCATGGCTCAGAGGGACTAAGTACACGCCCACACTATATAAGGCTGACTGGATGTCGGCCTTGTGTAGTGTGTCATTGCTGGTGTGGACGGTGAGAGAGTGTCGTTTAGATTGAGCAGGCAGGCAGATTATTCAGTTAGCTACAGTGTATTTAATATATATATATATATATATATATATATATATATATATATATATATATATATATAGAGCGAGTCTAGTATATACATATCCACTGCATACAGTTTAGCTAGATCTCACTGCAGTCCGTTCCTGGTGGTGTACTGTTTTTACTATACTTCTGGCAGGCAGGTGATTCAGTTAGCTGCAGTCTATTTCATATATATACAGCGAGTCTAGTATATATATATATATCCACTGCATACAGTTTAGCTAAATCTCATTGCAGTCCTGGTGTACTGTTTCTACTATACTTCTGGCAGGCAGGTGATTCATTGAGCTCCAGTGCATAAAATATATATACAGTCTCCTACATATATATATATATATCTACTGCATTCCAGTCTAGCCAAGCCTATATCTGACTGCAGGCCATTGCTGGTGTACGTTTTCAAATATACTTTCAGACAGGCAGGTGATTCAGTTAGCTGCAGTGTATTTCATATTTATACAGTCAGTCTAGTACATATATATATACCGTATATATATATATATATCCACTGCATGCAGTTTGGCTAGATCTCACTGCAGTACATTCCTGGTGTACTCACAGCTTCTACTATACTTCTAGCAGGCAGGTGATTCAGTTAGCTGCAGTGTATTTCATATTATATATATATATATATATATATATATATATATATATATATATATATATGCCCTAAACTAAAAATATTGTTGGAAGCTAGCATCATCAAGATTGAGGAGGAATAGGGTAGTCGCTCTTCAAGGCATCCCACATCCATAGAAGAATAAAGCAGTTACATCAGCATCAGGTGCTTGATAGCTGCTGCGGATCCAAGACTGATTCATTTTTATGAATGTGAGCCTATCAAGGGAGTCTGCTGCTGAGTGTTATCCTCCACGTCCATGCTGACACGATCCTCCTCCACACTATCCACAGCAAAAGCGAACATAGAACAAAAAAATGTTGACGCGTTTCGCACTGAAATCAGTGCTTACTCATAGCTATGAGGAATCTAGAAAGCACCAGGAAATACACTTTGAGAACACCAAGATTATGCTAATCCCAGACTTTTCAAAAAAGAAGATCCTTTAATGAGGGTCGCAAGAGAATGAGAGGAAAGGAAATCCAGTATAGCATGCTGTACCCTAGCAGGCTGTGGGTGCAACACAAAAGAGCAGTTAAATTCTATGATGATCCGTTGGAGGCTAATGAATGGCTTGACAGGAATACCTAAGGCTGCAGGGCTCTGTTTGTTCCAGGTTTTTTTGAGATCCTAGAAGAACAGGTCAATGTGGTATGCTACAAAAACATGCTCTCATGGTGTTAATTCTTGTGTTCCTTTACTTATTACTTGTCAACCTTCCCTTTTAATTCTTTGCCGCCTGATATTCCTTTTATTCCTCTCCTTCAATACATGAGGAGCTGATCCTGACTGTATGTAAATTCTTACTCCTGATACCCACAAACTTCTTTTTCTTATACACAGTTATACCTGTTGGGAGCCACTAGAGGGCTCCATGAGACTGTTTAAATGATCTGTTGTGTGGCCAAGTTTGCAGTGTTCAATGCTCCTTAATCCTTCTCCCATGGGGCTCCATGAGGACAAGCAAGGAAAACATAATAACTTGTTGAACAATTCGTCACTAGGCTACAGATTTCCTAGTTTTTTTTTTTTTTTGCTCTCCCCATTTTTGTGAGTTTTGGGTCTAAGCCACATACCAGTGGTTATGTGTTTTTGGTTTTTGTTCAATTCTGGTATAATGGCGGGGGGAGGGGGGGGGGGGGTTGTAGCTCAGTTCACTACTAACAAGGGGGAAATAATAAGGATTGTATGTGGCACTGGCAGGGCAGGACCTAGGGTGGTGGGCTTGAGTCACTTTCGGGCCCTACCTTCTATACACTACCATATTTTTCAGCGTATAACACGCACCCCAATTTTAGGAGGGAATTTCATCTCACAGTCACGCCCAGTCCCTGTGTCATGTCCATCATGGGGCGGGACTGGGCGTGACTGTGAGTGGAGCAGAGCCGAATACACTCAGCTATGTATCTCGGTATGGCCCGTGGGGCCCCCAATTGGGCGGGGCCCATGGGCTTGAGCCCAGTCAAGCCCAATGGTAAGTCTGGCCCTGGACAATGGTCTACACAGTACATGTAGGCTATACAGGGTACTGCACTCAGGTTCCTGGAATTCACAATCACTTTTACAGGGTAATGGCTAAAAGCGCTTGTACTCAGAGTCAATCCGTGGATAGTAAGGAAAGGAACAAAGAGCAACAAAGAACATAGACCTGAAGTGTGCCGGGGTCACGTGGTCAGTATGCCTAAAAGGGGGCATACCCAAGTATGAAAAGTAATGAATGAAATGAAAAGAAAAAGGGAATGGGTGGGTGGGACATGAAGCCAGCGTCCACGAGAGGAGGAGGCAGAGGAGGGCAGGCTTTATGCAGTCCGACTCCTGCCTCCTCCTACAAACACAGGCTGACCTGCGGTCAGCCTTACACTTGTACTCGGAGTCAATCCATGGATAGTAAGGAAAGGAACAAAGAGCAACAAAGAACATAGACCTGAAGTGTGCCGGGGTCACGTGGTCAGTATGCCTAAAAGGGGGCAAAAATAACACAGTAGGGTGAAAGCTTAACAACCAGATTATACAGTGAATTAACGTCTAACCTGGGGTGGCAGCAATGACTTAGCTGTTGAAAAGGAAGCGCTAGGAAAGGCAGTAGAGGACCATCCAAGGTTTGAGAAATGTAACACTAACAAACTGGTATAAAACCAACACCAAGCACCACACCTAGCCAGGCTCCAAGCACCTGATAACCGCGCCACCCCCGAATGCTGCGCCTTGCGAGCATGCAGATGTAACAGAAAGGGCCGGGGTGCCAACCAGTAGCATGACCAAAGTAAGTGAGACCCTGGGCCAGAAGCACCCCCCCCTCCCCGGCTTTTGAAACCACAAAGCCAGCTAAGGCACTGCCTTGAGCCCCGAGCTGGTAACCAACGCAAAAGGAGACCTGAGAGTATGTCAAACGTCATGAAAAGCAAGACCCACAATGGAAAATCAGCTGAGCACAGCAGGGAGTCTAATCCGCAGGAACCCTGGACGGCTTCAACGAAAGTGCAGAAAATAATACAACTTGACGGGTCATTCAGCATGAAATGCTGAGACTTAACTCGATATGCCCTGAAAGTGTTGAGGGCCAATACAAGCTGGAGGAGGCAAAAAAAAAAACAGAAAAGCCAAAATGGAACTGGATGTTAACCAACAGGACTGGAAACCTAGATCGGAAAGCCTAGAAAACATGCCAAGCAGTGTCATGAGCCTTCCTGGTACTTAAAACAAAACCTAATGATCAAGGCTGCTACGACAGCCAAAAGGAAAAACAATCTACCACAAACTGGAACTGAAGAGAAAGTGCGACGCTGGTACCTGCTTCCCTAGACCCGAGCCTACTGATACTGGCCCAGGCCCCGAGAGGGCCCCAGGATCCACCAAAGCCCCTGAGCCAGTAGAAGCTGCAGAGCAGCAATAGGCTGACTAACCAATCGCTCCATACCATAGCGCAACTCCTGGCCAGACGCAGCTAGGAAATAAAAGATAATGTGGACTGACCCCCAACTGGGCAGGAACACAACTAGCGAGAGAACCATGAGCAGACAAAGAAAACCTGTGACAAGAAAGTAACCTGCAAGAAGGAAACGAGACTGGACGAGAAACATGAGTAGCGTGAGCTGATTAAGAACCAAGGCTGCAAGAAAACACAACCTGCGATAAACCACGAGAAAAACCCTGGGGGGGAACATGAGAGAAAACCTGGGGGGAGACACGAGAGAAAACTCCGGGGGGAGGGGGGGACACGAGAGAAAACCCCGGGGGGAAACGAGAGAAAACCCGGGGGGACACGAGAGAAAACGCTGGGGGGGGGGGCACGAGAGAAAACACGGGGGGGGGGGACACGAGAGAAAACACCGGGGGGGGACACGAGAGAAAACCCGGGGAGACACGAGAGAAAACCCGGGGGGGACACGAGAGAAAACCCCGGGGGGGACACGAGAGAAAACCCCAGGGGGGACACGAGAGAAAACCCCGGGGGGGGGACACGAGAGAAAACCCGGGGGGGACACGAGAGAAAACCCGGGGGACACAAGAGAAAACCAGGGGGGACACAAGAGAAAACCAGGGGGGGACACAAGAGAAAACCAGGGGGGGGGGACACGAGTGAAAACCCGGGGGGGGGACACAAGAGAAAACCCCAGGGGAGGGACACGAGAGAAAACCCCAGGGGGGACACGAGAGAAAACCCCAGGGGGGACACGAGAGAAACCTGGAAAACGAGAAAAACCTGGAAAACGAGAGAAACCTGGAAAACGAGAGAAATGTAACATTGCATTAGAAACGTGACATTGCATGAGAAACGTAAATTGCCTGATAAACGTAAATTGCCTATGGACAACCGTATGAGAAACTAACTGCATGAGAAACATGAGTTTAGAACAAAATGTGAGTGGTGTAAAAACAGATGAGAAGACTTGCCACCGACCAAGCCAATTAATAATGATCACCTCAATCTGTTAAACCCATAGGCGTGATGGGTAACCTGAGGTGGAAGAACATGGACAGCCCAGCTGTGTGAGACGACCAGAAAACCTAATAACAACCCACCTGTGACACAACAAACCCCCTGGTACCTGACAAGTAAATGACGTAGGACCTAAAGTGTAAGGACGTGGGTGCCGAAATGACAGGACCAACAGCGCATGAATGTGAACCTGATGATACCACCCTAATAAATGCAGAAGTGAGCCCGAGCAACCTGCAGCGCCAAGACAGGAAATTAAAAATGAACACTCAGGGCTAAGGTACCCACAGACTGTGGTGGGTAGTAGTAAAGGTGTAACGGTGAACATGTACGTATGATGTGTGGGCTACAGGCGAGAAGATTGTGGGACGACAATCAATTAACAACGAAACCTCAGCCTGTATGGACCTGTAGACGTAACAGATCCTGGATGTAAGTACCAGCTAACGAAAATGCTGCAAACGAAGGGCAACATGAAACATGCGACACATGGGAAAACATAAACATATTGGTTAAAACGTAAACATATTGGAAAAAACGTAAGAAACATGGGAAAAACGTAAGAAAACATAAAAGTCGCCTGAGACATGTACAATACAACAGACACGTAAAAAAATGCATCAGACACGTAAAATTGCATCAGACACGCAAATTTCATGGGAAAATGTAAAACCTGAGAACCATAAATTCCTTGAAAACCCTATAAGAACCGTAAAATGACAACCGCCTGAGAAACGCAAAGCGAATGAGCAACACAAATTGCAAAAAAAAAACGTAAATTGCAGAAAACAGTAAAACTGAGTAAGAAACCGTAATTTGCAGAAAACTGTAAATTGCTTGAAACCATAAATCACACGAACAAAAAAAAAAAACATAAATCGCATGACATGTCAACTGCATCAGACACAGAAATTGCATGAGAACCGTAAATTGCGTAAACCGTAATTGCATAAAGCCGTAAATTAGCAAAAACGTAGAATTGCGTAAAAGACTCGTAAATTGCATGAAACCGCAAATTAGCACGAGACCGTAAATTGGTATGAGAAACCGTAAATTTACATGAGAAAAACAAAACTGCATGAGAAGATCATAAACTGCATGAGTGACCGTAAACTGCATGAGAGACCGTATTGCACAAGAAACCGTGTTTTGCACGAGAAATTGTAAATTGGATGAGAAACCGTAAATTGCATGAGACCAGAAAATGCATGAGAAAACGGGAAATGCATGAAAAACGTAACCTAGCATGAGAAACCGTAAATTGCATGAGACATGAGGACCACCACCAGGCAGACGGACCCCCCCCCCACCCCCCCGGCAAACCAGGCGACCGAATCCTCCCCCCCAGCAGAACCACCAGGAGAAGGAGGCAGGCGGGAGAAGCGGCTCCCCGGAGCCACCAGGTGGATGAACCCTCCCTCCCCTGGCAGAAGCAGGCAACCTGAACCTCCCCCGTGGCAACACCGGGAGAAGGAGGCGGGAGGGAGAAGCATCTCCCCCGCAGCCACCAGGTGGACTAACCCCCCCTACCCTCGGAGAAACCCCCCTCCCCTCGGCAAGTGAACAAACCACCCCCCTACCCCCGGCAGAACTACCAGGAGAAGGAGGCAGGCAGGAGAGGCAGACGAACCCCCCCCCCCCCCGCGCGCAAGAAAGCGCGGCAGGAGAAACGGCCCCCAGGTGGCTGAACACCCCCCCGGCGGAACACCGGGAGAAGTGGGGTGAATGAGTGGACGAAACCCCCCCCCCCCCCCCAGCATGAACACCGGGAGAGAAGGCCGGCTGAAACAACATGGGGAGAGAGGGGCGGACTAACCACCCCCCCACTCGGCGGCAATCAAACCCACCCCCTCCCCCAGCAGAATCACAAGGAGAAGGAGGCAGGTGGGAGAGCCCGCAGCTAACATCTCCCCCCCCCCCCGGCAGAGGCAGCCGGAGAGGGAGGCGGGCAGGAGAAGGGCTCCCTCGTGGCGACCGGAAACCTCCAGTGAACCCCCCAGCAGAACTACACGGGGAAAGCCTATGGATGCAAACCTCCCTCCCCCTCCCCTCCGGCAGAGGCAGCCAGAGAGGGAGGCGGGCGGGAGAAGGGCTCCTCATGGAGAACGGAGCTGCCAGCCAACCCCCCCCCTCTCCCCCCGGCAGAGCCACGCGGGGGAAGCCTGTGGAAGAAAAAATCTCCCTCCCCTCCGGCAGAGGCAGCCGGAGAGGGAGGCGGGCGGGAGAAAGGCTCCCCCATGGAGACCGGAGCCACAAGCGAACCCCTTCTCCCTCGGCAGAACCACACGGGGGAAGCCTCCCGGAAGTGATGTCGACACAAAGCCAGTGTCCACAAGAGGAGGAGGCAGAGGAGGGCAGGCTTTATGCAGCCCGACTCCTGACTCCTCCTACAAACACAGGCTGACCTGTGGTCAGCCTTACACTAAAATTGTGTTCTGCAATGTGAGATATTGATCAGACCGGTTTCATGCCCGGAAAGTCTACTGATACGAATTTGAGAAGATTGTTTACTCATCTTCAGCTTTCCGGACATGAGGCGGGCACTAGAATCATTGTGTCGATCGACATAGAAAAGGCGTTCGACTCAATTGACTGGAAATACATGCTCCAGGTACCGGAAAAATGGGGCATGGCAGTGTGTTCAGGCAGTGGATTACCCTATTGTATAGTAACCCCAGGGTGGCAATTAGGCTGGGCCAGTCCACATCTCCCTTTTTTTCGGTGGGAAGAAGTACTAGACAGGGGTGCCCTCTCTCCCCATTTATATTTGCACTTATGATGGAACCCCTGGTGGTGGCACTCAGGACTTCTAGTGAAGTTAAAGCTATAAGAGTAGGTACAATCAATAAATGCCTGGCATTATATGCTCAGGACATATTATTATTTCTGGAGGACCCTGGGCCCTCGCTGCAGGCGGCCCTGAGAATACTAAATAATTTTACCACTTTCTCTGGATTAACGATCAATTGGAGCAAGTCCTCCATACTGCCACTAGATGAGGGGGCTTGGGAAAAGGCTGACCATAGTCTGCCGCTGAAGTGGGTATCATCCATCACATACCTAGGAGTGAAGATTACAGCTGACAGTACCGAATACTTGACCCTTAATTTGGTGCCCCTACTTACATTTTTCAAACAAAAGACTCAAGCTTGACAGAGGGAGGATAAACTTACTAAAAATTGTAATTATTTTATTTTATATTTCCTGAGACACGCCCCTGTATGGGTCCCTAGGTCCTTTTTAAAACAACTAGACAGTATTACTAGCTCATTCCTATGGGCACCAAAACCACCACGCATAGGGCTCAGAGTGCTTCAGGAACCCTGGGGACAGGGAGGGTTGGCCCTATCTGACTGGAGGAAGTATTATTTAGCCAGTCAAATGATGTAGCCAGCACTTAACCAGGAATAGGGAAGCTCACCAATCAGAGCCACGCTATGCCAACCAATGAGGCATCAGCATGTAATAATATACACAGAATAGATGAGAGGGAAACACACACTTTTATGGGAGAGCAACCATCAGAATGGATTGAACCTTGGTGCAAAGGGTAATTATGGGAAAGGTCTGCATTTTTCTTGTAACTAAATATGTTTGCAGATTAATGTTTTCAGGAATATACTCTGTATTCCTCCATGTAATTCTCTTATTTTAATCTAATATTTTCTTCCTTGCTGTAGACTATAGATAGATGGTTGTATATTAGATAAACTTTCAACTACTCACCAATAAATGTTATTATTGTGTTAAAGCTTTCACTCATGGTCAAAGAACTCTCATTTAACCCAAATCATATCTGAGAGATATTAGATCTCAAATATAGAATACTGGAAAAAGACTGCATGAGAGGTTGCCATATGTCTGGTCAAGCATATGGTGCCCAAGCGGCTGCTGCTGCTTGACCTGCTTCAGACACAGGTTGCAAACAGCAATGGTGCGATCTGCTGCACACGTGTCCAAAAAGGCCCACACCAAGGAACTTTTCAAGATCAGCAGGGAGTCAGCAGCTTCCTGCACCTATGGAGCTCTGCGGTGTGATGCAGTAGGGTGGCTGCCCTTAAGCTGCCCCCTAGGGGACATCCTGTTTCGTTGGAGTTGTGCCTCCTCCTTCTCCTCCTCTATTCTATCAGGCACCCAAGTAGAGTCAGGGACCTCATCATCCCCTCCCTCCTCGTCACTGGAGCAAACATGCTGCAGCTGGGGAAACATGACTGCCAGTTCCTTGGCCTTCTTGGGCACCCCCTTTCGCTAGGCTCATGTTACTCCCTTCCTCAGCCTGGGAACCAACATGGGAGCCTTCAAATCACTGCACATCCTCCAGCAGCATGTACCCGACTATGTGGTTGAATAGTTCGGGGGACTTCTCCATGCATGATGGTTGGGCTGCGAAAGTGACTGTGGACAAGGAGCCGGTGGAATAGGCCACTTTGGCAGCTACATAGGAAGGAAAACTACTCTGAGCCAGGTTGACAGCGGATGAGGAGGATGAGGGACGGCTTTGTTATCCACTCCACCAACTCTTCTGCATGTTCTGGCTCAATAACACAGCCAGCAGCAAAAAAAAAGGACAAGTGTGCCCCACGGCCACCGACAGAGGATGCACCATGTCCATGACCAGCACTGTTGACTGTAGACACAGAGCCTGCTTGCTCTCTTTTAGAAACGTAGTAGCAACTGCACTACGGCTGCACTGTATTGTGTCAGGTACTCACCAGAGTCGAAGTGCTGAGAGCGGCTTCCCTTGCAGCTGGGTGCACAGTACCAGAATGCAACAGTGGGTACAGGGAACGGGTTGCCAGCAGGTGACTAGTATGCAGAAGGTCTTCTGAAGGAAGAGATGCCCGTGCAGATGGCCTTGGAACTTGTTAGAAGGGAACGCCTGGCAGGGGTTCTAACACCTGGAGTGAAGGACAGCAGGAGGCAGAGGGTCAAACACCAGGAAGATTAGATCAGAGTCCAAGAGCAAGCCAGGTCTTACACAGAGGTCAGTCCGTGGATCCAGGCATCACAATACAGGGAATAGGCAGAGACAAGTCCAGGAGGCAGGCCGAGGGTCAAACACAGCAGCAGCAGAGAGGGGAATCCAGGAAGCAAGCCAGGGGTCAATCACAGGAGAGGTCCAAGAGAGTAGTCAAGTGCGATCCGGGTCACAACGGGAAAGCTCAGGAAATAAGGCACAGGAACACAGGAACACTGGAGCTGAAAAGACAAACCAGCAAAGACACAGAGCACATTGATGCCTTTTGTAGGCCTGTCAGGCCAATCAGGTGATGTCCATAGCCGTGTGCACAGGTGTGCGCACGACATATTGTATCGCACATATGCGTGCGCCAAGCCGTGGAACTGTGTGCGCGCGGACCCGCTAATTCGCACACCTGTGTGCGCCGTTGCGCCGTTCTTCCCCGCAGGCGCACAGGGAAGTGCCGATGTTGAAGTCTGGTGATTCTCTGACAATTGTAATTAAAATTTGTGATCTAATATTTCACAGCAGGGCCCATTCCTGTGCCCAACAAGAGTATCTGTGAGGGGATACAGTGTTGTGCTACCACCACCGCTACCACTGCCTAAGACCCAATTTTTCTGCCCCTGTTAAACATGCGACTTGCAAACGACTCCTACTTACAAACGGAGGGAGACAACAGGAAGTGAGAGGAAATCTACCCCTAGGAAAGGAAATTCTCCTCTGTAAGAGTTAATATGGGAAAAAGGTGTCTCCACTGATGCTTTATCACCAATCCTTCTTTCCCTAATAACCCTAAATTTTCAAAATCCAATTGGTATTGGGACAGAAAGTGAGGAGAAATCTTCTGAACAAGGGCACAGACAGCAAAAAAATGTTACAGGGATGATAAACCTGCCCTATATTATCCAAAAAGCTTAAACATAGATTTTGGGGCTGGAGCTACACTTAAAAAATGTACCTGTTCCAAATTACAAACAGATTCACCTTAACAACGAACCTACAGTCCCTATCTTGTTTGTAACCCTGTGACCAGAGTATATAGAGCCTTGGGGCCCCAAGGTCTTTTTTTTTATTTGGGTGCGGGGTTCCCCTTAATATCCATACCAGACCCAAAGGGCCCATTACGTTACAGCAAGCAGTTTTAAATGACTGTTTTTCCTTTAGAAATGTAATTTTGTGCAGGGACTGTTCTAAACACGGGAAACACGCGACACTTTACAGGCATATTATAGACACCCCCAAGCATTATTAAAATCACTGCTCCCAAAAAAGGCAGTTTTTAAAACTTTTTTTGCACTGATACATGTCCCCTGGGGGCAAGACCTGGGTTCCCAAACACTTTTTAGGACAATAACTTGCATATTAGCCTTTAAAATTCACATTTTCATTTTTCATGTTCATGTCCCATAGACTTTAAAGGGGTTTGCGTTTTCGCACAAATTTTTGGTCTGTTCGCATGTTCTGCCATGAATCGAACTGGGGGGTGTTCGGCTCATTCCTAGTGCTTAGCTTGGCTATCTAAAATTTCACTTTTCTCGCTTTGACTGTAGCAAAATCCTCTTTCTTGGCTCATCGTAGAACATAGATAATTCTTTATTAACTTGAGTTTGCTAAAGCTGCGTTCACAAGACGCCACAGTCACTGGTAAGGTTAAATAAATTTGAAGTGCTGTTTTGATGTTTGGATGGCTATCACCCAGAGAGTTCTCATGTATAAATCCATGGGAGTTGCTGACTCTAATTCCTTGACCAGCTCCTGCACTTGTTCTTTGAACACTTCTAATTCAGAAACAAGCTCCACGATGTCTATGTCTGATGAGTAGCGAAGTCCAAAGTCAGTGGCATGTTTTTTCAGCTCACTGAAACTCAGATCCTTCAAGTTATTACCACACAAAAAGGAAAATTCTGAAGATATAGCTGACATGGCCTCATATCGTAACTTCATTTCAGTTAAAATTCTGTCATAAACTGTATTTATTTCTCTTCTAAAGCTTTGTTCAGGGGAAAGATAAGGGTCTTTGTTAGAAGCACTGTCATTAAAACAATTTCACTTTCTTCACCCTCACGTTATAAAAGTTGCCTTCTAATTCCATTTCTGAGGATTTCTCTTTGGCAAACGTTATGTCTGGTTCTGTTCCATCATCTCACATTTTCTGCAATGATTCTATGAGACCCTTTAACATTTTGTTTGCTACATCAAGAGAAATAACCTTGCTTTGAAGAGACTGGTTGACCTTGTCAATGCAAAACAGTATTCTTTCCCATATGTGAAGAAGGCAGAGAAATCTGAAGTCTATTTGTCTCATCAAAGTTTGTGCTCCAAAAGCTGTTTCCTTATTATACAAACAAACCCAAGGATAAACAGAGGAAAAAACCAAGCTTTACTTACCACCAGCCCACAGACAACCAGATAACCTGTCTAACAGTATGCGTTAAAAACAGGGGTTTAGTCTGCACACATTTGCAAATGCATGCGTAAGCCACAGAGCCACGCCAAGGCACCCCAATATCTGTGGTACCTAACACTAACTTATAAGTGTCCCCACAGTGGAGGCACATGCATTCTGATGGATAGGTGAAAGCAGGTGGACTGAAGGGGAGCCACCCCTTCTTAAAGGTACAGGAGCACACTGAACACCCAGCACAATGGCAACACAGGTGTCAGTGAGATGCCTGACCAAAAAACACAACCTGTGACACAAAAAGACGCCACCGCTCTCACCTATAGCTGGCTATCGCAGTAAGAAGCTTGGAAGGCTAACAACAGATACAAACAAACCCAAGGATAAACCGAGGAAAAAAACAAGCTTTACTTACCACCAGCCCAATTTGTGCATTCAGTATGTAAAAAAAATATTTTACAGGCTTTTTTAGGGCGTTAATTGCTCCCTTTTTGGATGACCATCTTGTATCATTGCGACCTTTTAAACTAACTTCAAATTTCTGCATTAAAACTTGCCATCTTCCTGTGGAACCACTGAAAATTTGAAGATTTGCTGTACAGTTCCAAAGAATATTAACATCATCAGTGAAACACTTGCAGCATGGGAGCCAACAAGATTTCAACTGTGGGCAGCACAGGGTATATATCTTGCCAACTCATTAACCTGAGATAATCTTGCTTGTACTCCGCTATATTTTCCAGCCATTTTGCTTCCGTTATCGTATGCTTGACCGCAGCAGTCATCGATTTTCAGACCGTCTACCTGCAGTTTTAATAAAATAGTATTTGAAAGGCCTTTTCCTGTTTTTTCATCTGTATTAATAAAATCAAAGAAACTTTCCTCAGTTTGACAAAGGAGGTCTACAAACCGTATAACTTGACTCATCTGCTCCATCCAAGCACTATCTGGGGTGCAGTCAAACATGATAGAAAAATATTTTGCTGCTTTAATTTTTTTCAGTATCTCGTCTTTTACTTTTCTGGCTATTAACACAATTAACTAGTTTTGAATTGTTGATGAAAATTAACTCACAGCATGCTTACTTTCTTTCACGTAGGTCATGTGAGCTGCTAGCTGAGGGTGATAATGGCTTAACAATTCCAAGGTACTGAGGAATATACAGCATTCAGGCTCCCCTGCGATTCCCTTGCTTTCACGAAATGCCAAATAGTTTTTGGCACAAAACAAAATAACGTCAACAACAACTTTTAAAATATTGCACCATTTATCCTTTTCTTTTTGAAGTCTGCTTTGTATTTCAGCATCCACAGTTTGACCAATTTTTAATCTCCTTTTAAAGTCTTTACACATCATGTAGCAATCTCTGTGATGGGATGAGTTTTCATGAATTTGAAGAGAGGGATTTAAGAGTTTCCAATCCTGAAAACCTTTGTCAAAGTCAGAAAAAACTGTGAGTTTTGGGATCTTGGGGAAAAGTAGACATGGAAAACAAAAAAGAGCATCTTTAGGTAATGGCTGTAAATCATCCATTGTCTTTTGACACGTTCCCCATTTTTAAGAATGTTATAAAACCATTTGGCGTCAAGATGTCTTCCATCATCTGAGGTTGTAAATTTAAATTTGGATATATTGACTGTTTCAGGGTCATGGTCAACAACAAGCTGGGTACGAACACTATCAGAGATAGTTCCCGGCCACTTGACTGAATGTTTATGAGCAATCACTTTTAGTAGTACTTGGTTACAGTTGTCATTTGAATCTTGTTCTTTGTCATTCACACCTGTTACAGGCTCAATGCTGTTTGCCTTTGTAGATGTGCATGAAGAAGAAGCCACAGCAAAGTCTTCGACTGGTGGGATCACGGAATGATATTCATTTCCTATAGGATCTGTGAAAACATTTTCAGCTTCATGGCTCTGACAGCTGCTTGCTTCTTTTTCTATTAAAGGATGTTGATCATCCCGGTCTGCATTTGTATTACAACCACGATATCCCTCATTGTTTGGGCGCAGCCAGTTATTAAGACCTCCAGATAAAGAAGCAATTTTTTTTTCTTTTTCTCTTTTCAGCTTTCTAAATGCACTACCAGATAGTTTATTAAGTCCCATGTTGCAGGCTGTTTTGCCCCTCGACTTCAAAAAAGTACAGGAAAAACCTCTGCAGACAGTCAGATCACAAATCTATGTTAAATGGGCACAAAAAAAAATAATTTCATTAAACGATTGCTATTAAAATTGCTTAAACTTGATGCAATCTTTCCATTAAAAATACCACTCAACTCTCTCTACTTCGTACAAGGTATTGGGCACCCCTCAATGACCTTGGTCATTAATAAACTCCCCTATCACTTAGTAAAAAGTTCAGGAAACACTTCTGCAGGCTTCACTTGCAGCACGAAAATCCTATGCTTTTTTCAATGCATAGATAACACATAAAACCATCATTAAGAGTGACAACTCACATCATCGAATAAAGCTTAGTACTGTTTAAACTAATGCTAACACACCACATGGTGTAATATTGTCATACAGCACAGCACCACCCAACATGGATTTTACTAATTCCTCTAGATGTTCAAGATTTATGCCCTGTACACGCGGTCAGACATTCCGACAATGATTTTTTCCGATGGATTTTGCCCCAAACTTGTCTTGCATACACACGGTCGCACAAAGTTGTCTGAAAATCCGATCGTTCAGAAGGAGGTGATGTAAAACACATACGGACTATAAAGAGGGCAGTAGCCAATAGCTTTTGTCTCGTAATTTATTCTGAGCATGCGTGACACTTTGTCCGTCGGAATTGTCTACACACGATTGGAATTTAAACGATCGGATTTTGTTGTCGGAAATTTTTGGATCCAGCTCTCAAACTTTGTGTGTTGGAAATTCCGACGGAAAAAGTCAGATGGAGCCCGCACACGATCAGATTTTCCAACAACACAATCCGATCGCACATTTTCCATCGGAATGTCTAACCGTGTGTACAGGGCATAATAGTAAATATTTTGAGGGCCGACCATTTTGCCTGACATTATTTAAACCATTAAAATTCGGTCTAAGTGTGTTTGTACGAGCACTAATACACTGCCCAACAAGAATTCTCTCGCCTTTGTGGCTGTGTGTGGTGAAGAGATGAGCTTGGGCATGTTATTTGGATATACCGTATTTATCGGCTTATGACACGCACCTTCACTTTAAAAAGGCTGTTTCAGGAAAAAATCGTAAATTTTAAATAAAGAACTGTGAAGCAAAATAAGGGTCAGTGCCCATCAATGCAGCCTAATCAATGCCCATCTGCAGCCTCAAAAGTGCCATGAATACAGCACCCACCGTATTGCCATGAATGCAGCACCCACCGTATTGCCATGAATGCAGCACCCACCGTATTGCCATGAATGCAGCACCCACTCCATTGCCATGAATGCAGCACCTACTCCATTGCTATGAATGCAGCACCCACTGTATTGCCATGAATTCAGCACCCACCGTATTGCCATGAATGCAGCACCCACTCCATTGCCATGAATGCAGCACCCACTCCATTGCCATGAATGCAGCACCTACTCCATTGCCATGAATGCAGCACTCACTCCATTGCCATGAATGCAGCACCTACTCCATTACCATGAATGCAGCACCCCCCGTATTGCCATGAATGCAGCACCCACTCCTTTGTCATGAATGCAGCACCTACTCCATTGCCATAAATGCAGCACCCACTCCATTGCCATGAATGCAGCCCCCACCGTATTGCCATGAATGCAGCACCCACCGTATTGTCATGAATGCAGCACCCACCGTATTGCCATGAATGCAGCACCCACCATATTGCCATGAATGCAGCACCCACCGTATTGCCATGGATGTAGCACTCACAGATCCACTCCATCCCTCAGGGCATTCAACATGCCAAATATCTAGCAGATTCAATGTTCAACCCCTTACATGCTTGTGGGGGTCTGCCGGCGGGGGGCTTATCAGAATCTGGAAGCCCCCTTTAACAAGGGGACACCCAGATCCTGCCCCCCCCCTGTGTGAAATGGTAATGGGGTACACAGCTACCCCTACCATTTCACAAAAAAGTGTCAAAAAATGTAAAAATGACAAAAGACAGTTTTTGACAATTCCTTTATTTAAAGTCTTCTTCTTTCCGTCTTCTTCTGGTCTTGTTCCTTCTTCGGTTTCTTCCTCCATCTTCTTCTTCCTCTGCTTCTTTCTCTGATCCTCTGCTTCTTGCTCCGGTGCTCTCGTCTGGCATCTTCCTCTGCAGCGTCTATTTCCTCAACTCATTCTTGAGCTGCTCCACATCCATGGGAGGCTCCCACTGTGTGATGCTTCTTTTGACACTTCTTATATAATGGAGGGCGGGGCCACCCGGTGACCCCGTCCCCCTCTGACACAGAGGGACTTGACAGAGACTTCCCTATGGAGCCCTTCAAGCCTTCAGGTCTGGCATCTGGGGCCACATGGCAACCTTTGCTGGAGAGAGGCAGAAAAAACAAAAATGATATACACTCTCTAGCACCTAACTAGGAGGGTGCTACACAGGTAAATGTCTTTGGTTAAACCGGACAGGGCGATAAGTCTTACTGTCATTTTCTGGCTCAGCATCAGATATTTCACTTACTGGGGGCTACTCAGAGACCACAAGTGCTTGGGGTTATCATGGGTGGGCATAACACCCTAAGCTGGGTCCACAACAGCATCTATAGAGGGATCTGTGGTCTCAACAAGACACTCAATTTTCTCACACATGTCCCCAGCCTGGCCCTCAAGGGGAACAGTCTGGCTTTCACCTTCAGGGCAGCCAGGGTCCAGAGGTCTAGATTCCATAATGGCTTGACAGGCATCATTCTCTAAAGAGTTAAAAGCCATTTCTGCAATCAGCCGAATGAGTAACTAGTAGAGAGGTACAGCACTTTCCAGTCTTTTTCCCCACTCCGTTAGTGAGATATTACACCAGATGAAATTTGGAACCAGAGCTAAGGCCACTCCTAACGGCACCATGGTGGCCCCTGTGCCCCCATCCATGCCAACCAATGTGTGAGGCATATAGTGCTGACTTATGCCAAAGTGTGAGTGGGGTCGGATGTTGGTACCCAAAGTGGAGTAAATGCACACTGTGATGTCTGGGGTTCTTTAGCTCAAGTGTAGCGCTCACCAGTGAGTACAGTCCACACCAGATGTTAAGGGCTTGTTGGCCCTCTTTTATTAAATCAGAATGAAAAAGAGAGAATGAGAAACAGAACAAAGGGTTTCCCTTGCAGGGTTTTCTACCATCAGTTTGAAATAAAGTAATATTCACCCTCCTGGCTCTCTTCAGTAGTGCAACTGTTCAGGCCTTGTGCTCTGGTCCTCCTGCCCATCTAATGCAGCCTCCCTGTGTTCATGTACAAACCTTGTACTGCTGTCAGCTCTCCTTCTGGCAGCTTCCTGATGCTTTAGCCCTCAGGCCTTGGTGCTCTGTCTGTTCTATCACAGACTACACCATGCAGACATGCACACTTCTGGCTGCTCTATTGCTAACACACAGACTCCTCTGGAGGGTGGAGCCCAATCTACCATCAGGTTCCAGACTATAACAGGTGTAAACACCTGTGCCATCAGTGTGCCGGCTGCCTGCAAAACCTGGTTGCAGGATCAGAGATTTCTCCCTCTCAAATCTCTAGAAAATTTCTGGGCTCCATGCCCCATACCAGGTTTAACCAATCACTGAGGAAATTGGAAACCCAGTTTCCTCCCAATAAAATAAGAACCCTGGACCCCTCAGCCTGCCTAGTTGAGAATCCTGGGTGGCCTAAAGCCCTTTTAATACTGTGACAGGACACCGCACTGTCACAACTCGGAGATCAAAGAATGTGGCATAAAATATTTGAACAAAGATAAGCTACAAACTTGGTAGATAGTGGCAAAGAGCTCTCTTAGCCCTTGTACACACGGTCGGACATTCTGACAACCAAATCCGTTGGATTTTGTCCGACGGATTTTGTCCGAAACTGTTGCATACACACGGTCGGACAAAGTTGTCGGAAAATCCGATTGTACATAACGTGATGACGTTATTTCATTACGACGGGACTACGTTCAGGCTAGTAGCCAATAGCTTTGGTCTAGGAATTTGATCTGAGCATGCGTGGCACTTTGTCCGTCGGAGTAGGCTACACATGATCGGAGTATGTCTGATCTGAAAATTTTACGGACAAGTTGGAAAACTTGGTCCGTCGGATACTCCGACAGAAACAGTCCGATGGAGACCACACACAGTCGGATTATCCGACAAAACGGTCCGATAGGACACATTCCGTCGGAATCTCCGACCATGTGTACGAGGGCTTACAGTTCCATAAAGGTGGAAACAGGGCTTAAATATCATAGCCAACTCAAGTACAACAGCTCCTCACAGTTAGGGTTATCGGCTCACACTCTCTATGTTGAAGACGTGTGGGCAATCTTACAAGACTAGGCAGCATCTGACAAAGGAGGTGCCTGATAGGCAGTGTGGTGGCAAGAGTGCCTGGGAGCCTGATAGAACTTGCTAACCCAGATCCCACAGAGAATACTAGTTAACAGCATTCTATTTATTAGCATTGTCCTCACTAAAGATGGCCATAGAGGTCATTCAGCGGGACAGAATCCAAACAGACAGCTGCTCCCCTGATGACACCTACGGGGAAGCTCCTCTCAGCCTCCATTCCCTCCATATAGTGGCAAGTAGCACCTTCAAGCATTCTAGTGACATCAATTGTGCATCTCATTTCCTGACTACCTATCACATTTTTGGAGGCCCTGGAGCACCAAGACAGTGGAAACACATACAACATTTTGGACAGTAAACACCCCAAGGTATTCACTAAGAGGCATAGTGAATCTTTGGAAGATTTAATTTATTTGTCACAAGTTTTTGTAAAATGCAGAATGAAAATGAAAATTTATTTTTTACACAAAGTTGTCAATTAATAAGATATTTCTAAAACACAGCATAGGCATACTTAGAATTACACCACAAAACAAATTCTTCTACTTATTCCAACATGAGACTTTTTCACAGGCTAACCACAGAGAGGCTCAAAATCTGGGAGCACCTTAAAGTGTTTGTAACCTTAAATTGCAAGCCAGCTGCCAGCCCCTCTCCAGCTATATCCAGCTATAACATGCAGTGTATGTATTTGTGGAAAACAAAGCATCTAAATATATTTTTTGCAGATATCTTGAGGTCGGTCACCTAACTCCTGGCCGCTCTCCTACTCTGATCCAGGGCTACAGTGGGAGGAGCCCAGATCTCCCACTAACGTCAGACGGGAGGTCACATGACTGGAGGTAACATGACCATTGTGCTGGCTGCTTAGCCCCTCCCATTGTAGCCCTTAGATGGTGGCAGAGAGTGGCCAGGAGTCACGTGACCAGCCTGAAGATATCTGCAAAAAGGTATTTAGACGCTTAATTTTCCACAAACACATACACTGCATGTTATAGCTGGATACAAGAGAGGGGCTGGCAGTAAATTGTTTTAAAGTTTAAATTACTACTAATAGGGGCAGGAGGGGTGGCACACACACATACAGGAGCTGACAGGCAGTGGGGGGGGGGGGGGGGGAGAACAGAATAGGACAGAGGAGAGCTGTGGATGATGAAGGCACATAAACTGACCATGGTGTTAGGGCTCAGCGGCCATGATAAACCATGGTCAGTTTATATGGGGGAGGGCAGAACCAGGCAGGATCAGCCAGGTATTTCATATTATTTTTTGACAACCTATCACAATTTTGTGAGGCCCTGAAGCACCAGGACAGTAGAAATACCCACAAAATTACCACATTTTTGGAACATAAAGGTCCCACAGTAATTTTTAGGATGCTATTGAGTCTTTTGAAGACTTCATTTTTTGCCACATGTTTTTTAGAAAATGCAGACTTTTTTTTACACAAAGTTGTCAATTCAATAAGATACTTCTCGCACACAGCATGGACATACTTAGAATTATAACCCAAAACACATTCTGATACTCCTCCTGAGTATGGTTATACCACATGTGTGAGACTTTTTCAGTGTTTGAACTGATTATGTACTGAACGTTGTAACTTGCTATCACACAAATGAACCAATTATATCAAAGCCCAAGTACGGTATTGTAATGAATGCCTCTTTACAAGTGGTCAGGGAATATAGCTTAGTGTAACATTACCTATAGCAGTCCCCATTACTACAAGCCAAGCAAACCTAACCTACCAGTACGTGGCTGCATCAGGGAATGCCACGCTTACTGGCTAGGAAGTACAGGAGGCTGAAGAAAGAAAGAAAGAAAGAAAGAAAGAAAGAAAGAAAGAAAGAAAGAACAAAAGAATTCTTGCAGTTCCAGGAGTGCATTTGTCCACAGGTGTAGGTTGGGACTGGTGTCTCATAGAAGCATAGTCATTCGGACGTGCAGATGGGTCAGTTCAGGCAGCAGGTAGAGACATAGTCATCAAAAAAGGCAAAGGATCGGTCTAGGCTGCAGGCAGAAATGTGGTCAATAAACAGGCCAGGATCAGTACAGGCGGCAGGCAGAGACAACACTGCACTACTGGGGCCCTGATATGGAACACTGTTGCTGGCTGCACTGGTTTAGTGGCACTGGGACTGGTGTAGTGGCATTCAAGAACACTTCTGTTGGCTTACGCTAGGCTGGTGACACTGGGGACTAGTTTGGCAGCAATGAGGAACACTGTTGCTGACTGACACTGGTGTGGTGACACTGTGACTGTTGCTGGTATACACTGGTCTGGTGTGGCGGTGACCAGGAAAACTGTTGCTGGCTGCACTGGTCAGGTGTGGTGGCTGTTGGGGTGTAGAGTGGTCTAGGGGTGAGTGGACCCTCATTTAAGGTATCTGCCTAGAGTATCCTTCAAACCCAGTAGGCCTGGAGACCACTCAGATAAGGAAGTATTCACACACACACACCATACAGTTCTCAAAGTGGTCTAACAATTTATTTTCGGACTTCAGCTCATAAGGGCAAAATGACCTCACAAAGAAAGCCCAACCCCCCTTACATTAATATATGATAAAATACATACATTAATTAAAACAAGCAGTGGAAAATTACTGAGTATGTGCCGAAACAATATACGCCCCCAAATTCATATAGAAACTGGCCACAGGAAAGGCTAGTAGAGAAAAATTTTGAAGATTGTTCTCGAGAACATTTGTTCTCAATAATGCCGCATACACACAATCAGACTATCCAGCGGACTTAGTCTGGCGAACAACTCGCCGGACTTTGCAGCGGAGGTCCGCCGGACTTTCTGAACGAGCGCACCTACATCTGCGAGATTGACACCTTAAGAGCCCAGTCACCTGGTATGGATTTAAAGGGGAACACCTACTCCAAAAAAACGGCATGGGGGTCCCCCCAAAGTCCATAGCAGGCCCTTATCCGAGCGCGTAGCCCTGGCCGGTCAGGAAAAGGGGTGGGGATGAGCGAGCGCCCCCCCCCTCCTGAGCCGTACCAGGCTGCATGCCCTCAACATGGGGGGTGCTTTGGGGAAGGGGGGACCCTGCTGCCCCCCACCCCAAAGCACCTTGTCCCCATATTGATGAGGACAAGGGCCTCTTCCCGACATCCCTGGCCGTTGGTTGTCGGGGTCTGCGGGCGGGGGGCTTATCAGAATCCGGGAGCCCCCTTTAATAAGAGGGACCCCAGATTCTGGCCCCCTATCCTATTTGAATGAGTATGACGTGAAATAAGCAAGGTTATCTTCTCTGGCCGGACCTGCTTCTCCGGAAACTCCAGGAACGACTCCTTCGTCTGCTTGGACTTCTGCTTGAGGGTCTCCTGTATCTGAAATCCCCTTCCCGCTCTTGGGTTTCTGGACAATCTTTTTCACCCGGCTGCCATGGATCCAGGATTCCTAATTTTCCACCAGGATTTTTGTTCTGGTCACTGCAACCACTGTAGTAGGAGGTCCAAAAGGGTACTCTCGCTTCTTGCTTCTATGCAACTGCTGGACCACCACCGTGTCTCCCACCTTGAAAGGATGGGTAGGTTCCTGTGAAGAAATAGGAAAGGTGCGAGCAACATTTCTCTTGACTGTATCCAAAGTTTTTATTAGTTTCCTCACATACTCTGACTGTACCAAATCCAAATCCCCCTGCTCTATCACAAGAGGGGCTCTAGCCAAGGGAGTGGGAAAAGGGTGACCCATTAGTACTTTAACCACTACAATACAGGGCACTTTCGCCCCCTTCCTTCCCAGCCCAATTTTCAGCTTTCATCGCTCTCGCACTTTCAATGACAATTGCACGGTCATGCTACACTGTACCCAAATGAAATTTTTATCATTTTGTTCGCACAAATAGAGCTTTATTTTGCTTTATTTAAAAGCAGAAATTTGGAAAAAAAACAATATTTTATTTTTTCTATTTTAAAAGAAATCCAATAAAATCTAATTTTGTCATAAATTTAAGCCAAAATGTATTCTGCTACATGTTTTTGGTAAAAAAAATTCCGTTAAGTGTATAATAATTGGTTTGTGTGATCACGGACAAATGTACGCAAATGATCATGTACAGATGTGTGCAGGTTTGGGGACATGTGTTTTTATTATTTGGGGACATGTGTGTTTTGGGGACATGTGTGTTTACACTGTGTGTTTATACTAGACTAGTGATCAGTGAGTAAAAAGCTGTAAAAACAGCTCATACTCACTGATCACCAGCCAGCTGCAGCGATCTGCTCTCCTCTACTCAGCGACGACTTCCGTGTGAGGAGAGGAGAGCCGATTGCCTAGCAACCGGCTGTTTGTTTACATCATATGACTGCCGTGATTGGACACGGCCATCATGTGATCAGGAGGGCCAATCACAGAGCCCTCCTGCCGATCCGAGATGCGCCATGTCTGGGTGACACGAGCGCATCGGGATCGCGCCGCTGAGCGGGCACGCGTGTGCACGATTCCCCTCCTTCTGAAGGACGTCCCTGAACGTCCAGTCAGAAGGAGGCAGCTCCCACCCGGCCGTATATGTACATTGGCCGGGTGGGAAGTGGTTAAAGGGAGAATAGCCTGTAGTCTTGGATGGAGTACTTCTCATCTCTGCCAAGGCTGCTGGGAGAACCTTCTTCCAATGGACAAAGGTTCCTCCTGTAGCTTTCCTTATTTTATCTTTCACTGTCTGGTTTGTCCTTTCCACTATCCCTGAACTCTGGGGGTGATATGGAATGTGAAACTTCCATTCTATTTGAAGTGAATATACCAAATCCTGGCATACTTTTGGTGTGAAAGCAGGATCTCTCTCTGAATTGATTTGAATTGGACACCCCCACTAAGGAATGATTTCCTGGGTGAGAATTTTCACTGTTTGTGCGTCTCCCTTGGTGGTTACAAAAATTTCCAGCCATCTGGAAAACATGTCCACAATCACCAAAAGATATTCCTGTCTTTTGCCTACCTTGGGAATGTGTGTGAAATCAACCTGTAAGGCCGGGTTCACACCGCTGCGATGCGGGAACGCCGCGAATCCGCGGCGTTTTCCCGCATCGCATTACTCCCGCTGGCAGTTCACACTGCCCTATGCGGACGGCTGGGAGTGTCAATGATATGTTAATGACACCCCCAGATCCGTCCGCATATCGCAGTGCGATCTGCCGACTCGCACAGGAATCGGATCGCATGGTGTGAACCCCCATGCGATCCGATTCTGTTGCGGACCAAAAAAAGGGTCCCGTGCGAGTTTGCTGTGGGAGTGATGCCAATTCAGCCATACTATCTGTATGGCTGAACTCGCATCGCTACGGAGATCGGATGTGATTTGCGGTGCGAATCACATCCGGATCTCCCCCCGCAGCAGTGTGAACCCAACCTAAATGTGTAAAAGGAGCTGGATATATTAGGTGTTCATGTTTGGCTTTGTGTGAGTTATTTGGATTGTTCCTGATACATGTGCTGTATCTTGATACATAATCCTTAACCCATGCAGGGAGTTCTGAGATGTAAAAGTCTTTCCTGTCGCATCATGGCAGCATACACTCTGGGTTGTGACTCCGCCCCCACAACCTGATAGGACCACATAGCTATAAGATGAAGATACGCCCCCCGCCCCGGTATTCTCTTATTTTTCCTCACCTGTTGGGACCGCACGGATCATCACCCCCTTACCGCTTCGCCCCAGCCAGGTTCTAGCCTCTCCTGGGTGGAAGTCCTTACCGGTACAGCCTCTAAAGGAAGCTAAATGGAAGGAACCCCACTCTGGTGATCTCAGGGGTATGAATACTTTTTCTCTGCAAACAGAGCATTGCCTCTATAGCCGTTGGAAGTAAGCCTTAAACAGGCTGAAGGCATAAAATAAAAAGATCGGTCTTTAAGCATTAAACAGGCTTAGTACCTGCGGTGGTCTCCGGTTTCCTCTTCCTCCCTGGTGTCACTCTGTCTACAGCTTGACAGCATACTCTCTGCCTTCAGTATCTCTTGTCACCTTAGGTTGTCTGGTGCCTTTCCCCCAGTGTTGCCTTTCTGCCATATTTTACTTCCCTTTGCTGAGCTCTGTGTCCCTCAGCAGCTGCAGCATTCTTCCTGGTCACTCTGCTGCTTTGCACATGCTCACTGTGCACTTTGGGCAGCCTGTGTATGTCTATCTATGTCTTTTCCCTTTTCCAAGATGGCGCCGGCGGCCGCACGGCTCTACTGAGCATGTGCGGCAGGGACATGACCCCGGCTCCAATTTTAAAGGGTGAAGATGCCTTTTTTTAACGCAGATGCCTTTTTTTGCCTGTATTTCATGCTCAGCTGAATTTCATGACTGCTGCATTTCTGTTTTTTCTGCCCCAGTTTTGCCTCTCTGTTTGGTAAGTATCTCCCCTGTATTTTTCTTTTCTCTATTCCCCTCTTGTTTCTGTTATGGCTTTATTTTCCTTACCCTTTTTGTGTTACCTGTGTCCTCAGGCTTCCCCTGTTCCCTATCCATGGAGACCACTGCTCCAGCAGATCACCACCAGCATAATAGGTAAGGGGGGAGGAGTTTGGTAAGTAGAGAAGATCGAAAAAGAGAGCAGGACGCACTAGCGCTACCTAAATGGTTAGCCCCATCAGGTCCGCAAGATCATCTCGCAGAGATTCCTCGCATAGAAGCCGCTCTGGCCATAGGCGGAGCCATTCGGGTGGAGGAAGTCGCTCAGGGAAAGGGAGTCGCAGAAGGAGTCGCTCCAGGTCTCGTTCAAGGCGCAGCCATTCCCGCTGAAGAAGATCCCCTGATCGGAGGCACCATTCATCAGCAAGCCACTCCCATCCTTCTAAAAAATACCTGCCAGGTATGCGGGGCCATAGCCCTTCCAGATATGTTGGCATGCCGCAGGTGCTTTGAAGAAGCCACCAGAGAGAAAGGGCAAGAACACAGAGAGCTCACAGAGTCTTCTGCCCCACGTGTCGCTCCCGACACGGAATTATCTCCAAGGGGTGCTTCGCCGGCTCCCCCAAGTACTTCCAGAGAGCATGATTCTCCTTCAGATGAGGAAGAACTAGAGGCTTCAGTGGGCTTTGACTTCTCATTAATAGAGCCTTTTGTGAGATCAGTGAAGGGGCCATTAGCTGGGAGGAACCCCAGGAGGCCCAACCCAAAAGGAGAAAATATTCCTCGAACCTGAAGAGAGAACCCGAAGCCTTCCCCTTCATTGATGAGTTGGAGGAACTTATCAGAGACGAGTGGCAGAGACCCCAGAAGAAAGCAAGTCTCAACAATCGGCTTGCCAAACTATATCCTCTAAAGGAGGCTAAAATTAATCTCTCGTGTCCCCGCCAGTGGTGGATGCATCCCTCATGCGTCTGGCCAGACGCGTTACGCTCCCTATCGAGAATGCCGTGTCATTCAAGGATCTCAAAAGAGCTTACCTAGCATCAGGAGGAGTATGCAGGCCAGCAGAGGTTCTTGTAGCTGTGGGTAAGGCTATTGCCAGTTGGTCAGCAAGCACAGAAAAGCTTATATCCAAGGCGCTGATCAGGACCAGATAGTTAGGGCCCTGCAAGAACTAAGCCTTGCAGGGGATTTTGTGGCAGAGGCATCTGTGGATGCTGTTAAGTCTGCATCCAGGGCTATATTGTCCTCGGTAATGGCCAGACGGGCTCTATGGTTCAAACCCTGGGCGGCAGATCCTGCTTCCAAATGCAATTGGTGCCGCATCCCGTATGATGGCGAGAACCTTTTCGGCGCAATTTGGACTATGCTATTTCTAAGGTCACTGGCAGAAAATCAGGGCTTATCCCCTCAAAAAGAAAGCCAAAGCTTCAGAGGTCTCCTCCCTTTAAGCGTAACCTCCCGGACAGGTACAGGGATGCCAAGTCCTACAGGCCTGTTAGGGAGTACAGAAGGCACTGGAAGGCCCCTCAAACGTCCTTCCTGAAGTTCCAAGACCCCGGCATCTACTGACCAGAAGTCCTTTTTGAGGGTGCGTCCGCCCAGCCAGCAGTGGTGGGGGCCAGACTCTCAAAGTTCAAGCTGGTCTGGGCGGAAACAATAAGCGACCCCTGGACATTAACCACCGTTCGCGTTGGGCACAGATGGTCATTCAGGTGACTTCCCCCGGGAGACCATTTTTGCCCAACAAACCTCCCGTCATCCCCGCAAAAAGGTTAGCCTTGACCCGATACGTTCAGGATCTGCTCCAAAAGGAAGCAATTACCGAGGTGCCCCTATCCCAAAGAGGTCGGGGGTTCTATTTCCCTCTATTTTCTAGTAAAAAAGAAATCGGGGGACCTACGTCCGGTCCTGGATCTAAACTTAAACCGTTCTATCCAGGTAGAAGCATTCAAAATGGAGAGCCTCCAGTCTATCCTCCAGGCCATAAATCTGGGGGACTGGATGCTCTCCATAGATCTACAGGACGTCTACCTCCATTTCCCTATCCATTCAGAACTCCAAAAGTTCCTCAGTTTTTCGCTAAACCACAGACACTTTCAGTTCTGAAGTATTCCGTTTGGAATTTCTACGGCTCCCAGGACCTTTACAAAGGTCCTTCTTCCCGTTATCGTGCATCTGAGGGAGAGGGGGCTGCGAGTCCACCATTATCTGGACGATATTCTCCTCCTCTCAGACAGCCGGGAGTCGCTGTTAGAGCATCGAAAGATCCTCGTCTCCACTCTGCAGAATCTGGGATGGCTCATAAACTGGAGGAAGAGCCAGACTCGGCCCACCCAGAGAATGATCTTCTTAGGAGCCCAGTTGAATACAGTGCAGCTGCCTCCGGAAAAGTCTTCCCTGTTGGTCCGGGAAGGTGAAGAAGGCCATTCTAGCAAGATCCCTGTCGGCCAGAGTATGCCTCAGCCTTCTAGGCTCCCTATCAGCAACCATTACTATAGTCCGTTGGGCTCAGTGGCACACCACACCTCTGCAGAACTCCTTCCTACATCAGTGGGATAGTTCATCCATGGCCCAGACGATCCGGATCTTGGAGACAGTCAGGCGCTCATTGCGTTGGTGGACTCGTCCCCACAACTTAAAAATTGCAAACACATAGTCATCCCTCCTCAGGAGGTAGTGACCACGGACGCCAGTCTAGAAGGTTTGGGAGCCCACTACCAGTCCCATGCAGTGCAGGGCCGTTGGCCTTTTTTGAAGTACGGGACTCGGTATCGAACGTGCTGGAGACGAGGGCGGCCCTCCAGGCTCTCCTGGCCTTCAGCTCCCCTTTAAGGGGGAAGCAGGTCCTCTTAAGGATGGACAACAAGGTTGCTGTCACCTACATAAACAGACAGGGGGGGGGACCAGGAGTCCCTCCATGATGCGGGAAGTTCTCCCTGTGATTGAATGGGCACAGTTGAACCAGTCAGACCTGAGAACGATTTACTTTCAGGGGGTAGATCTTAGCCGACACGCTCAGCAGGGAGTTCGCCTCCAACAACGAGTGGTCCCTGAGCCCTCAGGCCTTCTCCCTCATCTGCCAGACCTGGGGTCATCCAGACATAGACCTTGCTGCGACTCCAGCAAACTCCAAATGCCGAGGGTTCCTGTTGAGGTTTCCCTTTCACTTAGCGGAGGGGACAGATTGCCTCCAGCATCCCTGGAACTTCCATCTCGGGTATATCTTCCCTCCGACTCCCCTGATAGCGAGATTTCTCTTAAGGCTCAAGAGATCAATGGCATTGGTGATAGCGGTGATTCCTTTTTGGCCCAGGAGGCCATGGTTCACCACTCTCCTACAACTGAGCACGGCAGACCCTTTTGCTCTTCCCCTGTTAGCCGACTTGCTCTCCCAGGGCCAGCTACTACATCCAGATTCAAGGAAGCTGCACTTGATGGCTTGGGGGCTGAGAGGGCTAGGTATCTATGTCAGGGCTGCTCCCAGAAGGTAGCTGATACCCTGCTCCAGGCCAGAAAACCTACCACCAACTGCACCTACTGCAGGGTCTGGGAGAAATTTGTTGCCTTCTCTCAGGACCTTGGCTGGGATCTGTCCTCCCTTTCGGCTCCTTTGATCCTAGAGTTCCTGCAATCAGGCTTAGACAAAGGTCTTAGCTCTAGTACTCTGAAAGTTAGGTGTCAGCTCTATCTGCCCTGACAGGGGTTAAATGGGCTCACGATCCCCTTGTTATGCAATTTCAGAAGGCCTGTCTTAAACTAAGACCACCTAGGAAGCCTTCCTTTCCAACATGGGACCTATCAGTCATCTTAGAGGTACTATCCAAAGAACCCTGTTTTTCGCTGGAAAACATCTCCCTCTGGCACCTGACACTAAAAGTCACCTTCCTGGTCGCAATCACATCAGCGAAGAGAGTTTCAGAGATGCAAGCACTACTGATTAAGGAGCCGTATCTGATCATTCATCCGGACAGGGTAGTTCTAAGACTCTTGGATCACTTTATCCCAAAGGTGGCACCCTCTTTTTACTTCAACCAGGAAATCAACTTGCCAGCTCTTAACACAGACCAGGGTGACCCTCATCCTCTGGATGTAAGGGGCAACATCATAAAATATATTTTCCTGTCCAAATCCTTTAAAAGATCGGAGAACCTCTTCATCATTCCCTATGGCCTTAGGAGAGGTCAAGCAGCGTCGGCCTGAACCATTGCCTCCTGGTTGGTGAAGGCCTACTTGCTGAGCGAGTTGCAAATTCCTGAAGACCGGAGGGCTCATTCCACCAGAGCAGTGCCCACCTCCTGGGCAGCGTATTGTAGGGTCTCAGCGGAAACCATCTGCAGAGCGGCCACTTGTTCCTCCAGGAACACCTTTATCTCTCACTACAAGGTGGACTCAGCTCAGCTATCAACAGTAGAATTGGGAAAGTCCATTATTCAAGCCAACTTTTCTATTCCTTGCTAATAAATGTTTACCTTTGCATCTCCCACCCAGTCTGCGAGTTAATCCCCAGAGTGTATGCTGCCATGATGCGACAGGAAACCGGAAAATTGTATACTTACCTTTCCGTAATTTTCCTTTCCTGTCGCATCTTCATGGCAGCATACAATATCCCACCCACAAAGGTGATTCATATATACAGAGAATACCGGGGCGGGGGGCGTATCTTCATCTTATAGCTATGTGGTCCTATCAGGTTGTGGGGGCGGAGTCACAACCCAGAGTGTATGCTGCCATGAAGATGCGACAGGAAAGGAAAATTACGGAAAGGTAAGTATACAATTTTCCGGTTTCTCCAGTAGTTTCCAGCCTCTGTGACCTACTCCATGATCCTGAGCAATAAAAAGTGATGCACTAGCAACCGGAATACATGACCTCCCCTCTTTGCAGAGAAGTCCAGTCTTTGGATCTTTCTGCACACCCTTTTTTATCCCAGTCCCTTTGATCAGCTTCTTCTGCATACTTCTGTAATCTACAAGTGACAGTTCAAATGGGGTTAGGTCAGGTATCAACATGACCATTTGGGTATCTGCTGTTTGGGTGATAGCTGCTTGTTTAGCAGCTTGGTCAGCCAAAGTATTTTCCTTGGCTATCTCTGTTTGTTGGCCTGTGTGTGCTCTGCAATGTATTGCCAGATTCCTAGGTAACTGGATGGCTTCCAACAATGCACATTAGGCAGAGCAGTAGGGGACAAATCAGTTCTGGGAGATGTGTCCTGGTGGATGAGGTTGGTGCAATCATGCCCTGGGGCATTCTACACCAGGTCAATTTCTGTTTTTTTAAAACTGAATGCAAAGAGTGGCTGTGTCTCCTCATCCACAGGGACGCTAAAAAAGCATTTGATAAATCAATAACAGAGAAATATTCAGCATCAGGTGGTATGGAGGTGAGCAAAGATGGCACATCAGGCACTATTGGAGCAATTGGTACCACTAAGTTGTTTATGGCCCTAAGGTCCTGAACAAACCTGTAATTGCCTTCCGGCTTCTTAACAGGATTGATAGGAGTGTTGTATGGAGAAATTATTTCTTTTAAAATCCCTTTATCTAGAAAGTCTTTTACAATTGGCTCTATGCCTTCTTTTCTTTTGCAATGGTGTACTATTTTTGATACACAGGTAAAGCTCCTGGTTTCAAAGTTGCTTTATATGGTGTACAGGATATGAACTCTACATCCAGAGGGCCCACTGCCCATATTACCTCTTCACTCCATTTAACATGTTCCTCTTCTGGACATGATAGCAATGCAAAAAGGTGAATCTTATCAGATTTCACGTGCAAGCCTCCTTATGTGGTGATTTTCATTATGATGCCCAATTTTCCCATTAAATCTCTTCCCAAGAGACTCATGGTACAGTCAGGAATGATTCTAAAACAATGTTAGGGACACTGTCATTTTTGTGACAGTGATCAGGGACACTATGACTGGTGTGGCGGTGATCAGGGACACTGTGACTGGTGTGGCGGTGATTAAGAACACTGTGATTGATGCTGTATGAATAGGGACACTGTGACTGGTGCAGTGGTGAGATTGTATTGGTGTGGCGGTGATCAGATGCAATGGGATTTTCCCATGTTGTCACAAAAGCAGTGCAGTTTCACCATAGTGACCACATTTTAGAGAGTAAACACCCCAAAGTATTTTTTAAGAGGCATGGTATGTCTTTTGAAGTCCTTAATTTTTTGCCACAAGTTTTTGGAAAATGAAGTATTTAATAAGATGCTTCTCAAAGACAGCATTGGCATACAGGGCAGAATTACAACCCAAAACGAATTCAGCTACTACTCAAGAGTATGGCAATATGACATGGCACAGGGTAGGAGGTAGAGCAGAACTGGATAGATGGTAGGAGGTCCTCTTCTGAATGCTGCACTGGTCTGGTGGCGTTGGGACTGTTGTGGCGGCGATTAATAAGACTTTTGTTCGCTTACACTAGTCTGGCGACACTGGGGTCTGAATGCTAGGATGGTCCTAGATCAGCCTCACGTGTTTATATAGTGCAGTTGGCCTGGACGCCAGCATCATAGCAATGAATGACACTACGCGTCCTGGCTGCTCAGCAGCATTGGTCTTTATGGTGCTGGTACCCAGACAACCTGTACCATGGAATCACATAGCATAAATACCAGATAAAGTTGCTGCTGCCTGGGTAAAATCTTGTAGTGGCCAGATACGTTCCCCGGGCTGAAGTTTGGAGACCCCTGATGAAAATAATGGATGACTAGGCCCCATTCTTACAACATTAGGACCTGTGTCTCTGGGCTTTGGGCTTGTGTCAATGACATCAGTTTGACATCAGTTTGAGATGAGTCTGAGATCATTAAGGATTCATTGACAGGTGTATGTGACCTGAAGTTGACATTGTCTAACCTGCTTCAAGCAGGGTTTGCATTTCTGTATGCTTGTGTGGGAAGGCAAAAAAAAATTTAAGTGAACGAAGCCTATCAAAACAGGTCCTTATGCCTTTATGGTGGCTTTGGTGTCTATCCACACTTCCTCAGGCTAACAATTATCTAATTTGTTAAATACTATAGTCTGAGATACTATAGTGAAGAGCACAACCAGATCTATCTAAATCCAGAAGCTGAAGACTACAAACTTTATATTCTCCCAGTGACCATATATTGATTTTGGAAATGACAGGTGCTGATTTAATACCTGTGCTGCGCACAGTTGCCAATAAAGTGCTCAATATGTTACAATGTCCTCAGCCAGCAGGCTTGGCAGAAATTCCCATCTAACCTCCAGACAGAACATTAGATGATCAGTTAATCTTGATTGTTTTTGGGACAGTGACAGGGATTGTGACAATGATGAATAACTAAGTGCTCAATGTTCTGCCGCTTTGCATTCAGCATTTGCTATAAAATCACTGAAGGAAAACAGGTTCTAGGAAGAGGCAGGATCACTGGTTCCAGACAGTATAAAGTTGCCCTGTTTGTTGACTTCATTTGGAGTTGTTTACAAGGACGACACAAGAATTGTCAGTTTGGAAGTGGACATTGTTCCAATATGAAGTTTGCTGTATGCTGCTGGTTTAAAACATGGTGAAACCTTTGTCAGGGCTCACAGACCAGCATCCTAACACTGTTTAAGATTCCTGTGACAATACTTAAAGCCCAATTAGATACTTATTAGATAGAACAAGTCCAGAGAAGGGCAATAAAAATGCTGGAAGGTCTGAGGTATAAAACATCAGGAGAGACTCCAGGAACTTAAAGTGGATGTAAACCCACTCTCATCAATTCTAAACTACTGCCATAGTGGTGATCTATTAGGATATACATGCCACCTGCATGTATACTTATCTGTCAAATGTCCCCCCCTTTAGCTGTTTGAAACCCCAAAAAACTGCAGATTCTGTGGGTGGGTCTGTTGTTCGGCGCTCTGTGGGTGGAGTCATGATGTCAGCAGACTCCCCGCCGACCTCTACACTCCCCTTGGCCAGAGCGTGCAGGAGAGGCAAAGCGCATTCTGGGTAAAAGCAGAGCACGCTCACGGCCACATCTATACAATGTCCAGTGACAGTGGGGGATGATCGGTGCGATGGGAAAGCTGTAAGCACTGATCCCCCCTGCATGGCTCTTCATTATCTGTTTCACTCCCTCCCGCGACTTTCACCTGAAAAGCCATGCAGGGGGGATCGGTGCTTACAGCTTTCCCATCGCACCGATCATCCCCCACTGTCCTTAGTGTCCTCCTCCTCCCCCCTCCATGTGTCCAAAACACCCCCCTTGTCTTCCTCCTCCTCCTCCTGTCCCTCTCCGCCTTGTGTCCTGTGATAACTGAGCAGAGTAACCTGTGCCGCTGGCTCTCCTCCATTCATCTTCTGTGCAGAGAAAGGACTGGGAAATCTGTATCCTCTGTCCTTTCTCTGTCTCAAATGGGAGATGTCAGGGGTTTCTGTTTAGACCCCTGACATGTCACCAAAGCCCCAAACAGGGCTGATAAAAAAAAATATTCCAAAAAAAAGCTAAAAAAATTAAATTTGAAAAAACAACACCCGCCCACTGCCCCACTGACACTGACCACTGCCTCACTGACACCGACCACTGCCCCACTGACACCGTCCACTGCCCCACTGACACTGACCACTGCCTCACTGACACCGACCACTGCCCCACTGACACCGTCCACTGCCCCACTGACACGGCCCACTGCCCCACTGACACTGTCCACTGCCCCACTGACACTGACCACTGCCCCACTGACACCGCCCCACTGACACCATCCACTGCCCCACTGCCACCATCCACTGCCCCCCTGACACTGTCCACTACCCCACTGACACCATCCACTGTCCCCCTGACACCATCCACTGCCCCACTGACACTGACACCATCCACTGCCCCGTGAAAAAATATATTTAAAAAATAAAACCCCACCCTCCCATCATTGTTAGAATAATACAAAAATAAATTGTAAAAAAATAATTAAAAAAATTTAATTGTAAAAATGTATAAAAAAAAATCACTATTCCCAAAAAACCTTTTGAAAAAAAAAAAATTTTAAATTGTAAAATAAAAAAATTATCTGACACAGTCCACTATCCTGACACCATCCTGCATATACTACCCACCACTGTACATCCCTGTGATTTGCACCGCATTGCTGTTCAGATCACATGCGATGTCTGTGCGATGCGATTTCAGCCATACAAACTGTATGGCTGAAATCGCACCGCATTCCGACCAAACTCACATAGGACCCTTTTTTTGGTCCACACTAGAATCACATGGGTGTTCACACCTATGCAATCCGATTCATGTCCTAACTGTCAGTTCGCAGTACGATATGCGAGCTGAAATGGGGGTGTTGTTAACATTGTATGACACTCCCCAGCAGTTCGCATATGGTAGTGTGAATTGTGAACTTTTTACACAGGATGTGCCTGTCTCAGGCTAGTGCATGACATATGTAAATAACCTGTCACTCACAGCAAGTGGGAGGTTTTGACAAAGTTTTCAAGACTTTGTCAAGATTTTTTTTTAACAGAACAATAAAAGACGATTGCTCAGAGCTGGATTAAATCTGTGTGGCAAGACTGGGCTCAAATGATAGAAAATCTTATTCTCTACGTTATGACATAAAATTAAAAAAAAAGAAGGGAAAGGGTAGACATAGCTGAAACCTTTAAATACATCAGGGGGTCAATAAGGTTCAGTAGGACAGTATTTTTAACATCAAGCCAAGATCAAGAACACAGGGACATGACATCAAATTAGCAGGAGAAAAGTTCAAAACGAATCTTAGAAAGTATTATTTTACTGAAGAAGTAGTTAATGCTTGGAATAGACTTCCAGCAGAGGTAGTGAGTCAGTCAACAATAAGTGGATGCAAACATGCTTTGGATAAACATAGATGTACTGTATACAACAAAAGAGTTGAAAAAAATAATAATAATAATAATAATATATATATATATATATATATAATCTTAATGAAAAGTCCATCAACAGGTTGATGAAATATAGGTAGAATTTATACTGAGAATTTCATCTCTCACTCTCCTTATCTTAATAACACAAGTCTGTAGTCCAGAAAGATAAAAACAGAAGCAGGGCTGAGGGCACAGTTTGATATTTTTGAGTTGTCAGCTGACAAAGGGAAGATAGGAGCTCAATAGATTTTTGACACACCACACTTTTCTGAACATGCAACATTTATTAAGTGACAAACCATGGGGAATTGTGCGCAAAAAGTACCTAAACCCCTTTATGACAACAATATGCATACAGTATATGCGGTGGCAGTGCTTGTAGCCTTAATGCCTAGCCACCACATATATGCATCACTGTCATGTTCACTAAGGGCCGGTTCACACAGCGAGGCGCGGCGAGGCGTCTCTGACTTGCCTCGCCGCGACCTGCGGGGACCTCAGCGGCGACTTGCAGAGGACTTCTGTATAGAAGTCAATGCAAGTCGCCCCCGAAGTCGCCCAGAAGTAGTACAGGAACCTTTTTTCTGAGTCGGAGCGACTCGAGTCGCTCCTCTCAGAACGGTTCCATTGTACAGAACTGGGGCGACTTGCGGGAGCGAGGCGAGGCGAGCCGTGTCGCCTCGCATCGCCTCGCTGTGTGAACCGGCCTTGACAGCTCATGGTCAGCTACTAACAACAATAGAGAGCTTGTACGATAGGCTACCGATGACGTCCCTACTGTGTAGTCAATTACAGTGCCGCATGATGGCTCCTTCCTATCATGATCCATTTAAATCAGCGGCTTACACCAGTATAAAAGTATTTAAAGAGAAAAATATATATATTTACCTAGGTGGATGCAGTATCAATCAGATGTTGCATCTTTACCCGCCGATCGCTCACTTGAATCAGAGAGCGGTGACTGTCCATCACCTGCTCTGTGTTCTGCCCCTCCAGTGTTCACAGGAGTGCTGGGCTGTGGAAGGGGCAGGAGTGGCTGCCTCAGATACACAGCAGCTCGCTGAGAGGCTGAGCTAGCTACCGGTCCAGGCATCTGGGTGGATCCTGACTATAAAGTTAGGATCGATCCAGTATCTGGACTAGCTGAGTGACATCAGCCAAAAGCAGACTTTGTCCCACTGTTAACTGAAAACGGGTCACAGGAGTGCAGGACTACACTCCTTTGATCCATAGGACAAGTAAGGCCAAAAAAAACGTTGCCAATACTTCTTTCAGGATACCTTCCAACAAAACATAAACATTTTCCAGCTGAGCAGACTCATGGGAAACAATTGCATTGCTGTAATTTTTTTTTTTTGGTGTTAAGAAAGTGCTCTAGGTTGGTCCACCCTTGCTCACGCTACTACTAGGTTTGCATACAGCTTGTCACTGGTGTAGGTGAGTTAAATTAGGGGATGACCGCATTTCCTGTGAATTTCAAAAATTCTCCTTAAAAATTCTCTCTTATCAACACAAATCAAAAAAAGTGGGACAAGTTTGACAAGTTTCATGCTAAAAAGCACTTAATCATAGAGTATTTTTATTAATAAAGGTTTTTTTTTTATTTAAGTTCACTGTAAGTGCAGCATCCCTTAATTTTTTTTATTTTGGTAATTTTTGCCAGGATATCCTGATAGCTAAATCCTTTCTCTATCACCACATTCCAAAATGCCCTTAGACTGTTGACAGGCTAGTATGCTCTCTGGTTCCGGCATTTCAGCGCAGCTTGGTAAGTGCCAGCCTGTTGAGCAGATGAATGCTCTAAAACAAACGAGGTCGTTTATGCAGCTCATGTTGACGATCAAGCCAAGTTTTATATTGCCTGTGTATCAATTTCGCTGCAGGCTAGATATAACTGTCTTACCTGGGAGCAGCTGTCATGTAAAAAAGAGATAAATGAGATGAAGACTCCTGAGACCAAGTCTAAACTGATGCATGATGACAGCCCAAATAATGGAACAGCGTTTGTGAGAGGGCTTTCTGGTTAGTCACTTGCAATCGATGTTGTGTTAACCAGATGCTGTACATAAATACTTTAGCTTCGGTGAAGGAGGGAAAAATTACAGTACATCTATACGACCAGTACTTTGTACTCTACACTAAAAACACATTTCAAAACTGCCAGGGCATACAATTTATAAGTAAATATGGGCTACACTGACCTAATATTTTTTTTTTCATAGAAAAACTATTCATACATTTTTAAATAGGCAAAATACTTTTTATATTTTAACTTCACTTAGTAAACATATCATTAAGGGAAATCGGCGCTTAGATAAATGCCAAGGCTGTTATTGCAGTGGGTGAGTCAGGATAAGTCTAATCATTGGAGTAGAGCACACTGAGTTCCCAGCATAGCTAGAGAACTCACCATGGTGTGTTCTCCTGCTTAGTGTGGTTATCTTTTAACTGGAAAGCTGAGGGACTGGCAGGAACACCAGGGATTTCACATAAAGGAAGCAATGCAAAGAGAACAGGATACTTTTTCATACAAGTACATGGTACAGTAGGCACATATCAGGAATATGAAATGTTGGTTTTATATATTCTTTAAAGCCTTTAAAGCAGCATGACAGCCAGACAGCTAGCATTTTAAATGGAGGTCAACAACAGCAGCCTACATATTTAAATCACTATAGGCTTCCCTAAATATTTAAAATTCAACTAAAGCTGATAGAAATATGTCATGGACTTTGGGCTGCAGGAGAACCATGGCCTGGAGAACTCTGTGTTATAATGTGTTCTTAAGTTATAAGTGTTCTTAGTGACCAGAGCTGGTCACTAATTGCTTGTGGCTTCTTATGCAAGTTAGTCCGGGGAGGCGGACTGTCTAAGGAGGTTATTGTTATAATAGGACTAGCTCTTCTGTGTAAGGAGACCTTTGAGATAATGTGAGTAGCCCTTAGTTAATGGTTTGCTGTATAAATTCAGTGTTTCTAAAAATAAAGCAGTTCCTTTTCTGGTGTACTCCAAGACTGGTGTTGTCTGGTCCTTGGGGTTTTTATAGCCAGATCCATTTGTCTTGTGTTCCAGGTCTTGGGAAGCATCTTCTTGGCGGAAATACCCAACAGGATGTCCGGAGTCCGTTACATTTGGTTGGTAGCGGTGGGATGCTTTCCTGTGCCTGGAAAATCCAAACCACCAGCGGGACCTTGTCAGATGGATCTTTGCTACTCCAGCCTTAAATGAAGCACACTCAAAGATCTGCTGGAATCAAGGGGACAGAACTCCAGCAACAGGTCAAATGCAACTCTAATTGCCAAGTTGATGGAGAGTGATCGGGCCAGCGACAGAACCAGAGGGCCAACTATGGAGGGGTCCAGGATGGCTGAGCTCCAGCGAGAGATCCAGTGGTGGCTGTCTCTATACAGCACCACTCCCCCCCCCCAAGAGGTGATCACCTCGATAATTGCAGACAAAACACATCTGAAAATGCTTGAGGTTAAGAAGGAGATCGGGGGTACTGCAGCTGCAGAACAGGGTAGCCGCAAGAACTTCCCTACGCAGCAGTGCCTTCATGTCTTCGAGACCCAGTGCAATCTCTAGGAAAGTGACGAAGCTGACTGGGTCACCATCTTCATCAGTGAGCTGTCTGGTCGAGCATTGGATGCTTTTGAAGCCATACCTGGGGAAGACAAAAAAGACTACAAGCGTGTCAAGGAGCGACTGCTAGCAAGATACACGATCACCCCCGAAGCTCATAGGTCCAAATTTTGCAGCCTACAATGTAAAGAGGACCAGCCAGCCCTATACGGAATGGGCTCATCAGATGTCCTGATCAGTAGATGCATGGTTTTCCGGCTGTCAGGCAACTACCTTAGTGGATGCTGCCCAACTGATCCTACTGGAATAGTTTTACAACCAATCCCCTAGGGAAGTTCGCCAGTGGATCCAAGACCAAAAGCCCTTGGCGGTAGACAAAGCAGCGGAACTAGCCGACCAGTATATGGATACCCGGAGATCCCACCAACCGGAGCCTCGTGGCATCTCCAGACCAAGGCCAGCACCAGCCCTCCCTGCAATGGCCTGACCGGCTATACTCGTCAAGAAGACCGGGCCTTCGCTGTTATGGGTGTAATCAAATGGGACACCAACAAGCTAACTGTCCTCAAAATGTCAACGTCACTTCATGGAACAGTGCTGCCCCTGGCCCAGCCTATGTGCCCACCTTGAAGCCACCGCACCATCTACCTCAACTGGCTGGGGTAAAGAGGAATTTGGGCAACTCTATGAGGTGAACCCGATACAAGCTGCTGCCGATGACAATCAGGGGCATCACCGACAGGCCGTATGGGTGAATGGGCGACCCGCCCAAAGACTCAGGGACAGCAGCACTACAATTACTTTGGTGCAACCCAGGATGGTTACAATGACTGGGAAAACCGGGAGGTCCATAGCTGTGCAAGTGGCTGCAAAGTTTTACACATCCCTACTGCCCAAGTGCATATGGATTGGGGCTCGGGATACAGAGACGTGGAAGTTGGAGTTATGAGAGATATACCCGCAGATGTTCTACTTGGAAATGATTTGGGACATCTTTCTTCATCTTTCCATGTGGATTTATCCCCACAAGCCTTCCCTGTGACCACCCGGTAGCAAGCAAGGCGAGTGGAGGAGGCACTCGGTGATGGGACCCAGGTGAAGCCTAACTTACCTAATCCCGACCAGACTGTACCACCCTTTACCTGTGCTACCCCAACTGACTTTACCCGGGAACTACTATCTGACTCGACGTTAGCTAGTTACCAGGAGAGGGCAGGGATGGGCCCCGGGGGATTAAAAATAGGGATGAGCCGAACACCCCATGGTTCGGTTCGCAGCAGAGCAGAACATGCGAATAGGCAAAAAATTTGTTTGAACATGCAAACATTATTAAAGTCTATGGGACACGAACATGAATAATCAAAAGTGCTCATTTTAAAGGCTTATATGCCTTAAGTTATTGTTTTCTGTAAAATGTTGTACCTGTGGATGTCTATAGTATGCCTGTAACGTGGCACATTTTTCACGTGTTTATAACAGTCCCTGCACAAAATTACATTTCTTAAGGAAAAAAGGTAATTTAAAAGTACTCGCGGCTATAATGAATTGTCAGTCCCTGCAATACAGATAAAATAAGTGTTAGAAGTTTTTGAGGTAATTAATATCTTAAAAGATAAAAGTTTCTAAAAATATATGTAAGTTATATGTTTGGTGGTAAGTGATGGTTTCTGAAGGTCACACAACAGCAGATCATATAGGGAGGAGGGGATTTGCTGAGTAGGTATCTATTTTTGAGTTACTATGTCAGAACAATGGGTGGAGTTATGCTACTTATCTATAGGCTGAACCATATTGGGTATATATGCAAATGTGGGTGTTATTAGAATATGCTGACATAACATCTTGAAACAGTATAAGAATGGACTAGGGTTATAGGAAAGGTAGGATTGGTGGGAAGAAGAAAGGATTCTACACTTTGGAGAATGTAGATCAGACGACCCTTTCCTCCTTCTGAGGCCATCACCATGCCATATGTTACCAGATGTCAATCTTGTCTTTGCTTGTCTTTCTGAACAATAAACAAACTATTGGATGAACGAAGGATTCTTCAATTTCTACTCCTGAAAGTACGTTTGAAATGCCTTGAAGGAAGACAGACTTTACTGATTCACATATTACACAAAGACTTTGCTATTCATTAAGAAACGCCCCTGTGAGTGAGTATGTAGAGTTTCCACTATACTACATTTACATTTTACTTACTCTCTAAACTCACTTCTAACAATAAGTCATTGAAAAAATGGCATGGGTTCCCCCCAGTCCATTACCAGGCCCTTTGGGTCTGGTATGAATATTAAGGGGAACCCAGAACCAAAATTTAAAAAAAAAAATGTGTGGGGGTACCCCCAAATTCCATACCAGGGCCTTCAGGTCTTTTGGCTGCTCCTGACTCAAACAAACATTTTTGTGTACATACAGATGCTTCTACCTTCAGTTTGGGAGCAGTGCTAAGCCAAGTGGGAGCCAACAGCAGTGAGCACCCTGTTGCCTACATCAGTCGCAAGCTACTACCCTGGGAGGTGGGGTATGCAGCCATAGAAAAAGAATGTTTGGCGCTGGCGTGGGCCTTGAAAACACTTCAGCCATTTCTCTATGGATGATCCTTCACAGCGCTCACGCACCACACTGGTTAAATCGGACGCTTATTGAGATGAAGATTGCCCTGCAGCCCTACAATTTTACTGTGCAGTACAGGCCGGGCCGTCAAAACGGCCTATGCAAGCGGACTTTCGCTGCAAACTGAACTTTGATTGTACTATTGCTCCCAAGGCTGACCCGTATTAGATCTACCCAGGTCTGCTGTTCTATAGAATGGGGGGAAGTATTGTCACAGACTTTGGACTGCAGGAGAACCATGGCCTGGAGAACTCTGTGTTATAATGTGTTCTTAAAGAGGAACTAAACCCTGATGAGTTTACTTCCTCTTTCATTCCCTGCAAAGGCAAAGCATAATGGACTACTATGCATCGCATAGTAGCCCGTTATGTGTCACTTACCTGACACAGGAGCCAGCGAAGTCGCCGCTGTCCCCTGTAGTCCGCGGCATCCATCTTGTTGGTGGGGTCTAGCAGCTCTGCCGCTGTCATTCGGCGAAGCCGCGATGACGTCACTCCCACGCATGCGCACGGGAGTCTTGGAAATACCGCGCTCAGTGCGCCTGCGCGCCGCTGTCTACGTTTTCGGGCAAATTTTCGCCGCTGTCTCCGTTTTTGGGCAAATATCTCCTAAACCATATAGGTTTAGGAGATATTGCTTGGACCTACAGGTAAGCCTTAATCTAGGCTTACCTGTAGGTCAAAGTGGTTTGTAAGGGTTTACAACCACTTTAAGTTATCCAGAGCTGGTCACTAATTGCTTGTGGCTTCTTATGCAAGTTAGTCCGGGTAGCCAAACTGTCTAAGGAGGTCATTGTTATGATAATAGGACTAGCTCTACTGTGTAAGGTGACCTTTGTTTGAGATAATGGGAGTAGCCCTTATCTGATAGTTTGCTGTATAAATTCAGTGTGTTTCTAAAAATAAAAATAAAGCAGTTCATTTTCTGGTGTACTCCAAGACTGGTGTTGTCTGGTCCTTTGGGTTTCTATAGCCAGATTTATTGTTCTTGTGTTCCAGGACTTGGGAAGCAACTTCGTGGTGGAAATACTCAACAGGGTGTCTGGAGTCCGTCACAAAATTGATTGACTCCTGACTTCAAAATCTCTGCTGTGAATCTTGAGGATGAATTACTCCACAATTTCTGCAACTAGTGAGGTCAAAGAGGCCTTGTTTTGCAACTCAGTAGCTGGTTGTTAGGAATATGCAAATGCTTCAATGTCCATACTCTGCAGGTACACTTTAAATGTAAATTACTCACTCGTCTTATATTTAAACTGCTCCCCGGCACCAGTCTAAAATCCAAAGTACAGGCAGCATGCTGCAAAAAAGGCCTCTCTCTGCAGCAGTACATCATGCCCTCCTACCTATCTCCCAGATCAGGCCAATAGTTCTGCAATCAGCAAAGTTTACATTCTCTGCTATCTACAGAGCTGTAGCAGCAACACACACCCTCAAAATGTCCCCCAACTTACATGAATCGTGGGGTGATTCTCCCTGCAGCCGCCTGTTTTTGAATTCAACAGCGTTTGAGCTCACTAGCCAACCAATTTTTATAATGTGGGTGAATTTATTGCACTTTTGCAAGAGGTGGACTATGCCTTTAATCTCATGTTATTTCTTTGTAACTGTGCTCCGATCATCTTCTTACATGTGAAAACTCAATCAATTACCAGATGTTTCTCTTTGATTGGATGCAGTTGGGAATACATGGCATGCTCAATCATGGGCTCTGGAACTCAGATTCCCAGACCACCAGGATACTTAGCAGCAACCTGATTCTAATCATTCGGGCAACCTAAAACGTTATCGCTATGCTAGGATTAAGAACATCAGTCCCAAATAGAAAGGTACTTTGCGTGTATATATTTCAAAGTTTAATTTCCAGCTGCACTTGAGAGAACAATCAACCCATTTTAGAGGGTGTGTATTTATAATTTTAACATCTATATATATATACAGTATCTCACAAAAGTGAGTACACCCCTCACATTTTTGTAAATATTTTATTATATCTTTTCATGTGACAACACTGAAGAAATTACACTTTGCTACAATGTAAATTAGTGAGTGTGCAGTTTGTATGACAGTGTAAAATTGCTGCCCCCTCAAAATAACTCAACACACAGCCATTAATGTATAAACCACTGGCAACAAAAGTGAGTACACCCCTAAGTGAAAATGTCAAAACTGGGCCCAATTAGCCATTTTCCCTTCCCAGTGACTTGTTAGTGTTTTACAAGGTCTCAGGTGTGAAAGGGCTTGACTGCTGCCAGCACTGGGGAGCTACAGTTCACTGAGGGAACTATAAATGCCAACATGCACTGTGACATACTGAAGCAGAGCATGATTCCCTCCCTTTGGCGAATGGGCCGCAGGGCAGTATTCCAACATGATAATGACCCAAAATACACCTTCAAGACAACCACTGACTTGCTAAAGAAGCTGAGGGTAAAGGAGTTGGACTGACCAAGCATTTCTCCAGACCTAAACCTTATTGAGCATCTGTGGGGCATCTTCAAACGGAAGGTGGATGAGTTTGTTGTTTTGCATAAGACTGGCCATACACCTATAGATTATCTGCAGATTTTCTATGGTTAGATGGAAAAAGTGGAAGATTCTTCCATCCACACAGTTCAGCATAGATGGAGGAATCTGTTCCACTTTTTCCATCTAACCATAGAAAATCTGTAGATAATCTATAGGTGTATGGCCAGCTTAAGAATTCTTCTTTTTTGCACATATGTATTTTTGCACTTTGGTCCCGTTTAGCACTTTTTGTTATAAGTGGATGTAGATGTATATGAAATAAGTGATATAATTAGTATTGTTGCACTCAGCACTTTTCTTAAAGAGACAGTGTGCTTTTTTTCTTTTTCTTTAGATTTTTTTTCTCTAGCTCAGAATTTGGTTGGGCTAGTCACATAAAATTTATAGAAATTACTTAATGGTTTAAAGCGGGAGTAAACCCGCTGAATTTTTTTTTCTGACCTGCAAGGGAAAAGGCATAATGAGCTAGTATGCACCGCATACTAGCTCATTATGAAATACTTACCTTCGAACGAGGCCCCGAGATCTCCGATGATCCATGCCGAGGGAGCTGACATGTTCCCTCGGCGCGTCTTCCGGGTATCGCGGCTCCGGCGCTGTGAGAGTCTGGCGTCTGCCAGGCTTTCAGCCAAAATTCCCTGTGCACATGTGCCGCTGCAGTCAGCGGCGCATTGCGAGGGGAATATCTCCTAAACCATACAGGTTTAGGAGATATTTTTTTTTTACCTACAGGTAAGCCTTATTATAGGCTTACCTGTAGGTAAAACAAAAAAAAAAACAGTATACAACCACTTTAACCCCTTCCCGCCGAGCGTACGCAGATGTGCGTACTCAGCTTCCGGGGGGTATACCGGGATGATGCCCGCACCTGCAGGCATCATCCCGGTACCGTTTTTTTCAGCAGGCGATTGGCTATCCAGGCATAACAACCGATGCGGCTAAAAGCCGCTCGGCTGTTATGCCGGAGGAGCGGGAGGGGACGTCCCCCCCTCCCACCGCCTCCCGCCGCTGTTACCGGTGCTCCGCTCGATCGGGAGCACCGATTCAAATTCCGCTGCCTCCGGCTGCTGAGGAGACTGGAACGAAGCCGATTAAGGCTTCGTTCCAGTCTCCTCATAGTAAACACGGAAGCGACGTCATGACGTCACTTCCCGTTTACTCGGCTGCCAATGGCGCCGGTTTAAAAAAAATATCCGGCATTCAGAATCGCCGTTTTCAGCAATCTGAATACATTGAAGTGTAAAGGAGGGGTGGGGGGTCTTTTAGACCCCCGATCCCTCCATAAAGAGTACCTGTCACTACCTATTACTGTCACAAGGGATGTTTACATTCCTTGTGACAGCAATAAAAGTGATCACATATTTTTTTTTTTAAACAATTTAGTCATTTTAAAATAAATAAAATAAATACGCATACAGAAGTCGCGCCCGCGTATGTAAATGGGGTTCAAATCACACGTGTGAGGTATCGCCGCGATCGTCAGAGCAAGAGCAATAATTCTAGCACTAGACCTCCTCTGTACCGCTAACCTGGTAACCGTAAAAAAATTTTAAAGCGTCGCCTATTGAGATTTTTAGGTACCGTACTTTGTCGTCAATCCACAAGTGCGCGCAATTATAAAGTGTGACATGTTTGGTATCTATTTACTCGCCGTAACATTATCTTTCACATTACGCAAAAAAATTGGGCTAATTTTACTGTTTTGTTTTTTTTTAATTCATGAAAGTGTCCCTTTTCCCAAAAAGTTGCGTTTAAAACACCGCTGCGCAAATACCGTGTGACATAAAATATTGCAACAATCGCCGTTTTATTCTCTAGAGTCTCTGCTAAAAAAAAATATATATAATGTTTGGGGGTTCCAAAGTAAATTTTCTAGCAAAAAATATGGATTTTAACTTGTAAAGACCAAATGCCAAAAATAGGCTTAGTCATGAAAGGGTTAAGATACACACGTTGTAAGATTTAAAGCGGAGTTCCACCCATTTAAAAGTCAGCAGCTACAAAAAGTTTAGCTGCTGACTTTTAATAATCAGACACTCACCTGTCCCAGTCCAGCGATGCGGGTGCACAAAGCTCTGCTCCTCTCCCCCTCCTCTCTGCGGCACAGCCATTCTAACTGTGGGTGTCCAGCCGTGGCTTCACAGCCAGGCGCACACTGCTCATTCGTGAGCCACGCTGCGCGCTGTGAATGACCGGGCAATCTTCTGGGACCTGTGACATTTCCCAGAAGATTGCAGGGAGGGAGGGAGAGAGGTGATCTTCCTTCCGGCGCCGTGGTGCCAGGGCAAGAAGTGGGATCTGGGTGCCTCTAAAAACAGGGTACCCGCTCCCCCCCCCCAAAAAATTACATCCAAGTGTGGCATGTCAAGGGGTTGCCAACACTTCAAGCGGAAGTTCCATTTTTGGTTGGAACCCCACTTTAAAGAGATAGCATACGGTCACTATATTTCCATTTTTCTATTTATTTTTAGTTTGTACATTTTTAATGGATATCACATATTTATTATTAGGCAGCACAACTCACACCTCCATCACCATTCAGATTTGGCTTTTTGTTTCTCCACTTTTTTGTGTCATACCAATACAAACAAAAGAAATAAACATGAGAATGCCTAAACATTTGTAACTGCAACAATTTTCTGGGTGAAGTGGTGCATTATCTAAACTGCAGGGGTGCCAATACTTTTGGCGATGACTATATATATATATATTAGCACTATTTGTCCCATTTTAGATATACCTGCAGTCCCTAACCATCTCTTGTAGTATACATGCAGTCTCTGACTATTTCTTATAGTATACCTACAGTCTCCAACTATTTTCTGTAAAATGCCCTCAATTTTTGACCATCTTCTGCAGCATGTCCACAACCTCTCACAGTTTTCTGTAGCATTTAGTACACTGAATATTATGTGAGGTCCTTTGCTTATTTAGATGAATACCACTGTAAATGGCTTCCTCCTCCTTAGTGATAAGTTAATTTTAATAAGTTCATTCTTCTGACCAAACTGACAGTGAAAAGTGTAATCATGTGATGTGGGACTGTGGTAGAGATGTTGCCAATAAGCTCTGTTAGTATGGCAATTAAATGGTTCCCCCACTCCACAGTATTTATTGTGCCAGTATTAGCTAAGTAGGGACAAAAAAACATAATTAAGAAAAAATTAATTTTTTCTGTACCAATAAAAGTGTTCTATACCGTATATACAGTATAATCACAACATGTTAACAATTTAATGATTGTAATAAATGCTTTTTAATATGGGATTTTATTAATACATGGATTACACTACATCCTTTTTTATAAAAAAAAATGAAAAAAAGCAGAAACCACAGAGCTAAAGCATAAATATATATACCATACACATATATATATATATATATATATATATATATATATATATATATATATATAAAAACACATGACAAAAGCTTAACCAATACTCCTTCATACTTCTAAGGTAAAAAAAAATGCATGCATTAAAGAATAAATGCACCTTCAAACCAAGAGATGCATACAGTCTCTGGGGATTGTTCACATCCCAATGCCACAAATCTTCTGTCTACTGGTTGCATCTGCACAAGCCTTTTGTTTATTTATTACAGCTATTTTTATAGTGGTGACAATTTATTCAGCATTTTATTAATATTGTGCATTCTCATTAGTTGCTGCCCTCAAAAAGCTTATAATCTACATTCCCTAACTCCTATGCATACATACCCATATTAGGGCCAATTTAAACAAGACACAATTAACCTGTCAGAATGTGTTTGGAGTGCAAGAGGAAACCAGAGTACCCAGATGAAACCCAAGGAAACACAGGGAGTACATGCAAACTTCATGCAGGTAGTGTCTGGGTTGGGATATCCTAGTACTGCAAATCAGAAGTGTTAGTCATTAAGCCAAAGCCATGCATGAAGCATTAGGTTAGGAGCATTAGAAGTCCCTGGACTAGCGATTCTTCTGCATTTATTCTCCACTAGGGTTGTACTTTTTCTGAGCATAATCTTGGATTTTATTCGTCTGCATCATCCATTTCCTGACACACTCCATGTCAGTCTTTGTGTGGGTTAACCCCGCCTCCTCTCCAATGCTATAGGACCCCACTCCCATAAATTTGAGCTCACAGCCAAAGACTATGTTCCTTTGTTGTCCTCCTTTTTGGACCTACAACATATGCACTTATGTTTCCTCATGTCCAAATATATCGGCACGATGGTCTCTACGATCCCCTTGGTAAAATGGTATCTGTGGAGGTTATGCCCTTTCCAGACAGGGTTTCTCCAGCAATGGAACTCAGGGGGCGGCAATCAATCCATTCACATAACATCAGTGATGAGGAACAGCCTTTTTCTGTGGCTTCAGTGCAAAATCTGCTCACCAGCTCAGCTTTCGGGACCCGGTGCCTCTTCCTTTATGGCTGGACCATCTTTTTCAGGGGTCTGGTTCTTGAGAGAGAAAGGCTGGAAACTCTCGGGTGAGTGTTAAGAGCGATTTGCGCCCTCATGGGCTCGAGAAAGGCGAACACGAATAAGGTCTATGGAAGAATATGGGCCAAGTTTGTTAAATTCTCATCCTCTATGGGCAGATCGTCCAGAGATTCAGGAATCCAGGATATCCTCAGCTTCCTTCAATCTGGCCTAGATCTGACTCTATCCATCAGCTCTCTCAGGATCCAAGTCTCAGCCTTGTCGGCCTTCTCCGGAACATCATGGGCTGTTCACCCTCTGATCCAGAAGTACTTCCGTGGGGCGGCAAGATTCAGGCCCCAAAGAAGGCAGAGATTCCCCAAACGGGATCTTCCCCTTGTTCTCGATTCACTGACTGGTCTCCTTACCTCAGGATCTGCTCCGCTTTCTATCAAAGACCTTTCTGCAAAAGTTTCTTGTTGCCATCACTTTGGCCAAAAAGGGTTTCTGAGATCGGGTTCTTGGGTCACAAAGAACCATTCCTGCCTGTCTTCCCAGACTGGGTGGTCCTCATCCTTATGCTTGGCTCAAACCTGAAAGTTACTTCAGTGTTCCATGAGAACCAAGAAATTGTCCTACCTACATTCAGGGAACCGAGGTCCACTGAAGTTCACCCTCTGGATGTAGGCGACTACCTGTTTATCTTGCAGTCCGGTAATAACAGAGGGAAGCAAGCTTCGACCAGAATGATTGCAGCCTGGATCATCCAGCAGGCTTATAGGGCTAAGGGCTTGACTCCACCAGAGGCGGTGATGGCAAATTCCACCAGGGGTATGGCAGCTTCGTGGGCAGCAGCCCAGCATGTGGCTCCAGATGTCATCTGCAAAGTGTCCTCATGGGCCTCCATTAATACCTTTATGTCACATTACTGCATAGAACCTGCTTCTCTATCTTCTGTGAACTTTGGTTTAAGAATCCAAAATTAAATTTCTTTTGCTCAGCATACACACCCGTGTGGACTGGCTAGTTATTTCCTACACGTAGACTGCCATGGAGTCTGTCAGGAAAACTGAAAATTTATTATCAAATGCTTACCATCATTTAACTTTTCTGATGGACTCCATGGCAGACGGAGTTCCCACCCATTGATCAAGAGTTGGCTAGTTACAGAATGCAGTCTCTGGCAGTGAGCTCAAATTTATGGGAGTGGGGCCCTATGGCATTGGAGAGGAGGTGGGGGTTAACCCACATGTAGACTGCCATTGAGTCCATCAGGAAAGGAAAATTACGGTAAGTATTTGATAATAAATTTTCAGTTTTTTATTTTAGTAAGTAAATTTATAGCTACAAATGACAAGCATTTTTTTCCCTGCAAAATTAACCTTTATGGTATGGATTCTTAACTATGGATGTACATTCCCATTGGTGGTATGGGAACCAATTAATAGAGGTATGGGACTGATTATCTGATTAATTAGAAAAATTAAACAGGATTCCTTGCATTATTGAATCTGAAATATACCGGTAATTAAGGAAATCAATTTACTGTGTCAAGGCATAACATTGGTAGTAACTGTATCTCGGATTCCCAATTTTGATTGCACAAAAAAGGCAGCAAAGTTCTTACTAGTTGTAACTAGTAGCTTGCGCATTTGCGACTTTCCATTTTTATAAAAAAAAAATCAAATAATAATTGAGATTTTCTTTCAGTTTATCTGTTCCTTGCTAGCCATATGTAAAATAAAACAAGCTATAGGCACCTTTTGGAGTCATACTGTATATTTTAGCACTGGTGATAATGATGATTTGGAGATTATTTGCCTGGCTACAAGAGTACATATAAATCTAGCTAGCGAATAATGAAGAATGCAACCCGTGGAAAATACAAATTAAAGCAGACCATAACCCATTAAATAGCTTCTTTTTTTTTTTCTTTGCCTCCTTCCAGAATTGAGTAATCTTTCCTTTCTATCGCATTTGTTTGTTATACGAACAACTAGAAAGTGTGCCTAAGCAGAACCATGAAAAAATGTACCTTTTATCCTCAATTCTTTCTTAAAATTAGCAGCACACATTCTGGTGAGGGTGTCTAATGCCCCATAGACGCGATCAGAAATTCCACCAGCAAAAGTCCGATTGGGGCTTTTGGTCACAAATTCCGACCGTGTGTATGCTCCATCGGACTTTTGCTGGCAGAATTCCCGCCAGCAAAAGATTGAGAGCAGGTTCTCAATTTTTCAGTTGGAAAAATTACCGATTGGAAATTCCGATCATCTGTACCAATTCCGACGCGCAAAATTCCTACGCATGCTTGGAAACAATTTGACATATGCTCTGAAGCATTGAACTTAATTTTCTTGGCTCATCGTAGTGTTGTATGTCACCGCGTTATTTACGGTCAAAAGTTCAGAGAACTTTTGTGTGACCATGTGTATGCAAGCCAAGCTTGAGTGGAATTCCGTTGGAAAAACCATCCAAGTTTTTTCTGACAGAAAATCCGCTCGTGTGTCTGGGGCATTAGTCCTCCTATGCCTACAGCTTCATGGCTGTATATCTGCAGTGTGATATCTAAGACACTGCTGCCTCTGACTGCTGGTATTAGAAGATTGGAGTGAGATATGGTGATGTTACTACTGTGCTGCTCACTTTTGTGCTTGCTCGAGGTTCTGACATGAGAAAGCAAAGCTCTGCTTAGTGCAAAATGAGGCATGGAAAGTATGTAATTAGGGTTGTCTTTAATTTGGCGCAAAGGGGGCAGCTGCCCTGGGCCCGGCCATTGTTGAGGGGCCCAAAGCAGCTGAGCCACCCCTTAAGCCCATGCTGCTCTACTGCCTGCAAATAATTGACAAGTGGCTTTGGCTATGACTCAGGAGATGAAGGTGGAATTGAATGTTGGGGGCCCTGGTGACTAGTTGGGTGTTATGTCTGCAGCCTGTGCGGTGATTGGCTAGCTTGGAAAGGTAAACCTTGTCTGAGGAGAGCACCTGTCAGTCCCAGGCCTCTTTCTCACCATGTCCAAAAAGCTGCAGACTATCAGACTGCTGAGAAACTTCTTTGCCGGAGGGTTCGGTGGAGGTGTGCCTGGTGTTCGCCGGACATCCTCTGGACACTAGTTGGGGGGGGGGGGCATGCAGAGGTCTGTGGAGGGAGGGGGTTCTGTGTAATGATAGGTATAGTATGGAGGTGGGGGTAATATGTAATGATGGGGATAGTATGAGGGAGGGGGTCCTGTGTAATGATAGGAGTAGTATGGGGGAAGGGGTCCTGTGTAAAGGTGAGGGTAGTATGGTGGAGTGGGTCCTATGTAATGATGGGGGTAGTATGGGGGAGGAAATCTTGTTTAATGATGTGGGGTAGTATGGGAGAGGGGTCCTATGTAATGATGGGGGTAGTATGGGAGAGGGATCCTATGTAATCATGGGGGTAGTATAGGGGAGGGGGTCTTGTGTAACAATGGGAGGGTAGTATGGGGGAGTGCTTCTGTGTAATGGGAGAGCGAAATTGAATGGCCGGGGGGGGGGGGGGGGGGTCAAGAAAATGTTTGCCCAGGGTCCAATCAATATTAAAGATGGCCCTGTGAGTAATGGGAGAAGATCAGCTGCAGGGAGACCACAAATTAATACTCCTCTGCTTGCCCATCTTCCAGAGTTCTAAACAAAAGGACCACATATCTCAATTATTTTCTTGCTAATCATGAAATACATATATGCGGTGGAAAGATGAAAGAAAAGTGGGCTTTATTATCCAGTCATCACACATATGCATCCATGGCAGCCTGAGGTTTGTGTGCAGAGAGCATGCTTTCAGCACACTGGCCAAGTTGTCACCGACAGCTTTCGGTCACATCTTTTAATAGGGAGCCAGTGGGAGGGGCTACCTATCATATGACTATTGTGAGAGACAATCACAGAAGTCACATGATTGAGAAGGTGCACCGCTTATAAAAAAGAGGACAAAATGTCAGCAAATAATGATGGCAAATGCACTTTTTAAATACATTAATTGAGAAAGAGGTGATGAATCCCCATAAAATCCAACATTCAAACACTTGACCAGAAAACAATTCTATATCTTTAGGCCCCACTGTGATATAAATCCTTCATCATTTTGTTAATGCAGATTTTTGTGTTCTATCAGTAGTTGGTCAGTGAGCAACAGACAACATATAATCTACAACAGAAGCACATATACTGTGAGTGCATGTAAGTGTAAAAGAAAATGAATATATTGGTACATTCGTCGGAATGTTTGTTCTATCTGGAAAAAGGAAAATATATAATGTCGTGCCATAATATATCCGGTGTCAAATTTGCAGCATCATTTGGTCACTTCCTAAAAAGAAAGATACAAAGATTAGTCTAGATCCTATACAAGAGAGTATAGTACAGGTATTTCAGTCAAAAGCTTGCTTTTATATCATAATACAAAATTCTATATTTCACATGCTATAGACTTCATCTGGAATATGCAGTTCAGTTTTGGGCACCAGTTCTCAAAAAGGATATCAGGGAACTGGAGAAAGTGCAGGGAAGAGCAACCAAATGGATAAGAGGCATGGAGGAGCTCAGCTATGAGGAAAGATTAGAGGAACTGAATTTATTCTCTTTTGAGAAGAGGATATTAAGGGGGGATATGATCAACATGTACAAATATATAAGGGGTCCATATAGTGAAATTGGAGTTGAGTTATTCACTTTAAGGCCATCACCGAGGAGAAGGGGGCACTCTTTACATCTGAAGGGAAAGAGATTTCTTCTCCAAATATGGAAAGGTTTCTTCACAGTAAGGCTGCATTCACACCTGAGTGTATCGTTTTCAGGCGTTTAGGTTGTTTTTTTTTGCAGTGTTTTTGTACAGCAGTTTTCAAGGTTAGAAGGTCACAAATGTAAAAGCAGTAAAATGCCTGTAATCTGCCAAAAAAGAAGCTCATGTACTTTTTGGAGCTTCAGGCGTTATGCTTCAAGCAGCAGAACGCTCAGATGTGAACAGGTGCCATTGAAATTAATGGGATTTTGCTCGTGGGGAATTTTGGAACTTTTGAGATGAGCATTTTAAAAGTGTTTTTTGAGTTGAAAACTCTTAGGTGTGAATGCAGCCTAAATGCCGCATACACACGATCGGAAATTCCGCCAGCAAAAGTCTGATGAGAGCTTTTGGTCGGAAAATGCGACTGTGTGTATGCTCCATAGGACTTTTTTCTGGCGGAATTCAATTGATCGTCTGTACCAATTCCGACACGCAAAATTCCTACGCCTGCTCGGAAAAAACGTGACGCATGCGCGGAAGCATTGAAATTCATTTTCTCGGATTGACGTAGTGTTGTACGCCACGGCGTTCTTGACGGGCGAAATTTCAGTGAACTTTTGTGTGACCGTGTGTATGCAAGCCAAGCTTGAGCGGAATTACTGCTCGTGTGTTCACGGTATAAGAGCTGTGAAACTGTGGAATAGACTCCCTCCAGAGGTGGTTCTGGCCAGCTCAGTAGATTGCTTTAAAAAAGGCCTGGATTATTTCCTAAATGTACATAATATAACTGGGTACTGACATTTATAAAGTTGTAAAGTTGATCCAAGGAAAATCAGACTTCCTCTCAGGGGATCAGGAAGGAATTTTTTTCCCCTGCTGGAGCAAATTGGAGCATGCTTTGCTGGGGTTTTTTCGCCTTCCTCTGGATCAACTGTGGGTATAGGATTGTGTATATGGGATTGTATGGTTGTTTTTTTTATTTTTTATTGGTTGAACTGGATGGATTTGTGTCTTTTTTCAACCTAACTATGTAACTATAATGAAAATGCATCTCCAATGGGACATGTTAAAAGGAAACCCAAAATAGGTGAAATGTAGCCTCATCGCCATCAATTGTCCTCCACACTGTAACACTGAGGTAAATAGGAAACTGCTGACCTGCATTTGAAGCGTGTTTCAAACACATGTCAAAATCAGGTACGCAACACATGTATACAGTATACAAGCAAATAACTAGTTGAGGAAACTGGATGTGCTACACCAAAAAAAATAATCAAAGTATACGTTTTCTTTTTGATAAAATTTGTCTATTTAACCCCTTGTTAACCCTTAGTTTACCATAACCATCCCTAATTAACTCCTTCTTCCCCTTCATTCTTCAACTATTATATTCCTTCTATTTTATATATTATTAACCATTAATATTTCTTTTTGTTAACTTTTTTCCAGCGAAAATAAGCACTTTAAAAAAAAAAAAAAAGGCCCTTATTTTATTTGTAAATTAAATAGGTATGCTTTCATCTAAAGTAACACTTTTTTTTTGTTTTTTTGTTTTTAATGAACACTAATCTAAAAAGAAAAAAGTTTTTTTTTGTTTTTTTGTTTGCCTAAGGTCACTTCCATGAGGCGGACTGAGGAGTCCACTTTCTCAGAGGGGGATCTGGCAGTTGAACTGGCTGTTGGCTGGCCTGTGTCTGCTCCACTTATGGAGAGCACACGCGGTCCGCTTTCTTCTATGGGCAATCGAATGTAAACTAACCTCCTGTCCATTTACACCAAACTCCTGTCCTATCCAAATGGATCCCCGATAATGAGTTTTTAGCAGATCTGATCGGTTTGGATGTAGGCAGATGTAAACAGGGTGGATTTGATTTAAATCAAGTCGATTTTAATTAACGATTTAAATCCCTAATTAAAGGGTTTGATTTAAATCAACTCGATTTAAATCATACCGTATATACTCGAGTATAGGCCGACCCGAATATAAGCCGAGGCCCCCAATTTACCCCCAAAAAAACTGGCAAACTTATTGACTCGTGTATAAGCCGAGGGTGAGACATGCCTGTCCATCCCTGTGTGTGTGTCCGTCCATCCCTGTGTGTCCGTCCATCCCTGTGTGTCCGTCCATCCCTGTGTGTCCGTCCATCCATCCCTGTGTGTGTGTGTGTCCATCCATCCATCCATCCCTGTGTGTGTGTGTCTCCATCCATCCATCCATCCATCCCTGTGTGTGTGTGTCTCCATCCATCCATCCATCCATCCCTGTGTGTGTGTGTCTCCATCCATCCATCCATCCCTGTGTGTGTGTGTATCCATCCATCCATCCATCCCTGTGTGTGTGTGTGTCTCCATCCATCCATCCATCCGTGTGTGTGTGTCTCCATCCGTGTGTGTGTGTGTGTGTGTGTGTGTGTGTGTGTGTGTGTGTGTGTGTGTGTGTGTGTGTGTGTGTCCAGCCTACCTGTGTCCCGAGCCTTTGTCCCGAGCCTCCGTCCCGTGTCGTGCCTTGCCTTCGTCCCGTCCCGTCCCGTCCCGTCCTGTCCCGTGCCGTGCGTTGCCTTGCCTCCGTCCCGTGCCCTCTTCATCGGCGGCCATTGTAAAATTCAAAAGCCGCGCCTCCTCCTTCGCCTGTGATAGGCGGAACACTGAATTTCCCAGCAGCCTGTGTTCCGCCTATCACGGACGTCGTATCATCCTCGTCCGTAGTACGAGGATGAGCGGATGCCCGTGATAGGCGGAACACAGGCTGCTGGGAAATTCAGTGTTCCGCCTATCACAGGCGAAGGCGGAGCCGGAGGCGCGGCTTTTGAATCAGAATGGCCGCTGTCTGTCTGCTCGACACGCTGATCGAGCGGGCAGACAGCGATGACTCGAGTATAAGCCGAGGGGGGCACTTTCAGCCTCAAAAAAGAGGCTGAAAATCTCGGCTTATACTCGAGTATATACGGTAATTTTTAAAGCGCAACTGTCATCTCTGTCCCGCAGCGGCTCCTCTTCTGACCCGCTGTTGACTCACCGACAGTCCCATTCACTTTAGTGCTGGTGATGTGGCAGTGACACAACAAGGTGAGGGACGTGGCGGCAGCAGATGAGTGGATGTCCACCAACATGCACTGCCATGAAGGATCTGAAATAACAGGTGCTCTTTAAATGTAAGGACTCATTCTTGTTGGTAGTTAGAATCTTTAAAATTTGCAAACAAAATGAAGGTTTCCTATTTAGAATAATAAACTGTCAGGTTATTAAATATTCCCAAACTGGGTCTCTTTTATGGCCTGCTGCCATTTGGCTTCTCAAGGGAGGAATAAAGCACTTCAAGCTATGTGCAGAAAGATCACAATGTTTATAAGCTGTTTAGAAGGTTTCACTTTCATTTTTACTGCTTGCCCTTCCTCCTCACACTAAGCCCTTGTACACACAGTCGGAGAATCCGTCGGAATGTGTCCTATCGGACCGTGTCGTCGGATAATCCGACTGTGTGTGGTATGCATCGGACTGATTCCGTCAGAATATCCGTCGGACCCAATTTTCCAACATGTTGGAAATATTTCCCGACCAACTGGTTCGATCGGACATACTCCGATCATGTGTAGCGAATTTTGATCGGACCAAGTGCCACGCATGCTCAGATCAAATTCCCACATCAAAGCTACTGGGTACTAGCCTGAATGTAGTCCCATCGTAACGAAATTACGTCATCACGTTCTGAAAGATCGGATTTTTCAACAACTTAGTCCGACCGTGTGTATGCAACAGTTTCGGACACAATCCGTCGGACTAAATCCGGCGGACAAAATCCGACGGATTTGGTTGGCAGAATCTCCGACCGTGTGTACAGGAGCTTAGAGTGGGGTACAGATGCATTTCTCTTCAAACAATCATACCGTTTGTAGTGTACATATATTTGCAAAACAATGGGATAAAGGAATATTCCTGAACTTTGTTTCATCTCATGGTTACTGTGACATTGTGTGAATGCATCAATGCAGTGCACACTATCTCAGCTTGCAGGGCCTGGATTCATTTTTTTGGAGTTTACCAAAAATGTAAATATTGCAGAATATATAGTCTCATGCTATATAACTAAGCTCCATTTCATGCTGAATAAACTAAATTATGAATGTATATTAAATAGAAAACTAACTTTCGATAGATTTTTACTCCAAAAGCATTTTATTAAAATAAATTTGATAAAAATCTAAAAAATCTGATTTAACCACTTCTCGACCAGCGCACGACGATGTACGTCGACAGAATGGCACGGGCAGGCATATTGGCGCACATGTACGTCCAATATTCGTTGCCGCCGTGCCATCGGGAGCGCGCCGCCGGCGGCGCGCTCCCGGGCTGGTCGGGACCCCCGTGAGTCCGGTCGCGGGACCCGCGGACTCGATCGCCGCGGGCATCCCCGCGATCGTCTCACGGAGCGGCCGAATGGAGGAAATGCTGTATAAACAACATTTTTCCATTCTGCCTAGCAACTAGTGACGCTGATCTCTGCTCCATGTGATTGGAGCAGAGATCAGTGTACACTAAATGAAAGCCCAACCCCCCCACAGTTAGTAACACACCCCTAGGAACACTTAACCCCTACACTGCCACCCACTGGTTAACCCTTTCACTGCCAGTGTCATTTACACAGGAATCACTGCATTTATATAGCAGTGATTACTGTATAAATGACAATGGTCCCAAAAATGTGTCAAAAATGTCCGATGGGTCCCCCACAATGTCGCAGTCACAATAAAAATCGCAGATCGCCGCCATTACTAGTAAAAAAAATAATAATAAAAAATTATTAATAAAAATGCTATAAAACTATCCCTATTTTGTAAACGCTATAACTTTTGCGCAAACCAATCAATAATCGCTTATTGCGATTTTTTTTACCAAAAATATGTAGAAGAATACGTATCGGCCTAAACTGAGGGAAAAAAATGTTTTTTTATATATTTTTGGGGGATATTTATTATTACAAAAAGTAAAAAATAATGCGTTTTTTTCAAAATTATCGCTCTATTTTTGTTTATAGCGCAAAAAATAAAAACCGCAGGGGTGATCAAATACCACCAAAAGAAAGCTCTATTTGTGGGAAAAAAAGGACGTTAATTTTGTTTGGGAGCCACGTCGCACGACCGCGCAATTGTCAGTTAAAGCGACGCAGTGCCGAATCGCAAAAAGTGGTCTGGTCTTTGACCAGCAAATTGGTCCGGTCTGAAAGTGGTTAAATAAAAAAAATCTGATTTTTTAAAATGTTTTTAAATAATCGATTTTTATCCACCCTGGGGGTAAACAGACACAGTCCAGTGCATTTTTAATAAAAAAAAAAAAATGGACAATAGTTACCATGGATCCTAATGGCATAAGTCAATTCAGTGCAGTGCGTTCCAGTGCAGTCAACAAAAGTAGAACATGCTGCACTTTTTCTGCATGGAATGCATCTAGAACGCGGCAAAATGTATCAAAAATGCACACGAATGCATTAAAGAAAAAAAAAATAGGAAACTTTTGCAAAAAAGTAAACACATTAAAAACGCACAAATGCATAAAAGTTGAGCATGCAGAAACGCATCTAGATCACAAAATTGTGGTGTGAACGGGCCCAAAAAGCAAGACAATGCACTCAGCAGCTGAGAGCTCCCTCTAGTTGCTAAATTACCAAGCTCTTTATTAAATACTATACAAAAAATATGAAGGAGCTAAGCAAAAACTTTGAAAGTCAAAAGAAAATTAATTTAGTAAGCACCACAATAATAACTCAAATATATGCCTATTAATAATTCACTAAAATTGAACCCTTTATTACCTAATGACCATTGTTAAATTTAATAATCTACATCAAGTACAATTGATAAGATAAGCATGCCCAGGAATTCAGCTCTGCATTGTGGGAGAAACAGAGTTAGATACTCTCATACCCTGGACGAAAAGGGAGGTGAGTATGGACAATTGGCTTTATAGCATAGGATCACTTTAATGGCTTGCTAAGGGTTCAGCCAGGGGGAGGGTTTAGTTTTAAGGGGTAGTTTTAGTGTTAGTGACACTATGAGGTTGATTTACTAAAGGCAAATAGACTGTATACTTTGCAAAGTGCAGTTGCACTCTGCAAGTGCTGACTTCCATCATCCAATCATGTGCAATCAAAAATGCTGTTTTTTTTTTATTTTCCTTGCACATGATTGGATATCCTTTGCTAAGTGAAGCTTCACAAAATTTACTAAGCTCTGGAGCAACTACACTTGCTGAATGCAACTGCACTTTGCAAAGTGCACAGCCTGTTTGCCTTTAGTAAATCAATCCCTATGCATTATAGGAGCACTAAGAACATTAGGTTTTACACCTGTTCATGCAAAAAATACCAAAGCCAAGTACTAACGTACCAAATCTAAAGCCTACTCAGCTGGTATTTAACTTGTCCATCAGGCCGTGGGTCCATCTGTTTTGTCTCTGTTTTGGCATTCTCCTTTCTCTTTGCGGTTTTTGTTGAACTTGGCTCTTGCTACAATACTAGCGAAATCTTCAAAAAGAAAAAAAGATAGTAAAAACAGAATTTTTGTACTCACTGTAAAACCCTTTTCTTGAAATCAATTGAGGGACACAGAAAACCTTTAACTGTGCCCAATCCTTCTGTCGCTTACAGGAAGATTGGACACTGGCAAACAAACACATGTAAGCCAGGCCAAGACATCCCCTCCTACTACCAGCATATCTGAATTTAGTGGCAAAACCGTACTGATAGCATGATCATAAACACGGAGGGCTGGGACCTGTGTCCCTCAATGGACTCCAAGAAAAGGATTTTACAGTGAGTACAAAAATCCCTTTCTTGTCCATTGAGGGACACAGGAAGTCTTTGACCTTCAAGATGTTCAAAAGCAGCCTAATTGAGGGGATAGCAACACAGAAAAACAAGCATGGCCGTCTTTATTATTGATTGGACCCTGGGCAAACATTTTCTTGGGGAATTTTGCTCTCCACCTACTCTGAGTCTAGAAAAAATAGCAGCTAGACTCAAAATCAGTTCACTGAATGAGATCAGGCAGCAATTGTGATTGGTTGCCAGAGATTACAGTGTATCATTACCACTCACTGACTGGCTGCTAGAGGTTACAGCACACATTATGGCTCACTCATTGTTTTTGCTCAAGGTTACATCACATGACTTATGCTTGTTGATTGGTTCCTAGAGATTACAGTACTTTAATACTGCTCACTGATTGGTTGCTTGTCAGGGACATGGCTGTCACGGTGCTGGCAATGCTGCACAGAACACTCATGGATGCCCACGGAGGGTACCAAGACGTGCACAAGCACACGCACCCTCAAAGTGCGCGTGAGCGAATGCGCACAGCTGGCGTGACAGACGCTGCTGCTAGTGGCCCTATTTAAGCTGGCCTGTAACCACAAGACATTGTTGGATTATCTCCTTAGCTCCCTTGTATACCTTGACCTTGCTTCCTGATCTGAGATAGCCATTGTGACCCTGCTTGCATTGACCTTGCTTCCTGATCTCCTTGCCTGACCCTTGGCCTGCTCCTGGACTCTGCTTCTGCTTCCTGATCTCCTGGCTTGAGCTTTGGCTTGTACCTGGACCCTGCCTGTGTTTGACCTTGGCCCACCCCTGTGAATTCTCTGGACTGATCTATCTGTGTATGACCCCTGGTCTGGCACCTGGTTTCTCTACTTATCTTAACACAGCAAATTCTGCTCCGCCTGCTCCGGCCATCCCTCATCGGCCAAGCTCATTGAACTGCAAGCAAGTAACCGGCCAACCGTGCTTCTTTAGGCACCGAGCTTCCTGTTCCCAACTTCAAGAACATGCTTCACTAAGCCGCAAGGGGAGCCCTCTTAGCATCTCAATCTCCATACACGCACCTGACATTGCTAGAGGTTACTGGACATCCTTATCACTCACCCAATTGGTTTCTAGAGGTTACTGCACATTATTACTGCTTAATAATAGAGTTGCTAGAGGTTACTGCATATCCTTACCGCTCAATGATTGGTTGCAAGAGTATAGTGCACATCATTACTGCTCACTGATTGTTTGCTAAAGGTTACAGCACACCATCTATTTACTGCCTGCACACCATTGACTGGGGAGGTGAGGGGACCCATCAATAGCCAGAAAACTCCAATGTAATGGGGATTTACACTGACCACTAATGTAATAGGAGCAGTCACAGGAACCACTAATGTAAAGGGGGCTTTACACTGACCACCAATGTAAGGGGGACATTTACACTGGCCACAAGTCTGAATGAAAGGATTGTACACCAAGTCCCAATGTAATGAGAAGTTTTACAATGCCCACTAATGTAACTGAGACATTTAGCCTGCTTTCACATTTGTGTGTTCAGAACGCATGCAAAATTACTTTCCTGACACCGTAGAAACATGCTGCCCTTTAGCAGATACAGAGCAATGCCATTAATTGGTAATGACACCCTCACGCATCTGCTGAGATGTGTGTATTCACATGCACCACAATTCACGGTGCCGTGGCACCATCTTATTTGGAAAAAGGGTTCCACCTCCAATTTGCTTACCTTTGCAGAACAGGCTGATGTTAGGCTTAATGACCACAGTTGTAGGCAGGACTTTCAAGCATGTCCCTTTGGTGGGCAGCATTCAGCAGAAGTGATGGTGCATATGACCTCAGGAGGGCATGATTTACATATGAATTTTGTCTCTATTTACATATCAATGCAGCCAGTCAGCAGCATTGATTTATATATTCATGTCCCTTCTATTTACATATCAATGCAGGTTATTTACATGTAAACACAGGGTCTGCAGGTGAGTCATCTGTACACGGCAATAGGGCAGAGCTGATCAGTATTAGTAACACTTCACACTGAGATATAGGGACACAGCACGGGACTAAAAAATCATAATAGTTGGCAAGCGTGAGGCAGCTGCTTTGGGCCCCACAACAATGATGTTGTGGGGCCACTTTTGCCCTGCCTTAAAAATGGCCCTGAAAACAAGTGCTAACAGACACAAAACAGCTAAAAAACAAAGATCTGTCAGAAGGAGAAGGACCCCTTACATCTGAAGCCATGAGGTGAAGCTAAAACCTTCAATTGGTCCTGGTAAAATTTAGAGAATGTGTGAACAGAAGATCAAGTTAGAGCTTTGCAATTCAGGGAAAGATTTGTATGATAGTGAAAAACCTAAAGCTGGCGACACACTATACAATTTTTATACCATTTTCCTGAACAACTTTCCTAGGATTGTCAGGAGGATCAGTAGGATCCTATAATTAAAATCTAAAAAAAGGAGAAATACTCAAACAAGCTTGATACCTCTCCCTCAGTGCTCATGGAATTTTTACAATAATGATTTGGAATAATATAAGCAGCCACTATAACAACAAATCAATAATCAAAAATATGTTATAGATACCACCATAACGTTAGTAGTGCTAAACAATTACACTATAAATGATAATTGTGAAAAAAGTCCAATTACGGATATGCTTTAAAAGTGATGCGTCCATCAGTCAAAGTCCTTACGAGGTTAAGTCCAGTTGGCTCCCATCACTACACCGCATGTAAAATAATCCCCAAAGACAATGCACTTACCAGACACCAATAGATATTATGCTTGTGTTTTAACAATCACTGTCAGCAGGCACTGCGTCTCTCCATCTAAGGTATTGCTCACCACAAGCAAAAGAAGAGTGCACATAGCGTAATCCAGTAACATTTATTTAGTGATAAAAAGTATCCCCTTACAATTTTTCACTTACAATATTAAAAACTAAACCAAGCATGAAACAGGCAATAAATGAATCCAAATATCTCGTCACTTGTCTTGTGAATACCTCTCACCGCTCAGCTGATTGCTCGTGCTGCGGTGTTCCCGGGCGAGGTAAACAAAAGATCCGACAACGTGGGTTGCTGCTTGGTCATGCTTTTCCAACCACGTAGCAACCCACGTCATCGGATCTTTTGTTTACCTCGCGCGTGAACACTGCAGCACGAGCAATATTATTGATTTGTTGTTATAGTGGCTGCTTATATTGTTCCAAATCATTATTGTAAAAATTCCATGAGCGCTGAGGGAGAGGTATCAACCTTGTTTGAGACCAAGTCTTCTGCACCAACAGGGTACCCAGAACATCTCCTCAGCCCAACAGTTTGGCATCTGTCCTGAGGATCCTCCAAGAGATGGGAAGGACTTCCACTGACTCCAGAGCCAGATTCTTGAGCCACAAACCCAGGGACAACCTAGGCCTTGGTTACAGATGAACAGGTCTGTCCAGAGACAATAGAATGTTGCATTGTACTGTAGAGGTCTGACGTGAAAAGTGAAAATTGGCAAATGGAACTCAAAAGATGCTACCATCAGATTCAGAACTTGCAAGCAAAAGCAGACTGATTTCATTATAGTTTCATAGTTTCATAGTTAGTAAGGTTGAATAAAGACACCAGTCCATCCAGTTCAACCTGAGTGAGTGTCTACAACTGTCCCCATTCCTGTACACTGCACACTCACACCAGTCCCTACCCTCAAGGAGCCCACAATCCTAGGTCCCCATTCATATACTAGGGCCAATATTGGACAGAAGCCAATTAACCTACCTGCATGTCTTTGGATAGTGGAGGGAACACTGTGTCCGGGACTAGACCCAGGTACTTCAGACAATATGTCAGTTCCAGAAACTATTTCTGAAGGTTTATTATCCAAACAAACTGCTTTTACATCTGGACAGTCAAAGAAACAGTGGGTATGAGGCACTGAAAGCCTGAGATTTCTTTATACATTATTTCAATCTAAATTGTTATCCACTAATAGTATGACAATAGTGCAAATACAGATAATCTGTATATTATCTGGCAGCTTCTTCACACCAGAGGGAATCCATAATCACTTTGGGTTGTGGAAGGAATGAACAAATTTGAAATCAAAGCACCATACCAAAAAATTTGAGTCTGAACACAAGTTTAATCTGTTCTAAAATCCAATGCATTTTGGGGGCTGTATCTCTTCCCCCTACAACAGGGATAACATGTAACATAAAAGATAAAAATAATACAATTTTCCTATATATAAATCCTTGTAACACATGACTCTTGATAATTTGAGAACAAAATCAAGGTCGGACATAATAGAACGTAGAGATACTAAATTGATACTATTGGTGATCAGAATGATGGCAATAAAAGTAAGGATAATGGTAGGTTGATAATATTTCTCAGAAACGGTGCACTCAAAAAGTTAAAAAAGGATATACTGTACATCACTTAAGATGCAATGAATAAGTAGGTAACCGGCTCATCTTATATATGGGTGGGGTTTCTGGCACCAAACAGTCAGTATGCAAAAAGGATATAACTGGAGCTCAAGTCAAAAACCAGGTTCCATGTAGAAACTCACTGCAGAATTTACAAAATCAAACTTTTATTCAACAATCCAATTAGTTATCAAAAAAGCAGATCAAAACCGTCACCATACCATCAATAAAAACATTCATGACAAGGTTGTCAGGAAAGTAAAGATAAAAAGCAACCCGGGCTCCCAGACATTCATCCATTCATACCAAGGAACTGGTAGCAAAATATCAGTTCTGGGAATATGTGAGATCACATCCACGACTCGAAAGTAGTAGGTGCTACCCTACTGAACTCTGTATTGCTGTGTGGAATATGAGGGGAATTCCCAATAATTCCCAATCATTTGGGACACGCATTCTAACTTCCTGTTGCATTTCTTTGACAGAAAGAAGGAAAAACATTCCCTACTCTATCCAAGAGTACAAAAAAAATGCCTATACATATATTTAATATAAGTATTAAGTACTTAATATAATATAATATAATATAATATATTAATATAATTATAGAAAATAGTTTGAGTATGCGCTTACCGTATATGAATTATTTTTAATCAGGTTACTTACTTTCTTAATTTATTGAAAAGCTCCAATAAATTAGGGGCTTGTACTGTTTTGGATGTGTGATGTGTTTGTTGTACTGTATGGTGTAAGAAAGTATGGGGTACATTTCTGTGTTTGGTTACGGATGTGGAAGTAAAGATTTCGTTTAATAGATGCTTTTCCCTTATGTCCGTTTGTTTTTCATCATTGTTGCTGTGCTAGTAAAATTCCTGTGAGAATTCCTATGAATGTTATTAGGGAGCGTTATCAGAGAACATATTTTGTAAGTTACTACACCCTTGAAATTATTAACTTGTTATGTACTGGGAAAAGGCTGATTTCATGTCTGACTTAATCTCTGACAAACATCATAGCACAGAAATTTAGAGAACTGCAATGTCGATATACCAACTGTGTCCATGGTCATACTTGCTTTACATAAAATATAAATCCCGTTATTTTCCTTGCCTGTTCTTAAGCCTAGTACACACAGGCAGAATGTCGGCTGGTTAAATAGAAACCGGCCCACATTCGGTCCGTGTGTATGGTGGCTGGCTTCTGTTGAAGGCTGATGACCAAAAAAGGTCTGCCGACTGGCTTCCAATTAGCCGATAGCTGAGAGCGCTGACCGGAGTGTTCTGGCAGGGGGGGGCTCTCCCCCAGTCAGAACACAATAGCACAGCTTTGCTAACATTAGATTGTTAGTACAGCAGCTCCGACCTGAGCTGTCATTTTATTTTCTTCAACCCGGCTGGGTTGAAGGAAAAAAAAATAGTGGTGTGTACCAGGCTTAAAGTGTTACTAAACCTACAACAGTAAAAACAGTCTGTATATGCAGTAAAGCATGCTTGTTATATTCACTGAGGAACCTAAGGGGTCTATCCTCTGCATTGTGTAAAAAGGATGTCTGATCCTGTAGGCACAGCTCCTCCTCTTCTTGTATTGTTCCCACAACATGTCCGAATAAGACAGAGTTACTGGAGTCAGGCTGCACATGCTCAGTTTGCTGTGTATTGCTAGAGAGTTTTTTTTTTTCATGGGTGAGTGCATGTGATCAGCACAGGGCCAATCAGCACTGTCCGGATAGAGAGCCAGGCCTGCAGCCTCAGAGGAGAATGAAAACCCCTCCTACAAGCTTTACCAGACACTAATAGAAGTCACACAACAGCTGCAGTATATACTGCTGATGAGAAAAGGTATTTAGCAGTTCATATTTACTAAAATGATTGCGTGTCCATGCTCTGTGTACTGTGGGAGACCAGATATAGTGAATGCAGGGTCCTGGGTTTAGTAACACTTTAACTGTACCCTGTGATTTGATTTAAAATAAATCTCATTTTTAAATTGACTGACTCAATCGACAGTTGCTAAAATTCCCAACTGTATCATACTAGGGAGACTAGTACACTAAGGAATAAAAAAGTGATGTACTGAGCATATAGGACACATTTTTTGTAAGTGTCTCAAGCTTTGCTTTGCAATTCTGACTCTACTGCACCTTTAAGGCCCCTTTCACAATTGTGCGACTTGTCCTGCGACTTGGGACTGCAAAGTCACATGAGTGGTTGTACCCCATGATTTCTAATGAATATATATCTGTGCGACTTGAAGTTGCAGCGACTTCAAAGTAGTCCCTGCACTACTTTGGTCTGATTTTGTTGCGATTTGAGGTCCATAGACCTCAAGATTATACAGGCATTGCTTAATCCTTTCGCTGCCAGAACCGTTTTTGCATTTTTTTTGCACACATCTATAAAAAATCATTTTAGGCCTGAAGGTTACACAAAACCCCAAACATTATATATTTTCTGAAAGCAGACACCCTAGAGAATAAAATAGCAGAAGTTACAAATTTTTATGTTGCGTGTTATTACCGCAAAGGTCTAGGAAACGCAATATTTCAGTAAAAAACACACTAACGTGATTTTTTTTTGTGAAAAACAGCTATAAATTACTTTGGTAAAACATAAAAGATGAAGTTGCACAGAGTAAATAGATACCCAACATGCCAAACCTAAAAAAAATTTTTTGTGCCCAAGAAATGGCGTCAAACTTCAGTACCCTATATTTTCTATGGGCTACGCTTCAAAGGCCCCCTATAGGTATCAGTTTATTGTTATGGAGGAAGTCTGGTGCTAGAATTATTGCTCACTCCGGTGTACGCGGCAATATGTAACATGTGTATCGCAATTTATGTTTTCACATGTAGACTCCCTGACTATTTTACTTAACTTTTTTTTCATCACATTGGGGACAAACAGTCTAAAAGACCCTTCATGTCTCCCTTGTATTTCACTGAATGTTTTGCAATGCAGATCGCATTGCAAAACATCGTACACCACCAAAGAGAGCCGGGAACACCGAGAATGTGACCCGGAAGTGACGTCAGATGTTGCTTTCCGGGTCACTGCAAGAAGTGGAGGAGAGCAGTGTATCTGTTCTTCTAATTCCCCTCTACCCACCGGCACCTGCCATGACTGTCCCGGCAATGGGCAAGCGGAGCTCAGTAAGCATGGCAGGATTGCACGAACGGGGGGTGTACTGGGGGTGTATGAGAGCGATCAGGCTGCAGTAGTGCCGCCTGAATGCACTCACCTGACAGGCAGAAGGCTTCCTGTGTCTGTAGCCACCGGATGGTGTGAAATACCCCGCACACAATTAGGCAGCAAAGGGGTTAAAGTCGCATCAAAGTGTCAGCAAACAATTGTGGTAAAATTTTGCAAAAAAATTGCGTGACTTTCAGGTCGCACAAGTGTGAAAGGGGCCTAAGAGGCATTTATAAAGGCAATTTTTTTTTATATGACACTACAAGATTTCACTCAGCCTTAAAGTGTTCCTAAAGGCAGAACATTTTTAAACCTTTATGCATTCCCTGTATTAAGGAAAAAAAATGTCCCCCTCATCCCCCTATATACTTACCTGAGTTCTCACTCAATCCAGAGGCGCTGGTCTCTGTTTCTCTCCCCACAGGCAACAGAGGGAGCAGCAAGAACCATTGGCTCCTGCTGCTGTTAATCAAATCCTCTAAAGAAGGAGCAGGGGTGAGGCTGAGAGCACTGTGTGTGTCAACAGATGTACACAGCCTGGCTTAGGAGCAAGCCAGCACATCTGCCCCATAAAAAGTGGTTTGCTATGGGGGGCAGACACCAAGAAGAGAAGAGGACAGTGCCAGTGGGGGACCCTAGAAGAGGAGGTTCGGGTCACTCTGTGCAAAACCATTGCACATAGCAGGTAAGTACTGTGTAACATGTTTGTTATTTTAGAAAGAAAAATCAAGCTTTTACAACTACTTTAAGGCTGCATTCACACCTGAGCGTTTCATTTTCAGGCAGAAAGTTGCAAGTTTTTTTGCTGTGATTTTGCACAAGTCAAAAAGTTCGCCAATGTAAAAAGCAGAAGAACGCCTGTAATCTGCCCAAAAAGAAGCTCATGTACTTTTTTTAGCTTCAGGTATTTTTCTTCAGGTGACAAAGTGCTCAGATGTGAACAGGTACCATTGAAATGAATGTGATTTTGCTTGTTTGGCGTTTTGCGGGCGCTTTTTCTGGCATTTTTTGAGCTGAAAACACTCAGGTGTGAATGCAGCTTAAATTTCTGTTAGGTTTGTATTTCTGTCCCAATTGAGGAGTTTTCTCTTTCTGTGACATACAAGAAACAGTACAAGAAATAGGGGGATGGGATAGAAAGGCAGAGACAGCAATTAAATCATTGTCAGGAGGAGACTTTAAAACTGAAATCATTTGAGTAAGAATTGTTTAGATATCTCCTCACACGGTATTGTATATTTTAGTTTTGTAGTGTGTACCGTGGTGTCCTGAAATGACGGCCCCTTGAGCCCAATAGGGAAAGGGAGCCTTGACTGCAGTGAGCATGGCCTAGCGGCAGGGGCATGGTTAAAGATATGAATTCTAGCGGGTCAAGATACAATATAGAGTGAATCTTTAAAAATAAATATTTTACTTACATTTTACCACTACAGGTTGTGGCTTGCATTTGTCATTGTTCTCACCAGGCATTTTGGGATTGCTTTTTGTCACAGTTTGGGGACACACCTGACAAAAGATAATTAGGATAAAGAATATAATTTCCAAAGCATGAAATGTTACAGTACTGTCATATACATTCATAGTTGGTTAGGTAAAGTGGCCCTGTCATCTGTGTCTTCAAGTTCTGCCGCCTTGCTGCTCCCCAGGAGCTGCGGCTAGTCTGCATTTCCGGGTGTTTGAATACTCACTCCCCTGCTGCACCCAGTAGTTCATCTCACTGGCTCTTACATCACTTACAGGGTGTATGAGTTGACGGAAGAAACCACAAAATGCAATGGGGGGAGCAGGAATTCAACACACCTGAGAGCGTTGAATAATGGGAAGCGCCAAAGCAGCAAAGTTTGAAGACGGGGCTACTGGAAAGGTAAATATTGATGCTATTATATTAGCGGATCTAGTTTAAAAGTGACTCTGTGGGGAGTCATTGTCAAGCAGAACTTTAAAGCAGGTACATAGCTAAACAGAATTAAAGTACACATAGACGAACTGCCAAAAAGGATTTATAATTATGCAGCCCTGAGATTTACACATACTGTCAGACAGCACAGGCAGCTGATGTGTACTTTCTATACTGCAGTTTAGTCATTCAGCCTGGTCACTTCCCAACCCCCAGCCTGTGAATGTACAGTGCAGCAGCAACAAACGAATGAGCCCATCTCTCTACTCACTTTGTGCTCTACTCCTGTCAGCATTTCCCTTATCAGCACATGTGCAGTGCAGCACAGCTGATTGGCTACTAGTACAGCTCCTCCCTCTCCCAGTCTGATTGAATCTGTACAGCCAATTACAATTTCCAGTTCGGGTACACTAGTCACATTTAAAAATACATTTGTTTTTGGTGAATACACAACTGTGCCCAATAGGTGTTGTTTTTTTAATATCCGCATGGGGTTCAGCTTAAAATTAGGGTTTTTAATAACTGAAGTGGAAGTAAAACTCCCCTATCGTTTTCAGCCAAGGAAGCTGCCATCTTTGCCTCTGTTTAATCTTCAACTGCTATGGTGCTGCACATGTGATTCGTTATGACACCAGCCATTGGATGGTTTGATAGTTTGGCTGAGAGCACAGCCAATGTGCAGTTAGCATTCCCGGCATTCCTTTTTTTTTTAACTGTTTAAATCAATGGGTTTACTTCCACTTTAAGTAGAGCTTGACGCTTGTCTGGTTCCTCCCCCCTCCACTGCCACATTTGGCAGCTTTTGGGGGGGGGGCGGGTCAGGTACTTCGTTTTGACAGGTACTCGCTCCCACTTCCGGCTCGTTGCGCCATGGCAAACTGAGCCAGAAGTTAGGTCCCCAGAAAACTGCGGCCCATTCACAAAGTGTAGCGTGCTTCGGGCATGCGCAGTAGGAAGCCAGCTGTAAAGCCACAAGGCAGTTTCCCTTAGTCAAGATGGCGGCGCCAGAACCTGATAGCTGATTGAGTAAACGGTTTTGGTGAGGACAATGGTGGATGCCTGGACAGGTGAGTGCCCTAATATTGAAAATCAGCAGCTGCTGACTTTATTTTTTTTCTGAAGGAGCCTGGAGCTCCTCTTTAAGTCAAGTGAGTCAGAAATATTACATAGAACATTTTGTATTTTCATATTTAGCCAGTAGGTAGAGCTCTAGACTTCTTTTCACATACTTGTCAGATGTCATTTCAGCAGTCGTTTCCCAATGCAGCACAATAGGGCTGGTGTGAATGAGCCCTAAGACATTTTTTTCTGTTTTTGTGCCTATTGCAAATTTCTACTCACTTCATGTCTGGTTGAAGCATTGTTTGCAGTACAGAAATTAAGAGTAAATCTTTCTAACTGAGCCATGGTTGGCTGTGAAAATCGGGGCAGGGTTCAAATACGTCACCATTCTATCCTATACTAAAAAAAAAAAAAAAAAAAAACATTTTTTACTTGACATACATTTTTACTATTGTTTGTAGGTGCCCCTTGTGCTTGTGCTCATGTGACACAAATGTTCCCATCCACTTTTTATCACAGGAACCGCAGTTTATATACTGTATTACTTCCATAGCAATGTAAAGATCAAAGGTAGCATAAAGATATGTCTTTTGTATTGTTAGTAATATATTTTACACATACTGTGCCTCACTTTAACAACTTCTGTTATCTCAGTGTAAGTTTACAAGTCACCTTAGTCCTATTCATTGATTGCCCATACAGTGCATCTGGAAAGTATTCGCAGCTCTTCACTTTTTCTACTATTTGTTATGCTACAGCCTTATTGCAAAATGGATTAAATTATTTTCCTCAAAATTCTACAAACAATACCCCATAATGACAACATAAAAAGTTTGTTTGACATCTTTGCAAATTTATTTAAAAAAAAATTGGTGCCAGAGGTGCTTCAACAAAATGTTGAGCAACGGCTGTGAATATGTACATACATGTGATTTTAATTTTTTTTTATTTTTTTATTTTTAATAAACTTGCAAAGATTTCAAACACACTTCTTTCATGTCGTCATTACGGGGTATTGCTTGTAGAATTTTGAGGAAAATAACAAACTTAATCCATTTTGGAATAAGGCTGTAACATATCAAAATGTGGAAAAAGTGAAGCACTGTGAATACTTTCCGGGTGCACTGTACGCTAGTAGAATTTTGTTTTGAAATTTTTCACTTTGAGTCCTGGTTCACACTGGGGCAATGTGGGAAACTGCTATTCCTGTGCGGGTTTCATGCATCACACCTGAATTGCACACTGGTTCACACTGACATCTGCAAACCGCTGAGGGTGTCACTTTAAAGTTAATGACACCCCAAAAATGGTTCGCAGATCACATTGTGAACTGTTAAATATTGCAGGAATCAGATGGATGTGCAATGACCGCCGGCCACGAGCTATCGTGACCAGGAGACAAAGAACAGGGACGAGTGTGTGTAAACACACACTTCCCTGTTCTGTTCTGAGAGGAGTGACAGATTGTGTGTTCCTATTAGCTTAGGAACCGCGATCCGTCACTTCCTCTAGTTAGTCCCCTTCCCCCTTCAGTTAGAATCACCTCCCAGGGAACACAGTTAACCCCTTCACCGACCCCTAGTGTTAACCCCTTCACATCCAGTGACATTCTTACAGCAATCAATGCATTTTTAATCCCACTGATCGCTGTATTAAGGCCAATGGTTCCAAAAATGTGTCAAAATTGTCCGATGTGTACGCCATAATGTTGCAGTCAAGATGAAAATCTCAGATTGCCGCCATTACTAGTAAAAAAAAATAATAATAAAAATGCTATAAATCTATCCCCTATTTTGTAGACGCTATAATCTTTGCGCAAACCAATCAATATACGCTTATTGCGATTTATTTTACCAAATATATATAGAAGAATACATATCGGCCTAAACTGAGAAAAAAAATGTTTTAGATATGTAGCGGGGTCTCTTTAAGGACTATAAAACTACTGTTCCCAGAACCCCGCTGGTTCCCAGGATGTTTTGAGTTATGCCCCAGAGACTTATGGGGGAGGGCATATAAGGAGGGGGAGAGGCCTAGTTCGCTCTCTTTGGACACCCCCCCTCTCCTAGCAAGAGGAGATCTGTGCTGAACTGCTGAGGCACAAGGCCTGAAGCCTGGGCCTTGTGCTCTTTTCCAAAGAGCTCTCTGCCAGCCTAGTTGCACCTGAGAGACATTTTCTCATTCCTTGCTGCAGTACACCAGAAGGATTGAAGACTCGGAGGTCGGTGGATTCCTGTTCCTAGACGAAAAGGCAGAGAAACCGGACTTGGACTTGTCCGGGTAGTGAGAGCTGTTTAAAGACAGATGCTTTATCTTTATTATTCGTTTGGATTACAAAGTTGTTCTTCAAGTGCACCACCGAAAGATTGCTAGCGAATATTGTTTTACTGGACTTCCATCTAGATCAGTCAGGCCTGACTGCATAGGTAGATAGTGCTGGGTGTTAGTTTACCCATGCGGGGAAGTAGCTGAAAAAGGGCAGCGTTAGAGTTGCATAGCAATACTTTATTGTGCTGATTACTCTGTTTATCTTTATTACTGGTTACTGCAGGGACCTGCTTATGTGTTGCAAACCAAATGTTCAATTTATGTTATTCCTTTTATAAAACAACAAGTAAAATCAGTTATATACTTTCAAAGATTGTCTATGAGCTTGAGTTACCCACACACGCACACACACATATTTAGAGTATAAGTGATTTAATGTGTATTGCTAGATACTAACTGTGCCAGAGTGGGTAGTGCAGATTGCCGGGGGGTTGGCGGAGCTGTGCTCAGGACCCAAACCAAACTTGCGGCCCTCTTAAGTGAGGGTATCGCTATACGTGGGGGCTTTCCGGGATTTCTGAGACAGCGGTGAACACGCCAGAGGTACCGGCATGGAACCACAGGGAGTCAGAGCGTGGTGTGAAGCGGCTAAGGCCGACCCAAGGCAGTCAGTGGTCATTAGCCTCCCAGGGGAGAAATGGTCGACTGAGACCGTAGAGGAGCCATCGCCAACGGGATCACCGCAGGCTGCGGCCCGTACCTCACCCGAGAGTCTCAGATCAGCACCGGCCACCCTTAGCGCAGAACTGTGTGCTGTCCTGGGGGAGATTGTGGCCCAGTGCAAGAAGGATCCCACAGATTACCCAATGTCGGGGTACAGAAAACTCCAGATGTTTTCAGGGAGGAAACCTGTACCTTCGGAAGAAGAGGGATTTGAAGAGTGGTTAGATAGCGCAACTCAGGCACTAGAGGAATGGGAAGTTCCAGAGCGCAGAAAGAAGCAGAGGATTGTGGAAAGTCTAAAGGGGCCTGCTCTAGAGGCCGTACGCAACCTGAAGATGAGCAGGACAGACTATAATGCGCAGGAGTACCTAGATGTACTACAGATTGTGTTTGGTGGGACAGAGAAAATCTCTGAGCTTGCTTATCAGTTAGAGCATTGCTACCAGAAGAAAGGTGAAAAAAATCAGACTACATGGGACGTTTAGATAAAATCCTGCATAGGATGATCCTAAAGAAGGGGATCAGCCCAGGAAAAGTAGATGAGGCCCGTGCTCAACAGGTACTGAGGGGAGCTCAACCCATGGATCCTATTGCATGGACACTGCGTGCCCGACTGGATGGGAAGAATCTGGAGTACACTGACCTCATCCGAATGATCAGAGAGGAAGAGGCCCTACTGGAAGAGAAAAGGGAAGAACATCTCACCGAGCCCGTCAAACAACCGGTAGCAATAGTTACACCGGCCATGACTACCGCTAGAGATAAGGAGGTGGACACTTTGAAGTTACAGATGTCCCAGGTGATGGAGATGTTGACTGCTATGATGGCGAAAGGTCAAGGGGGAGCCGAGAAACCAAGTCCTAGGAAGGAGTTGTTTCCAGATACACCAACACCAAGCCCCACTCGAGACCGAGAAGAGACGCTATGCTACAACTGCGGGGGCAGTGGCCACTTCGCCAGTAGATGTTCCAGGCCCAAGAAGAAGAAGATAGATAACCGCCAGCCGGCGGGAAATGCCAGAGGGCCCCGGTGAGGGAGTCAACCGAGTGCCCATGCCTTTCAGTGAACTCCAAACTGAATAGAGGGAAGAGGAAGAGAGAAAACCAGACCCCTCAGAAGGAATGTCTACAAATAAGAAACGATAACATCCCTCAGCGGGTTTGTACTCCCATTACTGTGGGGAGGGTCAATGCATACCAGACTCAAAAGAGAATAAAGTCTAAAACCAACTGGATGAAGACGGGTCCCCAGAAGAGGGTGGCCTCAACCCGGCCCTACCCAGAAGAATTGGTCGGCCCATCCCCCACTGTCTCCATCCAGGTGGAAGGAGTCTACACGAAGGCCCTCCTGGATACTGGAGCTCAAGTGACTTTGTTGTACAGAGACTTCTATGATAGGCACTTGAGCCATTTGCCTATACAGAAGATAGAAGAGCTGGAGATATGGGGCCTGGGAGCTCAGAGTTTCCCCTACGATGGTTACCTGCCCATAAAGCTGACCTTCGATCCATCTGTGGCGGGGAAAACAGAGGTGTTTGACACCCTGGCAGTTGTGTGTCCTAGACCGCCCGGGGCCAGCAAGATGTCCCTCATCATAGGGACCAATACGGATCTGGTGCGAAGACTTCTGACCCCTCTAGTGGAGACGAGAAACCATCAAGATCCTAATATCCATCCCATGCTGAAGACAGCCTACCAACGGTTGGTCCTAGAGCAGAAGACCCCAGGAGAGGGGATAGGGAAGGTGTGGAGAATTGGGAGAGAGGGAGTGGTGCTGCAGCCCGGAGGGGTAGCCTGCCTCAGGGCCACGGTGAAGCTTACCTGGGAGCAGCCTGGCCCCTTTGTCATGCTGGAATCCGATCCAAGGGAGGACCACTCAGGCCTGGAAGTGATACCGGAAGTGATTTCAATCAAGGCCCTGAAGAAGGCTCGAGGAAGAGTCCCAGTGAGTGTGAGAAACCCTACGGAGAGACCCATAGAGATCCCTGCCAGGATGCTGTTGGGGCAGGTGAGTCCTGCGGCCCCAGTCAGCTGGTCAGAAGTAAAAGGAACGGGTGAAGGAGGAGATGTTTGGGAGAAACTTTCCATGGAGAACCCGGACCTACCTGGAGCCTGGAAGGAGAGAGCCAAGGCCCAGCTGACTAGATGGGAGCGGATTTTCTCAAAGGATGAGTTTGATGTGGGATGTGCCAGGAGTGCCACCCACCGAATCCGCCTCCAAGAAGACAAACCCTTCAGGGAAAGGGTTAGGCGGGTCCCTCTAGCTGACCTGGAGGATCTGAGGGAGCAGCTTGCGGAGTTGAAGAAGACTGGTGTGATTCAGGAGTCTAGAAGTCCCTATGCCTCCCCCATAGTGGTGGTCAGGAAAAAGAATGGGTCGTTGAGGCTTTGTATCGACTACAGGACTCTCAACAGGAGGACCATCCCTGACCAGTATACCACACTGAGAATAGAGGATGCCCTACAGAGTTTGGCTGGTGCCAAGTGGTTCAGTGTAATGGACCTCAAGAGTGGGTACTACCAAATCCGCATGCACCAGGAAGACCGAGAGAAGACAGCCTTCATAACCCCAGTGGGATTCTTCGAATTCAACAGAATGCCTCAGGGCCTGTCTGGAGCCCCTGCTACCTTTCAACGCCTCATGGAGAAGACCGTTGGAGACATGAACCTCATAGAAGTCCTTGTGTACTTGGACGATGTCATTGTCTTCGGGAAAACTTTGGAAGAACATGAGGCCAGGTTGGAGAAGGTGTTGAGAAGACTCAGCGAAGAGGGACTCAAGCTTTCTCCCGAGAAGTGCCGGTTTTACCAATCCTCTGTGAACTATCTGGGACACATAGTGTCTGAAAAGGGAGTGGCTACAGACCCTGAGAAGTTGGAGGCAGTTACCTCTTGGCCAAGACCGACAACAGTCACAGAGCTCAGATCTTTCTTGGGGTTCTGCTCCTATTATAGAAGATTTGTGGATGGGTTTTCCCGGATTGCCAAGCCACTAAACGAATTGCTCAAGACTGAAGGAGAAGAGGATGGCTTGGGACCTAGGAGGGCCGGTGAGTCGGTTCAAGATCAGTGGAACCCAAGGTGTGAAGAGGCTTTCCGAACCTTGAAGAGGAGCCTTACCACGGCCCCAGTCCTGGCCTATGCCGACCCCACCAGACCATATGAGCTACATGTCGATGCCAGTCATGAGGGCCTAGGCGGAGTGCTCTATCAAGAGTATGAAGGGCAGCTGCGACCAGTGGCCTATGTGAGCCGGAGCCTGACTCCCTTGGAGAAGAACTACCCCACTCATAAATTGGAGTTCTTGGCCCTCAAATGGGCAGTAGTAGACAAACTGAAGGACTATCTCTATGGGGCGGAGTTTACCGTAAAGACAGATAACAATCCTCTGACCTACCTCTTCACTACTGCAAAGTTAGATGCAACCGGACACAGATGGTTGGCTGCATTATCCGGATTCAACTTCAGTCTAAAGTACAGACCAGGGGCTGGAAATAGGGATGCAGATGCCCTGTCCCGAAGATCTCATGTCATGGTCAATGACTGGGAAGACTGGACCCAGGTAGCACCGGAAGGAGTGCGAGCACTCTGTCAGGGTGCTGAGTTTCAAGCAAGAGGGGGCCCCAGAGCAGAGGAGATAGGAGTCACCGCAGTGGGAGTCCCCCAACCCTACTGTGGGGTAATTCAACTAGCAGAGGAACTCCTGCCAAAGCTGTCCAGAAAGGAGCTGAGCTATGACCAATTGGAAGACCCCATGGGGAGATTGGTCCTTGAAGCTTTGGAGAACGAGAATCCAGAGGGACTTCGACATCACCCTTCCAAGGAGGCTCGCCTGCTGAGGAAAGAGTTGGATAAGCTACAAGTACATCAGGGAGTGGTCTACCGAAGGGGCCCCTCTGATAACTCAGAAGATAAGTGGCAGTTGTTTCTCCCAGAGAAGCACCGAGAGACGGTACTAATTGCCTTACATGACCAGCATGGCCATCTAGGGGCGGAGAGAACTTTCCAGCTTGTCAGAAGCCGGTTCTATTGGCCCTGTATGAGGGCAGAAGTGGAGGAATATTGCCGTTCTTGTGCACGATGCATCCAGCATGGGCCACCTACAGAGTCAGGGTCCAATGGATCTGGTGTGCATTGACTTTCTCTGCCTCGAACCCGATTTGAGTGGATTGGGAAATGTTCTGGTGGTAACCGATCATTTCACCCGTTATGCCCAGGCTTTCCCCACCAAAGACCAAAAGGCCTCCACTGTGGCCAAGGTGCTCATGGAAAAATACTTTGTCCACTATGGATTACCACAGAGAATCCACTCAGACCAAGGAAAGGACTTTGAGAGTCGTCTGATCCGGAACCTACTGGACTCATTGGGAGTAGAGAAGACCAGGACTACACCTTATCATCCACAAGGAGATGCCCAACCTGAGAGGTTTAATCGGACCTTACTAAACATGCTTGGAACTCTAGAGACAGAGAAGAAGCAACACTGGAGCCAACACATATAAGCTTTGGTGCACGCTTACAACTGCACCACAAGTGATGTGACGGGTTACTCCCCCTACCGGCTCATGTTTGGGAGAGAAGCAAGATTGCCGGTGGATCTGGCCTTTGGCATTTCCCTAGACCATGCCTCTGCTACCTCCCACAAGGGATATGTGGATCGACTTAGACACAATTTGAAAGTGGCCCATGAACGAGCTCAGTCGGCCTCGGACCAAAGGGGAGCCCGCAACAAGAGGAACTTCGATCTGAAGGTTCGAGTGCAAGACCTGCAGCCTGGGGACCGTGTACTGCTACGCAATCTGGGGATCCCTGGGAAGCACAAGCTTACTGATAGATGGAGATCGGAGCTCTATGTCATTTGCAGAAAGCTACCTGGATTGCCTGTGTATAAGCTAAAACCAGAGGGGAAAGTGGGGCCCTTGAAGACTTGGCACAGGAATCATTTGCTCCCGCTTACTGAAGCAGTCAGAATACCTCCAGTGAGAAATCCACCTGAATCTGTTTCCATTCTGGATACCCCGGGACCCAGCACTCGGTCTCAGACCTCCCGGGTTAGAGATGGACAAGATCCCCAACGAGGTGAAGGTGGAAGAGGAGAGCTTGAGTGGCTATGGCCTTCATCAACTCCAGGAAATTCTGCCATAGATCTCCCACCTACTGAGGATACACAGGATGGGACACTGAACCCAGAAGCTACAGAGTTCATTCCATCTAGTGGTGTGCCTGAAGGCTGGGAAGATATCCCTAGCATTTACTCAGAAGAGGAAAGGACCGATGTTCCAGAACCAGTGATGCTGTCAGAGTGTGATCTTGAAGTAGAGCCTGTGGCACCAGAGCCTGAAGTCCCAAGAGAACAGAGAGCTCGCCGAGTTGTGAGACCCCCCAAGAAGCTAACCTACTCTCAAATGGGGGAGAGCTCTGAGGACTCTGTTGTGACTGCTAGAAGAAGTGCTGAACGCTCTAATCCCTCCACTGACCATTTGGTGGAGGGCAACCCCAGCTCACTCTCTGGCACAGTTAGGCAGGCCACTCATGCCAGTGTGACCTGTGGGACAGGGAATCCCACCTCTGAGTTCTGGTGGAAATTCCCTGTACCAACATCATACCCAGCACTGTCAAAATTGGTACAGGATATGTGTTAAAAGTTTATCTTTGGGGACCAAAGAGTTTAAGTGGGGGGAGTGTGTAGCGGGGTCTCTTTAAGGACTATAAAACTACTGTTCCCAGAACCCGCTGGTTCCCAGGATGTTTTGAGTTATGCCCCAGAGACTTATGGGGGAGGGCATATAAGGAGGGGGAGAGGCCTAGTTCACTCTCTTTGGACACCCCCCCTCTCCTAGCAAGAGGACATCTGTGCTGAACTGCTGAGGCACAAGGCCTGAAGCCTGGGCCTTGTGCTCTTTTCCAAAGAGCTCTCTGCCAGCCTAGTTGCACCTGAGAGACATTTTCTCATTCCTTGCTGCAGTACACCAGAAGGATTGAAGACTCGGAGGTCGGTGGATTCCTGTTCCTAGACGAAAAGGCAGAGAAACCGGACTTGGACTTGTCCGGGTAGTGAGAGCTGTTTAAAGACAGATGCTTTATCTTTATTATTCGTTTGGATTACAAAGTTGTTCTTCAAGTGCACCACCGAAAGATTGCTAGCGAATATTGTTTTACTGGACTTCCATCTAGATCAGTCAGGCCTGACTGCATAGGTAGATAGTGCTGGGTGTTAGTTTACCCATGCGGGGAAGTAGCTGAAAAAGGGCAGCGTTAGAGTTGCATAGCAATACTTTATTGTGCTGATTACTCTGTTTATCTTTATTACTGGTTACTGCAGGGACCTGCTTATGTGTTGCAAACCAAATGTTCAATTTATGTTATTCCTTTTATAAAACAACAAGTAAAGTCAGTTATATACTTTCAAAGATTGTCTATGAGCTTGAGTTACCCACGCACGCACACACACATATTTAGAGTATAAGTGATTTAATGTGTATTGCTAGATACTAACTGTGCCAGAGTGGGTAGTGCAGATTGCCGGGGGGTTGGCGGAGCTGTGCTCAGGACCCAAACCAAACTTGCGGCCCTCTTAAGTGAGAGTATCGCTATAGATATTTTTGGGGGATATTTATTATAGCAAAAATGATCGCTCTTTTTTTTTGGTTATAGCGCAAAAAATAAAAACAGTAGAGGCAATCAAATGCCACCAAAAAAAGGACGACAACTGTATTTGGGTACAACGTCGCACGGCCGAGCAATTGTCAGTTAAAGCGACGCAGTGACGAATCGCAAAAAGTGCTCTGGTCAGGAAGGGGGTAAATACTTCCGGGGCTGAAGTGGTTAAGCTACACTATTGGTACTATTGAACCTAGTGTCAGTGTTGAAGTGAACACTCGGTGTGAGCGCGGCCTAATGCTAAATTCCAGGCCATCAGTTAAATACACCGGTAAAATACATATGTAGGAACTGTTTTACCTGCCAAAAGTTTTGTATTTCTACTCATACGATTATATCCTATGATTTACCTAAACTCTAATGCCCCGTACACACGATCGGAAATTCTGCCAGCAAAAGTCCGATGAGGGCTTTTGGTCAGAAAATGCGATTGTGTGTATGCTCCTTAGTTCTTTTGCTGGTGGAATTTCGGCCAACAAAGATTGAGAGCAGGTTCTCAATTTTTCGGTTGGAAAAAGTTCCGATCGTCTGTACAAATTCCGACGCGCAAAATTCCTACGCATGCTCAGAAACAATTTGACGCATGCTTGGAAGAATTGAACTTCATTTTCTCGGCTTGTTGTAGTGTTGTAAGTCACCGCGCTCTTGGTGGCCGAAAGTTCAGCAAATTTTTGTGTGACCATGTGCATGCAAGTCGAGCTTGAGCAGAATTTCGTCTGAAAAACCATCTACATTTTTTCCAACGAAAAATCCGCCCATGTGTACGGGGCATAACACCACACAGCCAGGTTGATAATGGGACTTTTCTTTACTGTAAGGCCTCTTGCATACTGCAGCTTGAAAAAGCTCAGTACAGTTTTTTCTTTTTTTGCTGAGCTAAATTACAGCTTATTAGGTGTAATGTGCCTATGCACACAGGCACGTAAACCAGGGCCATGCATTCTTCAGTAAAAAAAAAAAAGGGGAAAATCTGCATTTTTGGTCAGTAATTTATGCCTCATTCGCGCAAATGCGCGCAAATACATGGGATTGCGAACAAATATGTGCAAATGTATAAAGTGAATATCAATCTGCACAATCTTGTGAACTAAAGTGGTGCAACAACTTTTTTAATAATTATTAGTAGCTGCTATCACTAACAAGTGTTTTCAGGTGTAAATAATCAATAAACAATGCTGCGCTATAAAAAAAAACATTAATAATAATAAAAGCGTAACTAAAAATGGTAATTAATAAACATATATCGCTGAAAGTTCATATATAATATCTGTGACTGATTGAAGTGAAGTAAAAAAATCAATACATCAATGCTGCAAAAATCCATTCTTTTTTTTTATAGCGCAGCACTGTTTATTAAAAATATGCGCAAACAATAAGATACGTTTTTCATGCATTTGCGCAGAAATGCACAGCCGCATATTCGTGAAAATGCGTGCAAATACATACGAAAAAAAGGCTGAGAAAGTAGATGCTTAAACAGGAGTATCATGTGCAAGAGGCCTTATTGAGCAAATCAGTTTGTTGCATGCCCCTTATTTGTTAGTTGACTTAAGAGCTCCTATGAGATTTTCTCTCTGTTCCTGTCATCATGTTCCTTGTCAGCCAATCTGCATGCAACACATCTGATTGGCTCCTAGTACTGTATCTTCCTCTTTCAGCCTGAGTTCTGTTGTACAGCTGATTCCAGCAGGCCGGTACCTAGTCAAATTAAGGTATTTACACAAACTAGTTGCATTTAAAAAAACTTTAAAGTGGTTGTAAACCCTTACAGACCACTTTGACTTACAGGTAAGCCTAGATTAAGGCTTACCTGTAGGTCCATGAAATATCTCCTAAACCTACATGGTTTAGGAGATATTTGCAAAATTCAGGCACCACTGTCTACGGCGCATGCGCCATAGACAGCGGCGTGCAGGCGCACTGAGCATGCCGCTAACGGCTATGTACCGTTAGTGGAGGCTCCCGTGCGCATGTGCGGGAGTGACGTCATCGCTGCTCCGGCACTGTGAGTGGCCGGAGCAGCGATACCCGGAAGAAGATGGACGCTTCGTGCTACAGGGGACAGCGGTGACATCGCTGACTCCTGTGTCAGGTAAGTGACACATAATGGGCTACTATGTGATGCATAGTAGCCCATTATGCTTTACCTTTGCAGGGAGACAAAAAGGACATAAACCCAACAGGGTTTACTTCCTCTTTAAGGGCCCGTTCACATCAGATGCAATGGGGCTGTGTGGCAGCAACTGTATTTCAAGCACAACCCCAACACATAGGCAAGGTAAAATGCCTGGCTTTGTATGGTGTCAGTTCACCCCACAGACCACAGCATTGCTGTGGGGTGAGCTGAAAAAAGTACTGCATGCAGTATTTTTTTTCTAGTGCATTGGGATGCAACATGAACCTTACGTTGCCACCTGTCCAGGTTTTGACTGTCTGAAACCCGACACATTATTCAGAGAGGACTGTAACCCTCCCCAACTTAGACATGCCTGGGCACACCCTATTCACCCAGTGCGGTGCAGATTCCCCCTGTTGCCCATTTTGCACACGCCTATGCTCCCCATTAACCAAGTACCACAACCACCAAGTGCATAGGTCCCCTCCCTCCCTTCTCTGTCCTGCCCCTGAGCAAGTGAGTACACTAAGGTAAGGGGGACTCTGTGGACTCTGATGTAAGGGGGAGCTTTGGGAATCCTGATTGAAGGGAGATGCTGGGAATTCTGATGAAAGTGGGGGCTTTTGGTTAGCAGAAACCCCCTTACATCAAAATTCCATTTTATACCACAGTCCACAGTATTCCCCCTTAAAAAAAAAACAATTGCTGTGTGCCGCGAAAGTGTTTTCGGGTTTGGCTTGAAGAAAAGGTGGCAACCCTATGTGACCCATATGTGAGAATGTGTTCATATGTATATTTTGTAAGTGAATATTTACATGGTTTACAGTCATACTGAATCATTACATATACTTCTCAGTTAAGTGGTGGTGAACTTTGACTTTTGCAAGTCTTGTGTCTTGCTCAGACTGACAGAAAAACAATGCACTCTGTGTGGCTTATCCTGCAATGTTAGTATCTCTTCTGCAGGGTTCGGTACAGAGGTGTATAGTATAGTTTAGCACTTCAGCCTTGCAGCACCGGGGTCTCCAATTTGAATCCTGTTCCGGTCATTATTTGCACCGAGTTGGAAGGGTTGTGCTTAGGTGGGTTTCCTCCTACACTCCGTAGATATGCTTGTACGTAAATAGTTATATATTTACAAAAAGTAAAGCAAACATTTATTTCCGGTGAATCACCAGCTCTCTTATCTGTCTGCTTTATTGCAAAAGTAAATTCTTTTACTTTTCTCTGTCTGCTACGTTTTAATAAATCTGAATTGCAGGTAAGAGCTTTATTTCATGATTACATTAGTAACAATTGGAAGTATGCACATCTTATTCCTGAGTAACCTCTGTGGAAGGTGACAATCACTGTAGTAGTCAACACTACGAAAGTGATCGCCGCAATCCTCTGTGTCCTGCGCTAAGCAGTTTCCTTTCTGTAGTAAGCACAGGGGGTCGCTCACACCGCACTGCCGCCATTCACAGAGTGCCTTGTATTTTTTTTTAATGAGAACAAAGAATTCTCGGATTGGACAAGGTGGAAATTGTGACATCACCACCCCGCCTCTCTGCTTTGTCCAATTACAGATAGCTTTGTAGTCACTGAAGAAATGGGCATTTTATGAATTGTGACTACTACAGAGATTCTCTGCTTCCACAACCTTGCTGAAGTATGAGATAAGTATACTTCCAAACTTCAGCATTAAAGTGAACCTGTGTTTTTCAAATGCTACTTTGATTCCTTTCACACTGATTCATTTTTCCTATGCTTTTGCTCTGCTTAAAGTGATTGTAAAGCCTTGTTTTATTTTCTATGAAAATAATAAACATGTTATACTTACCTCCACTGTGCAGTGGATTAGCACAGAGCAGCCCGGATCCTCCTCTTCTCTGTGCCTCTTCTGTGCTCCTGGCCCCTTCCTCCTGTTAAGTGCCCCCACAGCAAGCAGCTTGCGATGGGGGCACCCAAGCCGAGCTGCAGCTCTGTGTGTCCATTCAGACACAGAGCTGTGGTTCAGCCCCACCCCTCTATATTCTGATTGGCTAACTGACTTTGATTGACAGCAGCGGGAGCCAATGGTGCCACTGCTGTGTCTCAGCCAATCCGGAGGGAGAGATCCAGACAGCCGAGACACTCTTGGACATAGCTGGACAGAGATGGGGCTCAGGTAAGTATTAGGGGGGCCGAGGGGGGGGGGGATGCTGCACACAAAAGGCTTTTTATCTTAATGCATAGAATGCATTAAGATAAAAAGCCTTCTGACTTTACAATCCCTTCCTTTAAAGCAATTGTGTTTTTTTTAGGAACCTGAAAGGTAAAGGCATAATGTGCTAGTATGCATCGCACTAGCACATTATGTTAGACATACTTTAAAATGAAGCCCTCCCATGATGAAAAATCAGCGCTCCAAAAAATGCAAGTCCTGCATGCAGCATCTTTGGTGCTGAGTTGAAAAGATGCATCAAAAACGCACTTGCCATTGATTTCTATAAAAAAAAAGCACCAAAACACATTGAAAATGCAATATGTGTTGTGCTAAATTTAGCGAACCACATCAAAAACGCATATGTTTACCCTGTTTTTCAACTGGGCAATGTGAAAGGGTCCTTGTGGAAGAACAACGTTGGGTCAGGTGACATGCCTAGACTGGACACAGAAGCATTTCCTCCTCTCCAACAGGTATCAGACTTGCAACATTGTAACTTTGCAGCAAGTCACAAGGTGAGTGGCTGCAGCAGGGACTGATCTGTGTCAGACATTTCAGAAAAAGAACTGGACAGGCACCAGGCTTTACATGATTTTGTCATCTCCGAGGCAGCATCTCAGTCCAACAAGTAGATTCTGATACTGGATGATGCCTGAAAAAAAAATAGGATTTTTCCTACAGCTTACCTGTAAAATCCTTTTCTTGGAGTACATCGCTGGACACAGAGCAGCTATAGTAATTACTATCTGAGTTATATACCACCTATAGATGAATGGACACTGGCACACCAAAAAGACAGGAAGTCCCCCTCTATATAACCCCTCCCATACAGGCAGTACCTCAGTTTTTTAACAAGCAATTCCCAAAAGAGGGAAGGGACCTATGTGTCCCATGATGTACTCTGAGAAAAGGATTTTACAGGTAAGCTGTAGGAAAAAATCCTATTTTCTTTATCATACATCACAGGACACAGAGCAGCTATAGTAATTACTATCTGGGTCGTACCAAATCAATGTTTCTGAGGGGAGGGAGACACCATCATAGAAACTGTCACCAAAGAAGGGCCTACTCTGTTATTTGTAATACGCTGAGGCCAAATGCAGTATCTTCTATGCGATTGACATTGACCTGGTAAAAACCCTGTAGATATATGAACAAAAGACCAAATAGTGATCTTGTACACCTGGGCCACTGACACCTGATGATGGATGGCCCAACATACTCCCACACCTGGTACCCAGAAAAAAAAAAAGTTTGCCATTTAAACCATAGGCATCATTGATAATTCCTGGGCTCTTCTGGCACCACAAACCAGTTCCTGGCTTGTGCCGACAACTCAAGTAGAACCTGAGCGTCTGAACTACCTCCAGAATAGGTAGTGATCTTTCTCCTGCTGACTGTGGATTAGGAGAAAAATAAAAGGCAAGACACTGATTCAAGACGCTGATTCAAGTGAAAACTAGAAACCACTTTAGGCAATAAAAATGGACAAGGACGCAACATCACCTTATGATGCGAAACCAAAAATGGCTCCTTGCATGAAAGAGCCACCAACTCTAGCAACCAAAGAAGCCACATTCTAAGATAAAAGGACCAACAGAAACCCCTGATTGGTTCAAAAAATGGCCTATACAAGGACAGTCAAGATCAATTCAAGTCCTAAGGACACAAGAATGGCCTGACAGGTGGGACTGTCCAAGTTACATGCTCTATGAGGTATGAAACAAGGAGTGAGAAACAATGGTACCTGAAAAAAAAAATGGACAGGAACGGACTCTGACCCTTATGTCGCGTACATACGACCAGACTTTCCATCAGAATAAACTGACGGTCTTCCCGACGGAGTTCCGACCGAACGGACTTGCCCACACATGATCGAACCAAAGTTCATTAATTTCAAACGCGGTGACGTGCGATGGGAGTAGCCAATAGCTGCCCTTGTGTCATATTTGGTCCGTCAGACCAGTGTACAGATGAACGGTTTTCCCAAAAGAAATAGATTCCATCGGAAAGATTTAAAGCATGTTCTATTTCTAGGTCCGTCTGAATTTATTAAAGAAAAACGGACTATCGGAATATCCGACGGAATGATTCTGTCTGACCTTTTCTGACGAAAAGTCAGATCGTGTGTACGTGGCATTAACGGTACTTAAGGCCAAACTCCTTTCCTCTACCGATTGGAGAAAGAAAAAGAAAATCTCCCACTCACATACTGTATTTCTGCAGGTGCCACTTCCTGGCTTCACCCCAGGCAAAATATATTTTCAAGTCATGTAATTGAAGTTCCCCAAAGCTGGCTTCCAGGGCTCAAAAATGCTGAGATACAGGACTTAAGAACCTCTGGACTGGGAGTGTCCAAGGAGCAACCCCCGCAAGTCTAGCTATGTCTGTGTACCAAACCCCCCCCCCCTCCCCGGGCTAATACGGCCAACACTAATATCAGTGTTACCACCTCACGGATTCTTCGCAAAAGATGAGTCAGAATCCGAAACAGGGAAAAAAGTCAAATAAGGGAGAACCAGACCTTAAGGTGTTACCACTCTTGCCCCGGGCACACCTGTCGCAAACTGTTGTAGAACTTGGAAACTAGTAGATTCTCCTGCAAAGTTGCATTGGTGGGCACAGTGAGGCTGCATTGGTGGGCACAGTGAGGCTGCAATGGTGGGCAAGGTATAGATGCATTTGTGGGCACAGTGAGACTTAATTCATGGGCAGAGTAAAGCTGCATTTGGTAGGCACAGTGAGGCTGTATTCGTGGGGACAGTGAGGGTGCATTTGATGGGGACAGTGAGGCTGCATTTGATAGGCACTGGTGAGCCTGCATTGAGCTCTTGCATCAAGTCTGCAGTCTCTGACCATCTCCTGTATCATGTCTTCAGTCTCTGAGGGAGTCTGGTGAGGAGTCAAGAGTGGGAGCACCGCCAGGGATGGGGTTCATGAGAGAAGTGAGACTTGTGTGGACTGTGGAGAGGAGACTATAGGATAAAACCAGAGCCACTGAGCTGGAGCCAAATGACTGAGCCCTGCACAGTGCACCTGAAAGGAGGTCAGTGACAGCGCCGCCAGGCCAGTCGGGGGGGTCACTGATGTAAGGGGGAGTGAATATGATAATGTAAGGGGCACTGATATAAAGAGTTTCCCCTTATATTGGTAACCCACCCCCCTTACCTTAGTGTATTCTTTTGGAGGAAGGTGGTCCCCCCCACATTCTGAGTTCCTGGGGGTCTCCCTTGATGATTGACCACTTTTAACTGGAATTTGCATATATATATATATATGCCCTATGTGATTTCATATCTACATATAATAAATTCTTCATAAAAGGTGTTTTAAAATGTATGGGTTTTCCCTTTTATCAACAAGAAAATAATGACGTTATGCTGTTGGGCTGGTATAATTATGCTGTGGGGCTGGTATGACATTTTTTCCAGGGCTGGATTTTATCTCCAGTCTGGCCCTGCCCTTAGGTATGCAAGTACCTAGGTATGCAAACATGCAGGTATACAAGTATCCTTGCCATTCATGCATTTATGTATGCAGTACAAGGTCAATAAGCACACACGCATGTACCCTCAGGCAAACAAGCGCATATGCATGTAGCTTTGGGGAAATAAGCCCATATACATGTAGTCCTATGCAAAAAAGAACATATGTATATAATCCCAGGAAAACAAGTACATATGTATACAGCTTAATGTGAACATATGCATGCAGTACAAATGAAAACATGCCAGCATGTGTTTAAGCAATATGCATCTATGGAAGCATGTGCTTATGCAACTATGCATTTAGGCAAAATATGAAAGAGTGCACTGTAAACACGCATTCATGCAACATGTGCCCATGGAAACAAGCATTTACACAATTAGCAAGCATGCGTTTATGAAACGTGTTTATGCAATATTATGCAGCACATATCTAAGCAGACATGTATAAACAGGCATCTAATGCAACCATGTATCTTCATGCGATCATGTATCTTTATGTGATCAAATAACTTTATGCAACCATGTATCCTTATTCAATCATGTATAACCATACATATTTAGGGGGACTTTGGACTTTTTAGGCACAATTTGACAAGCTATACAATAAATGTTAAACAAATTGTTATTGTTATAAAAAAGATAGAAAATTATTGCAATTGTTTTAAAACAAGTTTACCACAATTAATCAATATAAATATGATACAATACTACCGCTACCAAATACAACCAATATTGTCATTGGAACTGAGGATGCAGATATATCATTCCATCATCTGAAAGAAGTCCAAGACTGTGGTTGAGAGGCAGCGACACGATAATATATCAAAATAGATGACTCAACATGTTGCGCGTCTATAAACGCTTCTTCAGGAGCTTTAGTTTACAAAATTGTGGTATGTGCTTGACAAAAAATCATGCAACAGATCTTCATGAATAGAGAAACAGCCTGCAACAGCATATGCATTTATTCGATTTTTAGAAGTTCTTACATCACAGCACTGGCATGGAAATGTTTTTCTCTTTCCAATAACAGTTTTTATTGCTGAATTGGGCCACTCTACATAAAGATTTCTATTCACCTCTCGTACTAAAGACAGTGGTCAGTGAGAGGAAATACTCCAATAGGAACACAGCAAAATCAGCATAAATAGGCCCCTAACACCAGGCTACACACACATTATATATATATATACACAGTATACACAAAAGTGAGTACAAGGCTCACATTTTTGTAAATATTTTATTCTATCTTTTCATGTGAAAACACTGAAGAAATTACACTTTGCTACAATGTAAAGTAATGAGTGTACAGCTTGTATAACAGTGTAAATTTGCTGTCCTCAAAATAACTCAACACACAGCCATTAGTGTCAGTGTCTCAATTAGCCATTTTCCCTCCCAGCGTCATGTGATTGGTTAGTGTTACAAGGTCTCAGGTGTGAATGGGGAGCAGGTGTGTTAAATTTGGTGTTATCGCTCTCACTCTCTCATACTGGTCACTGGAAGTTTAACATGTCATCTCACGACAAAGAACTGTCTGAGGATCTGAAAAAAAAAATTGTTGCTCTACATAAAGATGGTCTAGGCTATAAGAAGGTTGCCAAGACCCTGGAACTGAGCTGCAGCACAGTGGCCAAGACCATACAGCGGTTTAACAGGATAGGTTCCACTCAGAACAGGCCTTGCCATGGTCAACCAAAGAAGCTGAGTGCACATGCTCAGCGTCATATCCAAATTTTTTCTTTGGGAAATAGACATATGAGTGCTGCCAGCATGGCTGCAGAGGTTGAAGGGGTGGGGGGTCAGCCTGTCAGTGTTCAGACCATACGCAGCACACTGCATCAAATTGGTGTGCATGGCTGTCATCCCAGAAGGAAGCCAATTCTAAAGATGATGCACAAGAAATCCCACAAACAGCTTGCTAAAGACAAGAAGACTAAGGACATGGATTAGTGGAACCATAACCTGTGGTCTGATGAGACCAAGATAAACTTATTTGGTTCAGAAGGTGTCAAGTGTGTGTGGCGGCAAACAGGTGAGGAGTACAAAGACAAGTGTGTATTGCCTACAGTCAACCATGGTTGGGAGTGTCATGGTCTGGGGCTGCATGAGTGCTGACAACACTGGGGAGCTACAGTTCATTGAGGGAACCATGAATGCTAACATGTACTGTGACATACTGAAGAAGAGCATGATCCCCTTCCTTCAGAGACTGGGCCGCAGGGCAGTATTCCAACATGATAACGACCCCAAACACTCCTCCAAGATGACCAGTGCCTTGCTGTAGAAGCTGGGGGTAAAGGTGAGGGACTGGCCAAGCATGTCTCCAGACCTAAACCCTATTGAGCATCTGTGGGACATCCTTAAACGGGAGGTGGAGGAGTGCAAGGTCTCTAACCACCACCAGCTCTGTGATGTCATCATGGAGGAATGGAAGAGGACTCCAGAGGCAACCTGTGAAGCTCTGGTGAACTCAATGCCCAAGAGGGTTAAGGCAGTGGTGGAAAATAATGGTTTCCACACAAAATATTGACACTTTGGGCCCAATTTGGACATTTTCACTTTTGTTGCCAGCAGTTTAGGACATTAATGGCTGTGTGTTGAGTAATTTTGAGGGGACAGCAAACTTACACTGTTATACAAGTTGTACACTCACTACTTTACATTGTAGCAAAGTGTCATTAATTCAATGTTGTCCCAAGAAAAGATATAATAAAATATTTACAAATATGTTAGGGGTGTATTCACTTATGTGAGATACTGTGTATATTATATTATATTATATTATATTATATTATATTATATTTGAAATATCGTTCAGACAGAGATTTACGCTTCGGGCTTAATTGTTCACGCCCTTCCTCAGATTAGTCATCTGAGGAAGGGCGTGAACAATTAAGCTCGAAACGGAAATCTCTGTGTGAACGATATTTCAAATATTCTTGTCTGGAATGACCTTTTTGCTATGTAACTTTTCCTGAAGAATTTGATAAATAAAGGAACAATCTTTAAGTGCAGCAATCTTTGAACTTTATTTGTATATGTGAGGTCGATGGGAAGACGTGCTTGCTGGCACTAACTTCAAAACTGGGTGCGGTTCTCCTCCAAACTTCAACAAATATACAGAAGGTAAAATAAGTATTGAACACGTTAATGTTTTTCTAGGTAAATATATTTCTAAAGGTTCTATTGACATGGAATTTCCACTACATGTCGGTGGAACTACCCATGCAATCCATACATACAAAGAACTCAAAACAAATAAGTTCAGTTACGTTGTGTATAATAAAATGTAATGACACAGGGAAAAAGTATTGAGCACATGAAGAAAGGGAGGTTCCGTGGGCCTCTTCTATGAACTCTGATCTTTAGTTATTTCCATAGATTTTCTATTGGATTCAATCAGATGATTGGCTGGGCCTTTCTAGCAGCTTTATTTTCTTTCTTTAAAACCAATTGAGGGTTTCCTTGGCTTTGTGTTTGGGATCATTGTCTTGCTGAAATGTCCACCCTCATTTCATCTTCATCATCATGGGAGTTGGCAGCAGATTTTTATAAAGATTGTCTTGGTAAATTTTTCTATTCATCCCTCCTTCAATGACATGAAGTTTGCCAGTACCATATGCAGAAAAACATCCCCACACCATGATGTTCCCACCTCAGAACTTCACTGTATGGGGGGTGTTTTTGAGGTGATGTGCAGTGCCATTTGACCTCCAAACATGGTGTGTATTATGGCATCAAAAGAGTTCACTTTGGGTCTCTTCTAAGTTTGGTGAATTTATGTTTTTTTCACTTCCGGATTATAGCCCCAACAGTGTTCACTGGAACATTCAGACGTTTAGAAAACCTTCTGTAACCAATGCCATCAGTATGTTTTGCAACTACAAGGTTGTGAAGGTCTTGAGCGAGCTCTTGGCTTTTTCCCATCATTAAACTTTTCCTGTGACACCTTAGTAATGAGATCACCTTTTTATAGGCCATCAGTTGAGACTGAACTAGCTGATATTAATTTGCGTTGAGAAGGGGCAGGATTGCTTTCTAATTATTGATAGATTTCAGCTGGTGTCTTGGCTTTCCATGCCTTTTTGCACCCCCTTTTCTTCAGATGTTCAATACTTTTTTCCTATATCATTCCATTTTATTACACATAACTTAATTTCTGAAGTTGTTTGTTTTGGTTTCTTTATATGTGTGGGTTGCATGGGTTGTTACCAACATGTGGTGAAAATTTCAATATGTCAATAGCACCTTTAGAAATATATTTACCTAGCAAAATGGTGACGCTTTCAATACTTATTGTACCCGCTGTATGTATATAGTATATATATATATATATATATATATATATATATATATATATATATATATATATATATATATATATATTTCCAAACCTGCCTGGCTTTATGTGAAAAAATAATTGCCCCTAAACCTAATAACTGGTTGTGCCACCCTTGATGCAGCAGCTGCAATTAAGCGTTTGCGATAACTGGCAATGAGTCTTTCACATTGCTGTGGAGCAATTTTGGCCCACTCTTTTTTGCAAAATTGTTTTAATTCAGCCACATTGGAGGGTTTTCCGGAATGAACAGCCTGTGTAATGTCATGATACAGCATCTCAATTGGATTTAAGTCCGGGCTTTGACTAAGCCACTCCAAAACCTAAATTTTGCTTTGTTTGAACTATTGGGATGTGTACTTGCTGTTGTGTTTCGGATCATTGTCCTGCTGCATAACCCAAGTGCATTTGAGCTTGAAGTCATGAACTGATGGCTGGACATTCTCCTTTAGGATTTTTTGGTAGAGCTCAGAATACATGGTTCCATTAATTATGGTATGTTGTCCAGGTTCTTAAGCTGCAACCTCAGACCATCATGCTACCACCACCATGTCTAACTATTGGTATGATGTTCTTGTTAAGAAATGCTGTATTTGTTTTATGACAGATGTAACGGGACACACACCTTCCAAAAAGTAAAATTTTTATTGCATTTTTATTATTATATATTTTTTTACTAGTAATGGTGGTGATCTGCCATTTTTAATGATACTGCAACGTTGAGAAGGAAAGAGTGAAGACTTTTGACACTTTTTTGGGACCATTGCCATTGATACAGAGATCAGTGCTTTAAAAATGCACTGATTACTATGTAAAGGTCACTGTCATGGAAGGGGTTAAAACTAGGGGGCGATCAAGAGTTTAAATGTGTGTTCCCTCAGCATGTTCCAACTGTGTGCGGGTGGAAGTGACTAGGAAAGGAGCTATATCATTTTTTCCTACTTAGGAACAAACGGTATGGCTCCTCTCCTCTGACAGCACAGGGAGTTGTGTGCTGGCACCGTGCACTCGATCGCGTGTGGCTGGCGGCAATTATGCCCAGCCGGCCACGCACAGCCGGTCCCCCTCCATGCAACGGGTGCAAGCTTTTTGTGATCTGTTAGCGTGCTTCACTTTGTCAGACATCTTCTATTTATGTGATTTCTTGATTCAACAGGTCTGGCAGTAATCAGGCCTGGGTGTAGTAAGTTTAATTTAATGCAGCTTTCAAAAAGAATTGTGGTTAATCACACTTCATTCATGATTCAGCGTGGGAGGGGGCAATTGCTTTTTCACATAGGGCCAGGCAGGTTTGAACAGCTTTTTTCCCTTAATAAATGAAATAATAATTGAAAAACTGCATCTTTGATATATTCAGGTTATCTTTATGTAATATTAAAATTTGTTTCGGGGGGAGGGGGCATAATTTTAAAGTCACCCATGCTGTGCCCCTTTTCAACAATGTCATCAGGGTCTCAGAGACTGCAGACATAGTACAGGGGATGGTCAAAGACTGTGGACAAAGTACACACTACATTACATCCCGTACACCAAGATACATTACATGCTCATACACATAGATTACACCCAGATACATTACACCACCATACACACAGATTACACCCCCATACACACAGATTACACCCAGATACATTACATCCTTATGCACAGATTACACCCAGATACCACATCTACCACAAATTAAGAAAAACAACCAGGTAAATAGTGGCACTGAACCAACAATACATAAGTAAATTGAACATTAAAAATGAGAAAGTTAAAAATAAAACAATTAAACACCCAGTGAATTAAAGTACATATATATATATATATATATATATATATATATATATATATATATATATATATATATATATATATATATATACACATATATATATACACATATATATACACATATATATATATATATATAATTGATAGTCTGTGATAAACAGTCAGTTGATTGAGTGATCCCACACCACACCAAGTGATAACTAGACATTTCTCCACTTTCCCTATAGGATGTACACTCGCCAACTGAATCAGTCTGAGAAAGGACAAGGTAGAACACACAACAATTTCATCAGAACAGAAAAGAACAAATGACAGGATATCTTCAACCCTGAGGGGTACAATGCTCATTTTGCCGAACAATGAGAGCGTGAGGTAATAATTGTTGGTGAGTGTACATCCTATAGAGAAAGTGGAGACACAGCTAGTTATCACTTGGTGTGGCGCTGAGTCAATCAACTCACTGTTTATCACAAACTATGAATTATATATTTTCATTCAGATTTGGACACATTTTATTATGGACTGTTTTTTTTAATGATTATGCACTTTCATTCACTGAGTGTTTAATTGTTTTATTTTTAACTTTCCAATTTTTTAATGTTTCATTTAATTATGCATTGTTTGTTCAGCACCGCTATTTACCTGGTTGTTTTTCTTCATTTGTGGTATGTTCTTTATGTTTAATATTTTTTAAAGTGGCAGCTAGTTGTAGAATTTTATTATCTATTCACGTTTATACTTATAAGATCTGGGGAAGTGTGTGTCCTATGAGATCTTTTTAGAGTTTATATTAATTTATTAGCAAAAATTGCATTCATTATTATTAACAATACTTTTTTTAATTATTAACAACATTTGCAAGCCCTAATAAAAGCCCCATAAAAATACTTAAGGGGGTGTATTTATTAAAAAATATACTTAGTGATTTGTCTAATCGAATTTGCATGTACATTTGTTCTGTATAAACACGGCAAAAACAAATGTTCTCTAGGCTATTTTATCTTCTAAACCAGGGGTCTTTAAACTTTTCAAACAAGGGACCAGTTTACTGTCCTTCAGACTTTGGGGAGGATCAGATTTGGACCAGTGGGGTATAAAAAGTTCCAGTATCAGTGGGAGTAAACAAAGTCTCTGGCTTGGGGGTCAGTGGAAGTAACACAATTACAAAGTGTCTGTGGTCAATAGGAGGAATAACGTACCGTGCTTGATGTCAGTACGAATAATAGTGCCTCATCATTGATATTAGCAGGAAAATATGGCTCCTGATGCTGTCAATCACAGCCAGTGGCATGGGCGTCCACAGGTAGGGGCAAAGGGGGTCAAGTGCCCCACCCCCGACAGGGCTGATGCTACCTATAGGCAAGTGTGCATATCAATCAGGGATACAACGCGCTGCATGTCCCAGGGCCTGGAGTCACATACACAACATAGAGTGTGTCAGGAGTGATGGTGTTTGTGGCCCCTGAGCTGGGGGGGAGGCAGTGCGGCCAATAGCTGGAAATACAAAGCTCTCCCACAGCTGCCTGTTACCTTTCACATGTCGCAGACAGCGTCTGTTAATGCTCAGCCCGACTAGATCACTAATGATTTATCTCCTCTCCTTCTCCTCGGCTTGGACTGCCGGCTGTGTGTGCTCTGCTTAGACATGTGTGAGAGGCCCAGCGCTCCCTTCTACATAGAGGCCCGAGAACACCCATCGCATTGGGGCCCCCGCCTCATCTGAGCTGCTTGGCATGTGTAGCAGTTGTTGGAGTCTTCCATCTGCCTTTTCGGGGGTTAGTAATCCATTCTATTCTCTCTAATGTCATCTGAAGCTTGAAATATAGAAATTGATTGGAGGGGAGTTCTCCATACTAATTATTGTGTGTGTATGGGGGTGTAATGTGTCTGTGTATAATATGTGTGTATGGGGGTGTAATGTATCTGTGTGTATGGGGGTGTAATATATCTGTGTGTTTTGTGATGCATTGTGTGTGTATGGGGGTGCACTATGTGTGTATCGGGGTGTAATGTATCTGTGTGTATGAGGGGTGTCATGTATCTGTGTGTAATCTGTGTGTATGGGGGTGTAATGTATCTGGGTGTAATCTGTGTGTCTGGGGTGTAATGTATCTGTGTGTATGGGGGTGTAATGTATCTGTGTGTGTATGGGGGTGTAATGTGTGTGTATGGGGGTGTAATGTGTGTGTATGGTGGTGTGATTTATCTGGGTGTAATCTGGTAGTGTATGGGGGTGTAATGTATCTGGGTGTAATCTGTGTGTATGGGGGTGTAATGTATCTGGGTGTAATCAGTGTGTATGGGGGTGTAATGTATCTGGGTGCAATCTGTGTGTATTGGGACGTAATGTATCTGGGTGTTTTCTGTGTGTATTGGGATGTAATGTATCTGGGTGTATGCGGGGTAATGTATATGTACTTTGTCCGCAGTCTCTGACCATCTCCTGTACTTGTCCGCAGTCTCTGACAATCTCCTGTACTTGTCTGCAGTCTCTGACCATCTCCTGTACTATGTCTGCAGTCTCTGACCCTGATTACATTGTTGAAAAGGGACGGAACATGGGTGACTTTACAATTATGCCCCCCCCCCATAAAAAGTTCTGGGGATGCCCATGGCCAGTGAGGAGAGAGCAGAAGCGCGGCTCAGAAGCAAACCTGCTTGAGTGCCTCATAGCAAGAGGTTTGCAATTGGGGCACTTAGCAGGAGAGAGGAGCCAGTATCACTGACAGAGCTGCTCTGTACAAAACCAATACACAGAGCAGGTAAGTATAACATGTTTGTCATTTTAAAATAACCTATAGAATCTATTTAATGGCACAAATAATCTTCATTACACATCTGGAATAATTTCTTGTTTGGTCTATAGAATTAATGTTATCAGCCCTGCCAAATTTTCTCCTGCCTTTCAGACCCACTTCCTTTCCCATCGACACAAAATAAAGACAAATCATTCTGTAGTCCCAGGATAAGTACTGGGAAGGCTAATTAGACTGCTTGAGATTACAAAGGAAGTGTGTACAGGATATAGGACAGCTCTGAATTTCTGGATACTCCAGTATTAAGAGACTTGCCATCCCTGTAATGGGTGGGCACGGGGAATGTCACATGTTCCCTCTACCTAGATATACATTTTCATTAGGGCAGAAGTGAGGACGGGGGTGTTGGACAGTAAACCGAAGGGCAAGTTTAAGTGACATGGCATGCCAGATGTCCGCTGACACCTGCCGACATCCAATCCGATCCTGTCCGCTAAAAACAGACAGATGGGGATCTGTTCCCCATCTATTCAGCGGATCAGATTGAATGACAGTTGAATTAAAATGGACAGGCAGTCTGTTTCTATCTGACCACCCTATAGACAACAACCGGCTGTGTCTGTGTCCGCTCTGCATTGGGGGAAGGGTGCGAGCATAAAAAAGTAAGGGAACTGGCCAGGAGGGGATTCACAAAGAGCTCACTTAATTAGAGTTAACATGTATTTAACTACTTTCAGACTGGACCATTTTGCTGGCTTAAAGCGGAGCTCCACCCGAATTCCTAGTCCTATGCCTATGTGATCCCCCCCTTCCCTAATCGCTAGATATCCCCCTTACCTTGCTGATGTCTTCTTCTCTTTTCTTCTTGTTTCAAATCCCCTGCCCCTGGAGATTCCGGAAAGGGGCGGTGCTGCTGCGGATATGGGCGGGGCTTCAGCGGCAGGTCAGTTCTTCCTGTCGGTTGCAGGGGCTCCTGGGATCGTTGTTTTAATTTCCCAGGAGTCTGTGCGGCGCCCAGGCTCGAGTTCTCGCTGTTGTCAGTGCTTGAGCGGTATAATCCGTGCATGCGCGAGTTTGCAGATTAGACGGGAGGTGCATGCTGGGACATTAGCTGCACTGTGTCCCGGAAGACAATGCATGTGTGCTTCACATGCCCACAGGCAAAATGGAAAACGTCAGGAGATGTTTTTCTAAACACTTTATGCGGGCAAAAAACTGATGCACGACACTTTAAGAACAGATACAAGTAAGTAACTAAATTAGAATACTTACTTATGCAGATTAAGATGGAAAAAAAAAACAGCAGTGGAAACCCGCTTTAAGACCACTTTTTGTGATTCGGCACAGCATCGCTTTAACTGACAATTGCGCAGTCATGCGACGTGGCTCCCAAACAACATTGACGTCCTTTTTTTCCCATAAATAGAGATTTCTTTTGGTGGTATTTGATCACCCTTGCGGTTTTTATTTTTTGCACTATAAACAAAAATAGAGTGACAATTTTGAAAAAAATGCATTATTTTTTTCTTTTTGCCATAATAAATATCCCCCAAAAAAATATATAAAAAAAAGTTTTTTTTCCTCAGCTTAGGCTGATATGTATTCGTCTACATATTTTTGCTAAAAAAATTGCAATAAGCGATTATTGATCGGTTTGCACAAAATTTATAGCATTTACAATATAGGGGATAGTTTTATGGCATTTTTATTAATATTTTTTTTATTAGTAATGGCGGCGATCAGTGATTTTTATTGTGACTGCGACATTATGGCAGACACATCAGACATTTTTGACACATTTTTGGGACTATTGTCTTTTATACAGCAATCAGTGCTATACAAATGCACTGATTCCTGTGTAAATGACACTGGCAGTGAAGGGGTTAACCAGGAGGTGGCAGTTTAGGGGTTAAGTGTGTCCTAGGGACGTGTGACCAACTGCAGGGGGCTGGGCTGTGTGTTAGTGAACACTGATCTCTGCTCCAATCACATGGAGCAGAGATCAGTGTCACTTGTTGCTAGGCAGAACAGGGAGATGCTGTTTACATAGGCATCTCCCCGTTTGCGTGCATGCGATGGAAGGGCGGCAAATACAAATGGATGTACCTGTACGCCAATTTGCCTGCCCGTGCCATTCTGCCGACGTACATCGTCGTGCGCCAGTCGGGAAGTGGTTAATAGGCCAACCAATTTTCAAATCCTACTCCAGAGTTGGCTGTCTCTCTCAGACCCTTGCTGCCCATATCTTATCAAACTTTTTTGGGCAGTTATGTCTTCTATATGTTAACTTATATAGAAGTAGGGCTGTGTTCACTAGAGCTTTCCATTGATGGACAGTGGGGGTGGCTTATTCCATTGGAGGAAGAATCGCTTTCCTAGCATAGAAGGCTGTGTAGAATAGTTTTCTTCTAGGTTGGGGGGCTTCTATCGTGTCACAGATTCCGAGTAGTAAAGGTATCGGATCACAAGGGACCTGCAGTTTACTGATTAAATTAATGTAACTAACCACTTAATTCCAGAATTCCTGTAACCGCGGGCACGACCACACAACATGAAAGAAGAAACCCGTATCAGAGCCACATTCTTCTTTTCATCTTTTTATTTTTATCAGTCTGTACTCTATACTAACTCAGTTGCTATGTTTGAACTAAATGGAAAATATGGAAAGCTGCGCCAGTACCAATATATAAAAAAACTAACTGTATAAAATAAAAATGTATAGAGGGTATATGGCTCTCATACAAAATAAATGCCTAAAGAGCAATCACCCATTGTGCATATAGCAAACACAAAGAAATATTTAAATAGAGAACATGTAGTCCATGTGAAATGTAAAACTGCATATACAAATAAAAGTGAAGGTAGAAAGATTTTTTATAGTCCAATAAGGTGTTCCAATGTAAAGGCGATTAACATGTCACCACCGTGAATCCACACAAAGCTGAAGATCTGTGCCCGTCACCGGATAAGTGATGCGCTTACCAAAAATATGGACAATAACAGCCTTATTGACACTAGTCCGCGGCAGGGTAATGGAACATCAAATCGCAGTACTTGCATCCAAAATGGCCCTTACCGTAGGTATATGGCGATACCCCAGCCTTTAGAGCTCCAATGGTCAATGGTCACATATATCTCCGGTAACACCATTAAAAAAAAAGAGATGCCTCCATAGCATAAAAACGGTAATTTATTAAATAAAAGAATCACACTTACATGAAATAACTTTAAATTAGCATCGAAAGTGGAACTGTACAACGCTGGCCGGCATTCAAACAAAGCATCCCGTCCTCCCCTCGTAGAGCGTGGTGGCGTCACTGCGTACCAAAAAAATGCTCTACGAGGGGAGGACGGGACGCTTTGTTTGAATGCCGGTCGGCGTTGTACAGTTCCGCTTTCGATGCTAATTTAAAGTTATTTCATGTAAGTGTGATTCTTTTATTTAATAAATTACCCGAACGTTTTTACGCTATGGAGGCATCTCTTTTTTTTAATGGTGTTACCGGAGATATATGTGACCATTGACCATTGGAGCTCTAAAGGCTGGGGTATCGCCATATACCTACGTTAAGGGCCATTTTGGATGCAAGTACTGCGATTTGATGTTCCATTACCCTGCCGCGGACTAGTGTCAATAAGGCTGTTATTGTCCATATTTTTGGTAAGCGCATCACTTATCCGGTGACGGGCACAGATCTTCAGCTTTGTGTGGATTCACGGTGGTGACATGTTAATCGCCTTTACATTGGAACACCTTATTGGACTATAAAAAATCTTTCTGCCTTCACTTTTATTTGTAAATGCAGTTTTACATTTCACATGGGCTACATGTTCTCTATTTAAATATTTCTTTGTGTTTGCTATATGCACAATGGGTGATTGCTCTTTAGGCATTTATTTTGTATGAGAGCCATATACCCTCTATATATTTTTATTTTATACAGTTCATTTTTTTATATATTGGTACTGGCGCAGCTTTCCATATTTTCCATTTATTTCAGTGCTTGTATCTCACTCAGAGCTGCTGCCTATAGTTTGTGTTCGTTTTTATTTATTTGTATCTTTATATTTTTCACATGTAATTCTTTCCTGAGCGCAGTTTATACATTTTTTCTATGTTTGAACTACATTGCTTACTCAGATTTCGCATGCCTGCAAAAAAAAAATTGGACATGCATGAGATCCATATGGATTAATAAAACAATGGGTTTCCAGAGAGTCTGCCAGCATCTGGGTTAATGTTTAAAAGGTGCATCCAGGTTTCTCAGCTACACCAAGACAAGGCCCGACAGAAACTTTTTTTTACCAAACAAAAATACTTTGAATCCGGGGAAAGAGCTGGTAAGTTGCTAGCATATTTGGTACACAGGGAAGACAGGCCCCCGGTTGTTATTTCTTTGCGGGGTCAGGGTGATACAATGATCACCGACCCTTCTGAGGTGACAGCTAGATTTCGGGACTTTTTCGCGGACCTATACACCACTACAGTCTCCGACGACACCACTCCGATGGACGGCTTTTTGGCTCAGGTTTCCCTCCCCCAGGTTACGGAGGAACAGGTGCAGGCTCTGGAGGCCCCCCTGACCACTGATGAAATAGTGGGTGCTATTGCGGAATTTGCAAAATCCAAGTCGCCGGGGTCAGATGGTCTTCCCATTGAATTTTATTCCCGTTACCAAGACGTGCTGGCGTCTAAGCTTCTTGCCCTCTACGGGAGTCTTTTTGATACGCTGACATTGCCTCCGTCCATGAGGGAGGCAACGATAGTTTTGATTCCCAAACCTGGCAAAGATCCGGGTTTCCCGGAATCATACCGCCCAATCTCCCTATTGCAGGTAGATATTAAGATTTTAGCTAAAATACTTGCTACTAGATTGAACGGAGTGATCCTTAGCCTGATTCAGGCTGACCAGGCGGGCTTTATGCCGGGGCGGAATACATCGTTCAATCTACGCAGGCTCTATATAAATCTACAGGCAACGCATGAGGCAGTGGGTGAGCGTGTGGTGGTGACACTTGACACGGCTAAGGCATTTGACTCAGTGGAATGGGAGTATCTGTGGAAGTGTCTAGCGGGATACGGCTTTGGCCCGAACTTTATCCGGTGGGTAAAGCTGCTGTATCATCACCCAACGGCTAAGGTGGTGGCGAATGGGTGGTCCTCCCGGGAGTTTGGCCTTAGTAGAGGTACCAGACAGGGGTGCCCACTGTCCCCGATACTATATGCCTTGGCTGCTGAACCTTTAGCGGTGTCGATTCGTGAGGACCCTGCGATCAGGGGACTGACGATGGGTCGACTAACCGAAAAAATCAGTCAATATGCTGACGACACGCTGTTATACCTGGCGGACTCGGGCCCTTCCCTCGCAAAGGCCCTACAAAAGATAGAGTGGTTCGGTAGCTTTTCCGGTCTTCGTATAAATTGGGAAAAATCCCAAATTTTGCCTATTGACAGTTTTCCACAGTCAGAATCTCAGGCCAGTCTGCCTCTTCAGCGAGTCGGCACTATTAAATATCTGGGGGTATATGTCTCTAGGAATCCAGCAGATTACATTGCGCTGAATGTAGAACCATTATTCTCCCTGGTGCGTACTAAGATTCAGGCCTGGTCTCGTCTCCCCCTTGGGGTTTGGGGGCGCGTTAATCTGATTAAAATGGTCCTATTACCTAAAATACTGTATGTGTTGTGGCATGCCCCGGTATATTTGCCGCTGAAATACTTTAAATCCCTTGAAAGTCTCCTTAGACCCTTTGTATGGGGGAATAATAGACACAAGCTTGCTTGGCAGGCTTTGAAAAGCCCGACTGATATGGGGGGCATGGCTCTTCCAGATCTAAATCATTACTCTGTTGCCTCACAACTGTCTCAGCTTTTCCATGTAGACAAGACTGATAAACAACGTTTTCTTACCCTTCTCTCCCCTACTTGGGCACAAATGGCAGATGATCCAATAGCTGCTATCTCGACGGGGGCGGGGAGCTCAGTCGTGGAGCCAGGTAAACACTCCATGCTTTTTCATTACAGAAAGATTTGGGATCTGGCATCCACTAAACTGAATGTTGCATCACCAAATGACTATACCCCACTTTGGCATAACAAACAATTGCCGGAACTTCAAAAGATCCAGAGTGTTCAGTTATGGGTATCGAGGGGAATATACTACCTGCATCACCTGATTCACCATGGTACTATTAAAACGTTTCAGGCGCTGCAGGAGGAATATGGTATTCCAAACACTATGCTATTTCAGTACCTACAGGTTCAACATGCACTTAGAACACAATTCCCGCAGTCATTGCCTCGGCCTGCTCCCAATCCTATTGTCGCCATAGTGAAGGACACTGATCCCAAAAAGCTTATCTCGTGCTTTTATGGTATGCTTACGGCCCCCGTCTCGGCGAGACTAGCGTATGCTCTGAAGTCCCGCTGGGAGGGTGATGTGGGTGAACTGACAGACGAGGAATGGGAGGAGGCTCTGGAGACGTGCAAGTTGGTGTCCCCTAGGCTCCAGGACAGGCTTTCTCAGATTTACATAGTGCATAAAGCATACCTCACCCCACTCAGGACCGCCAAATATAATATGAATCAATCTGTGCTCTGCCCGATGTGTACTCTTGAGACTGGGACGTTCTTCCATCTTATCTGGTCTTGCCCCAAACTGCAGGAACTTTGGAAACAAGTAGTATCATTTCTACATGATGTTATGGGCTCGCCCTTGGCTCTAGGCCCCAAACCTTGTCTACTAGGGATATTTCCTGACGTATTAGATAAAACTACTGGCACTTTCCTGCAGGAAACCTTGTTTTCTGTTCGAAAAGTGATAGCTAGACAGTGGATGAGGCCCCTTCCACCCCGGGTTGAGGACTGGAAACGGGAAGTTAATCTTACGCTCCCATACAAAAAATTCTTATATAAAAATAGGGGTTGCCCAGCTAAATATCATAGAATATGGGATAAATGGCTGCAGGAGGCTGCCACGTGTGATGAGGGAATTTGATGTACTGTTACAGTAAATAACATGTCAATGTTAGGACTTTCCTTGACTGTGATACATAATCGCTACTGTAATGGAAAAATGTCTTTTATCTACTGTTATGGTTATGACGCAACGCCTTTTGAATGTTCGGTGTATGCCACTGTGATTGTAATCTCTGCAATAATGTTCAATAAACATTACCTGTTTAAAAGTTAAAAAAAGGTGCATCCATATTGAATAACAATTTACTTTGCCCAGTCGAAAATGAATACCGTGAGCTCCCAAAACCATGTGGCTCTCTGCCATGCAGTTGGATGTTTTAGAGCTCACTATGCTTCCAGTTCAGATCCTTTCGCTGGTAAAATAATGGCACTCTGTACCTTACCTGTAGAGAATAATGTGATCCCCTCACTGCAGCCTGCATTCTCTTGGCTTTTGTTTACTTTGTGTTGGGCTGCAAAAGAATCTGCATCAAGTTGTTTGTAAACCAGGTTTGTAAAACCAACATTCATATTTCTGGTAGGTGCCAGCTGTGCCATATACTTGTATGAAAAAGTATCCTGTATCCTTTGTATTGCTTCCTTTGTGTGAAATCCACACTAAGCAGGAGAACACACCGTGGTCAGCTCTTTACCTGTGCTGGAAACAGCCTGCTCTCCTTCAATGATCAGACTTTTCCTGACACTCCCCTTGTACAGCCATTCACTGGGAAGTTCAGTGTGCTGCTGCTTTTCCTCCCCCAGCTCTTATGCTTCTAAGAACAGAAGGAATGTGATCATACATTTAAAAAAAAAAAAATATATATATATATATATATACACAAATGTTTTGCCTTCCATTTCTATTTTAAGCTGAATGGGTGGTTGCACAAGGTGATTGTTTACAATCACTTTAAGCATATGTGGGATTCCTGATCTTATGCATATGATCAATGGCTATTGGGGTGACACCAAGGAAATGTTCTCCCAGCACAAACAAGGGATGTCGCCTGTGAACACATATGTGTGTACAGTCAGCATTAAGGGGCTATTAAGCCTGAATTTAGAACTCTGACCCTGTGTTCCAGCAGCTGCTTCAAGTAGCGGTGGGAAGCAGGATGCAAACAAATATCCTTATCTCTTTAGGAATCCTGCCATGAGAGAAATATCCAAGTTATCTACCCAGAACACTTCTGCTGAAAAGGCTAGTTGTCTCAATCTTGCCCTGTAACTTATTTACTTTTTTATTCACTGGCACTTAACCCAGACCTGTGTTATGTACTTTACTCTGACTTTATCAACAGTATGTTTTTTTTTCAGACTTGTTGTGTTTTTCAGACTGAAGCCAGAGGCAGCCAGGCAGCTACTATTTTCATAAGAAGGTCAGCAATGGTAGCCTATAGAAATTTGTCTTTGTAGATTCTTCCTTACCTTACAGGTAAATTAGAGTATCTAATTTTGAGCAGCATACAGTGCCAGTGCCATCTACAGCACCAAAAGTGTAGGTCTCCTTTAAATATTAGTCACCAGGACCTCCGGTTGCCTTGCAATGGCACCATGAATCTAAACCAGCCTTTTTCTGACGGGGTTCCTTTAGAGCAGCCTTTCTCATCCCTTTTACCCCAGGCAAACCCTTGAAATATATATTATATTATATAAACGTATTGGGACGCCTGCCTTTACACGCACATGAACTTTAATGGCATCCCAGTCTTAGCTGTAGGGTTCAATATTAAGTTTGCCCACCCTTTTCAGCTATAACAGCTTCAACTCTTTTGGGAAGGCTGTCCACAAGGTTTAGAAGTGTGTCTATGGTAATGTTTGTGTATGGTGTAACTCTCATGCTACCACCATATGTGAATTACCAAGTTTATGAGTCAGACTGCTGCTCACTCTGTAGTTTATCCCTGGCTAATTAGTATAAAATAAGATGATGAATAGTGTAGCGCTATCAATCAAACAATATACAGTATATCAACTTAAACATGTGCAATGCTGACTGCAATTCCTGTGTAATGCTCTGTACACAAGAGCGGATTTTCCGTCGGAATACACATGGTCACACAAAAGTTTGCTGAACTTTCGACCGCCAAGAACGCAGTGACGTACAACACTACGACGAGCCAAGAAAATGAAGTTCAATACTTCTGAGCATGCGTCGAATTGTTTCCGAGCATGCGTAGGAATTTTGCACGTTGAAATTTGTACAGACGATCGGAACCTTTTCCGACCGAAAAATTGGGAACCTGCTCTCAATTTTTTGCTGGTGGGAATTCGGCCAGCAAAAGTCTGATGGAGCATACACACTGTCACATTTTCTGACCAAAAGCTCTCATCGGTCTTTTGCTGGCCAAATTTCCAATCGTGTGTACGGGGCATAACAGTGCAAGTAATTATATCATGTGTCTCAAGGATGGACACCAATAAATCCGTACATAAATATCAAAAACAGATGACATGTGCAATGATAATAAGTGACAATAATTCCTGTGAAAGGTGCAAACAATTATATCATATGTCTCAAGGATGGACACAAATCAATCCTCACAAGAATTGGAAAAAGGAAAGAAGACGGTATCCGAGAAACAAACATAAATTCTTTCAATAGTGTACTTCCTTATAAAAGTCTATAGTAAATATATGTGATGTACCCCTTCACCAAAGCTTGTGGATGTCCATAATAATAACTGACTTTTTCCCTTTCTTCTTGTGTCACCTCTGTGCTCTCTAGTCTCTTACCTGAGATATGCTTGGTATACAACATAGGGTAATATCTATATCTATTGGCTACTGGCTATTGAAGTTCCTTTTTCTAGTCCCGTCATACGTGTTGTACGTCACCACGTTCTTGACTATCGGACCTTGGTGTGATCGTGTGTATGCAAGACAGTTTCAGTGGAATTCTGTTGGAAAAACCTTCAGAGTTTTTTTCTGACGGGAAAATCGGTCCTGTGTACAGGGCATTAGGGATAATTTAATAATAATTTAATGTGATCAGGTCGCCTCTGGGGGTCCTCTTTGTATTTTTCTCAACAAAGAAAATTAGAAAATAAAAAAGAGAAAATTATCATTGGAAAAATTAGTTAATTAAGATAAATTACCGACAACCCGGAGTCAAAAGCAGTATGAAAAAGGATAACTGAGGTAGGAGATACCAAAGTATAAAAAGGGACTCCAAAGGGAAAAACACAGTGGTGTAATTATCAAAATATAAAAAAAAAATTTATACAAACATATGAATTTTCAACACAGAAAATTAACCTTCACCGCACCACAGAAAAGCCATTCATGACAACGTTGTCAAAATCAAATAAAAGAAAGGACCTGGGTACTCACACATTATTCACTCACAAACGTGCAGTTGGCTTGGGGAGCCAGATATAATTGGCGCACTAAGCAATAACCGATTGTGGCCAATTTGCAAAGTAGTAGTAATTACTATCAAAAAACTGAGGGGCCACAATAGAAGTCAATCTGTAGAATAATGGCCAGAAACAGCAATATAAATAGACTTCAGGTATATTGTAAAGTGCAAACAAGTACAAGCTGGAGGTAAATGTGTATTCCAATCATCGTGCATTTATTTGTATCAATAAACATTTTTATATTTTGGTAATTATACCGCTGTGTGTTTCTGTGTCTTTATGGACCTTGCTTTGTGCACTGATCCAAACCGTTTGATGGAGGGGGGAGGGGGGTGGGTTATGGTGCAGGATTGTTTTTCAGAGGTCGGGCTTGGCCCCTTAGTTCCAGTGAAGGGAACTCTTACGGTATCTGCATACCAAGACATTTTGGACATTTTCATGCTCCCAACTTTGTGGGAACAGTTTGGAGATGGCCCCTTCCTGTTTCAACATGACTGCCCACCAGTGCACGAAGCAAAATCCATTAACACATGGATGAGTGAGTTTGGGGTGGAGGAACTTGACTGGTCTGCATCAACTCGATAGAATACCTTTGTGATAAATCTGAGCGGAGCCTGACCTCATAAATGTGCTTCTGGATGAATGGTCAAACATTCCCATAGACCCACCTAAACCTTGTGGACAGCCTTCCAAGAAGAGTTGAAGCTGTTCTAGCTGCAAAGGGTGGGCCAATGGAAATGGTAATGAATAAGCACACCTGTTAGTGTGTTAAACGCATCTACCATTTGAACTGTCTGTAACACTTGGAATGTTCGTTTATTAAGCAAGAATTTTGATGGATCTTGGAGTGCAGCCATTTCTTCAGTGTTGATTGTATAAGGAGGCAAGCCAAGGCGGGCACCTGTGATATCATTAGGCTTCCTGTCTCATCTGGAGCAGCGAGTTCTTTTGTTTGGATATTCAATATTGAACCCTACGGACTAAGATTGGGATGCCATTATATGCGTGTCAAGGCAGGCGCCTCAATACTTTTGACAATATAATGTATTTTAGGTCTCAGGGAACCCCCTGCTAAAACCACTAAATTGCAGAAGATTTTAGATAAAGATTTAATAATAATACTTAGCATAATTGACATCCTGGGTAGATATTTTTTCTCACGCTTCTGCTCTGTACAACAATTTTTTTTGTAGGAATTTTAAAACACAACTCAGGGCAGTCTCCCAGGCAAATGATGCTCCCCCACGCTCCAGCAGTAGACTGTCCGTCGGCATCATCACATCCATGCAGGGCTATGGATCCTGCTGTGGTCTTGATGATCCCAGGTTCCTAGAGAGCTGGAGTGTGGGGGAGAAGGTGCTGCAGGGACTGGTCAAGCAGTGGGGAGGAGCGGAAAATCAGCTTCCTTTATAGTTCTCTTAGACTTAAATAAATTGCCTGGAGTCAGGCTTTAAAATTAAATGTATAAATAATATTAGAAATCAATCATAATAACAGGCAATGAATGCAGACAATAAAAATTATAGTCTTCCCTAACAAGTAAACCTTTGCAACCTGAGGAGGAAGCCTGGTTGAGAAAGGCTGCTCTTGAGATTACTAGGGTTCTTTGAGCAGTGTGCTAGGGTTCTTTGAGAAGTGGCATTGATCTTCTGTGTGATAATGCCTGCATAGTTCTGGCACCAATGTTAGTAGGTCCAGTGGTGTGGAACTAGTGGAGCCCATCCTCTTATCTAACGGGTAAGTAACCATTGACACCAAGATTTCTTTTCTTTGGCACTGTCACATCACATTCGGCTACCCATCACATTTTGCTGCCCACTGGAGTGCTCATGCACAACGCCGCCATATGCGTTCTAACACTGTTGTAAGACCACTTTTCCACAGGACCCCTCGCAGGCTTGCTTCGCTCACCATGCTTCGGGCACGGGCTCGATTCGCTCGGCATAATTATAATCTAACTCCACTTGGATGGTGGGGCTTGCACCTGGACTCAGGGATGTAGCCACAAATTTCTGCGCAAGCGCAGATCGGTACAATGTTGGAACGCATTTGGCCACGTCGCGCATGCGCGGTCCAGCGGGTAACCAGATGTGATGGGTCGCCATATGTGACGAAACACCACAACTACAAACAATCCTTACATCTAATAGTGTAATTATTCTAACACTGTCCAGGCTTATTAATGTTTAACGCCAAAGTTTAAACAAATCTTAATGCCTGAAACCAGTTTTGCAGCTTTGCCATGTGTTAGTAAAACTGTAAATATTAATGCAATGACTTAGTGTATCCAAATGAATTATACCTTGTTTTGTTTTCTAAAAAAAATAGACCATCATTTGGTGGTAAATGGTAATGGTATCAAGTTCCAGACCAATTCTGAAACAGATTTATATACACTTTACTGACAGTTGCATGAATCTGTCTACAAAACTTTTTATGAATTCCAGATATTGCTTATCGGTTAAATCCCATATGGTGGAATATGAACATAAAAATTGCACTATATCACTCACCTCCTATTTAATGCTTGTATAAACTAGCTTTAGGTTACTACCCAGTCATGTGATGACCCATCACAAACAATTTGGGTGCTGATCCATAGTTTAAGAAACACTAATCTAGAGCAAGAAAACCCTAAAAATGTAAGTATGCAATGTGATTCATCTTTACTACACTACACTTCTAGAAAGAATAGAATAGAGATCAATAAATAATGATTTGCAGAAAGTTGCCATTACCTGCGTATTAGGTACGTGGAAGGAATTGTGAGGATTCTGCAACCTGCCAGCTTTCCTGTCTTGGATTGAATCACAGCAGAGGAAGGGAAGGCAGAACCTTTATAAAGGAGTGAAACAGGTGATTGCACAAGTGTCACCTCCCACTGTATTCTGTACATTAGTGCTGCAAGACTGAAATTTGTGTTGGGAAATAAAAGGCAGATATGGATTGTTTAGCAGTTCTTACCAGTGTCCAAATCCATCTTGCATATAATGGGCATCAGCTTGTATAATAGCAGTGTATGCAAAGCCTTTTCACAGCTTTCACTAAGCCCTTGTTAGCTTTTTGTAGCATTCAAAGTAGCTTTCACTCCAATTTGTGGATTTTAAACACACCACTAAATTGACATGCTGCCTGTCACTTTAAACAAGCAGCTAGTAGAATATAGTAAGTTTGAGCACGATTTGTAAAACTTGAATAAAGTGCATTTATAGCCAAAACAGTTTTTACATTTTGATAGGATACAGCAGAGTTGTTCAACTTGAAAATGATTGGGAGCCCCGGATGCAGTCCCCAACAAACCTAGGGGGTCACACAATAGCAGCATGTTTTATGAGGAGGCAAGTAAAACCTTGGACAAAGCGTTGGCTGTGGAGAAGGTATATTTGTGTAGCAAGGTCCCGGGGCCCCTGGGGAACAATGGTGACTTCCAGAGTTAGGGACAGCTGATATCTTTCTATGTAGAGTGGGTTAATAGGCATGATGGGTGTAATGCAAAGTAGATTTATGGGTGCCAGAAACTTCTTGAATGCAAATAGATTTACTTTTTCTTGAATGGAACTGTGGGAGTAGTTGCAATGTTAATTTGGCAGACTCAGAGACTTCTAAAGCAGATAGCCATGCAGGGAATGGCATCCAGAAAGACACCACATCTGCATGAGTAGGATTGCTGTCTCTTATGGCAACAATCTTATAACAGTTTCTAACACAAGTTGTAACAAACTCCTTTACTTCCTCTACAATCTCCTCTTGTAGATCTTAACTCAACCGAGCTCCCAGTTTCTTTCACTAGACTTGCAGATCCACTGCCACTGGATCCCCTGAGCTCTCTAAATCTCTGCATACAGTATCTTCCTCAAGCATCACCTCCATGTTCCTGTTGGGTCCCTAGCTTGGCACTCACAGATACTCTTCAAGCTTCACCCCACTAGCCTGCTCAGTCCCTAGCTTGGCACACAAGACTGCTCTGTAAGCGTCACCTCCGCTGGCTGGGTCCCTGACTTGACACCTGCTGAAGTTTCTGAATTTTTCACCATCCCCGGTTGGTGAGAATACTGCTCTGGTACTTGCTTCAGCTACTCACAGTGTTCCTTGGTAATAAGGTGGATGGACCCTTCGTGGCGACAGCTTCCCCTCTACCTCCGATCATGATATGTTCTCCAGGCGGTAGAACCTTCACTTTTGGTTGGACTGCAAGCCGCAGTCCCAACCCTGCGCTGTTCTCTTGCTTCTAGATAGGCCCTCAGATAGCCTAGCAGCCAGATGTCCTTGGGATAGGCCTCAGGCTCTGGCCTAGCAGCCCGGGGCAGTACAACACACGTCCACCCAGACAGCCGTCCAGGTGGCACAGAACCCCGATCGCCTGACTCCACCCAAATAAATAGGTTCTCTCAGCAGGCCAAGGGATTATAGAAAATCCCTGCCCATTGGCTGAGATACCCCATATACTCCTAATCTGTCCTTGCAATGCCCTTGTCTTATTTGCTACCTGGCCACCTAGCAACAGAAGAGAGAAGTGCAGCAATTACAGAATTAGGGCGAAGTCAGTTGACCCCCTAAAAATTGGCCAAGGCAACTATCACTTGGCAAATAAATGTAAGGGCAACCCTGTCTAAACATCAGGGTGGTACACTTGGATTTTTCAAAAGCGTTTCAAGCAGTTCCCCACACATGGCTCATGTGTAAGGTAAAGTCTACAGGCTTGGAAAGATATGTTTGTAAATGGATAGAAAACTAGCTAAAAGACAGAATTCAGAGAGTAATGGTTAATGATTCTTACTCTGAATGGTCTAAGGTTATCAGTGGTGTACCCCAAGGTTCAGTGTTGGGACCAGTAGCGTATCATCAATGGGTGCAGGGTGATCCTGCACCCATGGATGTGACCCACAGTGCACCCATGGATGATCCCCTGGTTCACAGTCGGGGACAATCAGGGCAGTGGGAAGAACAGCAGCAAGCACCGATCTCTCTGTATAGCCTTCATTGAAGCAGCTGACCGCTGCTTCTCCTCTACTCCTGCAGCTGTCAGCTGAAATGCCATACAGGGATATTGACGCTTGCAGCTGTCCCTCCCGCCGCACCAATCTCCCTTTCTCAGCAGCCTCAGCTCATGTCCATTCATAAACTGAAGCATACTAAACATAGTTTTCCATGCTCAGTTATCAGAGGGCACAGGAGCGTTCAGTAGTGATCGCTCACTTTGCCCAATTCAGAAAAGGAAAGGGCCGGTAGATCACATATTTACTGGCCCCTTCCTCCACTCTCCATCCTAACACATCCCCCACTGCTGGCTTCCCTCCTCTCCTCTCCCACTGGCTGTGGGGGATGTGTCAGGATAGAGAGCAGAGGAAGGGGCCAGTAAATATGTGATTTACCGCCCCTTTCTTTTCTGAATTGGGCACAGTGAGTAATCGCTACCGAAGGCTCCTGTGCCCTCTGATAACTGAGCATCGTAAACTATGTTTACTCTGCTTCAGTTTATGAATGGTCAGTCCATTTGAGTTATCAGACTTCCTTGGCTTCCTTGACTGGTAAGGCATTTTAAGGACAAAGGGTACCTATTTTACTCCACTTAATCGAACTGTATTGATTGGTGGGTATATGTGTGCCACTGTCTACTGTCCATCGGAGTGTTCTAGATAAGAAAGGGAAGAATAGTGCTGTTCACATGTATATGTAGTACATCTGCTAGATAAAGTAGTTTAGAGGCAAGAGGGTATAGGCACAAGTAGAGAGAAGAAAGACATGCCAGTCATTATGGGAATTAAATTAAGTAAGGGAGTGAAGAGTAAGAGACCCTCAAAAATGGCCATCGCAAGAGGAGCGCTATAAAATATATCAACCGGAGGAACGGTTTCGCCTATACTGAGCCCCTAGATAAATGGTTAAAGTGGACAGGGATCCACAATGGGTAACTGGGTTACCAAAGTCCACAGGGACTAAGAATCATGCAGAGTAAACAGCTGGAGAAACAGCTATCTATGTTAGCAGGGTGGATCAAGGGTGACAATTAACACTAGACAGAAAAGTACATTTTGATGTTAAGTTTTGACTTTACTACTACTAAAGTCAAAACAGAATATTTTATATTTTGTCAGAGAGAAGATGGGATGAGCACTATGGCTGCCTGTCTGATCATAGAGCCATAGAAGCTAGAGTATGTGAAGTATGGGATTACAACACATGGGATGCAAAGGATGTCAGATGTGTGACAATGTGTGTGTGGGGGGGGGGGGGGGGTTCGCGGCTTGCGGCTGATGGAGTAGGCAGCGTGGTGTGTTAGCTCCGCCAAGAATCCAAGCTTTTATCCTGACACATCTCTCCTGACACACCCGTGTCACTCGACGGCTCTCTGGGAAAGGGCAACCTGTCTAAAACACCTTCCCTTTTCATGGAATTTACCGACCAGGAGCCCCTTCCAGAACATCCGGAGACTGCATGGCCAGAGGACTCAGAGCCTGCCTCATCGTGGGTCTAAGTGAGTACACCAGCCCCTGATAACACTGCCAGGGTTCTGGTAGACCAAGTGATGCAAGCCTTTGAACCGACCCTTAGAGACATTTTTGCAGCAGTCACCTCCTGTCTATCACTACCCTGACAACTGAGATTAAAGGAGTGGAACTGGAGCTGAATGTAGTTAGGCAGGATATGCAGAAACTGCGTAACCAAACGTCAGCCCTGGAGGACAGGGTGAGCAATATGGAGGATGATGTTGTGCCACTGCAGAGAGAAGTCCGCCATATGCAATTGATTATCAGTGGAAACACTCAGCCCATTTAGAAGACATGGAGAACAGGCAGAGACGCAATAATGTGCCTGTGCGGTGGGCATAGGGGAAAAACCCTGTGGCATTTATGGAAAACTGGCTCCTTAATACGTTTGTCAGACTCCTTCTCCCCCATGTTTGCTGTGGAAATGGCTCACAGAGTCCCTCCCAGACCGCCTAAGCCAGGAGAACCTCCTAGGCCATTCCTTTTTGAATTGCTGAATTTTAAGGACTGAGATGCCATATTGTATCAGGCCAGAACTAGAGGAGCCCTTATGAAGATGGATAACGTTCGCATATTATTCTACCCTGACTTCTCCGCTGATCTACAGTGCCGCAGGGCCAAGTTTACTGAAGTAAAGAAGCGTCTCCATAAATATGACATCGCATATGCTATGCTGTATCCTGCCAATCTCAGAATCGCAGGAAAAAGCAAGATGCATTTTTTGATACCCCTGCTAATGCATCTAATTGGCTGGATCGGGTGGAGCACACCCTTAAAAGAACACCAGCACCCGTGGGCTAATTGTGCTTTACCTTTTACTCCCTACCACTGCTGAGTGCGAATGCCCTAGAAATTGATTTGAGCACATTTCTCCTTTTCTCAACCCTTCCTTTCAGGTGGAGAGGAAGACATAAGTTGTTTGTACTACACTTTACCAATGACTTGGATTCGCAAGTTCCTTTGAATCATAGTTGAACTGAGACGTTGAGTCCTCCCCCCCCCCCCCCCCACGTTGTTCTGCGTGGACATGCTCTATGCTACTGGGCTCCTTTATTGTTTAAAGGATGCAAAGACCTTTTTTTCCTTCTTTCTTCTTCCTTTTTGGTTACCTAAAACAGCGTAGAGGCGATTCAGTTCGCATTGTGCGCTATACAAGTATTTCATTCATTCATTCACCTAAGGTTTTACTTTTTTTTACCACCACTGACCCCTGCTGGTTGCAGGGTGAATATTTTGTTATTTTTTTTATGTTTGTCCAACTGGGGATACTTCCTCATGGCAGATACTGTCACCCACTCACCTGGACTTTGTCTGGGGACTCCTTTTACCTACGGTTACTAAATGGGGATGTGGGGAGTCCTTTGATGACTCTCTGCACCTGAAAATGTCCCTGGTGAGTTGCTTACCACTTTATTGCTCTATGTCTAATGTGTCTACTTTGTCTAATGTGTGTACTGTGTGTACTTTAATTTCATGGAATGTGAGGGGGATGTAGTGAAACGGGTGGCATTTTTCTCTACGGTGAAGGCCCACAAACCTTCTGTGGTGTGCCTGCAGGAAACACACTTGCAAGCTAATTCTATATTCACACTTAAAAGCCACAGCTATCCCACCCAGTTCCACTCCACCCACACAGCTTACTCAAGGGGTGTCAGCATACTTATTTTGCATGCTGTCTCCTTTCAGTTACTGCACTCCCTGATTGATGATCAGGGGCGGCACATATTTTTTCTATGTACCGTATATGCTGGTGTATAAGGGGACCGGGCATATAAGACGATCCCCTAATCTTACAGTTGTTAAGTGTTTTTTTCTTGTACTTACCGTATAAGACGACCCCCCTTCCGAGGCTTCCGACGCTTGATATTTCTTCCTTCTCGCTGGAGCTGGCGCCATATCCTTCTTCCTGCTTTTGCTGGAGCCAATCACAACGAGCGATGTATTCTATTAATGAATACAAAGCCTGCTTGGATTGGCAGAGGCTGTAACATCATCAGCTCGCGCCTTTATGACTCTCAAAGCTAATCCGAGCAGGCTACATAGCAGAGGTTGTTATTCCAATCCGAGCAGGCTCTGTATTCATTTGCATACATTGCTCACCGGGATTGGCTCAGGGGTATATACTGTATGTAGCCGAAGCTACATACAGTATTACCGAACACTCAGCAGGCATCCGAGGGGCTGAACCGGCGTATAAGACGACCCCCGATTTTGGCCAGTTTTTTTAAGTGTAAAAGGTCGTCTTATACGCCGGAAAATACAGAAAACGAGCAGGGTTGACATGTATTGTTGCACATATTCAAGTCCCTCCACCCTCCTCCTTTGGCAGCCTGAACCGTTTAGCAGAATTTATAGCCTCATATTCCAACATCCCTATTTGGGGGCTGGGAGATTATAGCAATGTTACGGATAAGCAGATGGATACATTTCCACCCAGGGCTAGTGGCAACCTCCAATCGAGGGACCCCACCCCCTTCACACGATTACTAGCAGAAATTGGCCTACGAGACATGTGGAGGGACCAGAACTCTAATGTGCACTGCTATTCTTACTACTCAGCATCCTACAAATGCCTTTCCCACATAGATGTATGCCTGGGCAACAATTTAGCACATTAACTGACTAACGCTCCACGCAACATCTCGGACCACTCTCTCTTATGTGCTTGCGTAGCTGTTTCCCCTAGCCATCAGCGTAGGTTGTGGAAGGTCAACCCTTTTTGGTTCACAATTTTCCCGGAACCTGATCCCATTCCCAAAGCTCTCACTGAATTCCTACACTTTAATCATGGCACGGCTAGGCCTACGGTGGTTTGGAATGTCCTGAATGCTCATCTGAGGGGCTTGATTATCACACAGATTACCGCTATTAAAACTAAAACCAAGGAGTGGGAGCATCTGGCAATGAGTGAGACCGCCAAGGCAGAAGAGTTATACATTGTTGCCCCCACCTCGTTGTTTGAGCATAGATGGCAGGAGGCGCAGACCCTATATCAACAGGTCTCCACTACTACAGCAGAGAACAAGAGATTCTTCCTGCATGAAAAATATTTTAATGAGGGGGAAAACACTGGACACTTGCTAGCAGTGATAGTTAAAGTCCAGCAGGGTACGACCCATATAAAGGCCATCCAAAATGTTGAGGAGGAAACAGTTGCTGACCAGTCCCAAATACCTGAAGTATTTTCACATCTCTTCCGGGATCTGTACATGTTTAAAGTACAAGAGGAGCTGGGTCATTTTTTGGACCAGTGCTCTCTTCCCCGTACATCAAAACAGGGCCTGGCTACACTTAATAACCCAATAACACTTGAGGGACTTTCTTTAGCTGTGGCACAGATGGCCAACAATAAATCACCAGGAGCTGACAGTCTGCCCACAGAAACATACGGGAAATACAGGAATACTCTTCTGCTCACCCTGTTAAAAACCCTAACTGATGCCCTTCAGGATGGTGACCTACATGCCTCTATGAATGAGGCTATAATAGTAGTCATCCCAAAGACTGGCAAGGACCCACTACAACCTGACTCTTTTAGGCCTATCTCATTGCTCAATGCGGACATTAAATTACTAGCATGAGTGTTAGCCACTAGACTGTCGGGGATTGATGACCAATCTGGCTTCATTCCTGCTCAGTCTACTGCATTGAATATCCACAGATTGTTCCTAAACACTCAAATCCCAGTAGATAACCCAGGCAACAGGGCTATATTTTCGCTCAACGCTGCCAAAGATTTTGACAGCGTGGAGAGTCTAGGTGACAGATTCATATCTTGGATGCAACTCCTATATGCTGCCCCCAAGGCAAAGATAAGGATTAATGATACTTTGTTGGAGCCTTTTCCTCTGTTTTGTGCCCATTGTCACCCCTGCTGTTTGCCCTTACATTGGAGCCCTTGCCAGCTATGGTGCGGGCCTCTCCCAACATCGTGGGCTTCCGTGGGGAACAGAGAGAGGACAAAATCTCCCTGTACGCAGACGTCACTCTGCTCTACCAGGGAGATACTGGGGACTCCTTGAGGGCAGTGATGCGCCTGATCAAACAGTTCAGATAGTTATCGGGCTTTGCCATAAACTGGTACAAGTCAGCTCTTCTACCGTTAGCTCCTCTATCGACGCCTTTGCCAGATGATGTATCTCACATACAGGTAGTCACTTCATTCAGATATTTAGGTATAGTGGTAAGCGGGGACCCACAGGAATATATATATCTTTAAACCTGAAACCAATACTTCAAAAAATTTCAACACAAACATGCCAGTTGGTGTAAGATACCGCTGTCAGTAACCAGACGTGTAAATCTCATAAAGATGATTTGGGCTCCCCAACTACTGTACATTCTGCATAATGCCCGGATCTGGATACCACGGTATTGGTTCTGACATATAGACTCACAGTCTAAAGCCCTCATCTGGAGAGGTGTGGCGCGCATCAAGCTTGCTACTATGCAACTCCCCAAGGATCAGGGTGGAATGGCTGTTCCGCACCCACAAATGTACTATTTTGCAGTCCAATAACAACATTTCACAGGCTGGGATCTTGAGATGGTTGCAGACTCCTCCAGGGATTTGCTCTTCGACCCTGACACAGGCTACACTGCCCCATATGGAAATAGGTTTCCCTAGAGTCCCATCTAATTTCACTACAATTCAGCTACTTATGAAAATATGGAAAGCGGTCAAAAATACCTTGGGTCGGTGGTTTGGCCAAGCAGGAAGATGGCTGCTTAACTAGAGAGCTCCTGCCGTTGCCAGCACACTTGAACAGATTATCAAAGGTAATTAAGCTGCAAACCCACTCCTAAAGATGGGGACAGCCTAGCGACAGTCATCGGCTTATAGGTCCTGCTCCCCGCGTGAGTAAGCTGGGGGACTCAGTCAGAATATCCCGGACATGTTCCGGTCACAAAGGAGCAATATGGCGTCTTCGCGCCACAGAACGCCTCGGACCTTAGCTCCACTACCACCGGGTCCTCTCTCTCCACCTCAGACAACAGCTTCGACACTAATGGAGGACACTGAAAATCCTCCTCCTCAACGATCCCTTAATCTCCACGATCTGCAGACCATTGCCACCGACATCAAGGATACCCTGTCAGCAGCCATTGTGGATCTGCAAATAGACATTCATGCGCTGACTGACAGGGTCCTTAAGAGAAATCCAGCGCTATGTCGAGGACCTCGATAACAGAGGGCGCCATCATAACCTCAGGATCAGAGGAATGCCTGAAACCATAGACACTGATCATCTCTCCCCGGCTGTCACTTGCCTGTTTAATGGTTTGCTCAACAGACCACCTCAAGTCCAGATCCACATGGATAGGATACACAGGGCTCTACGTCTTAAGGGTAGAGACACGGATCCCCCGAGGGATATTATTTATTGTATTGTGGACTATAGACTCAAAGAAGAAATCCTACGACAAGCAAGAAGCAGGCAGCTGTTACAGCATGAAGGTGCAACTATCCAGATCTTTCAGGATTTGTCTGGTATAACACTCCAGCATCGCAGGGATCTAAAACCGCTATTGGATGTCTTGCGCGCGAGAGGAATCCAATAGAAGTGGAAGTTTCCCTTCTGCCTCGCTGCCACCCATAAAGACCGCACGGCCATCCTGAAAGTCCCAGAAGATCTGCATCCATTTTGTGACACTTTGGGCTTCCCTCTAATGGATGTACCGAACTGGTACGCAGAATTTCCCCACTCGCCCACGAGGAAAAGGACACTACATGCACAGCCTATAGAAACACAAGATGCTCGATACCATAGAAGAAGATCCCCTTCAGGCAACAGAAGGTCCAACTCCCACCATGGTACTCATCATGGCACCAGCCCCTCTGATTCTCCATGGTCTCGCAGAGGCAGGCGGGACTATTGAAGACGCCCGTACTATGGTTCTATTGCATGATTGCTGGCTGCCACTTTCCGGCACAGTTCTATGACTTAAGTTCACTGTTTGGTTTTGTTTGCATCGGTGTGACTTCTTCACCTTGCTCTTTGACGTAAGCCAATTGGCAATGATTTTTCTTGAACCACCTCTACTAGACGAACTGCGATACCGCTGGTAAGGACATACACCCGTCTCCCCCTTCTTCCACCGCCACACTGACGAACACCATAACCACTGACTTTTCATCGCCTAAATCGGATCTGCATAGACATGCCGGCTCCCCTATCTGTACTTTTTTCCCATAGCTGGCCCTTGCTGTCTCTTCTCACCAGAACACAGCTTCTCATATCAAGACATACTTATGCCTTTACTGGTAGATGTTTGCTCCTTCTGAAGACTGCTACCAGGGTTATAAACTTTATGTCACTTGAATAGTACTAACCAGTCTAGCCAGAGGTGGATTGGGTAATGTATATATGGAATCCCTCTTCATACTCCAACTGAACTAGTATAATTGGCTTCACTGCACGTTAGATATTGTGTGTATACCTTCCACCCATAGCAGTTTGATAGTCAACTTTCCCTATTTAGCTTTCGGGAACAAAACTATTACCATTGTATCCCCTTCAGTCTAATGCCCCCCTTTTTTCTTTATTACTCACCTCTATCACCAATAATATTACATAGTAAATGTTATTAGCGCTGCCTTTATTCTAGTCTCTTGGTGAGTATAAATCGGAGATGCTACAAGTCTCCTTTACACTTGGCATACACGCAGCGATATGAGATTTTATCTCATCAGATTGACCGCTGCCTATGATGAACAAACGTCTCCACAGGGACAGCAAATGGCACATTTACCCACTATCACTGTGGTTTATGCAGCTGATCTAACTGATAGTGAATATAATTCGATGATATGCAGCATGGCCTGAGTAGATCTCTCTATCCTATACCATCCCTATCATGGAGGCTGAACATAGGTAGGGACTATTAATATTATTTGGAGGGATGTCTATCCTACCACGCAGAGACTCAAGTCTACATCATCTAATTCGGATACCACGCGTCTCCATAGTTGTTGGCTTCTATTGGTATTTTAACAGCTATACGGGTGCTAGCCACTACACACACCTCTCCGGTGAATAATGGGGGGTGGTGGAGGAGGGATAGGCAGTTGGCTGCTAGGCATAGGCACAACAGTACTAGCAGCTTCCAATAGGCACAGGTTGGAAATGTAGGAACTCTAGGTTTGCGGATAATATTATCATTGCAAGGTTTTGGAAACAGTGGTGTTTAAATTATATGTTCTGTTTCTGGCTTCTCTTACTGTACTTCAATGCCTTACGCACTTTGTTGCGCATAATGACCTTTCAGACCACCTATCTACCATGGTCACCACCTGACTGTACACACGCACCCATTATGGGCCATGCTTTTTGTTTCTTCCTCAAAGTTATTGCTATACCTAAGACTGGATGTATGCACACTATCCCTGGCCCTAACTGCTCCACTACCATCATGATCCTCCGACATACCTTGGTCACTTCTACTCGACGCCTCTGTCTCCAGAAAACTTGTAACAAACCCCCCACAGCAGGTTTAAAGTTCTACTTTTGTCACTCTCCAACTATCCGGCTCTAGGTCTGGTAACAGTGGGATAGCTCATTCATGGGTCCTAGCTTCTAAGCTAGGCGCTTATCAACCCCCACATGGTGCAGTGGAACTGAATAGACCTGAACCCAGGCCATACTCCACTGAGGACACACTGTACTCATCTAACCCTTCTCCCAGGAGTAAGGGTTACTTGTACATTCCCCCTCTTTCTTTCCCCCCCTCGTCTTGCTGTCAGACATAGACGAATACCGACAGTTTTACCTTCTCTAACTAAGGTTGCTAACAGTGTAAACTCCTGCAGATCCACATGAGCTCCCCATCTCCTTCTCCCATGGCGGACACTCCAACCCATGACGCAAAAGGTCACACTAGGACATCGCCCACCTCAAAGATGAAACTGTGCTCATTAAATATGCAGGGGCTAAACACACCCGAGAAGAGATCTCGGTTATTACACACATTACGGCAAAACAAAACCCAGATAGCGTTTATCCAGGAAACCCACTTCCGATCGGACAACGTCCCAAAACTTTTTAATCACCAATACCCTAAGGTTTACCATGCCTCCAATGAGGAATCTAAAATGAAAGGAGTTGCAATTTTAATAGCAAAAAACTGCCCCTTACAAGTATCTGAGGTCAAAAGGGATACCAATGGTAGATACTTATTCCTCAAAGGCACTCATTATAACAAACGTATTACATTAGCTAACCTGTACGCGCCCAACAAGCAACAAGTCCTCTTTTTTCATGAAACTCTCCAACTGCTAATGGAATTCTCTTCGGGAATCCTCATTTTTGGTGGGGATTTCAATGTGCCACTCTTCCCCTTGCAAGATTCTTCAACAGAGACCTCCTCCATGCCATACCGAGCCCTCAGAGCCATCAAAAAACACCTCAGAGAACTAACTCTGCATCACACTTGGCGAACGTTACACCCATATGAGAGGGATTTTACGTTCTACTCCTCCCTCCACAAAAAATACACTAGAATAGATCATTTTTTTCATATCCCAGACAGACCTCCCATTACTCTCTAGGGCCTCCATTGATCCAATGGTTCTCTCTGACCATAACCCCATCTCCATTACTCTGGACATACCAGCAGTACAACCCAAAAACATGATCTGGCGCCTCGACAACTCAATCCTAATGGACATTAAAATCACTCACAAACTCTCCACACTCCTCATTCAATACTTCGCTGAAAATGTCACTGAGGACTCAAAACAGTCTAGTATTTCGGTGGCGCATAAATGCGTTATATGTGGAGAGATCATTTCTTTAATTGCAAACAGAAACAAACTCAAACGAAATCGCATTGCTATTTTGTCCAAAAAAATTCATGCTCTGGAACAAGCTCATAAACTCTCTATAGCTACCACATCCCTTGTAGAATTAATAAAGGTTCTGGAGGAACTTTTAGAAGAATTAGGAAAATCCTTGAAGCGCAAATATGTTTTAACGCAAAAAGTATTCTATGAATTTGGAAACAAATCGGGAAGACTGCTAGCCAGAGCATTACAAAATAATAAAGCGACAAATACTATACACACAATTAAATATCCATCCGGTGTTTCTTTTTCATCGCCGACAGATATTGCCAATCAATTTGTCCGATACTTTTCAGAACTTTATAATTTACCATTCTCAAATTATACTGATCCCATTCAAACGAGCAAAAGACTATGAAGCACTTTCTAGCACAACATTGTCCTTCCCCCATTACTCCAGGAGATGCGGCAATTCTGGACACAGCAGTGTTAAAACAACTTAAAACGGGGAAAAGCCTGGGCCCCGATGGTCTTACAGTAAGTTACTATAAGACTTTCCAAAACATACTTACCCCTCACCTCACTACGACATTTAACACTCTCTCTTCATCTACACAAGTCAATAAGGACCTTCTAGAAGCTCATATTATGCTCATACCTAAACCAGGCAAAGACGATACGTTGGTTTCTAGTTACCGGCCTATATCTCTTCTTAATGTCGACATGAAAATATATGCCAAAATACTTGCGAATCATGTGCTCCCTCTCCTCCCCACCTTGATCTCCCTCAATCAGGTCAGATTTATCCCTGGCAGGGAGGCGTGGGATAACACTATAAAGGCTATCAACATCCATAATTGGCTTTCGACATCCCCAAACAAGGTTTCTTTCTGTCTCTCGACGCGGAGAAGGCAATCAAAAGGGTGGCATGGGACTATATAATGGCAGTAATGCAGGCTATGGGGTTTCTGGCACACTTCCTCAGTATGGTCCTAGCTTTATACACTTCCCCCACGGCCAGAATTAGTGTCAACGGCTACCTGTCCGATGCCTTCTCCATTTCGATTAGCACTCAGCAAGGTTGCCCACTATCCCGCCTCATCTTTGTACTTACGTTGGAACCTCTTACGTAAACTTAGGGACAGTGATGTAAGTAACTCAGATAAAATAAACGGAGTTACTGCAGTTACTTTGGAGGGTAACGAGCAGGGCCGCTGATAAGCCAGTACAGCTGATCCTGTTGTACCGGGCCCGGCCAGCAGGGGGGGCCCGAGCAATCTTAACAGCATTTAGAATAATAAAGAAAAAAGTCTGACTGCACAGGGCTGACCGAGGGAGAAGGAGAGCATCACCCCAGGAGCCTGGATCTCAGATAAAACAGGGATCTATGGATAAGAGAAGAGCGGACATGTATTCCTATCAGCACCAGAGCCTCCCCCCCCCCCCCCCCTCCTCGGGAAGGACAGAACACTGGAGCTCTCCTCAAGGCAAGATAACAGGTGACAGATTGCATTCTTCTCCTGTGATCACCATTGTTCTGCCTCTGTACAAATCTGTGCTGCAAACTTGCCCTGTACTGAAAGCTAAAATTTATGAATATGTTAGGAAAATAATGGGACTTTTCAGGTACTACACACAGATGCATTTCACAAAATCATTCTTTTAATATATGTGTATGTTGAATATATTTATATAGCGCCTGAAAAGTCCCAGTATATTCCTAACATATTCATAAAGCTGAGTATTAACAGCAAAGAAAGTGTATACATATATATAATACAACCCATCTCCAGGAAATGAAATAAAGTCCAACCTTGCAGTGTGTGTGTGTGTGGGGGGGGGGGGCCTGTGTGTGACCTGTTTTCATGCTCCAGCCAGCTGCAGAACCCTCTTCCTCCACCAAACCTCATCACATCGCAGGGAGGCTGAAGTGTTAGCAACTGGGCTTAGGTGTCCGTTTATTAAGCAGTGATCAGTGGAGATCCAGAGGATCACCGCTGATCACAGCCCATAAACAGTTTATGAACCAGAGATATTCGGGGGGAGAAGTGTTTGAACTTGTTCTCCCGCCGATTATCTCCACACACTGAGAATCCTCATTGAATGACACAGAAACGGCCAGTTTATGAAGCTGCGATCTCAGCGCTTCACTGGCGATCTGTGTCAGAATTCACACTCCCCGATTCACAAGCTCAGAGGTGGAGAATCGGGGAGTGAAGAGGGAATGTGGGGGGACCTGAGGAGGAAAGAGGAAGATAATTAACTTCCTTATGCCTCATTCAGACCCCCCCAACACTGTAACCATGTCCCCCTGTCATATTTATGTGTATACATATATATATATATATATATATATATATATATATATATAATGTTTGTGTATATACATGTATATATAATGTCGGTGTGTGTATACGTGTATATATTATGTAGGGGGACTCTTTATTTTACTAACATTAATCACACCGTGTGTCAGTGTATTGAGCTGTGATAATTTATCACTGCTTAATAAATTGACATCTCTGTGTATCAGTGAATTTCTAGTACTGTAATCTCATAAGGTCTCACAAGATTGCAGTATTAGGGGCCATTCTCCAGTGTTAGAAGCGTTTGTAGATCGCTTCACTCCTCCAAGGGTGAAGCGATCTACTCCGCTTTATAAACTGGCATAGAGAGGAGAAAGATCTCCTCTGTGAATGCCGGAGAATGAAGTAGTGAATAGATTTCACTGCTTCATAAAAAGGACACCATAGTCAGTAAAACATACAAAAGCGCTGTAGGGAACCATTCAGCGCTGGAAGAAGCCAGCTAAAGCAAGACATTGGGTAAAGCTGGGTACACACACATCAAAATTCAGTTTAGCAGTAATCTGACAAATTTTGATCTATGTGTAGCCCTCCGTGTTAGAAGCCAATCATTATACCACCTTAGTATATTCATATGCCATCCCACATACTGACTCCTACCACCTTTGAAATAATAATAGGGGCGGGGCCAGGGATGGGGCTAAAAGGGGCCCCGTCAGGTAGGCTGTACGGGGCCCCATGATTTCTATCAGCAGCCCTGGTAACGAGTAATCTAACTGATTACTCTTCCCCTCATGGTAACTCAGTTCCCATTACTTGGGCGGCGTTACCGCAATTACATTTACAGCCCGGGAGGCCCGCCGTGTCCGCGCTGCCTGGCCATTCGTTCCGCCGCTGGGAAGGTGGCTTTTGCCCACTGAGCTGAGAAGAGGCTGAGACTCAGGGAGACTGTCTGGACCGCTCCATTCTGCCCTCGCCTTTCCAGAGAGAGAGAATGTAGGGAGGCGGGGCGGACACTGAAAATGAAGTCAGCTGACACCAATCAAGTGAAGGGGAGGGTCTCTCTCTCTCCCCATGAGGAAAGGCATCCCTGGAGGCATTCAAGTAAGTGACTATCTGACGATTCGAATTGCAGTGCAATCAATCCATCCCAAGTCCTCCACCACCTCTGCTTCTTACTAATCCCATCCCTACGGACCCACCATCACTTCTACAACAGAGGTGATGGGGGGGGGGGGGTAAGGTAGGGATGAGATCAGTGGTGGTGGGGGATGGGATCAGTAAGAGGCAGAAGTGGTGGTGGGAGAGGATGGCAGCACCACCGCTACCACCCCTCAAGTACCACCACTGCCATCCCTCAAGTACCATTGCTGCCACCCCCTCAAGTATCACCGCTGCCACCCCTGTCACAGTTACTTTGCTGAGTAACTAATTACTTTTCCAATGTAGTAACAGAGTTACTAATGCAATTACTTTTTGGGAGAAGTAATTTGTAACTTAACTAATTACTTTTTTAAAGTAAGATGACCAACACTGCTTAAGGACAACCCAAATATCCAAGGTATTGATATCAGAAACAAACACTACAAACTATGAATATGCCGATGACATTCTTCTTTTCCTCTCTAATCCTTTAATCATGATACCAAACCTACTAAAGGATTTTGCCCTCTTTCAAAAACTATCCACTTTAAAGATAAACTTTACAAAATCCAAAGCCCTCAACATCTCTCTCAAACGAAAGTATCTCAATGCCAAGCTAACTTTCCCTTTAGGTGGGAACCACATGCCCTTACATATTTGGGTATTCTGATTCCCTCCAAACTCACTGAACTCTATGATAGGAATTACTCTCCCATGCTCAGAGCTATAAAAAATGATCTCATCAAATGGTCCTCGTGGCAGTTCTCTTGGTTTGGGCATATTGCTATTCTAAAAATGAACGTCTTAGCCCGCATGTTGTATGTTTTGCAAGCCGTACCAATTAAACTCCCATCAACATTTTTTAAAACTTACAAAAAACTTTACAGAAACTTTATCTGGGCTCATCAATCCCTGAGAATAAGCTGGGACAGAATGATTCTCCCCAAACTTAAGGGTTGACTAGGTCTTCCAGATATACATAGATACCATGCAGCCTGTCACATCACCAGAATAATTGCTTGGCATATACATGCACATACTAAAGATTGGATCTCAATTGAAAAATCATGTATCCAGGTCCCCCTTTCTCATTTACCATGGATTGATGTTACGGCCACTCCTAAGGAACATTCTACATACCCGCTAACTGGACCTACGCTAAATAGTTTCAGAAGCACTTGCCAATCTGTCAAACTGACCCCTTCACTGGGACCAAGTGACTCCTCTGGTTGGTAGCCCTGACTTCCCCCCAGGCCTTTTAGAAAATAACACACATCTTGCTAACACAGAGCACACTCTGAGAGCGCACCACTTTTTTCCTCTCGACTACCAGACAGTAATATCCCTTTTTTTACATTCTTGCAAATAAGACATTTTTTAAATAGCACCAATCACATTTCTCAATGGTATAGAGAACAAAACCCTTTCGAAACTCCGATACCAGCCCCCAAACTCACCTAAACTCGACCATATAGTCTCTACTTTTTGGCGATATAGACCATAAATCTATCAAAGTCAACCAGAGATGGGAAAGTGAACTTAAGCTAGACCTCACCCAAAGGGAATGGGAATATATACATGAACATATACATGAAGGCTCTATTAACATTTCTGCACAAGAAAACAATTACAAATGATACTCAAGGTGGTATCACACCCCTGAATGACTTCATGTATACCATCCTTCTGTCTCGCCGCTCTGTTGGAGATGTAACTCCAATGTGGGATCCATCCTTCATATCTGGTAGGAATGCCTGCTTATACTCTGGGAAAAAGTACACACCATGATCACCCAAATTACTACTTACATGCTAGACTATACCCCAGCTCAATATCTGCACCACCATACTTCGATCCCACAATCCACATATAGGAAATCTCTCATGCTTCACCTCCTTAATGCGGCTCAACAATGTATCCCATTGCGATGGAGAAACACTAACCCACCTAAAATATCAGATTGGCTGAAACGTACTGAAAAAATAGCAGAGATGGAAGTTCTAATACATCAAGCCAAAGACAACCCAACCAAATATCGTAATACGTGGGCTTGTTGGCTACACTTTAGAGATTCCCCAGAGTTTAAGGCATTACTACTTGACCCATTACCTAGTCCCCCATTTGTGAACTGATCGACACATCCCTTACATGGTATACATTTGACTATGGTTGGAGTGTCCGCCGTCCTCTATCGCTTAAGTCTTATGACATAGTTTATACATAGTTTATACATACACTTAGGATTATATCCGACATTAGCTGTACCTTTGACTCTACGAATAAAACATACGACATCCCTGACTCACCCCCCCTATCTGAATCCTCTATACTCGTAATGACATAGACATACTCTAATGGACATAAATAGACATAGACGTCACTCAGGAAATAGAGGGAACTTTACCACTCTTAACAGAACTAGCACAGTTTGCTCCCATTAGGGGTGCTTGGTTTGGGAGTCGCTTTATACAGGTCTCCCTAACATTACTGGATATACCCTCTGAATTTCATTACCAGATGACTCATACTAGTCTTTAGGCACGTTCTAGCCTTCCACTACAGTTTAAGTCAATTATATGTTACATTCCGGTTTATGTGCATGGTGATATACTTGCTATTCGATCTATGATTAATATTAGCGTATTTTGTTCTAACTCTGTATTACGATTTTGTAACACCTTACTCTGGATGTTTAAAGGTTTTCTTCTCAAACTTGTTTTCTGATATATTTACGTAATAATTTACCATGTACTGTATTGTTCTTTGTATAACTAATTTTCTCATAAATAAAAACTTATGGAAAAAAAAAAGACCTTGGGTCTGACTGGATATCTTCGATAAACGCCCATATGGCAGAACCGCTTTTACACAGATTTAGCTAAAGTTGCTAAACATTTGATCTGGGAAAGAGCTTTCTTTTGATGGTATTTGATCACCTCTGGGGTTTTTATTTTTTGCACTATAAACAATAAAAGAGCAACAATTTTGAAAAAAAAGCAATATTTTTTACTTTTTGCTATAATAAATATCCCCAAAAAATATAAAAAAACTAATTTCTTCCTCAGTTTAGGCTGATATGTATTCTTCTAGATATTTATGGTAAAGAAAATTGCAATAAGCATATATTGATTGCTTTGCGCAAAAGTTATAGCGTCTACAAATAGAGGATAGATTTAGGGCATTTTTATTATTTTTTGTTTTATTAGTAATGACGGTGATCTGCGATTTTTATCGTGACTACAACATTGTGACGGACAGGTTGAACACTTTTGACACTATTTTGGGACCAGTGACATTTAAACAGCAATCAGTGCTATAAAAATGCACTGATTACTATGTAAATGTCACTGGCAGGGAAGGGGTTAAACACTAGGGGGTGATCAAGGGGTTAAATGTGTTCCCTAAGTGTGTTCTAACTGTAGGTGGGATGGGCTCACTAGAACATGACATCATTGCTCCCGGTGACAGGGAGCAGTAGATCCCTGTCATGTTGATAGGCAGAACAGGGAAATGCCCCGTTCTGCCTCCCCGTGTCATGGTCATGGGCCACTGAGCGCCCACTAGCCCATGATTTAAAGGGGACGTGCCATTGTGCTGACGTATATCATCGTGCGCTGGACGATAAATGGTTAAAAACCTGAGAAAGGAAGCCTATGCTCACAACAAACACTTTGTTGAATATTCCTTTTGCTTTTATTCCAATGGAGTGCACCTGCATTTAGCCTGTGTTTTTTTATACGTCTACATATATACAGTGGGAACAGAAAAGAATCAACACCCCCCAACCTTTAAAATAATCACATTTTGTTGCTTTGCAGCCTAAAATGAAGACACATTTTTTGTTTTATGCAGCTGTATTTACTCAGTACAACTTATAACCTCCAAGTGAAAGATGTAATACAAACATGTCAGAAAAAAAAAAAAGAAAATAGAAAAGAGTTGGAAAAGGATCACCCCCTTGTGCCAGTTTTTTGTTGAACCACCTTTTGCTTTAATTACAGCCTTTAGTCTGTTGGGATATGTCTCTCTACTAACTTTGCACATCTAGACTTTTCAATATTTGCCCACTCTTCTTTGCAAAACAGCTCAAGTTTAACTAACGCAAAGTTTTGCCTGCCCCTTTAAAAATTAAAAGTCAGCAGCTACACATACTCTAGCTGTTGAGTTTTAACATTAGAACAGTTACCTGTTTACATTGGCTGGTCGGGTGCTGCCGCCGCCATTGCTGGTAAGGAAACCCAGCAGTGTAGCCTTTCTGCTTCATGACCGGGTCCCTACTCAAATGTGCGACGCGCGCTGCGCTCTCTCACTGGCCCGGCAGAAGGGGAGGGAGGAGGAGAAGGGCTGAGCTCCTGATGTAATTTGCCACGGCCCGGTCTCCTGGAAGTGGGGACATGGTACCAGGTACCAGCTCCCCCCCCCCCTCCCCGAAAGGTGCCAAATGTGGCACCGGAGGGGGGGAGGAATCAGATAAGCGGAAGTTCCACTTTTGGGTGGAACTCCACTTGAAATTTTATGGTGAACATTTGTGGATTGCATTGTTCAAGTCATTCCACAAATTTTCAATGGGGTTTAAGTCTGGGCTCTGACAAAGCCATGCAAAGACATTCACCTTATTCTCCTTCAACCACTGTGAGGTAATTTTTGCTGTGTGCTTTGAGTCATTGTCATGTTGGAAAGTAAATCTTCTTCCCATTGACAACTTTCTGTCAGAGGGCAGCAGATTTCTTCAAAAATTCGATTTCTTTCCCCATGCATTTTCCTTCTATCCTGACAAGTGCTCCAGTCCCTGCTGCAGAGAATCACCCCCATAACAGTATATTACCCCCTCCATGCTTTACTGTAGGAATGGTGTTATTTGGAGGGTGAGCTGTATTGGATTTCCACCAGACATATCGTTTGGTGTTGAGGCAAAATAATTAAATTTTAGTCTCATCTGACCATAACACCGTTTTCCATGTGGCCTCAGAATCTTCAAGGTACATTTTGGCAGCTGTTGAGTTGATGGTATATATTTCACCTGGATGTTATAAGTTGTAAATACATCTGGATAAAATAAAAACAGTATTAATTCATATGGAACGCTATTTACTGTGTTAAACCATATAAAATGTGACAATATATAATGTATAAAGTGATCATTGTGCATAAGCTAATACTTGATACAAATGTGCTTCAATATAATGAAAATGACGAAAGTGATTGATGCATAAACCATAAACCACAAAAATGTCATGCTCAAAATAACTCAACACGTATCCATTAATGTATAAACCGCTGGCAACAAAAATGACTACACCTCTAAGTGAAAATGTTCAAACTGACCACAATTATCAATTTTCCCTCCCCGGTGTCATGTGACTCGTTTGTGTTACAAGGTCTCATGTGTGAATGGGGAGCAGGTGTGTTAAATTTTGGTGTTATCGCTCTCACTCATACTGGTCACTGGAAGTTCAACATGGCACCTGATGGCAAAAATCCCAGCGGAGGATCTGAAAAAAAGAATTGTTGCTCTACATAAAGATGAAAAAAACAGTATAGGTCCTCTGGTGCTCTGGCTTGTGTAGCTGGATCTGAGGATCTGAGTCAATGTTAGGGTGACATTGACAAAACGTAGGCACGCGAAACATGTCTGTCATGGTCGTCACGGTAACATACCAGGCCTTGCGATCCGCTCAGCATTGGTCTTCACGCAGCTCAGATGGGGTGACTCCGCTCCTCTGATTCAGCTACACAAGCCAGAGCACTGTTCAGGAAGCCAGGCCTCAGTGTGGCCTGCCAGCCAGCGGGACCTGGGGATTCTTCTGACGGTCACAGTGAGTTTGGCATTCCTCGTTCCATCCCCCTGTCACACCCCAGTGAGCTGTAACTTTTACCATCTATGCAATTACAGCCACAGAGTTTGCCACTGAGGCTTGCCTTACACAGCACACTTGCTGACATTAACCCTTTGTTTACTGGATTCCTGGCGGATCGCTCACACTAAAATTTCGGAGTAGTTCAGTCCTGACATTGTTTTTAACCAATGTTGATCTTACAGTGTAATTTTATGTTTCAATGTCAGACTTTTTTAATTTTATTTTCACTTCATGTGCATCCAATGAATATATTTGATTGTTTACATGATTTATAACAATCTGTTATTGCTGGAACCCATTGAGCGCTGCATCTATGTTTATTTCTACATAAAGATGGCCTAGGCTATAAGAAGATTGCCAAAACCCTGAAACTGAGCTGCAGCATGATGGCCAAGACCATACAGCAGTTTAACAGGACAGGTTCCACTCAGAACAAGCCTCGACTTGGTCAACCAAAGAAGTTGAGTGCATGTGCTCAGCGTCATATCCAGAGGTTGTCTTTGGGAAATAGATGTATGAGTGCTGCCAGCATTGCTGCAGAGGTTGAAGGGGCTGGGGGTCTCAGACCAAACACCGCACACTGCATCAAACTGGTCTGTATGGCTGTCATCCCAAAAGGAAGTCTCTTCTAAAGATGATGCACAAGAAAGCCAGCAGTTTGCCGAAGACAAGCAGACTAAGGATATGGATTACTGGAACCATGTCCTGTGGTCTGATGAGATCAAGCGTGCGTGGCAGCAACCAGGTGAGGAGTACAAAGACAAGTGTGTCTTGCCTACAGTCAAGCATGGTGGTGGGAGTGTCACGGTCTGGGGCGGCATGAGTGCTGCCAGCACCGGGGAGCTACAGTTCATTGAGGGAACCATGAATGTCAACATGAACTGTGACATACTGAAGCAGAGCATGAGCCCCTCCCTTTGGCGAATGGGCCGCAGGGCAGTATTCCAACATGATAATGACCCCAAATACACCTTCAAGACAACCACTGCCTTGCTAAAGAAGCTGAGGGTAAAGGTGATGTACTGGTCAAGCATGTCTCCGGGCCTAAATCCTATTGAGCATCTGTGGGGCATCCTCAAATGGAAGGTGGAGGAGCGCAAGGTCCCTAACATCCATCAGCTCCGTGATGTCATCATGGAGGAATGGAAGAGGACTCCAGCGGCAACCTGTGAAGCTCTGGTGAACTCCATGTCCAAGAGGGTTAAGGCAGTGCTGGAAAATAATGGTGGCCACACAAAATATTGAAACTTTGGGCCCAATTTGGACATTTTCGCTTATGGGTGTACTCACTTTTGTTGCCAGCGGTTTAGACATTAATGACTGTGTGTTGAGTTATTTTGAGGGAACAGAAAATTTACACTGTTATACAAGCTGTACACTCACTACTTTATTTTGTAGCAAAGTGAAATTTCTTCAGTGTTGTCACATGAAAAGATATAATATAATATTTACAAATGTGAGCTGTGTACTCACTTTTGTGAGATATTGTATATCATTTTTTCCCCCCAGTTTACAAGGTGTTCAGCAAAAGTGACATTGACAAAAGTTGGGAAAAATATAACACTGCCGAGGGTGCTTACAATGGTCAGTTTTTTTCATATATAGCATTAATAAAAAGAAATGTTGTAACTGCTTAGATGTGTTAGCTGGCATTGCTCGAGAAAACTATTAATAAAAGCATGTGAAAAAAGAATTGATATACTGAACACTATTATTATGAGTATTAACCATATACAGTTACCAAAATAAAATATTTTAGCTATTGCTCTTTTGCAAAAGTTCCACTAATGTTTTTTAAGTGTCCCCCTGAAGGGTTAAAAAACAAAACAAAACAGCATCTATGCTTGCAATAATCCCTTTCAAGCTGTCCCTTGCATTACATCTTTTTAACCACAAGATGTCTTCCGTTTAAATGACACACAGCGTTACTCACCTCCAGAAAACTGAGCAAATTGAGAAAGTTAGGCTGGGTTCACACGGATCGCATCCGTTGGGCAGCCATACAGACCAGTGCTAACCCTAAGTGACCTGTAGCAGTAAATAAACACAGTTCTGAACATTAGAAAAAATCTTCCATGAAAAGCCTGGCACTTAATTGGTACACCTAAACTCATCACTATACTATCACATAAGAGCATTTGGGTATATAAAAATGTCACAATTACAAATCAGGAATCTTTATGGCTTGGGTGTTCAACCTGTGACCCTCCAGCTGTTGTGAAACTACAAGTCCCATCATGCCTCAGCCTTTGGGAGTAATGCTTGTAACTATCAGCCTTGCATTGCCTCATGTGACTTGTAGTTCCGCAAACAGCTAGAGGTTGAGCACCCATGCTTTATGGAAACCTTCAAGACTTCCATTAGAAATGAGGGACAGCTCTGACCAATGTATGTACATAAAGAGGTAGGGTGGAGGGTGAGGTCTGCATACCAAATAACATTTACACAGTACAAATACAGACTTGTGACCTCATTTTAGTCATATCGGTTAAACCAGAGTTTATTGGTATTTACACACCAAAAAAAAAAAAAAAAATGGATGTGCTAGCATAGCCTGATTTATGTCAGACTATAAAATTTGAGTTGTACAAAATGCTTCCCTAACTGGCATGCTGGGCTCTGAAAAGCGTTTATATTTAATAGATAGGAAAGGGGAGGGGAAAACAAGGGTGATCAAGACGGGTTATTATTGTCTACCTATAGACAGGAAATACAGTTGCCTTACTGTATGTCTAGAGGTGCCCAGATCAGGCACAATAAAGTATTTATTAATTTTGAACAAGCAGTAAAGAGCTTTAAAACAAGTTTTCATTTATCTCAGTATTTAAAACCATTCTGGAGATGTGGATAATTTACAACACAGTTAGGGCTCATGCAAATTGCCATATTCCCTTGTACAGTGTAAACAAAAGTAGCCGAGTGTTGTGTCCCCTCTCACTCTATCCTTGGTCTGCCTGAGATTTTTCTCATGTGCACCAACGCTACAACTAGGCCCCAATGCTAGCAGACTTAAAGCGGTGTTCCGGCCAAACTTATACCTTTTAAATAAAAATAGCCCTATAATACACAAGCTTACTGTATTCTAGTAAAGTTAGTCCATTTTATTAGTTTATAGCATTAGTTTGTTACTTTATAAACTTCCAGCTGGCCATGGCCATCTCAAGTGTGGGCATCTGAAGCCAGACTGTATTTCCTCCTGGATCTCATAATTCCAGATCTTACACATGCTCAGTGCAGCACAAGCAGTGCAACAGGTTTCAAGTCAGGTTTCCCTAGCAACAGCAGTGTCAGAGGAAGTTGCCGCCCCTTAGCTAGGCAATCCTCTCCTGCCCTCCTCCCCTCTTCCCTCCATGAAGCAGGAAATATACTGCATGTACAGCAAGCAATATTATTCAAGAAATACAGAAATCTGTTTCAAAAGGTAATAGCTTTATAAATGGGATTTTTGTACTCACCGTAAAATCCTTTTCTCTGAAGTTCATTGACAGACACAGCTCCTTTAATTCTTGACCTTAGGGTTATCACATCACTTCTGGAGAGGACTAGGCAGAAAATGTAACACATATAAAAACAGCAAGACTGCACAGCACCGCCCAGGGGGAGGTCCTTCTGGCTATAACCCTTCACCCTGCTTCACCCTGCTTCCTGCAACTCAGTTTGTCAAAAAGCAGGACAAGCATAAATAGGATGGGCGGGTGCTGTGTCCGTCAATGAACTTCAGAGAAAAGGATTTTACGGTGAGTACAAAAATCCCATTTTCTCTTTCATTCATTGATGGACACAGCTCCTTTAATTCTTGACCTTAGGGACATCCCCAATCAGTGTCAAAAAACGAGGGGTGGAAACAGCAAAACATAACTTCACCCACAACAAAGGGAACACCTCAACAGAGGAGTCGCCATATTAAACAGCCACCATCAAAACCAGCGGCCCACTTGTGTATCAAAGGATGCGTTTACAACAAACTAGTAATCTAAAGAAAGTGTAATTGCAACCTTACTCTGCAAAACCTTGCGGCCTATTGCTCTGGTCCCAATTGCTCTGGTGGAATGAGCCATGACAGGAAAAGGGGGTACCTTCCCCCCACTCAAGAAGCTTGAGTGGGGGGAAGGCATAAATCAGCCGATAATGCCCCCATGGAGCCAGCAATGCATCTGACACGTCCGCCCAGGGGTCTCTTGTCCTGGACACAAAACGTTGCACCTTCCAATTGAGCAGAGAGGCCAAGAGGTCCACATCTGATGTGCCCCACCTTAGGCAAAGGAGCCTGAATACCTCCGGATGCAACGACCATTCTCCTGGGTCCAGCATCTGATGACTTAGGTAGTCCATTTACAGTTTTCTACGCCCGGGATATATATGGCCGACAGGGCCGGCACACTGAATTCCTTGTTCCTCCTTGATGGTTGATGTCATTGACCATGTGGAGAGGCAAAGTCTGATCACCTGAAGCTCGAGCACATTGATCGGCAGTTGGGATTCTTCCCACAACCAAAGGCCCTTGGCCGACTGTACTCCCAGCACTCCCCCCCAACCAGTCAGGCTGGCGTCTGTTGTGATCACCATCCAATTGAGAGGAAGGAACGATCTCCCGGACCAAAGGGGCGGAGACCTCAGCCCCCAGAGAAGGGAATCCCTGACTAACTGGCTCACCCGAATTTGACAATCCAAGGATTTGTTCCATTTTGACAAAATCTCCTTCTGCAAGACTCGAGTGTGAAATTGAGCGTATGGTGATGCCTTGAAAGTGACTACCATGAGGCCCAGAACGCGCATGCAGAAGCGCAGAAACGACCACCTGCTGTTCATCAAAAACTTCAACACAGCTTGAAGAGTCTTCAGCGTGTCTGAAGGGAGAAAAAGTCTTGCTTCTGAGGAGTCCAACAGCAATCCCAGGTACTCCAGGCTTTGAGTTGGCACTAACACTGACTTCTTTAGGTTCAGCACCCAACCAAACTCTGCATGGTGATCGTTACATCCTCCCTCAATTCTGAGGTGGAAGCTGCTCTCAGAAGGAGGTAGTCTAGGTAACCCATGATTACAATCCCATGTTGCCTCAACAGCACCAGAATTGGAGCTAACACTTTGGTAAAGACTCGGGGTGCTGATGCCAGGCCAAAAGGGAGAGCCACAAACTGATAGTGCTCTTCCCCGACTGCAAATCGCAGAAACCTTTGATGCCTGAGGCATATGGGCACATGTAAATACGCATCCTGTATATCCAGGGACGCCAGGAAGTCCCCTTGATAGAGTGCAGTGACTATGGAGCGAACTGATTCCATCCCGAACCTTTGCACTTTCACAAAGCTGTTGAGGGCCTTCAAGTCCATGATTGGATGTACCCTTCCTTTTTGGGGACTACAAACATAATGGAGTAGAATCCGTGAAACCTTTCCAGCTTCGGTACAAGTACTATCATCAGGGGAGACTGTTGCTTCTCCAATTCACGGTGCAACAGCTTTGTCCATTCAATAAGCATCTACAACACCAAGGCCGTGGCCAGCACAGTCATAACGCTGACCCTACTACCTTAAACATGGACTGGGCCACTGCTTCGGCCCTCCTGTTGGCAGGATCCTTGAAGGCAGGAGTCCCTTCTAGCGGAATCGTGGTTACTTTATTTAACCTGGATACCTGGGGGGTCAATGACCGGAGGAATCGTTCATTTTTTCAGGAGGCTCTCCTCAAAGGAGTAACGCACTGCTATTCTTCTTGGAACTGAAAAGGCCCGCTGTGGACTTCCCCATTCCTTGTAGATGAACTTATCAAAATAAGTCAAATACGGAAATACCTTGTGAGCCGGTTTGTGGGACCCAAAATGGACCGCCACCCCAGCAGAGGTTCCTGCTGCATGCTGTATTTTCAGGGTATCCCGCACTGCAGTGATAAGTGCTCCTACTAGCGCTTTTTCCTGCGCTAACCTGGACACAGAGTCATTCTCACTGTCCGAACAGTCTTGGTTCACATCCTCTGACATGTCAGAACAGTGGCCGCCAGTCACTGCGGGACCAGAGTCTGAATCAGAGCTCTCCCCAGAAGACGGGGGGCAGGGGGCTTTTTGTACCCCCCTTGTGCCCACACGCCACTTCCACCCTAGCAACAAAGGTCTCCAGGACTGCCGACAAAGCGTTCATAGGCACCGCATTTTTTGCAGGTGAGCCAGTTGCAATAGTAGGGATGTCTGGGGAAGAAGCGCCAGCTTCTGACGCCATGCTGACCCTCACTTGCCTGCCACAACTTAGGGACTTAAGACAAGGTACACAAATCCCACCCTCCTAGCTGCTCACAGACTGAGGGGCCCCTCTGCAGGACTTACCACCCTGACAAAGTGCTGCGCTGTGCTGCCGCTGACCGCTCTGCCCTGTTTCAGTCACAAAGTGCTCAGAGTGAAAACTGCACTGTTCTGAGGTACACAGACCCAGTGCTAGAGGTAAAAACGCGCTGAGGCTAGAAGAAAATGGCCGGCTGTCCTTAGAACAAAAATCACCAAGAACATGGCCGCTGAACCTTCTAAAAATTGGCTAACAGCCATACACTGCATAAAAGAGCAAAAAGGAAGAAACTGCGCTACGGAATAAGAATGATATTGGTCGGAAGCTGCAATTCAAATGTACACCAAAAATACATAAAACAGAAAGAAAAAAAAAAGAGAACTGCGCTAACCTCAAATGCCCAAAGTGAATGGGGTATGTGTATGTGCCAAACCCACGATATGAGTCTTAGTGTCTTATTGTCTCTAAGACCACCTCAAAGATATAATGCATACTATTATATGTACAAATAAGTAAAATTAAATACAAAAATGGGACACAGATACGTGTCAATAATGTGAATTACCCAAATGCAGTACAGATTGTGTAGATCTCTGTGCATATACCCCTAAAGTAAAAAATTATTTTGTTTTCAGTTTTTTTACATAAAATAAATTATCAAAAAGTATTCTAAGACACTCTATATAATGTCCATATAATTATATACCAAAATACTATAAAATGTCCATATGGTAAATAAACACCGGTGAAGAAAAACTTCATGTGAAGAGCTGAATTAGAAGTGCACAAATTAAAAATCTTCTCCAGAAATATAATGTGCTTTTCCCATCACCGAATGAATGAATTGGCTCCTTACCAGATCCAAGCGACCCCCCGTTACAGAGGGTTACCACAGGCAAAAACAATCAAAGGATATCCAGGTAACGGTTCCCCCTCAGGCGATCCCAAATCTTTCACGCAATAGGGCTATGGCTGTTGCTCCACATATCACTCCCAACTTTCCTGTGTCCAGAAACAAGGCAGAGTATAGGTCCCGAATAGAGCATAAACAGACAGAGAATGTGTATGGAATAGAGGATCTACAGTGCCGACATCACGTCAGTCTCTCTTAAACCGCTGGTCAACAGGGGTCAAACCGTGAGGTGTGCAGCCTTTATCTTGCACAGGTGCTTTACATCAGAGTACTCTTGCACCTGTGCAAGAGAGACTGACGTGATGTCGGCACTGTAGATCCTCTATTCCATACACATTCTCTGTCTGTTTATGCTCTATTCGGGACCTATACTCTGCCTTGTTTCTGGACACAGGAAAGTTGGGAGTGATATGTGGAGCAACAGCCATAGCCCTATTGCGTGAAAGATTTGGGATCGCCTGAGGGGGAACCGTTACCTGGATATCCTTTGATTGTTTTTGCCTGTGGTAACCCTCTGTAACGGGGGGTCGCTTGGATCTGGTAAGGAGCCAATTCATTCATTCGGTGATGGGAAAAGCACATTATATTTCTGGAGAAGATTTTTAATTTGTGCACTTCTAATTCAGCTCTTCACATGAAGTTTTTCTTCACCGGTGTTTATTTACCATATGGACATTTTATAGTATTTTGGTATATAATTATATGGACATTATATAGAGTGTCTTAGAATACTTTTTGATAATTTATTTTATGTAAAAAAAACTGAAAACAAAATAATTTTTTACTTTAGGGGTATATGCACAGAGATCTACACAATCTGTACTGCATTTGGGTAATTCACATTATTGACACGTATCTGTGTCCCATTTTTGTATTTAATTTTACTTATTTGTACATATAATAGTATGCATTATATCTTTGAGGTGGTCTTAGAGACAATAAGACACTAAGACTCATATCGTGGGTTTGGCACATACACATACCCCATTCACTTTGGGCATTTGAGGTTAGCGCAGTTCTCTTTTTTTTTTCTTTTTTTTTTTTTTTTCATACACTGCATAAGTCTACAGGAAAATGGCCGCGGCCTGAGCAAAATGGCGGCGGCCTCTCCTGAGGTAAATTTACTCAGGCACCTCACAGCGCAGGAAAAAGGGGCAGAAAAGCAAAAACAGACCCTAACAGTCAGCACAGCCCTGCCAAAGCTGAAAGCCCCCCCCCCCGGAGAACCCCCAGCCTAGATACATACACCGCACCTCATGCCCAGTCACACAGTGGCCCCAGCAAGGGAAGGATGGAATGAGGGATAGGGAGAGAGGAAAGAGAGCCTGAGAGACCCCCTAGTCGACCTCCCAGGGAATGCCCAGCTGCTCTATCCTGCTGAGGCATGGAGAGCCGTACTTACCCTTCCTGTCGGGATTGCTGGATGCATTCCACCACAGACCCATCACATGAGCAGTACAGGGTGGCTGCTGGCCATGGCACACTGTGACACGGACAGCAGTAGCCCGGTCATATGTGTGCCCCAGAGCATATAGCTCACCAGCCACCCCTGGAGCAGAAGGGGCATGTCGTGGCCAACCCATGGCCTGCTCACGCTCGATGGCCAGGCTGGGGAGACTACAAGGATCTATATTATCCAGCCTGTCACCCAGCCGGCTGTTGATAGTAGATCACAGGATCAAAAATTGTAGAAAAAAATCCCAGGACCAATGGTCCCCTCAGGGAGCCAGGTCATACTCTTACACTATACAAAAAAAAACTGAGTCGCAGGAAGCAGGGTGAGGGGTTATAGCCAGGGGGACTGCCCTGGGCGGTGCTGTGCAGTCTTGCTGTTTTTACATGTGTTACATTCTCTGCCTAGTCCTCTACTGAAGTGGCGTGATAACCCTAAGGTCAAGAATTAAAGGAGCTGTGTCCGTCAATGAACGAAAGAGAAAATATACTAATTGTAAACTAAATTCATTTGTTTCTGTGCAGATATATATACATAACAATATATATATATATATATATATATATATATATATATATATATATATATATATACACTCAGCAGCTACTTTTTTCTGTACAGCTTTTCATTTAAAAAATAATAATAATCCCAGCAACGAAATTCATTTATGGATCTAGATGTATTGAAGATGGCTTTATGAAGTTCAAACTGAGCATATTAATTTTAAAAAATAGGGCATGTGTTATGGTGTTAGATGGCATGGTGGGAGTATTTAAAAAATGACTTATTTACAACTATTTGCCCGAACAACATTCTCTATGTTATATAGATAATCGTGTTAAAATTGAGTAAATCTTCACTGAGCGTAATCTATGTGCATGTGGTTGCTTAAAATATTTTTGGGGGATGGGGTGGGTCGAAAACCTGGCGCACTTACCCCATCCATGTCAAGGCTATGGTGGCATACCCCTGCATCGCCTCTCGAGTCCAGGCGTTTGCTTGTCATCACAGCCAATCGTGTCTCAGGACCCTTTTCCACTGATTGACCAGGAAGAGAATCAGTGTCACAATAACGATTATAATTTTTTTATTGTTGCACAAGTGGGTGGGCTTTGGGCACAGTGCTCTCCGCCCCATGGCCACCTTTTCTTGAATGTGAAGAAAGTAGCTGAAAACACAGCGACTAATAAACTCCGCGCCACTCAAAAAATGAAAAAATATAAACTAATACTCAGTGGATCAAATACACTAAGTGAAACACTAATAGCTGCTCCCTAAAAAAACAAGAAAAAGACTTGTCGTGATGAAAATATAATGATAATAGGGGCGCTGAGCAAATATAAATGTCAATCACAAAATGTGAAAGTTTGATAATCATATAACATCTAAAGTGATGAACAACCTATCACCAAAAACGGTGAAAAAACAAAAGATTACAAACAAATATATAATAAGAACAATAATAAATAAAGTCCCAATTGGATAGTGAAACCAAAAAAAAGAAGAATATATAAATATAAATCCAATGTCCAAAACAGTGATTCTTTCAGTAAAAAATTCCTTCTGAATCCATATATCAGAAAAAAAGGCTGGAATCTTCTACAACGTAATAACACGTCCCTTCACCAAAACTTATGGACATAGAAAACACCCCAACTGTGAAGATAAAGTTGTCTTCTTACCAGATGCTGTTGACTACTTTATTTAAAAAGATAGTCAAATAGGCTTATGCAGGTGAATTCCCTGCTCACATGGAATAAGGTGGACCTCGTATGGACAGAAGCTTCTCCTCATAGACTCAGACAGGTCATACAAAAAAAGCCAAACAAAAATCCATAGCGTGACACCGTTTAATAATAAAAGTAAATTTTTAAAAACATAATCGTTTCGTAATGGATACGTAGTTCCTCGTGGTGTAGGGCGTGCGTTCCACCAAGAAACAGCCGAAAACCAAAGACGACCGGAACTGTGCGTGTACGAACGTGACTGGATACCGCCTCGACGTACGTTTCGTTTGACACGTCATCAGGAAGCACCTTTTTCTTGAAGCCTAATTAGAGCCTTTGGCTCTAATCACGTGCTTACAAAAAAACAACCCCATATTGTAATCCATGCATCCATTGCCCTGCATGTAGATATAGGGGTAGGGATGCATGGATAGGGGGTGTGGTACGTGTGTGTCCCTTATGAACTGTACACCATTGGTTATGTGTGTGCAAAAATCCCTACTTGATATCTGAGTTCAGAGTTCTTAATGGTACAGAATGATTAGAGATTTTAGTAGGGCAAAAGTTACTCAAATAACCACTATTTACAACCAAGGTATGCAGAATACCATCTCTTTATGAACACATTGAATCTTCAAGCAGGTGGGCTACAGCAGCAGAAGACTACACTGGGTGCCACTCCTGTCATCTAAGTACATGATATTGAGGCTACAATTGGCACAGGCTCACCAGATTTTGTCAAAAGAAGATTAAAAAAATGTTGACTGGTCTAATGAGTCTCATTCTTGGCTGTGGCAGAGTCTTTTAATTCTGCATTGAAAAAATGAAAACATGGATCCAACTTGCCTTGTATCAACGGTTCAGGCTTGTGGTGGTGTAATAGTGTAGAGGGGATATTTTTTTGCCACACTTTGGGCCACTTAGTAACAATTGAGTATCGTTTAAACTCCACGGCCTATCTGAGTATTGTTGCTGACCATGTCCACCCCTTTATGACTACAGTGTACCCATCTTCTGATGGCTCCTTTCAGTTCTGCACTCAAAACGGTGCTATGAAAGCTGTACATGATAAAGTGGCCAATATGTATGTATAGATGTGTGTGTGTATGTGTGTGCAGTGCTGGGACAAGGTGATCCAGCGCCCAGGGCAAAGACGCCAAATTGCGCCACCCCCTTTCCCTTAGGGTTAGGTTCAGGGTGCCCCCTACCCCTGCAATAAACCATTGCGCCAGGGGCAGCCGTCCCTCCCGCCCACCCCTTGTCCCGGCCCTGTGTGTGTGTGTGTGTGTATATATATATATATATATATATATATATATATATATATACACACACACACACTCATACATTTTGTTTTATTATATGTGCGTGATTGTACAAATAGTATGTGCGTACATATATAATTTCTTTTACTAACTATACAAAATATATATATTTATATTTTTCTCATTTATATATATATTTTTTATTCTTTTATATAACAGAGCTTACTAAAAAAAATAAAAAAAATAAAAAATAATGGTAAGTAACTTTTTAAATTTCTAAAACAAACTTATAATGTATATAATGTAAACGTTACATGGCTGTACTTCATATTGTTATTGCAAATGATTATGAGAGAAGTCATGCATGAGATCGTTTGGCTGGGCTTCTCCCATTTTCAGCAGAGTGTGATCTGAAGTACACTCTCTGCTGACATCACACAGATCAGTCAAGGCACTGCGCCATCCCGTCTCTGGAAGTCTGGATGTGCCTGGTGCCTGGACCATCTCAGCGAACCGCTCCCCGCTACAGCTTGGCGCTCCAGTGAGTGTGGAGGAGCAGAGTGGAGCGCCACTGGCTGACAGAAAGCAGCTCTATGATTGGCTTGGTTCTCAGTGATCCCCATCTGCGATGTTGGATCGCTCCGTTCTCAGTGTAGAGGCGCCGGGGGACAGATGCAGCATCGGTCGCATGCTGCATCCACCTAGGTAAGTATAATGGGCAAAAAAACATAATTCTCTTTTAATGTGGTTTTCTCTGCATGCCAAAAAAAATAATTTAAAGTCCACAGCTACAAATACAGTAGCTGGTGACTTTTAATATAAGGACACTTACCTGTTCAGAGAGCCTGCAATGTCTGCACCCCTGCAGATTTTTGGATCAGCTGTTGGTAGCTACCACCACCATGACCAGTATCGGAAACTGGCATTGAATCCATTTGGATTCACAAACGGATCCCTACTGTGATTGTGCAAATTGAGACGCACTCTCCAAATGTCATTGGGGGGAAGGAGGAGGGGGGTTTCTTTTAACGTACCTCACCGCGGCCATGACAGACGTAAGTGGAAATGTGTACTTGTCAAAAACAGGTATCCCCTCCCCCCAACCCCCGCAAGGTGTAAAATGTGTGATCTGGGTGGGGGGAGGGGTGTTGGAGGAAGGCAGATAAGCATAGCTTTAAACTCCAATTGGAGCCTTGTAACTTCACAGCTGGTTCCATAATGTGCATGCTTGAAGCATGTTGCGCTTTGTCAATGGACATGTTGTGGGTAAAGGAGGAGGGGGAGACAAACCTTTTGGATGGACCATTAAAGGTCCCAAAGGTGGACAACGTTGACTGTGTATTGTGGTTGAAGAAGCAAGACAGTCAATCTTACGCCGCTGTTTGATTTAAATAGCCCTCATATTATTTTTGCAGGCATCTAAGGGATGGGGTAGAGGAGAATGCAAGAGGAGGACATGGGATAGGGAGTGAAATTTATGAAGGCACCCCTGTTGGCATGACAAGTGCATTCACTAAACGTGTGTGTGTCCATAATGACTTTTAAAATTGTCAATGTTCTTGAAAGGTAGAATTTATCTTTTAATGTAATTTTTTTTTTTTTTTTTTTTAAAGGATGATCCAATACAGCCTCAGATTGAAGTTGAAACCCCCTCTGTCTGCAGTTTTAGCAACTCTATATGGGAGGAAAGAATAAGTATTATTAGAAATAGCTTGATGTACCATGAAGTATACCGTGTGTAATTATAAAATGAAATAAAAAAGTAACCATGGTGATTTACTATCAAACGTATTTTTTATTTAAATTATAAAAAATAACAAGCAATCTATGTGTAACTTTTTTGGCAAACAACAAACAATATTAATTAATATATTTTTTTGGTTTATGCTACAGAGACAAATGATGTTTGAGGAAATCTGGTCATAATATCCAGAGCCAGAAAACAATCCAGCATTTCCAAGTAATCCATTATGAAATAGTTCCATGCTACAATCAATAGAAACTCAAGAGGAATGTGTAACAGAACGTCTTGGGAATACGGAATGGTGCAAGTGCATTCCAATGGTGACTTCTGTGGAACCTTTGTGCTGCCAGGAAATCAACGAGGTGGCTGGCAGCATATCAGAGAGTGTTGAGTTCATTACACAGTCGGAAAGTTTCCAAACTTATAATGTAAACGAACAAACTGTACGAGTCCATACCATCTCCCTGTATCTTGAGGGTCCACCCACTGTCGATCCTGACAACAACAGGTATAGATTAAACATACAAATTATTATTGATAATCTATTTCATGTTTAATTCAAATGTAAAAATAAAAAGTGGTACTGCCACTCATTTGTCTCCTCCACCCCCCCCCCCCCCCACCAACCCCTCAGGTGCCTCGACAGGTATCCTTTCCCCACACCTGCGAGTCTTGGCCACAGCGCATTACGTCAGCAGCTCAAGTCCCTCCTCCTTCTCCCACTGCTGGGCCAGTAGGAGAGTGCAGCAGTGCTTTGTGCATGCGCAGTAGGGACCCAGAGTGAAGCCGTAATACCACACTGCCAGATTCTCTTACCCGCAATGGCGGCGTCAGCACCCGACAGTTGATGTAAACATCAACTTGGATGATGACATTGCTAGACTCCAGGACAGGTAAGTGTCCTAATATTAAAAGTCAACAGCCGCAGTATGTGTAGCTGCTGGCTTTTAAATGTTTGAAAATGGTGGCCAGACCTCCGCTTTAACAAAAGTAAAAGTGCCATTATATAGTAAAAATTTTTATGTAACTGTAATATTTTAATTTTTCTCATTTATTTTAAGATGATTTCTGAAGACAGCTTACAGAACATTTTCTGCGTGGATTTATGGCTATTTGGGAAAGGGAAACCAGAGAGTCATCCCATCTTGTGCTGTTAATGCAGTACGAAACACTTTTCCAGATCCCAATGCTTCATATCTCGGATTCATGTATTCTAATGACTATGAAGCCTCAGATATGGCCTAATGCCCCGTACACAGGATTGGACTTTCCAACAAGGTAACCGTGGAATTTTGTTCAAAGGTTGTTGGCTCCAACTTGTCTTGCATACAAATGGTCACACAAATGTTGGCCAACAATTACGAATGTGGTGACGTACAAGATGTACGACAAGCCAAGAAAAAGGAAATTCAATAGCCAGTGCGGCTGCTTCTGCTTGATTCCAAGCATACGTGAACTTTTGTGCATCAGACTTGTGTACACACGATCGGAAATTCAAAGTTTTCTTTGGGGGAAAATTTGAGAACCTGCTAGCCAACAGATGTTCGATGGAGCATACACACGATCGGACTTTCAGCCAACAAGCTCACATCCAACATTTGTTGTCAGAAAATCTGATCGTGTGTACGGGGCATCAGAGTAACATTCAATTAAAATTTTTCTTTATTGTTATTTTATTTTTTCAATTATGTTAAAAGTATTATGTAAAAAAAAAGACAAATTAAAAGGAAACAGAATGAGAATATTTATACATCTTTACATGTTTGATTGTATACTTACATTAGGCTGTTATGCCCTGTACACACGATTGGACTTTCTGCCAACAAAACTTGTCTTGCATACACGTGGTCACACAAATGATGGCCAACAATTACGAACGTGGGAACGTGGTGATGTACAAGATGTACAACCAGGCGAGAAAAAGGGAAGTTCAATAGCCAGTGAGGCTCCTTCTGCTTGATTCCGAGCATGCGTGAACTTTCATACACGCGATCGGAAATTCCGACAACAAAGTTTTGTTGGCAGAAAATTTGAGAACCTGCTAGCCAACATTTGTTGGGGGAAAGTCCGGCAACAAATGTTCGATGGAGCATACACATGGCCGGAATTTCAGCCAACAAGCTCACCTCCAACATTTGTTGTCGGAAAATTCAATCATGTGTACGGGGAATTAGATACCATAAAGCAGACATAAATATTTTGTGGCATTAATTTGTTTTTGGATCTCGCTAAGACTGATCATGTCTCCTAGAATGGGTATGACATGATCTAAAGAAAGTTTTTCATTAACGTTTCTCACAATCCATTTTTTATGGCCGCGTGGAAATTCAAGCTTCTTGGGTGGCATTTGTATATTTTCTCCAGTTTATAATGTTTTTTTCTATTATTGCTGGTTTTCTTATAATGTTGTTGTTGTGGTATAACACTGCTATTTTAGTCCTGGCCTCCATCGAATCATAACAATAGTGTATTCGTTTAGGTCTGTATTTTAGCATCATGCTGTGAAAGGTCTCCAATGCACCAGTTTGGCAAAAGTATATAATGTAAGATGAGGTATGTCCTTCATCATTTGTGGATCAAGAACGATTGCAGATACTGCATAATAAACTTGGCTCTTCTTTACTAACCAGTTGTAATAGTTTCTTTTTTAGATTATTGAAGTGCCATGTCGAATTGGTGATTTATCATATTCTGGACTGCTCAACAGTTTTCTAATTCCTCTATGGCGATCTGTGCCAATAATATGCACTTCAAATTTTGCACCACGAATTCTGTCTAAGCATTTTTGGAAGCCAAATTTCTCCATGGCCACAGAGGAAGTGCTCTGAGTCACCTGCACAACGTCCACATTTTTTTAGAAATTTGCTCCATGAATGTTTATGTGCAATATTTTGCAGAAAAACCTGGGCTGTCACATTGTCCATCGCCCACCAGGAATAAGGGTTTGCAGTTTAACATTTTTCTGACCTTTTGCTGGTCTTTTCTCCAGTATAGGTTGAAAATAACGTCTTGTTGTGACAAGTGGAAAGAGGATTTTCCAAACATTGCAATTCCCATCAGATCACATGCTGCGGCTTACACATGAGCGGAATGTCAGACAGAAAAAGTCCAACGAAAGCTTTTCATTGTATATTCCGATCATGTGTATGCCTCATCTGCATTTTTTTTAAGAAAATTCTGACGGACCTAGAAATAGAACATGTTTTAAATATTTCCAATGGAACCAATTCCTATCGGGAAAAAAGCTCTTCTGTATGCTGTTCCAACAGACCAAAAACGACGCATGCTCTGAAGCAAGTACGAGATGGAGGCTATTGGCTCCTGGCTATTGAACTTGCTTTTTCTACTCCCGTCGTACGTGTTGTACGTGACCATGTTCTTAATGATCTGACTTTGGTTCGATCGCGTGTACGCAAGACAGTTTCAGCGGAACTCCATCAGAAAAACCTTCGGAGTTTATTCTGACGGGAAAACCGGTCGTGTTTACGTGGCACAACTCTTTCAATTTTGTAAAACTAGATCCAAAGAGAACTATTGATCCTGCAATTAAAATGTTTCCAGCAGCAATATGTTTTATCTTTGGTTTGCTTTGCCACAGCTTGCAGCGATGTTTTCCTACGCATGTGGAAAACACCACTACCATGCTTCCAACCAATTGCTTTTCTAACTTCTTAATTAACGTACAGCATTCATTTTCTAGACACCTCATTTTAAATAATAATGTATCGAGGCAGCCTTCAAACACAATATATAAGGATGTTCCCATGTTGACTCTTTGATTTGTTCAATTTCCTTCGTCTTCCAAACTAGTGTAAAATTTATAAGGAGTTTCACAATCAGAGAGCTGAAAGCTTGAATAATCCTCATATCAGAGTTTGTGTTTTCTACCTGTTAGCACACTTTCAGAGGGAGAATCTATTGTTGAATGTTTTTCACCATAGACAGGAATTGGTGCATTTCTAATGCCCTGTACACACGGTCGGACATTCCGACAACAAAATCCATCGGATTTTTTCCGACGGATTTTGTGCCAAACTTATCTTGCATACACACAATCAGACAAAGTTGTCGGAAAATCCGATCGTTCTTAATGAGGTGACATACAACGCGTACGTCGGGACTATAAACGGGCCAGTAGCCAATAGCTGTGGTCTCTTAATTTATTCTGAGCATGCGTGGCACTTTGTCCGTCGGAATTGTCTACACATGATCGGAATTTAAACGATCGGATTTTGTTGTCAGAAAATTTGAGATCCTGCTCTCAAACTTTGTGTGTCGGAAATTCCAACGGAAAAAGTCCGATGGAGCCCACACACGATCGGATTTTCCAACAACACAATCCGATCGCACATTTTCTGTCGGAAAGTCCGTGTGTACAGGGCATATGGTTTAGCAAAGGAGAAGGTCTTAAAAAACATTCAGTTTCCTCAGGAGACTGAATAGTTCTCCTGAAATGTGATCCTGATTGTATGCTTTGAGGAGTGGGATCATGTTGTGGTGTTAGATTTTCCTGGGAATACGAATGATCGAGTTGTATTCTACTTGCAACTGTAAAATAACTATCTTTGGATTCCAGTGATGGAAAATAAAAGTCACCTATTTGTGTACTTGCATCACAGTGTGTTTTTGTGAGAGCCATGGAGCGATGGCAAGCGCATCTACACTCACCGGTCTTGACTGATGAGGACGTTGATGCTTCACCACTGATGTGCTCTAAGCTATCCTTTTTGGAAAGTATTTTTTTCCATGGATCTTCTGACACTTGAATTCCAGTTGTTTGGGGGAAAAGGGTTGGCACAGCATTAGGCCTCAAATTTTTTTTGGAACATTTAAGAATAAAGTTGTTTGGTTCGAAATGAACAGAACATATTCTGAATCTGTCTCCTCTTTTGTCTTCCATTATTAACCAGTTCCCGACCGGCGCATGCCGATGTACGTCGGCAGAATGGCAAAGGCAGGCATATTGGCGTACAGGTACGTCCAATCTTTAATGCCGCCCTGCCATCGCGAGCGCTTCGCCGGTGGCATGCTCGCATGCTGGTCAGGACCCCGTGAGTCCGGTCACGGGGTCCCGCGGACTCGATTGCCGCGGGGATACCCGCGATCGTCTCACGGGGCGGCTGAACGGAGAAATGCTGTTGTAAACAGCATTTCCCCATTCTGCCTAGCATGCTGATCTCTGCTCCATGTGATTGGAGCAGAGATCAGTGTTCACTAAATGAAAGCCCAGCCCCCGACAGTTAGTAACACACCCCTAGGAACACTTAACCCTACACTGCCACCCACTGGTTAACCCCTTCACTGCCAGTGTCATTTACACAGGAATCACTGCATTTATATAGCAGTGATTGCTGTATAAATGCCAATGGTCCCAAAAATGTGTCAAAAATGTCCGATGTGTCCGCCATAATGTTGCAGTCACAATAAAAATCGCTGATCGCCACCATTACTAGTAAAAAAATAATTATTCATAAAAATGACATAAAACTTTCCCCTATTTTGTAAACGCTATAATTTTTGCACAAACCAATCAATAATCGCTTATTGCAATTTTTTTACCAAAAATATGTAGAAGAATATGTATCGCCCTAAACTGAAGGAAAAAATATGTTTTTTTATATATTTTTGGGGGATATTTATTATAACAAAAAGTTAAAAATAATGCGTTTTTTTCAAAATTGTCGCTCTATTTTTGTTTATAGCGCAAAAAATAAAAACCGCAGGAGTGATCAAATACCACCAAAAGAAAGCCCTATTTGTGGGAAAAAAAGGACGCCAATTTTGTTTGGGAGCCACGTCGCATGACCGCGCAATTGTCAGTTAAAGCAACGCAATGCCGAATCGCAAAAAGTGGTCTGGTCTTTCACCAGCAAAATTGTCCGGGGCTGAAGTGGTTAAAGGTGTAAATTCTGCAACCATTGGGCTGTCTGTTCCAGCATTTGTTAACCACTCTTGGATTTGATCAGGATTTATTGGAAAAGAATGTAATTTAATATTTGCTGGGGATTTTTTACGCCCAGTGCCATGACCACAGTTTTTGATGAAGCAGTTAGGCATATCTAAAAAGGAATATAAATACATTTTATTAAATTGTATAGAGTCACATATTATAAAAAAAAAAGAAAAAGAAAAACACTATCCATATTTACATAGATATATGGCTATATTAAATCTATCATAAAAATACATTTTAATTATTATGTTCATAAGTTAAAAAAAAAAAAAAGAACATAATCTACTATGATTAGGTAAGTATTGTTATTGACATAATTTTAAATAGCTATAAAGCACAAAAAGTCTCAATGTTAGAATATTCAATTAATGGTTTAATAATAGAGATATTCACCAACCGTAAATGAACACCGATGCATGTCGTCAAAAAGATTTCTTCTTGATGCTACTCCATAAATTATATACAAATTAATAAGTATAAAACAAAAAAACACATTAAAAAATGTATTGACAATTATAATATTAGAGCACCTGGATCATAGATCAAAATTGTAAAAAAATATCAAATTGCTCAAAAATACTCTATTGCTCTAATGACTGGATTTTATATATATGACACTTACCTGACCATCAATCGTGTGTTTTAATCAAGAAAAAAATATATATGTAAATGAAGATGTAAGCTTCAAAAAGAAGTCTACAGTGTTGGTACCCATCTATGCCTGCACAAATCACTATGTCCTTTTCTTTAATGCCCCAGGAAGTGGTGTAAGAAGGTGGGTGGATAAAGAAACTTTTTTTTCTTTGATACTGGAGAATGATTATCAGATGGATGCGTGTACCTGTGTAAACAAAGATACTCTCTTTCCTGCTACAGATGCATAATATGTCAGTGTAATTGGGAAATGAGGCAAATAAAAGATTTACATTTTTAATTTATCATAAAGTTAATGTTTAAAAAGGGAGTTTTAAAACCAATTAAATATTATTGAAGCGTTATTTTCTTTTTGGTGATGTAAAATTTATTTTAAAAAATGTAGCCAAAGACAATATCCTTGTTTAGGCGGCACAGTGGTGTAGTGGTTAGCACTCTCACCTAGCAGTAAAAAGGGTCACTGGTTCAAATCCCAACAACAATGCTACCTGCCTGGAGTTTGCATGTGTTTCCTCTGGGTATTCCAGTTTCCTCCCACACTCCAAAGACATGCAGGTGGGTTAATTGGCTTCTGTCCAAAATTGGCCTTAGTATATGAATGGGGACCTTGGTTTGTGGGCTCCTTGAGGGTAGGGACTGATGTGAGTGCACAATGTACAGGAATAGGGACAATTGTAGACAATCAGGATGGACTGGTGTCTTTATTCAACCTTACTAATTATGTAACAAAGTGCAAATGATAAAACAAGAGGTTATTTACAGTTTTTATTTTACTTTTTTTTAAATATCTTTAGCCATACTATTTTATTAGTAACTTAAGCCGCGTACACACGGGCGGACTGTCTGGCCAACTTAGTCCATCGAAACACATTTCAGCGGACAGTCCGCTCGTGTGTGGGCTTCAGCGAACTTTTTCAGCGTGCAGTCTGGCGGACTAAGTATTTTGGAATTTCCGTAATACTGTCCGTCATACTTTGGTTTCAGCGGACAATCCGCTCGTCAGTAGGCTAGTTCGACGGACTAAGTATGGCGCATGCTCAGAAAGGATTTACACGGCGAAAGGTTGCATTGCTGTGTATTGGACTTCCTATTTCTAGTCCCGTCGTACGTGCTGTACACGTCATCGCAAAAGCTTTCGACGGACTGTTTGTTCATCCGTGTGTGGTCAAGTCCGTTCATTCGAAAGTAGGACGGACTGTCCGTCGGATTGTCTGACGGACTAAGTTGGCCATACAGTCCGCCCGTGTGTACGCGGCTTTAGGAAATCTAAAACTTTTTTTTTTAATAAAGTGGAGAGAGCATCTGTCATACACACAAACACACATGCATACATACATTTTATTTATTTAATATTCCGAGGAGAGAGTAAATATATATTTTTTGTTTTTATATCTCCTGTGATAAAGAAATATGTATATATTCTCAGTTTTACGTGTGTGTGTGTGTGTGTGTGTGAGAGAGATCGATACAAACCTTCGATATAATGTGACCTATATAACACTATCTTAAAAACAACATTTAAAAAGACACACAAACAAAAATGAGACCATTGAATTTTTTTATACATTTAACAATATTTATAAATAAATTTTTTATACTTAATTAAAATAAAATTATAAGAGAGAAAAAGAGAGAGAGAAAGAAAGAGAGATATATATTACATTGAGACAACAATTTTTAAAAAGTATTGAGATTACAACAAGAATGAACCTTTTAATATTGTTTTCATAATATCTATTTTTATTTTAAATTCTTATAATGGATCTTCAACCTAGAGGATTAAAACAATAAAAAACATGAATGAAATAATAAAAAAAAAAGTTTTCAAATAAATTACAATTGCATTATTTCTTGTATTGCCTACCTGCAAATGGCGTAGACCAAGTAAGGATGAATTTCTATGACAGTCCTTCAGCGTCTGTAATTAAAATTTTTTATTTTTTTTTAAATGGCTGAATTTATAATATTATTCTATAATAAGGGGTAGAGGGTGAGATCCAAGCAAAGAAGAGAATATTAGGCGAGGGCATCTTTAATATTAGTTTAATATTAACAAAGATCTCACCACACAGGAGCTTCAGGTACTTGATTTAGGGTTGAAATTTGCCCCCAAAAAAACATTGAATACATTTGAAACCTACATAGGATTACAGAAGTTCATTAGGAGTATAAATATAAAGAAACATTTTGCTCTAAAACCGGCCAAAAGGTATGATAATGAAGGAACGAGCAGATCATATACATACCTACGGAACAAATCAACATTTAACCCCATTATAAAAAACAATAGGCACGTGGATATGTTCAAAAAATTGATAACAAAAGATTTGGAATCATTAAATATAAAGAAACCAATGGGCCAGGGGCATATTAAGAAAGGGATCGAATCCCTGTAAGAAAGAAAGGACCTTGTAATTAGAATGGCTGGACAGGGGGGGTTAGTGGTATGGAATACGGATCAGTGTAAGACAGTAATGGGAGATTTACTGAATGACACAGAGACATATAGAATATTAAAAGGGGGGCGTGACCGGAAGGAAGTCGGAGCCCTTAGCTCTCCAACAGCCCACAGCATAACTGCCTTTTAAGGGGACTTTCAGCGACCATTTATGGCCGGAATCAGGAGGACCCGATCCTCTAGAGCCAGAGGATCATCCCAGCCACCTCCCGGCCCTTCTGTGACCTTCCACAGGTATTTTCAGCCACCTTACAAGCCCACTGACTTGGCAGGGGGCACCAGCGATCCGCGACACTCGGCCCCAGGATCGGTGAGTCTACCCCCGCCCCGAAGCAGGACCCACAGCACGCTTCACTAGGCCTCAATGCAGCCACCTACACACAGTGCTCAGAGGCCTTCCCGCGGCTGCTACACACGGCCTCGGACCTGGGCCTGTCTGCGGGGAGCCCTGACTCCCCTACCCCTTCTCTGCAATCAGAGGACTTCCCCCCACTGCCTGAACCGGAGTACGCCCGGGACCCCAACAAGCAGGACAAAATGGAGGGCTTACACCTCAGCAGGCACACTACCATTTCCCTGCTCCCCCCCAGCCACAGAGACAGAGACAATATTGCTCCAGTGAGCCCAGAACCAAGGATGGGGGGGAGAATCACTCAGCCTCCTATGCCCAAGCAGCCAGCTCCCTGGCCCTGACCCACACAGAGGAGCAGACAGATGCATGCCTGTCCCCCCAACAGATCCCTGCATGGGGCAGCCTGCAGAAACCCCAGATGCAACTATGGGCACCAGCACAGAGCACAGCCCCCCTATACCCACAAAGGGAACCATCTCCGCCACACCTTGCACAACAACAAACGGGGACGGATCCCCACCATTTGCAGAATCCCCCCTGGCAGACCTACCTCCAAGCCATCCCAACTAAAGAGGACTTTAATTTGCTCATTGAGGAGATTAAGTCTGCATGTCGAGCTGAAATTCAAGTGCTTCACACCAATATTAAACATCTTTCAGATAGAATGGAGATGGCAGAGGAGGAAATACAAGAGACTAAACTGGAGGTGCACTGCACTCAATTACAAGGAGCTGATCACTGCTTGATGCTTAGAGACATGCATCGACATATCGAGGACCTGGACAACAGGTGGAGCAGAAACAACATTCGTGTCAGGGGACTGCCCGAACCAGAGGGACCAAAAAAATCCTGCAAACCCTATTCAACAACCTCCTAAGAGAACACCTCAATAAACCCATAGAAATGGATCGGGCGCATCATGCCCCATGTCCCTAGGGACCAGCTTCCAGACCCGGTGATGTTATATGCAGGGTTCACTCCTACCCTCTGAAGGAAGACATTACGCAGGCCCGCACTATCAGGAGTGTTTGTCAAAGTAGTCTTTGACAACACACAGATACAGCTATTTCCAGACCTCTCTTGTCAGAGTAGTCTTTGACAACACACAGATACAGCTATTTCCAGACCTCTCTTGGATCACCCTACAGAAAAGGAGACTTCTCCAACCCCTACTCCTCTCGCTACAGGAAAAAGACATTGTGTACCATTGGGGTTTCCCCTTTAGCCTTACAGCCCGCCGGCAAGGAAAGTCGGTGGTGTTACGCTATCCTGAGGACTTGGACACCTTCTGCGACACCATGGAGGTTCCTGTTCCCCACCTTCAAGAATGGAACTTAGTGGCTACACCGCCACCACCCCCCTCGGTCTGGCAGAAGGTCCCTCCGACCAAACGCCCCGGGGCCAAGATAACCCCCACGGATCTGCAGAACCCAAACATGGCCAATGACCGTAGGCCCCTTCCTCCTTAAAAGCCATGGCTATGGCATGATCACTTCTTTACTTGACTCTCCTGATCCACCTAATAGCCTTATTTGCACTCCCCCTAGGCCCCTCCGCACATTACCAGCTATGACTACTAGGCGCTTCCTATCAAAGACTTAAGAGCCGTTGCTTCCCCGGTCATTAGTCCCCCCTATACGTTTACCCTGCTAAAGTTCCATATTTGTTTTACTGTGATATTTGCTTATCGCTTGCTGTGGTTCTCTATGTCCCCCTGGCCTGGGTCCCCCTTTTGGGCCCTAGCCGAGAGGACTTACTGGAATTTACTGAACCCCAGGTGGTATGAAATGCCTGGGGCCTCATTGTACAGTTTATTTCTGATTATTATGTATCTAATCACTGTGCTTTTCTCCTCTTTTCTTTCTTCTGTCTCCCTTCCCTCTTCCCCCACCCCCCTGGCTCGTCATGCGCTCCTGGCGGACACTTGGACCTGCATAAAGAATGGGTATCCTCCTCTCCTGGACACCAGGGCATCCTCGCGGCTGGATCAGATGAGTATCTCTAATGCCGCGTACACACGATCGGATTATGCGGCAGACCGGAGTCCGCCAGACAATCCGCTCGTGTGTGGGCTCCGGCGGACTTTTTGTTCCCAAAAGTCCGGCAGACTTAGAAAGAAGTTTTGACTCAAAATTTTGCTGAACTTTTGAAATGAACGGACTTGCCCACACACGGAGAAAAGTCTGTTAATTTTGAACGTGACTCCAGGTAGACGGAACTAGAGAAGGAAGTCAATGTCGCCGCCTCTATCGGCGAGAATGACACCTCGCTAGCCTGTTCACCTGGTATGGATTTAAAGGGGAACCCCTAAGCTGAAAAAACTATGTGGGGTCCCCCCAAAGTCCATAGCAGCCCAGCCGGTCAGGAAAGGGGGTGGAGACGAGCGAGCAGCCCCCCTCCTGAGCCGTACCAGGCCATGTGCCCTCAACATGGGGGGTGCTTTGGGGAAGGGGGGCCCTGCTGCCCCCCACCCCAAAGCACCTTGTCCCCATGTTGATGAGGGCAAGGGCCTCTTCCCGACAACCCTGGCCGTTGGTTGTCGGGGTCTGCAGGCTTTAATAAGGGGCCCCCAGATTTCGGCCCCTTATTCGGCCCATTGCGTTGTACCCCTACCCATTCACCTGGGGTAAAAGTGTACATAAAAAAAACACAACACAGGTTTTTAAAATACTTTATTAGACAGCTCCGGGGGTCTTCTCTTCTTCCGTCTTTGGGGGTCTCGCTGAACTCCTCCACTATCTTCTGCTCTTTTGATAGCTCTTTTACTAGCGGAGGAGCCCGGCTTTCTCCTTCGTCACCGCCGCCGTCCAGGGGTCTTCTTCCGACTTCGGGGGTCTTGTCCCGCTCTTCGGTTCTTCTTGCCGGGCCTCCGCTTTCTTCTTCCAGCTCTTTTACTAGTGTTGGCCCAGTCTTCTGTCGCCGCCACCACCTTCTGCTTCTGCTTCTTCCTTCTTCCAATGTTGACATGATGCTCTCTCTGGCCGTAATGGCAGAGCCGCGTTGTGCGGCGACTTATAAAGGAACAAAGGGCGGGGTCACCGGGTGATGTCACATGGCCCCTCATAATATGCACAGCAGAGGTACAGCACCCGCAAGAAATCAGCATAGCACATGGATGGTGGGAGCCCCTCATAATAAGCAGCCCCAGGAGGAAGTCAGCACAGCACAGGGATGATGGGAGCCCCTCATAATAAGCAGCCCCAGGAGGAAGTCAGCACAGCACAGAGATGGTGGGAGCCCCTCATAATAAGCAGCCCCAGGAGGAAGTCAGCACAGCACAGGGATGGTGGGAGCCCCTCATAATAAGCAGCCCCAGGAGGAAGTCAGCACAGCACAGGGATGGTGGGAGCCCCTCATAATATGCACAGCAGAGGTACAGCCCCAGGAGGAAGTCAGAATAGCACAGGGATGGTGGGAGCCCCTCATAATATGCACAGCAGAGGTACAGCACCCGGAAGAAATCAGCATAGCACAGGGATGGTGGGAGCCCCTCATAATAAGCAGCCCCAGGAGGAAGTCAGCACAGCACAGGGATGGTGGGAGCCCCTCATAATATGCACAGCAGAGGTACAGCACCCGGAAGAAATCAGCATAGCACAGGGATGGTGGGAGCCCCTCATAATAAGCAGCCCCAGGAGGAAGTCAGCACAGCACAGGGATGGTGGGAGCCCCTTATAATAAGCAGCCCCAGGAGGAAGTCAGCACAGCACAGGGATGGTGGGAGCCCCTCATAATAAGCAGCCCCAGGAGGAAGTCAGCACAGCACAGGGATGGTGGGAGCCCATCATAATAAGCAGCCCCAGGAGGAAGTCAGCACAGCACAGGGATGGTGGGAGCCCCTCATAATATGCACAGCGGAGGTACAGCACCCGGAAGAAATCAGCATAGCACAGGGATGGTGGGAGCCCCTCATAATAAGCAGCCCCAGGAGGAAGTCAGCACAGCCCAGGGATGGTGGGAGCCCCTCATAATATGCACAGCAGAGGTACAGCACCCGGAAGAAATCAGCATAGCACAGGGATGGTGGGAGCCCCTCATAATATGCAGCCCCAGGAGGAAGTCAGCATAGCACAGGGATGGTGGGAGCCCCTCATAATAAGCAGCCCCAGGAGGAGCAGGCGCAAACTGGACCAGTGGTGCATGGCAGACAATCCGCTTCTCTCTTTCTCATCTAATGAAACTTCGTATTTCGGATAGGAAATTCTTCAACGGAATTTTGTATTTCGGATAAAAACCAAACTTCCATCAGCATCGACTGTCATATTGAGGTATATTTTTGCCTTTAAATTCATCGTAAATAATGTTCGTACACGTTAACGAACCTAACGACAATTCGTATTTCGTACGAAACTAATCGGAATTTCGGACACGAAATACGAAGTACGAATTAATTTTAATACGAATCGAAACGGAACAGAACGAAATGAATTTATTGACGGTGCCCATGTCTAGCTTGTACAAACTATTCCGGATGCATAACCTGAACTCAGAGAGGTCTCCTTTAACCTCCTTCCTTTATAACCCCAGGATGCCTGCGGGCCTTACACACCAGATGTCTTCCCCTTGGGCTACGAGAAATTTATTCCACTTTGGCCACTTGGTGCATCCTTGCACGTGCAAGATGCGCTCATTTACTGAACTCCAAAAAAAATGATCTTACCCACCAGGTGTTCTATGGTTACCTACAAATAAGACATTATGCCCAGTCCTTCACCCCGAATCACCAATTTTCAGCACCATTTGAGAGTATAGTGCTGGAGGGATCAGCATGCCGAGGTATAATCTCAGACATCTATCAGCTGCTAAAACCTTACCCCTTTCCTACTCCGGGCAAACACACATATATGCTTCGCTGGGAAAAGGCACTAGGAGAAGTGATCCCAGAGGCGACTTGGCAAACTATCTGGTCTCAGGCAGCAAAACGTTCTTACTGCACACTCTATAAGGAGAACGCCTACAAAATTCTACACTTTTAGTACCTGACACCAGATGTTCTCCACGCTATCTTTCCCTCCAGTTCAGACAGGTGTTGGCGCTGTCAGGGAGTCAAAAGAACCCTATATCACATCTACTGGACCTGCCGCAAGATAATACCCTTTTGGACGGAAACGCAGTTTTTACTGTCTCGTCTTTTGGAGATACAGGTTCCCAGGACCCCAAAACTATTCCTTCTGGGAATTTTACCCCTACAGATCCCCAAACACTCAAAAAAGCTGCTTAGACATGTTCTGATGGCCGCGAGATGCCTAGTTGCCATCCATTGTAAACGACATACCCCGCCCTCCCAAGCAGACCTGTATACTAGAATAAAAGATATAGAGTTGATGGAAAAATGACAGCCAGATTACAAGAAAGACTGAAAGCACATGACAAGGTAAGGAAGAATTGATACAGACGAGAGGCCCCCCCCCAGAGCTGATGGTTGAGCCTTACCACCCCCCTCCCTCCTTTCCCACACCCCTTTATCTTTCTCTTTTCTGTTATCTTCTTTCTTCTCTCCTTTCATTGGATCCTGATGCGATCCACAGTGGACCCTATCTGAAACCTAATACCTCTTATGCGGAGCCAATCAGGACTCCTTACTGCTTGTTTTATGGTTTAATGCAATTGGATGTATACTGGCCCTGCTGTTACCAGGCTGAAGTTTGTGTATTGCAGTGTCAACCTTTTGCTAACTTGTGTGTTTATATGAACAATAAAAAACAGTTAATTAAAAAAAAAGAATATAAGCCATCTTATCTGTGGCCATCTTTGCCCATCAGTGCCGCCTTATCTGTGCCCATCAGTACTGCCTTACCTGTGCCTATCGGTGCCACCTTATCTGTGCCTATTAGTGCCGCCTTAACTATGCCTATCAGTGCCCACCAGTGCAGCCTATCAGTGCCCACCAGTGCAGCCTATCAGTGCCCACCAGTGCAGCCTATCAGTGCGCCTCATCCGCGCACTTCAATGAAGGAGAAAAATGACCTGTTTGCAAAATTTTATAACAAACTATTAAACATGATTTTTAATTTTTTTTTTATTTTGCACCTTTTTTTGTTTGTTTAGCAAAAAATAAAACTCCCAGCTGTAATTAAATACCACCAAAAGAAAGCTCTATTTGTGGGAAAAAAATGATAAAAATTTCATTTGGGTACAGTGTTGTATGACCGCGCAATTGTCATTCAAAGTGCATCAGCGCTGAAAGCTGAAAATTGGTCTGGGCAGGAGGGGGGTTTAAGTGCCCAGTAAGCAAGTGGTTAAACCCACCAGGGCATCCAATTATAAATGGCATCGATTTCTCCAGGCTGGGACAAAATATAGATTGCCATCTCCAGCCTCTTGGTACAAAATAACAAGGCATTATTAAAAGATACTAAACGTGCTACAATTTCTCAAAGACATGAGTGTATCAGAGGATACCATTATGGCAACGCCGGATGTGTCCTCTTTATATACAAACATTAATCACAAAGGGGCTATCAATGCGGTGAAATGGCCATTGGTGAATAATAAAAATATGGGCAGACAACAAAAAAAGTTTGTAGCTGATTGTCTAAACTTTTGCCGACAACATAACTACTTTTGGTACCAGGATCAAGTCTATCTCCAAATAAGGGGGTTGCTATGGGGGCCAGGTTTGCCCCCAGTATAGCAAAGCTATAAATGGCTAAGTGGGAGGAAGAAGTACTTTACAACTCACCTAGCCAATTAAAAGTGTATAACAGATTTATTGATGACCTGATCATCTTTTGGGAGGGGGTAAGTAAGGATGATTTCAACACATTCCTGGTTGGGATTAATCTGAATAATAATAACATTGTATTAACCTGGGAACTAAGTCACATGAAGATACATTTTCTAGATCTAGAAATCATAAAGGATAATAAGAAATGAATTACTAAAACTTATTTTAAAACCACCAATAGGAATTCCTATATTCCACAAAATAGATGTCATCATAAACCATGGTTGGTTAATGTCCCTCGAGGACAGTTCCTCAGGATTAAAAACAATTTGATATTTGGTATCCCCCTTTGGGGATACACTCACCAAAACGCCAGAAAAAATGAGCCAAAGGGGGACTCCTGAACCACGAGTGGTGAATTGTTTGGTGGAAGCTGTCTCTCTATCAACCACAATAAGAACTGTTTAATCACTATTAAGCACCACTTCTGAAAACTCAGAAAGAAAATGACAGTTTCACTTAGAGGAAAGTGATAAAGCACTACTATATATGAAAAGTGAACTCTTTTGATTAAGACCTATTTTTTGTATTTTTCCTTTACAGACATTTTTAGATTTAAAAGCAGCAGCTATTTATAGAGAAATGTTTAAGGGATTGATTTAATTATTTTAAATTGATTACTTGGACTGAACAGATCAATTTATAAATTTCATTCATATGCGCAGAGAAGTGTGCGAATAGGGTGGGTTATAATTTATCGATTTTTTTAGCATACTTATTGAATGGTTAAGAATGTAGTAGAACCGCCAGTAACCAACACTATAACACTGTTTGATAGAAAAGGTTTTTATGCCTGTGGCAGATGTTACAGCTGCAAGGCAGCCACGAGCAATATAAGGAAAAAGGATACATTTACCAATGGCCACAATGGCAAAGAATATAAGCTGAGGGATTTTATATCATGCAATCCAAAATGCGTGGTCTACGCCCTGCAATGTCCATGCAGCATGATATATGTAGGAAGAACAAAAAGAGAAATGCATGTGAGAATAAAAGAGCACATGTACCAAATAACGAAAGGTAAAAAGGAAGACTATCTATATCACCACTTTAGGACAATCCATTATAGACAAGTGTCTGGCTTGCTATTTTGGGGCCTAGAAAAATATAAGAATCACTGGAGGGGTAGCCATTGTGTCAGTCCAAGGAGGGAATCTTGGTGGGTGTATGAATTAGGGAGTTTGGCGCCCAGAGGACTGAATAAGGAATTTGATCTCAATTGTTTTTTGGCCAATTTGGAGCTTGATTGTCTGATGTATGGGAAGTAGGAAGTAGCTTGGAGAGGAGGCATAGGACATTCCACATGCTGTGTACATCGGGGCTGCAGATCCGGGATACAGGTGATCCTATCCCCCCTCACTACAACAGCACTACAGCACTTTATGAGTGTTTTTTGTCACACAAATGTGAGTTGAATATATATTGATTTTAAAGATTAAAATATTTTTTAGATGGTATTACACTATTGTATGCCTCTATTATTTCCCCCATGTGGTTTATGTGAGGAGGCTTGGTGGAAATTACCAGGAGACAATAGGATCCGCATAGAGATTGGTTACCATTGGGAGTAGGAGGTTACCAGTGTGAAGTATCTACATGCAGCAGCCAGCATACTAAAAGGACACATCAGAATAACCCAGACCATCTGCTGATAACCACTCTAGGCTTAATCTTAAGCCCTTAGAGTGAGGTCACACCTGATGGGGGGGGAGCGCACAATGCATGAAGGCACCTGATCACTTTATTCATAACTATGGATTTTTGCTGAATATTTTCAATATTATGGACTTTGTTGCAATATTTATTTATCACTTTGAATTGTGTGTGTGATTCACGGAGCACGAGCACTTTTAATATTTTCATTATTATCTATTTATCAGCCATTATTATTCTTTTATACTTGTTTATAGTATCAATTGTGAGTAGGAGCGTGGCACATTTTATATATGCATGTGTATATGCACATATATATATAACATACACAGATTTTATAGGATGAGTGGGAAAGGGAGAGCAGATGAGGGTGACAAGGGTGACAACGGGAGAGGGGTATAGAGAGATAAAATCTATCTGCCCCATCACACTGCCAGGAGCACATCACGCTACCTCACGCTGCCCACAACACATCATATTGCATTGCATTGCCCCAATACATCACATTGCATTGCCCTAACACATCGCATTGCCCCAACACATCGTATCGCATTGCCCCCAACACATCACATCTCATTGCCCCCAACACATCACATCGCATCTCCCCAACGCATCGCATCGCATTGCCTCAAGCACATTGCATAGCATCGCATTGCTGAGGTGTGGAGCAGCCAATCCTGGGAGAACTGGAGAAGAAAGGAGGAGGGACGTGAAGCTGGCATCATAGAGACTCTCTCTGCTCTCAAGCTGTGCAGGAGATAAAGAAATCAGATGTCAGTCACAGCAGTGGGGGATGTGATGACACAAACTTATCTGCATGTCTTAATTTATCTTACTAAAAAAAGAGGATTGCTCAGAGCTGACTTAACCCTTAGTGACAAGACTGGGCACAGATGACCTAGAACCCTCTACTGTACCAGGTAGAAGTCTTCATTAAAATTCTTTTTTAACATTTTACATAATTTTTGTATATTAGGTCCTATATTCTAGTTGGAATTTTAATTCTATTTTCCATTTTTATCAGTATTATTTTTGTTTATAGTCATTGAGACCTGACATTTTCATGCAGGGAGATACAGTGATTTGGTTAACTAGCTAACCTTGGTCAGTAGTGTAACCATCCCATTTATGGTATTAGATATATTATGCAAACCTGCACTGAGCATACTGTAGATCAGTTGGTAGTTTTTAATGCGGAAGAATTTAGTATTCCGCTATGTAAAGGCAGTAGCCCTACTCCAAGATGGAGTTTTTCGCATTGGGGGACACTTGGAGCTCAGAGCTGGGTGTTCCTTCTTTGCTGTAGAGCATATTTGGTGGTGAGTAAGCACGCCGCCCATGCCCCTGGATGATGTCATCTGTGACGAAACGGCGTTAGGAGGAGTGGCGTGCTGACGTCACCGCAAACAATGCAAGGTCCCAGAAGGAACGGGCTGTTATTCGAGAGCCGGCTGGATCGACTGGATTTATGACACACGCTATTTTATTCTCGATTAAATGTAAGTGTAACTCTGCTTTTATTACTTTTACATTTTTTGCTGAATTACACTATGGAAGCCTTCTTTCATTTTAACATGGGGAACCACTGACCGCGGTAGGTGGATCCACCTACTAAAAAAGTGTCCTTCTTTCAGAACCTTTCTGGGTATCACCAGTGTCGTAGATGCCAAGTTTGCACACTTAATAAGAGTAACATGAGAAAAACTGATCTTTTATTTCAACAAGTACATCCAAGGAACACAAAATCAAACCATTTGTCACCTGCAGCTCTACGGGGATTGTTTATTTATTACAATGCCCTTGTGGGTTTCAATATATTGGCAGGACCAAGCGATCGATGGAGGTTTGCTTGGGGAGCACATCGCCAACATAAAAATTGGCTTTAAATACCATTCTGTCTCTAAACATTATGATATGTTTCATAATCGTAACCCAGCAAACACACTGTTTTTGGGAATCGATAAGTATAGTGCACATTGGAGGGGTGGTTCCCTAGTTAGGGAACTGTCAAGGATGGAGCTGGCCTGGATACATAGGGTACATTGCTATACTCCTTATGGTCTCAATTTAGACACAGATGTTAATGCTTTCATAGATAATGGATGAGTTACTATGGATGTGAACTAGATCTGAGTTCCTAGATGACCCCCATTTTATGGATAAATGTATTATTTTATAATACATATAGGTAATCAATATATTATATATACATCATGAGTTTATACTTTATCTTTATCAATGGGTTTAATTAACATTAAGGTGGAACCATTTAAATTATGTTTTTCCCCCCTTTATTTCTGGTAGGATGCGGGCCCCTTTTTTTATTGTTTTTTTTTTGTGTAATGTGAAAACACAGGAGATGCATCACATTTAATTATGTGAGTGTTTTTCCTGTTTTTTCCATTTTTTCATTTCATTTATATATTTATATTTTTTCTTTTTCTCTTTTTGTGCATATAGTGGAATATAGTTATTCTATTTATTGCACTTTTTTTCTGGTTCAGTGGGATGTCATTGTGGCTTAGTAATATTTGTAACATTTTACATCATTTTTGTATATTAGGTCGTATATTCTAGTTGGAATTTTAATTCTATTTCTATTTTCCATTTTTATCAATATTATTTTTGTTTATAATCATTGAGACCTGACGTTTGGATGTAGGGAGATACAGTGAATTGGTGAACTAGCTAACCTTGGTCGGTAGTGTAACCATCCCATTTGTGGTATTAGATATATTATGCAAACCTGCACTGAGCATACGGTAGGTCAGGTGATAGTTTTTAATGCGGAAGAATATAGTATTCCGCTATGTAAGGGCAGTAGCCCTACTCCAAGATGGAGTTTTTCGCATGGGGGAAACTCGTAGCACAGAGCTGGGAGGTCCTTCTTTGCTGTAGAGTATAATTGGTGGTGAGTCAGCACGCCGCCCATGCCCCTGGATGACATCATCTGTGACAAAACGGTGTAGGGAGGAGCGGCATGCTGACGTCCCCGTAAACAACGCAAGGTCCCGGAAGGAATGGCTGTTATTTGAGAGACGGCTGGCTCGACTGGATTTATGACACGTGCTATTTTATTCTCGCTTAAATGTAAGTGTAACTCTGCTTTTATTACTAAAAAATGTTTTGCTGAATTACACTATGGAAGCCTTCTTTCATTTCAACATGGGGAGCCACTGACCGCGGGTAACTCCAAGGATACTGTGAACAAAGGAGTGGGGACATATTGCTGGCAAGCATAGAGACCCTGACTGGGGTACAAGCCATAGGCAAATTTGATCTCCCTAAAAAAGAGTTCAATTTAGCTGGTAAGCAGCAGTCGTTTCTCAGGTGGAGGAATCTTTCTCAATCTCAATCCATCACTATTCCTTGGGTGTTTATCATTTTAAGTCACCAATGAACTGAGGATCTGTTTTATATGAATTTATGCTGAAGTGTTGCATAACTGTGGAATTTTCATCTATTTTTTTAACACTATAGTGTTGACTTTCCAACAGAGTTTTCTAGCCCTCTAATAACTGTGATCCATGCTTTTACGGTTATAGATCTATAGCTATAATTTTATTACAGTAATATGGTTCATCATGTATTGTATTGTTTACATTGGGGGCCATTTTAGTCTCCATTGACACATATAGATCATATATGTGATCATATGTAATTTTAATAATTTTTTACAGAGCAGCTTACTTTTTTAACCCTTTAATGTTCTGCGCTACCGTTTGGTAGAGCACATTTTGAGTCACGCTAACTCATTGAAAAATGTGGACTTTAATTAATATTGGTTAATAACTGCCATCTTGTGGTCGTTTTGGTTATGGCACCATCTTTACTGTGTTCCCTCCCATTTTATGATGTATTTCCCCTTCCTTCTTACATTGCTGTTATGGGATAAATATGGCTGCTTCTCTAGCATTGGGGAACTCATTACCATGTTTTGAGCTGCAAATACCATCTTTTCAAACAGGCGGCGGCGACACAAGACCGGGCCACCGCTTGTAAAAGAGCTGGAAGAAGGAGCGGAGGCCCGGCAAGAAGAACCGAAGAGGGGGACAAGACCCCCAAAGTCGGAAGAAGAGGCGACGGCGACAGAAGACCGGGCCACCGCTAGTAAAAGAGCTAAAGGAAGAAAGCGGAGGCCCGGAAAGAAGAACCGAAGAGGGGGACAAAACCCCCGAAGTCGGAAGAAGACCCCCGGGCGGCGACGAAGAAGAAAGCCTGGCTCCTCCGCTAATAAAAGAGCTAGCAGAAGATAGCGGAGGAGTCTGGCGAGAAGACCCCCCAAGACGGAAGAAGACCCCAGGAGCTGTGCAATAAATTATTTTAAAACCCTGTGTGTTTTTTTTAAACATTTTTCTCACCAGGTGAATGGGTAGGGGTACATTGTACCCCATACTCATTCACATAGGGTGGGGAGTGGGGGGGCCGGTATCTGGGGGCCCCCTTATTAAAGGGGGCTCCCAGATTCCGATAAGCCCCCCCACCGCAGACCCCGACAACCAACGGCCAGGGATGTCGGGAAGAGGCCCTGGTCCTCATCAACATGGGGACAAGGTGCTTTGGGGTGGAGGGCCCCCCTTCCCCAAAGCACCCCCCCATGTTGAGGGCATGTGGCCTGGTACGGCTCAGGAGGGAGGGGGGCGCTCGCTCGTCTCCACCCCCTTTCCTGACCGGCCGGGTTGCTTGCTCGGATAAGGGTCTTATATGGACCTTGGGGGGACCCCCACGCTTCCCCTTTAAGTCCATACCAGGTGACGGGGCCAGCGACATGTCAATCTCCCCACCGAAGCGGCAACGTTGACTTCCTTCGCTAGTCCCGTCTACCTGGAGCCGCGTTCAAAATGAACGGACTTTCCTCTGTGTGTGGGCAAGTCCATTCATTTCAAAAGTACAGCCATAGTCTGGCGGACGGTCCGCCGGAAAAGTCCGGTTGTGTGTGGGCAGGTGCGCTCGTTCGGAAAGTACGGCGGACCTCCGCTTCAAAGTCCGGCGGTTTGTCCGCCGGGCTAAGTCCGCCGGACAGTCTGATCGTGTGTACGTGGCAATACACACACATACAGCAGATGTTCAAATCTTCAGGCACGCCTGATCATTTACATCTGTACAGGGATGGATGCACAGCTCTGGGTGTAGATTGTCTGTGACCAAGGTCGTCAAGTTGCACGGAACACCTGTGCCTCCTAGGTACATAAAAATACAGTAGCTCTTCTGCACAGGGTAAAGGGCCTTTGCACCTAGGTGAATAAATCCTTAAAGTAGATCTTCAGTCATTTTTTATCTTTTCATCTATTAAATCTTCTGCCCTTGTTGTTTTAACTTTGGATAGTAAAACCTTTTTTTTCCTGACAGTAAATACCTTATACAGCCCAATTCCTGTTTCTTATCTGATAAAAAGCCTAGGCTTATGCCATCACGCACAGCTCTCTCACTCTCGTGAGAGTTTGCCAGGAAGGGAGGGGGGAGGAGTCATAATAGGGCCAATGAGAGCTGCAGAGCTGGAGGTGTGCCTCTGTGTAAATCCAGGAAGTGAACAGGTAGCAGCTTCAGCTGCCCACAGTTAAAACTGATTGCAGCCAGACTCAGTGGAGGGAGATTTCTGCAGCATATTTGGCAAGTACAGAATCACAGTATATATAAAATAATATGCAAAGTGGTTGGAGGGAAGTTTCAGAATGGCAAAGATGGTTTTATTAAAAATTATGTGAGTAGACTGCAGTTCCTCTTTAAATACCAAATGAAGCCTGATTTAGAGTCTTTGTTATAGTCTTTGTGGATCTTAGATAATGAATAACAAGCAGCTAGAGAGGTCAGTGAGAATTTGTTCTAAAGTTTTTTTACTGCCTGGTATGAATATGTAAATAGATTATTATTCATAGTCTGGGTGCCGAAGGTGAAGACAAAACTGCTTTTACTCCCGGGCAAATGCCACACTGAAACTGAACTGTGCACAAAGGGTTGGAGGAGCAAGTTAGCCCCAGAGCTCCCCTTTCCCTTTCATACCACCCTACCTCCTTCAGGGCTCTTTTTACACTTGCATTTGGGGACTTGGTGAAAAAGAAAACCTGGTTGAGTCACTCCCCCCCCCCTTTCCAAACCACTCTCCCTTAAGCTTCATGCAATAGTGCAAACTTTTAGGGGTTACAACAGATAGTAATTAGACGACATAACGCCTCCTCTACACTTGTAAAACGGCATCCGGAAAGTCCTCCACCATGGATCAATCTTCAAAAGGATAACACTAGTGTAAGGTAGCCCTCAGAGCCACATAGGGGTCTTTTGTTAAATACACCCCACAGAGCCCCCACCCTCCCAGCTCCCTTGTCCGCTTCATACCATCGCCAAATCAGTCTTCCTTAGATTGACACCACAAACACAGGGACATTTTTTCTTACAGTGACACCACTGATGCAGGGACATTTTGTTCCTTCCAGTGACACCACTAATGAATGGACATTTTTCCTTTCATTGACGCCACCGATGCAGGGACATTTTTCCTTCCAGTGATACCACTGACACAACACCACTGACATAGGCACATTATTGCTCACAGTGAATCCACCAATGCATGGACATTTTTTCTTCTAACAACACCACTCAAACAAGGACAGTTTTCCTTCCAGTGACACCATCAACGCAATGGCATTTTTTCTTCCAGTGACACACTGGATGCATGGACACTTTCCCTTCCAGTGACACCACCTACACCATGGGTCTTCAAACTATGGCCCTCCAGTTGTTCAGGAACTACAATTCCCAGCATGCCTAGTCATGTCTGTGAATGTTTTACAATGCCTCATGGGAAGTGTAGTTTCGCAACAGCTGGAGGGCCGTCGTTTGAGGATCCCTGACCTACACATTGGCACTTTTTTCTGTTTAGTCACTCCACAGACGAAGGGCCATTTTTCCTTTCAGTGAGACCATGGACACAGGGACATTTTTCTTACCAATGACACAACCAATTTTCCTCACATTAATGCTGTGGTATCTCTTTTTACATCACTATTAGCCCCATATTTTACTGTGGGATAGAATGCGTACCCCTATTAAACTCATATGTTACATGTTTTGGTGTGGTGCGCGGTGTACTGTGTGCATCATTATTAACCCCATCCCACCCCCACTCCATCTGGGAAGGGAGGTGCAGTTTTCCATCATCATTCACTCTGGGCACTGGATGGCCTTGTCCAAAGTACTGATCCTACCATTATGGCAAGCAAACAAACCCTTCCAGGGTCAGTTTGTTAACATACCAATCTATGTTCACACAAGTTAATAATAAAGCCTAATGAATTTAGTCTTCTAACTAAAAACCCAGGATCGTTATCATCTTTCACCCTATCACCTCTTCTCCCAGGTTGACATATATGCTCCCAGTTTTGCCAACATTGGCAGTTTTGCAACAATTCTTTACTCATGGCATCAGAGAGGACATTCCAGTTACTAGTCTGTCTATTATACCTGAGCAAGTACTAATACTTCTTCTCTAGGAACACACTAAGTAACACAGTACTGCGTCTTCTTCACACAAAAGGTTTGCATGGAACCAGGACTTTGTTTCTTCTGTAGATGACATTTAAACTGACAAAGCTCAGTGAATGAACAGGCTAAATTGCCTCATACAACATTAATCTCTCTCTTATTTTAGGCATTATGGACAAAAAGTCACCCAGGTGCATAACAGGCATCTATAAGGTACTCTTAAAGTACCAGCTGATCGTGAATGGACCACTTACTTGGAAATAGGGCTTATGTGGCTGCTGGTGATAGGCTTAGCCACAGAACTGGAGACTGCACAAATACAGCTCTCCAACTACACTCTTAAGCCTCGTGCACTCGATTGGATTTTCAGATGGGAATTAAGTGATGACAGGCTATTGGTGGAAAATCTGATCGTTTGTCTGCTCCATCAGACAATTGTTGTCGGATTTTCCACAGACAAATGTTGAATAGCAGGTTTTAAAATTTTCCACGGACAAATGTCTGTTGTCGGATTTTCCGAGCATGAGTACACAAGTCGGTCAAACAAAGGTCCAAGTACGGAAGCAAGGACGAGCCGGATGCAGTCGGTCTTTTAAAACTAGCGTTCAGAATGGAGATATCACATTCGTGACGCGTCAAATTATGAAATCACAAAATGCAGCGTACATTCTTTTCTTCTTTATAATGGGATAATAATGAAGCTGCTTTGCTGGTGATATTGACAGAGTTCTGCCAAACTTATTTGAAAAAGGCTTTTTTTTTCTAGTGATATGCAGAATAGTGATGTTTTTCTTTTTCTTTTTGGGTTACCACAACACCATTATTTTCTCGTAGTTTCTTAGCTCAAAGATACAACTATGTTGGTGTACCTTGTTAATTTGACATTGTATTTTTAACCAATCAAGCCCCGGACCAATACACAGCTAAAAGACCAAGCCCCTTTTTGCGATTTGGCTTTAACTGACAATTGCGCGGTCATGCGATGTGGCTCCCAAACAAAATTGGCATTCTTTTTTTTTACCACAAATAGAGATTTCTTTTAGTGGTAGTTAAATCACCTCTGCGGTTTTTATTTTTTGCGCTATAAACAAAAATAGAGCGACAATTTAGAAAAAAAATTACTTTTTGCTATAATAAATATCCCCCAAAAATATATAAAAAAACATTTTTTTTCCTCGGTTTAGGCTGATACGTATTCTTCTACATATTTTTGGTAAAAAAAAATCGCAATAAGCGTTTATTGATTGGTTTGCGCAAAAGTTATAGTGTCTACAAAATAGGGGATAGTTTTATGGCGTTTTTATTAATATTTTTTTTTACTAGTAATGGCGGTGATCAGTGATTTTTATTGTGACTGCGACATTATGGCAGACGCCTTGGACAATTTTAGACCCCTTTTTTGGACCATTGGCATTAATACATCGATCAGTGCGATTAAAATTGCATCCGGGGCCATACTGATGGCAGTTGTTCATGGCTGAGGAAGGCAGCTATAGCCTCGTCCAGGTTCCTGCTCTTCCTGGCCCTTTTAGTAGTAGGGCGTAGGCTGCTGGGCACAGGCTCCTCCTGACTGACACTTATGAAAATGGGGCATATTTTATTTTTTTGGTCATCAATCACACACAATTTTGAGCTCATAACTGTTGCAAATTGAATGTGGACAAATAGAAAAGACTATCATTCTGACCCCAACATGTTTTATTCTTGTCCCAATCATTTTTGGCCACTACAGTCTATTGATAAGGAAACCACTTTGTTAAGGCAGCAATTTTGGATCAATAACGTCTAGTTAACATCATTCTAATTTTGGATACAAATATGTTGAACAATGCTATACCTGGGTCAAGCTGGGCTCCTCCACATCTTCTTCCTGTGTAGAAGGACCAGGGTGGACCTCAGGAGCTGTGGCCTCAGCCGATGTGGAAGGAAGTGTTGAAAGCGATGAGCATAGTTCGGTTTGGTCAGACAAAAAACGCAGGCTGTTGTAGTATCACAGCCGGGGGACATATATGTCATCTGCTGATGCTCCTGATATCTGGGATTCCAGGACCTTCTTGCACACCCTATTATATGTACTACGCAGGCTACCAATTTTGGCCTTCAAATAATTGATGTCTGCCATGGGGTACAGAGGCTTCACCAATTCCAAGAGTTTCTCCATCACTGCCTTCCTCTTTATTTTATTAGAGTAATCCCTACAATTCACTTTAAAAGGACACGGCAGCTCCCGGTATTGCTCTATAAATTCAGGCAAAAAGTCTGCTGCTGTGAATTTATCCAACATTGTCGATTCAATTAGCAGATTCCTGAAAGACAGAAGACAAGACAAACCATAATGTCAGGCTTAACTCATAAATAATCTGGTCCCAATATAGGCCTCCGTCTAAGCAATATAGGCCACTAACCACTGATGCCCCAATTTACAATTGTACTTCCTTTTATGTTTCCTTTTGGTGATGCCGATCGTTCGTCCTCCACTTCCAGGCCATTCCTACACTTGTTTTATCGACCATGCGTTATGGCATGGCGGAAACTGTGCATGCGTGAAACTCCGCTCTCAGTGCATCATGACGCTGGGGCGTAACCATCTCTCTTATGCATGCAACACACACTGTGGAACATTCTGGAAGGACAACATGTTGGATTCACCGAATTATGGAAATTCTATGCAGCCCCGCGGCGGTGGAGCTTATAGGAGGCACAAAGCCACCCCTATGAGCAGGGGTGAGATGGTGGAGATGGTGCACATCCTTGAGCAGCTCAACTATGATTGGAATCTGCGCAAATACAAAAGGCCTAACAGCCGAAAGGACCTCATTTTGGAGAAGGTCCTCACCATTTTGGAGTGCAAATTTTTGGTGCAACGAAGAAAGATCAAATACGAAAGCGATGGTCTGATCTAAAGAAACGCAAGCAAGAGCAGATGGCGTCCATCCATCACATAATCAAAAAAAATAAGCAATATTTGTATCTAACCAATATGAATATGTGTAAATTAGCTGTCTGTATATGTGCTTTCTCCAAGTAGGATTTGAAAATTCAAGATAATGTTTTCGCTAATCTTTGTCGGAATTTTTGTTTTTTACTTTGACTTTGCAGACCTTCCCATCTGCGCTAGGGATGGATTTAATGATGAGATCTATAGGCCACACATTTCGCGGCACCTGCTTGTCTCTTAACAGAAGGACATATCCTTCTTGAATGTTTTGTTTGACAGCTTGCCATTTGCGACGTTCCTGAAGTGTCACAAGATATTCACGCCCCCAACGATCCCAAAAGGGTCTCCTATCTTCTGTGTGAGGAGCATTGCTGGGGTCAGAATGCTTGGTGATTCTGGATCTGTTGATACTGGAATCAAAGGCCTTGCATTAACAATGGCTGACACTTCGGCCATAAATGTGGTTAGCACTTCATGGGTGAGTTGAGCTAAACTAGTAGTCATCATCATAGAGTCTAAAATGCATCAAGTCACTCCGATCATGCGTTCCCATGCTCCACCCATGTAAGAGGAATGAGGAGAGTTGAATATCCACATGCACTCTTGATCACGCAGATACTTTTGGATTCTGTTATCTTCAATTTCTTCAGTGTCTATTTGTAATTCCTTACATGCTCTAATGAAATTGTTTCCACGGTCGGAACGTATTTTTGCTTGACTGGTCCCCTGATTGCAAAGAATCTTCTGATATGCCAACTGTGGCAGTTGGTTGTTTAATCACCAAGCGTTTGGCAGAAGGAGAAGGCTATGTGTACACACGTATCAGACTATCCGGCAGACTTAGTCTGGCGGACTGTCCGCCGGACTGTCCGTCGGACTTTCCGAACGAGCTACCTGCCCACACACGGTACTTTTGCGGCGGACTAGGTACGGCAGACTAAGTCCGCCGGACTACCCGCCGTACTTTTGAAATGAACGGACTCGCCCACACACACGGAGGAAAGTCCGCTCATTTTGAGAGCGATTCCAGGTAGCCGGGACCAGCGAAGGAAGCGTTGCTGGCCCCATCACCTGGTATGGACTTAAAGGGGAATCCCTACGCCGAAAAAACGGCGTGGGTGTCCCCCAGGTCCAAATCAGACCCTTATCCGAGCACGCTACCCAGCCGGCCAGGAAAGGGGGTGAGGACGAGCGAGCGGCCTCCCCCCCTCCTGAGCCGTACCAGGCGATGTGCCCTCACCCTGAAGCACCTTGTACCCATGTTGATGAGGACAAGGGCCTCTTCCCACCAAAACCCTGGCCGTTGGTTGTCGGGGTCTGCGGGCGGGGTGTAAAAAAATTAAAAACACAACACACAAGGGTTAAAATAGTTTATTGCACAGCTCCGGTGGTCTTCTTCCGTCTTCGGGGGTCTTCTCGCCGGACTCCTCCGCTATCTTCTGCTAGCTCTTTTACTAGCAGAGGAGCCCGGCTTTCTTCTTCGCCGCCACCCTCTTCTTCCGACTTCGGGGGTCTTGTCCCCCTCTTCGGGGGATAAGCCCCCGACCGCAGACCCCCGACAACCAACGGCCAGGGTTGTCGGGAAGAGGCCCTTGTCCTCATCAACATGGCGTGGCCCCCCTTCCCCAAGGCACCACCCCATGTTGAGGGCATGCGGCCTGGTACGGCTCAGGAGGGGGGGCGCTCGCTCGTCCCCACCCCCTTTCCTGGCCAGCCGGGTAGTGGGCTCGGATAAGGGTCTGATTTGGACCTGGGGGGGACCCCCACGCCGTTTTTTTGGCGTAGGGGTTCCCCTTTAAGTCCATACCAGGTGACAGGGCCAGCAATGCTTTCTCTGGGCGGGAAAAGTCAGTTCATTTCAAAAGTACGGCGGACTGGCATACACACGGCCGTACTGTCAGCCAAAATGCGAGTCCGGCGGACAGATTGATGTGCAAAACTCCAATCTTAGTCTGCCGGACTTTTGGGTAAAACAAAGTCCGCCGGAGCCTACACACGGGTGGACTTTTCCACCGGATTGTTTGATCGTGTGTACGTGGCATAAGGTGCGCTATTGCTAGCTGGAGAGCCGTCCACCTTGAGAAGTGATGACAACTATGAGAACCGAATACATTTCCGGTCTGTACGTTGGCAAGTAGGACAGACACTTGGGGCCTTACCTAAAGGCCTCTTTCAATATATACAAGATCAAAGTCATTAATTAAGGTTGATGGTATACCATCTACCTGTGTTTGGAATGTTGGTCCTGTGAGCCACAATGTATCCTGTAGATGTTCTGCAGGCACTGATCTGGTTGCAATATCTGCAGGGTCCTGGTCTAGTGCCATTGTTTTGATTGCATAGACTTCCTGATCCTTTCCACCTGATTTGCCACATATACATAGAATCTTCTCTTCGTATTGCATATGCAACCTAACACAACTTTACTAGCTGTGTAGAACCTGGTAGCATCTAATTTACAGTTCCGCCAACTCTACTGCCAATACTGCGCCACATAACTCAAGTCTGGGTATGGTATGGTTGGGTTGCGGTACCAGTTTAGCTTTGCCTAGGATGAACCTGGTATGGTGTTTAACACTTGCATCTTTAGTTCTTAAGTAGGCCACAGCTGCTATTCCTTTGGTTGAGGCATCCGAGAATACACAAAGTTCTTTGCTGTGTACAGTGGTGAGAGATGTCGGCGAGTAGGGGCATGGGATCTCAAGTTGTTCAAGGAACTTCAAAGAATCCTTCCATGTTTCCCATTCTTTTCCTCTTTGTGGAGACAATGGGGAGTCCCAGTCCTGTTTCCCAAAGGACAATTACTCTGATAAGTGACCTGCCTTGATTTGTGACTGGGGCTACAAATCCCAGTGGGTAAAGACGGTTGACTGTGGACAGCACTCTCTGCCATGTGTAGGGTTTTTCCTCGATGGACACCTGGAAAGTGAAGGTGTCTATTTTGAGATTTCAACTTAACCCCAGACTACACTGTAAGGGAGGTGTGTCGATCCCCAGATACAAATTCTTTAGGTCGCTTGTGTGATCATCTGTAGGAAATGCCTTCTTTACAGTAGCGCTATTGGAAGCTATTTTATGTAACCTTAAATTGGCTGTTGCTAGCATCCCTTGCATTCATTTGCGTAGGTCTATGGCTTCTTCTTCTGTGGGTGCTGATTTCAACCCAACATCCACATAAAAGTCTCTTTCTATGAAACTCCTAGGGTCTTTCCCATACTCTTCTTCCCTTTCTTGGGCCGTTCTTCTGAGTCCATAGGCAGCAACTGCTGGGGATGGGCTGTTACCAAATATGTGTACTTTCATTCTATATTCTATGACTTTGTCCTTCACGTTGTTATTCCGGTACCACAGGAACCTTAGATAATTTCTGGTATCTTCTCTAAAGAAATAGTAAAACATCTGCCGAATGTCTGCCGTTATGGCGATTGATTCTTTGCGGATCAACACTCCTAGAAGACTATTAGTCAAGTCTGGTCCAGTGAGAAGGACGTCGTTTAGAGAGATTCCCTGGTACTTAGCACTGGAGTCAAACACTACTCGGACTTGACCAGGTTTCTGAGGATGGTAGACACTGAATGAGGGATCTATCATTGTGCTCCGAGGACATGCCTATGTCTCCCTTTGATCCTGAGCATTTCTTTAACATGAAAGTGGTTTGGACATGGCTTAAAGATGGATGCACGACCGTTTTCCAGCAAGTTTGTACGTAGGTTTTCTACATTGTCAGGCCTGCGTGTCTTGTCAATGCATACTTTGCCTACTATCACCCATCCTAGGTCAAGCCTCTGGGAGCACGATTCATCATGTTCCCCATCCAGTTGTTCACGGATTTTATGAGCTCTCATAATGTCCATACCGAGTAGCAGCAATATTTGGGTGCTGTCGTCTAGTAATGGGATGCGGTCAACTATTGCCTTGAGATGACGGTAGTTGCGTGCCACATCTGGTGTCGGGATTTCACTCCTATCCTCCGCCATGTGATTACACTCGATAAGTGTGGGGAGTGGCATCTTTACCTTACCGTCCACGGAACATATGATGTAGCCATTTACTCTCCTCCCTGTTGCCTCTATTCGTCCTGCACACTTTCAGAGCGTGTAAGGGGAGGCGTTATCTTGTATGTTGAATAGGTTAAAGAATTCTGATTTAACCAATGATCGATTGCGCTCATCGTCGATGATAGCATAAATTCTTACAGCTCTTTCTGGTTGTCCCTCTTGGTGCACTGCTACAAGGCATATCTTCGAACAAGATCTACCTTCACCTCCATCTCCACAGATCTCAGTGCATTTAGATGTTACTGATGGGGGAAGTGTCTTAACCTCTTCTTCCTCCCCATCCTGCCTTATTATAGGGTTAGGGATCTTGACTGTTTTAGGATTAAATGTCTCTGGGTGTAGAGTTGTCACACGCCTATCACTGTTACACTGTATGGCTTCTTTACATTCCTTGGCTAGATGTCCTGTAGAATCACAGCATTTAAAGCAAGCTCCCAACTCTCGTAGCAAGTTTTTGTGTTCTTCTATGGATTTCATCCTGAACCCAATGCACTTGTTAAGCGGATGTGGTTTTTTATGTATGGGACATTCTTTGTTTATGTCTCTCTGCTTCTGAACTCCAGCAGCCGACTGGTCAGGGCTTGAGTGGGTTGTGGGGTACACGTCCGTCCTGCAAACCGAGAGGGATGTTCTAACACTGCCATGTCTTGCCGTTGGTCTTTCATCCTTTAGGCTACTTTTACTGAGTGTGGTCTGTGCACCCACAATGAAGCTGGGATTGCGAATGAAGCTCAAGAAGAAAGAGAAAGGGGGGTACATGACCTGCTTCTCCTTTTTGTATTTGGAGCCTTGTGAAAGCCATCTTTCCGGAAAGACAGAATTATTGTAAGGTTGCTTGCAGTCCCTTTGTCAGAGAGCTCTGTCACTGTTACTTGTTCCTAGCATAAGGACTGTGTGAAGCTGGAGCTTTCTATGCCGTTTTTCATAGCACAGCAATCTGTTTTTTACTATTCTGCAACCCCAGAGTCATATATGTGAGGATATGAATAAGGCCAAATAGCTTAACTCGCCTTCCTATCAAAGCACAAAAAAGTCCTTTAACTTTCTTAACTTTATTTGTGAAATAACAGCATCTAATTTCAATGCTCAATACCAGTGTATTTGTTAAACTGGTATAGTTACAGTGACAATGTGCTCTAAAATGTGGCAAACTCAGGAAATTTTATGGCTCTAATTAATGCATTAGATACATTAACAACAAAAACATTGTGTGTGTGTAGCAGACCCACAGCACAATATAATAGTTAGCTGTAGAAGAGATTGTCACCACATGTAGCAAATAAGGTACGTTTGCACTATTGTTAAAATGGACAAAATTAAGGCCATTTGAGAACCTAGGAGACAGACAAGAAATACAAACAGTAGTAAAAATTAAATAGGAGTATAGGATCAAATCAAACATTTATTCATGATCAGCTACAGTTTGCTGCCAAGCCACTGCCCTTCTACCCACAAAATAGTCCATGTATTGTTGCCGGACATCTCGAGCAGTTTGGGAGGGCAACACAGCACGGTCAGTTTCAAGAGCTGTTATCACGCCCACCGACGGATCAGCTGGGCCTGACACTTCAAGGTCAATATCACTTTGCACTAAGGCAAAATAGCTGCTTACATTCCTCCGTAAATAATTGTGGAGGATATTGGGCCAGATAATTAAATATTCTCTGCTCTGGGTTGAGGTTCCTTATAGGAAAGGGCTTCATAAGATGTTCCCCCAGAGCAAAGACCTCATCTGACACAAACACAAAATTGAGGCCCTTGACATTGTCCTCGGCAGGTGGCAAATGTAAGGTGCCATTCTGGAACCAATGGTAGAATTTGGTCTGTATAATCACTCCTCCATCAGCGTTGCGGTCGTTCTTCCAAACATCCAGGTACAGTAAACTCATAGTTGGCAGACACTACCACTAGCATGACTATGCTGCAAAAGCCCTTATAGTTTAAATAATAGGAGCCTGAGTTGGGTGGTGGGACAATCCTGACATGTTTGCCATCAATTGCCCCACCACATTTGGGAAAATCCCACTGATGCTCAAACTGGGCTGCAACATCCTGCCATTGCTGTGGGTTGGAAGGAAACTGTGGAGTCAAAAAAGAAAAGAAAAAATGACTACGTTTGCACATAACATTGCAAGCAAATGTGACACAAACATTCTTCTCCAACATAAGTATAATATTTAAATGAGTATTTAACCACTTCAGCCCCAGACCATTTGGCTGCCAAATGACCAGGCCACTTTTTGGGATTCGGCACTGTGTTGTTTAACTGACAATTACGCGGTTGTGCGACGTGGTTCCCAAACAAAATTGACATCCTTTTTCTCCCACAAATAGAGCTTTCTGTTGGTGGTATTTGATCACCTCACCTCTGCGGTTTTTATTTTTTGTGCTATAAACAAAAATACAGCAACAATTTTGAAAAAAAAGCTATATTTTTTAGTTTTTGCTATAATAAATATCCCCAAAATATATATAGAAAAAAGATTTTTTTTCCTCAGTTTAGGCTGATACATAGTTTCTTAGTTAGTAAGGTTGAATAAAGACACCAGTTCAACCTGAGTGAGTGTCTACAATTGTCCCTATCCCTGTACATTGCACACTCACATCGGTCCCTACCCTCAATGAGCCCACAATCCAAGGTCCCCATTCATATACTAGGGCCAATTTTGGACAGAAGCCAATTAGCCTAACTGCATGTCTTTGGATTGTGGGAGGAAACCGGAGTACCCAGAGGAAACCCATGCAGGCACAGGGAGAACATGCAAACTCCAGGCAGGTAGTGTCGTGGTTGGGATTCGAACCAGTGACCCTTCTTACTGCTAGGTGAGAGTGCTAACCACTACACCACTGTGCCGCCCATGACATATTCTTCTACATATTTTTGGTGGGAAAAAAAATCGCAATAAGCCTTTATTGATTGGTTTGCGCAAAAGTTGTAGCATCTACAAAATAGAGGATAGTTTTATGGCATTTTTATTAATAGTTTATTTTTTACTAGTAATGGCGACGATTTTTATCGTGACTGCGACATTATAGCGAACAATTTTGACACATTTTTGGGACCATTGGCATTAATACAGTGATCAATGCTATAAAATTGCATTGATTACTGTAAAAATGTCACTGCAGTGAAGGGGTTAACCACTAGGGGGCGGGGAAGGGGTTAAGTGTGATTCTAACTGCCTGGGGGGTGGGCTAGCAGTGACATGACACTGATCGTTGCGCCCGATGGGAGGGAGCAGACGATCATGTCCTGTCAGTAGGCAGAACAGGGAGATGCTGTGTTTACACTGGCATCTCCCATTCTCCAGCTCCGTGACACGATCGAGGGCACCCAGCGGACATCGAGTCCGTTACTTTGCCCAGCTGTGCCATTCTTCCGAAATATAGCGGCGTGAGCCAGTCTTTAAGTGGTTAAAGACAAAAGTATAAGGTCAACTTATCACATTCCTCGCCCCCTCTGGTGGCCCATTCTAAAAATGTTATGGTGGGAGGGGGTAATGGGTAGATGTTTTTGACAGGTAAACCTCTCCACTTCCATGAGAGCTGAATGCATAAATAATGTGTGATACTTTGGCCAGCCCCTCCTTACTTACACTATCGGCAGTCCACTGGACAGGTAAGAAATGTCATAATCTAAAAATATGGATACACACTGTCCAAATTGAAGCACATTTTGACATTAATAAATTACCTATCAACATAATAGGAGACAAAAATTTTCAACAGTACAATTTGAAGGTATTCAGGCAAGCCCTTGCGCTAGATTCTTTGGTGAATTCGTCCAGAAATATGACCACAAAAGATGTATAGTGTGTATGGGTTTTACATTGGTAGTATTGGTATCGGTTGACTTAGCATTTGGGGGGGGGTTCAAATGAGTTTGTGCCCCCAAAAAAGGGCCTCTTGCACTCTGCCTGAATTTGAGGACAACAACAACATTTGTACACATTCCATTTTAAGTGTTTAGGGTAAGCACAAAAATGTAGCTGACAGAATACATTGTTAAGTTACTAGGCTAGGTGTGTATTGGCCCAGGATAGCATGCTGGGGAAGTTAGTCAAGAAAAATATGCAGAAAGAACAAAAAAGGAGCATTAAAGCTTACAGCATGCATAAGGACAAAGAGGATATTCACAGCATATTACAATAATGGTAATTATGGAATGAAGAAATGAATACAATACATTAGCAAACATTAAATACATAGAATGTGATGTTAAAGGCCAAAACTTACCCAAATATAGTCCTTCTGTAGGACTTGGATAATGGCAGAACAGGTCTCTGGACAAATGAGTCCCAGAGTCTTGGGGGAGATCCCACTTGTAAATTTCAGGTCCTGGAGGCTTCTCCCCATCGCCAAGTACTGCAAGATGGCTATGAGCCTTTGCTCGGGAGTAATGGCAAGCTGCATGCATGTGTCCTGCTTCTTAATATAGGGGGTCAGCAATGCCAATTGGTGAAAGATGGGGAAAGCGGGAGTCCAGCATCCGGAGATAATTCATCAGGATTATTCTCCTGGAGCTCCCTCAGCAAAGGCATATGAGAGAATTGGTCACGATTCAGCAACCAATTCTTGGTCCAAGAACTCCTCCTCCTCCTGTTCCTGGACTGGACTTGGGTCAAAGCAATAACTCCAAGCCCAATGATAGTACGATCTCTCAGACAAGAACACCACGTGGCTAGTAGATGAACGGTCTTTCAGAAACAAACTGACAAGCACGACCTCAAAATCAGAAACGAACTGACAAGCACAACCTGAACATCAGAAACGAACTGACAAGCACAACCTGAAAATCAGAAACAAACTGATAAGCACGCAATGAAAATCAGAACCAATCTGACAAGCACGACCTGAAAATCATAAACTAACTGAGAAGCACGCACTGAAAATCAGAAACGAACTAACAAGCATGAACTGAAAATCAGAAATGAACTGACAAGCACGAACTGAAAAGCGTGAATCGACACTCACAAAACTTCTACTAACACGATATTAGTATAAGGAGCCCAAAGGGTGGCGCATGACAATTGAACTTCCTTTTTATTGGCTTGTAGTACGTCTAGTACGTCACTATGTTCGGAATTGTTGGCTCACAATTGTGTGCCGTTTGTATGCAAGACAAGTTTGGGTCAACGCCCTTTGGACAAAAGTCCACAGTTTTGTTGGCCAACAATCCGATCGTGTGTACGAAGCTTTAGAGTAGTCCTTATATTGTCTCCAGTTTGGCCAGGAAAAATCTGGTGTTTGCACAAGTCTTTTCCCAATTACCAAATAGGGAGAGGCCTCAAAATGTTTAGAGCAAGACCTAGAAGAACCCTGCACCAACAGCAGCATCAGAAGTTTAAAGCCCACCTCCAGTCAAAATGTTTTATTTTGCTTTGGATAGAGATGGTAGGGTGGTTTTGTTGTTGTCTATGTAGAACCCTCTAGTGTTCTAGAAGAATAGTACAAGTTTTTTGAGAGTAGGTAAAATGTTATGTGTGTTCATCTGGCTGGGAGTGGCTCAGGGTAGTGCCGGGTGACTCACAGGTAGCTTCACCAGGACCTCCCACTTCTTTCAAGAATGTTCTGTTTTTTTTTCTGGAGAGAGAGGTGGAGAGGGGAGGTGGAGCTGCCTGGGGTATTCAGAGGACCCCTGACCAATCCCCAAGCTAGATTGGCAGAGGGCAGGCCTCCTTAAATACCTAGGATGAGCACAGCTGGGGAGCAGTTGATCGGGTGGAAGATGGAGATGGAGTGTTGCGCTGTCGGAGCCTTTGAGAGAGCTCCTCAGTCTGGGGGGGGGCGGCTTGGGCCTGGGCTCGGGTGCGGACGGGACCCTCTACAACCCACAGAGGTGTTCTGACCAGGAGGCACAAGAGGAGCAAGTGAGGACAGTGGGACAACACTGCCGGGCAAGTCTCCAGGTGTTCCACAGAGGCAGCCGGGAGGATTGGGAGGCACACATGAGAGGACTGAAATGGAGCAGTCTAGGGTGGGTGCAGAGCCAGTCTGGAGGATTGTGGTGGCATGGGCAGTGGAAAGGGGTAGTTGCAGCCAGGAGGGCTGGCAGCGCCTGAAGAAGTGGTACTGGGAGCAGTAGCCACAGGTACAGCTAGCACTGGAACTTTCTATATTTTTGCTAGACCAGAGGGGCCCGTGGTCTCTGCCTATCACTGTTATAGGGAGTACAGGTTAGAACGTCTGACAGTGCTTCTTGTCCCAGTGACTCCCCAATGGGGTCACAGACAGAAATAAAATCCTAGTTGAAATGTTAATTCAACCCTATTGTATCCAAAAAAAAAAAAAAAGTTTATCTAGGGTTGTCCTTAAAACACTGTAAATTGCTTTACAGTACACTCATCCCACAAAACCATCTGGTTCTGCCTTGTTCACAGCATATGTGCTTAAAAGCTCATGAAAAAATGCATATATTTGATGTGCATAGAATATTATCAGTTCCAGACTTTCTTTATAGGCTCTACAATATCAGACAATGGTCCAAATATATCTGTAAGCATTTGAGTAGTGTTCTTGTTTATATAAGCAATTAATCTGTGCCAGCAAAAGAGCAGTATATCAGTGGCAGTTCACATATAACTGACTGTAGGCATTTACAAGGATGTTTACTCAAGGATGTTTACTGAAGGAGGAGTACAATTCAGGGCTAAACCATGATAGATTTTAAAGTGGTTCTAAAAGCTGAAGGTATTTTCACCTTAATGCATGCTCTGCATTAAAGTGGAGCTCCAGTCCTCCGCCATAAAAAAATATAAAGTCAGCAGCTCCAAATAGCAGTTGACTTTAAATATAAGGACACTTACTTGTCCAGAGATCCAACGCTGTCCTCACCTGAGCAGATTGTTCAATGGGCTTTGAGTCCAGGTGCTAGCATGCTAACTAAGGGAAACTGGCAGTGAAGCCTTGCAGCTGCACATGTGTGAGCCCTGCTGGGCTTTGTGAATAGTCCCGCAGTCTCCTGGGACCTGTGACGTATCCCAGAATGCTGCAAGGGAAGGAGGGGTCTTCACAACCACCACAAAAACTGCCAATTTTAAAGAGGGGGAGGATGCAAACTAGCGGTACTTCCCCTTTTGGGTGAAATTCTGCTTTAAGTTAAAAAAACCTTCTGTGTGCAATTCCCCACTACCCCAAGCCCCCCCCCCCCCCCCCCATACTTACCTAAGTCTAATCTCGATCCAGTGACATGAACAGGAGCAGCATTTCTCTTGGCTCTCTCCCCCCTTTAAGGCTCAGAGACAGCAGCTGGAGCAATTGAATTGTCAACTACAGAATAATCATTCCTATTTAAAGAGATTAATTGATCCAATAAACTCATCATTTATTGTGTACAGCAACCATTAGGGGAACAATATCACATTGCTACCAATCATTGAAAGCGATTATTAACATGCGCTGCTATTTGCAAAATATTTGCAAATCTGTTGTTTTTGTTCTATTTTTTTTTTTGTAGAGAAATTGGAATGAATATGAGTAGTTCAATCCTAGCGTCTATCAGCCAAGATGGAAAGGAGCTTGCAGCAGGTCCTGGTCACACTGCAATGTGTTCAAGGAAAGGTGAAGTTATCATGCACCTGTTGTTCAAAGTGAGATATCAGCTAACCTTATGATCAGACCACACTGAAATAGTATTATATTGGAGGACAAATAAAGCACTCAAGCAGATCTAATCTTTAGATAAAGTAGCAATGTTAATTGAGGACATGCTATCCTTATCTAAGCCCATAATGCTATTTAAGATCAAACTCATTTAAAGGGTTTGTATACCCTCAAAAAAATAAAAAAAATAAAAACCTGTAAAGCAAAGGCAAATTGGGCTAGTATGCACCGCTTACCTTAGAACGAGGCATTGGCATCTGATCCCGGTCACCGCTGATGGATCTAACATTCTTCCCTCGGCGTGTCTTCTGGGTCCGCGGCTCTGGCGCTGTGAGTGGCTGGAGCAGCGATGCTGTCACTCCCGCAAATGCGCGTCTCTTCTTTCCGGCAAGGCCTGGCAGACGCTGCCGGACCTTCAGCCGGCGCCTCAGAGCGCACACGCCGCTGATGCCATAAGGGTATACAACCACTTTAAGGACTTGGAAAAAAAGTTTTTTTAGAATACAATGACACAGAGGAGTTGTATACTAATAATAACCTCTTGGGTAAGCTAAGCAAAACATAAACAGTAAAGCAACTTTAGGTCTGCCATACATACCTTGAATGTCGGCCAATTCCTGTGAATCAGTCAAAATTCAAGCCATGGGTGGCCCTGCTGACACCCCCTGGTTTGACAAACTGATCAGTTGCAGTCAGCTGCAGTTACTGCTCGGTTATCCGCAGCTGTCAGAATAAAGTATCCATCCATGGGAGATTCATCCATCCATGCTATGAATCTTTCTCATTCAGCCCAGCAGTCTTTATGTGTATGGTCAACTTTACTGCGAAAATAGGAATGGCGAGCACCTTTCTTTACATGGACAACCACAAAGTGTCCGGAATCTTCCAAGTTTCTTTTCTACATCAAACTTTCAAACTGTTGCTGAACCTTTTAACATACAGTGCCTTGCGAAAGTATTCGGCCCCCTTGAACTTTTCAACCTTTTGCTACATTTCAGGCTTCAAACATAAAGATATAAAATTTTAATTTTTTGTGAAGAATCACCAACAAGTGGGACACAATTGTGAAGTGGAACGAAATCTATTGGATAATTCAAACTTTTTTAACAAATAAAAAACTGAAAAGTGGTGCGTGCAAAATTATTTGGCCCCTTTACTTTCAGTGCAGCAAACTCACTCCAGAAGTTCAGCGAGGATCTCTGAATGATCCAATGTTGTCCTAAATGACTGATGGTGATAAATAGAATCCACCTGTGTGTAATCAAGTCTCTGTATAAATGCACCTGCTCTGTGATAGTCTCAGGGTTCTGTTGAAAGCGCAGAGAGCATCATGAAGACCAAGGAACACACCAGGCAGGTCCGTAATACTGTTGTGGAGAAGTTTAAAGCCGGATTTGGATACAAAAAGATTTCACAAGCTTTAAACATCCCAAGGAGCACTGTGCAAGCGATCATTTTGAAATGGAAGGAGTATCAGACCACTGCAAATCTACCAAGACCTGGCCATCCCTCTAAACTTTCAGCTCAGACAAGGAGAAGACTGATCAAAGATGCAGCCAAGAGGCCCATGATCACTCTGGATGAACTGCAGAGAACTACAGCTGAGGTGGGAGAGTCTGTCCATAGGACAACAATCAGTCGTACACTGCACAAATCTGACCTTTATGGAAGAGTGGCAAGAAGAAAGCCATTTCTCAAAGATATCCATAAAAAGTCTTGTTTAAAGTTTGCCACAAGCCACCTGGGAGACACACCAAACATGTGGAAGAAGGTGCTCTGGTCAGATGAAACCAAAATTGAAACCAAAAAAACGATACGTTTGGCGTAAAAGCAACACAGCTCATCACCCTCAACACACCATCCCCACTGTCAAACATGGTGGTGGCAGTATCATGGTTTGGGCCTGCTTTTCTTCAGCAGGGACAGGGAAGATGGTTAAAATTGAGGGGAAGATGGATGCAGCCAAATACAGGACCATTCTGGATGAAAACCTGTTGGAGTCTGCAAAAGACCTGAAAAAGGGACAGAGATTTATCTTCCAACAAGACAATGATCCCAAACATACAGCAAAATCTACAAAGGAATGGTTCACAAATAAACGTATCCAGGTGTTAGAATGGCCAAGTCAAAGTCCAGACCTGAATCCAATCGAGAATCTGTGGAAAGAGCTGAAAACTGCTGTTCACAAACGCTCTCCATCCAACCTCACTGAGCTCGAGCTGTTTTGCAAGGAAGAATGGGCAAGAATTTCAGTCTCTCGATGTGCAAAACTGATAGAGACGTACCCCAAGCGACTTTCAGCTGTAATCGCAGCAAAAGGTGGCTCTACAAAGTATTAACGCAAGGGGGCTGAATAATTTTGCACGCCCCACTTTTCATTTTTTTATTAGTTAAAAAAGTTTCAAAAATCCAATAGTTTTCGTTTCACTTCACAATTGTGTCCCACTTGTTAGTGATTCTTCACATAAATATTAAAATTTTATATCTTTATGTTTGAAGCCTGAAATGTGGCAAAAGGTTGAAAAGTTCAAGGGGGCCAAATACTTTCGCAAGGCACTGTATATCTAAACCCAAAACAAGAATTGCTACGTACTGGTCCTTGTGTGTGGTGGCTGTATTCGTTTTTTTTTTCTTGCTATATTTATTTTATTTTCTCCTTGTGATTCTGCCATCAACACATTTCCTATTTTGGAGTGACAACTCTCAGTAATCCCTCTGTGTCTATATAACAGAAACAAGATCAGAGATCTCTGTCCTACTTTTATTGCCTATAACATAGAGGGACGTGGTTCTGTAGTCCTCATAGCTAACTAAGAACAATATACTAGAAGAACTCACAGCCCTACCCCTTTAACCTCAGTGTTACTATATGTATAGTGTACTGTATTTAGGGATGAGCCAAACACCCCCCGGTTCGGTTCGCACCAGAACTTTCGAACGGACCCCAAATTCGAACGAACTTTAGAACCCCATTGAAGTCTATGGGACTCGAACGTTCGAAATTAAAAGTGCTAATTTTAACGGCTAATATGCAAGATACTGTCCTAAAAAGGGTTTGGGGACCTGGCTCCTGCCCCAGGGGACATGGGTCAATGCCTAAAATGTTTTTAAAAATGGCCGTTTTGGCGGGAGCACGGATTTTAATGACGATTAAAGTGAAAAAAAAAAGTGAAATATTCCTTTAAATATGGTGCCTGGGGGGTGTCTGTAGTATGCCTGTGAAGTGCCACATGTTTCCTGTGTTTAGAACAGTCCCTGCACAAAATGACATTAAACGGAAATAACACCATTTAAAACTGCTTGCGGTTTTAATGTTATATCTGGTTCCTGCAATAGTAATAATAATGGTTGAAAATCATTGAGAAAAATGGCATGGGTAGCCCTCTCTGCCCATTACCAGCCTATTTGGGTCTTGTACGCATATTAAGGGGAACCCTGTACCCATATTAAAAAAAGGAAATGCGTGTGGCCCCCAGGCCCTATATACTCAGAACAGCAGTATACAGGCGGTGCAAACAAGACAGGGACTGTGTAGGTTTGTTGTGTTAAGTTGAATCTATTTGTAATTTTCAACTGGTACATTTTTAAAGTGTAGCTCCAGTCAAAAAAACGATTTTTAAGCTTTTTGGAAAACATAGGGAAGGGTTATCACCCCTGTATAATTTGTTTTGTCGTCCATCTTTTTTCATCTCACTTGCTGTTGTCTCCTTCCGTTTGCAAGTAGGAGATGTTTGTAAATTGGATGTTTGAAAGTAGGGGCCTGCCCTATATGCTCTGCAGAAATGGCGGAACAAGGTGTTGGTTTTGCCACAGCATTGTAAGCCCTCAAAGTGACTCTTGGTGGGCGCTGGAGCGCCCTGCTGTGAACGATTATATCAAGAATTGTAATTACATGCCATTGTTGAACAGTGGTAGAAAAATTGACCTTTGGTGGTTGTGGTGCTGGTGCCACAACACTATAAGTCCTCACCGTTACTCTGGGTGGGCACAGGAAGGGGCCCTCCTGTGAAATATTATATCAAGAATTGTAATTACATGTCCCTGTTAAACAGGGGCAGAAAAATTGGGCCTTAGGCACTGGTGCTGGTGCCACCACACTGCAACCTCTTCCATATACTCTAGTTTTATTGCAGGAATTAGCCCTGCTGCAAAGCATTGCATCAAAAATTGTAATTAAACGCCCCTGTTAAACAGGGGCAGAAAAATTGGGCCTTAGGCACTGGTGCTGGTGCCACCACACTGCAACCTCTTCCATATACTCTAGTTTTATTGCAGGAATTAGCCCTGCTGCAAAGCATTGCATCAAAAATTGGAATTAAACGCCCCTGTTAAACAGGGGCAGAAAAATTGGGCCTTAGGCACTGGTGCTGGTGCCACCACACTGCAACCTCTCCCATATACTCTTGTTTGATTGCAGGAATTAGCCCTGCTGCAAAGCATTGCATCAAAAATTGTACTTAAACTCCCCTGTTAAACAGGGGTAGAAAAATTGGGCTGATGGCATCAACCAGAACCAGAAATGTTCTTCCAACATATCAGCGGAGGAGGAAGAGGATAGACAATCAACATAACAGGACAGTCACTCAGCATCAGCATAGGCAGTCTTGAAGGGATGTGATATTTCAAAAAAAATTATTCTGTTACATCAGCTTCAGGTGCTTGGTAGCTGTGGGTGATCCAAGACTGATTCATCTTGATGAAGGTCAGTCGATCAACTGATTCGGTGGACAGGCGCACCCTGTGATCGGTAACAAAGCCACCAGCAGCACTGAAGGTGCGTTCCGAAAGAACGCTGGATGCAGGACAGGCCAGTAGCTCAATTGCATACTGTGCAAGCTCTGGCCAGTGATCCATCCTCAAGACCCAGTAAGCCAGAGGATTTTCGGTGGGAAAGGTGTCCAAGTCTGACCTTGCCCCTAGGTATTCCTGTACCATGTAAATCAGACGCTGGCGATGGGTGCTGGAACCGATCATACCTTGGGGCTGCGGACTAAAAAATTGTCTGAAAGCATCAGTCAGACGGCCACCTTCTCCACCGCTCCTTCTGACCGATGCCTCAGCAACACGTTGTCCAGGACCAGGAGTTTGTAACCTCCCAGTCTCTGGGAACGCGTTGCACAGACCTTTCTGCAAGGCCTCCCGGAGATGTCTCATCCTCTGCTCCCTCTGCGATGGCAAGATAAGGTCGGCAACCTTACCCTTGTACCGTGGATCAAGGAGAGTGGCCAGCCAGTAATGGTCCCTCTCCTTGATCCGAAGAATACGAGGATCCTTCCGCAGGCTTTGCAGGATCAGGGAGGCCATGCAGCGTAGGTTAGCTGAGGCATTCGGTCCGGAGTCCTCTGGGTCACTAAGGACAACATGATCCGCAGCTACCTCCTCCCAGCCACGTACAAGTCCACGTGTTTCTTGGGACTGTAAATCATCTCTACAAGACTGCTGCTGCTGCTGCTGCTGCTGCTGATGCTGAGTGCCAGCCTCTACCTCCATGCTGACACAATTATCCTCCTCTTCCTCTTCCTCCTCCTCATCCTCTTCCTGTGTGATGGGTGGCACAGCAGGAACACTGTCTGGATAAAGGGCGCCTTGAGAGGCAAGGAAGTCCTCCTCTTCCTGCCTCTGTTCTGCCTCAAGTGCCCTGTCCATTATTCCACGCAGCGTATGCTCCAAGAGGTGGACAAGAGGTACAGTGTCACTGATGCATGCACTGTCACTGCTCACCATCCTTGTGGCCTCCTCAAACGGTGACAGGACAGTGCATGCATCCCTGATCATGCCCCACTGGCGTGGTGAGAAAAAACCGAGCTCCCCTGACCCTGTCCTGGTGCCGTAGTCGCACAGGTACTCATTGATGGCCCTCTGCTGCGTGTGCAGCCGCTGCAGCATGGCCAACGTTGAGTTCCATCTGGTGAGCATGTCACATATAAGGCGGTTCTTGGGCAGGTTCAACTCCTTTTGGAGCTCAGCCAGCCGAGCACAGGCATTAAATGATCGGCGGAAATGCACACAGACTTTCCTGGCCTGCTTCAGGACATCCTGTAAGCCGGGGTACCTGCCCAAGAACCGCTGCACCACCAGGTTAAGGACGTGAGCTACACAGGGCACATGGGTCAGTTGTCCCTGTCGGAGGGTGGAGAGGAGGTTGGTGCCATTGTCACAAACCACCATTCCTGGGTTAAGCTGGCATGGCGTCAACCACCTCTCGGCCTGCCCCTGCAGAGCTGACAAAACATCCGCCCCAGTGTGGCTCCTGTCCCCCAAACAAACCAGCGCAAGCACGGCATGGCATTGTTTTGCCTGCATACTTGTGTAGCCGCTGGAACGCCTACGAAGCACCGCTGGTTCTGAGGACAGAGCACTGGAAGAGGCCATGGAGGAAGAAGAAGAGGAGGGGGTGGAGGAGAGAGGTGTGTCACAACCAATAGTAGCATTTTGGAGGCGTGGTGGCGGAACAACCTCCAACACTACTGCACCTTGTCCTGCATCCTTCCCAGCTGCCAGAAGAGTGACCCAATGGGCCGTGAAAGACAGGTAACGTCCCTGTCTATGCCTGCTGGACCATGAGTCAGCGGTAATATACACCTTACCGCTGACCGCCCTGTCCAGCGAGGCAAGGACATTGCCCTCCACATGCCGGTAGAGAGCCGGAATCGCCTTCCGTGAGAAAAAGTGGCGTTTGGGGACCTGCCACTGAGGAACCGCACATTGTACAAACTCACGGAAGGGGGCCGAGTCTACCAACTGAAAAGGCAGCAGTTGAAGTGCTAGCAATTTAGCCAAGCTAGCATTCAACCGCTGGGCATGTGGATGGCTGGGAGTGAACTTCTTTCGCCGGTCCAGCAGCTGGGGCAGGGACATTTGCCTGCTATAATCGGACGTGGGTGTACCGCTAGCAGAGTTCCCGGAAGCACTTGGCCATGACACACCTAATTCTACACCTTCATTCCTCTCAGAGCAGGTCTAAGAGAGGACTGAAGGTCTAGTGGGGTTGGAGATGCCAGCTGATGAGGAGCAAGGAGAGGTCCGCTTTGTTCTTTGGTGTGGGTCTTTGAGGTACGCTTGCCAACGAGCTGCATGGCAGGTCAACATGTCTGGTCAAGCATGTGGTGCCCAAGCGGCTGATGTTTTGGCCACGCGAGATACGCTTGAGACATATGTTGCAAAAAGCAGTGGTGCGATCTGATGCACTCGTCTCAAAAAAGGCCCACACCAAAGAACTTTTAGAATAACGCGCAGAGGCAGCGCCCTGCACAGGCGGAGCTCTGCGGTGTGATTCAGTCGGTGTGCTGCCCCTAAGCTGGCCCCCGGAGGGCATCCTGCCTCGTTGGACATGTGCCTCCTCCTCCTCCTCCTCCTCTCTCCTTCCAGGCACCCACGTGGAGTCAGTGCCCTCATCATCCCCTCCCTCTTCATCGCTGTAGCAAACCTGGCAGTATGCTGCAGCTTGTGGAACATGACTGCCAGATTGCTGTCCTTCTTGAGCACCCCCTCTCTCTGCGCTCACGCTACTGCCTTCCTCTAGCTGAGTGTCATCATCAGAGCCCACAAAACACTGGGCATCCTCCTGGAGCATGTACCCAACACTGTGCTCAAAGAGTTCAGGAGACTCCTTAGGAGGACGTGGTGGGTCTAGGGAAGGAGTCACTGATGATGACATTGAGAGGAGGGAAGACGATGCGTTGGCAGCTGCTTTGCTAGTACCCTGAGACTGGGTGAGAGAGGATGAGGAGGATGAAGAGGGCTTGGTCATCCACTCTACCAAGTCGTTGGCATGTTGCGGCTCAACATGTCCAGCTGCCGAAAAGAAGGACAAGCGTGTCCCATGGCCACGTGCTGATGACAATGCACCGCGTCCACGACCAGCACTGTTGTTTCTAGACACAGAGCCTGCTTGCCCTCTTTTATCGGCTCGCGCCTGTCTGCCTCTCCTTGCTGGCCGTCCAGACATGGTAATGGCCTGAAGGGAGTTGGGTAAAAAAGCAGTTGGGTAGTGTATATTGTGCTAGAGGCACACAACACCCACTAACTCCTGCAGATGCCTTTATTATAGAACACCAGAGATAAAGGGGTATATACAGATGTATACTGTGCTGTGCTGGAGGCACACACAACTTCCAATAACTCCTGCAGATGGCAAGTGGGCTCAAATAGAGAACAGCTATGTAGGTGGATATAGCGGTATGTACTGGGTACAGAGCACGCAGACAGCACGCACTAGCTCCTAACACTACTGACTGCAAGCTCTATTATAAAAGATAGATCACTAGCTATATAGGTGAGGTGAATATAGCGGTGTATACTGCGGTCAGGGCACGCAGACAACAACCACTACACAACAGCAAGATCGAAAATGGCCGAAAACGATCGGTGTGTACTGTGTTGAAAGTACACAGAACACCCACTGCTTCAGACGCCAACACACTACACAAGGCCGCCGCGCTGGCGGCCTTATATAGTGTGGGGCGTGCACTACACAGCCTGAGCTATGATTGGCCACAGACATCCTGCCTGTGGCCAATCATGGCTCTCCTCGCTGCTGGCGCTGCGATTGGCCAAGCATGCGGGGTCACAGTGCATGCTTGGCCAATCATGAGCCAGCAATGCACTGCGCCATCGCAGTGCATTGTGGGCCGTGAGCGCCACACGAATTTGGCGCGAACGGACCAAAATGTTCGGACTTCGCCGAACGGACGAACAGCCGATGTTCGTTCGACTCGAACACGAAGCTCATCCCTAACTGTATTCAACAACTACATTAACACAGCTACAATGTCACCAACCTCCTCTAAGGCTTCATGTACTCTAAGGAAAAGAAACTACACCAAAGAGAAAAGGCATAGAAAAAGATGCCACATATAGAGCCACAGAGATATAGTATCTGAAAAATTAAGCTAATTAATTGTAACAAAATAGAAATGTATTCATTGTATAAATACACAATAATTAATTTCACAAGGTATAAAATCAGATCAATTAAACCTCCACCGTTTACCATCTAATGACAATGTTGGCAATGGACAGACAAATACAGACAGACTAACAGACTGACAAACATATGAGGGAATGTCTTCACTACATGTGCATAAATATATGGGCCATAAAAATGCTGTATAAGTGTAAGCAGTGTGGCAACACCAGACGTGGGGCCAGGCAGTCCTATTGTGAAAAGATATTAAAAAAAGGCAGGAACCTGTATGACTCAAAGTCATACAGAATTGTACGATTTGAAAAATTATTGACAAGGTATGCTGTTGATGGCTGTTATTGGTGTACTGCAAAGGGGTATTGGCATACTGGTTCGAAGCAAATGAATATCCATATCGTGAGCACTAAGATATGTTGCAATCCATAGGCCAAAGGAAAGTAGCCTGCACAGCGATCATCAACTGCAGAGGGCAAACTAATTGAATAACAGAAGCATGGTGGGTAGGTATATATTATAATCTACCTTACCCGGATGTAGAGAGTAATATGCTGCAAAAGGTATGCCATGATCTGCTGTGTTCAGTAGTCCATTTCACTTACGATGGAAAAAACAATAGTGTTCAATAGAAGTGGATATCAAACAGCTGAGCAAAGAATCACCTCATGTATTAGTTAGTTCATCTATGCCTTTCCGCAGCCTTCCTTGTATCCGGACTTGTACGTTTAATCATCCAGGGTGGATGAAAGATGGAGTGGCTGTAAAAGTAGTTGCTGGGTACAGTTACCTGAAATGTGGTGTCCCGCACTATAGTGCCAACAAACAGCCGTGCCGTGGATCCTAGGTGCTGGTGAATGTGACAGATATTCACCTGGAGGGGGAGTGACGTCAACTAGTTTCACTGGGAAACCCCGGCTTCTTCAGGACTAGTGCCCCCTGGCTGAGACAGGTATAAATACCGATTGTAACTCAGTTTCTGTCTTCCCATAGGGGGAGATCAATTAACCTTGTTTGTTAACATGAAACAATGAATACCTTGCAATGTTAACGTAGTTAATTCATGTACACTAGCCTACACTGGTGACCGCTAACCTTGAGTTTAGGAGCTTTTGGCGTTTTTTTTTGCCAAAGCTTCTAAACTCAACTTCATAAAAGCCTATGTGTCAATGTATACATAGGCTTTTAGCAGAGTTTAGGAGCTGTCACGTTTAGGTGTGCTTCAAGTTCCTTCTCCTGAATGCAGAAGAGTCGCCAGCCACAGGAAAGCACAAAGCATGGCACGATTTTGTAGGCCAGTGTACATGAAGCTTTACAATAGTATTCCAAATTTTGCAATACTATGCTTTAGATGTGCCACCAATATTTCACTATATTAAACTATTGTGCAAAAAAACAGATACAGTATCGCACAAAAGTGAGTACACCCCGCACATTTTTGTAAATATTTTATTATATCTTTTCATGTAACAACACTGAAGAAATTACACTTTGCTACAATGTAAGGTAGTGAGTGTACAGCTTGTATAACAGTGTAAATTTGCTGCCCCCTCAATATAGCTCAACACATTGTTAAATGTTAAATTTGGTGTTATCACTCACTCTCTCATACTGGTCACTGGAAGTTGAACTCGGCACTTCATGGCAAAGAACTGTCTGAGGATCTGAAAAAAAGAATTGTTGCTCTACATAAAGATGGCCTAGGCTATACGAAGATTGCCAAGACCCTGAAACTGAGCTGCAGCATGGTGGCCAAGACCATACAGCAGTTTAACAGGACAGGTTCCACTCAGAACAGGCCTCACCATGTTCGACCAAAGAAGTTGAGTGCACGTGCTCAGCGTCATATACAGAGGTTGTCTTTGGGAAATAGACGTATGAGTGCTGCCAGCATTGCTGCAGAGGTTGAAGGGGTGGGGGGGTCAGCCTGTCAGTGCTCAGACCATATGTTGCACACTGCATCAAACTGGTATGCATGGCTGTCATCCCAGAAGAAAGGATCTTTTAAAGAACATGGACAAGAAAGCCCACAAAGAGTTTGCTGAAGACAAGCAGACTAAGGGCATGGATTACTGGAACCATGCCCTGTGGTCTGATGAGAGTAAGATAAACGTATTTGGTTCAGATGGCGTCAAGCTTGTGTGGGAGCAACCAGTTGAGGAGTACAAGTGTGTCTTGCCTACAGTCAAGCATGGTGATGGGGGTGTCATGGCCTGGGGCTGCATGAGTGCTGCCCGCACTGGGGAGCTACAGTTCATTGAGGGAACCATGATGCCAACATGTACTGTGACATACTGAAGCAGAGCATGATCCCTCCTTTCGGAGACTGGGCGTTCCATTTGGTTAGATGTGGCATTCGTTATTTCAGATAATTTAATTTGTAACTTAAATAAATTCGTACTCGTTATGTTCACTAACAGACAAATTTGAAAGGGAAATCCAATACCTATAATTTAATAGTTATTATTTAGAATTAAACAGATTTTCTTTTTTTTCTGACTTTCGAATATCCGAAAATTCGGAATTCCTAAAATCCGAAATTCTGAAATACGATATTCGGAAATACGAAAATACGAAATTCGAAAATTCGGAAATCCAAAAATACCAAATTCGGAAATTCGGAAATACGAAATTCGGAGATTCGAAAATTGGAAAATTCGAAAATTGGAAAATCGGAAATTCAAAAATTCGGAAATTCAGAAATCCGAATTTTCGGATTTTTGAATTTCCGAATTTCCAAATTCAGAAATTTGTAATCTTGGAGATTCAGGAAATTCATAATTTCGCAAATTTTGAAATTCGGAAATTCAGAAATTTCGGAAATTGAAAAAATTCGGAAATTCGGAAATTCGGAATTAACTAATTTGTCAAAATTCGTTAAAAAACGAATTTGGAACTAAATGAATTGCACATGTCTAATTTTGGGGAACTGAACTTCACCACATCCCCTGGGTTTCAAAGAAACACATACCGGCTAGTGTCCATTTACACCCTATCATCGGAGCAACCCTGCATGCCTTTGATAGGGCATGTAAAGTACACTCTCTTTCAACCAAATATTGTGCGATCACCCCTATTAAGGGAAATCCAGACTTCCCTCTTAGCATGGGATGGGCCTTTTTATCAGCAGAATGGCCTTTTGCAGAAATGCAGGCTAAACACTTCTTTTCTAGAGGAATGTTTCTCAAACAAGGTAAACTGGCAGCACTATCTAACACAAAGTCCTTCCCCTTCTGGGCTTATATTTAATTGAAACATTTCCTAGACAGTCCTACGGATAGGGAAAGCTTTGCTAAAACCACTACTGCCCTGGAATCACTATGCTCTAGCTCCTCTCATTTAATTTCAGGGCTTTATGCCACAATGTTTAGGGAGCCTTATGCCTCCCTAAGATCGGAACATGCTTACTGGGAAAGTGAGCTGGACATAGTGATTGATGAAACCTCTTGGGATCTAGTGCATTTATATATTCACAAGGGCTCTCTGAACGTTCACACCCAGGAAAGCAGCTATAAGATCAAACCAAGGTCAGTCAGTCAGAACACCAGAACTAATTCATAAATTAATTCCGGCAGTCTCAGACCAATGCTGGTCTGAGAGGTGTGAACAGGGTCTAGGCATGTTCCTCCATATTTGGTGGACCTGCCCACTGATTCAGCTGTATTAGCATAAAGTACATGAAGTGGAAACTGAGATATCCTCACTTTCTTTGGAATTCACACCAGCACAATACCTTCTTCACATCTCCAAACTCTGACGTAAGAAATACTATAGGCCATTAGCTATGCATATGATCAATGCAGCTAGGCTGTGTCTCCCAGTACATTGGAGGCTCAAGTCACCCCCATCCTTGAAGGAATGGGTAACACAGGTCAACCAGATAGCAGCAATGGAGGAGTTGATTTGCACTGCACAGGACAGAATAACATACTTTACGGAGACGTGGGCAAGCTGGCTTGATTACTGAAGCTCACAACTCTTTAAAGACTTAACCCGGGATAATCCTTGAAAGGTGCCTTAAGGGTCACAACATCTTCCACACTGATTGGGGCATATTGGGGTGGAGAGCTAGTGGTGATCCCACCCTCTTCCCAGGTATTCCACTCTGGGGGGCCCCCTCATACCTCCCCACTTTTCCCTCCCTGCTCTTTCTTCTTCCCTTTTTCCTTTCTCCTCTCTTTTCTTTTCTCTTTTTATTTCTTATTTTACGTAACAAAAAACTCCCGAAGAGCACGCGCTATGTGTTTTTCAAATTTAAGGTTACACCTGAACTACGGTTTGGTTTGGGTACAATTGTCTAAATTTGGACCTCAGCATCAGTCTGACTGGACTATGAGATGTTCAGCCTGACCACAGGGGGCACTGTCTCTTCTGCTGGGCATGGAACTATGGTCTGGTTGGGTGCTTAAGTTACTCTCTCTTGGAGCCTGCCCAGTGGGAGTGGCGCTCTTGGTGTGGTTTCTGGGAGAGGGTATTTAAGATGCGGATGTCATGTGGTTTGGGGTTCCAGTCAAGAGGGATGTACTGACTTCATGGTCCTGGTCCTCCTGACCAGCCCCCAGGAAGGCTATGGCCTGGGGTGCGGATCCATCCGATCTTGTTGTCTCGGGGCTGGCTATCCCGAGGCAAGGAAACTAAAGGAGGATTCTGAGGTGTTTGGGTGCCGTCTCCGGTTTGGGAGAGACCCAGTGACTTCACGCTATCCAGGGGAGGACTCTTCAGAAGAAGGCCACGTATGGGTTGGTTTCTTAGCAAGAGCCTGGAGGAGCTGAAGAACCCAAGAGAATCCGGTCTCGTGGATATCGCCAAGCTGGCTGAAAGATCCAGGTATCACACGAGTGTTCTACAAGTTTAGTTTTCCTACGTGTTCTACAACAACGTCTATGGCAGAGACTTTTCCTTGTATTTTCTACAACAATGTCTGTGGCAGAGACTTGTTCCTGAGTAAGCACCTTGTTGGCTGCTAGGCCTTGTGAGAGAGGGACTGTCCAACTTGAGTGAACATCCAGTTGCGAATGGCTATTCTCTGGATGCAGTCAAAGTAAGCAAGTTCTTCAATATTGACTTTGACACTAAAGCCCCGTACACACGAGAGGGATTAAGTCTGACAGACCTCCAAAGGAGTTCCGCCGGAGTTCAGACGGAGTTCCGACGGAGTTCTGGCGGACTTTTCGACCGAACGGACTTGACCACACACCATCACACCAAACTCCGACGGAGTCGAACGTGATGACGTATGACTGGATTCGACGTAGGAAGTTCATAGACAGTAGCCAATAGCTGCCCTAGCGTCGGTTTTAGTCCGTCGGAGTAGCACACACACGAGCGGATTTTTCGACGGGGACCGGGTCCGGCGGAGTTCCGTCGGGAAAATTTGAAGCATGCTTCATTTCTAAAGTCCGTCAGACTTTGGCGAATCAAAAGTCCGTTGCAGCCCACACACGATCGGATAGTCTGACGGACTCAGTCCGTCGGAGTTTGGATGTCGAAAAGTCCGCTCGTGTGTACGGGGCTTTAGAGTACCTGAACTTCCCTTCCAACCCTCTGTTCCCATTTTAAGAGACTGTTCATTGTCTACGTTTTTGCAAATAAAATCCCTTTAAGTGGATCTGTCGTCAGTCTCTCAAGTTACTGCGCCATCTACCACGGGACACCCCTAGACGTGAAGTGAGGAAAAAGAAGGTAACAGTTAGCCCAATCTAACCAGCAGCTCCTTCGGGGGTTAGTGCTACATATGCAAGTGAGTGCCGACCTAGTAGTCGGACGTCTCTCCCATTCCTTGCTAGTGTCATAGTATTTACAGAGGATATACGGAATACTTGTATGTGAAGTCTCCCATCCCATCAGGAATTAGCAGGGTGCAAGACACTGCCGAAAGTCCCCCTTGAGATTACGCCCTAGAACTTCACGTCTCAGTGTATGATTGTTTGGTTAACATATGTGGAGACAACATATTTTGGTTCCTGTTTTCCAGAACCTTGAATTCCATGTATCCTTATAGAGGAAACCACGTACTTTTAGCTCAGTTATGTGTTATGTGAGACTAATTGTATAATCTATGAAAAATTTTGATAACATTTTTGTGGAAAAAGAAAAATGTGCAGTGGAAAATCTAGAGATTAAAAAATAGAAATAAGTCACTAAGTGAATAAATATATACTGCTGCAAGCACTGAAAAGGTTAAAACCAAACCCTAAAATGAATAAAAAGACAAATAGTACTGCACTGTATGATCTATGACATCAATGAATAAAGTGAACTGAAAATTAAACAATAAAGTGACATAAACTAATATCAAATAAGGTGACCATGTGCAGGGGCGTAACTATAGGGGGTGCAGCAGTCACGACCGCAACTGGGCCCTGTGATGCAGGGGGCCCATGCAGCCCCCTCTACATATGGCTGGCAGCAGCATAGGCAGCTAGCACACACTATTACATACCCCCCTCCATATCCCCCTGGGGACAGGGACCCCTTCTCACGTGGGGACAGGGACCCCCACCTCCCCTGGGGACAGGGACCCCTTCTCACCTGGGGGCAGTAACTTCATCTGCCCTGGAGAAAAAGACCTCATCTCTTCTGGGGACGGGGACCCAATCCTGCCTAGGGACAGTCCCCCAATGGGGCACCTAAAAATGTAAAAAAATAAATAAATAAAAACTACTGATACCAGTGGTGGAACTACAGGGCTAACAAAGGTCATACCTGTGATCACGCCCTGGAGTTCCACCACCGGACTCGGAGGGAAGGGCCCTGGCTGGGGTTCAGGGGGGCCCTTCATGGTTTCTTGCACCGGGGCCCTGAAGCTTCTAGTTACGCCACTGACCATGTGCATACAGTGGTGTGAAAAAGTGTTTGCCCCCTTCCTCATTTCCTGTTCCTTTGCATGTTTGTCACACTTAAGTGTTTCGGAACATCAAACCAATTTAAACAATAGTCAAGGACAACACAAGTAAACACAAAATGCAATTTGTAAATTAAGGTGTTTATTATTAAAGGTGAAAAAAAATCCAAACCATCATGGCCCTGTGTGAAAAAGTGATTGCCCCCCTTGTTAAAACATACTATAACTGTGGTTGTCCACACCTGAGTTCAATTTCTCTAGCCACACCCAGGCCTGATTATTGCCACACCTGTTCACAATCAAGGCATCACTTAAATAGGAGCTGCTTGACACAGTAAGGTCCACCAGAAGATCCTTAAAAGCTACACATCATGCCGAGACCCAAAGAAATTCAGGAACAATTGAGAAAGAAAGTAATTGAGATCTATCAGTCTGGAAAGGGTTATAAAACCATTTCCAAAGCTTTGGGAATCCAGCGAACCACAGTGAGAGCCATTATCCACAAATGGCGAAGACATGGAACAGTGGTGAACCTTCCCAGGAGTGGCCGGCTGCCCAAAATTACCCCAAGAGCGCAGCGACGACTCATCCAAGAGGTCACAAAAGACCCCACAACAACGTCCAAGGAACTGCAGGCCTCACTTGCCTCAGTTAAGGTCAGCGTTCATGCCTCCACCATCAGGAAAAGACTGGGCAAAAATGGCCTGCATGGCAGAGTTCCAAGGAGAAAACCACTGCTGAGCAAAAAGAACATCAAAGCTCGTCTCAATTTCTCCACAACACATCTGGATGATCCCCAAGACTTTTGGGACAACATTCTGTGGACCGATGAGACTAAAGTGGAACTCTTTGGAAGGTGTGTGTCCAAGTATATCTGGCGTAGAAGGAACACTGCATTTCATAAAAAGAACATTATACCAACAGTAAAATATGGTGGTGGTAGTGTGATGGTCTGGGGCTGTTTTGCTGCTTCAGGACCTGGAAGACTTGCCGTGATAAAAGGAACTATGAATTCTGCTGTCTACCAAGAGATCCTGAAGGAGAATGTCCGACCATCTGTTCGTGTACTCAAGCTGAAACGAACTTGGGTTCTGCAGCAGGACAATGATCCTAAACACACCAGCAAGTCCACCACCGAATGGCTGAAGAAAAACAAAATGAAGACTTTGGAGTGGCCTAGCCAAAGTCCTGACCTGAATCCTATTGAGATGTTGTGGTATGACCTTAAAAAGGCCGTTCATGCTCGAAAACCCTCTAATGTAACTGAATTAGGACAATTCTGCAAAGATGAGTGGGCCAAAATTCCTCCAGGACGCTGTAAAAGCCTCATTGCACGTTATCTCAAACGCTTGGTTGCAGTTGTTGCTGCTAAGGGTGGCCCAACCAGTTATTAGGTTTAGGGGGCAATCACTTTTTCACACAAGGCCATGATGGTTTGGATTTTTTTTCACCTTTAATAATAAACACCTTCATTTACAAATTGCATTTTGTGTTTACTTGTGTTGTCCTTGACTATTGTTTAAATTGGTTTGATGTTCCGAAACACTTAAGTGTGACAAACATGCAAAGGAACAGGAAATGAGGAAGGGGCCAAACACTTTTTCACACCACTGTACGTGCAAGTGATACTAGGTTCCACGTGATAAATGAGCAAATGCTCTAGTGTATTTAACCACTTCAGCCCCGGACCAATTAACAGCCTAAGGACCAGAGGTCTTTTTACAATTTCGCACTGCACTGCTTTAACTAGTAATTGCGCGGTCATGCAATGTTGTACCCAAACAAAATTTGTGTCCTTTTCTTCCCACAAATAGAGCTTTCTTTTGATGGTATTTGATTGCCTCTGCGATTTTTATTTTTTGGGATATAAATGGAAAAAGACCGAAAATTTTTAGAAAAAATTATATTTTCTACTTTTTGTTATAAGAAAAATCGAATAAACTCAATTTTAGTCATACATTTAGGGCAACATTTATTCAGCCACATGTCTTTAGTAAAAGAAATGTCAATAAGCGTATATTTATTGGTTTGCGCAAAAGTTATAGCATCTACAAACTAGAGTACATTTTCTGGAATTTTCACAGCTTTTAATTTACGACTGTCTATCTCATTTCTTGAGGTGCTAAAATGGCAGGGCAGTACAAACACCCCCCAAATGACCCCATTTTGGAAAGTAGACACCCCAAGGAAGTTGTGGAGAGGCATGTTGAGCCCATTGAATATTTTTTTTTTGTCCCAAGTGATTGAATAATGACACAAAAAAAAAAAAAGTTTACAAAAAGTTGTCACTAAATGATATATTGCTCACACATGCCATAGTTATATGTGGAATTGCACCCCAAAATATATTCTGCTGCTTCTTCTGAGTACGGGGATACCACATATGTGGGACTTTTTGGGAGTCTAGCCGCGTACGGCACCCCGAAAACCAATCACTGCCTTCAGGATTTCTAAGGGTGCAAATTTTTGATTTCACTCCTCACTACCTATCACAGTTTCGAAGGCCATGAAATGGCAAAATAACACAAACCCCCCCCCCCCCCCAAATGACCAAATTTTGGAAAGTAGACACCCCAAGAAAGTTGTGGAGAGGCATGTTGAGCCCATTGAATATTTTTTTTTGTCCCAAGTGATTGAATAATGACAAAAAAAAAAAAGTGCTGGGGACGCTAGTATAGATCTGATCAGATCAGATATTGATCTGTTCAGATTCTATACCACTACGGGAGGTTTATGCTTTGCGTGTGGGTGTTAGCGGTACTGGCACTAACCTAGCGCTGCCTGGGGCGACGCAGACCCTGACCCTAAAACCTAATTGATATCACCCGCCGGGTGATCAGGGGGTTAAACCTTTATTGGGTAATAAATGGTGGGTGCCCTGATGCTATAAAAAGCAAACTAACCAGAGTCACCCGTAACACTTATACGGTGATCACGGGTGAAAGGGTTAACTAGGGGCAATCAGGGGGTTCAAATTTTTATTAGGTAGTATATGGGGGTCCCTGGCGCTATATAAAAACCTGACGGGGAACATAAATAACTAACTGGCTAACCAGCGTCACCAGTGACACTTATACTGTGATCGCTGGTGAAAGGGTTAACTAGGGGCAATCAGGGGGTTAAAACCATTATTGGGTAGTATATGGGGGTACCTAGCGCTATAAAAACCTGGCGGTGAACCTAAAAAAATAACTAGCTACCTAGCGACACTAGTGACACTAATGCAGCGATCAGAAAAACGATCGCTTAGTGACACTGGCAAAAGGGGGTGAAAGGGTTAACTAGGGGCAATCAGGGGGTTAAAACCATTATTGGGTAGTATATCGCGGTACCTAGCGCTATAAAAACCTGGCGGTGAACCTAAAATAAAAACTAGCTACCTAGCGACACTAGCGACACTAATGCAGCGATCAGAAAAATTATCGCTTAGTGACACTGGCAAAAGGGGGTGAAAGGGTTAACTAGGGGAAATCAGGGGGTTAAAACCATTATTGGGTAGTATATCGGGGTACCTAGCACTATAAAAACCTGGCGATGAACCTAAAAAAATAACTAGCTACCTAGCGACACTAGCGACACTAATGCAGCGATCAGAAAAATGATCGCTTAGTGACACTGGCAAAAGGGGGTGAAAGAGTTAACTAGGGGCAATCAGGGGATTAAAATCATTATTGGGTAGTATATCGGGGTACCTAGCGCTATAAAAACCTGGCGGTGAACCTAAAAAAATAACTAGCTACCTAGCGACACTAGCGACACTAATGCAGCGATCAGAAAAATGATCGCTTAGTGACACTGGCAAAAGGGGGTGAAAGGATTAACTCTAGGGGCAATCAGGGGGTTAAACCTTTATTGAGGGGTGGTAGGGGGCTACCCTGGACCTAACACTAACTGCCCTGACAGTTTTTACTTTTACAACTGACACTGAATGCAGTGATCAGTAAATAAATGATCACTGCAATCAGTGACACTGTGACTGGGGGGGGCGATGGGGGGGGGGTTGTGTGCCTGTGTGTACCTACATGTCAGTGTAGTGTTGGTGCACACTTACTTTCTGTCTTCTCCTCGTAGTCCGGTCAAAAAGACCGCCCCGAGGAGAATTACATCACTTCCTCCTTCCTGTGTATACAATACACAGTGGGAGGAAGCTTCTCATTGGCCAGGAGCGATCGAGAGGGGATGGCCAGAAACCAACGGCCATCCCCTCATCCCGGATCGCTCCTGCAGCGAAACGGACCGCCGTATCCAGCGGGAGGGGGTCCGATCGGACCCCCCACCCGCTGGCTGGAAGGCAGGCACGTACATGTACGTGCTTGTGCCTGCCGGTGCCATTGTAATGACGTACATTGGCAATACAGCGGTCCTTAAGTGGTTACGGACAAACGTCATAAATCCATTGATAGATAAAAAATGTGAGACGTCTGTACACTGTCCTAATCTTCTAGTAAAAAGCAACAACAACAACAATAAAAATAATGTGCAAAGTACGTGAAACAGCTTCTTCTGTGTTAAGGAACTAAATGCAGTGCAGAAAAAACGTCACTCCTTATCCTGCATGCATTTATGCGGTAAATGGATGTCCCCTTACATTACTGCCATAAGGTAACAGCAAATAACTATGTCTTTGCAGGTAATGGGTATATCCTCTATGGGTCCGAATGTCCACCAACTTCTAGACCTGGCGTTTTAGATGTATAAGTATATGTCCTTCTTTAGATCCAGTAACTCTCTGCCAGTTGTGGCCCATACAGCGGCTAAGGCGGCATGATTTGGACAGGGCTTGTATGTGGGCCTGAAAGGACAGTTCAGAGTCTAAGGTTACCTTATCTCCTTCTCCTCCGTCTATTGTCTACAGCATTGCTTTGTCCCTGGCTCTAGCATTCCAGCTAACTGTGTTGCCATCCAAACCACATTCAGCTTACATTAAAATGTCCTAGCAACCTATGAAGAATTCTTGGATGTTTTTGACAAGAAAAAGGATGATGTTCTTCCACCTCATCCGCCCTACGATTGTCACATAGAATTAATCCCCGGGGCAGAAATTCAGTTTAGATGAATTTTCCCATTATCTGAAGTCAAGTTGGAGGCCCTCCAAATATACATTAATGAAAATATGGAAAAAGGTTTCATCCATCCCTCTTCCTCTCCCGCTGGGGCTGGCATCTTTTTCGTGGAAAAGAAGGATGGTTCACTGAGACCTTGCGTGGACTATAGAGAGAATAACAAGGTCACTATAAAGAACCAGTATTTGCTCCCCCTATTTCCTGAACTGTTCCAAAGGTTTCAAACCACGCAAGTCTTCACCAAATTAGATCTCCAGGCCTATAATCTTGTTCAAATACGTAAGGGAGACGAATGGAAGACAGCATTTAGAACCCGATTCGGTAAACTATATTTTCAGAGAATTCCTGGACAACTTTGTTATTGTTTACCTTAACCACTTGCTTACTGGGCACTTAAACACCCTTCCTGCCCAGACCAATTTTCAGCTTTCGGTGCTCTCACACTTTGAATGACAATTACTCAGTCATGCAACACTGTACCCAAATGAATTTTTTGTCCTTTTTTTCCCACAAATAGAGCTTTCTTTTGGTGGTATTTGATCACCTCTGGGGTTTTTATTTTTTGCGCTATAAATGAAAAAAGACAGAAAATTTTGAAAAAAAACGCATATTTCTTTGTTTCTGTGACAGAATTATGCAAATTATTAATTTTTCTTCATACATTTTGGCCACAATTTATACTGCTACATATCTTTGGTAAAAATAACCCAAATTAGTGGATATTATTTGGTCTTTGTGAGAGTCTACAAGCTGTGGTGCGAATCGCACAAAATTGATCACATCTGATGTACTGGTGGACTATCTCGCTTCTTGTGACCCAAACAAGTCAGGAAAGTACAAATATCCCCCAAATGACCCCTTTTTGGAAAGTAGACATTCCAAGGTATTTAGTAAGGCATGGTGAGCTTTTTGATGTTGTCATTTTTTCCCACAATTCTTTGCAAAATTTGATTTTTCATTTTTTTTCTCCACAAAATTGTCATTGTAATAGGTTATTTCTCTCACATGGCATGTGTATACCACAAATGACACCCCCCAAAAAATTCTGCTACTCCTCCTGAGTATTACAATACCACATGTGTGGGACTCTTTCACAGCCTGGCCACATAGAGAGGCCCAACATGCAGGTAGCGCCATCATGTGTTCTAGGAACATAAATTACACATCTAACTTGTTGACTATTTATTACACTTTTGAAGCACCAGGACAATGACACATGACACGTGACACTGATGACAGATGGCACTGATACGTGGCAATGATGACACTTATACGTGGCACTGATGACACGTGGCACTGATGACAGATGGCAATAATATGTGGCACTGATGACAGATGGCACTTATACGTGGCACTGATGACACGTGGCACTTATACGTGGCACTGATGACACGTGGCACTAATACGTGGCACTGAAGACACGTGGCACTAATACGTGGCACAGATGACAGATGGCACTAATACGTGGCACTAATACATGCCACCGATGACAGATGGCACTAATACATGGCACCGATGAGGCGTGACACTGATGACAGATGGCACTGATAAGTGGCATTGATGACACGTGACACTGACAACAGATGGCACGTGACACTGACAACAGATGGCACGTGACACTGACAGGTGGCACTGATGACAAATGGCACTGATACGTGGCACTGATGACAGATGGCACTAATACGTGGCACTGATGACAGATGGCACTATGTGGCACTGATGACACGTGGCACTGATGACCGATGGCACTTATACGTGGCACTGATGACAGATGGCACTGGGGACAAATGGCACTGACAACAGGTGGCACTGGGGGCAGGTGGCACTGGGGGCAGGTAGAACTGGGGTGGATGGCACTGGGGCGGATGGCACTGGGGCAGGATGGCACTGGGGCAGGATGGATGGCACTGCTGGGGGAGGATGGATGGCACTGCTGGGGGAGGATGGATGGCACTGCTGGTGGAGGATGGCCCTTTTTTTTACTTTTTTTTTTTTTACTTTTACAAAGGAAAACGCTGCAGCCGTTCATCTCTCCCCTCTCACACGCTGTCTGTGTGAGGAGGGAGAGCGGCGCTGAGAGATGATCTCATATGTTTACATATGAGATCATCTCCCATTGGACACGCCGATCGCGCTGTAAACGGCCGCTGTGATTGGCCGTTTACAGCGATCTGTGTTTGCCTGTCCCCGGGGGACACGGCGAACACAGAACTTCCGCGATGCGCGCCCGCGGCGGTGCGCATTGCGGAAGTAAACATTAGGACGTCCAGGGACGGCCTCCCCGACAAACGCGCCTGCCCTACGGCCGTCATTCGGCTATAGGGCGGGCGCGAGGTGGTTAATGACATTCTCATTTTTTTCTGCCACTTTAGAGTTCCATTGTACCCATGTAAAGAGGGTATTGTCTACTCTGAGGGAACATGAACTATACGTTAAAGCTGAGAAATGCGATTTTGAAAAATCATCTATTCAGTTTTTGAGACTTGTCATCTCCACTGATGGGATTGCCATGGATACCCAGAAAATAAAGGCAATCTTATGCCGTGTACACCTGACCGGACTTTCCGGCAGACTAGGTCCGATTGTCTTCTCGACTGACTTGGCGGCGTTCCGACGGACTTTAAAAACTGACTTGGCCACACGCTATCACACCAAAGTCCGGCGGATTTGAACATGATGACGTATGACCAGACTAGAATAAGGAAGTTCATAGCTAGTAGCCAATAGCTGCCCTAGCGTCGGTTTTCGTCCGTCGGACTAGCATACAGACGAAAATGTGAAGAATTGCACTAGACCAGTAACACAAAATAATAAAATCCTGTGAAAAAATCCCCAATAATTGTGTCATCAATAAAGGAATAAAGAAAAATAAAAAGTGATTAAATACAAACTTTTGCATATATATGTCATATACAGTGAAAACATACATGAAAAATTCCTCACAAATTAATGATCAATACCAATGATAACAAGTCCATGTGCTAATTCAAACACCAACACCCGTACAAAAATTTTAATTAAACATTAAAACTTTATGTTATTTATATTGCAGATTATATGAAGTCCATCCGTGAGTGAAAAATCTTCATAAATATGTGACGTGGCCAGTCCACCACCAATAGTGTAAAGGTTTGCTTCTTACCAGAGATCTATGACCCCCCCGTTACAGAGTGCCACAGAAAGCTTGTAATGCCAATTGCTGTTTGGGAGAGCTGCTAAGACCTTCAAGTTACAATGTCATTCATTTCCGAGTTTCTGAGTCAAGCCACCTTCTTGGATAGCTATTCGGACCAAGCCACTCTTCCGGGCTCAAGAAAGGTGGACCGGAGAGTGTTGAGTGGTTTTGCCTACAGCTTGAAGGCTGTGCATTAAAGGGATCAGTGAGATCGTTTGGCGACTCAGGAGAAGATTCATTGGCATTACAAGCTTTCTGTGAGAATCTGTAATGGGGGGGGGGGGGGGGGGGGGTCATAGATCTTTGTTAAGAAGCAAACCTTTACAGTATTGGTGGTGGACTGGACACGGCACATATTTATGAAGATTTTTCACTCACGGATGGACTTCATATAATCTGCAATATAAATAATACATTTTTCTTGTAATGTTTAATTTACATTTTTGCACGGGTGTTGGTGTTTGAATTAAGACATGGACTTGTTATCGTTGGTATTGATAATTAATTTGTGAGGACTTTTTCATGTATGTTTTCACTGTATATGACAAGTTTGTGTTTAATCACTTTTTATTTTTCTTTATTCCTTTATTGATGACCCAGTTATTGGGGAATTTTTCAAAGGATATTATTTTGTGTTACGGGTCTAGCGCAATTCTTCACATTTCCGTTTGCCCTTACTGTAGATTATGTTATACAGCAGAGTTGCAGCTTCCCATAGATCTCCATAGGAGATCTTTCTGTTTCTGATACCTTTGCACCTAGGTTAAATTTTTTCCGTAGCGCGGTTTCTTTCTTTTTATAATTTTAGCATACAGACAAACTGATTTTTCGACCGGACTTGAGTCCGTAGAAAGGATTTGAAACATGTTGTAAATCTAAAGTCCATCTGATTTTTCGACAGCAAAGGTCTGATGAAACCCACACAAATTGTCCGGCAGATTCGTCCTGTCGGACATTTGCTGTCGAAAAGTCCAGTCGTGTGTACACGGCATTAGAATGGCAAGTCCCTTCGGACAAGAAAAGCATCCAGCGAGTCATTGGCCTTGCTAATTTTTATCGGAGATTTGTGAAAGGCTTTTCTGCAATTATCTCACCCATCACACAGTTGACTCACCAACAGGTGCGATTCCAATGGTCCCAAGAGACTCAAATAGCTTTTGACAAATTTAAGAAGCTGTTCATCTCTGCACCAGTCCTACAGCCCCCTAGCCCCGGCCTTGCCTTAAGTCCAAGAAGCTGATGCCTCAGAGATCGCCACAGGTGCAATTTTATCCCAGCGTCAGGGACCTTAATCCCTGCTGCATTTTGTATATTTCCCGTCTCAAAAGAGGAGTCCACCAAAGAGGAAATATGATGTGAGTGACCGTGCGTTGCCGGCTATTAAATTTATTCTAGAGGAATGGGGATACTTACTGGAGGGGGGCGCACACCTAATTTAGATTTTTATGTACCCCAAGAATTTGGAGTATCTCAGAACAGCTAAAAGGCTAATACCCCGACAAGCCCATTGGGCACTGTTCTTCTCCAGATTTAATTTCCATATTTCATACCGACCAGGCTCCAAGAATGGGAAAGCGGACGCACTTCCCTGATACCCCTGAAATAATGGAACCTGGCTCCATCCTATCGACAAAAAATGTTTTACTTGTAGCACTGGCTCCTGAAAAGCACATGCTGTGTTTTTCTCTATTTAAAGTTCCTAGAACTGCAGTTTGGTTTTGGGTTTAATCATACCAAATTATGGTTTCAGTACCAGTCCAGCTGGACTGGCCACAGGTGGTGCTGTATTCTCTGTTTGGTCCATGGCTCTCATGGCCTGGGGTGTGGATCCATCCAATTCCGAGTATCAGTGCTGGCTAGCCCAAGGCAAAGTAACTGGAGGGAGGATTCGGAGGTGGTCCGATGCCGTCTCATCTGTGGAGAGGCCCAGCAACTGAGGAAGCAACCAGGGGAGGACTCTTCAGGAAAAGGCCACGCTGAAGGCTGGTTTCTCAGAAAGAGCCTGGAGACTTAGTTGAAAGACCCCAAGTGAATCTAAACTCGTACGGTATCCCTGGACCGGCTGCAAGATACTGGTACCATATGAGGGCTCTCTAAATTTGTCTACATCCTTCAGTTTACTACAAGTGTTCTACAACAAGCCTGTGGCAGAGACTTTATTCAAACATTCTATATGCAAGTCTGTGGCAGAGGCTTCGCTTTATCTGAACACTCTATTGGCTGCTAGGCCTAGTGAGAGGAGGTCTATCCGGTAGCTGTGAGAATCCAGTTGTAAGTGGCTATTCTCTGGATTTCTATAGTGAGAGACTTCCTATTTTGAGTAGTGAACTTTCTACCTAAACCCTCTACCCCTCATTGAGAGACTGTGTTTTGTCTACTCTTTTTTGCAAATAAAAATCCCAAAAGCGGATCTAGTATCAGTTTCTACAATTCTTTGGGCCATCTACCTCGGGAAACCCCTAGACGTACACGAGGTCAAGAAGGTAACGGTAAGCCCAGCAAATCAGCCGCTCCTTCAGGGTCAGTGCTACATAATCATCTTGCCTGACTTGAGAACAGCAATTAGAGGGGCATCTACCCAATGTACAGAGCCAGAGGTGTCTTCTCTAAGAAACCAGGATAGCCTGCTTTGGTACCAAGATAAAATGTTTGTCCCACAGCAAGTCAGACTTCAGGTCTTGAGGACTTTTCATGATCATAAACTTGATGGACATTTTGGAATGTGAAAAACCTCTGAACTAATCCAATGCTCATTTTGGTGGCCCAGTCAAGACTGCAGCAAGTATGTAAACTCTTGTACTATCTGCCAACGGAACAAAGGACCATTGCCTATTCCAGAACAGCCCTGGAGAAAGATTTCTATGGACTTTATTGTAGACTTACCACCCTCAGAAGGGTTCATTACCATCTTGGTAGTAGTCGACCACCTCTCTAAAATTACCCACTTCCTGCCCATGATGGGCACACCCTCTGCGGTAGATACCGCCAACACGGATTACCAGACAATATAGTGTCTGACAGAGGAGTACAATTCACATCCAAGTTTTGGAGAGATCTTTGTAAATCCTTATCCATTGAGGTATGTCTATCATCTGTCTATCACCCTCAGAGCAATGGTTAGACTGAAAGAACAAACCAGACTTTGGAGCAATATCTGTGGCATTTCTGTACCTGCTCTCAAGATCACTGGGTCTCTCTCCTCCCTTGTGCAGAATTTGCTGATAATAACTCCTGCATGCTGCATGCTGTCACTAACCGATCTCCATTCTGGGCTAACTATGGCTTTCATCCCTCTTTCCGACCTAATACCATACCAGAGGCATCAGTCCCCGCAGTCCAGGATTGGGCACATTTTATTCAAGCTAACTACCAGCGACTTCAGAAGACAATGCAGAAGGCTCAGGAAAGCTACAAGAAATTCCATGACAAAGGGAAGAGAGGAAGTCCTGCTTTTCAGGTAGGAGAAAAGGTGTGGTTATTGGCCGTTAATCTTATGCCCTGTACACACGGTCGGAAATTCTGACAGAAACGGTCAGATCGGATTATGTTGTCGGAAAATTCGATCGTGTGTGGGCTCTATCGGACTTCAAATGGAAAAAGTTTGAGAGCTGGATCTAAAATTTTCCGACAACAAAATCCAATTGGACTTTTTCCAATCGTTTGTAGAGAATTCCGACGGACAAAGTGCTACACATGCTCAGAATAAATTATGAGATGAAAGCTATTGGCTACTGGCCTCTACGTGGTCCCGTCGTACGCAACGAACATCACCGCGTTCAGAACGATCAGATTTTCCCACAACTTTGTCCAACTGCATCACAAGTTTCGGCCAAAATCCGTTGGAAAAAAATCTGATGAATTTTGTGGTCAGAATGTCTGACCGTGTGTACAGAGCATTGCATTTTCTTGCCCTTCTTGGAAGCTTGGACCAAATTTTATTGGCCCTTCTGAATTCAAGAGGATAATTAATCCAGTAGCCTTTGAACTGGCATTACCAGACTCCTATAGAATCCACCTGGTATTCCACATTTCTCTTCTCAAACCCACGGTTCCCAGTCCCTTTCCTGGAAGGGAAGTATTGCCACCACCTCCAGTGTTGGTGGAAGGCGAAGCAGAATTTGAAGTGGAAGGCATCGTGGATTGCAGGAAGACAGGTATACAAGTCCAGCACCTAATTAAATGAAAGGGTTACTCCCCAGAAGATAATTCTTGGAAGCCTTCTTGCAATATACATGCTCCAAGAGTGTTACAAGACTTTAACAGGAGACACCCGGTGAAAGTGGCCTGTTTGGAGGCTGCCCCTTGGGGGGGGGGCACTGTCAGGGAAATGGCTGTGTAAGTATTGGCAATCTTGCCTGTAGAAGAAATGGGCGCCATAGGCGCATCATGTGACAGATGGATCCCCCTGCTGGCCTATAAGAGACTGCTTCTGTCGGACCCAAGTTGCTGGATTGTCATCAGCTTCCTGTATTACAAAACCTCTGTGTTATTCCTTGGATCTCCTGTTTTTGGCCCAGCTCATTCCAGACCTGTTGCCCTCCTCTTCTGGCTCATCTCCTGGCTTGCTCCTTGACCTTCCCTCTGATGACTATCTGTGCATGACCCTGGCTTGCTATATGGACTTTGCCTCTGCCAGATTACCTGTGCATGACCTCGGCTTGCTATATGGACTTTGCCTCTGCCTGATTACCTGTGCATGACTCCAGCTTGCTATATGGACTTTGTCTCTGCCTGATTACCTGTGTATGACCCTGGCTTGCTATATGGACTTTGCTCCTGTTTGATTACCAGTTTATGACCTCAGCTTACTTCACGGATTTGCTCTTGCTTCTTGCCACCCTGTGTTTGACCCTCAGCCGGATGTCCACTGACCATCCTGTGTTTACCCCTCAGCCCGGTGTCCACTGGCCATCCTGTGTTTGACCCTCAGCTGGATGTCCACTGCTGTTCTCTAAAGCATGGTTTATTCCAAGCACAGAGGGGAGTTCCTGACCGCCTGTGCACCACCATGTCCTGGCAGTCTTTGCAAGGTGACGATCTTCTGGACCCATCCAGATCCTGCCCACAACCCGTGAGGTATAGCGCACCTAGCCACAAGGGGAGCTCCTCTCTGCATATTGGCTTTGGATCAGGTACGTGAGAAAGTTTTGCAAGACAAGCAACATTTTTTAATAAATTTAGACTTGATAAACAAGCAATGTCTTGATATACAAGAAGAGTCATGTCACAACTGAGTATAAAAGAGAAGAGAGGAGCCTCTAAGTGTAGCAATATGGTTACATTTAATGATTGTACAACATTTAGCAACATATTGCTATACTTAGAGGCGCATCTCTTCTCTTTTATACTCTGTAGCTCCTGCAGGATTTTATTTCTAATCCCCTGTTCACATATGTCAGCAATTTCCATGGGAAAGACATACTTTTTCACACAAGTTTCATTTTTCAAAATAACTGTTCTCCAAAGGTAACACTCATGTCGCCATATGTTTTTATAGTTATACCTGAAGCTAATAACCAGTTTACAATATCTTTGTACACAGTAACTAGGGATGAGCCGAACACCCCCCCGGTTCTGTTCGCACCAGAACTTTCGAACGGACCCCAAATTCGTACGAACTTTAAAACCCCATTGAAGTCTATGGGACTCGAACGTTCGAAATTAAAAGTGCTAATTTTAACAGCTAATATGCAAGATACTGTCCTAAAAAGGGTTTGGGGACCTGGCTCCTGCCCCAGGGGACATGGGTCAATGGCTAAAATGTTTTTAAAAATGTCCGTTTTGGTGGGAACACTGATTTTAATGACAATTAAAGTGAAAAAAAAGTGAAATATTCCTTTAAATATGGTGCCTGGGGGGTGTCTGTAGTATGCCTGTGAAGTGCCACGTGTTTCCCGTGTTTAGAACAGTCCCTGCACAAAATGACATTAAACGGAAATAACATCATTTAAAACTGCTTGCGGTTTTAATGTTATATCTGGTTCCTGCAATATGGTTGAAAATCATTGAGAAAAATGGCATGGGTAGCCCTCCCTGCCCATTACCAGCTCCTTTGGGTCTTGTACGCATATTAAGGGGAACCCCGTACCCATATTAAAAAAAGGAAATGCGTGTGGCCCCCAGGCCCTATATACTCAGAACAGCAGTATACAAGCGGTGCAAACAAGACAGGGACTGTGTAGGTTTGTTGTGTTAAGTTGAATCTGTTTGTAATTTTCAACTGGTACATTTTTAAAGTGTAGCTCCAGTCAAAAAAAACTATTTTTAAGCTTTTTGGAAAACATAGGGAAGGGTTATCACCCCTGTATAATTTGTTTTGTCGTCCATCTTTTTTCATCTCACTTGCTGTTGTCTCCTTCCATTTGCAAGTAGGAGATGTTTGCAAGTTGGATGTTTGAAAGTAGGGGCCTGCCCTATATGCTCTGCAGAAATGGCGGAACAAGGTGTTGGTTTTGCCACAACATTGTAAGCCCTCAAAGTGACTCTTGGTGGGCGCTGGAGCGCCCTGCTGTGAACGATTATATCAAGAATTGTAATTACATGCCATTGTTGAACAGTGGTAGAAAAATTGACCTTTGGTGGTTGTGGTGCCGGTGCCACAACACTATAAGTCCTCACAGTTACTCTGGGTGGGCACAGGAACGGGCCCTCCTGTGAAATATTATATCAAGAATTGTAATTATATGTCCCTGTTAAACAGGGGCAGAAAAATTGGGCCTTAGGCACTGGTGCTGGTGCCACGACACTGCAACCTCTCCCATAAACTCTAGTTTTATTGCAGGAATTAGCCCTGCTGCAAAGCATTGCATCAAAAATTGTACTTAAACGCCCCTGTTAAACAGGGGCAGAAAAATTGGGCCTTAGGCACTGGTGCTGGTGCCACCACACTGCAACCTCTCCCATAAACTCTAGTTTTATTGCAGGAATTAGCCCTGCTGCAAAGCATTGCATCAAAAATTGTAATTAAACGCCCCTGTTAAACAGGGACAGAAAAATTGGGCCTTAGGCACTGGTGCTGGTGCCACGACACTGCAACCTCTCCCATATACTCTAGTTTTATTGCAGGAATTAGCCCTGCTGCAAAGCATTGCATCAAAAATTGTAATTAAACGCCCCTGTTAAACAGGGGCAGAAAAATTGGGCCTTAGGCACTGGTGCTGGTGCCCCCACACTGCAACCTCTCCCATATACTCTAGTTTTATTGCAGGAATTAGCCCTGCTGCAAAGCATTGCATCAAAAATTTTAATTAAACGCCCCGGTTAAACAGGGGCAGAAAAATTGGGCCTTGGGCACTGGTGCTGGTGCCACCACACTGCAACCTCTCCCATATACTCTAGTTTTATTGCAGGAATTAGCCCTGCTGCAAAGCATTGCATCAAAAATTGTACTTAAACACCCATGTTAAACAGGGGCAGAAAAATTGGGCCTTAGGCACTGGTGCTGGTGCCACCACACGGCAACCTCTCCCATATACTCTATTTTTATTGCAGAAATTAGCCCTGCTGCAAAGCATTGCATCAAAAATTGTAATTAAACGCCCCTGTTAAACAGGGGCAGAAAAATTGGGCTGATGGCATCACCCAGAACCAGAAATGTTCTTCCAACATATCAGCAGAGGAGGAAGAGGATAGACAATCAACATAACAGGACAGTCACTCAGCATCAGCATAGGCAGTCTTGAAGGGATGTGATATTTCAAAAAAAATTATTTGGTTACGTCAGCTTCAGGTGCTTGGTAGCTGTGGGTGATCCAACACTGATTCATCTTGATGAAGGTCAGTCGATCAACTGATTCGGTGGACAGGCGCACCCTGTGATCGGTAACAAAGCCAACAGCAGCACTGAAGGTGCGTTCCGAAAGAACACTGGATGCAGGACAGGCCAGTAGCTCAATTGCATACTGTGCAAGCTCTGGCCAGTGATCCATCCTCAAGACCCAGTAAGCCAGAGGATTTTCGGTGGGAAAGGTGTCCAAGTCTGACCTTGCCCCTAGGTATTCCTGCACCATGTAAATCAGACGCTGGCGATGGTTGCTGGAACCGATCATACCTTGAGGCTGCAAACTAAAAAATTGTCTGAAAGCATCAGTCAGACAGCCACCTTTTCCACCGCTCCTTCTGACCGATGCCTCAACAACACGTTGTCCAGGACCAGGAGTTTGTAACCACCCAGTCTCTGGGAACGCGTTGCACAGACCTTTCTGCAAGGCCTCCCGAAGATGTCTCATCCTCTGCTCCCTCTGCGATGGCAAGATAAGGTCGGCAACCTTACCCTTGTACCGTGGATAAAGGAGAGTGGCCAGCCAGTAATGGTCCCTCTCCTTGATCCGAAGATTACGAGGATCCTTCCGCAGGCTTTGCAGGATCAGGGAGGCCATGCAGCGTAGGTTAGCTGAGGCATTCGGTCCGGAGTCCTCTGGGTCACTAAGGGCAACATGATCCGCAGCTACCTCCTCCCAGCCACGTACAAGTCCACGTGTTTCTTGGGACTGTAAATCATCCCTACAAGACTGCTGCTGCTGATGCTGAGTGCCAGCCTCCACCTCCATGCTGACACAATCATCTTCCTCTTCCTCTTCCTCCTCCTCATCCTCTTCCTGTGTGATGGGTGGCACAGCAGGAACACTGTCTGGATAAAGGGGGCCTTGAGAGGCAAGGAAGTCCTCCTCTTCCTGCCTCTGTTCTGCCTCAAGTGCCCTGTCCATTATTCCACGCAGCGTATGCTCCAAGAGGTGGACAAGAGGTACAGTGTCACTGATGCATGCACTGTCACTGCTCACCATCCTTGTGGCCTCCTCAAACGGTGACAGGACAGTGCATGCATCCCTGATCATGCCCCACTGGCGTGGTGAGAAAAAACCGAGCTCCCCTGACCCTGTCCTGGTGCCGTAGTCGCACAGGTACTCATTGATGGCCCTCTGCTGCGTGTGCAGCCGCTGCAGCATGGCCAACGTTGAGTTCCACCTGGTGGGCATGTCACATATAAGGCGGTTCTTGGGCAGGTTCAACTCCTTTTGGAGCTCAGCCAGCCGAGCACAGGCATTAAATGATCGGCGGAAATGCACACAGACTTTCCTGGCCTGCTTCAGGACATCCTGTAAGCCGGGGTACCTGCCCAAGAACCGCTGCACCCCCAGGTTAAGGACGTGAGCTACACAGGGCACATGGGTCAGTTGTCCCTGTCGGAGGGCAGGGAGGAGGTTGGTGCCATTGTCGCAAACCACCATTCCTGGCTTAAGCTGGCGTGGCGTCAACCACCTCTCGGCCTGCCCCTGCAGAGCTGACAAAACATCCGCCCCAGTGTGGCTCCTGTCCCCCAAACAAACCAGCGCAAGCACGGCATGGCATCGTTTTGCCTGCGTACTTGCGTAGCCCCTGGAACTCCTACGGAGCACCACTGGTTCTGAGGACAGAGCACTGGAAGAGGCCATGGAGGAAGAAGAAGAGGAGGGGGTGGAGGAGAGAGGTGTGTCACAACCAATAGTAGCATTTTGGAGGCGTGGTGGCGGAACAACCTCCAACACTACTGCACCTTGTCCTGCATCCTTCCCAGCTGCCAGAAGAGTGACCCAATGGGCAGTGAAAGACAGGTAACGTCCCTGTCCATGCCTGCTGGACCATGAGTCAGCGGTAATATGCACCTTATCGCTGACCGCCCTGTCCAGCGAGGCAAGGACATTGCCTTCCACATGCCGGTAGAGAGCCGGAATCGCCTTCCGTGAGAAAAAGTGGCGTTTGGGGACCTGCCACTGAGGAACCGCACATTGTACAAACTCACGGAAGGGGGCCGAGTCTACCAACTGAAAAGGCGGCAGTTGAAGTGCTTGCAATTTAGCCAAGCTAGCATTCAACCGCTGGGAATGTGGATGGCTGGGAGTGAACTTCTTTCGCCGGTCCAGCAGCTGGGGCAGGGACATTTGCCTGCTATAATCGGACGTGGGTGTACTGCTAGCAGAGTGCCCGGAAGCACTTGGCTGTGACACACCTAATTCTACACCTTCATTCCTCTCAGAGCAGGTTTCAGAGAGGACTGAAGGTCTAGTGGGGTTGGACATGCCAGCTGATGAGGAGCAAGGAGAGGTCCGCTTTGTTCTTTGGTGTGGGTCTTTGAGGTACGCTTGCCAACGAGCTGCATGGCAGGTCAACATATGTCTGGTCAAGCATGTGGTGCCCAAGCGGCTGATGTTTTGGCCACACGAGATACGCTTGAGACATATGTTGCAAATAGCAGCAGTGCGATCTGATGCACTCGTCTCAAAAAAGGCCCACACCAAAGAACTTTTAGAATAACGCGCAGAGGCAGCGCCCTGCACAGGCGGAGCTCTTATTCAGTCGGTGTGCTGCTCCTAAGCTGGCCCCTGGAGGGCATCCTGCCTCGTTGGACATGTGCCTCCTCCTCCTCCTCCTCTCTCCTACCAGGCACCCATGTGGAGTCAGTGCCCTCATCATCCCCTCCCTCTTCATCGCTGTAGCAAACCTGGCAATATGCTGCAGCTTGTGGAACATAACTGCCAGATTGCTGTCCTTCTTGAGCATCCCCTGTCTCTGCATTCACGCTACTGCCTTCCTCTAGCTGAGTGTCATCATCAGAGCCTACAAAACACTGGGCATCCTCCTGGAGCATGTACCCAACACTGTGCTCAAAGAGTTCAGGAGACTCCTCAGGAGGACGTGGTGGGTCTAGGGAAGGAGTCACTGATGATGACATTGAGACGAGGGAAGACAATGCGTTGGCAGCTGCTTTGCTAGTACCCTGAGACTGGGTGAGAGAGGATGAGGAGGATGAAGAGGGCTTGGTCATCCACTCTACCAAGTCATTGGCATGTTGCGGTTCAACATGTCCAGCTGCCGAAAAGAAGGACAAGCGTGTCCCATGGCCACGTGCTGATGACAATGAACCGCGTCCACGACCAGCACTGTTGTCTCTAGACACAGAGCCTGCTTGCCCTCTTTTATCGGCTCGCGCCTGTCTGCCTCTCCTTGCTGGCCTTCCAGACATGGTAATGGCCTGAAGGGAGTTGGGTAAAACAGCAGTTGGGTAGTGTATATTGTGCTGGAGGCACACAACACCCACTAACTCCTGCAGATGCCTTTAGTATAGAACACCAGAGATAAAGGGGTATACTGTAATGGAGTCACACAACACCCACTATGCCCTGCAGATGGCTCTATTAGAGAACAGCAATAAAGGGTAGATACAGGTGTATATTGTGCTGGAGGCACAAAACATCCACTAACTCCTGCAGATGCCTTTATTATAGAACACCAGAGATAAAGGGGTATATGCAGATGTATACTGTGCTGTGCTGGAGGCACACACAACTTCCAATAACTCCTGCAGATGGCAAGTGGGCTCAAATAGAGAAGAGCTATGTAGGTGGATATAGCGGTGTGTACTGGGTACAGAGCACGCAGACAGCACGCACAAGCTCCTAACACTACTGACTGCAAGCTCTATTATAAAAGATAGATCACTAGCTATATAGGTGAGGTGAATATAGCAGTGTATACTGCGGTCAGGGCACGCAGACAACAAACACTACACAACAGCAAGATCGAAAATCGGCCGATAACGATCGGTGTATACTGTGTTGAAGGTACACAGAACACCCACTAACTGCTTCAGACGCCAAAACACTACACAAGGCCGCCGCGCTGGCGGCATTATATAGTGTGGGGCGTGTACTACACAGCCTGAGCTATGATTGGCCACAGGCATCCTGCGATGACGCAGTGCATTGTGGGCCGTGAGCGCCACACGAATTTGCCGCGAACGGCCCATAATGTTCGGAATTCGCCGAACGGTCGAACAGCCGATGTTCGAGTTGAACGTATGTTCGACTCGAACACGAAGCTCATCCCTAACAGTAACATCTAATCACAGTGTCACCAAGTCAACTGCCTTATGTAGCACTAATAATTATCCATACAAACTAGCATGTAATTCCCATTATGTAATGTGATCCAAGCAGCATATACAGTATAGTGCTTATACAGTATATTAATATGATATTATTGTTTCCCATTTAGTCACATCAACAAAGTATTTTGCATCATTCAGAAATTATTTGTAGGTTTCTACTGTTTGGTTAAAAGCCAGAGCCTTTGTAAAAGGCAAGGAGATTGATTCACAACAGCTAGGGATCAGTCGAACATACCTGGGTTTGGCTTGAGGCGGATTCAGTGAATATTACTGAAGTTGGCTTGAGGCGAATTCAGTGAATATTACTGAAGTTTGGGTGCCAAATCCAAGCCCCATTTAAGTTAATGGGAGACAAATGTTGGGAAACAGTGGGCACTGGACAGTGCCCGAGGAACAAATACCAAAGCAAAACATTTTTTCTCAAAAAATTATGTGGGGGAACAGCCATTTTCATAATGTATAAAGAGAAACATTATAAATGCAAAATTTCCTTTAGATAAAATGCCTGGAAGATGCCTTTAACCTGCCTCTGAAGTTGCACAATTGTCTGACATTTGCAACGTACAACAGCGGAACTGACATTCACAAAGGAAAAAAATGCAATTTAAATTGACAGTAAACAGCTATCATTACTTTGTTCTGCTTTTAAATAAAGTGGCTGGGATTCCCTTCATCTATACCAGACCCTTATTCTAGATGAGGGTCTGGTATATGAAAAAAGAACTAGGACTATGCTAAAACTAAGTTTGGGACTTTATATGAGGCAATAACAAATTAAGTACCTCCATCCCTGCTATCTTGAACAAGAGGGAGCAATTTGTGGGACTTTATATGAAGCACATTACTGAATCAGAATGGACCAAGATAAACGGTTATTTATTGCAAATGGTATACATGGATAAAAGAGAGAGTGTCAAAATTATACAATAGATTATTGAGATAAAGTCTGAACAATTCATAATATATACAGTATCTCGACATAGTATTCAGTCTCAGTGTATAAAAATAGTTCATAATATAAAACAATTATCTTAACATGATTAAATAGTAGTAGACCTTGAGCATGTAGACCAAATTGCAATGGTATCATATAGATGTAGTAACAATAAAAGATTGGTTCATTATAATAAAAATGTAACATAATACAAATGGTAGATATGGAAACTGTGACATGGCATCATAAAGGAGCTCTACGCGTTTCGTGGTTACATTACCACTCATCAAGAGAAGATGCATAGTCTCAATAATCCATTGTATAATTTTGACACTCTCTCTTTTATCTATGTATACCATTTGCAATAAATAACCGTTTATCTTGATTGGTCCATTCTGATTCAGTAATGTGCTTCATATAAAGTCCCACAAATTGCTCCTTCTTGTTCGAGGGTCTGGTATAGATGTTAATGGGAACCCCACACACACACACAAAAATGGTGGGGGGTTCTCCCTAAAAATACACATCAGACCCTTATCCTTGATGAGGGATTGGCATGGATGTAGAGGGGGATCCCACACAAAAAAATGGCATGGGGTACCCCCAAATGCCATACCAGGCTCCTGGAATTTGGTATGAATTTTGAGGTGGATTTTCATGCAAAAAAAACAAGAATAAAAAATCTATACTAGTCCCTTATCTAAGTATGCAGCTTGGCAGGAAAAGGGAGGGAGAGGCAAGTATGCAACCGCCGATGCCCCATACATAACCATACCAGGCATCATGTCCTCATCATGGGGATGCACCTTGCCAGGGAGGACCTTCCTGGCAAAGCACCTTGTCCCCATATTGGTGAGGACAAGGGCCTCTTTACCCGAACCCTGGCATGGTAGTTGGTGGGGTATGTGAGGGGGGTAGGCTTGTCAGAATCTGGAAGCTCCCTTTAAAATTAAGGACACTCTCAGATACCAGCCCCCCTAGGTCAATCAGTAAGGAGTACATATTACCCCTAGTTATTCCTTTAAAAAAAGGAAATGGTAAATAAAAGGCACACTTTTTGACAAGTCTCTTACTAAAAAAAACAAAAGGTAAAAAAAAGTCCCACCATATCAATCAATCAACAATCACATGTTCAGCGCTGCAAATCCATGTAAAATACAATAAATGATAGCCACTGAGCCATTGAAAGAAAAAACCGTCACATGTGTCTGACCTTGGTACACCCCAGCCACGAGCTGTTATCTGCAATTAAGACAGGGCATACTTTGTGCTGTTACTGTCCAAATATGGACCATACCCATACAGTATTCGTCAATGTCGTTGCCCAAGTATGGTCATGTAACCATAGGTCAGTGATGTCACTGTTATCCCTTTTTTTTACATGGCTGAATGGTCACGGACAGTAAATGAACGAGGCCTGGGAACATCACTGGTTGCTAACAGACACACTGTTCTGTAATTCAGAGTCCCAAACCCTTTTGGCACCAGGGACCAGCTTCTTGGAAAAAAATGCTTCCAATGACTGGGTGGTGGTGGTGCGGGAGATGGGGGGGGGGGGGGGGGGGTGTTAGTGTTTCAATCATCCTGTGTCAATTACTTCTATTATTACATTGTTATGTATAATGAAATAGTTCCACTCATCATACTGCTCACTGTAGCCTGCCAACAGATGCAGCGTGTCACTATAGCCTGCCACCAGATGCAGCATGTCACTAGCCATCTACAGCCACCAGATGCAGAGTGTCTCTAGCCTGCCACAGCCACCAAAAGCGGCATGTCACCAGCCTGCCACCAGATGCAGCATGTCACTAGCCTGCCACAGCCTCCAGATGCAGCGTGTCTCCAGCCTGCCACAGCCACCAGATGCAGCATGTCACCAGCTTGCCACAGCCTCTAGATGCAGCGTGTCACTAGCCTGCCACAGCCTCCAGATGCAGCATGTCACCAACCTGCCACAGCCTCCAGATGCAGCATGTCACCAGCCTGCCACAGCCAACAGATGCAGCGTGTCACCAGCTTGCCACAGCCAACAGATGCAGCGTGTCACCAGTCTGCCAGAGCCACCAAAAGCAGCGTGTCATCAGCCTGCCACAGCCACCAGATGCAGCATGTCACCAGCCTGCCACAGTCACCAGATGCAGCATGTCACTAGCCTGCCACAGTCACCAGATGAGGAATGTCACAGACTGCCACAGCCACCAGATGCAGCGTGCCACAAGCCTGCCACAGTCACCAGATGCAGTGTCACCACCCTGCCACAGTCACCAGATGCAGAGTGTCACCAACCTGCCACAGCCACAAAATGCAGAGTGTTAGTGAAAGAACTTACTAGAGGCTCCTGCAGACTCTCCCTAGTGCTACAGCCTCCCTAGGGTTCCGGCATTCAAATACATGAGCAGGGAAACCCGCATGCACATGCACAGTACAGATGAATCCACTTGTATCACAATTCATTATATGTGGAGGCAGATCCAAGAGTGGTGATCCTGGAGGTGATGCAGTCTCTGCTCTCCCACGGCTCACCATGGCCCAGTTTCCCACACTGGTCCATGGCTCGGGGGGTTGGGGACCCCTGCTGTAATTGATTCCTCCTAGCTTAGCCAAATGGGTACAATATTTACAAAGTTCATATATTCATATTCTTGCTGAATAGCACCTCCACATAGGCTAAGAAATCATTATCAGTGCTACAGAAGCCAGTTGGCACATTGATGCTGCTTAAAACATGTTGAGGTTCTCTATTTTATTGACGTCTATTATATAACTCCTTTGCATAAAGATGTAGATCTACTTTACAGACGTGATATATAAGGCTAAACCTTATTAGAATATTAGATCCATACTAAAGGAACAACCACTTTTCCCAATATATTGGTACCTGCTTTATTGTCTTACCCAGCATACCTTTTAGGTACTGTTTTTAAAACAGACAAATGTTTTCCTAGTGCGTTTTGTTTTGAAAAGCAATCTAGCCAATGGTATGTAGCAGAAAAGTAATTATGTTATATCAACAAACTTTAGGAGTTATAATTTTTAAATGTGTATTTTTAAGGTGGAGTAAGACAACAAGGGAGTGGATGTACCTAGAAGGATCACAAGACATTTTGCCGCGCAGTAGCTTGCAGCGTTGTTGCTGATGTTTACTGTTCCGACTAGTATTTTTCCAGAGACATAGCTTGAAGTTTGTGGGCCCCAATGCAAAAGTTAACCTGGTCCCAACTTCCACTGGCAGCTTATACTGTACACCAAGATAAATCAGTGGCGGCTGGTGCTCGATAAACCAAGGCCACACCCCCCCTCGGCGGGAGACGGATATTAACGTTTGGAACATCGGGAACAACCCCCCCACCCAGTGCTCTGAACCCTGAGCCCAACCTTTTTTGAAGCCTATTACAGCCTTGGGCTCTAATCATGTGCTTCAAACCCCCCCCCCCCAATGGAATTTATGGCCCAGCGCCCTGTATGTAGATCAGGGGGTCAGATACATGGATGGGGGGGGCGGCACCCGTGCGCCCCTACCTAATGGATGGGCTGCCACTGCTCCAAGTGGCTAAAGAGTTATTTCAGGTTGTTATTTACATACTGAGGGGGTAATTCAAACTATTTGATAAGCAGCTGACCAAAGCAGCTCAATGCATATGGGTGCAGGTTGTACATTTTGGATATGGAGAGAATGTTGCCATATCCCAGCATACAGGTAAATAATATCATAAAGCAATAAGGTTACATTAAAGTGGAACTCCACCCAAAAGGGGAAGTTTTGCTTTAGACCCCTTTCACACTGGGGCATTTTTCAGGCACTTTTGGGCTAAAAATAGCGCCTGTAAAGTGCCTGAAAAACACCTCTGCAGTCCCAGTGTGAAAGCCCGAGTGCTTTCACACTGAGGCGATGCACTGGCACAACGTTAAAAAATGTCCTGCAAGCAGCATCTTTGGAGTGCTGAAGAAACGGTGCACACACCGCTCCTGACCATTGGAATGAACGGGCACCGCTGCTGAAGCGCCTGCAAAGCATCTGCAAATGCCTCGGCAGCATTTAACCCTTTATTCGTCGAATAGCGCTGCTAAAATGACGGTAGAGCTCTACTAAAACTAGCGGCATTTTACCGTTAATGCCCACCCGCCCTAGTGTGAAAGCGGCCTTAAGCTGTTCTCCCCTGCTACATTTGGCATGTCATTTTTTGGGGGAAGGGGGGGCAGCGGGTTCTAGTTTTGACCTAGTTTTACCACTGCACTCCCATGCACAGTGGGCAGCCAGCTGTGAAGTTGAAAACCACACAGCCAGCTGCTCATATTTAGGTTGCCAACACCAGGAACCCTGAAGGCTAGTTAGGAATTAGTCTGGGTGAGGATGACGCTGGATCCCTGGACAAGTAAGTGTTATTAAAAGTCAGCAGCTACAAGATTTGCATGTTATTATGGGCTCCTTGGCTTTTTGCATAGCTCCCAACTGTCCCTGATTCCAAAGGGACTGTCCCTGATTTGGAACAAAGTCCCTCTGTCCCTCTTTCCTTCTCATATGTCGGTCATTTTGGTCCGATTGATATAGTTATATATAAAATGCACTTTTTATCTTTCAAACTGTTTCACAGCACTAAACCTTTCATCCAATTTCTGAATTGCTGCATTTGCAACTTTCAAAACTCAGTGTAAAGGAATAGTAGTGGCACAAAAAAAGTACTTGTGGGTTTAACTATTCATTTTTGTATAGTTCTCCATTAAGGAGGCGTGGAAAGGGGTGTGTCCTATCTATGCCTACATACTTTTGCTAAGTGGTTTTCATCTCAAAAAGTTGGGTGGTATGGGATTTGTAGCTGCTGTCTTTTAATTTATTACTTTTTTGTAATGAGATCAGACAAAAATAAAATCATTAAAAAAATGCTATGAATGGAACGTAAGCTACATCCTCAAGTCACAAATCAAAAGTGTACTTTAAATGTTTAAAGCGTAAAACTTTTTTTTAGTTTTGAATAGACTAGGAAAGGATAAGAACAGGTTTTAGTACTCTTGGAGTTCCCTTTGAAAGATTTCCTCTCCTTATTACTGTCCTGCTAAGAACAGTTTCGCCAGGTAGGAAGTGGGGAGAAAACTCCAATGGCAACACAAAGAGAGGATTTTTTTCTTTTTTTTTGAGTAGCTAAGAAAAAAAAACCTTTTTCAACATTTTTATTCTGTCCCTGTTGCAGATGTCCCATCACTTTCTGTTTGGTAAATCCAAAAACCATGTGATGGGACCAGAGTGGGCAGAAAATACTTAAAGGTTAAGTTCACCTTTACAGAAAAATCTGTAAGGTTAACTTACACAGGACCCCCTCCTGCCCCCCGTCCCGCTGACCTGAATAGTGGCGATTGTCTTTTCTAAGCCCCAGTATAGCGCCTCACAGTTCCGGGGCTTACAAACGTTCCCTGTCAGGAGGTATGTTTAGGAGCATTCTAATTGGTCGGCGTCATCACATGGGCATCGCGGACCAATCAGAACCTGCATAGCCTGTCCTCTCAGCGGGAAAGAAGAAGAGAGAAGGTTGAGAGGATTTTTAAGCCCCGGAGCCATGAGGTGATTGCTGCCATTCAGGTCAGCGGGACACATAAGTGTTAGTAGGGGGGTGGGAACAGTTTTAAGATTAGTTAGGGTTAAACCCGAAATTACTGTACACTTTAATGGAGCCACAGACAGCAGAAAAACCCAACAGAGGTGCTAGTCCTTCCTACTCTAAAAACAAAAGTTTTGACTGGAGTCACAGTTTAACCACTTCAGCCCCAGGAGAATTTTCCCCCTTAATGACCAGAGCATTTTTTGCGATACGGCACTGTTGCTTTAAATTTAACTTTTTTTTGTAGTATTGGCGATCTGCAATTTTTATCATGACTGTGACATTGCACTGGACAGATCGGATACTTTTGACACTATTTTGGGACCATTGACATTTATACAGCGATCAGAGCTAAAAATAGCCACTGATTACTGTATAAATGTCACTGGCAGGGAACGGGTTAAACACTAGGGGGCAATCAAAAGGTTAAGTATGTTCCCTCAGTGTGTTCTAACTGTAGGGGGAATGGGCTCACTAGAACATGACAGAGATCACTGCTCCTGATCACTGGGAGCAGTAGATCCCTGTCATGTCACTAGGCAGAACAGGGAAATGCCTTGTTTACATAGGCATCTCCCCGTTCTGCCTCTCCGTGTCATGATTGCGGGCCGCCGGCAGACACGGTGTCCACGTGACATGCACGCGACCTGCAGTGATGGAGGGACGTACGGGTACACCCATTTGCACAGCCGTGCCATTCTGTCAATGTACATCTTCGTGCTGCGGTCGGCAAGCAGTTAAAACTGTATGTTAACAAACAACAGCCAAATTGTCATGGTTACCCAGAACACAGGTGGTCAGACACTTTAGCTAACTTCTGTGTGCTTCACCTATAGCAACCCCTTTCCTATAAGGCAAGCAGGCCTACCGATAGTCGGTTGCCCCCAGGACTTATACACAATGCTATAGTGCCTGGTTACCACGTCTGCTGTTGGCAGACAGGCAGAATGGTTCAATGAGAGTTCAGGTAAAAGACAGGCAAGGTTCAGAATAGTTAAGATCCATCCATAGTCAAAAGGCAGGCAGAGTTGAGAGAATAGCCGATATCAGATCCAAGGTCGCCTAGAACATGTATTACACACACTATTACAAGCATGAGACTGTGGGCTTGGCTGGCTTAAATCAAGTTTGGTCTCCACCCAGAGACTGGCCACATTAATCAACTTGCAGGTGGACAGACAGACAGGGATGTAGCATAGCCAAAAACAGGATGCTGGAATGAGATCCAAAGCAGTCAAAGAACATGAGCATTACACACTCCTGACACAAAAATCTTTCTACGTAACATTTACAGTTTACTCAGAGGATGGAAACCTGTCCAGAGCTATGTATCTCAATCTGGCCTTCTTCTGTCTCCAAGTCATAACTGAATGATGCATCCCTGATCTTTATGTATCCAACAATTGGGTGTCATTTGGCTCTTGAAGTAGTACAGGTAGCAGCAGCGGGGGTTAAAAACAAACCAACAGTTCTTGAAGCTCTTCAGGGGCCCCTTTACAGCTTTGCCAAACTCCAGCAGAGTTTAGTCTGCGGTTCTCTGGTATACTCTCTGGTTGGTGAGGAGGTCATCAGGTCTTCAGTGGCTCTGTCTTGGCTGTCTCTTGTGTCTCCACCCCTGGCATATCTGTCACCATTGGTGTCCTATAGACAGGTTAATGACAATGGAGAGTTCTGAGGACTTCTGGGGTCTCCTCCACTGATTGCTCTCACACACTGTGGACCTTCTTATCTTATATCTGCATCAGTGACAGCATACTTCCAGTTCCAAAAACCATTGCTTCGTTCTTTGTGGTGACACAGCTGCCCCTGGCTTGCATTGCTCTGTGTTGAAGTCAGTTTATATCAGCACATGTGACCACCATGCATTCAGTGTGCAGTCCTTGAGCAGTTCGCCTTATGCAGAGCCTCAGCTCCATTTCACATATAAAAGTCTCACTCTCTGCTGCCCACACCTCTGTCCATGGGTTTCCACACTTTCTGAACTCCAGTGGTGCAATCCGGTCAAACTGCCCTATCACACTGTGTCACTGGGAAAAGTAAACTCAGGGGGCCTGGGCCAGCTGGGGGCCCTATGCTACATCCCATGAATTCACACCGACACAAAGCAGAAATCTGGTGAAGCTGTGCATAGTAACTAATGAGCAACTAGGTTGTATTCTCAAAGTATAATTGAACAAGTTGAAGTTAGAATCGAATTGGGTACAATGCACAGCTGCATGAAATTCTGTGTGCACCTGTTTTAGTAAATCTCCACCCCATTCCCCCCCCCCCCCCCCGGGTGAAAAGGAATAATGTGACAAGGGGGCCACGTGGGCACCCTGGAGCAGGGGTGGGGTCGCCATTGCAGCCCCTACGACCCCTGTATCTAACCCCTTATGTTGTCATACATTTAGTAAAAACTATTGCTGGAATAGACAGAGCTGCATCCTAACTTTACATAGCATAAACCAAGAGAAAAGGTTTCAGGTTTCCTGAATAGGGGAGAGCAAATCTTCCTTGGCTCTGTTCGCAAACAGTTTTTCAAACCTTGCTTGAAATTTACAAACTTGGTTGAAGATTATGGGGGGGGAATTTGTTATTCAATTCTGACCAATTGTAGGGCTAATAGGTAAGCTGTTATCAGACAAAAGACTGGGCACTCCATGAGGGACATGTACGTATTTGAAAAATACAAATTCAAATAAATACAGCAATATCCTTCCTAAACAGTACTGTCAGCTCTAGCACACACTGACAATATGGCTGCTGAGAGCCTACTCTTTTATATTTTGAGGGCTTTTTTTAAATTATTCTCTGCAAATTATTGGCTCAACTGAAAAGGGCAAAGCCTTTACATTGAGTTATATTCCTCATTTCTGGTGGTAAACCTGCACTCTGATGAAAGTATGTTTAAAAAAATTGTAAAAAGAAAAAAATGTTTACAAATTGAACAAATTTTTAACATAGTGTGTCACCGATCAGTATCTCTGATTACCACCACATTACTCATATGACACTGTACTGCACTGGTGACTGGTGTGAAAAAAATAACACATTTTATTTAATTTCTTAATTTTACAAAAAATTGTGACAAAAAAACTTCAAAAAACTCACTGTGTCTCTTACTTAATACTGTGGATTGTCTACTTTCCATAAAGGGGTCATTTGAGGAGTATATGTACTGTTCTGGAGTTTTAGCGCCTCAAGAAATGAATCAGCAATCAGTACAACAAAATTGATCAATTTTCAAATACATACAGTATATACCGTAGTTTGCAGACTCTGTAAGTTTCACGTAGACTAAATAATATACATAGATTTGGGTTAAATTTTACCAAAGCTAGGTAGCAGAATATATTTTGGCCTACATTTATGAAGAAAGATTATTTCTTTGCAAAATTCTATAACAGAAACTAAGAAAATAAATATTATTATTATTATGCTTGGTATATTTTTGTTTATATAGCAAAAAAAAGTCAGTGGGGAATAAATACCACCAGAAGAAAGCTCTATTTGTGTGATAAAAAAAGATATACCGTATATACTCGAGTATAGGCCGACCCGAATATAAGCCGAGGTCCCCAATTTACCCCCAAAAAACTGGAAAAAATTATTGACTCGTGTATAAGCCGAGGGTGAGACATGCCTGTCCATCCCTGTGTGTCGTCCATCCCTGTGTGTGTCCATGCATCCGTGTGTGTGTGTGTCCATGCATCCGTGTGTGTGTGTGTGTGTCCATGCATCCGTGTGTGTGTGTGTATGTCCATGCATCCGTGTGTGTGTGTGTCCATCCATCCCTGTGTGTGTGCATGCATCCGTGTGTGTGTGTGTGTGTGTGTGTGTGTGTGTGTCCATGCATCCGTGTGTGTCCATCCATCCCTGTGTGTGCATGCATCCGTGTGTGTGTGTGTGTGTGTGTGTGTGTGTGTGTGTGTGTGTGTGTCCGTGCAGCCTACCTGTGTCCAGCCTGCCTGTGTCCGTCCAGCCTGTGTCCGTCCAGCCTGTGTCCGTCCAGCCTGTGTCCGTCCCGGCCTGCGTCCCGTCCCGGCCTGCGTCCCGTCCCGGCCTGCGTCCCGTCCCGGCCTGCGTCCCGGCCTGCGTCCCGGCCTGCGTCCCGTCCCGGCCTGCGTCCCGGCCCGTCCCGGCCTGCGTCCCGGCCCGTCCCGCAGCTCTTCGTCGGTGGCCATTCTAGGATTCAAAAGCCGCGCCTCCGTCGGTGATAGGCGGAACACTCAATTTCCCACTGACTGCTGGGAAATTGAGTGTTCCGCCTATCGGATGTCCGTGATAGGCGGAACACTCAATTTCCCAGCAGTCAGTGGTCCGCCTATCATGGACGTCCGCTCATCCTCATACTACGGACGAGGATGAGAGGACGTCCGTGATAGGCGGAACACAGACTGCTGGGAAATTCAGTGTTCCGCCTATCACAGGCGAAGGCGGAGACGGAGGCGCGGCCTTTGAATCCTAGAATGGCCGCTGTCTGTCTGCTCGACACGCTGATCGGGCAGACAGACAGCGATGACTCGAGTATAAGCCGAGGGGGGCACTTTCAGCCTCAAAAAAGAGGCTGAAAATCTCGGCTTATACTCGAGTATATAAGGTAAATGTAATTTGCATACACTGTTGTATGAGTGAGCAATTGGCAGTTAAAATAACACAATGCTGAATAGCAAAAAATGCCCTGGTCATAAAGGGGTAAAGCCTTCTGGAGTCCAAGTGGTTAAGGTAAACCTCCTTTCTTCTAACTTCAATTTGTGACTGTATGTCCTCTGCAGGGACCTTAGAGTAAACAGTTCATAGGCAGGAGATTATCTGGTGTACCTCTTACATTTTTGGACACTCCCTAGTTAGGTCATTTCCTTTGGGTTGGCCCTACTCTCTATTTAAAGCGGAGCCAAAGGTTTAGAACTTACCTGTGCAATGATTCTGCGCAAGCATCTTCTTCTGGGTGCTGACCTTCAGGCCTCTTCATTGGCCAGTGGTGTGTCAGGTTGGTCTCTGAGTCTGCGCACTCAGAGACCAGCCTGATGCTATAAACTGAGCAGGTGGTAAAACACTGCTAAAAATAGCGGCGCTTTACCACCAATGCCCCCCAACGCCCCAGTGTGAAAGTAGCCAAAGAGTTTACTCCTAGTCCAATTTTAGCTATTCATAAATTAAACTCTATATACAGTATAGTACTTAATTTCAAGAGGTATTATAATAAATCATGTTGGTGCAGCCATCTCTTGAATTGATCTCTAGAATTTGTAATTGTGGAATTGTGCATGGTACTGACTCCACTAAGTTCAGTCACTGATAAGTGGTGTGCCGCTGGTCAACTTGCATAACTCTCGGCTGCACCTGGTCCTGACTAGTGATGTATTGCACTCCACAGTCATTCCTCTTGTACAGATGGCTGGATTATGTACTCTTCTGTCTCTCTCCTCCACGTGAGCTCAGGCTGACTCCTGCTCTGGTGAGTCCTCAGCTAAGACTCGCTGAGACATTAAAGCTGGACTCGATTCCTGAGGCTTCCTCCTTCCTCTTCTCCTCTCTGCCCCAGGGGCAGAGTTTCCAGCACAGGGGTCACCTCCAGAGGGCTGGACCTTGGACTCTGCTCTCAGACTGCCAGGCTTTAGAGTATTTATGGGCTTTTCTCCACCTTCTGGACATACCTCCGCAGGGATGGGCTGGAGACTTATAAATATTCAGGCTGCTTGCCCCGACATCCACAGACTGGCCCCGACATCCACAGACTGGCCCCCGACATCCACAGACTGGTCCCCTCCAGACGCGGCACGCCGTTGTTGCCGCGCGGAAAGACTTTGAACTGCGGCACCGCCCAGCATCTCTATTGAAGACCAGCTTCTGGTCTTCTTTAAAATGGCAGCCGGTGGACATTGTCTCCGCCAGCCGCGGACCTCTAGCTGCCGGTGGCGAAAAACGAGGACAAACCAAATTTCCCGGGACAAAATTAAATCGGGACAAATGTCCTAATCCCGGGAATGGCCCGGGACAGTTGGCAACTATGCTTTTCCCCCCCACTGTCCAGAAGACAGAGGAAACCAGCAGACAGCAATCGGTGAGTCACTGCACAGCTCCCAACACAATTAACCCCTGTACCTCTGCCTACAGGGGAGCCAACAAAATTTTCCTAAAAACTAGCAAATGTAGAGACACAAACCACAGCAAAAATATTTGTAGTGCTATCCGCCTAGGGTAACCGCTGATTTCAACAGGTTTTTTCCAAAACAGTGCAGAGTCAGCCAGGCACACGGCATTTCACTCTGGCTAAAGGATGTCTTTGTGTAATTTTATTGTTAAAGAAACCTCTAAAACGAAAGGGTAGAGGGGTGATACTCCAAAACACCATGTACTTGCATAGGATACTTCTCTGTTACTGGCAGTAACACGAGGACAGTTTGACTAGTACAGTCTGTAGGTGCACAGCTGAAGACTAAGGGTGAGCTTAGGCGTGTTCGCAACTAGCATGTGCAGAGCCCGCCAGGAAGTCGGCACTGTACAGAGCTAATCACAGGCAGTGAGACATTTACCCGATGCGCAGCTGCAGAGATCCATGAATGTCTCACTGCCTGTGATTAGCACTGTGCAGCGCCGACTTCCTGGCGGGCTCTGCACGTGTTAGTTGCGAACACGCCTGAGCTCATCCTTACTGAAGACTATGCAGGAAAGTATAGCATGAACAGTTGTAGACTAGAAAAGTCGAAATTCTTGCAGCTGGGGACCACAAGACAGTTTACAGCACAAATAGGCAGGCTGGAACAGTTCAAACATCCACATCTGGAGACCATGGATAAACTACAGCACAAGAATTAGACTCTACTCACAGATTCTGGGGGTAAAGAACAAGTCTATGGGCTCTGTCCATAGGCGAGTAGTCCAGCAGGCAGTCCAGAGTTGCTTGAAGGGCAGTCAACCCACTGGAGCTTGCATATCAGTTCCTTCTCAGCTCACAGATCCATCCTCACAGTGGGGGGGGGGGGGGAGTCTTCTCAGGGCTCCAGACTATTTAACAGCAGCCCAGCCCCTGTCTGTGCACACCTCCCCAGGCATTGGTCAGGCCTAAATATTAAGGCTGATTATCTGAATTCTCACTCCATAGGCATACCTCCCAACTTTTGAACTTCAGAATCAGAGACAATTGAGGGAGTAAGTGAGCTGCAGCGCATGTAGCAGCAAAATGTGGCTGTGGCCAAAGTCTTAATGGTGGGACGGATTTAAGGGTTGCTGTTAAACAAAACTCAGCTCTCTCACCAATGCCCCCCAGCTCTCTTACCTCTCACAAATGCCCCCCCTCCCAACTCTCTCAACAATGCCTCCCCCAGCTCTTTAGCCAATGCCCGCCCAGCTCTCTCCCCAATGCTCCCCAGCTCTCACCAATACCCCCCCAGCTTTCTCATCAATGCCCCCCAGCTCTCTGAGCAATGCCCTCCTCCACTTCTCTCACCAATGCCCCCCCAGCTCTCTACCCCATGCCCCCCCTCCTCTCTTACTAATCCCCACCCCAGCTCTCTCACCAATACTCTTCTCCTCTCTTACTAATGCCCTCCAGCTCTCTCACCAATACCCCCTCCTCTCTTACTATTGTCCCCTCCCAGTTCTCTCACCAATCCTCCCCTCCTCTATTACTAATGCCCCCAACTCTCTCACCAATCCCCCCTCTTCTATTACTGATGCCCCCCTCTCTTACTAATGTCCCCTCCCCAGGTCTCTCACCAATCCCCCCTTATCTTACTAATGCCCCCAGCTCTCTCAAAAATCCCCCCTCCTCTCTTACTAATGCCCCCCAGCTCTTTTTACAAGTTCCCCCTCCTCTCTTACTAATGCCCCCTCCCTCCAGCTCTCTGACAAATGCAGATAAATATTTATCACCGTGCTTTTTTAAGCACTGTGCTGCTGACAGCTCCAAGTGTCAGGACTGTAGCATGGAGCTGAGGAGGAGTTTCACAGCACTTCACCGGCTTCATGCTACAGTCTTGGCAGGTAGAGAAAACATACATCTCCAGCATCCCCAATTAAACAGCAATGGCGGCAGTTTTGGCCCTGGGACCCACGGCACCCACCGAAAAATGAGGGTCATGTCCCCCCGGGTGCCTGGCGCAAACACAATCTGCTGACAGACAGGAACGGAGACGCTGACAAGAAGATCAGGGTGCTGACAGGCAGGAACAGAGCTGCTGACAGGAGGATTGGGGCCATTGACAGGCAGGAACGGTGCCGCTGACAGGCAGGAACAGGCCGCTGAGAGCCAGGATCTATAGCCGAAGGCAGGAGTGGAGCTGAGAGGTAGCTTGCAAATAATGTAATCGGTTGCTAGGATGCCAGCACTCCTAACAACTGATGACTGCATTGAGGGGGGGGGGGCAGAGATTCCCAGCCAGATCTTCTCCCAGGAATCCTCACTTGGTGCTGTGTGTGATAGAACACATTTAACCCATTGAGGACCCCACTACTGAGTGGAGCCCTGGGTTCCGTGACTCTAGCCCAGATCTGCGGGACCACCGGACCTACTTCAAATCGTGGGACAGTCCCGTGATATCTGGGATGGTTGGGAGGTATGCATAGGCTCTGACTAGGAGGGTGCTACATATTGACAGAGAATCTCACTCAATTTAGATGCAGAAAATTGATTGGCATACTTTTGTGAGGCCATGAAAGAGTTTGCTATAATCTCCTCTGCCTACAACATGCTGGAGATATGGACCACCGCTCAACACAAAGAAAGGGATATGTCGCCAGCACACCTGGGAACTCCATAAAAGGGTCCACGCTTTATTGAATGATCCTAGCATATTTTAGAGCCATGCAGGACCCCTTCATCAGGCATGGTCACAGGTGCACATGCCCCACACACAATGTTTCCATGTGGGGGGGGGGGGCACTTTGGGGAGCTGTGCCCTTATTATATTACTGTATTTTATCAACAACACCAGGTGTTGGTACCAATGCTTCCTGCTCCTGAACCAATGTTGTTAATCCTGTGTCTTGCAAAGGATACTAGTAGGTCCACCACCCTCTTACAATTTTAGTCAGTGCCTAGACAAACAACAGAGCCCACCCCATCCTGCAGCAGGCTGCCTACTGCTGGCAGCAGGAGTGTACAGCTAGCATGCTCCTCTGTAATTGTGTCAGTACACCAGTACACCTCAGTTCAGGTACCTTGCAGCCCTGGTTAACCAGCTCCAGAAACAAAATGGCTGCAAATACCCTGAACTGCTATCCTACATTTTCAGCATGTTGCATGGTAGGTAGGACAACAGGCATATCCACAGCTTCTCCAGGCTGACCAGTGGCATTGATTACTACAGGAGAGAGTAGTGGCATTCTCTGTAAGCTGCCAGGAGTCTGGTGAGCAGAGTGCTTGAAGTTAATGGCAACATTGGCAAGGACCCCTGGTCACAACACCCCCTTACAACGGTCCACCTCCTCTCCTAGTCACAGCGACTCAATAACACTTTAAATCACCCCCACCATACAGTTACAGCACCGCCCACCCTCACTCCTGGTCATTGTGTCTCTCTGCCAACTACCTTACCTCCCACATCACAGAACCTCCGAACTCACACCCCTCCTCCTCATACCACTTCCATTCTTCTCACCTATTACCCCCTTTAGATCTTTTCTCATACCCCACCCTATTTCATTACACTGCCTCCGTGCAATGCATCCCCCCATCAAGGTCACAGAACCTACCTTTCATCTCAAACACCCCTGCAGGTTAGGAGGTAGAAGTTGTAAAGTTTACCATCTTCACCCTGGATCTGGGTGACCTTGCCCCGATACTGGTTGAAGGCAGAGGGAATTTTAGCAGGGACTGCAGCACACTAGTAATCTAACAAAATTAAAAAAGACTGACACAACCTTTAATATTAAAGAATCCAGACTGCATCACAGTAAGAAACAGTCACTGTTTAGTTTAACTAGCTTAACTCTTTTGGCTGCCAGAGCCATTTTTACTTTTTTTTATACACAGTAAAATGCTAAGCCTGAAAAACGACGAACTCCCCCACACATTATATATTTTCTGAAAGCAGGGGCCCTGATAATGGCGGCAGTTGCAATTTTTTACATTATATTAACGCACAAGTTTATCAAATGCATTTTTTTTTTTTAAATACAGAAAAGTTAATTTTGGTGCACACAAGCAGAATAATTTACCCTTTTTTAGTAAAATATAATAGTATATAATGAGTTTGCATTGAGTAAATAGATACCAAACACGTCAAGCCTTAAAAGTGCGCACACCCCTGAAACGGCAACAAATTTCAGTACCCAAAATTGTCTATAGGTGACACTTTAAAAGCCTTTACAAGTCATCAATTTAGAATTAACCATGAATGATGGCCATGGAAGTACAGCTCTTACTCTGTCCTGTGTGACATTACGTAAAATGTGTAATACAATTGCTGTTTCGTACACAGGTGCTCCCAATGCATGTGTGCGTGTATGTATGCGTGTATTTATTTGTTATTATGCTTAGTTTTGGGTCCCTGCTATGAAAAAACATACATAAATTGAAGCCTGAACTTCTGAGTGCCCTGTTTATTTGCAGCAAGCAATAGACATAGTGCCATCTGCAGGACTGAGAGGGAAGGGCAATTGAATGAATATGTGAAAAAGTAAGCATTTTTTCTTTTCTTTTTTTTTTTTTTACAAAACAGAGCACAGCATATTATTGTATTGAGGGTACTGTAATGCATAAGGAGGTTTGTGGAAAAAGTCATTAAAGGTGAAAAAACCCTTTAAAGGGAACTCTAATGGAAGAGGGGCTCTGATTTTACAGGGGACGTCAATGTGAGTGGGGCTGTGTTGTAGGGGGAGTGGGGACACTATTGTTAGGGGGAGACACTGTAAAGGGAGCCAACTAAGGTGGGCTTGGGTATACTGATATAACGGGTAATAATTATGTAAGGTGGGAACTCTGATTTAATGGAGAATTTTGCAGACTCTGATGTTAGGGGGGCTCTGATGTAAGTGGGGAAACTTATGTAAGGGGAGAGTGGGGGCACTGATGTAAGGAGTTAACACCAATGTAAGCCTGGACACTGATATAAGGAGGACTGGGGATACTGATGTAAGTGGGGTGTAGGAACCCTGATATAATTGGGGACACTTATGTAGGGGGGTGCGAATGCAAAAAGCGATAAATAATTGCATAAATCGTAAAAATTTGCATAAATCATGAACGATGGCATACACACTATAAACAGTGAAATGACCTAAAGCTATAAAAAGTAAACTATTGTCAATACTGTGTAACACTCACACTGCAAGAATGCAAATAGTAACATGAAAAATTGCATGAAAATTGTATAAATCGTGAATGTTTACCCACACTATAAGCACTTGCCGACCGCATAACTCAGATTGGTTCTCCTGCACTTCTGGGTAGAGGGAGCACTGCCGGCGCGCTGCTTCAGCTGGCATGCCACTTCTGCTGTTATAAGTCACAGCAGAAGCCGATCAGTCAGTGCTGGCCCATGGATGTCCACTGGACCCGCCGATCGTCGAGGAGAGAGGCTGGTCGGAGCTCTGCCTATGTAAACAACGTAGAGCTCCCTCCTGACAGAGGGGATGTGATAGATTTTCTTTTCCTACTAAGCAGGGAAAGAAAATCCATCACATCGCTTTGTGAAAGCAGTACACAATGTACACCTAAACACTGGTTAGGCACACATTTTACTCTTTAATCACCCTAGATGTTTAACCCCTTCCCAGCCAGTGTCATTAGCACAGTGACACTGCATATTTTTAGCATTGATCACTGTATTAGTGTCACTGATTCCCACAGTGTCAAAAGTGTAAGTTAGTGTCAGATTGTTCCCCACCATATCGCAGTCCTGCTATAAGTTGCTGATCGCCGTCATTACTAGTATAAAAATAAAAATTCCAGTATATATCCCATAGTTTGTAGATGCTATATTGGGTATGTTTTATGATTATTGGGTATGTTTTATAATAGCAGAAATATTGTTTTATTTTTTCAAAATTGTCAGATTTTTTTGTTTACAGCTCAAAAAGGAAAAGCTCCTGTGGTGATCAAATACCACCAAAAGAAAGCTCTATTTGTGGGGAAAAAGGAAACAAATTTAATTTATGTACAGCATTGTATGACCACACAATTGTCATTTAAAGTAATAATGTGCCGTATAGCAAAAAATGACCTGGTCATGAAGGGAGGTAAAGCGGATAAACAGTGAAATGATCATACAGTATGTGACAATAAAGAACAATTTACAATATAGTGTTACATTCAACGTGCAAAAATCCAATATGCAAAAAACGTAAATAATTACCCTAAACCTGAACAATTGCCCATGCACTATCAATTTTTCAAATGTGATGATAAATGCACTAAAACCAGTTCAGTGTAACATTACTAGTGCAAGAAATCGGTGTATCTGGAGTATCCAACAAGGAACATGCTTTTCACCACACAGGGTCATTTCACAGTTTATACTGTGTGTGCCCTTGTTCCTGATTTTTTTTTTTTCAAATTAATTGTGTTTATTTTTTTTTTGGACTTGGTAATGGTTTTGTAAGCACTTATTGTTTCTAGTTGTGTTTGTAAAATAACACTCCTTTAGGGCTCATTCACACCAGAACGCAGTTCGGGAAATCCACGTTCCATGAACGTTTCCCACACTGTATTCAAACTCACTGGGTGTAAAACCTGCTATAGGGTTTCAAAATATTCCTAACGACACCCCAAATGCAGATTGCAAATGCAGTGCGCTTGTCTGCACCGGATCGCAGTGCTTTTTTGTGAAAGTAGTGCATGCAATGCTTTTGGTGCGATCCAGTGCGATTTAACCAATTTAAATGATTCACGCAGGAGTCGCACAAGAACATAGACTGCATTCCTGTGCGATTCAGGCATGACCCAGCTCTTCAGTGATTAGCGCAGCACATGGTTTTAAATTTTCAATAAGGGAAGGAGTGGGGACACTGATTTAAGGGGGAATACTGATGTAATGGGGAGTGGGGACTCTGAGGTAAGGGGGAACATTGATATAAGGGGGAAAGCTGGGGCAAAATGTCTGCTTTCAGATCCATACACCTGCTCCTGCCTGCGTGTCAAATTTTGACATGCGATTTTGTCTGCGCGGCCACTGTGTGTATTCACTTCTATAGGCTGCCTGCACACACAAGCTGGACATACACATATCTGCCAGCGGCTCTGCATGGAGGCAGGATTAATCATCCATCTCAATGAGCCCTTAAGCCTAGTACACATAGGGCGAATGTCGACCAGCATCAGCCGGTTCAATAGAAACTGGCCAACATTAGGCCCATGTGTATGGCTACTGGTGTAGCAGAAGCCGGCCTTCTGTCGAAGGCTCGTGATTGAAAAGGGTCTGTCGACCAATTCCCGACCAGCCATTAAGAGTGCTGACCGGAGTGTTCTGGCTGGGGCTGTCCCCCGTCACAACATAAAAGCACAGCAGGGTAGATTGCTGTACTAACATTGGATTGTTAGTACAGCAGACATCCCAAGTCTCCCTTAAGCCGCAGGAGTCTTCCGCATTTGGCTGCGGCGTCCCAGCTGGGTCTGTTACTCAGCTTGAGATGGACAGAGCAGCCCGAGTGGCCGAATGTAGTACAGCCACACTGTCTGTGGCTGAGTGACAGGCGGATGTAAGGTGCTGCAAGCTGGGTCAGAGGGGGGACAGCCCATACTGCTGTCCCCAGCCTGCTTTGGCTGCTGCATGGGTAATTTTTTTTTTTTTTTTAAGGTCGGGTCGGTCCGGCCAATTGGGAAGAGAAGGGAAGGGTGGGGTGGAGGCATAGAGAAGACTGTCCACCGCCCGTGATCTGCAGCCAGTAGCAATTAAAAGAAAAACTTTCCCCAGTCAATCGGACTCTTTCTCCACTTTCGGGTGCCGCTGCGCAGTGACCCCCTGTGCGACAAGTACATGACAGGCCTGGTCTCTTCTATATCAATCCGCTAGGCAGACCAGGATTGTCATGTGCTTGTCACACAGGAGGTCACTGCACAGTGGCACCCGAAAGTGGAGAAAGAGTCCGCTTACTGGGGAAAGGTTTTTTTTTTTTTTCTAATTGCTAAAGCCTGCAGATCATGAGCGCCCAGTCTTCTCTCTGCCTCTGCCCACCCCCCTTCCTTCTGGGGAATTAACTGACTGGGATGGCTCACCAGCCCCATTGCAGCCAGACCCCAGGCTCTAGGACCAGCAGCTTAGCTCCAGCAGCCAGACCCTTGGCCCCAGGACCAGCAGCCGGACCCCTGGCCCCAGCAGCCAGACCGCAGGACCAGCAGTCTGACCCTTGGCCCCAGCAGCCAGACCCCAAGCCCCAGCAGCCTAGCTCCAGCAGCAAGACTCCAGGACCAGCAGCCCTGCAACAGCAGCCAGACCCCAGGACCAGCAGCACAACCCCAGAAGCTGTGTGATCAGGCTGCATTTAATTGGCACTGGAAAGGCTGCATTTAATTGGGGGGGGGGGGGGGGGGGGGAGAATGCCGGCACAAAACCTTCATCTCCCTGAAATTAGTTTGAAAGCTCCCTGAAATTAGTTTTTGCAGGTTGGGATGTCTGGTACAGCAGCTCTGACCTGAGCTCAGCGGGTTGAACAAAAAAAAACTAGTTAGCGTGTACGGGGCTTAATAATTCCTTCCCAAATACATACTATAAATAGGGACTGTATTAAAGGAAACCATTACCAAAATATGGAGGCTGTCACTGACTCTGGCCGAACACATTACAATCTGATTGAAAAACCTCTGTGAGGGCTGGTTCACACCAGATGCAGTGGGGCTGCTCTGGGTGGCTATTCCAGCACAGTCACACCACATGGACAAAGAAAAATGCCCTATTTCCTATGTGCCTGGTTCACACCACTACATTGTGTACAGGCATGCAGTACTGTTTTTCAGCACAGCTCAGTGTGAGGCAATCCACTGCCTTGCACTGCATGGCTGGCAATTGAACTATATAACCTCAATAAAGTTTGTTGAAACAAAAATGGAAAATGGTGTGATCTGCCAAACTGTGATGATGCGCAGTGTTTTCCGTGTATTCCAATAGCCCTGTATACACCAGTGCAATGCGTTTCAGTGCAGTCAACAAAGGTATAACGTTATTACTATTATTATACAGGATTTATATAGCGCCGACAGCTTACGCAGCGCTTTACAACATTAGGGTAGACATTACAATACAATACAATTCAAGACAGGGGGAATCAGAAGGCCCTGCTCGTTAGAGCTTACAATCAAAAACACATCGGAATGCATAAGTCCTGAACTGAGATAAAGAAAAAAGAGGGGGGAAAAGGCATCAGAACGCCTCAAAAACGTGCGTGCAAAAACGCATCTGCAAGGGCTAGTTTACACTTGCTTCAAAACATGGCTTTGGACACGCTTTGGTAAAGCTCTCTGAATGCCAGTCAAAGCTCCTGTCACTAAATAAAATGGTTAGCTTACAGTCCTGTTTACACCTTGCTTTTGCTTGGTGCTTCGATGAGGCTTTGGTGGAGATTCGATGAGGCTTCAGTGGGGCTTCGGTGAGGCTTCAGTGCGGTTACAAGCGAGCTTTGTAATAGACTTATATGGAGGCTTTGAAGACACTTTGAAGCACCACTGAAGCTGCATGGGGTATAATTTTTGAAGCAAAGCCAAAGCAAGGTGTAAACAGAACTGTAAGCTAACCATTTTATTTAGTGACAGGAGCTTTGACTAGTAGGGTGACCACATTTCCAAACTGTGAATAAATAAAAAGTGATCCTGCGCAACGGTGTATAGAGCATAAACTTAAAATAATGTGTTAAGATAATTATAAAAAATATTTAAAAATGAGTGAAAGTAAAAATAAGATAGGAAATTGTTTAAAGGACACTTAATATATCCGTGAGTGAAAAGAATAAGTATGTCCATAAGGTGATAATAAAACGTCTTTAAAAAGTCTCTAGAGTGGTGTTCTTTTATAAGTTGCTCCCATATATATATATCCCGCAGATGTTAATTAAATGGGCGAATATAGAAGTCTGATTCAGCAATCAGCAAAGAACTCTCACCTCCACTCCTTGTTATGTCAGCATAGAGTTGTAATGGATAGCCTCTTCGCCTATTCCGATATCTGCCACCAGGGGGCCCTCCGTACCTGTAGCTGGATTAACCTGCACAAAGCCTCCGCATCCACATCTACACCCTTCAAGAGGAAGTAAACCCTAATGGGTTTACTTCTTCTTTGTCTCCCTGCAAAGGTAAAGCATAATGGGCTACCATGCATAGCATAGTAGCCCATTATGTGTCACTTACCTGACACAGGAGCCAGCGATGTCACCACTGTCCCCTGTAGTCCGGAGCGTCCATCTTCTTCCTGGTATCGCTGCTCTGGCCACTCACAGCGCCAGAGCAGCGATGACGTCACTCCCGCGCATGCGCATGGGAGCCGCCACTAACGACATATCGCCGTTAGCAGCGGCATGCTGCTAACGGCGATAGTGTGCCTGCACGCCGCTGTCTACGGCGCATGTGCCATAGACAGTGGTGACTGTCGTTTAGTAAATATCTCCTAAACCGTGTAGGTTTAGGAGATATTTCTTGGACTTGGATCAAAGTGGTTTGTAAGGGTTTACAACCACTTTCAATATGTGAAATTCACAAAGAAGAAAAAAGAGGAAAAGGATGCCCCCAATAGTGTAGTATATTTAAACCACTAATATAATGTATTAATAGAAGGCAAAATGGACTCTTACACTCTTGCATTTTTCCGCCAATCTTACGTCACTTCCGGTATTACGATCTACATCCACTTCCGGCCACTTCCGGCCACTCCCTACGCGTTACGTCAACCACGTGACTTCATCTCAGGTGGGGGGGGGCAGTCTCAGCTCTCCTCGGCTGTGCTCAGGCGGGGGGCAGTCTCAGCTCTCCTCGGCTGTGCTCAGGCGGGGGGCAGTCTCAGCTCCCCTCGGCTCGGGCGGGGGGCAGTCTCAGCTCCCCTCGGCTCGGCTGTGCTTGGGTTGGGAGGCAGTCTCAGCTCCCCTTGGCTCGGCTCGGGCAGAGAGCAGTCTCAGCTCCCCTCGGCTCGGCTCGGGCGGGGGGCAGTCTCAGCTCCCCTCGGCTCGGCTGTGCTCGGGCGGAGGGGCGGTCCGAGTCTCAGCTCCCTTCAGCTGGAAGCCCTATGTCTCTTTTTCAAAACAAGGAAAGCAAATTATGTTGTACCATACTATATCCATTTATGAGGAGGATGGCATTACATTTTGTGGGGGAGAGTGCAAAGTATGTAAAAAATTTACACCCCCCCAAAAAAAAAAGATAAAACCCTATTATATTTTTAGTAATAACACCCTGCAACTAAAGCTCTGTTTTTATGGAGAGGGCACATTTCTTGGTGCACAGTAAGTGGAAAGGGGAACCTAGTTCCCTGTTTCTGGTGGGAACTTCCTGCCAGTTGCACACTTATTCCCTCAGATGAACACATGGCTTCTGTTTCATTGCAGGTAGGAGATATTATTCTGTAGGTAGAATAAAATGACCTAGTCTATGTTCCTTTGACAAGTAAAACAATCCCAGTGTGATCAGAGAACAAGCTGTATGATTTTCAATGTTAGCTTACAGTAAGATGTTCCCAGCAGACAGAGCACATGGGATAGTTGCATTTTGTCACTGGAATGTGAGTCAGAATGATATTGTAGTATACCTGCATAGGTTATATCTACATCCTATATACTGTATGATTGTTTTGTCAGTTACACCCCTGTTCCCTTAAACCCCTTTCACACTTTTCAGGCGGTTTAGGGCTAATAATAATGCGTGAAAAGCGCCTCTCATGCCTCTGCAGTGTAAAAGTGCTTTTACACTTGCGGGAAAAAAAAGTCCAGCAAGCAGCATCTTTGGGGCGGTGCTGGAGCTCCTGCCATTGAAATCAATGGGCAGTGCTGCCAAAGTGCCTGTAAAGTGCTTCGGCAGCTGCAATTTCAACCCTTACCTCAGCTGCTAGCGGGAATTAAAAGCCGCTAATGCCCTCCCCGCCCCGGTGTGAAAGTAGCCTCATAGTGATGCCTTCGATTTCATTGTAGCTACCATTTATTAACCACTTGACTTCTGGAAGATTTACCCCCCTTCATGACCAGGCCTTTTTCTCATTTGTTTCATTGACAGACACAGCCTTCTTTATTCAGAACGGTAGGGTTATATCATCTCTGCAGGAGTAGGACTAGGCAGAACAAAAAAACAACCCCTGGCTACGCCCATGGACTGTCCTCTGTCAGTATATAACCCCCTCCCTGCTCTAGGTATTCTGAGTTCTCCTCCACAACCTTCCCCCCCCATCCCGGATGAGTCTCCCGGCCTAGGGGCTTTGAGGCAGGGTTCTCCTTTTCCACTTTCAGGTGGTTACTGGGGGGGGGGGGTCATCTAGAGTTGGGCCTGGGAGGTGAGTAGTTGCCGCTATTTAGTCTGCGGCTTTGCGGCCTACCAGCTTGGGGGCCAATCTCACGGCCGAAAACTTAGGCCGCGGCTTTGCGGGCCACCGCACTCATGGCCGATGCCCGAAAATTTAGGCCTACTGACCAGCTGTCTGGTCGGGTCCCGCCGTGGGCCGCACGCTCGGGGCCTCGGTCGACATCCCATTTGTGGACCTCAGGCGGGGGGTTCCAGTTGGCCCCTCCCCCTGTTTTTTGGGGTAGCACTTAGGCGTATAGCCCTAGTATATAGCACCCATGCCCTCCCATCCCCACCTCTGTTTCCTATGTGGCTCTGAGGACGGGGCCCATCTTGTCAGGGAGTGAGGATGACTGCAGTAGGGCACGAAAAAGCACTGGTTATCGCACTTATTACACCTGTGCAGGAACCTTTCAAGATGCAGAGGATGCAGCGGTGGCTGCGTTGGAGAGCTGATACCTCATAAGCAGTTTCCCTCTTATTTTGAGAATAATGTCCTTGAAGACTGGGAGGGTCTAGAGTGCATTTTGTGTCCCCCCCCCCCCCCCCCCAAAAAAAAAGCTTTAGCTCTGGCCAGCTTGTTTTCTTCTCTTGGACAAACTCCAGAAGTTGCATGCTGCGTTTTTTATATTTCTGTCTGGCAGGCTCTGCGGACCAGCGTGTGGGTGTTGGGTCTGAGAGTTTCTACCTTTTTAAAATGATTCCATTTGCGCAGTTCCATACAAGCTCCCTTCGGGGAGATCCTGGCATGAGACAAATGCCAGAGGTCTCAGGACAACTGGATTTGGCTGAGTTTACATAGGCAGCGCTCTACTCTTTGTCTCTCCTCGCCGATCATCAGGTGGTGGTGGTGGACATCCATTGGCCAGCACCTGCTGATCGGCTTGTGCTATGTTTAAAAGTGCCGGACTTAGGTAACTAAGTTATGCATTTGGCATGTGGTTACAGTGTCAAACGTTTCACATTGCCCTCCAGGTAGGTAAACTTATAAAAAGTCTTACCCATAAGTGCCTGCGAAATGGCTGGAACTTGCGCCGTTTAATAGATATGGTCATTGGCTGCAACTGACTACATCACCAGCGCACGTACGATTCTCTCTGCATTCATGGAGCAATGAAGGCCCAATCGCACTATGTGCAGCTACCTGCATTTTTCCTTATGGAAACTGCAATGACAAACAGAAAACTGTTTTCTATGTGTCATGTTCATACGAGAATGCAGTGTTTCTCTACCTACTGATCACTGTATTAATGCCAATGGTTCCAAAAATGTATCTATCCCCTATTTTGTAGACACTATAAATTTTGCGTAAACCAATCAATAAACGCTTATTACGATTTTTTTTTTTGTTTACCAAAAATATTTAGAGAAATACATATTGGCCTCAACTGAGGAAAAACTATTTTTTTATATATTTTTGGGGGATATTTATTATAGCATAAAGTAAAAAATAATTTGTTTAAAAATTGTCGCTTTTTTTTGTTTATAACGCAAAAATGAAAAAAAAATGAAAAAACGCAGAAGTGATCAAATACCACCAAAAGAAAGCTCTATTTGTGGGGAAAAAAGGACGTCAATTTTGTTTGGGTACAACGTCGCACGACCGCACAATTGTCAGTTAACGCAACAAAGTGCAAAAAGTGCTCAGTAAAGGGGTAAATTCTTCCGGGGCTGAAGTGGTTAAGGGCCTCAAGAAATGAGGACTGATCAATTTTCAAATATAAATACCATAGTTTGTGAACTCAGTAAGTCTCCTACAGAATAAACTATATACACTGAATTTGGGTTATTTTCACCAAAGAAATACCGCAGAATAAATTTTGGCCTAAAGTAAAAATATTATTTGCAAAATGTTATCACAGAACCAAAGAAAAACAATTTTTTTTCAAAATTGTCTGTCTTTTTAAAGAAAAAACCTGTGATTATTAACCATTTAACAACCGGCCCATAGCCGAATGACAGCTACAGGGCGGTTGTTTAACCACCTTCAGACCGGACCATTTTGCTGGTAAATGACCAGAGGTCTTTTTACAATTTGGCACTGCGCTGCTTTAACTGGTAATTGCGCGGTCATGCAATGTTGTACCCAAACAAAATTTGCGTCCTTTTCTTCCCACAAATAGAGCTTTCTTTTGATGGTATTTGATTGCCTGTGCGATTTTTATTTTTTGCGATATAAACGTAAAAAGACCGCAAATTTTGAAAAAAAATGATATTTTCTACTTTTTGTTATTAGAAAAATCCAATAAACTCAATTTTAGTCATACATTTAGGCCAAAATGTATTCAGCCACATGTCTTTGGTAAAAAAAAGTCAATAACTGTATATTTATTGGTTTGCGCAAAAGTTGTCACATCTACAAACTAAGGTACGTTTTCTGGAATTTACGCAGCTTTTAGTTTACGACTGCCTATCTCATTTCTTGAGGTGCTAAAATGGCAGGGCAGTACAAAACCCCCCCAAATGACCCCATTTTGGAAAGTAGACACCCTAAGGAAATTGATAAGTGGCATGTTGAGCCCATTGAATATTTTATTTTTTTGCCTCAAGCGATTGAATAATGACAAAAAAAATTTTTTTTTTTTTTTTTTTACACAAAGTTGTCACTAAATGATATATTGCTCACACATGCTATGGGCATATGTGAAATGACATCCCAAAATAAATTCTGCTGCTTCTCCTGAGTACGGGGATACCACATATGTGGGACTTTTTGGGAGCCTAGCCGTGTACGGGGCCCCGAAAACCAAGCACCGCCTTCAGGCTTTCTAAGGGCGTAAATTTTTGATTTCACTTCTCACTACCTATTACAGTTTTGAAGGCCATAAAATGCCAAGATGGCACAAAACCCCCACAAATGACCCCATTTTAGAAAGTAGACACCCCAAGCTATTTGCTGAGAGGCATTTTGAGTCCATGGAATATTTTATATTTTGCCACAAGTTGCGGGAAAATTACAAACTTTAATTTTTTTTTATTTTTTTTTCACAAAGTTGTCACTAAATGATATATTGCTCACGCATGCCATGGGCATATGTGAAATGACACCCCAAAATAAATTCTGCTGCTTCTCCTGAGTACGAGGATACCACATATGTGGGACTTTTTGGGAGCCTAGCCGCGTACGGGGCCCCGAAAACCAAGCACCGCCTTCAGGCTTTCTAAGGGCGTTACAGTTTTGAAGGCCATAAAATGCCAAGATGGCACAAACCCCCCCCAAATGACCCCATTTTGGAAAGTAGACACCCCTAAATTTAGGGGTACACTAGTGAGACTAGGTAATAAATGGCGGGTGCCCTGAAACTATAAAAAAAATAACTAACCAACCAGCGTCACCTGTAACAGTTATATGGTGATCACTGGTGAAAGGGTTAACTAGGGGGCAATCAGGGGGCTTTATGCGGTAGTATATGGGGGTCCCTGGCGCTATAAAAATCTGCGGCGAACCTAAATACCTACCTGCCTAACTAGCGTCACCTGTGACACTAATACAGTGATCAGAAAAACGATCGCTTATTAGGCTGGGTTCACACTGGAGCGATGCGGGAACGCCACGAATTCGCGGCGGGTTCCCGCATCGCATGCCTCCCGGCGGCAGTTCACACTGCCCTATGCGAACTGCTGGGAGTGTCAGTGAAATGTTAATGACACCCCCAGATCAGTTCGCATATCGCAGTGCGATCTGCAAACTCGGATCGCATGGTGTGAACACCCATGCGATCCGATTCTGCTGCGGACCAAAAAAAGGGTCCCATGCGAGTTTGCGGCGGGTGCGACACGAATTCAGCCATACTATCTGTATGGCTGAACTCGAATCGCACAGAGATCGGATGTGATTTGCACTGCAGTGCGGTGCGAATCACATCCGTTCTCATAAACCGCTGCAATGTGAACCCAGCCTTAGTGACACTGGCGACGGGGGGTGATCACGGGGTTAAACCTTTATTGGGGGGGTTAGGGGGGCACATTAGAACTAAAGGGGGCTAACCCTAACTGCCCTAACAGTTACTACAGTCACAAATGACACCAATGCAAAAAAAAAAAAAAGCAATTGGTGTCACTGTGACTGGGGGGGCAGGGGTAATTGGGGGGTGATCGGGGGGTAAAGGGGGGGTGTGAGTGTGCCTGGCATGTTCTACTGTATGTGGGGTGTGTTGGTGCAACTCACCGAACCTCTCTCCTCGGTGCCGGAACGAAAACTACCGACACGGAGGAGAGAATACATCACTTCCTCTCCTGTGTTTACATTACAGGAGAGGAAGTGATGTCACCGGACATTTTCATTCGCCGGGAGCGATCGCGAGGGGGTGGCCATGAATGAATGGCCGTCCCCTCGTCCGGGATCGCTCCCGAACGAATACCGACCGCCGCAGGCACCGGGCGGGGGCCCGATCGGGCCCACGACCGGCGGGCAGGCAAGGACGTACATGTAAGCCCTTATGCCTGCCCGTGCCATTCTGCCGACGTACATCGGCGTGCGGCGGTCGGCAAGTGGTTAACTCTGGGAGGCCGTCATATGACGGCCTCCCAGAATTCCGCTCTCGCGCGCCCCCTGGGGCGCGCACTCGAGAGCATCCGTGACCGCCGGGTCCACAGGACCCGGCGCATCACGGTAAACAGCCGCTCATCGCGGTCGTTTACCACATGATCGCTCCGTCAAATGACGGAGTGATCACTTGTAAACAAACCGGCGTCATGTTATGACGCCGGTTCCTCCCTCCCCCTCTCTGTACCGATCGGAACAGCGGAGGGGGAAGAGATCAGTGTCAGCAGTGATGTGGGCTGCATCTGCAGTGCCCACATCGCTGCTCACCGAAAATTAACCCCTCAATTCCCTGCCAATACTCTGCATTACTGTGCAATACTCTGCATTACTCTGCAATACCCTGCAACACTCTGCAATACCCTGCAACATTCTGCAATGCTCTGCAACACTCGCCAATACCCTGCAACACTCTGCCAAGCTCTGCAACACTCGCCAATACCCTGCAACACTGTGCAATGCTCTGCAACACCCAACAATACCCTGCAATGCTCTGCAACACCCGCCAATACCCTGCAACACTCTGCAATGCTCTGCAACACCTGCCAATATCCTGCAATGCTCTGCAACACAATACTCTGCAACACCATACTCTGAGATACCCAGCCATAGTCGGTGATACCCTGCAATACCCAGCCATAGACACCCCCCCCCCCTCCCGCCGCCCTCCGGTGCTTCTACCGACTCGCCAATACGATCAAAGCCAGAATGTTTTTGTTTTTTCAGGCTTCCCAGCTTAGAGGTGAGATGTGGGGTCTTATTGACCCCATATCTCACTGTAAAGAGGACCTGTCATGCCATATTCCTATTACAAGGGATGTTTACATTCCTTGTACTAGGAATAAAAGTGATCAAAAAATTTATTTTTGGGGGAAAAAAAAGTCAAAGTAAAATAAATAAAGTAAAATGAACAATAACATTTTTTTTTTTTTTTTAAAGCGCCCCTGTCCCCATGTGCTCGCATGCAGAAGCGAACGCATACGTAAGTCCCGCACACATATGAAAACGGTGTCCAAACCACACATGTGAGGTATCGCTGCGAACGTTAGAGTGAGAGCAATAATTCTAGCCCTAGACCTCCTCTGTAACTCAAAACATATAACCAGTAAAAAAAAATTAAATCGTCGCCTATGGGGATTTTTAAGTAGCGACGTTTGGCGCCATTCCACGAGCGTGTGCAATTTTGAAGAGTGACATGTTAGGTATCTATTTACTCAGCATAACTTCATCTTTCACATTATGCAAAAATTGGGCTAACTTTACTGTGTTTTTTTTTTTTAAGCACAAAACTTTTTTTTTCCCAAAAAAAGCATTCGAAGTATTGCTGCGCAAATACCGTGCGAGATAAAAAGTTGCAACGACCACCATTGTATTCTCCAGGGTTTTTGCTAAAAAAATATATATAATGTTTTGGGATTCTATGTAATTTTCTAGCAAATAAATGATGATTTTTACATGTAGGAGAGAAATGTCAGAATTGTCCTGGGTGCTCCAGAACGCCTGATGGCTCTCCATGCATGTTGGGCTTCTGTATGTGGCCACACTGTGTAAAAGTCTCACACATGTGGTATCGCCGTACTCGGGAGTAATAGCAGAATGTGTTTTGGGGTGTAATTTGTGGTATGCATATGCTGTGTGTGAGAAATAAACTGATAATATGACAATTTTGTGAAAAAATAAAAAAAGTAAAAATAATCTTGATTTTGCAAAGAATTGTGGGAAAAAATGACAACTTCAAAAAACTCATCATGCCTCTTACTAAATACCTTGGAATGTCTTCTTTCAAAAAAGGGGTCATTTGGGGGGTATTTGTACTTTTCTGGCATGTTAGGGTCTCAAGAATTGAAATAGACCGTCAGTGCTTCAGGTGTGATCAATTTTCAGATATTGGCACCATAGCTTGTGGACTCTATAACTTTCACAAAGACCAAATAATATCCACCAATTTGTACTGATTTTTACCAAAGATATGTAGTGGTATAAATTTTGGCCAAAATTTATGAAGAAAAAATTACTAATCTGCTAAATTTTATAACAGAAACAAAGAAAAATTCATTTTTTTACAGAATTATCTGTAATTTTTCTTTTATATAACAAAAAATAAAAAACCGAGCGGTGATTAAATACCACCAAAAGAAATCTCCATTTGTGTGAAAAAAAGGACAAAAATTTCATATAGGTCCAGTGTTGCATGACTGAGTAATTGTCATTCAAAATGTGAGAGCACCGAAAGCTGAAAATTGGTCTGGTTATTAAGGGTGTTTAACCACTTGCCGACCGCCTCACGCCGATGTACGTCGGCAGAATGGCACGGGCAGGCATAAGCACGTACATGTACGTGCTTTGCCTCCCGCGGGTCGGGGGCCCGATCGGGCCCCCGCCCGGTGCCTGCGGCGGTCGGTTTTCGTTCGGGAGCGATCCCGGACGAGGGGACGGCCATTCATTCATGGCCACCCCCTCGCGATCGCTCCCGACGAATGGAAATCCCCGGTGACATCACTTCCTCTCCTGTAATGTAAACACAGGAGAGGAAGTGATGTATTCTCTCCTCCGTGTCGGTATTTTTCGTTCCGACACGGAGGAGAGCGGATCAGTGAGTTGCACCAACACATCCCACACACAGTAGAACATGCCAGGCACACTCACACCCCCCCTTTACCCCCCGATCACCCCCCCAATTACCCCTGCCCCCCAGTCACAGTGACACCAATGTCATTTTTTTTTTTTTTTTTTTTTTTTTGCATTGGTGTCATTTGTGACTGTAATAACTGTTAGGGCAGTTAGGGTTAGCCCCCTTTAGTTCTAATGTACCCCCCTAACCCCCCCAATAAAGGTTTAACCCCGTGATCACCCCCCGTCGCCAGTGTCACTAAGGCTGGGTTCACATTGCAGCGGTTTATGAGAACGAATGTGATTCGCACCGCACTGCAGTGCAAATCACATCCGATCTCTGTGCGATTCGAGTTCAGCCATTCGCCGCACCCGCCGCACCCGCCACACCCGCCGCACCCGCCGCAAATTCGCACGGGACCCTTTTTTTGGCCCGCAGCAGAATCGGATCGCATGGGTGTTCACACCATGCGATCCGAGTTTGCAGATCGCACTGCGATATGCGAACTGATCTGGGGGTGTCAGTAACATTTCACTGACACTCCCAGCAGTTCGCATAGGGCAGTGTGAACTGCCGCCGGGAGGCATGCGATGCGGGAACCCGCCGCGGATTCGCGGCGTTTCCGCATCGCTCCAGTGTGAACCCAGCCTAATAAGCGATCATTTTTCTGATCGCCGTATTAGTGTCACAGGTGACGCTAGTTAGGCAGGTAGGTATTTAGGTTCGCCGCAGCTTTTTATAGCGCTAGGGACCCCCATATACTACCGCATAAAGCCCCCTGATTGCCCCCTAGTTAACCCTTTCACCAGTGATCACCATATAACTGTTACAGGTGACGCTGGTTGGTTAGTTATTTTTTTATAGTTTCAGGGCACCCGCCATTTATTACCTAATAAAGGTTTAACCCCCTGATCACCCGGCAGGTGTCATTTGTGACTAATAACTGTTAGGGCAGTTAGGGTTAGCCCCCTTTAGTTCTAAGGTACCCCCCTAACCCCCCCAATAAAGGTTTAACCCCGTGATCACCCCCCGTCGCCAGTGTCACTAAGGCTGGGTTCACATTGCAGCGGTTTATGAGAACGGATGTGATTCGCACCGCACTGCAGTGCAAATCACATCCGATCTCTGTGCGATTCGAGTTCAGCTATACAGATAGTATGGCTGAATTCGTGTCGCACCCGCCGCACCCGCCGCAAACTCGCACGGGACCCTTTTTTTGGTCCGCAGCAGAATCGGATCGCATGGGTGTTCACACCATGCGATCCAAGTTTGCAGATCGCACTGCGATATGCGAACTGATCTGGGGGTGTCATTAACATTTCACTGACACTCCCAGCAGTTCGCATAGGGCAGTGTGAACTGCCGCCGGGAGGCATGCGATGCGGGAACCCGCCGCGCATTCGTGGCGTTCCCGCATCGCTCCAGTGTGAACCCAGCCTAATAAGCGATCGTTTTTCTGATCGCTGTATTAGTGTCACAGGTGACGCTAGTTAGGCAGGTAGGTATTTAGGTTCGCCGCAGCTTTTTATAGCGCCAGGGACCCCCATATACTACCGCATAAAGCCCCCTGATTGCCCCCTAGTTAACCCTTTCACCAGTGATCACCATATAACTGTTACAGGTGACGCTGGTTGGTTAGTTATTTTTTTATAGTTTCAGGGCACCCGCCATTTATTACCTAGTCTCACTAGTGTACCCCTAAATTTAGGGGTGTCTACTTTCTAAAATGGGGTCATTTGGGGGGGGGGTTTGTGCCATCTTGGCATTTTATGGCCTTCAAAACTGTAATAGGTAGTGAGAAGTGAACTCAAAAAATTACGCCCTTAGAAAGCCTGAAGGCGGTGCTTGGTTTTCGGGGCCCCGTACGCGGCTAGGCTCCCAAAAAGTCCCACATATGTGGTATCCCCGTACTCAGGAGAAGCAGCAGAATTTATTTTGGGGTGTCATTTCACATATGCCCATGGCATGCATGAGCAATATATCATTTAGTGACAACTTTGTGAAAAAAAAAAAAAAAAAAAAAAAGTTTGTAATTTTCCCGCAACTTGTGGCAAAATATAAAATATTCCATGGACTCAACATGCCTCTCAGCAAATAGCTTGGGGTGTCTACTTTCTAAAATGGGGTCATTTGTGGGGGTTTTGTGCCATCTTGGCATTTTATGGCCTTCAAAACTGTAATAGGTAGTGAGGCGTGAAATCAAAAATTTACGCCCTTAGAAAGCCTGAAGGCGGTGCTTGGTTTTCGGGGCCCTGTACGCGGCTAGGCTCCCAAAAAGTCCCACATATGTGGTATCCCCGTACTCAGGAGAAGCAGCAGAATTTATTTTGGGGTGTCATTTCACATACGCCCATAGCATGTGTGAGCAATATATCATTTAGTGACAACTTTGTGTAAAAAAAAAAAAAAAATTTTTTTTTTGTCATTATTCAATCGCTTGAGGCAAAAAAATAAAATATTCAATGGGCTCAACATGCCTCTTATCAATTTCCTTAGGGGGTCTACTTTCCAAAATGGGGTCATTTGGGGGGGTTTTGTACTGCCCTGTCATTTTAGCACCTCAAGAAATGAGATAGACAGTCGTAAACTAAAAGCTGCGTAAATTCCAGAAAACGTACCTTAGTTTGTAGATGTGACAACTTTTGCGCAAACCAATAAATATACAATTATTGACTTTTTTTTTACCAAAGACATGTGGCTGAATACATTTTGGCCTAAATGTATGACTAAAATTGAGTTTATTGGATTTTTCTAATAACAAAAAGTAGAAAATATCATTTTTTTTCAAAATTTGCGGTCTTTTTACGTTTATATCGCAAAAAATAAAAATCGCAGAGGCAATCAAATACCATCAAAAGAAAGCTCTATTTGTGGGAAGAAAAGGACGCAAATTTTGTTTGGGTACAACATTGCATGACCGCGCAATTACCAGTTAAAGCAGCGCAGTGCCAAAGTGTAAAAAGACCTCTGGTCATTTACCAGCAAAATGGTCCGGTCTGAAAGTGGTTAAATTTCACCTAAAAACAAAAAAAAAAAAAATATTAAAAGCCAGCAGCTATAAATACTACAGCTGCTGACTTTTACTAAATGGACACTCACCTGTCCCGGGTTACAGCGATGCCGAGGCCGATCAATCGCTCGGCTCTCGGCTGCTGCCGTCACCATTCTAGGTGAGGGAATCAGGAAGTGAAGCGAATCGGCTTCACTTCCCGGTTTCCTACTGCGCGTGTCGCGCAGCGCAATAGGAATTGTCCGCGCTGTCACTGGGACCCGTGTGTGTCCCAGCAGACAGCGCGGCAGGACAGGAAATGACATAGACTCCCACGGGAGTCTATGCCCGGAAGTGGATGTAAATACCTGTCTTTGACAGGTATCTCCACCCCCCTCCCCCCTGTAAGGTGCCAATTGTGACACCGGAGGGGGGGAGGGTTCCGATCAGCGGAAGTTCCACTTTAGGGTGAAACCCCCGCTTTAAGTGCCCAGTGGTTAAATACCACCTGAAGAAAGAAAAATCTAACAATTGCATATGGGTACAGTGTTGCATGGCCGTGCAATTATTCAAATTGTGACCGCGCTGAGGCCTGGTTCTCATCTATGCAATTTCAGTGCGTTTTCAGAAACACACTACAGTCCATTTAACATGGTTTCCTACAGATTTAGTTCACATCTGTGCATTTTATGGAAAGGTCTAAGGACGTTTTTCTGGTTTTTGGTTCCATAGACTTCCATGGATGAAAAGCATGTATTAAAAAATGGACCTGTAATATGCAAACTGCAACCTGCATATGAGGGTGAACCAGGCCTTAAAGCTGAAAATTGGCCTAGACAGGAAGGGGGTAAAAAAGTCGAGTACTGAAGTGGTTAAAGCCCATCTCCAAGACACCTAAAAATTCTCCTTTGCAGTGGACCCACACTACAGGTGTTAAAAGGGAAGTCCACTCTAACACTAAAATCGCTACAGACATTAACAATATAAGCCCAACCTATCTAGCTCTATAAAGAAGAAATCCGTATACATACCTTTTTTTGAAGTGGATCCAGTCTCCAGCGCTGGAAGCTTTGCAGAGGACACAGCTGGCAAATACTGTGAAATAAATGGGGAGTGACGTCACCCGTAGACTTGCATTGGAATTTCCTGTGCTGGCAGACCGCCCCCCTGCCGTGTTTCCCCAATAGCAAGCCTCTTGCTATGGGAGCATTCACACAGTGTGGCCCCACTCTCTCCTAATTGGCTCGCTGGCTGTGCTTGTCAGGAGCCAGCGCTTTTAACCCCCACTAGCGACCGAAAAAAGGTTAAAAGCTCCCACAAAGTGCCGCTGCAGCAGCGCTTTGGTGGGGCTGCCTATTGATTTCAATGGGCAGGGGCGCTTTAGGAGCGATGTATACACCGCTCCTAAAGCACCTCAAAGTTGCTGCTTGCAGGACCTTTTTAGCATCCTGCCAGCACACCGCTCCAGTGTGAAAGCCCTCGGGGGTTAAATCAACTTGATTTAAATCATAATTTTTAAAGGGCAACTGCCATCTCTGTCCCGCAGTGGCTCAACTCTTGACTCCCCGATAGTCTCATTCACTTTAATGAGACGGCTGATGATGCAGCAGTGACAACAAGGTGAGGGACGTGGCGGCTGCAGGTGAGTGGATGACCGCTAACAAGTGCTGCCATGGTGGATCCGAAATGACAGATGCCCTTTAAATGTAAGGACTTATTCTTGCTGGTAGTCAGAATCTTTAATATTTACAAACAAAATTAAGATTTTCTATTTAGAATAAGTTGTCAGGTTATTAAAACAGCGATATTTGAACCGATTCAATCATGCAGTTTGCAGTGTACATAGATTTGCAAAACAATGGGATAAAGGCATATTACTAAGCTTTGTTTTATCTCATGCAAAAAAAAGAGAGGATTTGGGAGGGGGCTATAGCAGTGCTTATACAAATAATAATGGAAACCAATCAAATATATACAAAATAATACAATTACGGTAGTCATTGGATTTCATAGTGTCTCAATCATGGTGGTTAAACATAGATTGAATGGCGCTATGTTATCCCAACATGTTTCACCTCACGGCTTCATCAGGCGATATACACATCAACCATAGATTGGCGATGAAGCTATACAAAGACAAAAAAACAGAAATAAGATATTTAAGAAAAAACAAAAGCAATTTTGCCAAAGTTCACCAATTGACAGAATAAAACTCACCACCTCACCACCTTTGATGGTGAAAATAGATGTTATTAATGTATTTACCAATTAATTCAAAATAATAACTCTGTGCCAATGGGCACATCAGACCAGGGTCTCATTACACCATAATAAGCTAATAGAGCAAATGAAAAATAAAACAAAAAAACGGGTATAAAGAAAAACCAAACAAGACAGCGATTCAAATAGAAAGTGGAGATTTAGGATATAGATCTCAGACCTACCCACTAAGCAGTGTACGAAAGATGTATGTAGAAAAAAAATTAAAAAGCAAATGCATTTTTAGGCCCACCAAAAAATCACTACCCAGTACATACATCCATGACAAGAGAGCGAACAGAAGACAACACTTCAGAAACAGAAAAGTATAACTAACAGGTTGCCCCCAATCTCTGGCTGCTGTAATGCCAGAGAAGCCAGTTTAAGTGTGCTCACCATTCGGCTGCGTCTGACGTCACCGGCCAAATGCGGATGTGATTTCGCCACTGTGCATTCGCCCGAACCCAGGACCGCTTACAAAACTACATTGACCAGAAGGCCGAGCGGCAGATGCAAAGAAAGGGGAGCAAGATCAACGGAGTGAGCAGGAAAGATGAATCGCACCAATCATCACTCTGGATCGCCACCTATCCCTCACGTTACTCACAGCGGAACCTCACTCAAGAAGTAAAGAAAGAACCAACAACACAGGCAAGGCCTGTGTATAGAAGTCCTGATGGACACCACATGATGAAACCATCCAATGGGAGGGGACAGAAGCAATGCGAGGGCGCGCACTGACTGGGGTGGATGTCCCCTCAGCACCACGGGCGTCCATATGGCCTCAAGGATTGCACCCACAGAACCAAGGCAGCCCACAGAGTGGGACCCCCCATGTGTGAGGGCCACGAGTGGAGTCAATCTGCGAAGCACTGCAGGAACAGTAACCACAAAGCAATAACCCGCAGATTATGTGAATAAGGCAAAAAGGCTTATAATATACAAAAATACACATGTAAATACACTAAAATATAAAGAGAAAAACAAAATATATACAAAAAAATACACATTTTATGTTGATATTGAGGGCAGATAGACAAGAGAACAGGAAATAACAAAAAAAATAATTACACAGGTTAGAGCTGTACAGAATATTTGGAACTTTAAAAAAAGAAACCACCCGAGGGCAGGTAAAGAGGGAGGGTATGAGAATATGTTGGAACTATAGAAATGGTTTGAAAATTAGCGTTTCATTAAAACCTGGGTATTCGATGGCTTTCAAATTATAAATGCGATGGGCCTCAAGTTGTAATAATGTTTTATCAACACTGCCCCCTCTCACATATATGGGTATGTGTTCCAAGGCCATGAACTTAATCATGTTGGGTTTAAAATTGTGAAAAGTACATGTTGACTAACAGCTGTCTCCATACTGCATTTGAGTATAGGTTTAATTTGATCACGAACATGTTTGAAAAAAGGACGCTTGGTTTTCCCTATATAAAAGCCTCCATAGAGGCAACTAACTAGATAAACCACTCCAGGATTTTGCCAAGTAATCCTATATTTCAGAGAATGGATGCATCCATCAGGAAGAACAAAATTGGTACTGTTAATAAGAAAAGGACAAATATCACAATGCCCACATGCAAAGGTACCCAGACTAGCGGATTCAACAGGGTTATAAGTCTCAAAATGACTGTGGACAGGACGATCTTTAAGGTATAGTGCTCATTTATACATAATTTCAGGATAGTCCCTAACATATTTTTTTTATGATGAGATCAGATGACAGCAGTGGCCAAAATTTATCAAAAATTCTTCTAATTTCATGGTGTTCGGAGGAGTATCGTGTAATTATTCTGACAGTTTCAGACTCCTTTTGTTGTCTAGTAGAAAAAAAATAAGTGAACTTCTTTCTTTTCTTTGTAACCCTATTATAAGCCCTCTTTAACCACTTAAAGCCTCACACTGATGGCAGAATGGCATGGCTGGGCACAATCACGTACCTGTAGGTGGCTCTTTAACCACTTGCTGACCGCCGCACGACGATGTATGTCCTATTTTTGAAGAGGGATATCTCGGTAACGGCAGCAGCTGCTGCCACAACCGAGATATCCATCTCCAGGCGGCGGTCGGGTGTACGATAACGGTGGTCTTTGTGGCGGATTCGCCGCAAGATCACCGCTATCGGCGGCGGGAGAGGTGCCACCCCCCTCCCGCACCTTTCCGCCACTTACCGGAGCCGTCGGTAGCGGCGGAGTCGATTGGGTCCTTTCATCTGCTGGGCATAGAGACAAGTGAGGCTAAGATGGCCCCCACTCGTCTCTATACCATAGGAGGGCGGAAGCGACGTCAAAACGTCACTTCCGCCCATACCTCTTAAAGGTATATTTTTTTTAAATGTCAGATTTTTTTTTTTTTTTTTTTTTTTTTTGCATTTTAGCCCAAATATGAGATCTGAGGACTTTTTGACCCCAGATCTCATATTTAAGAGGACCTGTCATGCTTTTTTCTATTACAAGGGATGTTTACATTCCTTGTAATAGGAATAAAAGTGATCCATTTTTATTTTAAAACAGTGTAAAAATAAATAAAATCAATTAAAATAAATAAGAAAAAAAAAAATTTAAAAACACCCCGTCACGACGAGCTTGCGCACAGAAGCGAGCGCATACGTGAGTACCGCCCGCATATAAAAACGGTGGTAAAACCACACATGTGAGGTATCGCCGCGAGACCACTAGGGGGCAGTGTAGGGGTTATGTATGACGTTATGTGTTTTTTTTTTTTATTGTAGGGGGGCGTAGCCTGGCATGTGGTGTCACTGATCGTCCTTCCCTATAAAAGGGAACAGACGATCGGTGAGAGCCACAGTAGGAAGTACGGGAAGAGATTTGTTTACACAGAACTCTCCTCGTTCTTCAGCTCTGTGACACAATCGCGGGACACCAGTGGCGATCGGGTCCACTGGTCCCGTGGCCATGGAGCTCAGGACCGGGTCGGGAGCGCGCCGGTGGCGGTGCGCTCCCGACCCACGGCTGGGCACTTAACCACTTAAGGACCAGGCCTCTTTTTCAGATTTGGTGTTTACATGTTTAAAACTGTTTTTTTTTGCTAGAAAATTACTTAGAACCCCCAAACATTTTATATTGTTTTTTTTTCTAACACCCTAGAGAATAAAATGGCGGTCATTGAAATACTTTTTTTCACACCGTATTTGCGCAGCGGTTTTACAAGCGCCCTTTTTTTGGAAAAAATTCACTTTTTTGAATAAAAAAATAAGACAACAGTAAAATTAGCCCAATTTTTTTTATATTGTGAAAGATAATGGTACGCCAAGTAAATTGATACCCAACATGTCACGCTTCAAAATTGCGCCCGCTCGTGGAATGGCGTCAAACTTTTAGCCTCAAAAATCTCCATAAGCGACATTTAAAAAATTCTACAGGTTGCATTTTTTGCGTTACAGAGAAGGTCTAGGGCTAGAATTATTGCTCTCGCTCTACCGATCGCAGCGATACCTCACATGTGTGGTTTGACCACCGTTTTTTCATATGCAGGCGCTACTCACTTATGCGCTCGCTTCTGTGCGCAAGCTCGTCGTGACGGGGTATTTTTAAAAACCTTTTTTTTTTATTATTTATTTTAATTGATTTTATTTATTTTTACACCGTTTTAAAAAAAAAAATGGATCACTTTTATTCCTATTACAAGGAATGTAAACATCCCTTGTAATAGAAAAAAGCATGACAGGTCCTCTTAAATATGAGATCTGGGGTCAAAAAGTCCTCAGATCTCATATTTGGACTAAAATGCAACAAAAAAGAAAAAATGACATTTAAAAAAAATATACCTTTAAGAGGTATGAGCGGAAGTGACGTTTTGACGTCGCTTCCGCCCTTCTATGGTATAGAGATGAGTGGGGGCCATCTTAGCCTCACTCGTCTCCATACCCAGCTAGTGAAAGGACCCGATCGCCTCCGCCGCTACCGACGGCTCCGGTAAGCGGCGGAAGGTGCGGGAGGGGGGTGGCACCTCTCCCGCCACCGATAGCGGTGATCTCGCGGCGAATCCGCCGCGGAGACCACCGTTATTGTACAGCCGACTGGTGCCTGAAGAGATGGACATCTCGGGTTGTGGCAGCAGCTGCTGCCGTTACCGAGATATCCCTCTTCAAAAATACGCTCGTGCGCTGGTCGGTAAGTGGTTAATAAGTGATGCAGAAAATTTCTTACACATCTATTAAACAAAACAAACCTCCAATCAGTTCACTTGTATGTATAATTTAGATAAAAAAAAAAAACGATATATTAAATACACAAAAACAGGTACTCAAAACTTTTGGAAGAAAAAAAAAGAAAAGGGCTAACTTTACTGTTTTATTTTTATTTTTTTTAATCTGTATTTTTTCCAAAATAATTGTGTTTGAAAGACCTCTACGCAAATACCGCGTCACATAAAATATTGCAACAACCGCTATTTTATTCCCTAGGGTCTCTGCTAAAAAAATATATATAATTTTGGGGGGTTCTGAGTGATTTTCTAGCAGAAAATACAGGATTTTTACTTGTAAGCAACAAGTGTCAGAAAACTTCTACACAGGGAGTTCAGTCCATTGAAGAAGAAACATTGAATCTCTTTGATCTTTTCTTGGCAGCCTGCCCAGAGAGGAGGAAAGTCCTTCACTGAAGTCTTCAGGCAACTTACATTGACTTCTATTACAGAAGTCTTTTGCAAGTCACACTGCTTTTTTATCAGCACAATCGGCTGATGCCGATTAATTAAAAAATGCCAAATATCGGCCGATATATCGGTCGACCTCTAGTCATGATACACTGTATCCAAACAAAAATTTTTTAATTTTGTTCCCACAAATAGAGCTTTCTTTTGGTTCTACCTCTGCGTTTTTTTTTCTTTGGCTAAACAAATAAAAAAAGACCAAAAATTTTGAGGAAAAAAACGTTTTTCTTTATTCTCCTGCACTGATGGGCTCTGATAAGCTGCACTGACGGGCATCGATGAGGTGGCACTGATATGCAGCACTGATGGGCATTTATAGACGGCACTCATAGGTGGTACTGGTGGGCACTGATAGGTGACACTGGGTACTTATTGGGGGCATTGATAGGCGGGACTGCTGGACACTGATAGGCAGCACTGCTGGGCACTGATAGGCGGCACTGCTGGGAACCGATGGCTGACACTGATGGGCATCACTGATGGCACTGGTAGCCATTATTAATGGGCACTGATTGCCAGCCGCCTGCGCACTGATTAGCATATCACTGTTGGTCTAGGGTGGCATACCTGATGGTGTTCCTTTATGGGCATCCTTGGTGGTCCTGGGCAGACATCCACAGGGGGGCTGCACTGATAAACAATCAGCACAGACACCTCCCCACCCCCCGTCGGGAGAGCCGCCGGTGATGCGGTGTGTCAGACCAATCGCGTGCTGCATGCCCCCATGGGCGTGTGATTGCGGCTTCTCCTGCTGGACATCATTTTGCTATAAGCCAGGTGGGAAGTGGTTAAATAGAAAACTATCTTTAGATCGATTTTTACTCCAAAAGCATTTTATTAAAATAAATTTGATAAAACTCAAAAAAATCTATTTAAATCAAAAAGAATTTACAGTCAGGTCCATAAATATTGGGACATCAACACAATTGTAGTCATTTTGGCTCTATATACCACCACAATAGATTTGAAATGAAACAAACAAGATATACTTTAACTACAGACTGTCGGCTTTAATTTGAGGGTATTTACATCCAAATCAGGTGAACGGTGTAGGAATTACAACAGTTTGTATATGTGCCTCCCACTTTTTAAGGGACCAAAAGTAATGGGACAAATTAACAATCATCCATCAAACTTTCTCTTTTTAATATTTGGTTGCAAATCATTTGCAGTCAATTACAGCCTGAAGTCTGGAACGCATAGACATCACCAGACGCTGGGTTTCTTCCCTGGTGATGCTCTGCCAGGCCTCTACTGCAACTGTCATCAGTTCCTGCTTGTTCTTGGGGCATTTTCCACTTCTTTCCATTAAAAAACTCTTTGGCCCCTTTCACACTGACGATCCGTTCAGGCCCGCCTGTCAGTTTTTCAGGCGGACCTTAAAGGATGCTCCATAGACCTCTATGGAGCGTCGGATGTCAGCGGTGACATGTCCGCTGACATCCGACCCGCTCCGATCCGAAAAAGTGTGACGGAGGAAAAAGCTATCTTTCCATCCGTCTGCGGATCGGATCGGGTGACGACGGACACTGCAGCCCGTCGTCATCCGATCTCCCACAGTGTGCAGAGACGGACCTGTCATCTCCCTGCTCGGCGGGGATCGACTGAGTGATCCCCGCTGAGCAAACGGATATCCACGGGGCGGATCAGCACTGATCCGCCCCGTGTGAAAGGACCCTTTGGTTGCTTTCACAGTATGCTTCGGGTCATTGTCCATCTGCACTGTGAAGCACCGTCCAATTAGTTCTGAAGCATTTTGCTGAATATGAGCAGATAATATTGCCCGAAAAGCTTCAGAATTTATACTGCTGCTTTTGTCAGCAGTCACATAATCAATAAATACAAGAGAACCAGTTCCATTGGCAGCCATACATGCCCACGCTATGATACTACCACCACCATGCTTCACTGATGAGGAGGTATGCTTTGGATCAGCGAAGCGCCACCCCTCCCCCCGCGGCAGTCAAAAACATAATGTTAAAAAAAATTATTTAAACATGTCCCTTTAAGAAAAAAATAAATAAATAAAGGTCCTTGTGTACACTGTGTCCTGGCGCCGGGCGCAGTGCAATATGGGAAGCACCACGTCTGCAATCTCATGATTGAGGTGCTTCATTTGCTGGCAAAAACTCGCTCTGTGGCACAGTCGTTCGCGCCACAGCTTCCAGCGCGAGGAACTGACCGGGTGGGTTTCACTTTTACCTAGGACATGGGCACGCTTTCTGTTCTAGTTCCGACGTCACTCAAAGGAAGTCCCGTCCCCCCCCCCCCGCGCTTATCAACTATATTTAACTTTTGGACACATGCTTCTGCAATTTGGTGGGACACATGCTGCTGCAATTTGGCGGTGACGCATGCTGCTGCAATTTGGGGGTGACGCATGCTGCTGCAATTTGATGGTGACGCATGCTGCTGCAATTGGTGTGACATGCTGCTGCAATTTGGTGGGACACATGCTGCTGCAATTGATGGTGACACATGCTGCTGCAATTTGGTGGTGACACAGGCTGCATGTAAGGAGGGACTCTGCTGGGGACACCTGATGGCATCTGGTGGCAGGCGACGTGGCTAGTGACACGTTCAGGGCTCCCACTTATTCTGCATTATGGTGAGTTGAATGATTTCATTTTATATTACAATGTTATAATAGAAATAATGTGCAACCATGGTGTCGGGATGATTGAAGTGCTAACACCAGGTGTTTGGAATATCTTTGTCTGCTGATTGTTAAACTTTCTAGAAGCAAGTGGTTTCTCGAGAGGGACTGTGTGGCATCATGGTGCCGATCCTCTGAGATTCGGCAAGAAACGCTGTACTTCCCCCAGAATCATTTTAGATCCATGGGTTGTCTTGGCAGCAGATTTTGCCTTTTACCTCTTTTGCTGAGCATTTGAGCATAAATGCATTATTCTGGCCAGGATATTATCTATTCTGACCATTGGAATGCACTAATGCATTTTTGCTGCTCCTCAATTCCTCTCAAAAATTTGGTGTTTTTCTTCCGTCTGTAAACGCTCCTCTTCTAATATGCCTTTAGATGTCTGTGTACATGGACACATAGACTTATGTCTATAGATGGGTATTTATAGACTGAAAAAAAAACTCAGTGCCTGTAAAAGTGGCTTTTCTTTTTTTAAGCTCCGTATGCATGAGGCCTAAATTGGAAGACTACAAAACAATTTCTCTCAATAGATTTTACGCTGATGAAGTCATCATTGGACTCCAGCAACTCAAAAAAAAAGGGTCATATGGTTGCATACCATCTGGGGGTCACGGGCTCTGTGGTCCACAAGGCACTGCAGGTGCTTTATCCAGGCTGCTGCATTTTCACTGGGGGGGTCACCAGGTCACTGTCTTCACGCACGCAGCATCACTGAGCCAGTACATGGCTTCCAGGGCTCAGTTCTCTCTAGCACAGCATCAGGTTCACTGGTGCCACTATGTGTCTTGCTGAGTTTGGTGGTTCCTCAGCTGGGTGGTCACGTCCAGCCCTTCACCCGGGCTGCCACTCATCCCACACCAGAGGATCACGGTTCAGGGGGTCACTGTTCCGTGTAGGGGTCTGGCATTTTCTTTTTCAGGGTCTGCTGCACATCATCTCAGGTTTCTTGGTTCCCAGGGCACAGGATGGGCGGGGCACACTCAGCCTGGTTCATCTCACCGCCTTCCCGTGGGTGCAGGTGCTGGGGGCACAGTCCCTACGTTGTTATTTTCCACCCCAGGGTTATCTTGGTTCACTCTCCCACCACAGAGCTCACATTTCACTCTAGTCAGGTGGTTTGTTCGATCGTTGCATCGGTTTTTAGGTTTCATAGTGTCAGTTGGTACGTTCCATCACTCATTCAGGGCATTCATCATGGTATTGTTTCAGGTGGATTCCACGTGTTACGTTCAGGATTGGCAAGGTGGGTCTGTGTGTCTTTCGTTCAGGAGCGTAGTTAGTTGCTGTACATACCAGGATCTGTCACGTCTTCAAATCTGTATGGGCTGAGTTTTCATTTTTAATGATTATCTGCAGTCTTCTCGCCCATACTTCATACGTCATACGTTGCGCCTCACATACATTCCTATTTCTGCCTACAACAGTCTGTAGGTACCAAGCCCTGAGTGTTCTTTTTAATTACCTGTCCCCGCGCCACAGGTTGCTCGGATCGTGCCACACTCAAGCAAGGGTCATTAGTATCTCATGCGCTATGTTTATTTCTTTACAGCACCACTCACCATTTCGTATAGTGAAGGTAGGGTTGTTCGGGTTGGGGGTGGAGTTTACTTATCGGTTGGTTTGTTTCCACAGATTGGATCATCGTCTCACGCGTCCGAAAGTGACAAGTTTGCTTTCATCCCTCCTACTCCAGCTAGGGGCTCGGAGCATGGCAGCACTCCATTCTTGAGGAGCTGGACGATACCTAAGCTCGTTGCCGAGCTCTGTTGCAGGGGCATTCCATTCCCGGCTACAGCCAGGACCGCGGAGTTGTTCAGACTCTTCTTCTCAGTCCCATCCCAGCCACAACCTTCCACCAGAGTGTAAGAGCATGCATCTCTGATCACCTCACTGATGCAGTTCCACACAGTGTTGAACACCCTCTCCACTTCTGTTCAGCTGTTGCAGGACAGAATGGATGTGATGGAGGCCTGTACAGCCAGCCCAAGTCCTGGGTCATCCGGATCCTCCACAGGTAACCCCAGTGTGCCTTTACCTTTGGCGATTCCTTCTCCTTTAACCACGTTACCATCTGTCTCCCCTGCCCATTTCATTCCGGCCAATCTCAAGAAGGACATTTTGGAGGGGAAGGACGTGAATCTGGCATCCCTGCTCATTACGTCTCAGGACATAGTTGAGAACAAGGCTTGCGGGGGAGTCTTGGTGGTCCTCAGAACCCGTGTTCCCAGACTTAACCGCAAGCTGAGCATTGCCGAATTTGTCCATGCCTTTGGTATCTACTAGGGGTGCAACGGATCATCACTGACCCGTGATCTGAACGGGTCACCCCACTTGTATCGGCACATGCCGCGCTCCACACAGTGCTCCGTGGTCTCGGCCTTAGGAAAGGCCGCGGCTTCGGCCTAAATCCGAAGCAGCGGCCATCTTTCTACACCCAATGTGATCGCTCCGTCAAATGACAGAGCGATCACTTGTAGACATGACGACGCCGGTTCCTCTCTCCCCTCCGTGTACAGATCTATACAGTGGAGGGGAGAGATCGGATGGAAGCAGCGCTGTGGGCTGCATCTGTAGTGCCCACAGCGCTGCTTTGTGACAACAGTCACAGCCATTCCTCGATACCCTGCCAATACTCTGCAGTACCCTGCCAATACCCTGCTAATACTCTGCAGTACTCTGCCAATACCCTACCTATACACTGCCAATACTCTGCCATACCCTGCCAATACTCTGCAATACCCTGCCAATACTCTGCAGTACCCAGCCAATACTCTGCAGTACCCAGCCAAACCCCGCCAATACTCTGCCATAACCCACCAATATTCTGCCATAACCAGCCATACCCAGCCATACTCTGCCATACCCAGCCATACTCTGCCATACCCAGCCATACTCTGCCATACCCAGCCATACTCTGCCATACCCAGCCATACTCTGGGATACCCAGCCATACCCAGCCATATTCTGTAATATTCTGCGATACCCAGCCATACTCTGTAATACTGTGCGATACCCAGCCATACTCTGTGATACCCAACCATACTCTGCGATACCCAACCATACTCTGCGATACCCAGCCATACTCTGCGATACCCAGCCATACTCTGCGATACCCAGCCATACTCTGCGATACCCAGCCATACTCTGCGATACCCAGCCATACTCTGCGATACCCAGCCATACTCTGCGATACCCAGCAATACTCTGCGATACCCAGCCATACTCTGTAATACTCTGCGATACTCAGCCATGCTCAGCCAATATTACAGTGGGGGAGATTGTGGATATTACAGTGGGGACTATATGGTGGTGGAATTTTCACAGGTTTTTGCAAATTCAATTATTATTTGCTGATCCGAAAAATGATCCGATCCGTGACTCTGATCCAAGGAACGATCCGATCCGTGAGTTTTTTGATCCTAGTATCTACAGGAATGTAATTTGTGCAGTCAGTCCTGGCAGGAGGGAGGAGCTGGATAACTATCTTCACAAGGTGGTAGATCTGGCCCACAAGTATGATAGTTCCGCCTTTTACGACTTTCACAGGTCTTTCGCAATAAAAGTTGCTGCCATGTGGGCCCAGTTCCAGTTGGTCACCAGTTGGAGCAACATTGACACAGAGTTATTTTGCAGACATTTTGCCAGTCAAAAATCTCCAACATGTGCCAACTGTTGGTCGGCTTCCCACACCACCAACTGGTGTCCCAACCTAGATCACCTGGGGGCTTCAGGGTCCAACAGGACAGGGTACAGCGGATCTTCCTCAGGGCCTTCCGGACAGTTTGAGAAACTCGGCAGACCCATTTATTTGCTAGGGTAAGGCTCAGCTTTGCAACAACTTCAACTACACCGTCTGCAATTACTACCAGTGCAGGCTGCTTCATGTTTGTGCCAGTCGTTTCAGGGCTCATCCCAAAACTGCCTGTCCTATCAAGGCATCCAGTTCCTCCTGACTGAGCCGGATCAATGTCCCCAGGTTGGAGTTCTGGGTGGGTCACCACCTGTCCCCGGCTCTTAGGCGGTTCCTGGTCGATGGGTTTTCTGAGGGATTCCATATGGGCCTGGTCTAGAGCTGGGCAATTTTCAAAAACAAATCTGCGATTTTTATTTTTTTTATTTTTTTATGAACAATGTGCTGGTCCCGAGGAGTTTTTAGGCGAGGCCACAGCTTCGGCCTAGTCCACGGCAGACTAGGCCGAAGCCTTGCCTAAAATCTCCTGCTCACAGCTCCTCAGGACTGGCGCGGTGTTGGCGCTGGACCTGGAGAGCTGCAGGCAGGAGTTTTTAAGCGACTAGGCTGTAACCGTGGCCTCGCCTAAAAACTCCTGCCCGCAGCACCTCAGGACCGGCGTGGTGGTGAAAAAAAAATCTAAAAAAATTGATTTGCTTAAATTTTGAATCAATTTGACCTCTCAGTTCGATTCAAGATTTAAATAGATTTTTTTCCCCAGCCCTAGCCTGATCACCCTTCCTTTACAATCATATGAATGTGCCAATTTGTTGTCTGCTGCCTCCAATGCTGGGTTAGTAGATGAGTTGACTAAGGTGTTTGTCATTGGGCCTTTTTTGCATCTGCCATTTAGCATGTGGAGGGTGAACCCCATTGGTGTCGTCAAAGGTAAATTTTCTAATAAATATTGGTTAATTTACGATCTGTCGGCTCCTCATTCATCACCCGTTCCTAGTTTAATTTCTGTTATACCATCTGAGGTGTTCTCCTTGCAATACTCATCAGTTGACTCAGCCATCCAGCATATCTTACAATAAGGCTGGGGCACCTGGTTGTCAAAGGCTGACATCTAGGATGCCTTCAAACTCCTCCCCATCATACCATCTCTCTGGCAGTGCCATGGTTTCAAATGGCGGGAGCAGTTTTACTTTGCCACCAAATTGACCTTCAGATCCAAGAGCAGCCCTTGGCTTTTCTATACGTTTGTGTCTGCACTGGGTGCAGTTGGGTTTTGTCTTCACAGTTGGGGTGGGCAAGGTCATTCACTACTTGGATGACTTCTTGCTACTTGAAAGCCCGGCACAGCCTCCCAAAGATCTCGCTACTCTCATTGAGTTGTTTAGGGATCTGAATGACCCCTTGGCTACCCACAAGATCGATGGGCCTTCCACCGTGATCACCTTTCTAGGGATAACCTTGGACACTGTCTGCATGATCTGTATTTTTCCGCAGGACAAGCTGGTCAGGATCCGCGCGATCATTTACAGTTTGGTCAGGTCCCCAGTGTGCTCTAAGAAAGAGTTATAGTTTCTCTTAGGCATGTTAACTTTGCCATGAGGATCATGCCTCAGGCCAGGTCATTTGTGCCCAGGCTCCTGGCTCCCCTTTCGCTCTCCCAAGATGCTGAATCGGTGTTGCAGTTGCAGGCCAACGCCAGGGCTGATCTACTGATGTGGGATCAGTTCTTGAGTGAGTGGAATGGGATTTCCATGTTCATTCATCCACCTACGACAGCCTCTCCCAGGCCTACGCAGGGCCTCTCGCCCGGTCAGTTCATTTCACGTCAGGATTTTGATTGGGGTTTAACCCGAAACAGTTCTCGGGTCACTCTTTCAGGATTGGGGCAGCATCCACGGTTTCCAAGCATTGGGGTACCTTCTCATGTCATCAAGTACATGGGAAGCTGGCAATCATCTTGTTACAGTCGGTACATTCCGGATCCCCACGTGGAGTTCAAATGTGCTTTTGCCAATTTGTTGGATTATTTATTGTGTTGTTTTCTTTCAAATTCACTTTCTGTACCTAGTTGGGGTCTCTTTGCCCTCTTTTAAGCATACTCTCATGGGCGGCCATGGCACACCTCAGGTCGCCATGGTTGGGGTTATGTTCGCTCCAGCATCCAGACTCTGACTACAAGTTAGAAGGCTGGCCATTGGCTCACCTGTATTTGTAGGAGTGTGGGGCCTTATATTCCCCCCCCCTTTTTCCCTGCGCTCTCGTCGGCGCGTATTTCTGGGTTCCCGTCCACCCAGTCCCCCATTTTATTTATTTACAGTCGGGGTATGCCCTCTTTGAAGCATACTCTCAGCGGCGCCCATGGCACACCTCCAGTTGCCATGGTTGGGGTTACGTTCGCCCCAGTATCCAGACTCTGGACTTTACTGGGGTTATAGCTGAAGCTATTGGCCATTAACCCAGTATTTTTATTTTTAACCAGTGACTGGCTTTCTCATGAAAGTGGTCAGAGTGGCAAATTAGGAGGAGGGGTTGCGCCTGAGAAGCGATCCAACTCATTGCTGGTAAAGGTTACCCGTGATCAGACCATCTCTGATTGCCTCATGACATCACTTCCAGTCCAGGGTGGAAGTAAACCATTTTTTTAAAAAAACAAAAGATCACTTTTTTTATCTTTAAATGTAGAGGAGAGATTTGGGGTCTTATTGACCCCAGATATCTCCAAAAACAGAACCTGTCATCCACTATTTCTATTACAAGGGATGCTTTCATTCCTTGTAATATGAATAAATGTGATCAAAAAGAAAAATGAAAGGGACAGTGTAAAAATAAAATGATAAAAAAAAATTGAAAGCGCCTCCATCCCTCCGTGCTCGCATGCAGAAGAAAACGCATACAGAAGTCATGCACGCATATGTAAACAGTGTGCAGCGCACTACACATGTGAGGTATTGCCACGAACGTTAGAGCAAGAACAATAATTCTAGTGTTAGACCTCTTCTGTAACTTTGCACATCCACATGGATGCTGTGGCTCTTTGTCCCCCTGTGATTTACTTTGCAATCTGTTTACCTGTAATCCCAGCTAGCACATCCAAATGTGAGAGGAGGCACATTCCTCGGGATGCTTTAGTATAAAGAGCTCTCTCTGCACTGCCAAGCTGTGAGCCCCCGAATACGTCAGCACAATAAAATGTGCAGGGTCTGGCTTCTACGGGGGACAGTTTTCCTGGAGAGAGAGCTGACAGCAGGCTGGCTGAGCTGTTTATAGTGATATTGGAGACAGCCACTCGCACCGGCAAGCATTGTGTATGTGGTTTTAATGTGATATCCTATTTACATATGTGAGTGTATCTCTTATTATTGTTATAATAAAATGTGACACAGTAAGTAAGCACTATGGCAGTGTAATTTTGAAAGAGATCTATTCATTCCACACACGCTTGGTTTTTATTGTAGAGGAGAGATTTCTGAGAGTGATCCGAGGATCCTGGATTTGATTAAAAAGCGCTCCTGTGACCTTTGTTGTGCGGGTCATTCTATTCTTAAAAGGTGAGGGTGTGCCCAAAAGGGAAAATCATGTTGGAAGTTTTTTCACTTACACACTAGCTTACAGAATTCAAATAAGAAATATCTCGGTGGATCGTAGCTTATGCTTTATTGCAACCTTTTTTGGCACCGGGGACCGGCTGCGTGGAAGAAAAGTGTGGCAAGGCCCGGGGGGGTTAAGCGATTTTTCAGAGGTAATTTGTCGAGACAGTGGTTGGTGCTGGCGCTTCAATCATTCTGACACCATGGTTGTTATGGTGTCAGGATGATTGAAGCACATTATTTCTATTATTACATTGTAATATAAAATGAAATAGTTTACCATAATGCAGAATCAGTGGGAGCCCTGAACGTGTCACTTGCCATGCTGCCTGCCACCAGATGCAGATTGTCACTTGCCACGTCGCCTGCCACCAGATGAGGATGACACTTGCCACGCTGCCTGCCACAAGATGCAGTTTGTCACTTGCCATGCTGCCTGCCACCAGATGAGGATGTCACTTGCCATGCTGCCTGCCACCAGATGAGGATGACGCTTGCCACGCTACCTGCCACTAGATGCAGTTTGTCACTTGCCATGCTGCTTGCTACCAGATGAGGATGTCACTTGCCATGCTGCCTGTCAGCAGATGAGGATGTCACTTGCAACGTTGCCTGCCAGTGCCACCAGATGTGCCACCGCATTGATAGCAGCAATGGTCCATTCACCACAGAGGCAGGCCTCTGTACAATGGTTGGTTCTAAGTGAGGGCAGGAGAGGGGTGATGCGGTGTGGGCGGTGAGAAATGACGTCTCTCTGCCCGCCGCACCTCAGTCATTGAAGAGGCCCGCGCTATGCGGGCGCAAGAGAAGGTGATGCGGGGGTGGGCGGGGAGAGATGTTATCTCTATTTGTGGGAAGAAAATGATAAAAATTACTCCTGTGCTATCACTACAGGTGAAAGTGTAATATATATATATATATATATATATATATATATATATATATATATATATGGAAAGGCCAGTATGGTGGCCTGGAATTATGGGTGGAGCCCGGTGGTGTATATAACCAGCCCGTTCGCCTGGCTCCCTCGTCGGTTCCGGTGCGCGATCTCTGATACGTCAGAAATCAAGGGCCGACTATCCACAAGACTTTACAGTGAGCCGGGTTCGTGAGTTCCACGTTTTCGTCCGCCTCGTGTCGACAAAGCCTTGTCGTTCGTCAGCGTCCGCCTGGTTGCCGTCTGAGTCGCTATACTCTAAATCGAATTTTCCGTTGTCGTACAACACGTCTGGGCCGGCTGTCGCAGGTAGGGCTTCGGCACCCTTTTCGTTCATGTGTTATTTAGTCACGTAAACTAGATTCTTGAACTCACGAACCACTCACTTAGGTTACACGAACGTCTTAACTTATATTCGATACCTCATGTCACTACCCCTTCTTCGAAGAAGTCGTTGTCACCTTTTCGGTACTTGTCGTTCGTGCCGACAGGCACTTCGTTTCGTAGCACGTCATTGCTAAACCGAACGACTCATTTCGTCGTGTTCGAATCGATCGAACCGTTTCGAAAGCACAGCTGTCTGCTTGTCACGCTAAATTGAGCAGTCCGGGCAATGTCAATCTCAGGTTGTTCAAAAAAAAAAAAAAAAAAAAAAAAATCATTTTTCATACCGTTTGTACTATGTCCGTCAGGTCATTTCTTTCCATGTCAATCATTGCAGTCATTTCAATCTTGCCAGTCGGTTATGTCGAATCATTTCATTTTCTGCCACTTCTAACCATGTTATCATTTCTGTCACTTACCACACTCCGATTCGAATCCCGTCGCATCTCCAACGCACCGATTCGCTTCGAAGTGCCCCAAGGTTCGCCCTCATTTCTGTACATGCTCCAGAGACTGAGTCACTCGCAGGTTCAAGCATGGTCCTTGATTCTAGTCTTTGTCATGGCATATCATTTCTGTCACTTATTACGCTCCAACTCGAATCCCACCGCATTCCTTATGCATCGATTCGTTCTGGTGCGCCCAGCTGCTACACCTCATTCCAGTACCCCCCCCCTTGCCTGAGCTCCACGTGGCAGGCTCCCCCCCTGCCTGAGCTCCACGCGGCGAGGTCCCCTTCCCCCCCCCCCCCTGCCTGAGCTCCACGCGGCGGGGTTCACCCCCGCCTGAGCTCCACGTGGCGGGGTTCCCCCCCCCCCCTGCCTGAGCTCCACGTGACGGGGCCACCCCCCGCCTGAGCTCCACGCGGCAGACCCCCCCCCCCTGCCTGAGCTCCACGTGGCGGGCTCCACCTCCGCCTGAGCTCCACGCGGCAGGCCCCCCCCTCTGCCTGAGCTCCACGTGGCGGGCTCCTCCTCCGCCTGAGCTCCACGCGGCAGGCCCCCCCCCTCTCTGCCTGAGCTCCACGTGGCGGGCTCCACCTCCGCCTGAGCTCCACGCGGCAGGCCCCCCCCCCCCCCTGCCTGAGCTCCACGTGGCGGGGTTCACCCCCCTGCCTGAGCTCCACGTGGCAGGGTCCACCTTCGCTTGAGCCCCACGTTCTATGTGCAAGTTGCGTTAGAAACAAAAAGGAATAAAAAATGGGGAAAGGGAAGGAAAGGAAATTTTGCATCTGCGGCGCAACCAAGTCACGTCTCTGTCGCCATATGCACGTTATTCTAAATTCAGTTGTCTGCTCGTTTTTATGTAGCTTGTTTCAGTTATGTCTTCCATCACATTTCAAGTCTTACCTCCACTATTTAGCTAGACATCTCTCTGCAGGTATAGGAGTCTCATACAAACTCACCTTCATCTCCTCAGATCAGTCGAGTTTTCAGTAGGTCCAACCTGCACCGGGTCGGACGGTGCCTCCTTAGGTTCCGTATAGGAGAAAAACCCGGACCCTAGGATTAATAGGCTCACCAAGCCTGGATTTTGCCACCATGTCCCAGGCTGGCAGCGAGGACTTCACGGCTCCGTTGTCCCCGTCTCTCGTCTCAGAGAGCGGCAGCCAAAGGTCCTTCAGATCATGGACCATTCCAAGGCTGACAGCCGAGTTGAGGCGTAGGGGTGTACCCTTCCCAGCTACAGCCAGAAAGGCCGAGCTCTTCAGGCTCCTTTTTCCTCCCCCAGCCGCGGTCGAGGATATAGCGTCCAGCAGGCCTCCCTGGGCTCTATCGCTGCTTCCATCACGCAGCTTCACACGCTGGTGTCATCCCTGACGACCTCAATGTCAGAGGTTCAGAGTCGGGTGGCCCTCCTCGAGACCCGCCCAGTTGTTTCTCCTCCTACACCAGCTTTACAAGCAGTGGAGAACACCAGCGCAGGTACCCCCGGGTGTACACCAGTAGTGTACCCTTCTCATTTAATATCAGCCAACATCAGGAAGGACATCCTAGAGGGAAAGGACGTCAATCTGGCTTCACTCCTGATATCCATTCATGAGCTGGCAGAAAATAAAGCTTACACTTGGGGGGACGTGTCGGTGGTCCTCAAAGCCAAAGACCCCAGGCTGGACAGGAAGCTTTCAGTCACCGAGTTCACCTTGGCCTTCGGCATGCTGAGGGATGTCATCTGCTCGGCCTCCCCCGGCAGGAGGGAGGAACTGGATCGTTACCTCCACGTAGTAGTTGACCTGGGGTACAAATACGGCGGTTTTGCATTTTATGACTATCACCGCTCCTTCTCCGCTAAGGCGGCCGCCAGGCTCTCCCAATTTCAGACACCTACGGATTGGAGTGTCTTGGACACCGAGTTGTTCTGTCGACACTTCGCAGGGCTGCGGTCTCCTCTTTGTGCCATTTGCCAGTCGGCTACTCACACCGCGACTTGGTGTGCCAGCTCAGTGGCAACCCCAACCGTAGACGGTCCATCGACCTCAGGCACTGCCCAGGCCCTACCGGCGCTGGTACGCCTGCCGCAGACGGATAAACTGGGGCGCCCGGTCAAGACCTTGGGGGGCGCAGCCATCTGCAACAACTACAACAGTGGGTCGTGCAATTTCAGCCAGTGCAGGCTGCTCCACGTATGCTCACGATGTAATAGAGCGCATCCCAGGCTCATGTGCGAGGTCAAGCAGGCTAGAAAATCTTGACTAAGCCGGGTCAACGTGTCGTGGCTCAGCGTCTACCTCGCCAATCATCCCACCCCCTCACTTGCCACCTACCTAGTCCAGGGCTTTACTCAGGGCTTTCATACAGGACTTATTTCCCTCCCTCACCTTACACACGAGTGCCAGAACCTGCGGTCAGCAGCCACGGACGTGCAAGCCATCGACCAGCTATTACAGGCAGAGCTAGACCGGGATTTCATCATAGGCCCTTTCACGAAGCCCCCATTTAACACCTGGCGAGTCAGCCCTATTGGGCTTGTCAAGGGCAAGTTCTCCAATAAACTTAGGTTGGTCTACGATTTGTCAGCGCCTTATTCTTCCTCTGTCCCCAGTCTCAACTCTCTTATCCCCTCTGAGGAGTTCTCCCTTAAGTACGCGTCCGTAGACATGGCCATCCAGGCCATTCTCAAGTCAGGCACAGGAACATGGCTCTCCAAGGCCGACATCTCGGACGCCTTCAAGCTCCTTCCTATCCACCCATCTCTCTGGTGCTGGCATGGCATCAAATGGAGGGAGCTCTACTATTTTGCCACTAAGCTAACCTTCGGGTCCAAGAGTAGCCCCTGGCTCTTCGACTCGTTTGCGCAGGCTCTCGAATGGATCTTGCTGCACGTAGCCCAGTGCCAGGGAGTCATACACTATTTGGATGACTTCCTGCTGGTCGAGTCACCTGGCTCCCTTCCAGGGGATTTGGATAAACTAAGGGTGGTCTTCAATAACCTTGACGTCCCGATTGCTGAGCACAAGGTGGAGGGCCCTGCGCAGGCAATCACCTTCCTCGGGGTCAGCTTAAATACCAGCACTATGCAGGCCAGCCTCCCCCCGGATAAACTAAGCCGCATCAGGTCGGTCATGAGGGACTTCACCCACACCAGAACTTGTACCAAGAGGCAGTTACAGTCCCTTCTCGGTATGCTTAATTTTGCCATGCGCATCATCCCTCAAGGTCGCGCTTTTATATCACGCCTGTTAGTCCTACTGTCTCATTCACAAGACCCGGAGCATATCCTCAGCCTGGACCCCGCAGCTATAGCTGATCTTGCCATGTGGGAGGAATTCCTGACGTCCTGGAATGGTGTGTCCCTATTCATTCCCTCCGTGTCCTCCTCGTCACCGCAGGTCGTGACCGACGCAGCGGCCTCTACAGGTTTTGCGGCAATTTTTGGCCACCTCTGGCTCGCAGCCCCTTGGCCTCCTCAGATACTGGCTATTCCGGGCTTCACCGAGACGTCCTCCCTATTCGAGTTGTACCCCATCGTAGCCGCTGCCCATACGTGGGGCCGCAGTTGGTCCGGTCAAACAGTGACCTTTTCAACGGACAATCTCGCCACTGCGGAAATCATTAACAAAGGCAGGTCCAAGTCTCTGGAGATTATGTCCTTCCTGCGGCGGCTGGTCCAGCTCTCGTTATTGTTTCAATTTAATGTTCATTGTGCCTTTATCCCCGGTAAATGTAATCGGGCAGCGGACGCCCTCTCCCGCTTTAACTTAGTTTCCTTTTTCGATCAGGTGCCCGGAGCCGGACCAACGTCAGCAGTTATCCCGGACTGGTCTCAACTGACCCTGGATTAACCCCTCACCTAGTAGCCGCGACGCAACTCATCAATCACTCCCTCGCAGACAATACCCGCAAGGCCTACCAAACAGCCTGGAGGGCCTTTAACCGTTTCTTAACGTCTCGCTCCACAGAGACCTCCCGGGTCAAGCAAGTTCTGGCCTTCATTGCCCATTGCCACTCGGACTTGGCGTTATCCTTCAACACGATCCGACTATATCTGGCCGGGGTACAACATTTTACGTCCCTCCGGGACCCTGCTGAACCCTCCTTGTTCACTTTTCACGCCATTCGGGCCGTCATGCGTGGCATCCAGAAACGCCAGCCTGCGGCTTCCCTCAAACGCCTGCCTATCACAGGAGACGTTTTCAGAAACATGTCCGATATTCTGGCCACTGCACCTTTCGGACTCCACACCAGTACCATTATACAAGCAGCCATACACCTGGCCTTCTACGGCTTCTTGCGGCCAGGCGAGTTTACCTCCAGCAGCCCCTCAGCTCGCACGCTATGCAAGCACCACCTGGTCAGGCACGGAGACCATTTCATCCTACATATAGCAGTATCCAAGACGCAGCAGCTCGGCCCAGGGACGGACATACATTTTTATAAAACTAACAACCGCTGGTGCCCGGTCGCCATGCTCACCCGCTTGTTGACCCTTCTGGCCGATCAACCAGGAACTGGCCCGCTTCTGCCATTCCACGGTAAGCCACTGAACGCAGCCCAGTTCATGGAGCATGTCAGGATACTCCTGGGCATCCTTCACCTCAATCCGGCTCACTACTCCGGACATTCATTTCGGATCGGAGCGGCTTCAACTGCCTCCCGCCAAGGGGTCCCGGTCCACGTTATCAAAAAGTTGGGTAGGTGGAAGTCCACCTGTTTCGCCCGTTACATACCCAATCCGCAAGTAGAGATGGCCCAGGCCTTTGTCAAGCTCACCCAGTAACAAACTTGAATCAATAAAGGCATTTCCCTACCTGTGTGTTTTTGCCCCCTTATTTTGGTATACCCTACATTAGGCCAGGGCACACTTTCAGGTCCGGTTCAAGTAAGCGAGTTTGTGTTAACCTTGTTTGTCATCCTTATCCGTATCGGTCAGAGGGCTCTGGGCCATAAATGGAAAGGCCAGTATGGTGGCCTGGAATTATGGGTGGAGCCCGGTGGTGTATATAACCAGCCCGTTCGCCTGGCTCCCTCGTCGGTTCCGGTGCGCGATACCCACCCACCCATCCCCTGTCAAGGGCATTTCTCAAGCATTTTACTCCTCGAGCGAGTACTCATTTCACTTCATTTCATTTTCATTTCATTTATTACTCATTTCTCTATCAAGGGTATGCCCCCTTATTTTGGTATACCCTACGTTAGGCCAGGGCACACTTTCAGGTCCGGTTCAAGTAAGCGAGTTTGTGTTAACCTTGTTTGTCATCCTTATCCGTATCGGTCAGAGGGCTCTGGGCCATAAATATATATATATATATATAATAAAATATAGATGAGTAAATTAAAACTTTAACTGCTGCAAGCACCGTTGGGTGACTCCAGAACCAAGCATAAACAATATTAGTGAATGGTGCTGCGCTGTTAAAGTAATACAAAGAATGTAGTAACGTAAGTTGAAATGAAACCCAAAATTAAAATCCAACTCTAATATAAACCTTATGTCATTTCTAAAGTGCAACAGTGAAGTACTCAAAAATGAACACAAGATGGCAGTAAAACTCCAAAGTCTACTGCATAAACCTCCTTAAAGTGGTTGTAAACCCTTACAAACCACTTTGACCTACAAGTAAGCCTAGATTAAGGCTTACCTGTAGGTCCAAGCAATATCTCCTAAACCTATATGGTTTAGGAGATATTTGCCCGAAAATGGGCACCGCTGTCTACGGCGCATGCGCCGTAGACAGCGGCGCGCAGGCGCACTGAGCGCGGCAGTTCCAAGAATGGAGCTGCCGCATTTGTCGACTCCCGTGCGGGAGTGACGTCATCGCGGCTTCGCCGAATGACAGCGGCGGAGCTGCGAGACGCCACCAGCAAGATGGATGCGGCGGACTACAGGGGACAGCGGCGACTTCGCTGGCTCCTGTGTCAGGTAAGTGACACATAATGGGCTACTATGCGATGCATAGTAGTCCATTATGCTTTACCTTTGCAGGGAAAAAAAGAGGAAGTAAACTCATCAGGGTTTACTTCCTCTTTAAGTTGCAATAGTGAAAAAATGTCTAGTGCAAATAAGCAAAGCTGCAAAATCACAATCTTTTGGATTTGCTTATTTGCACTGGACGTTTTTGTTTTTTTCATTCACTAATAATCTGGCATTTTTGACAATTTTTAGACAGATTTTCACAGATTGGTGAACCTCTGCCCATTTTTATTTCTGAGACACTCTGGGGCTGATTTACAAAAGGTTTGCACCATGATGCGCAACAGGCGTTTTCGTATTCACAAAACATTTGCGCCTGTAACACATTTACTAATAGCATGCCGGTGCACGGGCGGCTGCGATCTGTGCGCCGCTATAGACCTGGCGCACGGCAGCTTCAACTCAGAATTAAAAGAAGCTGGAAGTGCCAATATTATGGGGGTGATGTGAGGAAGTATAGATATGACTGTCCAACTAACAATTATGCCCAAAATAGAACGGAAAAGTAACTTTCTCTGAGCAAGCTTGCTGCTCCTGCAAATACACTTGGAACTGCGCTAGGTCAATTTATGCACTGCGCATGCCCAAGCGGCATTTGCGCCCATTCAAGTGCTCTGGTTCACTGCGCCGGCAAAATCTTAGTAAATGTCAAGCCACGTAGATTCATTTGCATAAATTGAACAGGCGCACCTCTCAACTTGACTTTTTTTTTTTTTGCGCTGGTTTACTTCTATGTTTTTTTTAAGGCTATTTGCACACAGGTCATGTTAGCATTAAAAAAAATGTGTGGGGGTCCCCCAAAATTCCATACCAGGCCCTTCAAGTCTGGTATGGATATTAAGGGGAACCCCGCTCCCCCAAAAAAATGGCGTAGGGGTCCCCCTCAAAATCCATACCAGACCCTAATCTGAGCACGCAACCTGGCAGGCCTCAGGAAAAAAGGGGGGGCGAGAGCGCGCCCCCTCCCTCCTGAACCGTACCAGGCTACATGCCCTCAACATAGGGAGGATGCTTTGGGGTCCCCCCCCCAAAGTACCTAGTACCTTGTCCCCATGTTGATGAGGACAAGGGCCTCATCCCCACAACCCTGGCCGGTGGTTGTGGGGGTCTGCGGGGGCTTATCGGAATCTGGAAGCCCCCTTTAACAAGGGGACCCCCAGATCCCAGCTTCCCTCCCTGTGTGAAATGGTAAGGGGGTACTTTACCCCTACCATTTCACCAAAAAAGTGACAAAAGTGTTAAAAATGACAAGAGGCAGTTTTTGACAATTCCTTTATTAAAGTCTTCTTTCATCTTTTCTTCTGCTCTTCTTCTCTTCATCCTTCGGTTTCTTCATCCTTCGGTTTCTTCCTCCATCTTCTCCTTCCTCTGATCCTCTTCTTCTTGCTTCGGTGTTTTTGTCGGTATCTTCCTCCACAGCGTCTCTTCTTTGTTCTCGGGCTGCACCGCGCAATGGGAGGCTCCCACTGTTTGACGCCTCTCTTCTTCTGACGGGTCTTATATAACGGAGGGCGGGGCCACCCAGTGAACCCCGCCCCCTCTGATGCAGGGAACTGTTGCTGCCATCAGTTTCGAGATGACTTTTTTTCCTTAAAATGGTACATTTTCTTAGTTTAAACATTTGATATGTTTTCTATTTTCTTTTGTGAATAAAATATGGGTTTTTGAAATTTGAAAATCATTAAATTCTGTTTCATGTAGATTATACAGTGTCCCAACTATCTACAAGATTCTGCAAGATGGCCACAATAGAATTGCCGACTTTGGGCAAGCAATGGACAACAAGCTTTGAAAGGACATTGCAGGGACCCTCGGTTATGCTGGTAAGTCACGTTTTGCTAATTATGAGGGTTATTTACTAAAGGAAACTCCACTTTGCACTGCAAGTGCACTTGGAAGTGGAGTCGCTGTAGGGGGACATGCAAGGAAAATAAAAAGCAGCATTTTAGCTTGCACATGATTGGATTATAAAATCAGCAACGCTTCCACTCATTTCAGGTCTACCCCTTAGATTTAGAGCGACTGCACTTCCAAGTGCACTTGCAGTGCAAAGTGGATTTGCCTTCGTAAATACCCCCATGTCAGCGCTGTATGTATATGTATGAGTAGGGGTTCATCATCTGTTACCAGAGAGCTTCTTTAACCAGTTCCCGACTGCCTGCCGTACATATACTGCGGCAAGGCGGCTCTATTGCACTGTCAATAGCCACTGAGGGGCGTGCGTGCGTGCGCCGCCAGAGGCGCAATCACGTACTAATTGGCTACAGGGGAAGCCAATCAGCAGATCCGGTGGACACGATGTTCGCCAGCCACCCACGATTGCACCCCACAGAGACAGAATGTATTGATGTAAACAAGCAGACCGTCGATCTAGTGTTTCTGCTAATCAGGAACACGGATCACAGTGTAAGGCCTCTTTCACACTGGGGCGATGGGTGCGTTGTCGCTATTCAGCCGCTAGCGGGGTGCTTTTACTCCCCCCCCCTCCACCGCTTCTTCACTGCTCCAAAGATGCTGCTAGCGGGACTTTTTTTAGCGTCCTGCCAGCGCACTTCTCCAGTGTGAAAGCCCTCGGGAGACACAGATGCAGCTCTTTCAGGGCGCTTTGCAGGCACTATTTTTAGCGCTGCAGCTCCTGAAAAGTGTGAAAGGATCTTAATGCAGTGAGCCCATCCCGCCCACAGTAAGAAAGTACGAATAGGGAATAGGCTTAAGCCTTTGATTGCCCCTGATGTTAACCCCCTCCTTGCCAGTGTCATTTATACAGTGTCTGTGCATATTTTTAGCACTGATCACTGTAATATCACTGGTTCCCCAAAAAAGTGTTAGGTGTCCGATCTGTCCACCGCAATGTTGCAGTCCAGCTAAAAATCACTGATCATCGACATTACAAGTAAATAAAAAGGCCATAAATATATCCCCTATTTCTCTTTCGTTCATTGACGGACACAGTTGCAGTAATCTTGACCGCAGGGGTTATTACGCCACCTTCAGGAGAGGACTAGGCCGAACATCTAATACTTGTAAAAACAACAGAACTTTACAGTTCCGCCCAGGGAGCGGTCGCTCTGGTAATAACCCTTTAGCCTGCTTCCTGCAGCTCAGTTTTTTTCTGCCTAGTGAAGAAGGACCTAGGCTTCCTGCCAGGACCATCGGTCCTGGGGATTTTTGCCTTTTTAAGATCCTGTGATTTGCTATCAACAGCCGGCTGGATAATATAGATCCTTATAGTCTCCCCAGCCTGGCCATCAAGCGTGTGCAGACCCTAGCTACGCCCTGGGTCGGCCACGACATGCCCCTCAGGCTCCAGGGGTGGCCGGTGAGCGCAATCCTCCGGGGGCATACATGACCGGACTACCGATGTCTTTGTCACAGTGTGCCATGGTGTGGGTCTGTGATGGGATGTCCCCAGCTCGTCCGGATAGTAAGTACAGCTCTTCCTGCCTCGGTGGGATTGAGCAGCTGGGCATTCCCTGGGAGGTTGATTAGGTGGTCCCTCTCCTCCCTCTCTTCTCTCCCTGTCCCTACTTTACCACCCCCCTCTGTGGGGGATGCTACAAAACTGGGCTGCTGAGCGGTGTGTGTACCTGAGCCAGGGGTCCTCCGGGGGGCTTTGATCCTGGATTGGGGGCTGTGCTGGCTGTGCCCCCGTGATTTTTCTCCTCAGCACTGTTTCCTGTACCTCAGAACAGCGCTGTTTTTTTGCTCTGGACACCTGGGAGTTGACACTGGACGCAGGCACCTGTAACAGCACAGCGCAGCACTTGTCGGGGTGGTGAGTCCTGTGGTGGGGGATCTCAGTCTGCAGCAGCTAGAAAGGTGGGATTGAGCACCTTGTCCTAAGTCCCCAAGGGTGGCAGACAGGGTGGGTCAACATAGCATCAAAAACTGGTGTTTCTTCCCCAGATCTCCCTGCAATTGCAACCGGCTCGTCTACAAACAGTGCAGTGCCTTTGGACGCTTTGTCGGCGGTCCTTAAAACGTTCGTTGCCAGGGTGGAGGCAGTGTGCGGGCGCAAAGGTGGTAAAAAACGGCCCCTGCCCCCCCATCCTCCGGGGAGGGTTCTGACTCAGACTCTAGCCCTGCAGTGACTGGCGGCCCCTGCTCTGATGTGTCAGAGGACGCTGACTAGGACTGATTGGACAGTGAGGATGATTCCCTGTCCAGGTCCACGCAAGACAAAGCGCTAGTTGGAGCACTTATTACAGCAGGATCGTCTGCTGAAGTAGCGGTCCCTTTTGGGTCCTGTAAGCCAGCCCGTACACCTAAGGTGTTTCCGTATCTGACTTATTTCGATAAGTTCATATACAAGGAATGGGGAAGCCCGTATCAGACCTTTTTGGTCCCAAAAAGAATGGCGGTGTGTTACCCCTTTGAGGGGAGACTTCTTAAGAAATGGTCGGCTTCCCCAGTCGTGGAACCCCCGGTATCCAGGTTAAACAAAGTAACCACAATCCTGGTAAAAGGGACTCCTGCATTTAAGGACCCTACCGACAGTAAGGCAGAGGCAGTGGCCCGTTCCCTGTTTATGGGGGCGGGGTCAGCAATACGACCAGTACTGGCCACAGCAGTAGTGTTGCAGACACGTACTGAGTGGGCAAAACTATTGCACTGTGAATTGAAGAAGCAGCTGGCCTCTCCTGTCTGCGTGGAACTAGCAGACCAGTTAGTGCACAGCCTTAAGTAAGTCTGTGACGCGGCCCTTGCTCTCCAGAGCGTCAGTTTCATCAGTGGTGCTGGGGCGCCTGATTTGGCTGAAATGCTGGTCTGCGGACCAGGCATCTAAAAAAGCCTTGACGGATTTACCCTTCCTTGGTGAGTGGCTATTTGGAGCCTCACTGGATGACATTATTAAGAATGTCACAGGTGGGAAGAGCACAGTCCAGGAAGAGTAAGGAGCAGGCAAGAGCCCTCATTTTCCGCTCAAAAGAGGCTTTTTTGCCCACCCAGGACTTCAGCAAAACGCTCCCAGTCCAACAGGGTGACTACTAAGGGACAGAAGTGTCCCTGGACTCGCAAGCCTGCGACAAAGGTGCTACCGCATGAAGGCTTGCCCCCGCTCGTCACTCGGGTGGGGGGTTGCCTTTGGGAGTTTGCAGCCCGGTGGGTCTCTCGGCTGTCCAACCAATGGGTCTGCAAACTGATTTCATGGGGCTACAAGATAGAGTTCCTCTCTTGGCCACCAAACTGATTTTTCCCTCCAGCAAACCCTTACTCCCGGCTTGGCGGGAGGTCCTGTTGTTGGCAGTAAGGGACCTGCTAAGCCGCGGGGTGTTAGAGCCTGTTCCAGAAATGGAAAGGTTTCAGGGGTTCTATTCCAATCTGTTGTCACCAAAAATGAAGGGGTACGTCCAATCTTGGACCTGAATGCCCTCAATTGCTTTGTGAAAGTACAGAGGTTCAGAATGGAATTAGTTTGCTCCGTAGTCGCTGCACTCCATCAGGGGGACTCCCTGGCGTCTTTGCACATCCAGGACGCGTACTTGCACATACCTATATTCCTTAGGCATCAGAGGTTTCTGAGATCTGCAGTAGGGGGAAGACCACTACCAGTTTGTGTCTCTCCCCTGTGGCCTGGCTTCAGCACCCCGAGTCTTTACCAAGGTATTGGCTCCAATTTTGGCGTTGTTGCGGCAACATAGGATCGCAATCGTGGATTACCTTGACGATCTCCTTCTGCCTCAGAATTAAGGGAGGATGTGGCGATCACCATGCAAACCCTACAGGAATTTGGGTGGGTGTTGAACTTCAAAGAGTCGGTATTCGTGCCGACCCAGCGTCTGGAGTACCTAGGCCTACTGCTGGACTCCGTGGAAGCGAGAGTTTTTCTCCCTTCAGACAAGATGCAGACTCTCAGAGCCGCGGTGAAGCGGTTGATGTACCGCAGGTGGTCGTCGTGTTTCTGAATGCGAGTTCTGGGCCTCATAGTTGCCTCCTTCGAGGCGGTACCGTATGCCCAATTTCACACCAGTCTTGCAGAAGGAGATATTGTCAAAATGGGACAAACCTCCGTTATCCCTGGATTGGCAGATTCGGGTGAGCCAGTTAGTCAGGGACTCTCTTCTCTGGTGGCTGAGATCTCCGGCCCTTCGGTCCGGGAAATCGTTCCTGCCTCTTCATTGGACGGTGATCACAACAAACGCCAGCCTGACCGGCTGGGGTGGACTACTGGGAGTACAATCGACCCAGGGTCTCTGGTCGAGGGAAGAATCCCAGCTGCCGATCAATGTGCTTGAGCTTCGAGCGATCAGGCTATGCCTCTCCACATTATCGATGAGACTACGCGGTTGTCCGATCAGAATCCAGTCAGATAATGCCACGGCAGTGGCATATGTCAACCATCAAGGAGGAACAAGAAGCTCGGCTGCAGCATGGGAGGTTGCTCACATCCTTCGGTGAGCAGAGCGACACGTACTGGCCCTGTCGGCCATTTACATCCCCGGAGTAGAAAACTGGCAGGCAGATTATCTAAGTCACCAGATGCTGGACCCAGGAGAATGGTCACTGCATCAGCAGGTGTTCAGGCTTCTTTGCCTGCAGTGGGGCACACCAGATGTGATCTTCTGGCCTTTTGGCTCAATCGAAAGGTGAGGAGGTTCGTGTCCAGGACAAGAGATGCTTGGGCGGCCGCGTCAGACGCGTTAGTGGTCAAACTGTTACCACGTCTGCTCCGCAGAGTGAAGGCCGAGGGGATTCCAGTAACACTGGTTGCCCCAGATTGACCTTGGCGTCCTTGGTACGCCTGGTGGCGGATGCTCCTTGGTGGATGCCGATGCGAGGAGACCTGCTGTCACAAGGTCCGATACTCCATCCTGCTTTACCATCGCTCGTTTTAACGGTATGGCTGTTGAAAGCCAGGTGCTAAGGAACCAAGGTCTTTCGGACTCGGTAATTTCCACTATGCCAAGGGCATGCAAATCTTCTTCTCAGAAGATATACCATCGTACGTGGAAAGCTTATATCTCCATGTGGGAGGAGACATCCATGCACCTATTCGGTGTCCAGGATTCTGCTGTTCTTACAGCATGGAGGGGACCTGAAGTTGGCCTTGAGCACCATCAAAGGATAGATATCAGCCTTGGCTATTTTTTTCCAATGACCCCTGGCGTCTCACTCATTGGTGAGCACCTTTGTGCAAGGGGTCAGGCATGTAGTCCCTCCGATGCGTCCACCCCTACCTCCGTGGCATCTGAACCTGGTGCTATTGGCGCTTCAGAAACCGCCGTTTGAGAACATCAAGGAAATTCCCTTGTTGACTCTTTCTCAGAAAGTGGTCTTTCTAGTGGCTATTACATCTGCCAGGAGGGTTTCTGAACTGGCGGCCTTGTCTTGCAAGTCACCCTATCTGGTTATAAACTAGGATAAGGTGGTGTTCGCATCCGCAACATTATTTTCTGCCGAAGGTGGTTTCGGCCTTCCATTTCAATGAAGACATTGTGTTACCATCTCTGTGTCCTAAGCTGACACATCCTAAGAAGGTGGCCCTCCATTCCCTGGATGTGGTCTGGGCTCTAAGGGTATATCTGTCTGCCACGGCTCCCTTCCAGAATTCGGATTCTCTGTTCGTTTCGGTGGCTGATCTGAAAAAAGGGCTGGGGATCTCGTTGACCACAATTTCCAGGTGGATCAGACAGATTGTGGTCCAGGCTTATGCCTTGAAGGGACATGTGCCCCCTTTCCTATCACGGCCCATTCTACCAGGGCAATTGGGACCTCTTGGACCTTCTGACATGAAGCGTCAGTCTCTCAGGTCTGTAAGGCGGCGACTTGGTCTTCCGTTTACACTTTCACAAAGTTCTACAAAGTTGATGTAAGAGCATCTTCTGATGCTTGCTTTGGCCGCAAAGTTTTGCAGGCGGCCGTGTAATGTTGCAATTTACACTCTTTCTTCTTGTTACAGAAAGTTACATTTAACTGTCAATGCATTCTGATGCATATGTTGACCGCAAGTTCTGATGCAGTTGGTTCAGGTGGTGATTCTTCCGTTGCAAAGCACCTCTGGTTGTGGGTGTAGTTATGTTGCTGTTCCCAGCCCTCGTTATGACACTGCTTGGGGACATCCCTACGGTCAAGATTAATGGAGCTGTGTCCATCAATGAACAAAAGAGAAAATAAGATTTTTATACTCACCTTTTCCTTTTCTCTGAAGTTCATTAACGGACACAGCACCCTCCCCTCCTATTGGTTTGCGTTATACTGCTTGTTGACGTACTGAGCTGTAGGAAGCATGCTGAGGGGTTATTACCAGAGGGACTGCCCCCTGGGCCGGAACTGTACAGTTCTGTTGTTTTTTCATATGTATTACATGTTCTGCCTAGTCCTCTCCTGAAGGTGGCGTAATAACCCTACGGTCAAGATTAATGGAACTGCGTCCGTCAATGAACTTCAGAGAAAAGGATTTACAGGAGTACAAAATCCTATTTTTTTTAAATGCAGCTGCAGGGCAAGAAATTCTTTGATCATCTATGAATGGAGGTCTGTGTATTGATCATGAAATTCATTGCAAAGCAACATACACACATTAGTGCATTACCAGTCAATTTTTCAAGGCAGTGCTCCTCCTATACGAATGCATTGCATTGCATCACAATGAGGGGGAATGCTCTTCCATACATTGTGGTAAAATGAGACTCAAAAATACTGCTTTTGTTAAAAAAATAAAATAGGACTGCTTTGGAGTGAATGTGCTCCAATACAACCCCAATTCCAAAACGATTCTCTTGCACACAGAGATTTCTCTAGATTCTTGTAATTTTTTGATAATAATATGTAAAGTAGATGATGTTATATTTAAAGTCTTTGCAATTTCCATTGAGGAACAATATTCTGAATGTGTTTAACATTTTTTAGACACAGCATTTCACAGATTGTTGAACCTCTGTCTGTCTTTATTTCCAAGACGCTCTGACTCTCTAAGATGCTCTTTTTTTATAGCCAGTCACGTTACTGATCTCTGGCCAATTCATTGCAAAATGTTCTTCCAGCTCTTCCTTGTTAATACCACTTGCTTTGCCAGCTTTTTGATGCCCTGTCCCAAGTTTTTTGAGACATGTTGCTGCCATCAGTTTCAACAGTGTCCCAACTATCTACAAGATTCTGCAAAGATGGCCACAATAGAATTGCTGACTTTGGGCAAGCAATGGACAACAAGCTTTGAAAGGACATTTTAGGGACCCTCGGTTATGCTGTCTCAGAGGTAAGTCATGTTAGTCTTGCTACCTACGTCAGCGCTGTTTATATATGTATGAGTAGAAGTGCATCATCTGTTACCAGAGAGCTCCTTTAATCATGTGGACCAGCACGCTGGTAGCTCAGATGCTCTTGTAAGAAAGCTGCAATTTTCTGTTTTTCTGGCTTCTTACTGCCAAGCAATAAAATCTATTTTTTCTTTTTTTTTTTTTTTTTTTTTTTTTTTTATTCTAAAGCTTGTTCAATTTACATTTTTAACAAAAAATTACTGCTGGACAGTGTGGCTTTCGTTCTGGGTGGATGTTATATGACGGCTTCCCAGAACGGCTGCTCTCGCGCTAGGTGCTGCGATAACGGCCACGCCGTGTTGCTAGGACATGATGCGACCCCGATCTGCTGCTCTTTGACCATGTGATCGGCTGTGTCCAATCACAGCCACGCACATGTAAACACGGAGATGCCGGTAATCAGTGCTCCTCGCCTCACACTGACAGAGTGTGAGGAGAGGAGAGCCGATCATCGGCATCTCCTCACCGAGGACATCTAGGTGTGTAATCAGGGCACTGATTACAATAAAGCCCCACCAGTGCCAGCAATGAGTGCCTAAAAGTGCCAGCAATCAGTGGCCATTAGTGATGCCAGTCAGTACTGGCTATAAGTTCCTCCCATCACTGCCCACCAGTGCCGCCTATCTGTGTCACCTATCAGTGGCCATAAGTGCAGCATATTCACACAGCCTATCAGTGCCGCCTCATCAGCGCCAACCAGTGAAGGATAAAAATTACTTACGGTAGTTTCTGTCAGTAAATTTTGTAAATAGGAAAAATGTTTTTCTTTTTCAAAATTTTCTGCCCTTTTTTTTTTAAGAAGGAAAAAATTTAAAAAACAGAAGTGATTAAATACCACCAAAAGAAAGCTCTATTTGTGTGAAGAAAATGATAAAGATTTCATATGGTCACCGTGTAGCATGACCGCGCAATTGTCATTCAAAGTGTGACAGCGCTAAAAACTGAAAAATGGCCTTGGCAGGAGGGGGGGGGGGGGTGTAAGTGCCCGGTATTGAGGTGGTTAAATAACTTTTTCTAACTGTGACATTTAGAAAAAGTGGGCTTTGTAATAGATTTAACACATCTAAAGTTCCAAGACAACAAATCTTCTGTATCCCTTCACACTCGTGTGTGGGCTTCAGCGGACTTTTTCAGCGGACTGTCTGACGAACAAAGTCTTACGGAATTTCCGTAATTTTGTCCGTTCAAACTTGGTTTTGTCCGTCCAAACTTGGTTTCAGCGGACAGTCCGCTCGTGTGTAGGCAAGTTGGACGGACTAAGTATGGCGCATGCTCAGAAAGGATTTACACGGCCGAAGGTTGCATTGCAGTGTATAGGACGTCGTTTTTCTAGTCCTGTCGTACGTGCTGTACACGTCATCACGCACGCTTTCAGCAGACTGTCTGCTCATCGTGTGTGGTCAAGTCCGTTCATTCAAATTTTGAACGGACTGTCTGTCGGATTGTCTGACGAACTTAGTTGGGCAGACAATCTGCCCGTGTGTACGCGGCCTAAGATACTCGTTTTATAGCCAATCATGTTACTGACCTCTTGCCAATGAACCTAATTGGTTGCAAAATGTTCTTCCAGCTCTTCCTTTTGGTGCTCTGTCCCAACTTTTTTGAGACATGTTGCTGCCATCCGTTTCAAGATTACGTTACTTTTTTCCTAAAAATTTTATATTTTCTCAGTTTAAACATTTGATTTGCTTTCTATTTTCTATTGTGAATAAAATATGGGTTTATGAGATTTGCAAATCATTGCATTCTGTTTCATGTAGATTTTACAGTGTCCCAACTATCTACAAGATTCTGCAAAGATGGTCACAATAGAATTGCTGACTTTGGGCAAGCAATGGACAACAAGCTTTGAAAGGACATTGCAGGGACCCTCGGTTATGTTGCCTCAGAGGTAAGTCATGTTAATCTTGCGCTGTTTGTATATGTATGAGTAGAAGTGCATCATCTGTTACCAGAGAGCTCCTTTAACCACTTGCCGACCGCCTAACGCCGATGTACGTCGGCAGAATGGCACGGGCAGGCATAAGCACGTACATGTACGTGATTTGCCTCCCGCGGGTCGGGGGCCCGATCGGGCCCCCGCCCGGTGCCTGCGGCGGTCGGTTTTCGTTCGGGAGCGATCCCGGACGAGGGGACGGCCATTCATTCATGGCCACCCCCTCGCGATCGCTCCCGACGAATAGAAATCCCCGGTGACATCACTTCCTCTCCTGTAATGTAAACACAGGAGAGGAAGTGATGTATTCTCTCCTCCGTGTCGGTATTTTTCGTTCCGACACGGAGGAGAGCGGATCAGTGAGTTGCACCAACACATCCCACACACAGTAGAACATGCCAGGCACACTCACACCCCCCCTTTACCCCCCGATCACCCCCCCAATTACCCCTGCCCCCCAGTCACAGTGACACCAATGTCATTTTTTTTTTTTTTTTTTTTTTTTTTTGCATTGGTGTCATTTGTGACTGTAATAACTGTTAGGGCAGTTAGAGTTAGCCCCCTTTAGTTCTAATGTACCCCCCTAACCCCCCCAATAAAGGTTTAACCCCGTGATCACCCCCCGTCGCCAGTGTCACTAAGGCTGGGTTCACATTGCAGCGGTTTATGAGAACGAATGTGATTCGCACCGCACTGCAGTGCAAATCACATCCGATCTCTGTGCGATTCGAGTTCAGCCATTCGCCGCACCCGCCGCACCCGCCACACCCGCCGCACCCGCCGCAAATTCGCACGGGACCCTTTTTTTGGCCCGCAGCAGAATCGGATCGCATGGGTGTTCACACCATGCGATCCGAGTTTGCAGATCGCACTGCGATATGCGAACTGATCTGGGGGTGTCAGTAACATTTCACTGACACTCCCAGCAGTTCGCATAGGGCAGTGTGAACTGCCGCCGGGAGGCATGCGATGCGGGAACCCGCCGCGGATTCGCGGCGTTTCCGCATCGCTCCAGTGTGAACCCAGCCTAATAAGCGATCATTTTTCTGATCGCCGTATTAGTGTCCCAGGTGACGCTAGTTAGGCAGGTAGGTATTTAGGTTCGCCGCAGCTTTTTATAGCGCCAGGGACCCCCATATACTACCGCATAAAGCCCCCTGATTGCCCCCTAGTTAACCCTTTCACCAGTGATCACCATATAACTGTTACAGGTGACGCTGGTTGGTTAGTTATTTTTTTATAGTTTCAGGGCACCCGCCATTTATTACCTAATAAAGGTTTAACCCCCTGATCACCCGGCGGGTGTCATTTGTGACTAATAACTGTTAGGGCAGTTAGGGTTAGCCCCCTTTAGTTCTAAGGTACCCCCCTAACCCCCCCAATAAAGGTTTAACCCCGTGATCACCCCCCGTCGCCAGTGTCACTAAGGCTGGGTTCAGATTGCAGCGGTTTGAGAACGGATGTGATTCGCACTGCAGTGCAAATCACATCCGATCTCTGTGCGATTCGAGTTCAGCCATTCGCCGCACCCGCCACACCCGCCGCACCCGCCGCAAATTCGCACGGGACCCTTTTTTTGGCCCGCAGCAGAATCGGATCGCATGGGTGTTCACACCATGCGATCCGAGTTTGCAGATCGCACTGCGATATGCGAACTGATCTGGGGGTGTCAGTAACATTTCACTGACACTCCCAGCAGTTCGCATAGGGCAGTGTGAACTGCCGCCGGGAGGCATGCGATGCGGGAACCCGCCGCGCATTCGTGGCGTTCCCGCATCGCTCCAGTGTGAACCCAGCCTAATAAGCGATCGTTTTTCTGATCGCTGTATTAGTGTCACAGGTGACGCTAGTTAGGCAAGTAGGTATTTAGGTTCGCCGCAGCTTTTTATAGCGCCAGGGACCCCCATATACTACCGCATAAAGCCCCCTGATTGCCCCCTAGTTAACCCTTTCACCAGTGATCACCATATAACTGTTACAGGTGACGCTGGTTGGTTAGTTATTTTTTTATAGTTTCAGGGCACCCGCCATTTATTACCTAGTCTCACTAGTGTACCCCTAAATTTAGGGGTGTCTACTTTCCAAAATGGGGTCATTTGGGGGGGGTTTGTGCCATCTTGGCATTTTATGGCCTTCAAAACTGTAACGCCCTTAGAAAGCCTGAAGGCGGTGCTTGGTTTTCGGGGCCCCGTACGCGGCTAGGCTCCCAAAAAGTCCCACATATGTGGTATCCCCGTACTCAGGAGAAGCAGCAGAATTTATTTTGGGGTGTCATTTCACATATGCCCATGGCATGCGTGAGCAATATATCATTTAGTGACAACTTTGTGAAAAAAAAAAAAAAAAAAAAAAAGTTTGTAATTTTCCCGCAACTTGTGGCAAAATATAAAATATTCCATGGACTCAACATGCCTCTCAGCAAATAGCTTGGGGTGTCTACTTTCTAAAATGGGGTCATTTGTGGGGGTTTTGTGCCATCTTGGCATTTTATTGGCCTTCAAAACTGTAATAGGTAGTGAGGAGTGAAGTCAAATATTTACGCCCTTAGAAAGCCTGAAGGCGGTGCTTGGTTTTCGGGGCCCCGTACGCGGCTAGGCTCCCAAAAAGTCCCACATATGTGGTATCCCCGTACTCAGGAGAAGCAGCAGAATTTATTTTGGGGTGTCATTTCACATATGCCCATGGCATGTGTGAGCAATATATCATTTAGTGACAACTTTGTGAAAAAAAAAAAAAAAAAAAAAAAGTTTGTAATTTTCCCGCAACTTGTGGCAAAATATAAAATATTCCATGAACTCAACATGCCTCTCAGCAAATAGCTTGGGGTGTCTACTTTCTAAAATGGGGTCATTTGTGGGGGTTTTGTGCCATCTTGGCATTTTATGGCCTTCAAAACTGTAATAGGTAGTGAGAAGTGAACTCAAAAATTTACGCCCTTAGAAAGCCTGAAGGCGGTGCTTGGTTTTCGGGGCCCCGTACGCGGCTAGGCTCCCAAAAAGTCCCACATATGTGGTATCCCCGTACTCAGGAGAAGCAGCAGAATTTATTTTGGGGTGTCATTTCACATACGCCCATAGCATGTGTGAGCAATATATCATTTAGTGACAACTTTGTGTAAAAAAAAAAAAAAAATTTTTTTTTTGTCATTATTCAATCGCTTGAGGCAAAAAAATAAAATATTCAATGGGCTCAACATGCCTCTTATCAATTTCCTTAGGGGGTCTACTTTCCAAAATGGGGTCATTTGGGGGGGTTTTGTACTGCCCTGCCATTTTAGCACCTCAAGAAATGAGATAGGCAGTCGTAAACTAAAAGCTGCGTAAATTCCAGAAAACGTACCTTAGTTTGTAGATGTGACAACTTTTGCGCAAACCAATAAATATACAATTATTGACTTTTTTTTTACCAAAGACATGTGGCTGAATACATTTTGGCCTAAATGTATGACTAAAATTGAGTTTATTGGATTTTTCTAATAACAAAAAGTAGAAAATATCATTTTTTTTCAAAATTTGCGGTCTTTTTACGTTTATATCGCAAAAAATAAAAATCGCAGAGGCAATCAAATACCATCAAAAGAAAGCTCTATTTGTGGGAAGAAAAGGACGCAAATTTTGTTTGGGTACAACATTGCATGACCGCGCAATTACCAGTTAAAGCAGCGCAGTGCCAAAGTGTAAAAAGACCTCTGGTCATTTACCAGCAAAATGGTCCGGTCTGAAAGTGGTTAATCATGTGGACCAGCACGCTGGTAGCTCAGATGCTCTAGTAAGAAAGCTGCAATTTTCAGTTTTTCTGGCTTCCTACTGCCAAGCAATAAAATCAATATTTTCTTTTTTTTTCTTTTTTTTAATCTAAAGCTGGTTAAATTTAAATTTTTAACAAAAAATGACTGCTGGGCGGTGTGGCTTGCGTTCTGGGTGGACGTTATATGACGGCTTCCCAGAACGACTGCTCTCGTGGGAGGTGCTGCGATTACGGCCGCACCGTGATGCTAGGACATGACTCGACCCCGATCTGCTGCTCTTTGACCATGTGATCGGCTGTGTCCAATCACAGCCGGTCACATGTAAACACGGAGATGCCAGTAATCAGCGATCCTCGCCTCACACTGACAGAGTGTGAGGAGAGGAGAGCCGATCAACGGCATCTCCTCGCCGAGGACATCTAGGTGTGTAATCAGGGCACTGGTTACAATAAAGCCCCACCAGTGCCAGCAATGAGTGCCTACAAGTGCCAGCAATCAGTTGTCATTAGTGATGCCAGCAATCGGTGGCCATTAGTGATGCCAGTCAGTACTGGCTATAAGTTCTGCCCATGACTGCCCACCAGTGAAGCCTATTTGTGCCACCTATCAGTGGCCATAAGTGCAGCATATTCACGCCGCATCAGCGCCCACCAGTGAAGTATAAAAATTACTTACGGTAGTTTCTGTCAGTAAATTTTGTAAATAAGAAAAATGCTTTTCTTTTTCCAAATTTTCTGCCCTTTTTTTTTTTTTTTTTTTTTTTTTTTTTAAGAAGGAAGAAATGAAAAAAACCCACAAGTGATTAAATACCACCAAAAGAAATCTCTATTTGTGTGAAGAAAATGATAAAGATTTCATATGGTCACCGTGTAGCATGACTGCGCAATTGTCATTCAAAGTGTGACAGCGGTAAAAACTGAAAAATGGCCTTAGCAGGAAGGGGGGGGGGGGGTGTAAGTGCCCGGTATTGAGGTGGTTAAAGAACTTTTTCTAACTGTGACATTTAGAAAAAGTGGGCTTTGTAATAGATTTAACACATCTAAAGTTCCAAGACAACAAATCTTCTGTATCAATAACTAGGGATGACCTTTTACTTTTCTTAAAAATTGTACATTTTCTCAGTTTAAACATTTGATTTGTTTTCTATTGTGAATAAAATATGGGTTTATGAGATTTGCAAATCATTGCATTCTGTTTTATGTCGATTTTACAGTGTTCCAACTATCTACAGCAATCTAACAATTCTGCAAAGATGGCCACAATAGAAATGCTGATTTTGGGCAAGCAATGGACAACAAGCTTTAAGAGGACATTGCAGGGACCCTCGCTTATGCTGCCCCAAAGGTAGGTCATGTTAGTCCTGCTACCTATGTCAGCGCTGTTTGTATATGTATGAGTAGGAGTTTATCTGTTACCAGAGAGCTCCTTTAACCGGTTCCCGACCAGCTCACGTACGTATTCTGTTACAGTTACAGAGAGGAGGAGCAGCCAGCCCAAAGAAGGAAGGGCTAAGCCAGCCCTGACAGTAACCCCTCCTCAATGACCCCTCTCCCTCGGAGGGCCACCAGGCTTGAGGGGAAAACATCTAGGGAATTTGCGGAGGAGGACAGGGGCATGTACGTCCAAGAAGGAAACCCAGGAGCGTTCCTCCGGACCGTACCCCTTCCAATGCACCAGGTACTGTATGCGCCCACGGAACCTACAGGAGTCAACAATGGATTGTACCTCATACTCCTCATGGTTCTCAACCTGAATAGGATGAGGATGTGGCACCGAGGTGGTAAATCGGTTACAGACCAATGGTTTCAGTAAGGAGACATGAAACACATTTGAGATGCACATACTAGGAGGAAGGTCCAACGCTTAAGCCACTGCATTAATCCTGCAAAGGATATGGAAAGGCCCAATAAACTGAGGTGCAAACTTCAGTGAGGGAACACAAAGCTGGAGGTTTGCGAGATGACAGCCAGACCCTGTCCCCAACCTGGTAGGAAGGCGCAGGCAGGCGTCTGCGGTCAGCATCATACTCCTCCATGGCCTTATCCTCAAAGACCGACAAAGGGTAAACCCGGCCACGAGGAGGTATGGCACCAGGTTGAAGGTCAATTGTGCAATCATAAGACCGGTGTGGAGGCAAACTACCGGCTTGACCTTTATCAAAGACATCGCTAAAATCACTGTACTCCTCCAGCGGGGAGGGGAGTGAAGAGGTGCACAGTACCTTGGATACCTTCAGGAAGCATGTCTCACTGCATTGCGGTGACCAGGAGAGAACCTCAGTACGGGCCCAATCAAAAGAGGGGTTGTGCCTCTGTAACCAAGGATAACCAATAACCAGCAGAAACCTGGGTGAGGAAATAACTTGGAATTGGATTATCTGATGGTGAAGGGCTCCTACGACCATGGACAACGGAACCGTCTCATGAGTCACATGGGCAGCCTGTAAAGGTCTCCTGTCAAGAGCCTCAATGGCAAATGGAGTGTCACGCAGCTGCAGCGGAATAGAGTGCTGCGAAACAAATGCAGCATCAATGAACAGGCCTGCAGCCCCAGAGTCGATTAGAGCCTGTATCTCGATGGACGACTCAGCCCAAGAAAGGGTGACCGAATCCAGGAGTTTATCCTTCTGGATAACTGGGGACAAAACAACGCCACCTAAGGTCTGTCCATGACAGGACCTCAAGGTTCAGGCGTTCCCTGGACAGGTAGGACAAGACTTCAAAAAGTGACCTGCCTGGCAACAATAAAGGCACAATCTCTCCCTCCTCCTAAAGGCTCTCATCCGCAGAGAGACGCGTGAAGCCCAGGTGCATGGGTTCACCTTCCCTGACCGACTCGGTACCAGGAGGCATGGGAGGTAAGGGAGGCATGGGTGGGACTACAAAGCTTGGAGGCAAACATACAGTAGGCTTCCGCAAGCGCTCCTTAAGAGAAAGTCTTTCTCTGAGTCTGGAGTCAATGAGGAGGGCAAATGAGATCAAGCTCTCAGCTCAGTGGGTATATCTCGGGCTGCTATCTCATCCTTGATTGAATCCGAGAGACCATGAGAAAAAGCAGCCACGAGGGCCTCATAGTTCCAAGCAACCTCTGCTGCCAGAGTACGGAATTCAATGGCGTAGTCGGCAACAGTTCTCGTACTCCGTTGGATTGACATGAGGCACTTGGCAGCAGAAGCGGAGCGTGCGGGAACGTCAAATGCCCTTTTAAAGGAGGCCACAAACTCAGGGTAACTCAAGACAACAGGTTTTTGCGTCTCCCATAGAAGGTTAGCCCAGGCCAAGGCTCTCTCAGAAGGCAAAGATATCACGAAACCTACTTTGCTTCTGTCCGTGGGAAACGCCTGGGGCAGCATCTCGAAGTATATCTCAACCTGATTGAGAAACCCTCTGCATTGAGCTGGATTGCCCCCAAATCGCTGCGGAAGTGGAGCGGAACCAGACATACGTCTTATAGAGCTAATACTCGAGGCAGGTGCCTGCACGGAGACTCACACCGCCACAGGGATGGCCTGCGACTCAGGTTGTACCGGAGCAGCCACAGTGGGGGATTCCAGGTGAGCCGTGCGACTCTGGAGTGTTTGTAACGCCAAGGCAAACTGATCCATGCAGTGATCTTGCTCATCCAATCTGGAAAAAATATTACCAACAAGTGGATTGACTGTATCGTCTGAATTCATGGCTTTGGCCTACTGTCAGAAACCATGAACCAAACCGAGACAGAATTATAATTAAATCACACTTGTTTATTAATAAAAATAAAAAGGTAAATAGAGGAAGCGTAGTCAAAGCATAGCCAGAGTCCATTAACCGGATCAAGTAGTCAGCCAGTCCAGAGTTCAAAAACCAGATCGGGTAATCAGTCAGGCCAGAAGTCAGGGATCCGAGTGGAGGAACAGCAAGCAGGATAAGGAGCCAGAAGGGATGTCAGCAATCCAGTCTTTAAACAGAACCGCAGGAGATGTTTTTTTGTGATATGACCAAGGCGAAGGCAGATATGAAGTGAGCTGGACAGCTTTAAGTAGGCAGGTCAGACGAGCTGGATAAGGAACAGCTGGTAACTGTGGAGAGAGATGAGAGCTGAGCAGCCAGCCCAGAGAAGAAAGGGCTAAGCCAGCCCTGACAAAGACAAGAAATACAAATGATATTGCTTAAAAATATATATTTATTAACTAAAAATACAGTGCGAAATAATATCAGGTATATTTTGTGATAAAACAAATACATGGATACACAGTGCTTCTACATATCAGAGATACAGTAAATGATGTTTCAAATAATATTCACATTTCTTAATACAAAATATCACATTTCAATACTTAAATGATACTTGTATACATTAAGACTTGGTAACTCTTTGTGAATAGCTTCACGTGTCTTCACGGGCTAGTGTAAATAATTTTGTTTACCTCAACATGAAGTTATCTCTTCTCAAAACAAACAGATCTCCTAACTTACACTCTTAAATGTGCACAAACAAAAATTGTTATATTGTGCACAGCTTGGTAATTTAATCAAGACTTATTGTTAAATTTACAGTGAATTTATTTTACACATATCTTGATAATAAAACCATTGTACCAATATTGGCTTTAGCTTTTTAACCACCTCAATACAGTGCACTTACACCCCCTTCCTGACCAGACCAATTTTCAGCTTTCAGCGCTCTCACAGTTTGAATGACAATTACTCAGTCATGCAACACTGTACCCATATGAAACTTGTGTCCTTTTTTTCCACACAAATAGAGCTTTCTTTTTTTAATTTTTTGTGTTATAAATAAATAAATATACGTAAATTTTGTGAAAAAAATGCCCTTTGTTTCTGTCATAAAATTTTGCTAATTAGTAATTTTTCTTCATACATTTTGGCCAAATTTTATACTGCTACATATCTTTGGTAAAAATAACCTAAATTAGTGTATATTATTTGGTCTTTGTGAAAGTTATAGAGTCTACAGACTATGGTGCCAATCACTGAAAATTGATCACATCTGATCAGGCCTTCAGTACTGAAGGCCTATGTCATTTCTTGAGACACTAACAAGTCAGGAAAGTACAAATACCCCCCAAATTACCCCTTTTTAGAAAGTAGACATTCCCAAGGTATTAAGTAGGTAGCATGGTGAGTTTTTTTAAGTTGTATTTTTTTACCCAAATTCTTTGCAAAATGAAGATTTTTTTTATATTTTATTTTTCTTTACAAAATTGTCATATTATCGGGTTATTTCTCACACACAGCATATGCATACAACAAATTACACCCCAAAATACATTCTGCTACTCTTCCCGAGTATGGTGATACCACATGTGTGAGACTTTTACACAGCCTGGCCACATACAGAGCACCAACATTGAAGTGGCACCTTCAGGCGTTCTGAAAGCAAAAATGACACATCTCATTCACAACCACCTATTATACTTTTGAAGGCCCTGGAGCATCAGGACAATGAAATTGCCCACAAAATGACCCAATTTTGGAAAGCTAACACCCCAATGTATAATCTATGAGGCATAATGAGTCTTTTGAATGGTTCATTTTTTTCCAGAAGTTTTTGGAAAATGTGGAATAAAATGAAAACGCTTTTTTTTTTTTTTACACAAAGTTGTCAATTTATAAGATATTTCTAACACATAGCATATATATAGCAAAAATTACACCCCAAACACATTCTGCTACTCCTTCCGAGTATGGCTATACCACATGTGTAGGACTTTTACACAGCCTGGTCACATAGAGAGGCCAAACATTGAAGTAGTACCTTCAGGCGTTCTAGGAGCATAAATGACACATCTCATTTCATTCCTACCCATCACACTTTTGAAGGTGCAGGAGCACCAGGACAATGGAATTACCCACAAAATGACCCAATTTTGGAAAGCAAACACCCCAACGTATATTCTATGAGGCATGGGCTGCAAATAGGTGCTCGGGTACTCTGATGGGCTGCAGATAGGTACACGGGTACTCTGATGGGCTGGTAACAGGTACTTGAGTACTCTGATGGCCTGGTGACAGGTACTCGGGTACTCTGATGGCCTGTTGACAGGTACTCGGGTACTCTGATGGCCTGTTGACAGGTACTCGGGTACTCTGATGGCCTGTTGACAGGTACTCGGGTACTCTGATGGCCTGTTGACAGGTACTCGGGTACTCTGATGGCCTGTTGACAGGTACTCGGGTACTCTGATGGCCTGGTGGCAGGTACTCTGGTACTCTGATGGCCTGGTGGCAGGTACTCTGGTACTCTGATGGCCTGGTGACAGGTACTCGGGTACTCTGATTGCCTGGTGACAGGTTCTCTGATGGCCTAGTGACTGGTATTCGGGTACTTTGAAGGGTGGTGATAGGTACTCATATGGACTGTGACAGGTACTCGGGTACTCAGATGAACTCTGACAGGTACTCATATAGATTGTGACAGGTACTCAGATGGCCTGCAGGTGCTCAGGTACTCAGACTGGGACAGGTATTCAGGTACTTATATGGACTTTGACAGGTACTCAGATGGACTGGGACAGGTACTCAGGTACTCTGATGGGCTGTGACAGGTACTCGGGTACTCTGATGGAATGTGATGGGTACTCTGATGAGCTGTGACAGGTACTCTGATGGGCTGTGACAGGTACTCGGGTACTCTGATGGGCTGTGACAGGTACTCGGGTACTCTGATGGGCTGTGACAGGTACTCGGGTACTCTGATGGGCTGTGACAGGTACTCGGGTACTCTGATGGGCTGTGACAGGTACTCGGGTACTCTGATGGGCTATGACAGGTACTCGGGTACTCTGACATGCTGTGTTCTTGGGTACTCAGATGGACTGTGACAGATACTCGGATGGGCTGTGACGGGTACTCTGATGGGCTGTGACAGGTACTCGGGTACTCTGATTTGCTGTGATAGGTACTTGGGTACTCTGATGGGCTGTGACAGGTACTCTGATGGACTGTGAGTGACAGGAACTATGATGGGTGGTGACAGGTCCTCTTTATTGGGGGGGGGGAGGGGCAATCAATGTGATTTGTGTGTACACGGTAAGCAGTAACAAGATGTTACCGCAATCTGTGTGGGAGGAGGATAACCCGGTAACATCTCATTACTGCGGTTTGTTTACATTTAGTGATCGGCTGTGAAACGATCATAGCCGATCACGTGGGTAAACAGCCAGCCAATGGCTGTTTACCAGCGTCGGTGACAAGCAGTGTTCCCGGGAACACGCCGCAAACGTCGTGCACGTGCAGCGCGATCGCGTGCATGCGCCGTTCACAGTGGGGGTGTAACCATCTGTGATCGGCTGTGACTTCATCACGGCCGATCACGTAGTAAACAGCTGCCACCGAAGGAACAGGGATGTGCGCGCACGATCGCGCACATTCCCTGTTTAAATGGGAGGCCGTCATATGACGGCATCCCGCCACAAGAGCCGCACCGCCTGCCCATGATTTGACAGCTGGCGGTCGGCAAGCAGTTAAAGACAACCAAAATTATTATTCGGAATATAATTATTTCATACTGCAGTTAAAAATAATACAACTCCAATTTGCTTTGCCATATATTTAAATGGTCTTAGTAATGTATATTCTAAACAATTCAGTTATCAAAAAGGTATAATATGGAAAGGTTAATACTTTACCAGGATTTAAGAGTTCTGTCTGTTTGAAAAGATTTTGTGAGGTGATGATGATGAGTCCCAAAGGACTTCTCCCAACATCCACATTTCTCCGTTATCTCTTCCTTCTCATTTTCAGATCTCCGCCCGATCACATTCTCCCAGCCTTTCTTCTTCTTCCCCATCAGACCTCAGACCCCTCTCTGCTATGAGTAACACCTTTTTATCCCACCCCAAAAGTGGATGTATGTCTCATTATTATGTAATGAATGATGTCATATGACGATGTAGTTGATATGTTACCTTGACAACCCCGACCAACGCCATTTTGAATAATTACCAATTTCAGCCTCTTAGGGGCAGTGTTGGATCAGAAATTACTTTTAATGTGATTGACATAACCTTCTGAAGTTGACGCAAAACACCATTAATTGTCTAATGCTTGACAATCAAGTGTCAATATTCCCAGACACCCTGGCGTTAGCTTAAATATATGGGTTGAGAAAGTTACCCCACATCATTAGTTGAGTTGTAAATATGAAAATGAAGTCATACTTTGAATTACAACCTCACAAGTACAGCTTCTAATACTTTCATGCCAATACAATTAGGATCTCACATTTGTAACTATTAACATAATTATATATATATATATGTGTGTGTGTATTAAATGGGTTTATATGTGTTTAACCAGTTGCCGACCGCCGCACGCCGATGTACGTCGGCAGAATGGCACGGGCAGGCATAAGGGCTTACATGTACGTCCCTTGCCTCCCGCGGGTCGGGGGCCCGATCGGGCCCCCGCCCGGTGCCTGCGGCGGTCGGTTTTCGTCCGGGAGCGATCCGGGAAGAGGGGGCGGCCATTCATTCATGGCCACCCCCTCGCGATCGCTCCCGACGAATAGAAATCCCCCGTGACATCACTTCCTCTCCTGTAATGTAAACACAGGAGAGGAAGTGATGTATTCTCTCCTCCGTGTCGGTATTTTTCGTTCCGACACGGAGGAGAGCGGATCGGTGAGTTGCACCAACACTCTACACACAAAGTAGAACATGCCAGGCACACTCACACCCCCCCTTTACCCCCCGATCACCCCCCCAATTACCCCTGCCCCCCAGTCACAGTGACACCAATGTCATTTTTTTTTTTTTTTTTGCATTGGTGTCATTTGTGACTGTAATAACCGTTAGGGCAGTTAGAGTTAGCCCCCTTTAGTTCTAATGTACCCCCCTAACCCCCCCAATAAAGGTTTAACCCCGTGATCACCCCCCGTCGCCAGTGTCACTAAGGCTGGGTTCACATTGCAGCGGTTTATGAGAACGAATGTGATTCGCACCGCACTGCAGTGCAAATCACATCCGATCTCTGTGCGATTCGAGTTCAGCCATTCGCCGCACCCGCCGCAAATTCGCACGGGACCCTTTTTTTGGCCCGCAGCAGAATCGGATCGCATGGGTGTTCACACCATGCGATCCGAGTTTGCAGATCGCACTGCGATATGCGAACTGATCTGGGGGTGTCAGTAACATTTCACTGACACTCCCAGCAGTTCGCATAGGGCAGTGTGAACTGCCGCCGGGAGGCATGCGATGCGGGAACCCGCCGCGGATTCGCGGCGTTTCCGCATCGCTCCAGTGTGAACCCAGCCTAATAAGCGATCATTTTTCTGATCGCCGTATTAGTGTCACAGGTGATGCTAGTTAGGCAGGTAGGTATTTAGGTTCGCCGCAGCTTTTTATAGCGCCAGGGACCCCCATATACTACCGCATAAAGCCCCCTGATTGCCCCCTAGTTAACCCTTTCACCAGTGATCACCATATAACTGTTACAGGTGACGCTGGTTGGTTAGTTATTTTTTTATAGTTTCAGGGCACCCGCCATTTATTACCTAATAAAGGTTTAACCCCCTGATCACCCGGCGGGTGTCATTTGTGACTAATAACTGTTAGGGCAGTTAGGGTTAGCCCCCTTTAGTTCTAAGGTACCCCCCTAACCCCCCCAATAAAGGTTTAACCCCGTGATCACCCCCCGTCGCCAGTGTCACTAAGGCTGGGTTCACATTGCAGCGGTTTATGAGAACGGATGTGATTCGCACCGCACTGCAGTGCAAATCACATCCGATCTCTGTGCGATTCGAGTTCAGCCATTCGCCGCACCCGCCGCAAATTCGCACGGGACCCTTTTTTTGGCCCGCAGCAGAATCGGATCGCATGGGTGTTCACACCATGCGATCCGAGTTTGCAGATCGCACTGCGATATGCGAACTGATCTGGGGGTGTCAGTAACATTTCACTGACACTCCCAGCAGTTCGCATAGGGCAGTGTGAACTGCCGCCGGGAGGCATGCGATGCGGGAACCCGCCGCGCATTCGTGGCGTTCCCGCATCGCTCCAGTGTGAACCCAGCCTAATAAGCGATCGTTTTTCTGATCGCTGTATTAGTGTCACAGGTGACGCTAGTTAGGCAGGTAGGTATTTAGGTTCGCTGCAGCTTTTTATAGCGCCAGGGACCCCCATATACTACCGCATAAAGCCCCCCGATTGCCCCCTAGTTAACCCTTTCACCAGTGATCACCATATAACTGTTACAGGTGACGCTGGTTGGTTAGTTATTTTTTTATAGTTTCAGGGCACCCGCCATTTATTACCTAGTCTCACTAGTGTACCCCTAAATTTAGGGGTGTCTACTTTCCAAAATGGGGTCATTTGGGGGGGGTTTGTGCCATCTTGGCATTTTATGGCCTTCAAAACTGTAACGCCCTTAGAAAGCCTGAAGGCGGTGCTTGGTTTTCGGGGCCCCGTACGTGGCTAGGCTCCCAAAAAGTCCCACATATGTGGTATCCCCGTACTCAGGAGAAGCAGCAGAATTTATTTTGGGGTGTCATTTCACATATGCCCATGGCATGCGTGAGCAATATATCATTTAGTGACAACTTTGTGAAAAAAAAAAAAAAAAGTTTGTAATTTTCCCGCAACTTGTGGCAAAATATAAAATATTCCATGAACTCAACATGCCTCTCAGCAAATAGCTTGGGGTGTCTACTTTCTAAAATGGGGTCATTTGTGGGGGTTTTGTGCCATCTTGGCATTTTATGGCCTTCAAAACTGTAATAGGTAGTGAGAAGTGAACTCAAAAATTTACGCCCTTAGAAAGCCTGAAGGCGGTGCTTGGTTTTCGGGGCCCCGTACGCGGCTAGGCTCCCAAAAAGTCCCACATATGTGGTATCCCCGTACTCAGGAGAAGCAGCAGAATTTATTTTGGGGTGTCATTTCACATACGCCTATAGCATGTGTGAGCAATATATCATTTAGTGACAACTTTGTGTAAAAAAAAAAAAAAATTTTTTTTTTTGTCATTATTCAATCGCTTGAGGCAAAAAAATAAAATATTCAATGGGCTCAACATGCCTCTTATCAATTTCCTTAGGGGGTCTACTTTCCAAAATGGGGTCATTTGGGGGGGTTTTGTACTGCCCTGCCATTTTAGCACCTCAAGAAATGAGATAGGCAGTCGTAAACTAAAAGCTGCGTAAATTCCAGAAAACGTACCTTAGTTTGTAGATGTGACAACTTTTGCGCAAACCAATAAATATACAATTATTGACTTTTTTTTTACCAAAGACATGTGGCTGAATACATTTTGGCCTAAATGTATGACTAAAATTGAGTTTATTGGATTTTTCTAATAACAAAAAGTAGAAAATATCATTTTTTTTCAAAATTTGCGGTCTTTTTACGTTTATATCGCAAAAAATAAAAATCGCAGAGGCAATCAAATACCATCAAAAGAAAGCTCTATTTGTGGGAAGAAAAGGACGCAAATTTTGTTTGGGTACAACATTGCATGACCGCGCAATTACCAGTTAAAGCAGAGCAGTGCCAAAGTGTAAAAAGACCTCTGGTCATTTACCAGCAAAATGGTCCGGTCTGAAAGTGGTTAATACAGATACACTGTAAACATATTATAAAAGAAAACATCATTTAGAATACGTAATACAATAGGAATTGTGAATAAGCCCTCTGGTTTCTGTTGCTTATTCTGAAAATACTATTTAGGTTTGTAAACTCATTTGAAATACGTTTCCCTAAACTATACACATCTATGGAATCTCCCCTTGTCTGGTTTATTTTACTAAGTGGTCAAACCTTTGAATTATAACCTGGGAGATGGCACAACCAGACTTACAGACTCTTTGTAAGACATAAAACAACTTTTGCAACAATGCCTATTTGTTTAGCTATGAACTTAATTTCAACTTTAAAAAGAGATACAAGATATATATATATATATATATATATATATATATATATATATATATATATATATATATAACCTCAAATGTTCTGACAATATATACTAATAAGACAATATTGAATAAAGCAATTAGCTTTGTGTGTGTATATATATATATAATATTGTAAATAATACAGTACCTTTTTGTGAAACCAATATATGAATACTTACATATAGGATTGTATAGTGAAAAACTAAAGACATATAACACATAAAGGTAGGGTTGTTGCAAGTTCATTTTCCCAAAGTAATAAATCTGTTATCCTTGTGTTGGTGAAGTCGTATCAGGACAAGGAGGGTTTGATTTAATATGACTGGGTGCCAAGTATTTTAATGGGTAAAACCATAGACAAAACCAGTTATAAATAATTTTAATAAACATATATGAATTCTGGGAATGAGTAAGTGTGTCTGATTGTATGGCAGGTGTCAGATTTATGGTTAGTTACATTAACGTAGATCTTAGCAACCAATCATGTTGTACCTAATATGCTTGCATTGTAAGAAACTGTATACTTTAGACCTGCATCTTGTAATACTTTGAACATAAACCTGTATGTTCCCAGCTGTTGTTAATAAACCTGCATCACTGGTGTCCTGCCTGGTTCGATGCGTCATTATTCTACTTCAAAATCAGAGATATCTGACAGCTATGTTGTACTTGTATAATACTTCCTGTATTGTAGTTGCTGTCTGCTATGATATTCTGTGTATCATGATACAGGTCACAAATCTTATCTCTCTTTTCTTGGCAGATCTTCATAGGGAAGCTATCTGTACAGTGCATTTGTGGACTGGTATTCCTTCTGTATTGTGCTGTTTCCTATTGCAACCTTAGAATTGTCCATCTGCTGCCAGACCTCAGCTTTGTCAGTTTTTGGCTTGGACCATCATTCGGAAGATCTTGTATTTCATTCACTCTTGGAAGTTTAATTCAACACAAAATCCACACCACACGAATCCTACAAGGACAGACTCGACTTCTAGAAAGCCACAAAGTAGATTTCATATGTTGGAGCGCCTAAAGCTGTCATGTTCACAAATGTACATTCCACACTGACAGACTAATATTCACCCCCTGTCCTTCCAAGAGTTTTTAAAAAATGTATTTAAGTGAAAAATATATATGTGTGTGTATGTATGTATGTGTACATATATATATGTTGTTAATGTTTCTCTGTACCCATAATCAACTTTAGCTATGAGTTGATTCTTGATTTCTGATTCACCCTGAGGCTTCATACAATAAATGTCTTTATAAATGTCTTTATCCAACTCAATATAGGGCATTTAACCCCCTTCCTTCCCAGAACAATTTTCAGCTTTCAGTGCTCTCACACTTTGAATGACAATGACTCTTTAATGACAATTAGTCTTTCAACACTGTACCCAAATGAAATTTGAGTGCTTTTTTCCACACAAATAGAGTTTTCTTTTGGTGGTATTTAATCACTAATGGGTATTTAATTTTTTGTGCTATAAATAAAAAAAAGACCATAAATGTTGTGAAAAATTGCCTTTCTCTTATATTCACCGACTGACACAGCTCCTCTCTGTAACTAAATGGGTTTGTTAGCTTGCCACTAGGAGAACTAGGCAAAATTGTAACACAATACACAGAACTTTCAGTACCTCCCAAGGGGTGGACCCTGTGCTAACAACCCTCCCTGCTGCCCCAGCAGACTCAGTTTTATTTTGCCTAGTGAAGGAGAATGACCTAGGAACCCTGCGGGCCCTTTAGTCCATATTTTTGATGCAGGATTTATACTTTGGCTCAAGATGAAAGATCCTGGGATCTTCTATCAACTGCCGGCTGGGTGACAGGCTGGTTAAGTTATCCTTGTAGTCTCCCCAATCCGGCCATCAAGCGTGTGCAGGTCGCAGCTAAGGCTCGGCAGGCCACGACATACCCCAGCTCCAGAGGTGGTCGTGAGCTTCAATGCTCCGGTATATACATATGACTGGGCTACTGATATCTGGATCACAGTATACCGGATCAGCAGCCACCCTGTAACTGCACAGGAGTGGGTCTGTGATGGAATGTCTCCCAGCTCTTCAGGACTGGTAAGTACGGCTCTCCCTTCCTCTGGGGGTTGAGCAGCTGGGCATTCCCTGGGAGGTCGATTCGGAGGCCACCTCACCTCCTTCTCTTCTCTCCCACGTCCCTATCTTCCCTCCTTGCCCCCCCCCCCCGGGGGGGGCGCTGCATGTGATGTAGACGGTGTGTGTATGGGGATCGCTGGGTCTCTCACCTGTATGGGGTCTGTGCGGCTAGCGATGGTCCTGGTCCCAGTGTGGGGGGTCCCAAAAGATGTCTGTGGAGGTACTTTTGCTGGTTGAAGGCATCGCTGTTTTAGGATTTTTCCTGTCACCGTATGGTGCTGTCCGGTGGCCATTTTGGCTGAGGGCAGAGCAGATTCCCCTTGTGAGCCTCAGTGTCCATTTTCTATGGGATTTTCCTATTAGTTGCATCGGCGGCCGTTTTTTTGAAGCCCGAGCGCTCTTTTCACCACAGTTCTCTTGTGATAGCATGCCATGTGCTATCACATGCTGTTTCCTGTGTCCACTGTGTATACAGAATGCTGGATGGCCATTCCCTGAACACTGGTGCAAGCTCTGCAGATAGTTTCACTGCTCTTTTCTGCAGCTGCTGCCGACACAGTTTCTTCACTCTGCAACTGGGTAACCTCCTGGGGACTACAGGCATGGCTAGTAACCATCACAGAACGCCCCAGGGTGGTGAGTCCGGCGCTAGGAACCCCCCCCCCCCCCCCCCCCAGGTGGCAGCAGCAGGAGGGTGGGACTTTCACTGTCCTAAGTTCCCTAAGTTCAGGTGCCAGGCAGGGTAGGGTCAGCATGCCTTCAGAAACTGGTGTTTCTTCACCCGAAATCCAGGCTATTGCAACCGGCTCACCTGCGGATAGCGCAGTGCCCATGGACACCCTGAAGGCGGTCTTCAACTCTTTTGTTGCGAAAATAAAGGCGGTGCGTGAAAGGAAAGGTGCACGTATAAGGCCCCTGCCCCCCGTCCTCTGGGGAGAGCTCTGATGCAGACTCGGGCCCTGCTGCGGCTGGTGACCCCTGCTCTGACCAGGACCATTCGGACGGCGAGGATGATTCCCCGTCCAGGTCCAGGTGTGACAAACCACTTGTTGGAGCACTTATCACAGCTGTGCGTGATACCCTGAAGATCCAGGAGCCAGCGGATCCCTGATGTACCGGTTCCTTTTGGGTCCCGCAAGCCAGCACGTTCACCTAAGGTGTTCCCGTATTTTACTTGTTTTGACAGGTTCATCTACAGGGAATGGGGTCAGCCGCAAAGGACCTTTTCGGCCCCCAAAAACATGGCGGTGTGTTACCCCTTTGAGGAAAGCCTTCTCAAAAAGTGGTCGGCTCCAGGTTAAATAGCGTAACCATGATCCTGGTTGAGGGGACTCCTGCATTCAAGGATCCCATGGACAGGAAGGCTGAGGCGGTGGCTTGTTCCTTGTTTACGGTTGTGGGGTCAGCCATGCGACCTGTACTGGCATCCGCACTGGTGTCGCAGACACTGACTGACTGGACAAAACTTTTGCACCGCGAATTGGGAGGGCAACAGGCCTTCCCTGTCTGCGTGGAACTAGCACACCAACTAGTGCAAGGCCTTAAGTACATTTGTGACGTGGCCCTGGATACTCCCTCTCTGTTATCCAGGGCTTCAGTGTCATCTGGGGTTGCTGAGGCGCCTGATTTGGTTGAAATGCTGGTCTGCTGACCAGGCATCCAAGAAAGCCCTGACGGATCTTCCCTTCCTTGGCGACCGACTCTTTGGAGCTTTGTTGGGTGACATTATTAAGAATGCCACGGGTGGTAAGAGTAAACTACTCCCACAGGCCAGGAAGGCTAAGGAGTCACGCCGCAGGCAAGGGCCCTCTTTTTCCGCTCACAAGCGGCTTTTTCGTCTGCCCGGTGCTTCGACAAAACGTTCCCAGCTCGACAGGACGTCCACGGACAGTCAGAAGCATCCCTGGAACCGCAAGCCTGCGAACAAAAGTGCTACCGCATGAAGGTTTGCCCCCACCCACAACTCGGGTGGGGGGTCGCCTTCGGGAGTTTGCAGCCCGGTGGACCTCCCGGTTATCCGACAAATGGGTCTACGACCTGATTTCCGCAGGCTACAAGATAGAGTTCCTCTCTTGGCCGCCAAACAGATTCTTCGCCTTCAGCATACCCGTGTCCCCGGTTCGCCGGGAGGCCCTGTTAGGGGCGGTAAGGGACCTGCTGAATCAGGGGGTTATTGTACCAGTTCCGGAATCGGAACGCTTCCAGGGGTTCTACTCAAATCTGTTTGTGGTCCCCAAGAAGGAAGGGGTACGTCCGATCTTGGACTTAAAAGCCCTCAATCACTTTGTAAAAGTGCAGAGGTTTCGAATGGAATCAGTTTGCTCAGTAGTCGCTGCACTCCATCAAGGGGACTCCCTGGCGTCCTTTGACATCCAGGATGCGTACCTGCACATACCCATATGCCTTCGACATCAAAAATGTCTGCATTTGGCAGTTGGGGAAGCCCACTACCAATTTGTTGCCTCATAATTAGAGGAGGATGTGGAGATCACCTTGGAGACCCTGCAAGTATTTGGGTGGCTGTTGAACCTAAAGAAGTCGGTGGTTGTACTGACTCAGTGTCTGGAGTACCTGGGGTTACTATTGGACTCCAGGGAAGCAAGGGTTTTTCTCCCCTCAGACAAAATGATGACTCTCAGATTGGCGGACAATCTACTGATGAGCCGCAAGTGGTCGTCTCTCCGCTTTTGAATGCAAGTGCTGGGGCTCATGGTAGCCTCCTTCGAGGCGGTACCTTATGCCCAGTTCCACACCAGAGTCCTGCAGAAGGAGATTTTGATGAAGTGGGACAAATCCTTCCTCTGACATGGACGGTGATCACTACGGACGCCAGTCTGTCGGGCTGGGGTGGAGTGATGGGGATTCAGTCGGCTCAGGGCCTCTGGTCGGCGGAGGAATCCAAGTTGCCGATCAATCGCCTCCACACATGGTCGATGAGTCTTCAAGGGCGTCCGATCAGGATACAGTCAGACAACACCAAGGCTGTGGCGTATATAAATCACCAAGGGGGTACAAGAAGCTCAGCCGCTGCTCGGGAGGTTGCTCACATACTTCAGTGGGCAGAGCGTACCGGCCCTGTCAGCCATTTACATCCCAGGGGTGGAAAATTGGCAGGCGGACTATCTGAGTCGACAGATGCTGGGCCCAGGAGAATGGGCATTGCATCCGGAGATATTCAGGCTGCTGTGCCTGAGGTGGGGCACACCAGATGTGGATCTATTGGCTTCCCGTCTCAATCGGAAGGTACCAAGATTTGTGTCCAGGACCAGAGAACCGTGGGCAGACGCGCTGGTGGCTCAGTGGGATCAGTACCGGCTAATCTACGCCTTTCCTCCACTAAAACTGTTGCCACGCCTGCTGCATAGAGTGGAAGCCGAGGGGATCCCAGTAATCCTGGTTGCCCTAGATTGGCCTCAGCGGCCCTGGTACGCAGACCTGGTGCGTCTGGTGGCAGACGCTCCCCGGCGACTGCCATTGCGAGAGGACCTCCTATCTCAAGGTCCAATCTTTCACCCTGCTTTACCATCACTGGCTTTAATGGCATGGCTGTTGAAAGCCAGATGTTGAGGAACCGGGGTCTGTCAGACTCGGTGATTCCAACTATGTTTAGGGAGTGGGAATCTTCTTCCATGAAGATATACCATCGTACTTGGAAGGCCTATATCTCCATGTGTGAGGATAAAGGGTGGCATCCGCGCTCTTTCTCTATATCCAGGATCCTGCTGTTTCTTCAGCAGGGTGTAGACCAGAAGTTGGCGTTGAGCACCATCAAGGGGCAAATTTCAGCTCTGGCTGTCTTTTTCCGGCGACCCCTGGCGTCTCACTCATTAGTGAGTACCTTTGTTCAGGGGGTGGGACATGTAGTCCCTCCGATGCGTCCTCCGTTACCTCCATGGGATTTGAACCTGGTGTTGTCAGCGCTTCAGAAGCTGCCGTTTGAGAATATCCGGGAGATTCCCTTGTTGACCCTTTCACAGAAATTGGTCTTTCTAGTGGCCATCACATCGACCAAGAGGGTTTCAGAATTGGCTGCCTTGTCATGCAAGTCGCCTTATCTGGTCATCCACAGGGATAAGGTGGTGTTGCGTCCGCAACCGTCCTTTCTACCGAAGGTGGTTTCGGCTTTTCACATCAATGAGGACATTGTATTACCATTGTTGTGTCCTAAACCGAAGCACCCCAAGGAGGTGGCCCTTCACGCTCTCGATTTCGGAAGTCAGACTCACTGTTTGTTTCGGTGGCTGGTCCTAAGAAAGGTATGGCGGTCTCGTCGGCCACCATTTCCAGGTGGATCAGACAGATTTTAGTACAAGCCTATGCCTTGAAGGGGCAGGTGCCCCCCTTTCCAGTCACGGCCCACTCTGCAAGAGCAATCGGAACGTCTTGGGCCTTCCGACACCAAGCGTCTGTCGCTCAGGTGTGTAAGGCGATGACCTGGTCGTCTGTCCATACGTTTACCAAGTTCTACAAGGTAGACGTCAGTGCATCGGCTGATGCTGGGTTTGGCCGCAAAGTTTTGTGTAGTTGCAATTGAGTTTTTTCCTGGTTTTCGATAAAAACGCAGTACTGTTTTGTTAATGCACTGTTGCATTACCTCCACAATGTTGCAGTCTTGGAATTTTTCCACACGCTGCTGTTTTTTTTTGTGGGTTTAGTTTCACTAGTTCCCACTTGCCATGGTGGATGAAGTTTTTATGCTGTTTTTTTTCCCACCCCTCGTTTGGCACTGCTTGGGGACGTCCCATTTAGTTACAGAGAAGAGCTGTGTCGGTCAGTGAATATAAGAGAAAATAGTATTTTTGTACTCACCGTAAAATCCTTTTCTCTGTAATTCACCGACTGACACAGCACCCACCCCTCCTTTTTTCTACGTTATACTGCTTGTTGATGTACTGAAGCTGCTGGGAGCAGTGAGGAGGGTTGATAGCACAGGGTCCGCCCCCTGGGGCGGGATTAAAAGTTCTGTGTATTGTGTAACAATTTTGCCTAGTTCTCCTAATGGCAGGCTATACAACCCATTTAGTTACAGAGAGGAGCTGTGTCGGTCGGTGAATTACAGAGAAAAGGATTTTACGGTGAGTACAAAAATCCTATTTTCTCAACCACCTATTACACTTTTGAAGGCCCTGGAGCACCAGGAAAATGGGATCGCCCAAAAAATTACCCATTTTTGAAAGCAAACCCCCCAACGTATAATCTGAGGCATAATGAGTCTTTTGAACGGTTATTTATTTTCAGAAGTTTTTGGAAAATGTGGGGAAAAAAATGAAAACGCATTTTTTTTTTTTTTACACAAAGTTGTCAATTTTTAAGATATTTCCAACACATAGCAAAAATACATTCTGCTACTCCTCCTGAGTATGGTGATACCACATGTGTGGGACTTTTACACAGCCTGGTCACATACAAAGGCCCAAAATTGAAGTAGCACCATCAGGCGATATACGAGCATAAATTGCACATCTCATTTCTCAACCACCTATTACATTTTTGAAGGCCCTGGAGCACCAGGACAATGGAATTCCCCACAAAATGACCCTATTTTGGAAAGCAAACACCCCAACGTATAATCTATGAGGCATAATGAGTCTTTTGAACGGTTATTTTATCTTATATTCACTGACCGACACAGCTCCTCCCTGTACAAAGTGGGTTTGTTAGCCTGCCACTAGGAGAAACTAGGCAAAATTGTAACACAATACACAGAATTGTCAGTACCGTCCGGGGAGCGGACCCTGTGCTAACAACCCTCCCTGCTGCCCCAGCAGCTTCAGTTTTAATTTGCCTAGTGAAGGAGAATGGCCTAGGAACCCTGCGGGCCCTTCGGTCCATTTTTTTTATGCAAGACTTATGCTTTTGCGCAAGATGAATGATCCTGTGATCTTCTATCAACTGCCGGCTGGGTGGCAGGCTCCAGTCCGGCCATCGAGCGTGTGCAAGTCGCAGCTATGGCTCGGCAGGCCACAACATACCTCAGCTCCAGAGGTGGTCGGTGAGCTTCAATGCTCCAGGGTATACATATGACCGGGCTACTGATGTCTGGATCATAGTATACCGAGGCCAGCAGCCACCCTGTAACTGCGCAGGAGTGGGTCTGTGATGGAATATGTCTCCCAGCTCTTCAGGACTGGTAAGTACGGCTCTCCCTGCTTCGGTGGGGTTGAGCAGCTGGGCATTCCCTGGGAGGTCGATTTGGGGGCCACCTCACCTCCCTCTCTTCTCTCCCATGTCCCTATCTTCCCCCCCCCCCCACCCACCCGGGGGTGTGGCTGCATGTGTCTGCTGTACGGTGTGTGTACAGGGGATTGCTGGGTCTCTCACCTGTATGGGGTCTGTGCGGTTAGCAATGGTCCTGGTTCCGGTGTGGGGGGTCCCAAAAAGGTGCCTGTGGAGGTATTTGGCTGTGTTAGAGGCAGCACTGTTCTGTGCTGTGGTTTTCACCTTTCACCGCATGGCGCTGTCCGGCGGCCATTTTGGATGGGGGCAGAGCAGGTTCCCCTTGTGAGCTTCAGTGGCCGTTTTCTGTGGGTTTTTCCTATTCAGATCATTGGCGGCCATTTTGTTGAGGCCTGACTGCTTTTTTTCACCGCAGCTCTCTAGTGACAGCATGCCATGTGCTATCACACGCTGTTTCCTGTGTATACAGGATGCTGAGCGGCCATTCCCTGAGCGCTGGTGCAAGCTCTGCAGATCGTTTCAGCGCTCTTTTCTACTGCTGCTGCCCACACAGCCTCTTCACTCTGCACTTGGGTAACCTCCTGGGGACTACAGGCACGGCTAGTAACCAACACAGAACGCCTCAGGGTGGTGAGTCTGGCACTAGGAGCCCCCCCAGCCAGCGGCAGCAGGAGGGTGGGACCTTCACTGTCCTAAGTCCCTTTTCAGATGGCAGACAGGGTAGGGTCAGCATGGCTTCAGAAACTGGTGTTTCTTCCCCTGAAATCCAGGCTATTGCAACTGGGTCACCTGCGGATGGCGCTGTGCCCATGGACACCCTGACGGCGGTCCTTAACTCATTTGTTGCTAAGATAGAGGTGGTGCGTGGAAGGAAAGGTGCGCTAAAAAGGCCCCTGCCCTGTTCTCTGGGGAGAGCTCTTAGATTTGAAACGCCGTTTGAAAACATCAGGGAGATTCCCCTGTTGACTCTTTCACAGAAAGTGGTCTTTCTAGTGGCCATCACATCGGACAGGGGGGTCTCGGAATTGGCAGCCTTGTCTTGCAAGTCGCCTTATCTGGTCATCCACAGGGATAAGGTGGTGTTGCATCTGCAACCGTCCTTTCTACCGAAGGTGGTCTCGGCCTTTCATATCAATGAGGACATTGTATTACCATCGTTGTGTCCTAAGCCGAAGCACCCCAAAGAGGTGGCCCTTCACGCTCTCGACGTGGTTAGGGCTTTGAAGGTGTATTTGTCTGCCATGGCTCCCTTTCGGAAGTCAGACTCACTGTTTGTTTCGGTGGCTGGCCCAAAGAAGGGTATGGCGGTCTCGTCGGCCACCATTTCCAGGTGGTTTAGACAGATTGTAGTACAAGCCTACGCCTTGAAGGGGCAGGTGCCCCCCTTTCTGGTCACGGCCCACTCTACATGTGCAATCGGAACGTCTTGGGCCTTCCGACACCAAGCGTTGGTCACTCAGTTGTGTAAGGCGGCGACCTGGTCGTCTGTCCATACGTTTACCAAGTTCTACAGGGTAGACGTCAGTGCATCAGCTGATGCCTGTTTTGGCCGCAAAGTTTTGCAGGCGGCCGTGTAGTTGCAAAACTTCTTTTCTTGGTTTTTCAATAAAAACGCAGTACTGTTGTGTTAATGCAATGTTGCATTATTTCCGCAATGGTTGCGGTCTTGGGGATCACTCCTGTTGAGGATACCCGGTTACGTGGTGGTGGTGTTTTTTCACACACTGCTGTTTTTTTGTGGGTTTAGTTTCACTAGTTCCCACTTGCCATGGTGGATGAAGTTTTTATGCTGTTTTTCCCACCCCTCATTTGGCACTGCTTGGGGACATCCCTCTTTGTACAGAGAGGAGCTGTGTCGGTCGGTGAATATAAGAGAAAACAGGATTTTTTGTACTCCAACGGACACAGCACCCACTCCTCCTTTTCTCTATGTTATACTGCTTGTTGACATACTGAAGCTGCTGGGGCAGCAGGGAGGGTTGTTAGCACAGGGTCTGCCCCCCTGGGCGGTACTGACAATACTATGTATTGTGTTACAATTTTGCCTAGTTTCTTAATCTTGGACACACGTCGGCTTTTCAATGGGACCTCATCTTCGCTGAACTACAACTGTAGTGTCATCGTGAATGGTGGACATCATGTGCACGTTCCTGTTATCCTTCCACTTCAAGGCCAGCACTTCATTGCATCTCAGTGTTACTCTTTCCCCCCTTCGCAGCGTTTTGTTTATTATGGATTGTGGAAAGCCCTTCCTATTTTTTCTAGAGGTTCTGCAGGTCAGGGTTTTTTCAATGTATAGGTGTTTGAAAAGGGGCAGGCTAGTATAGAAGTTGCCAAGGTATATATGATATCCTTTTTTCAGAAGTGGGTAAGCCAGGTCCCATAGGATTTCTCCAGTTGTGCCCATGTAGGCCGGGCACTCAGGGGGCTGGAGCTGTGAATCTCTTCCTTCATATATGTAGAACGCATAAAGATATCCTGTGACTCTCTCACAGAGCTTGTAAAATTTTACTCCGTATTTGGCCTTTTTGCTAGGAATATATTGTTTTATTCCTAGCCGGCCTGAAAATGGTACCAGGGACTCATCCACACATATATGCTTCTTGGGGACATAGAGTTCTGCAAGACATTGGGAAAATAAATTGATCAGTGGGCGAATTTTATATAGCTTATCGGAATTTGCATGATTGCGGGGAGGGCACTGAGTGTTGTTGTTAAAATGAAGGAATCTCATAATCATTTCATATCGGGACCTGGGCATTACGACCGAATACATGGGAATATGGTGGATGGGGTTGGTGGACCAATAGGCACGTTCTTCATTTTTTTTTTGTAAGCCCCATGTTTAGGGTGAGACCCAAAAACAATTTGAACTCCTTCAAATTCAGATCTCTCCACTCAAACAGACGGGCATTAATTGATTGGGGGTTGTTGGCAATATACTGCTGGGCATATAAATTAGTCTGGTCCACAATGAATTGCCGCGAAGTGTCGGGCAAAAACAGAGGAAAGCAATCGATCTCTGTGAAATTTTGGGTGTTGGCCTACACACCTGGCTGTGCTGTGAAAGGGGGAATAATTGGTGATCCCGAGTCGGAAGGCAGCCATGTTGGGTTGGCAGCACCATCTGACATGTATGTAGCAGCCCTGGCTCTTGGGGGACGTGATACTCCAGTAGTTGAGAGAGTTGAATTTCCTCTGCTGGTACTCAGGCGTGATGTGGCAGCACTAGTACTGGGCCTGGGCATTTGTTCGTGGGGCCTATCGCTGGCGGCAGCACTGATATTGGGCCTTTGTTCCTGGAGCCTTTTGCTGGCGGCAGCGCTGGTACTGGGCCTGGGAATATAATACTGGTTGCTGACGGGTGCCTCGTCTCCAGAGTGTCGTGCTCTTTTTGGAATTGGAATCTGATGAGAACTCCCCAGTGCTCTCATCAGTCATAGAGAGGATCTGGAACGCCTCCTCACTGGTATATACTCTTTTGGACATAGCTGTGTGGTGACAGATGGGTGGCAGGTGATGGTCACTGAGAGGCTATGATGGTTTGACGGGCGATGGTCACTGACAGGTGACAGGCCACGGACGGTGACAGGTGATGGTCACAAATGGGTGACAGGCGACGGTCACTGATGGGCGACGGGTGCCCCACTGGCAGTCACTGATGGGTGGCAGGTGATGGATGACTGGCCACGGTCACTGATGGGTGACAGGTGCACCGCTGATGGTCACTGATGGGTGACAGGGCACGGTCACTGATGGGCGACGGTTGCACCGCTGATGGTCACTGATGGCAGTCTTTTATGTGACAGGTGCACTTTTATGAGGTGACTGTGATGACTGTTGGGTGACAGATGACAATGGGGGGGGGGGCGATGGGACAGGTGTGGTGTTGGTGCAGACACTACTAAACATAGATCTGTAACTCACTGCTCCTGGCTCTTCTCTCCTCACACTGGAAACAGTGTGTGAGGAGAGAAGAGCTGGTAACAGTTACAGCTCTATGTTTACATTTAGTGATCGGCTATGAATGGATCACAGCCGATCACATGGTACACAGCCCTGGCCAATGGCTGTTTAATATCGTCGGTGGCAAGCAGTGTTCCTAGGAACATCCTGCCACCGACAAACACGCAAAGCGTGCTCACGATTGCGCACGTGCACCGTGTTAAGTGGGGTGTTACCATATGTGATTGCCTGTGATTCATCACGACCAATCACGTGGTAAACAGCCACGCCCAGTGGCTGTTCACCCCTGTCGGTCACTAGGGGTGTCTCGGTGACACTCTGCCACAGACAGTACAGGGCTGCGTGCACACGATTGCGTGCATACGCTGTTTAAATGGGCTCACGTCATATGACGTCTGCCCAGAACAAGAGCCTTATCGCCCCTCCGTCATATGAGTGGTTAAGATGAATATAATCTAGTTCTGCTACAGGTATTCTCCCAATGGCACTATTACCTCTGGGAGCTACTTTTATGTCTTGAAGCAATAATCAGGATATTGGATAAATATTGGGGTTAAGTTAGCCTAAAGCCCCATACGCACTATCAGTTTTTCTGCTATGTTTTTTCCTTCAGCTTTACCAAAACCGTGTAGTGCAAGGGCCTGTCTGATTGCATACACATTGAAACTCCTAAGGTTTGACCTCATATTATATGGTTTTGGTAAATCTGAAGGAAAAACTCAGCAGAAAAACTGATAGTGTGTATGGGGCTTAAGGAGGCTAAGGGTTAAAGAGGAACTTCAGTCAAAAAAAAAAAAAAGCACATGCAAGTGGCAAAAATGGCCTGTGTTTCAAAGACTGAGTAGTAAAGCACTGACCTGTTATCTAATAATGCCCATTTTAACTAAGAGCACCTGAAGCCAGAGCCCATTCTGTTCTGGGAGATGCAGCAGCTTACACCTGATGACGCACTGCTAAATCACATGCCTGTGCACTAAAGACAAAGCACAATCGACCCTTTATTTACAAGTTGCTGTAGAAATGGCAGGGAAGTTTTGCTGCTGCCCCTATAGCAACTTGTACACAATGTATAAAAGTGGGTACTCCTGCGCTAAAATGGATTTGTGAATAAAAATAACAAAGAAACAACTGCTGCATACACCGTATGGACCAAACTCACGTCCAAATTAATGTGAAAATGAAAAAAGGGGGGGGTGGTGTTGCGCTCCTATTTGAAATATTTAGTGCAATATTAGCAAAATAATGTAAATTGACTACCTAATATATATCGCAATAATAGGTAAAGTGCAAAACAAATTACATAAATAAATAAATATATAAAAAAACTATAATAGTTATGACACCTGTGCAAAAATAAATGGAGCAATTATTAAGTGATATAAAGAGTCACATTGAGGGTGCAACTATAGGTGATTATATCACTGTGCAAAATGACGCATACGTGAGTCATTCATATGGTGACTAATATAGAGAGATATAAAGCAAATAAAACTAAAAAGCAACAGAAAAAGATATAAAATAATAATTTAAATCATCTCGCTAGACAAAATAGCCAGTGCGGTTTTTGGACTTTAGAGATCCTTAGTCCAAATGTGCAAAAAGTGCAAACATGCAGAGTGTTGCGCTGGAACACTGTGTATTGCTGTCTTTGACTTCAAAGTGACACTGTGCCTTTAAGTGCAAATACAACAGAGAAAATCTTCAGCGTCACTGACACCCGTGGAAAAAATGAATGGTTACCTTACTGCTGTAAGGTAAACAGCATATAGCAGATAAAAGGAGGAGGGGAGCGTTCCCTTCAGCTTGATCCTTTCCTGGATGTCCGTTTCAACTTTTAAGTGCAGACAGGGGAGGTGGGGGAGGGGGGTAAGGGTAATCCTTATCTTCCTCTCTTTCCACTGAGTACTTCAGATGGTGTGATTCTCAATAAACATTAAAGAGATAAAGGAGGTCCACCATAGTGTAGTATTTTTAAAATGGGAACAAAACCTTTTATTTACATCTATAAAAACACTCACATTTTTCAAGGGGTACAGGAGCTCGTTTTTACAAAACTCCTGTACCCCTTGAAAAATGTGAGTGTTTTTATAGATGTAAATAAAAGGTTTTGTTCCCATTTTAAAAATACTACACTATGGTGGACCTCCTTTATCTCTTTAATGTTTATTGAGAACCACACCATCTGAAGTACTCAGTGGAAAGAGAGGAAGATAAGGATTACCCTTACCCCCCTCCCCCACCTCCCCTGTCTGCACTTAAAAGTTGAAACGGACATCCAGGAAAGGATCAAGCTGAAGGGAACGCTCCCCTCCTCCTTTATCTGCTATATGCTGTTTACCTTACAGCAGTAAGGTAACCATTCATTTTTTCCACGGGTGTCAGTGACGCTGAAGATTTTCTCTGTTGTATTTGCACTTAAAGGCACAGTGTCACTTTGAAGTCAAAGACAGCAATACACAGTGTTCCAGCGCAACACTCTGCACGTTTGCACTTTTTGCACATTTGGACTAAGGATCTCTAAAGTCCAAAAACCGCACTGGCTATTTTGTCTAGCGAGATGATTTAAATTATTATTTTATATCTTTTTCTGTTGCTTTTTAGTTTTATTTGCTTTATATCTCTCTATATTAGTCACCATATGAATGACTCACGTATGCGTCATTTTGCACAGTGATATAATCACCTATAGTTGCACCCTCAATGTGACTCTTTATATTACTTAATAATTGCTCCATTTATTTTTGCACAGGTGTCATAACTATTATAGTTTTTTTATATATTTATTTATTTATGTAATTTGTTTTGCACTTTACCTATTATTGCGATATATATTAGGTAGTCAATTTACATTATTTTGCTAATATTGCACTAAATATTTCAAATAGGAGCGCAACACCACCCCCCCCCCCTTTTCAACTTGTACACAATACAATACAGCCATGACATTGCAGAGCATCAAGAAACGCCTCTCTGCCCCCCTCCGCCTCTGTCCTCAACCCTCTCAAGGATGGAAATTCACCAATAACAAAAAAAAGTGCATTTAAAGCGGTTCTTCACCCTAAAGGGGAAGTTCCGCTAGTATTATCCCTCCCCCCCCTCCGGTGCCACAATCGGCACCTAACTGCACCCACTTCCGGCCAGACCGCCGCATGGCTCCGCCCACCGCCGCATGGCTCCGCCCCCCCCCCCTCCCGTTGTGTTCTGGGAAACACACAGTTCCCAGAGACACAGCGGGGTACCAGCGCGACTCGCGCATGCGCAGTAGGGAACCGGGCAGTGAAGCCCTCTTGCTTCACTTCCCGATTCCCTGACAGAGGATGGCGGCGGTGGCTGCAGCGAGACGAGCGATCGCTCGTCATCTGCCGCCGACATCGCTGGAACCTGGGACAGGTAAGTGTGATATTATTAAAAGTCAGCAGCTGCAATATTAGTAGCTGCTGGCTTTTAATATTTTTTTTTTTTGTGCAGCTCCTCTTTAATATCAAATTGTAGTATATGAGGGATGAGAATTTTAATAGGAGGAACTTTATAAAAAGACTGAAGGTCAGGTTAAGTTACAGTTGGATTTACGGTTTGGGAGGTTAAGTTTGAGGTTTCAGGAAAGGTTCCACATTGGGAGGAGGGATAACTTTAGGTTTTAGTATTCAGGTAAATGTTACGAGTTTATTTTTGGTGTGTCTCTTGGTGGCTAAGGAATTAGAAAAATAACTTTGAGGTATAGGCCCCTTTCACATGGGCAGAGAGTGATCAGGTCTGACTGTCAGTTTTGTAGATGGACCTAATCAGACCATCCATGGCTCTCTATGGGTCTGCAAATGTAAGCGGACATCTGTCCATTTGCACCTGCTGATATCCGATCCTTTCTCTTTTGTTCATTGATGGACACAGCACTTTAATCTTGACCTTAGGGTTATATCGCCACCTTTAAGAGAGGACTAGGCAGAACACATAAAAAACTAGTCTAGGAGAAGAACTTGGCTCCCTGTGGGGACCAGTGGTCTTTGAATTTTTTTCTTTTTTGCTGTTATTGCTTCCTGTGATCTACAATCAACAGCCGGGCTAGATGACAGGCTGCGTAATATAGATCCTGGTAGTCTCCCCAGCCTGGCCGTCGAGCACATGCAGACCAGGCCACAGCTATATGCTCCGGGGCATACATATGACCAGGCTACTGCTGTCTGAGTCACAGTGTGCCGTGGCCGACAGCCACCCCGTACTGCTCGGGTGATGGGTCTGTCTTTGGAGTGCGTCCAGCAGTCCCTGCAGGAGGGGTAAGTATGGTTCCACCTGTTTAGGCTGTTCACTCTCCCTGCCTCTTTCCCTGCATCTCTAAGAGGGCACTGTGTGGCTGGGCATAGGGGTTGCGGAGCACATACTTGGCCCGGGGGTCCGCCGGGTGGTCTACGGGTCCTGGCAAAGGGTTGTGCTGAGCGTTAGTTTGTTCCGCTTGTTCATCCCTTCGTTTTAACTTCGGTGGTTCCAATCATTTTTATCACTAAGGCCTCATGCACACGAGACGCAGTTAAACGCGCGTTCAGATGCAGTTGGACAGTTTTTTCAACTGCCCCTGAACTCATTCAATGTTATCCTATGTGTCCATGCACACAGTCTCGTTTTTTTCCGTTTTTATGCAGTTGCGTTTAATCTCGTTTTTCCAGAAGCAAAAAAATGCGTTCAGAAGCAAAAATTTCCACGTTTCAGACGCTAAACGCGGCACCCGCGTTTAGCCGCGTTTGCGTTTATATGCGTTTTTAAAGGTGACCTTTTTTTTTACATTAAAAATCTCAAAAATGATTGCAAATGATGAAAAACCATTAGAAAAATATTTTAAACAATTGCAATTGCAAGTGGACAATCCACAACTTGTGGCAAGTGACGTGGCAAGTGGACAATCCGCAACTTGTGGCAAGTGACATGGCAGGTGGCAAGTGGACAATCCACAACTTGTGGCAAGTGACGTGGCAGGTGAAGTGGCAAGTGACGTGGAAAGTGGACAATCCACAACTTGTGGCAGGTGACGTGGCAAGTGACCTGGCAGGTGACTTGGCAGGTGACGTGGCAAGTGGAAAATCAACAACTTGTGGCAGGTGACTGGCATGTGACGTGGCAAGTGGACAATCCATAACTTGTGGCAGGTGACGTGGCAAGTGGACAATCCACTTGTGGCAGGGGACGTGGCAAGTGGACAATCCACTTGTGGCAGGGGATGTGGCGAGTGGACAATCCACAACTTGTGTCAGGTGACGTGGCAAGTGGACAATCCACAACTTGTGGCAGGTGATGTGGCAAGTGGACAATCCACTTGTGGCAGGTGACGTGGCAGGGGACGTGGCAAGTGGACAATCCACAACTTGTGGCTGGTGACGTGGCAAGTGGACAATCCACATCTTGTGGCAGGTGACGTGGAAAGTGGTGTGGCAAGTGGACAATCCACAACTTGTGGCAGGTGATGTGGCTGGTGACGTGGTAAGTGGACAATCCACAACTTGTGGCAGGTGGCATGGCAGGTGACGTAGAAAGTGGACAATCCACATCTTGTGGCAAGTGACGTGGCAGGTGATGTGGCAAGTGACGTGGCAAGTGGACAATCCACAACTTGTGGCAGGTGACGTGGCAGGTGATGTGGCAAGTGATGTGGCAGGTGATGTGACAAGTGGACAATCCACATCTTGTGGCAAGTGACGTGGCAGCTGACGTGGCAAGTGACGTGGCAGGTGACGTGGCAAGTGACATGGCAAGTGGACAATCCACATCTCGTGGCAAGTGACGTGGCAGGTGATGTGGCAAGTGGACAATCCACAACTTGTGGCAGGTGACGTGGCAGGTGATGTGGCAAGTGACGTGGCAAGTGGACAATCCAAAACGTGTGGCAGGTGACGTGGCAAGTGGACAATCCACAGCTTGTGGCAAGTGACGTGGCAAGTGGACAATCCACAACTTGTGGCAGGTGACGTGGCAAGTGAACAATCCACAACTTGTGGCAGGTGACGTGGCAGGTGATGTGGCAAGTGACGCGGCAAGTAGACAATCCACAACTTGTGGCAGGTGATGTGGCAAGTAACGTGGCAGGTGATGTGGCAAGTCACATGGCAAGTGGACAATCCACAACTTGTGGCTGGTGACGTAGCAAGTGGACAATCCACAGCTTGTGGCAGGTGGCATGGCAGATGACGTGGAAAGTGGACAATCCACATCTCGTGGCAGGTGATGTGGCAAGTGGACAATCCACAATTTGTGGCAGGTGATGTGGCAAGTGGACAATCCCCAACTTGTGGCAAGTGACGTGGCAAGTGACACGGCAAATGCAAGTGTACAACTGCTCTCTATGCTGCTGCTGCTCACTCTGATCAAAATAGCAGAAATAGTTAAAAAAATGCTTTGAGAGCTTGGGGAGGGTCTACATGATGTTATCTTTATAAACGCGGCAAAACGCGCGTTTCAGCTTTTTTTTAACAGAGGTTTCATCTGCGTCTCGTGTGCATGAGGCCTTAGTTTTTAAGGTTGTTTGGTCCGCTTGTTTATCCCTTCGTTTTTTGCTTTCGTCTGCTGCCATGCGGGTGAACGTTCGGCGCGGGAACCGCTGCCATTTGCCTTAGTTTGCCGCGTGCAGGGGGAATGTTTGCCGCAGGAACCGAGGCCATTTTCCTGTAGCCACAGCCATGTTCTTGTGGTTACGAGGGACAGTGTCTGTTAGTTCTCTAGCGCTGGGCAGCTGTTTAAGCCAGGAACAGCGCAAAACTGAGACAGAACACCTTGTGGTTTGGACACAGGCAGAAGAGAGAACAGACAGCAGCGCAACGCCTGGGTCAGGGTGGTGAGTCCTGCAGGGGGGCCCCTCAGTATGTGGCAGCTAGGAGAGTAGGCCTTTTTTGTCTCTTGCCTTAGGTCCCGGATGACAGGCGAGAGTGGTTCAGACATGGCATCGGATGCTGGCGCTTCTTCCCCATACACCCCTATGATAGCAACTGGTTCCACTACACCCACGGTACCCATGGATGCTTTGTTAAAGGTGGTCCTGGAATCATTTGTTGCCAGGGTGGAAGCGGCGTCCAGGCGCAAGGTGGGAAAAAATGCCCCCTCCCCCTCTGCCAGGGAAAGCTCTGATTCAGACTCGGGTCCCGCTGTGGCAGGCGGCCCCTGTTCTGACACTTCACAAGTCAAGGACCATGACCCGCGGGACAGTGAGGAGGAAGCCTCTGTGTCCATTTTTAGCGCAGGAAAGCGCTAGAGGGATAGAGGCTGGGGCATCTGCAGATGTGTTGGTCCCTTTTGGGTCCCACAAGCCGATCCGTACCGCTAAGGTTTTTCCCTACCTAATTTATTTGGATACGTTTATTGACAATGAGTGGGAACGCCTGCAGCGAGCCTTTTCAGGTCACTTCTTCCTCAGACACTCCTATGATAGCAACCAGTTCCCCGGCACTTGCGGTGCCCATGGACGCTCTGTCAGCAGTCCTGGAATCATTTGTTGCCAGGGTGGAAGCGAGGGGAATGCCGGTGTGTTACTCCTGTGAGGAGGGATTCCTGAAAAAATGCCTAGCCTCGGTATCTAGGTCAAATAAGGTGACCACGAGTCCGGTGGAAGGGCTACCATCTTTCAAAGACCCTACTGACAGAAAGGCTGAGGCGGTTGCCCGGGCCATGTGTACGGTTGTGGGGTCAGCGATTTGGCTGGTATTAGCTACAGATCTGGTGTCACAAACACTTACGGAATGGGATAAGTTGTTGCACCACGAGTTGGGGAAGGAAAAGGTTTCCCCAGTTTGTGTGAAACTGGCAGACCAGTTGGTGCATGGCCTTAAGTATATCTGTGATGCGGCCCGGGATATGGTCCCTTTGCTTTCTAGAGCCACGGTATCAGCAGTAGTGCTGCGTCACCTGGTTTGGCTCAAGTGTTGGTCTGTGGACCAGACATCTAAGAAAGCGCTGGCGGAGTTGCCCTTTCAAGGTGGGAGGCTGTTTGGCACCTCGTTGGATGACATTATTAGAAATATTACTGGGGGAAAGAGTACTTTGCTCCCACAACCCAGAAAAGGTAAGGAGCTACAACATAGCAAGGGCTCCAACTTTTCCAATCAGAAGTGTTTTTTTCATTCGCCAGGTAAGCGTTTACAGTCCAACAAAGGGCCCGCTGAGGAAAAAAAGCGCCCCTGGTATTGCAAGCTGAACAAGCCTGCAAACAAATCGGCTTCCACATGAATGTTCGCCCCCGCACGGCTCTCGGGTGGGGGTTCGCCTTCGGGATTCTGCAGACTGGTGGCAGATAGAGTGGCATCAGCGTTCTTATTTGATTTCCAAGATCCTGCTGTTTTCTGCAGCAAGGAATGGATCAGAGGCTTGCATTAAGTACCATTAAGGGGTAGATATCAGCTTTGACTGTCTTTTTTCAGCAGCCATTGGCGATTCGCACATTGATGCGTACGTTTGTTCAGGGGGTTCGGCATGTTGTCCCTCCAGTACGCCTGTCGCTGCCCCTGTGGGACCTGAACCTGGTGCTTTCGGTGCTTCAGAAACCACCGTTTGAAAACATTAGGGAGATCTCTTTATGGAAGCTCACTCAGAAAGTAGTCTTTCTAGTGACTATTACATCTGCGGGGCGGGTTTCCAAGTTGGCAGCCGTGTCATGCAAGTCTCTTTATCTACATGAGGATAAGGCGGTGCTGCATCCGCAGCTCTCTCTCTTCCAAAGGTTGTTTTGACCTTCCATTTAAACAAGGATATTGTGCTTCTGTCCTTATGTCCCCGGCCATTGCATCCCGAGGAGGTCGGTTTACATTCTTTGAATGTGGTCCAGGCCCTGCGGGTGTATCTGTCTGCTGCGGCTCCTTTTCGGAGGTCAAACCCCCTGTGTGTCTTGGTGGCTGGTCTGAGGAAGGGCCTGGCGGTCTCTTCAGCCACTGTTTCGTGGTTTCAGACAGATTGTAGTTCAGGCTTTTGCCATAAGGGGGCGGATGCCTCCCTTTTCTGTCACTGCGCTTTCTACCAGGGCAATTGGTTCTTCCTGGGCTTTCTGGCATCAAACATCTGTTTCTCTGGGTGTAAGGCGTCTACCTGGTCGTCCGTACACGCTTTCACCAAATTTTACAAGGCCGATGTGGACGCATCTTCAGATGCATGCTTCGGCCGCAAGGTTTTGCAGGCGGCCGTCGGTGGCGACTCCTTTAATGGAGAGTTCTTTTGGCGGTGGGTGGAGTTTATTTTCTCTGTGTTCCCACAGTACACTAGGATTTTTGTACTCACCGTAAAATCCTTTTCTCCGATGTTCATTGACGGACACAGCACCCACCCCTCCTATTTATGTTTGTACTGCTTTTTGACGAACTGAGGTGCTGGAAGAAGAGTGAGGGGTTATAGCCAGTAGGACTGCCCCCTGGGCAGTACTGTGCTGGTTTTTTTATGTGTTCTGACTAGTCCTCTCCTAAAGGTAGCGATAAAACCCTAAGGTCAAGATTAAAGTGCTGCGTCCGTCAATCAACATCAGAGAAAAGGATTTTACAGTGAGTACAAAAATCCTATTATCTGCTAAAAACAGATGGATGGGGATCGATTCCCCATCCACCTGGCAGAACGGGTCGGATAGAAATGGACAGGCAACATGTTTGCATCTGACCGCCAATAGAGGAAATCAGAGCTGACATAGACCTTTCATCCGTCCGCTGATCAGTGGGGATCAGCGGACAGATTCCCTGCTTAGCAGGGGGATCTGCTGGCGAAGTCCGGCCATGTGAAAGAGTCCTTAGGATAGAGATAGTATTGATTACAATGTGTTATTAAAGTTTTGGTTTCAGTGTAAGGGTTAATGTAAGTGCTAAGATGAGGTTAAGAAAATAGAGCATTTAGAATAGTAAGTAAGAAAATAGATCAATACAGTGCCTTGAAATTTTCCAAATTTTGTCATGATACAACCAAAAACGTAAATGTATTTTTATTAGGATTTATGTGATAGACCAACACAAAGTGGTTCATAATTGTGAAGTGGAAGCAAAATAATAAATGGTTTAACGTTAGCCAGTTATGGGGGCTTTGCAATTTTTAACAATTGTTTCTATATCTTGCAACATTGGCGTGTGCTTGCCTTACTATAAGTTGAGGTAGAGGTCAGATTTTTATTATCTTGCATCATAGGTGTGTGTGCATCAGAAACTATAAGGAGAGGTTTGAGGCTTTTTTATTATTTTTAATATCTTAAAACATAGGTCAGTGCTTGGTCAGCTATAAGGGTAGGTAGAGACCAGGTATTTAAACATTTGTGTCACAACTTGTATCTTAGGCATGTGCTTGGCTGACTATAAACACACTTATGATGCCAGATATTAAAAAAAGCTGACCTCTTCCTCACTTTATAGTCAGCCAAGCACATGCCTAAGATACAAGTTGTGACACAAATGTGATGAGATCGCCAGTCCCTTCTTTGGACCAGCCACTGATACAAACAGTGAGTCCGACCTCCGAAAAGGAGCCGTAGCAGACAGATACACCCGCAGAGCCCGGACCACGTCCAAGGAATGCAAAGCCACCTCTTCATAACTTGAAGCAGAGCATCAAGTTATGAGGTAAGAGGTCACATCAAAGGTCTGGGCAGATAGTAGAAAAACAATGCCGCAGAATAAAGTGTAAGATCAGGTCAGGTGGCATACAAAAAGCAGATATTACATCAAAACATAGCAGTAGTCATCAGAAAGTCATCAGAAAACATGGAATCTTGTTCTCAGATTCACAAAAGTGAAGCTCAGAAACACACACTAAAAATAAGGAAGAGACGAAGAAGGGGGGCTTATGCTGTTGTAATGCTTATGATAAAAACTATTTTAGTATGGACAGGTCTTGAAGCTCTGGGATGGCCAATCTAAGTCCTCTTAGAAAATGTGAGAATAGACAACACAGCTTTGTAGAGTTCAGAAAAACCCTAGTGGAAGAATAAGGTACATATTACTAGAACCAAGTAGGGTCCTTTCACACGGGGCGGATCAGTTCTGATCCGCCCCGTGGATGTCCGTTTGCTCAGCGGGGATCACTCCGCCGATCCCCGCTGAGCAGGGAGATGACAGGTCTGTCTCCGCACACTGCGCAGGGACGGACCTGTCACAGCGCCGCTCTCCCCTATGGGAGATCGGATGACGACGGACCGCAGTGCCCGTCGTCACCCGATCCGATCCGCAGACGGATGGAAAAATAGCTTTTTCCTCCGTCACACTTTTTCGGATCGGAGCGGGTCGGATGTCAGCGGACATGTCACCGCTGACATCCGACGCTCCATAGAGCTCTATGGAGCACCCGTTCAGGTCCGCCTGAAAAACTGACAGGCGGGCCTGAACGGGACGTTAGTGTGAAAGGGGCCTTAAAGTCTGAAAGCAGGTTCTACTTCATAAAGGAATATTTTATTTAACATCCACATGACAAGTCTCATAACACAGGCTTTCATTTCTTTATTTTTTTCAATTCTATAGTTAGAGGTTCACATCAGATCTCAACATAACAATGTTACTTTCACAATATAAACAGGCATTAATTTCTTCAGATACAAGTTGTGACACAAATGTTGAAAAGAAAAAAAATCTCAGGTCTTCACCTCCCCTTATAACTGACCAAGCACTCACCTATGTTTTAAGATGTTAGAAAAAAAAATCTGCCTCAAACCTTCCCTAAAGCTGCTGACAGAGGCGTAACTAGAAACTTCAGGGCCCCCGGTGCAAGAAATCACGAAGGGTGGTACTTGGGGGGGGTGGTGTTAAGAGGGGGTGGCAGCGGTGATGTTGAGGGGGGGTGGCAACGGTGATGTTGAGGGGGTGGCAGCAGTGATACTTGAGGGGGGGGTGGCAGCAGTGATTCTAGAGGGGGAGTGGCAGCGGTGGTACTTGGGGAAGTGGCAGAGGTGATGCTTGGGGGGTGGCAGAGGAGGTGGTACTTGAGGGGGGGTGGCAGCAGTGATTCTTGAGGGAGGGTGGCAGCAGTGGAATTTGAGGGGGAGTGGCAGTGGTGGTACTTGGGGAAGTGGCAGAAGTGTGTTGCCACCCCCCCCTCCCCCCGCAAGTACCACCACTGCCACCCCCCAAGCACTACCTCTGCCACTTCCGCAAGTACCACGGCTGCCATTCCCCCAAGCACCACCTCTGCCACTTCCCCAAGTACCACCTCTGCCACCCCCCCTCAAGTATCACTCCTGCCACCCTCCAAAGTACCACTGCTGCCACCCCCCTCAAGTACCACCTCTGCCACCCCCCCAAGCACCACCTCTGCCACTTCCCCAAGTACCACCACTGCCACTCCCCCTCAAGTACTACTGCTGCCACCCTCCCTCTGGAATCACTGCTGCCACCCCCCCTCAAGTATCACTGCTGCCACCCCCTCAACATCACCGTTGCCCCCCCCCCCCCCCGGGGGGGACTGTGCAAGTGTTGCTGTTTTTAACACTTTCTGCCTAGTCCTCTCCTAAAGGGGCGATATAACCCTAAGGTCAAGAAGAGCTGCTGTGTCCGTCAATGAACTTCAGAGAAAAGGATTTTACGGTGAGTGCAAAAATCCTATTTTTGAAGGGTGGCAAATATCAAATAACAAGGTTTTACAAAAGCTCCAGAAGAAGCCATGTTTGTGGTGAAACATGTAGAGGCAATGACAATTTTGTACCTTGACCACTGGGCCGTTATGACCTATTTTTAACCAATCGTTTTATAAAGTTGTATAACTTGTATGTAATAAAATTTCTATACTTTTTTGAAAATTTTTATTTTGATTGATTTTTCTCTTTGGGTATTTATTGTTTGTCCTATTTAAAGGAGTATTAGAGTCTCCCAGCTCCAATACCAATTTAACATATTTGTTAAAAGATTGAATTTATTACAAATGTAATTAAAAGGAATATGGGGTGATAAGTCCCCCTAAAAACAGAAGCTCAGCAAACCATCTTAACAGACACCAACCCCATGATAGTAAAGCACCACCCTTACCGTATTATACTATATGATACTTTAGAGATTGCCTATACAGTAGAGGTGAAGGGTATCCAAGGCATAACGCTGTATTCCACCATGCAGAGGTGAACCAGGAGGGTTATTATGGTGCTTATTCCCGATGCTTTCTCATTTAATGCGATGGAAGCCATGTCAGCAGTGACAGCTCGCTACTGGATGGCCTCGTTCTAAGGTAAGTTTCACATATTGTGCTGGAATGCAATGCATACTAGCACATTATAACTTTGCCTTGCAGGTTTAAAAATAAAAATTGCCAGCAGTTTACTATCACTTTAAAATAAAAAAGAAGTTTATATTTACCTGCTCTGTGTAATAGTATTGCACAGAGCGGTCCCTTACCCCATGTGCTATCAGGGAATGCGTGCGGGTGTGCTCCCGAGCTGGGCTGTGTGTCCATAGACACATGGAGCATGGCTCAGCCACACACTCCACTGCCTCCTCACAGGAGTTGACTGACAGCAGCAGGAGCCAACTGCTGCCTGAGTCTGCTGTGAGATTAGGAAGAGGTGAGAGACAAGCTGCATCTGGATACAGTGCTAGTTCGATAGAGAAATCAGTAAAAAAAAACATTTAACTTTAGAACCAATTTAACTACAGCTATCCATGTAGCTACATTATTATTCTTCAACAAAAAATTATACTGACAACAAACTTCTCAGAATAAAAGTATTTATTTTTTATTAAGAACCTCATAACAGCTGCATACAGAGCACAATATAAAAGAGAGGTAAAATACATAGGCAATAAAATGAGTTATGTTTCAAAAAGAGGTAAGGGCCAGTGCCAAGATACTATTTTTTGTCCTTCTTTTTCTTCTTTTCACACTATAGATAAAAAAAAAATTGGTTTTAGAAAAAACAGATACACATTAAATCATACTTGTATTTCCTTTGTTCCTTTGGTCAACAATATGACTGTTAAATGACCATTAGATTGTCTCCAGATCTGGCAAATAGGGGTGGATTAGAAGTATATCCGTATGCCTATTGATAGCTATAGACATTTCTCAGATCTCTAAAATTTCTTTCATAGACGATAATATATTAGTAAGGTTTGATATTTAGGTTCTTGTTTTCAAAAAATCTTGTGGCGAGGATCACATTTTATAAATATATATATATATACTGTATATATATATATGTATATATATATATATATATATATATAAAATGTGATCCTCACCACAAGATGTTTTGAAATACTAGAAGCTTTGCCTTCTACTGTATGTTTTTTTGAACAGTTTTGAAATGTTTGAGTTTTTTTTTATAATTACCAAAATACTAGGCTGTTAGTTATATGAAAACAGTTGTGTATACAATGAAGCCAGGAGGGCATGATTACCATTGCTGTTCTTTTTATGAAAATAAGTGAAAACCTCTTGTTTAGAGAAGATAGTACTGTACTTTAGCATTTTAAAGAGGGTTATTTGGACACTTTTGGCTCCCTTACCATAATACTCATATTCAATATATAAGAGCAGCTCTGCTCCATGTTGGCCTGCACCTACAGCTCCTTTGCATGCATCTCTCAGGTGCCAATTCGCCTTATTTTCTGCCAGTATAGCAATTCCAAATTCCCAAAAAGAATAGCACACAATCAGAATGGCAGCAAATCTTCTTTATTTAAGTTCAGCTAACAGGAAAACATGCTCTTTAAAGCAGAACTAAGCTCTAGTTTAAAAAAAATGCTAGCAGGTAGGATTTTATGCCTCTTTTATGTCTCTTCTACCATAAAACTTCTTTACCTGCCTGCTATAATTGTATAACCACAGCATCTGTTCCAGGAAAATGTAACTCCCATGTACACACACGGGAGTTACATTATTCCTAGTTAGCCAATAGAGAAGACTGGCTAAAGAATGAAGATTCCAGACGTAGAAGATGGCAGCAAGGGCAATGGAGCAATGAGGGAGAACACGAGCCTTACTTCAATAGAGGGAGGGAATTGGGTCTTTCATAATGTGCATGTATTCTGTGCATACTTTATGGCACAAGCTCTGGGAACCTGTGGCAGCATAACTCTTCTTTAAGTATTATGTACTGCATCCAGAGTTTGCTAACTAACTCTATGGGAAAGGACTGGGAGCAGCACCAAGTACATAAGGGCTTTTATTTTTGTTTACGGTACTAATGAAATAAGTAATGCATGGCTATAAATGGCAATTGCACCACATCCCCTACACTTTAAAGAATATGTGCACCCTCACCTAACAAAAAGAGGACCTCCATCCATGGAGACTGAATTTGTATAAAAAATTGTAAATCTCTCAAACCTTTATCTTTGTACAGTCAAAAATAAAAGGTATCTAATACTGCCATATTTGGTGGGGATGCCCCAAGATTCACACTTTTTGGCTGTATATTAAAGGACCAAATTAAACTCATACTAGATGTCGATATATCTCTCACACCACGCCATTTACTCCTACATGTTCCTACCATGCCTATTAACCACTACAAATGATGTATGTTGCTCCACCTATCCAATGCAGCCCAGAGGTTGGTGTCAATTTACTAGAAACAGTCTTGGACCCCTAGTAGAGAAGACTGGGTCAAAAGGGTAAATGAGATCATAGATGCAGAGGAGTGATGGCAAATTGTAGGGGTGCAATGGAGGGCTTTGGTAAGACCTGGCCAGTTTGGTTGCACTACACTTCAGGGTCATCGGTCCAGTTATATTCCCCTGGCACTTTGCCAATTCCACCGTGGAGACGAGGTTGGACCCTTTACGGAAGACTAGACGTGTATAGAGCAAAGCTTTCCTATCTTATTTATATTGGTAATTTACAGTTTTTGTCCACATCCTAGGACAGAAATCCTTTCTTGCTGTTGGCATTTGACCCTGGTGTGCACTCCCAGTTGTGCTTATGTGAACTTGTGATTGTATTCCACTTCCACTTACCCCCTGTTGCTTTTAGTGGGAGCTACTGCCTGTCAAACATGACCCATTCAAGTAAATGGGGCCCCTCTGCAAGCACCTCACAGCTCCATGCTTTTGCAGGGGCCAAGGGGTTAAAGCAGGTGGTGATAAAGCAACACAACACTGCCTGCTTTAACTCCTTGTTTGCTGTATGGCACAAGGTTGCAGGGCACTTGCAGAATGGCGTTGTTCACTTATATGGGTCATGCTTGGCAGGTGCTACACCCACCAATCATGACAGGGCGTATAACTTTTGGTGCGACATGTGTACACCCCTGGCCACTACAGCTAAAGAGGGTGCAGTTAGGGCGGGGTGGTAAAAACACATGTAAACGATGGGGTTTTACTACAAATGTAAGGTATCAGGCACTAGAATGGAAAATGTAAGGAATCACCCAGGTGAACAAGTATAGGTCTTAAAATGGAGTCATTGATCCAATATCCACATAGGTTCCCAGTATTTGGTCTCAGGGTACAAGAAAGGCAAAGAATTGGGGGGGGGGGGGGGGTAGTCAGGGGGAAGATCTCCCACTACTCACCCCATACTACAGTATTAAAATAGAGAAGATTTTAGGTATACATTAAATAAGCCTTAGGAACATAATGCATCTACTGTAACTGTCAGTCATTGAGCAGACAGCGCAAATCAATTACATATCAATATCTACAGTAAAATCTTACATCAGAGTCGCTGTCAGAGCTGGAACTGCTGCCTGATTTATCTCCTTCCTGGGGATAAAAAGAAGACACGTAAGTCCGACATCATTACTGAAAAACACTGAAGAAAAAAAATGGGTTCAGATTACTGCTCTTGTTCTATCACATTACCCTTTGCTGCTCTCCATTGGTTAGCCCTTCCACCTAGCAGCACTAGGGTCACCGGTTCAGGTCCCAACCACGGCACAACCTTTCTGGAGCTTGCATGTTCCCCCTGTGACTGTGCGAGTTTCTTATAGGTTTACTGGCTGCTGTCCAAATTGGGCCTGGTATATGTGAGTTAGGGACCTTAGATTGTTGGCTTAGAGCAGGGACTGTTGTGAATGTATTATAAATATGTAAAGCACTTTGTAAACTGTTGGCACTATACAAGTATCTGTCGCCGGCGCCGCCATCTTCTGCTTCTCCTTCTTCCGATGTTGACACAACGCTCTCTCCGGCCTCAATGCTGGGGACACGTTGTGCGGCGACTTCTTTAGGGGCAAGGGGCGGGGTCACCAGGTGATGGCACATGGTGCCCCCACCCCTTATGATCTCACAGAAGACCAGCGGAGACGTCTAATAAAGTATTTTAAAAAACTGTGTTGTGTTTTTTTTCTGTACACTTTTTTCACCAGGTGAATGGGTAGGGGTACAATTCACATAGGGTAAAGGGCCAGATTCTGGGGGCCCCCTTATTAAAGGGGGCTCCCGGATTCTGATAAGCCCCCCACCCGCAAACCCCGGCAACCAATGGCCAGGGTTGTCGGGAAGAAGTCCTTGTCCTCATCAACATGGGGATAAGGTGCTTTGGGGTAAGGGGCCACAGGGCCCCCCTTCCCCAAAGCACCCCACCATGTTGAGGGCACGCAGCCTGGTACGGCTCAGGAGGGGGGTGCGTTCGCTCATCCCCATCCCCTTTCCTGACCGGCGGGGCTGCGTGCTCAGATAAGGGTCTGAAATGGACTTTAGGGGTACCCCCGCGCCGTTTTTTCGGGGTAGGGCTTCCCCTTTAAATCCATACCAGGTGACGGGGCTAGCGAGGTTTCAATCTCGCCGATGGAGGCGACGACATTCACTTCCTTTGCTAGTTCCGTCTACCTAGAGCCACGCTCAAAATGAATGGACTTTTCTCCGTGTGTGGGCAAGGCCGTTCATTTCAAAAGTCCGGCGGACTAGCACACAGACGGGCAGATTGTCCACCGGACAATATTGAGTCAAAACTTCTTTCTAAGTCTGCCGGACTTTTGGGAAGAAAAAGTCTGCCAGAGCCCACACACGGGTGGATTGTCCAAGTCCGCCGGATAATTTGATTGTGTGTACGTGGCATAATACCCACCCCTCTTCCGCAAATGTGTTGAGTGTCTGTGTGTGCAAGTAAGCCCGGGCCACTATGTTTTTCACTTTTATTGTGACAACGTTATCATGATTTTTTAATGTTGGTGAAGGTTTTACTATTATTGTGGCTAATAGCCATACATTATTGGAATTGTGCCTCTTTTCTATTAATAAACTTTGTATCTATGCCGCTGTGAGTTCCATATTGAAGCCCCTTTACAAACCTGCTTTCTTTTCTTTGCTTATTCTATTTGGCTTTGGGAACCCCAACCTACTAAGTTGAGTCGGTAAAACGCAAACCATCTAAACTTTCAGTGTTGATATTTTCCCTATTTTATCAAGTAATTTTGAATTGTTTACAAGCTCTCCCTCTCTGGGATCCCCCATAACAGTACCAAGTCCCAACCAGAACCATCCACGCAACCCCTGAGATACGCCACTCGATTTCATTCTCATTTTAGAAATATGGAACGCACCATGCAGAAGTACTGGTCCATACTGATGGAAGATCCTCACCTCCATAATTCCATACCAACCAAACGCAAGGTCTCATATAGACAGTCCCAGAACATTAAAAATTGGATTGCTTCTAGCCAATACAAGTCTACTTCCAGCAAAATCAGCTCTCAGCTGAAGTTCTTTAACATCAGAGGCATGTTTCAATACAGAAAACCCTGATGCCTCACCTGTAAATTTGTTCCACACGGTAAAAAATCATTTTCAACAAAAGGAAAAACCTTCCATATTCCTGATTTTCACCAATGAGCCTCCGAATATTTCATATACTTTATGTCATGTCCATGCAACTTACTGTATGTCGGCCGGACCATCTGCACCCTCAGGGAAAAGGTTCGAGGAGCAAGGAAGGTCCGTGGAGGGAATTGACAAATTCAGCGTACCAGACACTTTTCCAAGTTTCACAACAAATCCACAAAGGGTCTTACAGTATGGGTCGTGGAAACTATCCTCCATAGTCTGCCCACAGCCCGAAAGAGTCAAGCGTTTATGCGCTAAAGAGACTTACTGTATATACACATGAGACACTTTGTCACCAGGAGGCATGAATGAAGATTTAGAGATCCATAGTGTTCTGTGATCCCTATTCACCTATTTAGTTCAAAGCCTATGTACTGATATTCTTTATACCTATTTTGGTCCTCCACATAACCCATATTAAAAGAGAAGTATTGATTTCTTTTTTTTCCCCCATTCTTACTTACCTAAGTGGATGCAGCATCGGTCCCATGCTCCATCTGTCCCCCCAGCACCTCTGCACTGAAAACCGAGCAGTCAAACACCGTCGATCTTGGTTTTCAGAGCTCCATGAGCAGAGAGCTGTAGACTGTCAGTCACAGCTCACTGCTCTGCTCCCTCCTCATTAACTGAAGCACTGGGCTGTGGAGGGGTGGGGAGCGGCTGTCTCAGGCTCTCAGTGGGCCCACTGAGATGGGTGTTAGTCAACAGAGAGCAGATTTTAGCCCACTCTCTGCTGAAAACGGGTCACAGTAGTGCAAAATGTGTGAATGCGATTTGCACTCCTGTGATCCATAGGAGATGCCAAGCCAAAGAAGCTTTCACACATATTCACATACTGCCAGCCTAACTCTATTAATTTTTTCTCTGTCACATCCATGACTTTGTTCCCGAGCACACACAGCAAAAGGTTTCTTTCTAGGGTAATAATAATTTCTTTCTAAAAATCTAAGTGATGTTCTGAAACTCTGATTTGATCTTGCTTTAGATGCATTGTGCTTGCTCTTATGCTATATATCCCATTATTTTTAAATTTATTATTATTATTATTATATTTTATTTTTAAAAACATTTTTGTTTTTAATCCAGACTTACCTTGTCACTAATAAATTAGTTATTTATTAATTTATACAGGACCCACAAGGTCTTTTTTTTTAATCTTATTTGAAAACATTTGTCTGTTTGGAAGTATGCCAGCAATTTTGTATTTATTCATGTTCCAACGCTCATCCATTGATATTAGTTAGTGGGTGTGTTTTTCTCTGTGTTTATGCAGAGTGCCACCGAGTGCACCTTACTGATATAGCAGCCAGGCTTTGGGATTCAGCTGCATTAAAATTCCATCTTCAAACATGGCTCCCCCACAGCCTGAAAAAGGAGCATGCTCTGAATGCGTGCCTTGCCCATCGCTACTGACGCCCCTGACGCTGGCTCTACCTCTGTCCATCCAGGATTTTTGGACCAGCTCTAGGAATTGTTGCTGCCTGCCCACACTGCCGAGGGCTCCATCCTGATGAGGGATTGCGGGGGGCAGCAGCGAAGGGTATATTGCAACCAGATAATTGTTTTAAGCATCCAGGGACTTTTTTTGTTAGTTAAACAAATATTCAGTGTTGAGCTATAATGTACATTATGTATTATCTGTAATCTAGAAATAAGTAGAGCAAAAAGGATGGAACTATAACAGTGCAAGAATCAAACCGAGAAATAATATGTTAAAATCTTCAAAATGTATTTTAAAAATTATCTTAAAAAGTCATGTTAAAAAAACATATAAGCTTAAACCCATGAAGACTTATTAGAAGGCTGAGACCCCAAGCGGATAGCATCCCCTGAATAAGCCCAATACATAGGGCAAAATATGTCAGGATTTAGCTCTATGCTGCTCTAAAAAGTTCACGGACCGCATTCATGGGTTTAAGCTTATACGTTTTTTTTTTATTATTTTTTTAAGATCATTTTGTTAATACATTTTGAAGATTTTATCATAATATTATTTCTCAGTTTGATTCTTGCACCGTTATAGTCCCATCCTTTTTGCTCTACTTGTTTCTAAAACCCTGGGGTGAAGTGCTCTTTATTGTGATAACTTATCCACATTGGTCTACATTTTATCTGTAATCTAGGCAACTAAATAAAACGGATAATTATATAATATTTTAATTTCATCTACCAAATATCATACAATGAAAGTCATATTGAAACACATCAATAAATAACCCAGTTTGAAATTCTCACCTTTTTCTCTTTCTTTTTCTTCTCCTTTTTATCCTTTTTGTGATGCTTTTCGTCTTTGTCCTTTTCCTTGTCCTTGTCTTTTTCCTTATGCTTGTCCTTATCATCATCATCCTTCCCAAAAACTACATTATTAAACAGAAGATGATCAAAAATCACATTACAGATCACATTTTACATATTACATATAGGAGGAAAAATAATTGTAAGTGTGGAGTTAGCATCAATATAATAACATATGTTACATGATTGGGTACTGAAAATGGGTAAGTGATTTTATATTACAGACTGTAAATGACCACATATGAGGAGCTTCTAAGATAAATATGGTCTTTCAGTGAATTTTAGAATAATCCAAATACATGTTGAAAATTATACTTACATTTCATAATACCAGACATTTTTGTGGAGTGCACAGGTTCAGCAGATTTATGAATCCTTTGTTTTACTCCTAATAAAAATAAAACAGATTGTTTAAGTGCAACAGACTGTATTTCTGTCAGTCTGATCATTAGGTAGCATCCATCCTCAATATCTAGAGAAAAACTTTTCTAATTTTTTATTTCAGTTATTGTGGGGTTAAAACCCCTGCTAGTTTTTTTTTTTTTTTTTCAGCTGTGCCCAACAGAAACAGAAAGTCAAAGAAAATATTTCCAAAGTGAGGTCCTCTAAACAATTGCCCCCCTTGTAAGATTTCCTCTCTATTCCTTTTCGGGTGACAACTCAAAACAAATATTTTGGCATTTGTGTCCCATTTTGGGAGATTTCCCTTTACTTCCTGTCTTGCAGACACTAAAAGAAGTGGATTATTGTCTTGTTCAGTTGTCACTAGGAGATCTTTGGAAGATTTTCTCTCTGTTCTTGTGACAACTAAAAATTTGGATTTTCCTTCCCTTTCAGTCCCTTGGACAAGTCACCATAGAAAGGCTCAATCTTCACTATGTGGGTGCAGCCCACACCCGGATGACACCAGGCCCACATGTCCTAACAAGCAAGGCGCACTGCTCCGCTCAGGGCAGGCACCAGCATTAGGCAGCCGCTATTCAGTCTCACATTCTCCACCAACGTCCTGGGCTGGCCTCTCTGTCCTGCCCCATAAATTGCTGCTCAGTCCAGTTTCTTCCCTAGTTCTGGGACCCCTCAAGTCACCCCCACTCCTTTGCACAGAGCCTTCTGGTGCATACTTCTGCTGGACAAATTTCCAGCACACTGGTGCAGTCTATGAGAGCCAGCTTCACAGACGATGGAGAACACCACAGGCTTGTCCCCCAGCCCTGCCCCTTCATAGAAATCTCCCACAGAGAGCCCATTGAATGGAGATGCAGCCTCCCAAGCTGAAGCAACAATAAACAAGTGATGGGAGGGAAGCTGGTCATAGCAGTCTATGCTTTCTCATGAACTACAACAGCTAGGTGGACACAAGTGCCATAGCCAGATCCAAAACACAGCGGCAAGGCTGATAACAGGAAAAAAACCCTGGGAATCCATTTCTCCTTCACTGAGGAGCTTACATTGGCTAACCGTAAAAAATCGGATCACGTTCAAGACCCTTTGCCTCACCCACAAATGCGTGCATAGAGAAGCTCCGCAATACCTAATGGAGAAAATAAATCATTACACACCAAACCGCAGTCTTCGATCAGCCAACAAAAACCTCCTCCTAGTGCCCAAAGCCCGGTATAAATCCAAGGGGGATCGGAGATTCGCTGTCCAAGGGCCTCGGCTATGGAATGCTCTACCAATCAACATCCGCCTGGAAGAAAATCACCTGGCTTTTAGGAAAAAACTCAAGACCTTCCTCTTTTAGCAGATGATCAAAGCTCGCCACAGCGCCTAGAGGCGATTCAGTTCGCATTGTGCGCTATATAAGTATTTTCATTCATTCATTCATTCATGCTGGCCGGAATCTACATCAACCTGATCCTGCACCATGGCCACGGTGAGTGAGACCACCCCACCTCCCCTTGGAACAGGACCACCCCACTTGCCCTGGGGAAAAGGGACCAGTGCTCCACAAGGACCTTGGGGAGCACTGAGAGGGGACCCAGGACTACAACATATCCAATTTTGGAGTCGGCCAGCTTGCATAGGTAATCAGTTATGCCTGTAAATGACTACTGCAATGCAGTACATGCACTTAGAAGTGGAAAAAGGTATTGCTTCACTTTAAGTACATTTTCGTTTTACATACATGCTCTGGTCCCATTGTGTACTTAAAAGTGGGGTATGCCTGTAATCTTGAATATTTATTTATTTTAATACAAGCAGTATAATTATCTGCATTTGACAACCTCTTGCCATCTCTGTAAGGCTCCATGCACACTGGACTTAGAAAAACTCTAGTTCCCTTGGCAGAAAAAACATATACAGTAGAGAGTTTTTGTACACAGTTTAGGTGAGTTTAGGAGAGTTAGCGTTTTTTCTGCCAGAAAGCTCCAATCAGAAACATAAACCAGAAGGTTTTTTTTTTTCCTGCCTCTAAACGTTGAGCTCAAAATATACCTGGACACATAGGGTAACATTGAGCTGCTTCTAGAGGCAGGACACAAAACTTCTGTAGAAGCAGTGTTTTTTAAGCCAGTGTGCATGGAGCCTTAAGCAGAACTGGAATGTGCTTGAAAGTATCTTCAGAAGGTGCCAATCAGTTCATCTGCTGACAGGAAGCATGCTGATAGAAGGAGCTGAGCTCATCACTGTGATAGAGTGATATAGAGTTGAGCTCAACACTGTGCTGCTTCTCCTTTCACTGTTCAGTCACAGGCTGGGGTGAGTCCAGGATGACCTGGATTTAGAGTAAGTGGGTTCAACAGTGCTGGCCATCAGACTGACAATGTCAGTGGGGAAATCCCTCAATTGAAACAGAATATTGCAGCAAAAGTTGATTTATTTGAACATGTATAGGCTTTTCATTTTGCCTTGTTATTTTAGGCTGGACTTCTGCTTAACTTTTCCCTGCCAGAACACAATCAGCAAATAAAACAGAAAGTCTAACCCTTCCCTGATCCATTCAAAATGAAAATGAAAAAAGTTTTACATTTAAATGCACTTTAAAACTTACTAGAAAAACAGTCCCTCTCTAGCAATATACACTGTATCACATGCAGTACAATAAGGAGGAAAATGTAATAGTTACCTGTCAAAGTGATGGCTGTAGATGGTCTGTCTTCTTTGTAGCTAGTTCACAGAAAACTTCAGCAGTACAGAATAAAAGCTGGGATGGGTTGATGCTGTACAACAGCCAACACCCATCATAACCAGTAATACTAGAATGACAAATAGCTCCCTTTTAAATCTACGAATCGTCCTTCTAAATCAGTGTTTTGTTTTTTTGCTTTTATTCAGTCAAGGCACTCTTTAAAGTTATGCACATCGAGGCACTCCATTATAAAATGTAAAAAAAATAAAAAGAAACAAATAATTTCACATATCACAGCATCATCCATACATGTGGTCCACCCAACATTAGAGGTTATTTAGTCCTCCACCTTTGCACACTGGTACTGACTAGTATTCTAGGTTTTCTCTTCTCCCTTAGTTTATCTCCCTCTCTCTGCTAACGTGACCTCAGTGCTGATAGAGAGGGGCAGGAGAGGGGCAAACAAGGATCCTGTGCAGGTGCCTGATGTCCTCCTTATCAACCAATGACATCATTGGCTGTAAGGATGCCAGTGGCTGACCCACAATGTGCCCAAGTTTGTAATGTTGCACAATAAAAACCTGTGGCTTTGTATAACAAAAAGGCAGGCTTGATCCACTCTCTGGCTTGTTGACAATTTTGGGGCAATTTGTGTCTTTTTGTAGGCATTTAGCTAAAGCATATGTGAAGATCCCAGAAGGCACCCTCGAATCATATTGGAAATGCTGATTTCTGCTTACATATTTCTTCCACAGCTAGGCTTCCAACCATTTAAAAAATACATAAGTTATAAAATAAGTATTTGCTCTTATCTGTCAATGCACTCCCATGTGTGTTAAATCCCTAAGTTGTGGAGCTGCAGAACTTGTGGTTGATCAAGGAGTGGCTCAGGGTTGAGATGACAAAATATTAAACTTGGCATACACCTACAGCATCACTACTCAGATGTCAGCAAATTATAGCTTCTAGCTTATTGATTTAAAGTGGCAATCCAGTTATGTATGAGTAAAGATAAACATTTCTCTTCAGGTCATTTATATGAATTATAAAGACTTGGATAAAGCTTTTTGCACACTTCACTGCAGATGCATATCTACTTATGTTATGTAGACGTTGTGATAGGTTATTATAGTGAGCTTGTTGATCACATGGTAATAACATACATTGTAGACCCCTTACCACCCACTTGAGGTGAGAGTTCTGAGAGCCTGGATTTATATATTTTGGAACATTGGGTCCCGTTCTTTCTCTTGTTTTTCACCATATACCTTCACTCATCGGTGTGTCCACTTATATGATTTTTTATTGACTCTTGTTTTTCATATAATTTATTATTATCATCCATTTTTTCAGTGGCACGATTTGCGCAGGACTCTTTATTTTATCCATTTGATGCGATAGTTTGTGTTTACTATTTTTGTCCCGCTGCATTTTTGTATTATTTAGCAGCACTTGCACTTTCTTCACCCCACTGGTTGTTTCATTATATATTGATACATTTTCTATTTTTTATTTTTTATGTACTTAGATTTATTTCACGTTTAGCACTTAGTGGCGCGAGGGTCAATTTTTCACATTCCAACACACACTCGCTGCTATTCCAACCCTTCAACCCTTCACATATTTCCACATAAACTTCCCTCCTGGCATTAAACTTTGGCAGGTATTGTGCTCAGCTTACCACCCCAAACTGATGTTCCTCCCTCAGCTCACCTCTCTCCCTGCATGTCCTGTGAGCAGAATAGCTGTGCTCCTCCTCTGGGTTCTCTCATCATATGGCACTGAAGATAGAGGAGGGAGGATTCAGTGGCACACACAGAGCAAGCATGCAGGAGACTGGGGGAGGGAAGATGAGGAGACAGAAAATCAGGAGGGTCCGACGGGGAGGAGCGCATCATGAGAGGTCTGACTAAATACAATCTCTTAGCAGCAGGGACCTGATCTACCCGTCAGCTAGCGGTGATTGACAAGTAGATCGAAGCGGAAGCTGTCATGGGGCCCCCTACTGGCAATGCCTGAATGGTCAGGTGTGCGGCACTTACTATTGCGAGCTGTGTCGGCAGCTGCTGGTGTAGCACCTGCCACACAGCTCACATACTTCAAAGTCTTGCAGGTCACACCTGCTAACGGGAACTGAGTTCCTGTTGTGGAAAAAGTACAGGAACTTGTTCCCATGCGTTCCAGCAGGACTTGAGCTCTGCTATCAGGTAAGTAAAAAGCTGTAGAAATTAAAGAGAAAAAAAAGGGGAGGGGGCAGGGAAGTAGGGGGGAAGGTTGGAGCCATTGACTGCTTGGATCTTACCAACATGAGAGGCACACCCAAGCCAAGACATTTCAATCCTATGACCAACTCCTCAGTTAAAGTGGTTCAAAAGGCAGAAGGTTTTTTACTTTAATGCATTCTATGCATTAAGGTAAAAAAACTTCTGGGTGCAGCTCCCCCCCACTTTATAAGTACCTGAGCTCCATCTCAATCCAGCAATGTGCATGAGAGCAGATCTCTCCCAGGCTTCTCACTCCTCATTTGCTCCATCTCCCTCCATGACCCTTGTTGGTTCAGGAATAAAAGTCCTGGAGTCTCCACTGGAGTGGTATTTGCCACCATTTGAGATTCAGTTTCTGAAAAGGGGGTCAGAATGTGCAGCTTTCCCACACTTCAGCAGCCGTGGATGCTTCACCTTTGAACAGAGATGGTTGATGGTACTGCTTCCCTGCAAGGACCACTAGGGTATTGTTACCTGCCACATATTCTATGTTTTGTGAAACGTTGTTAATATGTATACTGGTTTTAATTACTGTTTCTCTGTGTGGTTGTTTGTTATGTGGAGGACTGCATCCCTTAAAGTGAACGATCACCTTGTAAAACAACCCATTCAGTTTAAAATTGAAATGAAAGGCAAAACATTTGTGTATAGATATGAAAAGAAAACATTATGAATACCTTTTTTCCATCTGTTCTAAGTGATCTCATTCCCTCTGTTCTCAGCTGCATAAGAGCTGGGGGAAGGAGAAGCACTAGCACACTGAACTTTTCAGGGAAAGGCTGTTGTGCATGTCAGAACAAGTCTGATCATTGGAAGAGAGCAGGCTGAGTTCCCAGCACAGATAGAGAACTAACCACAGTGTGTTTCGTTTCTAATAGGAAAGCAGAAGGACTGGCAGGAACACCAGGACTTTCATAGAAAGGAAGTATACAAAGAGAACAGGATACTTTCTCATACAAAGACATGGTACAGCAGTCACAGGAATATTAAATGCTGGGGTAACAAACACTTTAAGAAGAAGGAAGTGTAGGCAGGAATTGGGCTCATTTTGTCTGCTGTCCTAAAGGTGAAACTGCGACACATCTTCAGGCTGGTAGGAATCAGCTGGGAACGAATTTGCCCCCTAATGTAGGGTCCAGGTAGCCATCTTGGAAAGACAGGCATCTCCTAATAGATGCTGAAATTCCATGAGATTTGGACAGCCAACTTGCCTTAAAGTGCTTAAATTGGAAATGTATGGCAATATTTACAATTTACATGCTATGTTTCTTCTGCATTAAAGCTACTTGCTGGATGGTCTGCGGGCGAGAAATATTAAATACAGCGTTCTGTTTCCCACCAAGCTGAGGGTCCAGGATGGCGAGACAGTGCAGTTCTTTACTACGCCTCGTGATGCTGCCGCCTGGCTGGAGACCTTGCCCCCTCGGGTGTGATGGGGCCTTTTTTTTTTTTGACTTTTGGACTTTCCCTGTTGACGATCTGTGTTCCCCCCCCCCCCCCCCCTGTGTAGGATGCGAAGGTACTGCTTATTTGCTGCTGCTGGCCCAACCTGGAGGACAGTGCTGTTTATTGACCAGCGCTGGGACAGGTACTGTGACTGAGTTTATTGTTCCGCCCGACTGACGGATTCTTTTTTGGCTCATCGGTGGTGGGTGTGGGGGATGTGCTCATAGGGACAGCTGCCTGGCGGACTATGCGGGGCCCCCGGAGGATTGGGGGTGTTCCCGCATCAGATATGTGGACATGTCCTTGCACGGGCCCTTGTCTCTTCTGGAGGAACTGGAGTTCGCTGCTTATGGAGCTACCTCAATTATTTGGAACACTGCCCGGTCAACTCCTGGGGGAGGGGGACCATGTGGGGCACTGGTTAGCGTCCTGAGAATGTGGAAGTGGGCCTTACTCTAATGCTGTATGTGCCGTGGGGCTGCGCTGCCCCCATTGCTGGGTGCCTTTTGCTCCAGCGTGGGGGGCACGCGGCTCTATAACTATCATTGATAAGAGGTATTGGAGGTGTGCACGATATATGGATGTACAAGGGAATCTTTTTTCTTCATGGGGGGGGGGGACCATTGTTTAACATGTTTGTAACTAAGATGAGTGCCCCTGAGCATGCTCAGGAGATCTTCGCTACGGCAGCTAACCAGCATCTCTGCTGTCTTGTGCAGTGGTATCTCCTGCTGTCAGCTGACGTCCCCTTTTTAATCTTCTAGTTTCCAGTTTTAAGTTAAATATTCAGTGTTGAATTTCATATAACTGGGTATGGGATCCAATGCATCGCCAACTTTATGGGGGTGCGGGGTGGGGGGGTTTGGTTTCTGCAGAAGCAGACAATGGGGTATTGTTTTTTGTTGTTTTGGTTTGGAGTTGCTTTATTGTTTTGGGGGGAGTGCCACCCCCTAAAGGTACGAATCTGTGCCTGGGCAGTGACATGATGCTTCATCATGGTGAAATGTGGTGCGGCCTCTGGGGTCCCGTGGATAGGTGCTGGAGGCGGCGGGTCGGGTCCTGGTGGTTTAGTTCTATGCAGAATGGCTAGTGTTTCCATTGTCTCGTGGAACATGAGGGGGCTGAACTCTGCGGTTAAAAGATCGTTCGTTTTTAAATATCTGCAGAGGTCCGCCCCCCACGTCTGCATACTGCAAGAAACACACTTGATGTGCCAAAGGATTCTTGGTCCTCGGAGGGCATGGGTTGGTATGCATTACCATTCTACCTACTCGAGTTATGCCAGGGGGGTCAGTATACTGATCCGTAGGTCCCTCCCGTCCCAGGTCCTGGATGTCCATACTGACCCGGGGGGGGCGTTATGTGATCCTACATATGACAATCTGTGACAGACACCTTGTTCTAGTGGGCTTATATCTCCCCCCCCCCCCCCCGGCTGACTCAACGATTCTCTATGACATAATGCAGATAGTGATGGGGTACCCTACTCAAGAGGTTTTTCTGTTTGGTGACTTTAACCTAGCCCCCACGGAAGAGCTTGATAGACTGCACCCGGGATCTAGGTCCTCTTCGGACCTGCAGAATTGGGCGACCACATTTGCACTGACTGACGTCTGGCGGCACTATCACCCACACGATCGTGAATACACTTGCCACTCGGCTTCCCGAATTGATTTGGTATATGCCTCTTCAGGGGCGCTTACGTAGACAAAGGAGGTCAGGCACTTACTCAGGGGTATTTCTGATCACGCCCCGCTCAGCCTCACAGTATCCTGTGACTGTGGCGCCTGTCGGGCTTCTGGGCGACGGACGCTAGATTGCAGGAGCCAATGACTGAAGCCCTCTGTCAATATTGAATGAACAGTGGGGACCTGGTCATGATGCCATTTGCCTGGGATGCCTTCAAGGCTTGGATGAGGGGGGTATACATCTCTCATATCTCTAATATCCAGAGGGAAGCTGTGCAATTGCTGAGGGAGCAGGAGGGGGAGGCTGGGGGGCGTGAGATGGCCTACATTTTAGACCCCAGTGACTCCAACTACCTGGCTTGGCAGAGAGCACTGCGGGAGCTTTCTTTGTTTAATGTGGAGCAGACACAAAAATCTATGCTGCACTCTAGGCAAAGAATATTTGAATATGGTAATAGGAATGGGAGGTTGCTTGCTTGGTTGGCGAACGGGCAGGCTGGGTTCACACATATAGCTCAGTTCCGTGATGCTCGTGGGGAACTATTATCCTCCCCCGAGGACATTAACTCTAGGTTTTTTAACTTCTTCTGGGAGGTCTATGCCTCTAGAACTAGGTCCACTCCTGGGGACTTGCGGGACTACTTGGGGCAGATTCCCTTCCCTATGCTGTCGGAGGCAGATAGGGACATGCTGGATGGGGAGATCACTCTGGAGGAGGTGCAGGCTGCGATTGGGGCTCTTCAGGTGGGGAAAACCCCTGGAATGGATGGGCTGCCCACAGAATTTTATGTGCAACACTTGGAGCTTCTTGCTTTCGGACTCATTCCCACTCCACAGAGGCACCCGCCAGGGATGTCCCTTGTCCCCTAGTTTGTTTGCCTTGGCTATAGAGCCCCTGGCAAACCTGGTAAGAGAGTCTTCGGGGGTTCAGGGGCTATCGGTGGGCAGACTGGAGGAAAAGATCTCGTTATATGCCGACGACGCTCTGCTCTATCTGAGTGACGCTGGGCCCTCACTGGCGGCTGCCTTGAGGCTATTTGATCAATTTGGATTCCACTCTGGTATCCGCATTAACTAGTCTAAATCTGTCTTATTTCCCCTGGATGACAGGGACCCCAGCGGGACCGACTCTGGCCCTTTGGAATGGGTGTCTTCCTTTAAATATCTGGGGGTACTGGTGTCCAGGGACCCTGCCCAATATTACCGACTCAACATACTCCCCTTGCTCCGTTTGGCTAAGGACTGGTTCCGGACTTGGTCTGTACTGCCGTTGAATCTTTTGGGTCGTATCAGCATCTTTAAGATGATGGTGCTTCCCAAATTCAACTATGTCTTTAGGAATAGTCCGGTGTGAGTTCCGGCATCTTTTTTTTGTGAAGTGGACAGTTGCATCATTTCATTTTTGTGGAATGGCTCGACCCCCCGATTGGCAAAATCTACGATGCGCCTCCCTGCACATCTAGGGGGGCTTGCTCTTCCTGATATGCGGGTTTACTATTGGGCAGCAATGTTGGTTATGGCCTACTGGTGGTTTGAGAGGAACCGCACGAATGCTGCGGCATGTGTGGAGGCGGCTCGGGTGGGTTCGATGCAGGCACTTCAAAATCTGGTGTACAAGGGGGTGAGGGCCTACATGGACCTTCCGATACCAACGAGGGCAACACTGAGGGTGTGGGTTGTGGCTAGGCGTAGGTTCACACACGCTGAACGGTGGTCGACTGTTCAGCCACTTTGGGGTAATCCCGCCCTGCCTCACTTTCGCACGGTCCCAGATCCCCAGGTGTGGGCAAGATATGGGATAAAAACACTTAGAGATATAATGCCTGCAGGTACATTGTTGTCATTTGCACATCTAGCAAGGGAGCATGGCCTCCCAGGGTGGATGTATTTTCGCTACATACAACTGCGCCATGCGACTAGAGCCCAGTTTCCGGTTCCCCCGCTCCTTCAGCTAGACACGGTGGAATATCTCTTGTCATGCAGGGACTTGCGGAATCCCCTCTCAGCTCTATACGGCATCTTGTTACCCAGAAACCTCCACAGAATGGTTAGGCTGTGGGAGGAGTGGCGAAGGGACATTCCGACACTCAATAGGGAGGACTGGGAGGATTGTTTAGAACAGGGTCCCAGGGCGGTAGTGGCGGCAGGCGACAAACTGATCCAAATCAAGTTTCTTCACAGGGTATATTTTACTCCAATAAGAATGTCGAGAATGTACCCCAATAGAGATCCACACTGCCCTCGTTGTCGGACACATCTGGGTACATTCCTGCATATGTTCTGGGAATGCCCAGCACTGTCGACTTATTGGGAGGGGATCTTTGATCATCTGAATGTTTGCATGGACTTGTCGGTCCCTAGGTCACCAGAGATTGCTTTATTGGGAATACAGGAGGATACCCAGAGGCCGCGCCACAGCAAATTACTACTTTCTTTACTTCTTTTCTACGCTAGGCGGGAGATCCTGCTGAGGTGGACATCCCTGGTCCCTCCTAGGGTGTCTGCTTGGGAAGGTAGAGTGAATGCTGTGTTACCACTATACAAATTGACATACATAAGCAGGGGATGCCCCTGGAAGTTTGACAAGGCGTGGTCCCCCTGGACTGGGTGCAGGGGTCCGGAATGCTAGCCCCTGGGTAGTGGTTTTGGGAGGGATATGCTGCTCCTTTCTCCCTCCTCCCCGTCCTCCTTTCTCCCCCCTCCCCCTTCCGCTTTACTCGCTCCTTTCTCCCCCCCTCTTTTTCCCTTCTCTTGCCCCCCTCCCTTTCCCTCCCTCTATGTCCCCCCCACTCTCCTTCCTCCTCTCTCCCCCTTTTCCCCTGGTGGGATGAATCACTGTAAGTGGAAATCTTTAGGCTTGACCATGATTATGCTCAGTTGTGGATGTTGAAATGATGGACTTTCGGTTCCGGCGCCACATGAGGAGGAGGTGATCGCCATCAGCTCCTGCTCTACTCCTCGCAAAACCTGCCACAAACACCGGCTCAGGCCTCGGGGAGATCCCCTGCCACTCCAGCGGACGGGTGAGGCACCATGGATCGCTTTGTTAAGCGATCGTACGCTAAAGCGACATCGGCGGGCATCCCTCCCACGGGAGAGACACATGCGGCCAACATGGCGGCCGCGCCGCTCTCACAGGAGCAGGGTTCTCCGGCTCAACCAGCGCTTACTCCGGCTGACCCTGCATCCCCTGAGGGGATAGCACAAGCTGTGGTCCTCCTGTTAGGACCCACGCTGGCTGCTACTGTGGATGCCGCAGTTCACAGGAGATTGGAGCAGCTTCATCTAGAAGTGCAGGCCCAGGCACAGAGACTGCAACACACAGAAGAGCGCATCTCCGCGCTAGAGGATGAAGCTGCCGGCTCATCCGTAATGATTGCTAGAGTGCTTGCCACACACAAGGAGATATGGGAGAAACTCGACGATTTGGAAAATCGTTCGAGAAGGAACAATTTGCGCATCATCGCTCTCCCTGAATCGGTCACCTCTGCCCAGCTCCCCACAACATGCGCCAAATTGATCCCAGAGCAACTAGGCCTCCGCATACCGTGCACGATTGAACGGGCTCATCGTATCGGACAACCATCCGAGTCACGTGCCAAGCCTCGCCATGGTCCCGCTCTCTAATGATAGATGGGGCTAAGCTGCTGCTGTTTGCGGATTACTCCGTGGATGTGATGAACAGACGCAAGGCCTTCTCTCCAGTGTGTACAGCTCTCCACAATAATTAAATCAAATTCTCTTTGACCTATCCGGCCACGCTAAGCCCCTGTACACACGGTCGGAGATTTCCACAACCAAATCCGTCAGATTTTGTCCGTCAGATTTAGTCTGACGGATTGTATCCGAAACTGTTGCATACACACGGTCGGACTAAGTTGACGAAAAATCCGATCTTTCAGAACGTGATGATGTAATTTCGTTACGATGGGACTAGATTCAGGCTAGTAGCCAATAGCTTTGATGTAGGAATTTGATCTGAGCATGCGTGGCACTTGGTCCGATCAAAATTCTCTACACATGATCGGATTACGTCCGACCGGCCCAGTTGGTCAGGAAATATTTCCAACATGTTGGAAAATTGGGTCCAACGGAGATTCGGATGGAATCAGTCCGATGCATACCACACACAGTCGGATTATCTGACGACACAGTCCGATAAGACGCATTCCTGACGGATTCTCCGACCGTGTGTACGCGGCACTCCAAACGTATGACGGAGACCAACTTACTTTCACCACGCCAGAGGAAGCGGAAAGGTATGTCAACTCCATGGGCACCGACATGGACCACTCTGCCACTGCGGACACCTCACCTTCGCAGTCCGTGAACAAAAATGCTGCGCCTCCTAAACATCAACGCAGCCCCACAAACCCTCTATATAAGCGCATCAGAGTCACTCCAAAAGATGACCGCTCAGGACACCGCTGACACTCTGTTGTGCACCACCCTTTTTGCAGTTTACCAGGGAGTTGGGTGTTGAGGTTTTCTTTTTGTTCTCCCTCTTTCTCCCTCTAGACCAGGGGTGGCCAACCAGACGAAGACTAAGAGCCACATTTTTTACCGAGTTACCGCAAAGAGCCACATCATACGCATGGGCACACATGAACATCACCCCATCCCTTCCTCATACACACATACTTTTGCTCAGCTGGATTTATTGTAAATGTCACACACTGTTTTAACACTACAAAGACCACAGGTCAGTAATCTTCCTTTGAAAGTACATCCATGTGACAGAAGACAGCAGCTCATCTAATTTCCAAAATACAAATTGTCTTACAAACAGTGAACTGGTCAGGATAACAAACAGTTAATGGGTCTTCTAGCCTGAACTAGCAGTAAATTCTTCCAAAAAACATCACAGAAAGCATGCAGCACACACAGAGCTCTGGATAAATAAGTGAAAAGAAGCTGAAATGGTTAACAGCCAGCAGTGTGTCACACTATCAACAGACCTAGAATGTGCTGAGCAGATCTTATCAGTGTTCAGGTGAAACGTTATTAAAAAAAATAAAAAAGTACAGAGCAAGACAGAGGGAGAAGGGAGGACAGATCAGTAACCTGCACACTTGTGGCCATACCTTTTTGTATCTCATCGGCTTCAGATACAGCGTGTTTCTCCTTCCTCTGCCCCCCTTCAGCCTCACTCCAGCGCCTATGTATTCAAATGTGGCGGGCTGGGGACACTACACGCTGATTGGCTGTTGATGTGTGGGAGGAGCGGAGGAGTGCAGAGACTCGGGCTGCCTGTCACCGCAATGAAACAGCCCGAACCAGCCCGAAGAGCCGAAGGAAACCGATCGACACAGCCCGAACCAGCCCGAAGAGCCGAAGGAAACCGATCGACACAGCCCGAACCAGCCCGAAGAGCCGCAGGAAACCGATCAAAGAGCCGCATGCGGCTCGAGAGCCGCGGGTTGGCCACCCCTGCTCTAGACCTTCCGGGGCCAGCTGGCCTAGTGTGGGCCCTGGTGGTCGCTGGTGGGTTAGCCCTTAATGTTATGATCTGGGCTAGTGTGCCTGTCATTTAGATAAGCTATGTAGCTACTGTTATTTAAGAAGGTTTTATCCCTGCTTGTTTACTTTATGGTTTTTGGTTATATTACCCTGTAGGTTAAGGCCTTCACTTCGGCTCCCCTACCCTATATATTCTCCTAGCACCATGTGCATTACACGCGTGCATAGGATCTTTACTGAGCCAGGGGGTACAACCCTCCATCCCTCCACCGGCTCTAATATTATCCCCTGGATGTGATACTGGGTTTTACCCGTTGCCATGTACTTCTTTACCTCCCCCTCTGGCCCTCCATCAGCCATCAGGGGAGGAGCGGGACAGGGCTGATAACCGTGATTGAAGGTTGTGCCTCATGTGGAAAAAAGAGAAGTCTCTACTTGTTGCTATGTTGTTTTATACGATGCGTTTTGTAGTTTTGCTGAGTTTTTTAGCCTATACGATCATATACCAGTTAATGTCTATATGTCTAGCCGTAGCACCCTCGGGGAAGCAGGCCTCTATGGGGAAACACTCATGTACAGGGACCCTGATGCATAGCAGGATAGCTCCCGAAAAACCCACTAATATTATCTTTTGTCTAATTCTAACATGGCCTCCTCAGGTAGTGGGCATAACTTAAATATTATCTCTTGGAATGTCAAGGGGCTTAGATCACCATGTAAACGTATGGCTGTCCTAAGACACTTAAAATGTCTCCGAGCAGATGTCGCATTGCTGCAGGAGACACACCTGACAGTGGATGATCTGCAACGACTGCGTAAACTGTGGGTTGGCACGGTATATGGCTCTCCAGCAGTTGGGCGCTAGGCTGGAGTTGCCATACTACTGCACAAAAACCTGCAACATGAAGTAACAGCTGTTAGGGCTGTCACTGAGGGTCGTAAGGTGACTATACAGGTAGTGATAGATTCCAACCCCATGGCTATCACTAATATATACGCCCCCAATCCGCCGGGTATACCCTTCTTCCAAGACGTAATCCAATGGATACTCGCTGCCCCTAAAGCTAGTCACCTGGTCGGGGGAGATTTTAACTCCGTTATGTCCACCATAACAGATCGTTCGAAGACAGGTCCTCATTGCGCGACTCATCCTGACACTTCAGCACCCAAACCCACTCAACTGGCTCAGGCCATGTCCTACTTACATCTCACTGACGTGTGGCGATTGCAACACCCGACCAACCAAGAATACACTTTTTTCTCTCCCCCACATCAATCTTTCTCGCTTATAGATTACTTTTTTGCCTCCCCTTCCTTGGTGCCTTCCCTATTAGACTCGGATATACTAGATGCCAGAATATCAGACCACAGCCCCATAGCAATACATTTGTCGTGACCAACGTCCCCGTCCTTACCGCGGACGTTGAGATTTCCTTCCTACTTAGTGGACAAATCTGACTTTCAAAACACGCTACGGACTGCTTGGACTGACTACGCATCCACCAACAGTGAACATATGTCTGACCTTAACTTATTTTGGGAAACAGGTAAAGCCTTTTTGAGAGGCAGGATTATTTCCTATACTGCACAACTAAAAAAACACAATAGGAGTCACTACAATGAAACCAGCAAAACGCTTCGTATGGCTCACGAGCGCCTGCTCGTGAACCGTACCCCGGAGAATATCCAAAGCTGGGTACAAGCCAAGAGGGCATTTGACCTTTGGGTGGAGCAACAAGAAACGGCTAAACTAGCCTATACTAAGCTATACTTCCATAGATTCGGAAACAAAGCGGGCAAACTACTAGCGAAACTATGCGCTGGGCCTAGACGACCCACTCATGTTACTGCCATGAGGGATTCGGATGGATCTGTGACCACTGCCAAAGACAGAATCAATGCTATTCTCACCAAATTCTATACAGCCTTGTACAAAGCTGACCCCACAGACCAGACTAAGGCGGACACTTTATTATCCAGGGTGCGCTTACCTAAACTCCATGGAGACCATCTCGCACTGCTTAACGCCCCCATTACCCTAGAGGACATTAAACATACCATTTCGACATTATCCACAGCCAAAGCACCAGGGCCGGATGGCTATACTGTGAAATTCTATAAATCTACCATAGATTATATACCTGACACTCTTCAACTTGTTTATGCAGGCATGTGGCAGGGAGGGCCGTATATGCCCACGGGTACACAGGCCTTCATAAAACTTATCTCAAAGAAAGGAAAGGACCCTACTATGCCGGGATCCTATCGCCCCATCTCCTTGTTAAATGTAGACTCTAAAATCTAAAATAATTGCTTCCAGATTGGCCATGATACTCCCCTCCTTACTTCACCCCGCCCAGTCAGGCTTTGTCACTGGCCGCTCGGCTACACTAAATATACGCAAAGTTCTTCTGGCCCTTAACTATGCCAAAACACACCCCAACCAAGATATAGCAATAATATCTTTAGACGCAGAAAAAGCCTTCGACAATGTGAGTTTGCCTTGGCTATTTAGAGTATTGGCACAATTTGGTTTTCAAGGCCCCTTTCTACAATTCCTCCAACAGATGTATATGTCTCCCACAGCTCGCTTGGTCACTCCTGATTTTATGTCAGAATCGATACCCCTAACTAAAGGTACAAGGCCGGGGTGCCCACTATCACCCCTATTGTTTAACCTGGCGATTGAACCCCTCTCTAGGCTGCTTATATCACGGGGTGGGATCAGTGGTTTACCCATAGGACCACAGGTCTTGCGCTCTGCACTGTTTGCGGACGACATATTGCTGTTTACCACTGACCCCATCTCGACTTTGGTAAATTAAGGGAAATTTTTGGAACCTTTCAAAGCTGTTCGGGTTTCCGAATAAATTTTGATAAAAGTGAGATTTTACCTTTAAACCCCAGACTGGCTCAAAAATGGGAAATAGCCCAACGTAACATTACATACCTAGGGGTACACATAGGACGTGAACCAGCCTCATTGTATGGGCTTAACTACCCCCCACTTTTGTCTAAGATTGTGCAGGAATTAGAGATGTAGGCAACTCTGCCTATTTTGCTCTTCGGGAGATGCCATTTATTTAAAATGATATCCTTTGCCAGATTATTATACCCAATGCAGACCATACCCCTCCTGCTGAAACACGCAGATATCCAGAAGCTATACAAGGCACTGTCTACCTTTTTGTGGTCATGTAAGAGAGCGCGCATTGCTTTGCCTAAATTATCCTTCCCGAAGACCAAGGGTGGTGCAGGTGTACCCAATATTCGTTTTAATTACCTTGCATGTTTACTAAGACAGGGTCTGGACTGGCTTTCGGGCAACTCTAGATACTGTAACGTGCACCTGGAAGGGGCTATGGCTTCCCGTACACGTTGGCAGCAATCCTTCACTACAATCTGAATGCCCTGCCACCCCATCTGAAATCGAATCTACTCATTAGAGACACGAACATTGCATGGAGAGAAGTACGCAAATTACTGGGGCTACCGACTACCATCTCTAGCTACCTACCCATCCAAGGGAACCCTATGTTCCTCCCGTCCACCTTGCATGACATATACCTACAATGGAAACTAAAAGGTCTCACGTCTACAAAAGCCTTTTATCAAGCCGACCATCGCAAGTTTAAGTCTTTTGAGGCTTTGTCTCAGGAATTTACCTTACCGCCAACCCACGTTTTCTACTATAACCAGCTGACCGATTACCTAAGCTCGCAATGCGGTCCCCAGACAGACCCCTTCCAGAAGTCCTTTATCGACACAGTGCTGCACTCAGGGGACTACTCAATTACCAACCCATATTCTTACCTCATCCAGCACCAATCGGACAAATACCACCTCACGCCCTTTCAGAAATGGGCGACCCTCTTTGGGGATGAAACTCTCCCTGATAAAATTATGGATGGATACAGACAAGTACGTAAACTCACACTTTCCGAAACGTGGCGTGAAACACAATTTAAGATGTTGGCTCTATATCTATACAACAGATCCCGAAGGATGTTATGCTCTGTGTATTTGGATATGTACCTCGAACGCCCCCAACAGGCGATGGAAAACGGACCTCTGTTTCCCAATGGGCACAGCTAGCCCTTCTTGTTGCTCGTAGAACGATTATGCAATCTTGGATCTCCAAGAATCCGCCTGAATTACCAGTAGTACAAAAGGCTATCGAATCGCTCTTCTACATGGAAAGGCTGAATACCATCACAAGAAACCCTCGACCTACCCACCGTTTTTTTACGTGATGGCGCAACTATATGGAGGCCACGTTGACTCACTCTGACATCCAAGCAGCCATGCAACCGTTTCGTTTCACGGCCTGGTGTCTCCAAAGCAACCTTGCTGGCTCTCTGGGTAGACTCAAACTGCTTTCACATGGCGACCCTTCGGCCTTTAGGCCATCTTGACATTTCAGCTCATACGCTGTGCACTTTTCACCAGGACTTTAAGATACCCCGTCCTTCCCTCACTCTCGAGGTCATTCACCCTAGGGTTATTAGCATTAATCATCTCTCTGGTCTAATCAGATCGTATAGGCTACTGGGACCTTCTTGGGTCCATTTCTCCCCAAACCTGTAGCTTTTATGCCGTTTAACATTTCTTTTTCCTTGCACAGGTATTTGTATCTGTAAGCATATTTACTTTACAGTTGTGTTTTGTAACCTCTTCTGTATAAAACCCAAAAAAAAAAGAAAAAAAAAAAAAGAAATGATCATTGTACAATGTCAACTGTGTACCTTGTTGTATGGATTTTGTTATGTACTGAAAGTCCAATAAAGCACTCCTGATTGTCCACCACTGTATAGTGAGCTGTGTACGCACAACTCATTGTACAAATTTGACAGTGCAGAGCTGACTGAACTCCCATGCCAAGGAAACCGAGCGGCAATCAATTCCCAGAACCTGGCTGTCTGAAGATATCAGTGGCTGGCGGGGAGCTCCAGGATGCCTCATCACTGGACTGAAGGTGAGTATATTTCCGCTTTAAATAGCAGTTTCTGCATCAGTCGGTGTGCCCACAGTATGGATTAGGTCAAGGATAAAGCCCCACTTACAGTGTTAGGGAGAGGTACCTGTTGAGGAGGAAAGAGTAGGTTTCCCCTTACAAGGTATCTCTTCTGCCAGCTTCTTGGAACTGTCTCCCACCATTAACAAGATAAGCTGCAAAGACTTTGGGGATCTGAAAGCAACCTAGTAATCTGGATACCTCCTCCAAGGGAAGTGCTGCTCGAGCATTCGGGAAGCTCATATTACATTGCTATTGAAAAAGTGTCTTGTTAGCAGACAATATCTTTCTGCTTGTTAAAGTGGAGTTCTGTTAAAACAATAAAAAATTAAAAGTCAACAGCTACAAATACTGCAGCTGCTGACTTTTAATAGTCTGACACTCACCCGTCCCGGGGTCCAGCGATGCGGGGGAACGAAGCCCCGCTCGTCTCCCCCTCCTCTCTGTGGCGCCGGCATTGTAAGTGTGGGCGCTGGCTGTGGCTTCACAGCCGGACACCCACTGCACATGTGCGAGCCGCACCACGCACCGTGACTGGCCGGGCAATCATCTGGGACCTGTGACGTGTCCCAGATGATTGCTGAGAGGGGGGGGAGAGGTGGTCTCCCTTCTGGTGCCGCTGTGCATTGGGAGGAAGTGGGAGCTGGACCCTCTGAGAAGAGGGTCCTGGCTCCCCCCCAAAAAAATTACATGGCAAATGTGGCATGTCAGGGGGTCACCTCTCTTAAAGCGGAAGTTCCATTTATGGGTGGAACTGCGTTTTAAGCACTTGCCTGACCGTGCTATAGCTGAATGGTGGCTACAGCGCAACCGGCCAGTTCTTTGAGGGTGTCATATGATTAAGCCCACCATGCGCCCATTGAGGTGTGTGGCCGGCTCACTCTGAGATCGCTGTGTCACTAGGACACAGCTGATCACAGTTCAAGGTAAAGGGCCAATCACAGAGTTCTTTTACAACGTGATCAGCTGTGTCCAATCACAGCAAATCAGGATGTAAACACAAGCTGGTTATCATCAGCGGCTATAGCCAACGGCAATGATCATTGTATTCTGCTGCTGGGGAAGGTTCCCCGCACTCTCTGCCGGCAGAACACATTAGCGATCCGGGATTGTTCAATTTTCTTTCCTTCAACCCATGGTTGAGGTCCACCTGCTCACTCACCTCAGTCTGACCTGCCTGTGCTTTCTCTTCTCATTTCTCCACCTATACTGATCATCTTTGCCTTTTCCCCTCATATCTTCACTGCACTTATCATCCTGTGCCATCTCTTTTAATATTGCCAACCACACTTACCATCCCGTACCTTTTTATCTCAAATATCCCCTCAACCTTACCATCCTGTGTCAGGACCTGGATCACCTGTTGGTGGCACTGTGGTTCCCCAGAGCTGAAGAGCGCAGTTCCAGTGGCCACCAGCGGGTGTCTCACAGCAGCCAGCAGATCACGGCAATTAGGGATGTTGAGAAAGGTATATAACCCTTCCCTTGATTTTCATCAGTGCTTCAGTGTTTTGCCTTTTAACCATATACCTATTTGCTGATTATCCTGATCACCGTCTTATCCTGTACTTTGTATCTAGTACACTGTAACCTGTTACCACATCTCTGCTTCCCTTATTCCCATTTCCAGTCCTGGTCATGGTCAATAATATGTGTCTGCTTCCCTCCATTTCTACGGTAAGTAGTATATTATGGTTAGGTTGTTTGGTTTTGCATCACTGTCATGTTTATTTTTTACTTTTGATTTGCTTGTAGTTTGTTGCTGTTGAATTGGCGTTCAGTCTGATTCCAGTTTGCTAAGTACAGCTACACTAAACTGGCGATCCCTGCTACCTCTGGATACCTGCACTTGGGATCCCTTACATCCTTTGGCTTCTCTTCTCATATCTCCCTTCATACTTCCTATCCTGTGTCCTTTCTTCTTATATCTCTTTATTCATAGTCACCATCCATTAGCTTTTTGTCTCAAAAATGTTCACACACTGACCATCCTTTACCTTCTCATTTCATACTACCCCTCACACTGACCATCCTGTGCTTTCTCTTTTCATACTACCACTCACACTGACCATCCTGTGCCTTCTCTTCTCATACTACCCCTCACACTGACCATCCTGTGCCTTCTCTTCTCATACTACCCCTCACACTGACCATCCTGTGCCTTCTCTTCTCATACTACCCCTCACACTGACCATCCTGTGCCTTCTCTTCTCATACTACCCCTCACACTGACCATCCTGTGCCTTCTCTTCTCATACTACCCCTCACACTGACCATCCTGTGCCTTCTCTTCTCATACTACCCCTCACACTGACCATCCTGTGCCTTCTCTTCTCATACTACCCCTCACACTGACCATCCTGTGCCTTCTCTTCTCATACTACCCCTCACACTGACCATCCTGTGCTTTCTCTTCTCATACTACCCCTCACACTGACCATCCTGTGCCTTCTCTTCTCATACTACCCCTCACACTGACCATCCTGTGCCTTCTCTTCTCATACTACCCCTCACACTGACCATCCTGTGCCTTCTCTTCTCATACTACCCCCCACACTGACCATCCTGTGCCTTCTTTTCTCATACCTCCCCTCACACTGACCATCCTGTGCCTTCTCTTCTCATACTACTCCTCACACTGACCATCCTGTCCCTTATCTTCTCATACTACCCCTCACACTGACCATCCTGTGCCTTCTCTTCTCATACTACCCCTCACACTGACCATCCTGTGTCTTCTCTTCTCATACTACCCCTCACTAGGGATGAGCTTCGTGTTCGAGTCGAACATACGTTCGACTCGAACATCGGCTGTTTGTCCGTTCGGCGAAGTCCGAACATTTTGGTCCGTTCGCGCCAAATTCGTGTGGCGCTCACGGCCCACAATGCACTGCGATGGCGCAGTACATTGCTGGCTCATGATTGGCCAAGCATGCACTGTGACCCCGCATGCTTGGCCAATCGCAGCGCCAGCAGCGAGGAGAGCCATGATTGGCCACAGGCAGGATGCCTGTGGCCAATCATAGCTCAGGCTGTGTAGTGCACGCCCCACACTATATAAGGCCGCCAGCACGGCGGCCTTGTGTAGTGTGTTGGCGTCTGAAGCAGTGGGTGTTCTGTGTACCTTCAACACAGTACACACCGATCGTTTTCAGCCGATTTTCGATCTTGCTGTTGTGTAGTGGTTATTGTCTGCGTGCCCTGACCGCAGTATACACCGCTATATTCACCTCACCTATATAGCTAGTGATCTATCTTTTATAATAGAGCTTGCAGTCAGTAGTGTTAGGAGCTAGTGCGTGCTGTCTGCGTGCTCTGTACCCAGTACATACCGCTATATCCACCTACATAGCTCTTCTCTATTTGAGACCACTTGCCATCTGCAGGAGTTATTGGAAGTTGTGTGTGCCTCCAGCACAGCACAGTATACATCTGTATATACCCCTTTATCTCTGGTGTTCTATAATAAAGGCATCTGCAGGAGTTAGTGGGTGTTCTGTGTACCTTCAACACAGTACACACCGATTGTTTTCGGACGATTTTCGATCTTGCTGTTGTGTAGTGGTTGTTGTCTGCGTGCCCTGACCGCAGTATACACCGCTATATTCACCTCACCTATATAGCTAGTGATCTATCTTTTATAATAGAGCTTGCAGTCAGTAGTGTTAGGAGCTAGTGCGTGCTGTCTGCGTTCTCTGTACCCAGTACATACCGCTATATCCACCTACATAGCTCTTCTCTATTTGAGACCACTTGCCATCTGCAGGAGTTATTGGAAGTTGTGTGTGCCTCCAGCACAGCACAGTATACATCTGTATATATCCCTTTATCTCTGGTGTTCTATAATAAAGGCATCTGCAGGAGTTAGTGGGTGTTGTGTGCCTCTAGCACAATATACACTACCCAACTGCTTTTTTACCCAACTCCCTTCAGGCCATTACCATGTCTGGAAGGCCAGCAAGGAGAGGCAGACAGGCGCGAGCCGATAAAAGAGGGCAAGCAGGCTCTGTGTCTAGAGACAACAGTGCTGGTCGTGGACGCGGTGCATTGTCATCAGCACGTGGCCATGGGACACGCTTGTCCTTATTTCGGCAGCTGGAGATGTTGAGCCGCAACATGCCAACGACTTGGTAGAGTGGATGACCAAGCCCTCTTCATCCTCCTCATCCTCTCTCACCCAGGCTCAGGGTACTAGCAAAGCAGCTGCCAACGCATCGTCTTCCCTCCTCTCAATGTCATCATCAGTGACTCCTTCCCTAGACCCACCACGTCCTCCTGAGGAGTCTCCTGAACTCTTTGAGCACAGTGTTGGGTACATGCTCCAGGAGGATGCCCAGTGTTTTGTAGGCTCTGATGATGACACTCAGCTAGAGGAAGGCAGTAGCGTGAGCGCAGAGAGAGGGGATGCTCAAGAAGGACAGCAATCTGGCAGTCATGTTCCACAAGCTGCAGCATACTGCCAGGTTTGCTACAGCGATGAAGAGGGAGGGGATGATGAGGGCACTGACTCCACGTGGGTGCCTGGAAGGAGAGAGGAGGAGGAGGAGGAGGAGGAGAAGGCACATGTCCAACGAGGCAGGATGTCCTCCGGGGGCCAGCTTAGGGGCAGCACACCGACTGAATCACACCGCAGAGCTCCGCCTGTGCAGGGCGCTGCCTCTGCGCGTTATTCTAAAAGTTCTTTTTTGAGACGAGTGCATCAGATCGCACCGCTGCTATTTGCAACATATGTCTCAAGCGTATCTCGCGTGGCCAAAACATCAGCCGCTTGGGCACCACATGCTTGACCAGACATATGTTGACCTGCCATGCAGCTCGTTGGCAAGCGTACCTCAAAGACCCACACCAAAGAACAAAGCGGACCTCTCCTTGCTCCTCATCAGCTGGCATCTCCAACCCCACTAGACCTTCAGTCCTCTCTGAAACCTGCTCTGAGAGGAATGAAGGTGTAGAATTAGGTGTGTCACAGCCAAGTGCTTCCGGGAACTCTGCTAGCGGTACACCCACGTCCGATTATAGCAGGCAAATGTCCCTGCCCCAGCTGCTGGACCGGCGAAAGAAGTTCACTCCCAGCCATCCACATGCCCAGCGGTTGAATGCTAGCTTGGCTAAATTGCTAGCACTTCAACTGCTGCCTTTTCAGTTGGTAGACTCGGCCCCCTTCCGTGAGTTTGTACAATGTGCGGTTCCTCAGTGGCAGGTCCCCAAACGCCACTTTTTCTCACGAAAGGCGATTCCGGCTCTCTACCGGCATGTGGAAGGCAATGTCCTTGCCTCGCTGGACAGGGCGGTCAGTGGTAAGGTGCATATTACCGCTAACTCATGGTCCAGCAGGCATGGACAGGGATGTTACCTGTCTTTCACGGCCCATTGGGTCACTCTTCTGGCAGCTGGGAAGGATGCAGGACAAGGTGCAGTAGTGTTGGAGGTTGTTCCGCCACCACGCCTCCAAAATGCTACTATTGGTTGTGACACACCTCTCTCCTCCACCCCCTCCTCTTCTTCTTCCTCCATGGCCTCTTCCAGTGCTCTGTCCTCAGAACCAGCGGTGCTTCGTAGGCGTTCCAGGGGCTACGCAAGTACGCAGGCAAAACGATGCCATGCCGTTCTTGCCCTGGTTTGTTTGGGGGACAGGAGCGACACTGGGGCGGATGTTTTGTCAGCTCTGCAGGGGCAGGCCGAGAGGTGGTAGACGCCACGCCAGCTTAAGCCAGGAATGGTGGTTTGTTACAATGGCACCAACCTCCTCTCCGCCCTCCGACAGGGACAACTGACCCATGTGCCCTGTGTAGCTCACGTCCTTAACCTGGTGGTGCAGCGGTTCTTGGGCAGGTACCCCGGCTTACAGGATGTCCTGAAGCAGGCCAGGAAAGTCTGTGTGCATTTCCGCCGATCAGTTAATGCCTGTGCTCGGCTGGCTGAGCTCCAAAAGGAGTTGAACCTGCCCAAGAACCGCCTTATATGTGACATGCCCACCAGATGGAACTCAACGTTGGCCATGCTGCAGCGGCTGCACACGCAGCAGAGGGCCATCAATGAGTACCTGTGCGACTACGGCACCAGGACAGGGTCAGGGGAGCTCGGTTTTTTCTCACCACGCCAGTGGGGCATGATCAGGGATGCATGCACTGTCCTGTCACCGTTTGAGGAGGCCACAAGGATGGTGAGCAGTGACAGTGCATGCATCAGTGACACTGTACCTCTTGTCCACCTCTTGGAGCATACGCTGCATGGAATAATGGACAGGGCACTTGAGGCAGAACAGAGGCAGGAAGAGGAGGACTTCCTTGCCTCTCAAGGCCCCCTTTATCCAGACAGTGTTCCTGCTGTGCCACCCATCACACAGGAAGAGGATGAGGAGGAGGAAGAGGAGGAGGAGGAGGAGGATGATTGTGTCAGCATGGAGGTGGAGGCTGGCACTCAGCATCAGCAGCAGCAGCAGCAGTCTTGTAGGGATGATTTACAGTCCCAAGAAACACGTGGACTTGTACGTGGCTGGGAGGAGGTAGCTGCGGATCATGTTGTCCTTAGTGACCCAGAGGACTCCGGACCGAATGCATCAGCTAACCTACGCTGCATGGCCTCCCTGATCCTGCAAAGCCTGCGGAAGGATCCTCGTATTCTTCGGATCAAGGAGAGGGACCATTACTGGCTGGCCACTCTCCTTGATCCACGGTACAAGGGTGAGGTTGCCGACCTTATCTTGCCATTGCAGAGGGAGCAGAGGATGAGACATCTCCGGGAGGCCTTGCAGAAAGGTCTGTGCAACGCGTTCCCAGAGACTGGGAGGTTACAAACTCCTGGTCCTGGACAACGTGTTTCTGAGGCATCGGTCAGAAGGAGCGGTGGAGAAGGTGGCCGTCTGACTGATGCTTTCAGACAATTTTTTAGTCCGCAGCCCCAAGGTATGATCGGTTCCAGCACCCATCGCCAGCGCCTGATTTACATGGTGCAGGAATACCTAGGGGCAAGGTCAGACTTGGACACCTTTCCCACCTAAAATCCTCTGGCTTACTGGGTCTTGAGGATGGATCACTGGCCAGAGCTTGCACAGTATGTAATTGAGCTACTGGCCTGTCCTGCATCCAGCGTTCTTTCGGAACGCACCTTCAGTGCTGCTGGTGGCTTTGTTACCGATCACAGGGTGCGAAAAAATCGCCTAAGGCCCAATTTTTCTGCCCCTGTTTAACAGGGGCGTTTAATTACAATTTTTGATGCAATGCTTTGCAGCAGGGCTAATTCCTGCAATAAAACTAGAGTATATGGCAGAGGTTGCAGTGTGGTGGCACCAGCACCAGTGCCTAAGGCCCAATTTTTCTGCCCCTGTTTAACAGGGGCGTTTAAGTACAATTTTTGATGCAATGCTTTGCAGCAGGGCTAATTCCTGCAATAAAACTAGAGTATATGGCAGAGGTTGCAGTGTGGTGGCACCAGCACCAGTGCCTAAGGCCAAATTTTTCTGCCCCTGTTTAACAGGGACATGTAATTACAATTCTTGATATAATATTTCACAGGAGGGCCCCTTCCTGTGCCCACCCAGAGTAACGGTGAGGACTTATAGTGTTGTGGCACCAGCACCACAACCACCAAAGGTCAATTTTTCTACCACTGTTCAACAATGGCATGTAATTACAATTCTTGATATAATCGTTCACAGCAGGGCGCTCCAGCGCCCACCAAGAGTCACTTTGAGGGCTTACAATGTTGTGGCAAAACCAACACCTTGTTCCGCCATTTCTGCAGAGCATATAGGGCAGGCCCCTACTTTCAAACATCCAATTTACAGACATCTCCTACTTGCAAACGGAAGGAGACAACAGCAAGTGAGATGAAAAAATATGGACGACAAAACAAATTATACAGGGGTGATAACCCTTCCCTATGTTTTCCAAAAAGCTTAACATTTTTTTTTTTGACTGGAGCTACACTTTAAAAATGTACCAGTTGAAAATTACAAACAGATTCAACTTAACACAACAAACCTACACAGTCCCTGTCTTGTTTTCACCGCCTGTATACTGCTGTTCTGAGTATATAGGGCCTGGGGGCCACACGCATTTCCTTTTTTTAATATGGGTACAGGGTTCCCCTTAACCACTTTCAGACCGGACCATTTTGCTGGTCAATGACCAGAGGTCTTTTTACAATTTGGCACTGCACTGCTTTAACTGGTAATTGCGCGGTCATGCAATGTTGTACCCAAACAAAATTTGCGTCCTTTTCTTCCCACAAATAGAGCTTTCTTTTGATGGTATTTGATTGCCTCTGCGATTTTTATTTTTTGCGATATAAACGTAAAAAGACCGCAAATTTTGAAAAAAAATGATATTTTCTACTTTTTGTTATTAGAAAAATCCAATAAACTCAATTTTAGTCATACATTTAGACCAAACTGTATTCAGCCACATGTCTTTGGTAAAAAAAAAGTCAATAACTGTATATTTATTGGTTTGCGCAAAAGTTGTCACATCTACAAACTAAGGTACGTTTTCTGGAATTTACGCAGCTTTTAGTTTACGACTGCCTATCTCATTTCTTGAGGTGCTAAAATGGCAGGGCAGCACAAAACCCCCCCCCCAAATGACCCCATTTTGGAAAGTAGACCCCCTAAGGAAATTGATAAGTGGCATGTTGAGCCCATTGAATATTTTATTTTTTTGCCTCAAGCGATTGAATAATGACAAAAAAAATAATTTTTTTTTTTTTTACACAAAGTTGTCACTAAATGATATATTGCTCACACATGCTATGGGCATATGTGAAATGACACCCCAAAATAAATTCTGCTGCTTCACCTGAGTACGGGGATACCACATATGTGGGACTTTTTGGGAGCCTAGCCGCGTACGGGGCGCCCGAAAACCAAGCACCGCCTTCAGGCTTTCTAAGGGCGTAAATTTTTGATTTCACTTCTCACTACCTATTACAGTTTTGAAGGCCATAAAATGCCAAGATGGCACAAAACCCCCACAAATGACCCCATTTTAGAAAGTAGACACCCCAAGCTATTTGCTGAGAGGCATGTTGAGTCCATGGAATATTTTATATTTTGCCACAAGTTGCGGGAAAATTACAAACTTTAATTTTTCTTTATTTTTTTTTCACAAAGTTGTCACTAAATGATATATTGCTCACACATGCCATGGGCATATGTGAAATGACACCCCAAAATAAATTCTGCTGCTTCTCCTGAGTACGGGGATACCACATGTGTGGGATTTTTTGGGAGCCTAGCCACGTACGGGGCCCCGAAAGCCAAGAACCGCCTTCAGGTTTTCTAAGGGCGTAAATATTTGACTTCACTCCTCACTACCTATTACAGTTTTGAAGGCCATAAAATGCCAAGATGGCACAAAACCCCCACAAATGACCCCATTTTAGAAAGTAGACACCCCAAGCTATTTGCTGAGAGGCATGTTGAGTCCATGGAATATTTTATATTTTGCCACAAGTTGCGGGAAAATTACAAACTTTTTTTTTTTATTTATTTTTTTCACAAAGTTGTCACTAAATGATATATTGCTCACGCATGCCATGGGCATATGTGAAATAACACCCCAAAATAAATTCTGCTGCTTCTCCTGAGTACGGGGATACCACATATGTGGGACTTTTTGGGAGCCTAGCCGCGTACGGGGCCCCGAAAACCAAGCACCGCCTTCAGGCTTTCTAAGGGCGTTACAGTTTTGAAGGCCATAAAATGCCAAGATGGCACAAACCCCCCCAAATGACCCCATTTTGGAAAGTAGACACCCCTGAATTTAGGGGTACACTAGTGAGACTAGGTAATAAATGGCGGGTACCCTGAAACTATAAAAAAATAACTAACCAACCAGCGTCACCTGTAACAGTTATATGGTGATCACTGGTGAAAGGGTTAACTAGGGGGCAATCAGGGGGCTTTATGCGGTAGTATATGGGGGTCCCTGGCGCTATAAAAAGCGAACCTAAATACCTACCTGCCTAACTAGCGTCACCTGTGACACTAATACAGCGATCAGAAAAACGATCGCTTATTAGGCTGGGTTCACACTGGAGCGATGCAGGAACGCCACGAATCCGCGGCGGGTTCCCGCATCGCATGCCTCCCGGCGGCAGTTCACACTGCCCTATGCGAACTGCTGGGAGTGTCAGTGAAATGTTAATGACACCCCCAGATCAGTTCGCATATCACAGTGCGATCTGAAAACTCGGATCGCATGGTGTGAACACCCATGCGATCCGATTCTGCTGCGGACCAAAAAAAGGGTCCCGTGCGAGTTTGCGGCGGGTGTGGCGGGTGCGACACAAATTCAGCCATACTATCTGTATGGCTGAACTCGAATCGCACAGAGATCGGATGTGATTTGCACTGCAGTGCGGTGCGAATCACATCCGTTCTCATAAACCGCTGCAATGTGAACCCAGCCTTAGTGACACTCTTCTCACTCTCTTCTCATACTACCCCTCACACTGACCATCCTGTGCTTTCTCTTCTCATACTACCCCTCACACTGACCATCCTGTGCCTTCTTTTCTCATACTACTCCTCACACTGACCATCCTGTGCTTTCTCTTCTCATACTACCCCTCACACTGACCATCCTGTGCCTTCTTTTCTCATACTACCCCTCACACTGACCATCCTGTGCCTTCTCTTCTCATACTACTCCTCACACTGACCATCCTGTGCTTTCTCTTCTCATACTACCCCTCACACTGACCATCCTGTGCCTTCTCTTCTCATACTAACCCTCACACTGACCATTCTGTGCCTTCTCTTCTCATACTACCCCTCACACTGACCATCCTGTGCCTTCTCTTCTCATACTACCCCTCACACTGACCATCCTGTGCCTTCTCTTCTCATACTAACCCTCACACTGACCATTCTGTGCCTTCTCTTCTCATACTACCCCTCACACTGACCATCCTGTGTCTTCTCTTCTCATACTACCCCTCACACTGACAGTCCTGTGCCTTCTCTTCTCATACTACCCCTCACACTGACCATCCTGTGCCTTCTCTTCTCATACTCCCCCTCACACTGACTATCCTGTGCTTTCTCTCTTCATACCTCCCCTCACACTGACCATCCTGTGCTTTTTCTTCTCATACTACCCTCACACTGACCATCCTGTGCTTTCTCTTCTCATACTAACCCTCACACTGACAGTCCTGTGCCTTCTCTTCTCATACCTCCCTTCACGCTGACCATCCTGTGCCTTCTATTTTCATACCACCCCTCACACTGACCATCCTGTGCTTTCCCTACTCATACCTCCCCTCACACTGACCATCCTGTGCTTTCAATTCTCGTACTACCCCTCACACTGACCATCCTGTGCTTTCTCTTCTCATACCTCCCCTCACACTGACCATCCTGTGCTTTCAATTCTCGTACTACCCCTCACACTGACCATCCTTTGCTTTCTCTTCTCATACCTCCCCTCACACTGACCATCCTGTGCTTTCTCTTCTCATACCTCCCCTCCCACTGACCATCTTGTGCCTTCTCTTCTCATACTACCCCTCACACTGACCATCCTGTGCCTTCTCTTCTCACACTGACCATCCTGTGCCTTCTCTTCTCATACCTCCCCTCACACTGACCATCTTGTGCTTTCTCTTCTCATACTACCCCTCACAGTGACCATCCTTTACCTTCTCTTCTCATACTACCCCTCACACTAACCATCCTGTGCTTTCTCTTCTCATACCTCCCCTCACACTGACCATCCTGTGCTTTCTCTTCTCATACCTCCCCTCACACTGACCATCCTGTGCTTTCTCTTCTCATACCTCCCCTCCCACTGACCATCTTGTGCCTTCTCTTCTCATACTACCCCTCACACTGACCATCCTGTGCCTTCTCTTCTCATACTACCCCTCACAGTGACCATCCTGTGCTTTCTCTTCTCATACCTCCCCTCCCACTGACCATCTTGTGCCTTCTCTTCTCATACTACCCCTCACACTGACCATCCTGTGCCTTCTCTTCTCATACCTCCCCTCACACTGACCATCCTGTGCTTTCTCTTCTCATACCTCCCCTCCCACTGACCATCTTGTGCCTTCTCTTCTCATACTACCCCTCACACTGACCATCCTGTGCCTTCTCTTCTCATACCTCCCCTCACACTGACCATCTTGTGCTTTCTCTTCTCATACTACCCCTCACAGTGACCATCCTTTACCTTCTCTTCTCATACTACCCCTCACACTGACCATCCTGTGCTTTCTCTTCTCATACCTCCCCTCACACTGAGCATCCTGTTCTATCTCTTCTCATACCACCCCATACACATACTCCTGACCCCCCCCCCAGTGCTCTCTTCCACCACTGCACTCTCCTGCCCCCCCCAGTGCGCTCCTCCACCACCGCACTCTCCTACCCCCCCCCCCAGTGCTCCTCTCCTCCACCACCGCACTCTCCTGCCCCCCGTGCTCTCCTCCACCACCGCACTCTCCTGCCCCCTGTGCTCTCCTCCACCACCACACTCTCCTGCCCCCCCCCGTGCTCTCTTCCACCACCGCACTCTCCTGCCCCCCCCCCGCTCTTCTCTTCCACCACCGCACTCTCCTGACCCCCCCAGTGCTCCTCTCCTCCACCACCGCACTCTCCTGCCCCCCCAGTCCTCCTCTCAGCCACCACCGCACTCTCCTGCCCCCCCCCCAGTGCTCCTCTCCTCCACCACCGCACTCTCCTGCCCCCGTGCTCTCCTCCACCACCACACTCTCCTGCCCCCGTGCTCTCTTCCACCACCGCACTCTCCTGCCCCCCCCAGTGCTCTTCTCTTCCACCACCGCACTCTCCTGCCCCCCCAGTGCTCTCCTCCACCACTGCACTATCCTGCCCCCCCCCAGTGCTCTCCTCCACCACCGCACTCTCCTGCCCCCCCAGTGCTCTTCTCTTCCACCACCGCACTCTCCTGCCCCCCCAGTGCTCTCCTCCACCACCGCACTCTCCTGACCCCCCCAGTGCTCTCCTCCACCACTGCACTCTCCTGCCCCCCCCCCAGTGCGCTCCTCCACCACCGCACTCTCCTGCCCCCCCCTGCTCTTCTCTTCCACCACCGCACTCTCCTGACTCCCGTGCTCTCCTCCACCACCACACTCTCCTGACCCCCCCCAGTGCTTTCCTCCACCACCGCACTCTCCTGCCCCCCCCCCCCGCTCTTCTCTTCCACCACCGCACTCTCCTGACCCCCGTGCTCTGCACTCTCCTGCCCCCCCCAGTGCGCTCCTCCACCACCGCACTCTCCTGCCCCCCCCCCTGCTCTTCTCTTCCACCACCGCACTCTCCTGACCCCCGTGCTCTCCTCCACCACCACACTCTCCGGACCCCCCCCCCCAGTGCTCTCCTCCACCACCGCACTCTCCTGCCCCCCCCCCGCTCTTCTCTTCCACCACCGCACTCTCCTGACCCCCGTGCTCTCCTCCACCACCACACTCTCCTGACCCCCCCCCCCCCCCAGTGCTCTCTTCCACCACTGCACTCTCCTGCCCCCCCCCCCCAGTGCGCTCCTCCACCACCGCACTCTCCTGCCCCCCCCCTGCTCTTCTCTTCCACCACCGCACTCTCCTGACCCCCGTGCTCTCCTCCACCACCACACTCTCCTGACCCCCCCCCCCCAGTGCTCTCTTCCACCACTGCACTCTCCTGCCCCCCCCCCCAGTGCGCTCCTCCACCACCGCACTCTCCTGCCCCCCCCCCAGTGCTCCTCTCCTCCACCACCGCACTCTCCTGCCCCCCGTTCTCTCCTCCACCACCGCACTCTCCTGTCCCCCGTGCTCTCCTCCACCACCACACTCTCCTGCCCCCCCGTGCTCTCTTCCACCACCGCACTCTCCTGCCCCCCGCACTTCTCTTCCACCACCGCACTCTCCTGACCCCCCCAGTGCTCCTCTCCTCCACCACCGCACTCTCCTGCCCCCCCAGTCCTCCTCTCATCCACCACCGCACTCTCCTGCCCCCCCCCCAGTGCTCCTCTCCTCCACCACCGCACTCTCCTGCCCCCCGTGCTCTCCTCCACCACTACACTCTCCTGCCCCCCGTGCTCTCTTCCACCACCGCACTCTCCTGCCCCCCCCCCCCAGTGCTCTTCTCTTCCACCACCGCACTCTCCTGCCCGCCCAGTGCTCTCCTCCACCACTGCACTCTCCTGCCCCCCCCCAGTGCTCTCCTCCACCACCGCACTCTCCTGCCCCCCAGTGCTCTTCTCTTCCACCACCGCACTCTCCTGCCCCCCCAGTGCTCTTCTCTTCCACCACCGCACTCTCCTGCCCCCCCAGTGCTCTCCTCCACCACTGCACTCTCCTGACCCCCCCAGTGCTCTCCTCCACCACTGCACTCTCCTGCCCCCCGTGCTCTCCTCCACCACCACACTCTCCTGCCCCCCCCCAGTGCTCTCCTCCACCACCGCACTCTCCTGCCCCCCGTGCTCTCCTCCACCACCACACTCTCCTGCCCCCCCAGTGCTCTCTTCCACCACCGCACTCTCCTGCCCCCCAGTGCTCTCCTCCACCACCGCACTCTCCTGCCCCCCCAGTGCTCTTCTCTTCCACCACCGCACTCTCCTGCCCCCCCAGTGCTCTCCTCCACCACCGCACTCTCCTGCCCCCCCCAGTGCTCTCCTCCACCACTGCACTCTCCTGCCCCCCCATGCTCTCCTCCACCACCGCACTCTCCTGCCCCCCCCAGTGCTCTTCTCTTCCACCACCGCACTCTCCTGCCCCCCCAGTGCTCTCCTCCACCACCGCACTCTCCTGCCCCCCCCAGTGCTCTCCTCCACCACCGCACTCTCCTGCCCCCCCCTAGTGCTCTCCTCCACCACCGCACTCTCCTGCCCCCCCAGTGCTCTCCTCCACCACCGCACTCTCCTGCCCCCATGCTCTCTTCCACCACTGTGCTCTCTTCCACCACCGCACTCTCCTGCCCCCCCCAGTGCTCTTCTCTTCCACCACTGCACTCTCCTGCCCCCCAGTGCTCTCCTCCACCACCGCACTCTCCTTCCCCCCCCCCCCCAGTGGTCTCCTCCACCACCACACTCTCCTGCCACCCCCTCCAGTGCTCTCCTCCACCACCACACACTCCTGCCACCCCCTCCAGTGCTCTCCTCCACCACCACACTCTCCTGCCACCCCCTCCAGTGCTCTCCTCCACCACCACACTCTCCTGCCTCCCCCCAGTGCTCTTCTCCACCGCCACGCTCTCCTGCCCCCCCAGTGGTCTCCATCACCACCACACTCTCCTGCCACCCCCTCCAGTGCTCTCCTCCACCACCACACTCTCCTGCCCCCCCCCCACAGTGCTCTCCTCCACCACCACCACACTCTCCTGCCCCCCCCCCCCCCAGTTTTCTCCTCCCCTGTTCTTGCTGCTCTCCAGCTCTCCCCATCCTTCTCTAGCCACCATCCCCAGTGCTCTCCGCCCCTGTTCCCCCCAGTGCTCTCCCCCCCCCGTGCCCTCCACTCCCCCCAGTGCTCTCCCCCAGTGCTCTCCTCTCTCCCCCTGTTCTTTCCCCTCCAGTGCTCTCCCCTCAGTGCTCTCCCCTCCCCCCAATGCTCCCCCCCCCTGTTCTTCCCCCCCCCCAGTGCTCTTCAGCTCTCTCCATCACTCTCTAGCCCCCACCCCAGTGCTCTCCAGCCCTCCTTACTCCCCACCCCTGTTCTATCTGCCCCCCTGGTGCTCTCCAGCCCCCCCCCCCAGTGCTCTCTACCCTCCGTGCTCTCCAGTCCCCTGTCCTTAATGGCTCCCCCTTAGCACCCTCCACTCCCCACCCCTGTACTCTCCTCTCCCCCTGCATTTTGCGCCCACCCATGTGCTCTCCACCCCCCATAGTGCTCTTCAGTCCCCCGTGCTTTCCACCCCTGTTCTTTCTGGCCCCCACTGGTGCTCTCAAGCTCCCCCCCCATTGCTCTCAACTCACCCCTGCTCTTTGTTCCCCCCCCCCAGTGCTCTTCACCACCCCACACTCTTAGCCCCCCCAGTGCTCTCAGCCTACCGTGCTCTCTACCCCTGTTCTTGTTGGCCCCCCCAGTACTCTCAAGTTCCCCCCCAAGCGCTCTCCGCTCCCCACCCCTGTGATCTCCACTCCCCCTCACTCTTTGCCCCCACCCATGTGTTCTCCAACCCCGCCAGTACTCTTTGCTCCCCCTTCTCTCCAACTCTTTGCTCCCCCTTCTCTCCAACTCCCACTCAGTGCTCTCCACTTCACTCCACTTCCCCAGGACCAGAGGGCAGGCAGACTGGGGCCAGAAAATGAGGACGGCTGAAGGTGCAGGTGGCCAGGGACCACTCCATCTCACAGCAGACAGATCCTCTGGAAGGAGCACCGTCCCCATCCAAAACGAGAACAGACCCTGCCTGCTGCTGGCCGTCATGGATATCCTGCTGGCATGCAAGGTACTGTACCGAGCATAAACAACACACCTTCCCACAGACAGGGACTGCAGACTGGGACATGGGGCACAGGAGGGGCTGCTATGATGTGCACAGTGAGACTGCATTCACGGCACAGTAAAGCTGCATTTTATAGACACGGTGAGGCTGCATTTGATGGACACAGTGAGGCTGCATTTGGTGGGCACAGTGAGGCTGAATTTGATGGGCACAGTGAGGCTGCATTTGATGGGCACAGTGAGGCTGCATTTGATGGGCACAGTGAGGCTGCATTTGGTGGGCACTGGTGAGGCTGCATTGAGCTCTTGCATCAAGTCTGCAGTCTCTGTCCATCTCCTGTAGCATGTCTGAAGTCTCTGAGGGAGTCTGGAGAGGAGTCAAAAGTGGGAGCACCGCCGGGATGGGGGTCATGGGAGAAGTCAGATTTGTGTGGACTGTGGATAGGAGACTATAGGATAAGACCTCCAAGCTGGAGCCGACTGACTGAGCCCTGCACAGTGCACCTGAGAGGAGGTCAGTGAAAGCACCGCCAGGCCAGTCGGGGGTCACTGATGTAAGGGGGGAGTGAATACGATAATGTAAGGGGCACTGATATAAAGGGTTTCCTCCTTATATTAGTAACCCACCCCCCTTACCTTAGAGTATTCTTTCTGCAGAAGGTGGTTCCCCCCCCACGTTCAGAGTTTCTGGGGTCCCCCTTGATGATTGATCACTTACCACTATTAACTGGAATTTGAATATATATATATATATATATATTGTAAGGGATCTTCCCGGGGTAGGGTGTGTTTGGACACAGTTCACAGCAGACTTGGAATTTATAAAGCAGATCTTGGCGTTTATTCGTGGTACAAACAGTCCAGCAAACAAAATATACAGCAACACCGTGCTTTCTAAGTACAACAAAAATAAAAGTCCTAGCCCGGCTGGGCGCTTACTAACAGGTTCTGCTCACCTATCTGACACTTACAAACACAGCGTCTTTCGCCTGGATATCGCAGGGTGAGTTTTAGCTCCAGCAGTGGCTGTGCTTGCAGCTTCCTTCAACACACAGATTGTTCATTCCCTGGCTGAGAGCAACCACCTGCAGACCCTGCAGTGCCTTTAGCTTCCCAGGCTAATTAGGATCAAAGCTCACCTGATCCCAAACCCAGAACTGGATCGGGGGATGTGGAATGACAGGTCCCTCTACCAAACCTACCTGCCATTCCATATAAACCCAGGCCCGGCAAAATTAAATAACAACTCAGCAGCATATCGCTGCTGAGAAACTGATCCATCCTGGATTTACCATCTCACACTGTGTAGCAACCTAGGTGAGATGTACACCCCCTCAACCACTTCTCCAGTGACATGTCTACATATCCCCCCCCTCTTTTTCAGACCGGAGGGCTGAGCCTTTTGTCCCCACAGACAACTCACCCTCGACAATGCGTCAGCATTTGCCTGTAATTTCCCTGGCCTGTGTTCCACAGTGAAATTAAAGTTTTGTAGGGAGAGAAACCATCTAGTCACTCTTGCATTTCTCTCCTTGTTTAACTTCATCCATGTTAGGAGGGCATGGTCTGTCACCAACTTGAATTTCCTGCCTAGCAAGTAATACTTTAACGATTCTAGGGCCCACTTTACTGCCAAACATTCTCGCTCCACAATGGCATAATTTTTCTCGGCCGGGGTTAGTTTTCTACTCAAGTACGTCACTGGATGCTCCTCACCATTCACTACTTGTGAGAGTACTGCACCTAAGCCTGTGTTAGAGGCATCTGTCTGGACCAGAAATTCTCGCCTGAAATCGGGGTAACTAACACAGGTGGTTGGCACAAGGCAGACTTAAGGCTTTGGAAAGCCTTCTCGGCCTCTGGGGTCCACGTGACCATTGCTGTCTTTCCGCCCTTTGTCAAGTCAGTTAGTGGAGCAGCAACTGAGGCAAAGTTCGGCACAAATCTACGGTAATACCCCGTAATACCCAGGAAAGCTCTAACCTGTTTCCTTGTCAGGGGTCTAGGCCAATTCTGTATTGCCTCAATTTTATTTAGCTGTGGCTTAATCAACCCTCTCCCAATAATGTAGCCCAGATATTTGGCCTCTTCTAGGGCTAGAGCACACTTCTCTGCATTTATGGTCAACCCCGCATCACTTATGGCATCCAACACGGCCTGTACCTTACAGAGGTGACTTTCCCAATCAGGGCTAAAAATGACCACATCATCGAGGTAGGCAGCTGAGTAATCACGATGTGGTCGCAGAATCAAGTCCATCAACCTCTGGAAAGTTGCAGGCGCTCCATGTAACCCGAATGGCATCACTACATACTGGAATAGCCCATCAGGGGTGGAGAATGCAGTTTTCTCTTTAGCCTCACCAGAAAGTGGAATCTGCCAGTAGCCCTTTGTGAGATCGAGAGTGGTTATGTACCTGGCGTTACCCAACTTCTCAATCAACTCATCTACCCTGGGCATAGGATACGCATCGAACTTGGAGATCTCATTCAACTTTCTGAAATCGTTACAGAACCTCCAAGTTCCATTGGGCTTTGGGATTAGCACAATTGGGCTGGACCATTCACTCTGTGACACCTCAATTACCCCCAGAGCAAGCATACGTTTTACCTCGGCAGATACGGCTTCCCTACGTGCCTCCGGTATCCTATAGGGCTTAAGGTTTACTCTGCTTCTAGGCTCAGTTTCAATGTGATGATGGATGAGGTGTGTACGCCCTGGGAGGTCAGAGAACTTGTTTTTGTTTTTCTGTAAAAATTCCTGAGCCTCCTGTTTCTGTGACACTGATAGAGTATCACCTACCTTGACTGGAGGGATTGGTTGTGACAAATCATTAACAGTATTTGTCGCCACCAAGGATTCCCTGTCTTTCCAGGGCTTGATCAAGTTTATGTGATAAACTTGGAAAGGCTTCCTTCTACCTGGTTGGTGCACCTTGTAGTTCACCTCACTGATCTTTTCAACAATTTCATAAGGACCTTGCCACTTCGCCAAGAATTTACTCTCAACAGTGGGGACTAGTATAAGGACCCTATCGCCTGGGTTGAATGTCCTGATTCTTGCGGACCGGTTGTAAATTCTACTTTGGGCCTCTTGAGCCCTCTGGAGGTGTTCCCTTACCAGGGGCATTACAGTGGCTATACGGTCCTGCATTTGTGCTACATGCTCAATAACACTCTTGTATGGGGTGGACTCATTCTCCCATGTCTCTTTTGCAATGTCCAGTAGACCCCTAGGGTGATGACCATAGACCAACTCGAATGGTGAGAACCCTGTGGACGCTTGGGGCACCTCCCTAATAGCAAACATGAGGTAGGGTAATAAATGATCCCAGTCACGACCATCTTTTGCCACCACTTTCTTCAACATATGTTTCAAAGTTTTATTAAATCTCTCCACCAATCCGTCCGTCTGGGGGTGGTACACAGAGGTACGGATGTGTGAGATTTTAAATAGTTTGCATAATTCCTTCATTACTTTCGACATAAATGGCGTACCTTGGTCAGTTAGGATTTCTTTGGGGATCCCAGTCCTAGAGAACATATAAAACAACTCACGTGCAATTGTTTTAGATGCAGTGTTTCTTAAGGGTACAGCCTCAGGATAGCGGGTCGCATAATCCAGGACTACCAAAATATACTGGTGTCCTCTAGCTGACTTTACAATGGGACCCACTAAATCCATGGCAATACGCTCAAAAGGCACCTCTATAATAGGGAGCGAAACCAAAGGACTGCGAAAATGTGACACTGGGGCACTAACCTGACATGTGGGGCACGACTCACAGTATTTTTTAATGTCATCATATATGGCCGGCCAAAAAAACCTCTGGAGAACCCTCTCTCGCGTTTTGTCAGTCCCCAAGTGTCCCCCAAGAACATGGTTATGTGCCATGTCAAGCACCTGACGCCGGTACGGCTTAGGTACCAGAAGCTGTTCCACAATCTCATCTTTAACCTTATTGACTCTATAGAAAAGATCATTAGTCACCGAAAAATGTGGAAATCTTTTTTCAGCATCTGGTTCCTGAGGTACCCCGTTCATAACAGCAACCTGCTCTCTCGCATTTTTGAGAGTGGGGTCCTGTAATTGTGCAGTCCCAAAATTATCGCTAGACACCTCTAAGTCTAGTATATTTTGCTCAGTGGGAGGAGCCTCCTCCTCCCCAGCCAGGACCTGCAAAGGAAAACAATCATTTTCATCCTGCACATTTTTATCATTCACAGTGGACAAGGCAACCCCCTTAGAGGTATCCTCACTCCTTTTGGGGATTTTTCTTTTTTCCCAAAGAGCCCAGAATAATGGAAAATCGCGCCCCAATATTACATTATGCATGAGGTTTTTAACCACACCCACTTCATATTGTACGGTGCCTTGTTCAGTCCCGACTTTAGCCAGCACTATAGGGTACACTTTTGTATCACCATGTATGCACACAACACTCATATGCTTTTTAGACTCTAAGTCCCCAGTCACCAGGCTAGCATGCACCAAGGTTACAAGGCTTCCTGAGTCCATTAACGCTTTAACAGGAAAGTCATTGATTGTGATGTTGCAGATTTGCGGTTCAGTCTCTAGTCCAGGAACTGCAGCACAAGATGGTTCCGCAAATAGCGACTGACGCCGGCTAGCGTCACATTCCATGGGTTCAGAGGTAAGAGGGCAATGGGCAGACACGTGTCCCGCCTCATGGCATCTCCAACACTGGATAGGGCCTGGTCTCTTTGGCAAGGAGTCCTTTTCAGAGCCCCTTAGCCACCCGGGACCATCACCAGTCTTTTGTCCCTGAGACACCACTTGAGCCCTTTTCCCCCCATCAGCACCCCTCCACACTCCCCCAATAGATGGAAGTCTCTTACCAGCTGACGGCACAGATCTGGCGCTCCGGGGAGGTGAAGATGCTGCAGGAACATCACGGAGGTAGTCCTCAGTCGCCTGGAACCTCTCCACAAGGTTGACAAGTTCGTTTGCGTTCCTAGGATCACCTTGTCCCACCCAGCGTTGCAGGTCAGTAGGAAGCGCTCGGAGGTAGCGATCCATCACGACCTTCTCTAGGATTTGTGCAGGAGTAGAAGTGTCTGGCTCCAACCACTTTCTTGCCAAATGGATTAGGTCATACATCTGGGACCTCGCTGATTTGTCCAGACTGTAGCTCCAGTTGCGTACCCTCCGGGCACGGACTGCAGTAGTAACTCCTAGTCGGGCAAGTATCTCCTCTTTTAGCCGAGTATAGTCCTTAACCTCTTGCTCACTGAGGTCATAGTAGGCCTTTTGAGGTTCACCTGTTAAATAGGGCGCAATTACCTCTGCCCACTCAGCGGCTGGTAACTTCTCTCGCTCAGCCACGCGCTCAAATACTGTTAGATAGGCCTCAACATCGTCCTCAGCAGTCATCTTTTGCAGCGCTTTCTGCACAGTCCTTCTCCCAAAAAAAATCTCTGGAGCGGCTCCCTCCATTGTGGGTGGATTAGCAACCACAGGCGCCTCTCGATTTACTATCAGGTGCTCGATAAGTTGTTGTTGGCTTTGGCGCAAAGCTTGCAACTCTTCCTTATGCATCCGCTGTTGTGCAGCCATCATCTGCTGTTGTGCAGCCATGGACTGTTCATGTCGTCTATTGGCCTCTGTCTGAGCCTGCTGTTGTTGCAAACTCACTTGCATAAACTGCTTCAGCATCTCCTCCATGTTGCTGGACTGTTTTTGGAGTGTAGTTGCAGCTTTCACCCAGGACATCAGCAGCTGTAGCCAAGTCTGTCCACACCGTTGCCCCTAGCAACCGCGTTGCCCGCATTCTCCACCAATTGTAAGGGATCTTCCCGGGGTAGGGTGTGTTTGGACACAGTTCACAGCAGACTTGGAATTTATAAAGCAGATCTTGGCGTTTATTCGTGGTACAAACAGTCCAGCAAACAAAATATACAGCAACACCGTGCTTTCTAAGTACAACAAAAATAAAAGTCCTAGCCCGGCTGGGCGCTTACTAACAGGTTCTGCTCACCTATCTGACACTTACAAACACAGCGTCTTTCGCCTGGATATCGCAGGGTGAGTTTTAGCTCCAGCAGTGGCTGTGCTTGCAGCTTCCTTCAACACACAGATTGTTCATTCCCTGGCTGAGAGCAACCACCTGCAGACCCTGCAGTGCCTTTAGCTTCCCAGGCTAATTAGGATCAAAGCTCACCTGATCCCAAACCCAGAACTGGATCGGGGGATGTGGAATGACAGGTCCCTCTACCAAACCTACCTGCCATTCCATATAAACCCAGGCCCGGCAAAATTAAATAACAACTCAGCAGCATATCGCTGCTGAGAAACTGATCCATCCTGGATTTACCATCTCACACTGTGTAGCAACCTAGGTGAGATGTACACCCCCTCAACCACTTCTCCAGTGACATGTCTACAATATATATATATATATAAAGCCCTATGTGATTTCATATCTATATCTAATACTCTCTTCATCAAATGTGCTTTAAAATGCATGGTTTTTCCCTTTCATGAACAAGAAAATAATGATGTTATGCTGTTGGGCTGGTATAATAATGCTGTTGGGCTGGTATAATAATGCTGTGAGGCTGGTATGAAATTTTTTCCAGGGCTGGTATTTGAAAGCATGGGCGTCCGCAAGGTTACTCAGGTGGCTGCGTACCATGCCCATATAGCCTAGAGAATGTACATCTTTTTACATTGCAATACATCTGTTGTGGCCATATTTTTATCTTGATGAAAACAGCCTATACAGTGACAGTATGAGATCAAAATATGGCCACAACAGATGTATTGCAATGTAAAAAGATGTACATTCTCTAGGCTATATGGGCATGGAACACAGCCGCCAGAGGCACTTCCAATACAAAGTGAAGATGAATTATCTGTTATATAACACATATGTATTACCAGTGTAAAGATTTTCATGAGATTGTCGAAAAGGGGCGGAGCATGAGTGGCCTTGAAATGATGCCCCCCCTTGGAAAAAGTTCTGCGGACGCCCATGTCCCTGTCTTGTTTGCACCGCCTGCATACTGCTGTTCTGAGTATATAGGGCCTGGGGGCCACACGCATTTCCTTTTTTTAATATGGGTACAGGGTTCCCCTTAATATGCGTACAAGACCCAAATAGGCTGGTAATGGGCAGGGAGGGCTACCCATGCCATTTTTCTCAATGATTTTCAACCATATTGCAGGAACCAGATATAACATTAAAACCGCAAGCAGTTTTAAATGGTGTTATTTCCGTTTAATGTCATTTTGTGCAGGGACTGTTCTAAACACGGGAAACACGTGGCACTTCACAGGCATCCTACAGACACCCCCCAGGCACCATATTTAAAGGAATATTTCACTTTTTTTTTCTCTTTAATCGTCATTAAAATCAGTGCTCCCGCCAAAACGGCCATTTTTAAAAACATTTTAGGCATTGACCCATGTCCCCTGGGGCAGGAGCCAGGTCCCCAAACCCTTTTTAGGACAGTATCTTGCATATTAGCCGTTAAAATTAGCACTTTTCATTTCGAACGTTCGAGTCCCATAGACTTCAATGGGGTTCTAAAGTTCGTTCGAATTTGGGGTCCGTTCGAAAGTTCTGGTGCGAACCGAACCGGGGGGTTTTCGGCTCATCCCTACCCCTGACAGTCCTGTGCCTTCTCTTCTCATACTACCCCTCACACTGACCATCCTGTGCCTTCTCTTCTCATACTCCCCCTCAAGCCCCGTACACACGCGAGGACTTATGTCCGACAGACTTCCGAAGGAGTTCTGCCGGAGTTCTGCCGGAGTTCCGACAGAGTTCTGACGGACTTTTCGACTGAGCGGACTTGGCCACACACAATCACACCAAACTCCGACGGATTCGAACGTGATGACGTAGGACTGGACTCGAATAAGGAAGTTCATAGCCAGTAGCCAATAGCTGCCCTAGCGTCGGTTTTAGTCCGTCGGAATAGCATACACACGAGCAAATTTTTCGGAGGGACCGGGTCCGGCGGAGTTCCGTCGGAAAAATTTGAAGCATGTTCCATTTTCTAAAGTCCGTCAGACTTTTGCGAATCAAAAGTCAGTTGCAGCCCACACACGATCGAATAGTCTGACGGAATCATTCCGTCGGACTTTGGATGTTGATAAAGTCCGCTCGTGTGTACGCGGCATCACACTGACTATCCTGTGCTTTCTCTCTTCATACCTCCCCTCACACTGACCATCCTGTGCTTTTTCTTCTCATACTACCCTCACACTGACCATCCTGTGCTTTCTCTTCTCATACTACCCCTCACACTGACCATCCTGTGCCTTCTCTTCTCATACCTCCCTTCACGCTGACCATCCTGTGCCTTCTATTTTCATACCACCCCTCACACTGACCATCCTGTGCTTTCTCTACTCATACCTCCCCTCACACTGACCATCCTGTGCTTTCAATTCTCGTACTACCACTCACACTGACCATCCTGTGCTTTCTCTTCTCATACCTCCCCTCACACTGACCATCCTGTGCTTTCTCTTCTCATACTACCCCTCACACTGACCATCCTGTGCCTTCTCTTCTCATACTACCCCTCACACTGACCATCCTGTGCCTTCTTTTCTCATACTACCCCTCACACTGACCATCCTGTGCCTTCTTTTCTCATACTACCCCTCACACTGACCATCCTGTGCCTTCTCTTCTCATACTACTCCTCACACTGACCATCCTGTGCCTTCTCTTCTCATACTACTCCTCACACTGACCATCCTGTGCCTTCTCTTCTCATACTACTCCTCACACTGACCATCCTGTGCCTTCTCTTCTCATACTACTCCTCACACTGACCATCCTGTGCCTTCTCTTCTCATACTACTCCTCACACTGACCATCCTGTCCCTTATCTTCTCATACTACCCCTCACACTGACCATCCTGTGCCTTCTCTGCTCATACTAACCCTCACACTGACCATCCTGTGTCTTCTCTTCTCATACTACCCCTCACACTGACAGTCCTGTGCCTTCTCTTCTCATACTACCCCTCACACTGACCATCTTGTGCCTTCTCTTCTCATACTCCCACTCACACTGACTATCCTGTGCTTTCTCTCTTCATATCTCCCCTCACACTGACCATCCTGTGCTTTTTCTTCTCATACTACCCTCACACTGACCATCCTGTGCTTTCTCTTCTCATACTACCCCTCACACTGACAATCCTGTGCCTTCTCTTCTCATACCTCCCTTCACGCTGACCATCCTGTGCCTTCTATTTTCATACCACCCCTCACACTGACCATCCTGTGCTTTCCCTACTCATACCTCCCCTCACACTGACCATCCTGTGCTTTCAATTCTCGTACTACCCCTCACACTGACCATCCTGTGCTTTCTCTTCTCATACCTCCCCTTACACTGACCATCCTGTGCTTTCTCTTCTCATACCTCCCCTCCCACTGACCATCTTGTGCCTTCTCTTCTCATACTACCCCTCACACTGACCATCCTGTGCCTTCTCTTCTCACACTGACCATCTTGTGCTTTCTCTTCTCATACTACCCCTCACAGTGACCATCCTTTACCTTCTCTTCTCATACTACCCCTCACACTGACCATCCTGTGCTTTCTCTTCTCATACCTCCCCTCACACTGACCATTCTGTGCTTTCTCTTCTCATACTTTCCCTCACACTGACCATCCTGTGCTTTCTCTGTTCATACTACCCCTCACGCTGACCATCCTGTGCTTTCTCTTTTCATACTACCCCTCACACTGACCATCTTGTGCCTTCTCTCCTCATACCTCCCCTCACACTGACCGTCCAGTACCTTCTCTTCTCATATTACTTCTCACACTGACCATCCTGTGCCTTCTCTTCTCATACTACCCCTCACACTGACCATCCTGTGCCTTCTCTTCTCATACTACTCCTCACACTGACCATCCTGTGCCTTCTCTTCTCATACTACTCCTCACACTGACCATCCTGTGCCTTCTCTTCTCATACTACCCCTCACACTGACCATCCTGTGCCTTCTCTTCTCATACTACTCCTCACACTGACCATCCTGTGCCTTCTCTTCTCATACTACCCCTCACACTGACCATCCTGTGCTTTCTCTTCTCATACCTCCCCTCACACTGACCATCCTGTGCTTTCTCTTCTCATACCTCCCCTCACACTGACCATCCTGTGCTTTCTCTTCTCATACCTCCCCTCACACTGACCATCCTGTGCTTTCTCTTCTCGTACCTCCCCTCACACTGACCATCCTGTGCTTTCTCTTCTCATACCTCCCCTCACACTGAGCATCCTGTTCTATCTCTTCTCATACCATCCCTCACACTGACCATCCTGTGCTTTCTCTTCTCATACTCCCCTCACACTGACCATCCGGTGCTTTCTCTTCTCATACTACCCCTCACACTGACCATCCTGTGCCTTTTCTTCTTATACCTCCCCTCACACCGACCATCTTGTGCCTTCTCTTCTCATACCTCCCCTCACACTGACCATCTTGTGCCTTCTCTTCTCATACCTCCCCTCACACTGACCATCCTGTGCCTTCTCTTCTCATACCACCCCTCACACTGACCATCCTGTGCTTTCTCTTCTCATACTACCCCTCACGCTGACCATCCTGTGCTTTCTCTTCTCATACTACCCCTCACACTGACCATCCTGTGCTTTCTCTTCTCATACCTCCCCTTACACTGACCATCCTGTGCTTTCTCTTCTCATACCTCCCCTCCCACTGACCATCTTGTGCCTTCTCTTCTCATACTACCCCTCACACTGACCATCCTGTGCCTTCTCTTCTCACACTGACCATCTTGTGCTTTCTCTTCTCATACTACCCCTCACAGTGACCATCCTTTACCTTCTCTTCTCATACTACCCCTCACACTGACCATCCTGTGCTTTCTCTTCTCATACCTCCCCTCACACTGACCATTCTGTGCTTTCTCTTCTCATACTTTCCCTCACACTGACCATCCTGTGCTTTCTCTGTTCATACTACCCCTCACGCTGACCATCCTGTGCTTTCTCTTTTCATACTACCCCTCACACTGACCATCTTGTGCCTTCTCTCCTCATACCTCCCCTCACACTGACCGTCCAGTACCTTCTCTTCTCATATTACTTCTCACACTGACCATCCTGTGCCTTCTCTTCTCATACCATACCTCACACTGACCATCCTGTGCCTTCTCTTCTCATACTACTCCTCACACTGACCATCCTGTGCCTTCTCTTCTCATACTACCCCTCACACTGACCATCCTGTGCCTTCTCTTCTCATACTACTCCTCACACTGACCATCCTGTGCCTTCTCTTCTCATACTACCCCTCACACTGACCATCCTGTGCTTTCTCTTCTCATACCTCCCCTCACACTGACCATCCTGTGCTTTCTCTTCTCATACCTCCCCTCACACTGACCATCCTGTGCTTTCTCTTCTCATACCTCCCCTCACACTGACCATCCTGTGCTTTCTCTTCTCGTACCTCCCCTCACACTGACCATCCTGTGCTTTCTCTTCTCATACCTCCCCTCACACTGAGCATCCTGTTCTATCTCTTCTCATACCATCCCTCACACTGACCATCCTGTGCTTTCTCTTCTCATACTCCCCTCACACTGACCATCCGGTGCTTTCTCTTCTCATACTACCCCTCACACTGACCATCCTGTGCCTTTTCTTCTTATACCTCCCCTCACACCGACCATCTTGTGCCTTCTCTTCTCATACCTCCCCTCACACTGACCATCTTGTGCCTTCTCTTCTCATACCTCCCCTCACACTGACCATCCTGTGCCTTCTCTTCTCATACTACCCCTCACACTGGCCATCCTGTGCTTTCTCTTCTCATACTACCCCTCACGCTGACCATCCTGTGCTTTCTCTTCTCATACTACCCCTCACACTGACCATCCTGTGCCTTCTCTTCTCATACTACCCCTCACACAGACCATCCTGTGTCTTCTCTTCTCATACTACCCCCCCTCACACTGACCATCCTGTGCCTTTGCTTTTTAAACCACTCTCACACTGACCATCCTGTGCCTTCTCTTCTCATACCACCCCTCACACTAACAATCCAGTGCCTTCTTTTCTCATACCTCCCCTCACACTGACCATCCTGTGTCTTCTGTTCTCATACCTCCCCTCCCACTGACTATCCTGTGCCTTCCACAGGCATACCCCACTTTTAAGTACACAATGCGGTTTATTTACTAAAGCTGGAAAGTGCAAAATCAGGCTCACTTCTGCATAGAAACCAATGAGCTTCTAACCCCAGCTTGCTCAATTAAGCTTTGATAATGAAACCGTTAGTAAATAAACCCCATTGTGTACTTAAAAGTGGGGTATGCCTGTATTCTCATATCACCCCTCACACTGGCCATCCTCTGTCTTCTCTTCTTTTACCTCCCCTCACACTGACCATCCTGTGCTTTTTTATCTCATACCACCCTCACACTGACTGTGACTTCTCTTCTCCTATCTCCCCTCACACTATCCATCCTGGGACTTCTCATATTTCCCCTTACACTGACCATCCTGTACCCTATATTCTCATATGTCCCCTTATACAGACCATCCTGTACCTTCTATTCTCATAACTTTATTCCCCACTTACCATTCTCTGTGTTAGGAACCACCTGCTGGTGTCCCCTGGACTTGAAGGAAGTAGTCTATGCGAATGGGATGTGGGTCTCCCTGCATCTCATTTGCATAGCAGGAGAATGTGACCATCTCTCTATGGAGCCAGGTCACATGTCTCTGGAGCGACTGTGGAGGGCACTGCACAGAAACACTGTGCGTCTTTTCCCTCCATTTTAGGGCCAAATTCAGGCAAAAATTCTGCCCTGCTTCATCCCTGAAATGGAGAACAGGGATGGACAGCGTTGCGGCCGGTTTATGTGTGAACCGAGCCTTAGTAGCCAGCAGGCTCCAGCAACTAGTCTGCACCTGATGCTGGCTGCTTAGGGAATATTTAGCCCCTCCCATAAGCTTTCTCTTTAACACTGGCAGCCAGAGAGGGGGGTATGGGTGAAGCACGGTTTTACTGCCCCACAGAATTTTAACATTACAACATATCAGCTGTGGTTGCTGTGTTTTTGATGCTTTGCTTTGCAGCTCGAGTTGAAAAATGCCATGGCTGCAAAGTTTGAAAGGTGGCTCTGCCATTAAGATCAAAAGGTCCAATAAAAGAAAACAAAAAACTGGTGTCAGGAGGGGGCAATAGCAGGACCCCTTGTGAGTCCATGGTGGGGTCTGAGCCATGGCATCCTGGGCTTACAACACACAAGGTATGATTGGGCCCTTAACATTTTTTGGGAGATTGGGATGAATATGAAATGACAGAACAATATTAGGACTAGGGATGAGCTTCGTGTTCGAGTCGAACGCATGTTCGACTCGAACATCGGTCGTTCGTGCGTTCGCCGAATTCCGAACGTTTGGGCCGTTCGCGGCAAAATTCGTGTGGCCCACAATGCACTGCGATGGCGCAATGCATTGCTGTCTCACGATTGGCCAAGCATGCACTGTGACCCCGCATGCTTGGCCAATCGCAGCGCCAGTAGCGGGAAGAGCAATGGTTGGTCACAGGCATCCTGCCTGTGGCCAATCATAGCTCAGACAGTGTAGTGCACGCCCCACACTATATAAAGCTGCCTTTCAGGCGGCCTCGTGTAGTGTTTGTTAGCATCTGAAGCAGTGGGTGTTCTGTGTACCTTCAACACAGTTACACACCAATCGTTTTTGGCTGATTTACTATTTTGCTCTTGTGTAGTGGTTACTGTCTGTGCCCTGACCGCAGTATACACCACTATATTCACCTCACCTATATAGCTAGTGATCTAGCTTTAATAATAGAGCTTGCAGTCAGTAGTGTTAGTGCGTGCTGTCTGCGTGCTCTGTACCCAGTACATACCACTATATACACCTACATAGCTGTTCTCTATTTGAGCCCGATTGTCATTTGCTGGAGTTATTGGAAGTTGTGTGTGCCTCCAGCACAGCACAGTATACAGCTGTATATGCCCCTTTAACTCTGCTGTTTTCTTGTTATTGTCTGCGTGCCCTGACCGCAGTATACACCGTGATATTCACCTCACCTATATAGCTAGTGGTCCATCTTTAACAATAGAGCTTGCAGTCAGCAGTGTCACTCAGGAGATAGTGCGTGCTGTGTGCCTGCTCTGTACCCAGTACATACCGCTATTATCCACCTACATAGCTGTTCTCTATTTGGGCCCGATTGACATCTGCTGGAGTTATTGGAAGTTGTGTGTGCCTCCAGCACAGCACAGTATACAGCTGTATATACCCCTTTAACTCTGCTGTTTTCTTGTTATTGTCTGCGTGCCCTGACCGCAGTATACACCGTGATATTCACCTCACCTATATAGCTAGTGGTCCATCTTTAACAATAGAGCTTGCAGTCAGCAGTGTCACTCAGGAGATAGTGCGTGCTGTGTGCCTGCTCTGTACCCAGTACATACCGCTATTATCCACCTACATAGCTGTTCTCTATTTGGGCCCGATTGACATCTGCTGGAGTTATTGGAAGTTGTGTGTGCCTCCAGCACAGCACAGTATACAGCTGTATATACCCCTTTAACTCTGCTGTTTTCTTGTTATTGTCTGCGTGCCCTGACCGCAGTATACACCATGATATTCACCTCACCTATATAGCTAGTGGTCCATCTTTAACAATAGAGCTTGCAGTCAGCAGTGTCACTCAGGAGATAGTGCGTGCTGTGTGCCTGCTCTGTACCCAGTACATACCGCTATTATCCACCTACATAGCTGTTCTGTATTTGGGCCCGATTGGCATCTGCTGGAGTTATTGGAAGTTGTGTGTGCTTCCAGCACAGCACAGTATACATCTGTATATACCCCTTTAACTCTGCTGTTCTATAAAAAAGGCATCTGCAGGAGTTAGTGGGTGTTGTGTGCCTCCAGCACAATATAAACTACCCAACTACTGTTTTACCCAACTCCCTTCAGGCCATTACCATGTCTGGAAGGCCAGCAAGGAGAGGCAGACAGGCGCGAGCCGATAAAAGAGGGCAAGCAGGCTCTGTGTCTAGAGACAACAGTGCTGGTCGGGGACGCGGTGCATTGTCATCAGCACGTGGCCATGGGACATGCTTGTCCTTCTTTTCTGCAGCTGGACATGTTGAACCGCAACATGCCAACGACTTGGTAGAGTGGATGACCAAGCCCTCTTCATCCTCCTCATCCTCTCTCACCCAGTCTCAGGGTAGTAGAAAAGCAGCTGCCAACACATCGTCGTCCCTCCTCTCAATGTCATCATCAGTGACTCCTTCCCTAGACCCACCACGTCCTCCTGAGGAGTCTCCTGAACTCTTTGAGCACAGTGTTGGGTACATGCTCCAGGAGGATGCCCAGTGTTTGGTGGGCTCTGATGATGACACTCAGCTAGAGGAAGGCAGTAGCGTGAGCACAGAGAGAGGGGATGCTCAAGAAGGACAGCAATCTGGCAGTAATGTTCCACAAGCTGCAGCATACTGCCAGGTTTGCTACAGCGATGAAGAGGGAGGGGATGATGAGGGCACTGACTCCACATGGGTGCCTGGAAGGAGGGAGGAGGAGGAGGAGGAGGAGGAGGAGGAGGCACATGTCCAACGAGGCAGGATGCCCTCCGGGGGCCAGCTTAGGGGCAGCACACCGACTGAATCACACCGCAGAGCTCCGCCTGCGCAGAGCGCTTCCTCTGCGCAGAGCGCTTCCTCTGCGCGTTATTCTAAAAGTTCTTTGGTGTGGGCCTTTTTTGAGACGAGTGCATCAGATCGCACCACTGCTATTTGCAACATATGTCTCAAGCGTATCTCACGTGGCCAAAACATCAGCCGCTTGGGCACCACATGCTTGACCAGACATATGTTGACCTGCCATGCAGCTCGTTGGCAAGCATACCTCAAAGACCCACACCAAAGAACAAAGCGGACCTCTCCTTGCTCCTCATCAGCTGGCATCTCCAACCCCACTAGACCTTCAGTCCTCTCTGAAACCTGCTCTGAGAGGAATGAAGGTGTAGAATTAGGTGTGTCACAGCCAAGTGCTTCCGGGAACTCTGCTAGTGGTACATCCACGTCCGATTATAGCAGACAAATGTCCCTGCCCCAGCTGCTGGACCGGCGGAAGAAATTTACTCCCAGCCATCCACATGCCCAGCGGTTGAATGCTAGCTTGGCTAAATTGCTAGCACTTCAACTGCTGCCTTTTCAGTTGGTAGATTCGGCCCCCTTCCGTGAGTTTGTACAATGTGCGGTTCCTCAGTGGCAGGTCCCCAAACGCCACTTTTTCTCACGGAAGGCAATTCCGGCTCTCTACCGGCATGTGGAAGGCAATGTCCTTGCCTCGCTGGACAGGGCGGTCAGCGGTAAGGTGCATATTACCGCTGACTCATGGTCCAGCAGGCATGGACAGGGACGTTACCTGTCTTTCACGGCCCATTGGGTCACTCTTCTGGCTGCTGGGAAGGATGCAGGACAAGGTGCAGTAGTATTGGAGGTTGTTCCGCCACCACGCCTCCAAAATGCTACTATTGGTTGTGACACACCTCTCTCCTCCACCCCCTCCTCTTCTTCTTCCTCCACGGCCTCTTCCAGTGCTCTGTCCTCAGAACCAGCGGTGCTCCGTAGGCGTTGCAGGGGCTACGCAAGTACGCAGGCAAAACGATGCCATGCCGTGCTTGCGCTGGTTTGTTTGGGGGACAGGAGCCACACTGGGGCGGATGTTTTGTCAGCTCTGCAGGGGCAGGCCGAGAGGTGGTTGACGCCACGCCAGCTTAAGCCAGGAATGGTGGTTTGCGACAATGGCACCAACCTCCTCTCCGCCCTCCGACAGGGACAACTGACCCATGTGCCCTGTGTAGCTCACGTCCTTAACCTGGTGGTGCAGCGGTTCTTGGGCAGGTACCCCGGCTTACAGGATGTCCTGAAACAGGCCAGGAGAGTCTGTGTGCATTTCCGCCGATCATTTAATGCCTGTGCTCGGCTGGCTGAGCTCCAAAAGGAGTTGAACCTGCCCAAGAACCGCCTTATATGTGACATGCCCACCAGATGGAACTCAACATTGGCCATGCTGCAGCGGCTGCACACGCAGCAGAGGGCCATCAATGAGTACCTGTGCGACTACGGCACCAGGACATTGTCAGGAGAGCTTGGTTTTTTCTCACCACGCCAGTGGGGCATGATCAGGGATGCATGCACTGTCCTGTCACCGTTTGAGGAGGCCACAAGGATGGTGAGCAGTGACAGTGCATGCATCAGTGACACTATACCTCTTGTCCACCTCTTGGAGCATACGCTGCGTGGAATAATGGACAGGGCACTTGAGGCAGAACAGAGGCAGGAAGAGGAGGACTTCCTTGCCTCTCAAGGCCCCCTTTATCCAGACAGTGTTCCTGCTGTGCCACCCATCACACAGGAAGAGGGTGAGGAGGAGGAAGAGGAGGAGGAGGATGATTGTGTCAGCATGGAGGTGGAGGCTGGCACTCAGCATCAGCAGCAGCAGTCTTATAGGGATGATTTACAGTCCCAAGAAACACGTGGACTTGTACGTGGCTGGGAGGAGGTAGCTGCGGATCATGTTGTCCTTAGTGACCCAGAGGACTCCGGACCGAATGCCTCAGCTAACCTACGCTGCATGGCCTCCCTGATCCTGCAAAGCCTGCGGAAGGATCCTCGTATTCTTCGGATCAAGGAGAGGGACCATTACTGGCTGGCCACTCTCCTTGATCCACGGTACAAGGGTAAGGTTGCCGACCTTATCTTGCCATCGCAGAGGGAGCAGAGGATGAGACATCTCCGGGAGGCCTTGCAGAAAGCTCTGTGCAACGCGTTCCCAGAGACTGGGAGGTCACAAACTCCTGGTCCTGGACAACGTGTTGCTGAGGCATCAGTCAGAAGGAGCGGTGGAGAAGGTGGCCGTCTGACTGATGCGTTCAGACAATTTTTTAGTCCGCAGCCCCAAGGTATGATTGGTTCCAGCACCCATCGCCAGCGTCTAATTTACATGGTGCAGGAATACCTAGGGGCAAGGTCAGACTTGGACACCTTTCCCACTGAAAATCCTCTGGCTTACTGGGTCTTGAGGATGGATCACTGGCCAGAGCTTGCACAGTATGCAATTGAGCTCCTGGCCTGTCCTGCATCCAGCGTTCTTTCGGAACGCACCTTCAGTGCTGCTGGTGGCTTCGTTACCGATCACAGGGTGCGCCTGTCCACCGAATCAGTTGATCGACTGACCTTCATCAAGATGAATCAGTCTTGGATCACCCACAGCTACCAAGCACCTGAAGCTGATGTAACCGAATAATTTTTTTTGAAATACCACATCCCTTCAAGACTGCCTATGCTGATGCTGAGTGACTGTCCTGTTATGTTGATTGTCTATCCTCTTCCTCCTCCGCTGATATGTTGGAAGAACATTTTTGGTTCTGGGTGATGCCAGCAGCCCAATTTTTCTGCCCCTGTTTAACAGGGGTGTTTAAGTACAATTTTTGATGCAATGCTTTGCAGCAGGGCTAATTCCTGCAAAAAAACTAGAGTGTATGGCAGAGGTTGCAGTGTGATGGCACCAGTGCCTAAGGCCCAATTTTTCTGCCCCTGTTTAACAGGGGCGTTTAAGTACAATTTTTGATGCAATGCTTTGCAGCAGGGCTAATTCCTGCAATAAAACTAGAGTGTATGGCAGAGGTTGCAGTGTGATGGCACCAGTGCCTAAGGCCCAATTTTTCTGCCCCTGTTTAACAGGGGCGTTTAAGTACAATTTTTGATGCAATGCTTTGCAGCAGGGCTAATTCCTGCAATAAAACTAGAGTGTATGGCAGAGGTTGCAGTGTGATGGCACCAGTGCCTAAGGCCCAATTTTTCTGCCCCTGTTTAACAGGGGCGTTTAAGTACAATTTTTGATGCAATGCTTTGCAGCAGGGCTAATTCCTGCAATAAAACTAGAGTGTATGGCAGAGGTTGCAGTGTGATGGCACCAGTGCCTAAGGCCCAATTTTTCTGCCCCTGTTTAACAGGGACATGTAATTACAATTCTTGATATAATATTTCACAGGAGGGCCCCTTCCTGTGCCCACCCAGAGTAACTGTGAGGACTTATAGTGTTGTGGCACCAGCACCACAACCACCAAAGGTCAATTTTTCTACCACTGTTCAACAATGGCATGTAATTACAATTCTTGATATAATCGTTCACAGCAGGGCGCTCCAGCGGCCACCAAGAGTCACTTTGAGGGCTTACAATGTTGTTGCAAAACCAACACCTTGTTCCGCCATTTCTGCAGAGCATATAGGGCAGGCCCCTACTTTCAAACATCCAATTTACAAACATCTCCTACTTGCAAACGGAAGGAGACAACAGCAAGTGAGATGAAAAAAGATGGACGACAAAACAAATTATACAGGGGTGATAACCCTTCCCTATGTTTTCCAAAAAGCTTAAAGATATTTTTTTTGACTGGAGCTACACTTTAAAAATGTACCGCTTGAAAATGACAAACAGATTCAACTTAACACAACAAACCTACACAGTCCCTGTCTTGTTTGCACCGCCTGTATACTGCTGTTCTGAGTATATAGGGCCTGGGGGCCACACGCATTTCCTTTTTTTAATATGGGTACGGGGTTCCCCTTAATATGCGTACAAGACCCAAATAGGCTGGTAATGGGCAGGGAGGGCTACCCATGCCATTTTTCTGAATGATTTTCAACCATATTACAGGAACCAGATATAACATTAAAACCGCAAGCAGTTTTAAATGGTGTTATTTCCGTTTAATGTCATTTTGTGCAGGGACTGTTCTAAACACGGGAAACACGTGGCACTTCACAGGCATACTATAGACACCCCCCAGGCACCATATTTAAAGGAATATTTCTCTTTTCTTTTTCACTTTAATCGTCATTAAAATCAGTGCTCCCGCCAAAACGGTAGTTTTTAAAACTTTTTTTTGCAGTGAGCCATGTCCCCTGAGGCAGGAGGCAGATCGCCAAACCCTTTTTAGCACACTATCTTGCATATTAGCCGTTAAAATTAGCACTTTCCAATTCGAACGTTCGAGTCCCATAGACTTCAATGGGGTTCTAACGTTCGTGCCGAACGCGGGGGTCGTTCGCAAGTTCTGGTGCGAACCGAACCGGGGGGTGTTCGGCTCATCCCTAATTAGGACATGTATTTTTCGCCTTTAAATTCTTTGTATTTCTTTACACTTTGCACTTTATTCACATACAGATGGTTCCTCCATATAGAACAAGTCAAACCTGTAGGTCAAGGATTTTCCCCACAATGTAAATTTTGTTCATTGTACTCTACAATTCTACAAAATTTTAACTGACATTTTTTACATTTTGGCATTTTTTTTTTTTTTTTTTTTTTTTAAAGGAACCCATTCATAAGTGAGTCATGCAATTCTCAATACATGTTTTTATTATTAAATATAGCCTAATTTAACTACATCAGATTCCCTCCAATTCTGTCATTTATCGTGTAAAAATCTGCATTTGTTTTGCTAGGAAATTACTTAGAATCCACAACACTGTAAGCCCTCACAGTTAGAGCCCTTTCACACTGGGGCGGTGCAGACGCCAGCGGTAAAACGTCGCTATATTTAGCGGCGCTTTATCGTAGATTTAACAGCACTATTTGGCCGCTAGCGGGGAGGTTTTTGTCGGTGGTTCTGCAGCAGTGCCCATCCTCTTCCTCCTCCTCTCAGGCACCCAAGTATAGTCAGTGAACTCATCATCCCCGCCCTCCTCGTCACTGGAGCAAACTTGGTAGTATGCTGAAGCTGGGGAGACATGACTGCTAGTTTCTTGTACTTCTGTGGTACCTCTTCTCTAGGCTTATGTTACTCCCTTCCTCTTCCTGTGATCCAACATCGGAGCCTTCAAATCGCTGTGCAACCTCCAGCAGCACATAACCGACACTGTGGTCAAATAATTCTAGGGACACCTCTGTGCATGAGGGTGGGGCTACGGAACAAGTGACTGTGGACAAGGAGCCAGGGTAAAAGGCTGCTTTGACAGCTGCGTTGGAAGGCAAAGTACTCTGAGCCTGGGTGACAGAGGATGAGGAGGATGAGGACTGCTTCATTATCCACTCCACCAACTCTTCTGCATGTTGTGGCTAACACGGCCAGCAGCAGATAAAAAAAGACAAGCGTGCCCCATGGCCACCTGCAGAGGATGCATCATGGCCAAGACCACCACTGTTTACTGTAGATACAAAGGCTGCTTGCCCTCTTTTAGTGGCCTGTGAGCGTCTGTTTCTCCTTGGTGGCCTTCCGGACATGATGTATTATTTGTTTTGCAACACCACACTACACTGTATTATATACTGTGTACACCGCCTGAAGTGTATTAGAAACTATAAACCACCGAATGCACTGTATATATAGGCTACGCTGTATGAACCCCTCATATTTCTATAAATATTTTATTATATATTTTCATGTGACAACACTGAAGAAATGACACTTTGCTATAATGTAAAGCAGTAAGTGTACAGCTTGTATAACAGTGTCAATTTGCTGTCCCCTCCAAATAACTCAACACACAGCCATTCATGTCTAAACCGTTGGCAACAAAAGTGAGTAATTGGGCCCAAATATTTTGGATGGCCACCATTATTTTCCAACACTGCCTTAAACCTCTTGGGCATGGAGTTCACCAGAGCTTCACAGGTTGCCACTGGAGTCCTCCTCCACTCCTCCATGACAACATCACAAAGGTGGTGGATGTTAGAGACCTTGTGCCCCTCCACCTTCCATTTGAGGATGCCCACCAGACGCTCAATGGGGTTTAGGTCTGGAGACATGTTTGGCCAGCCCATCACATTTAGCCTCAGTTTCTTTAGCAAGGAAGTGGTCATCTTGGAGGTGTGTTTGGGGTCATTATGTTGGAATATTGCCCTGCGCCCCAGTCTCTGAAGGGAGGGAATCATGCTCTGCTTCAGTATGTCACAGTGCATGTTGGCATTCATGGTTCCCTCAATGAACTGTAGCTCCCTAGTGTCAGCAGCACTCATGCAGCCCCAGACCATGACACTCCCACCACCATGCTTGACTGTAGGGAAGACACACTTGTCTTTGTACTCCTCACCTGGTTGCCGCGACACACGCTTGACACCATCTGAACGTGTTTTTTGGTCAGGCAACGCACTGACACCTTTGCAGCCATTGTGCTATATGCTGGGTGTTCAGTGCGCCCCTGTACCTTTAAGAAGGGGTGGCTCCCCTTCAGTCCACCTGCTCTCACCTATCCATCAGAATGCATGTGCCTCCACTGTGGGGACACTTATAAATTAGTGTTAGGTACCACAGATATCAGGGTGCCTTGACGAGGCTCTGTGGCTTACGCATGCATTTGAAAATGTGTGCAGACTAAACCCCTGCTTTTAATGCATACTGTTAGACAGGTTATTTGGTTGTCTGCGGGCTGGTGGTAAGTTAAGCTTGGTTTTTCCCTTGGATTTATCCTTGGCCTTGTTTGTACCTGTTGTTAGCCTTCCAATGCTTCTTACTGCGATAGCCAGCATCATGCTACGATTTCTTGTTTATGCCCTAATTCAAATTTTTTTTATTTGGGTGATTCTTCCGCCTTTTGGTGCTTTTCCCATTGGCTATAGCATTTTTGCGACAGTAATCTATAAACTATCAAATCTAATCTAGTCTGCACCTGATGCTGGCTGCTTAGAGAATATTTAGCCCCTCCCATAAGCTTTCTCTTTAACACTGGCAGACAGAGAGGGGGGTATGGGTGAAGCACGGTTTTACTGCCCCACAGAATTTTAACATTACAACATATCAGCTGTGGTTGCTGTGTTTTTGATGCTTTGCTTTGCAGCTCGAGTTGAAAAATGCCATGGCTGCGAAGTTTGAAGGGTGGCTCTGCCATTAAGATCAAAAGGTCCAATAAAAGAAAACAAAAAACTGGTGTCAGGAGGGGGCAATAGCAGGACCCCTTGTGAGTCCATGGTGGGGTCCGAGCCATGGCATCCTGGGCTTACAACACACAAGGTATGATTGGGCCCTTAACATTTTTTGGGAGATTGGGATGAATACGAAATGACAGAACAATATTAGGACATGTATTTTTCCCCTTTAAATTCTTTGTATTTCTTTATTCACATACAAATGGTTCCTCCATATAGAACAAGTCAAACCTGTTGGTCAAGGATTTTCCCCACAATGTAAATTTTGTTCTGTGTACTCTACAATGTCAGAGGCTGTTTCAAAATTTTAGCTGACATTTTTTACATTTTAGCTTTTTTTTTTTTTTTAAAGGAACCCATTCATAAGTGAGTCATGCAATTCTCAATACATGTTTTTATTAATAAATACAGCCTAATTTAACTACATCAGATTCACTCCAATTCTGTCATTTATCATGTAAAAATCTGCATTTGTTTTGCTAGGAAATTACTTAGAATCCACAACACTGTAAGCCCTCACAGTTAGAGCCCTTTCACACTGGAGCGGTGCAGGCGCCAGCGGTAAAACGGCGCTATTTTTAGCGGTGCTTTACCGTAGATTTAACGTCACTATTTGTCAGTGGTTCTGCAGCAGTGCCCATTCAGATCAATGGGCAGGAGCGCTGAAGGAGTAGTGTATACACCTCTCCTTCACCGCTTCAAAGATGCTGCTTGCAGAACTTTTTTTAATGTCCTGCAAGCGTACCGCTCCGGTGTGAAAGCCCTCCGGCTTGCACACTGGAGAGGCAGGAGCGGCTTTTTACAGTCGCTATGCAGGCACCATTTTTAGCGCTGTAGCACCTGTAAAGCGCCTCAGTGTGAAAGGGGTTTTACTCTTGTTGGGCACAAGAACATGCCCTGCTGTGAAATATTATATCAAAAATTGTAATTACATGCCCCTGTTAAACAGGGGAGGAAAATTGGGCCTTTGGTTTTGGTGGTGCCAGAACACTGTAACCCCTCACAGTTACTCTTGTTGGGCGCAGGAACAGGCCCTGCTGTGAAATATTATATCAAAAATATAGCAATTTGGCCAGGCTAGTATTTAGATGCTGAGCATGTGGATGGCTGGGACTGAATTTATTTTTATGGTTTAGCAACTTGGGTAGGGAAATTTGCCTGCTAAAATCAATTGGTGGTGCACAGCTAGCAGATTGGTTGCAAGTACTTGGGACACCTATTGCTATACCTTCATTCCTCTCAGAGCAGGTTTTTGAGAGGACTGGAGGTATAGTAGGGTTGGAGATCCCAGATGAAGAGCAAGAAGTCCGCCTTTTTCTATGATTTGGGTCTTTCAAGTGCTTTTGCCAACGGACTGCATGGCAGGTCGTCATGTCTAGTCAAACATGTGGTGCCCAAGCGGCTGTTGTTCTGGCCACACTGGATCCGCTTCAAACAGGTTGAAAACAGCAACGGTGTGATCTGATGCAAACATGCCAAAAAAGGCCCACGCCAAGGAACTTTTAAAAGTCAGCCGGGAGTCAGCAGCACCCTGCACCTGCGGAGCTCTGCGGTGTGATGCAATAAGGTGGCTGCCCTTAAGCTGCCTCCTAGAGGACATTCTGCCTCATTGAAGTTGTGCCTCCTCCTCCTCTCAGGCACCCAAGTACAGTCAGTGACCTCATCATCCCCGCCCTCCTCGTCACTGGAGCAAACTTGGTAGTATGCTGAAGCTGGGGAAACATGACTGCCAGTTTCTTGTCCTTCTGTGGTACCCCCTCTCTAGGCTTATGTTACTCCCTTCCTCTTCCTGTGAACCAACATCGGAGCCTTCAAATCGTTGTGCAACCTCCAGCTGCATATAACCGACACTGTGGTCAAATAATTCTAGGGACACCTCCGTGCATGAGGGTGGGGCTACGGAACAAGTGACTGTGGACAAGGAGCCAGGGTAAAAGGCCACTTTGACAGCTGCGTTGGAAGGCAAAGTACTCTGAGCCTGGGTGACAGAGGATGAGGACTGCTTCATTATCCACTCCACCAACTCTTCTGCATGTTGTGGCTAACACGGCCAGCAGCAGATAAAAAAAGACAAGCGTGCCCCATGGCCACCTGCAGAGAATGCATCATGTCCAAGACCACCACTGTTGACTGTAGATACAAACGCTGCTTGCCCTCTTTTAGTGGCCTGTGAGCGTCTGTTTCTCCTTGGTGGCCTTCCGGACATGATGTATTATTTGTTTTGCAACACCACACTACACTGTATTATATACTGTGTACACCGCCTAAAATGTATTAGAAACTATAAACCACCGAATGCACTGTATATATAGGCTACACTGAATGCAGCGTGTGTATATGTGTGTGTATATATATATATATATATATATATATATATATATATAAAAACACAATACACTGCCTGAAGTGCATTAGAAACAGTACACCGCCGAATGCACTGTAGATACAGTGCCTTGCGAAAGTATTCGCCCCCCTTGAACTTTTCAACCTTTTGCCACATTTCAGGCTTCAAACATAAAGATATAAAATTTTTATTTTTTGTGAAGAATCACCAACAAGTGGGACACAATTGTAAAGTGGAACGAAATCTATTGGATTTTTGAAACTTTTTTAACTAAAAAAAAAATGAAAAGTGGGGCGTGCAAAATTATTCGGCCCCCTTGCGTTAATACTTTGTAGAGCCACCTTTTGCTGCGATTACAGCTGCAAGTCGCTTGGGGTATGTCTCTATCAGTTTTGCACATCGAGAGACTGAAATTCTTGCCCATTCTTCCTTGCAAAATAGCTTGAGCTCAGTGAGGTTGGATGGAGAGCGTTTGTGAACAGCAGTTTTCAGCTCTTTCCACAGATTCTCGATTGGATTCAGGTCTGGACTTTGACTTGGCCATTCTAACACCTGGATACGTTTATTTGTGAACCATTCCTTTGTAGATTTTGCTGTATGTTTGGGATCATTGTCTTGTTGGAAGATAAATCTCCGTCCCAGTTTCAGGTCTTTTGCAGACTCCAACAGGTTTTCATCCAGAATGGTCCTGTATTTGGCTGCATCCATCTTCCCCTCAATTTTAACCATCTTCCCTGTCCCTGCTGAAGAAAAGCAGGCCCAAACCATGATGCTGCCACTACCATGTTTGACAGTGGGGATGGTGTGTTGAGGGTGATGAGCTGTGTTGCTTTTACGCCAAACATATAGTTTTGCATTGTGGGCAAAAAGTTCTATTTTGGTTTCATCTGACCAGAGCACCTTCTTCCACATGTTTGGTGTGTCTCCCAGGTGGCTTGTGGCAAACTTTAGACGAGACTTTTTATGGATATCTTTGAGAAATGGCTTTCTTCTTGCCACTCTTCCATAAAGGTTTGTGCAGTGTACGACTGATTGTTGTCCTATGGACAGACTCCCCCACCTCGGCTGTAGTTCTCTGCAGTTCATCCAGAGTGATCATGGGCCTCTTGGCTGCATCTCTGATCAGTCTTCTCCTTGTCTGAGCTGAAAGTTTAGAGGGACGGCCAGGTCTTGGTAGATTTGCAGTGGTCTGATACTCCTTCCATTTCAAAATGATCGCTTGCACAGCTCCTTGGGATGTTTAAAGCTTGGGAAATCTTTTTGTATCCAAATCCGGCTTTAAACTTCTCCACAACAGTATTACGGACCTGCCTGGTGTGTTCCTTGGTCTTCATGATGCTCTCTGCGCTTTCAACAGAACCCTGAGACTATCACAGAGCAGGTGCATTTATACAGAGACTTGATTACACACAGGTGGATTCTATTTATCACCATCAGTCATTTAGGACAACATTGGATCATTCAGAGATCCTCGCTGAACTTCTGGAGTGAGTTTGCTGCACTGAAAGTAAAGGGGCTGAATAATTTTGCACACACCACTTTTCAGTTTTTTATTTGCTAAAAAAGTTTAAATTATCCAACAGATTTTGTTCCACTTCACAATTGTGTCCCACTTGTTGGTGATTCTTCACAAAAAATTTAAATTTTATATCTTTATGTTTGAAGCCTGAAATGTGCCAAAAGCTTGAAAAGTTCAAGTGGGCCGAATACTTTCGCAAGGTACTGTATAGGCTACACTGAATGTAAAGTGTGTGTGTATGTGTATGTGTATATATATATTATATATATATATGCACCCCTCATATTTTTGTAAATATTTTATTATATATTTTCATGTGACAACACTGAAGAAATTACACTTTGCTATAATGTAAAGCAGTGAGTGTACAGCTTGTATAACAGTGTCAATTTGCTGTCCCCTCCAAATAACTCAACACACAGCCATTCATGTCTAAACTGTTGGCAACAAAAGTGAGTAATTGGGCCCAAATATTTTGGGTGGCCACCATTATTTCCAACACTGCCTTAAACCTCTTGGGCATGGAGTTCACCAGAGCTTCACAGGTTGCCACTGGAGTCCTCCTCCACTCCTCCATGACAACATCACAAAGGTGGTGGATGTTAGAGACCTTGTGCTTCTCCACCTTCCATTTGAGGATGCCCACCAGATGCTCAATGGGGTTTAGGTCTGGAGACATGTTTGGCCAGCCCATCACATTTAGCCTCAGCTTCTTTAGCAAGGAAGTGGTCATCTTGGAGGTGTGTTTGGGGTCATTATGTTGGAATATTGCCCTGCGGCCCAGTCTCTGAAGGGAGGGAATCATGCTCTGCTTCAGTATGTCACAGTGCATGTTGGCATTCATGGTTCCCTCAATGAACCGTAGCTCCCCAGTGGTGGCAGCACTCATGCAGCCCCAGACCATGACACTCCCACCACCATGCTTGACTGTAGGCAAGACACACTTGTCTTTGTACTCCTCACCTGGTTGCCGCGACACACGCTTGTCACCATCAATGTTTTTTTTTTGGTCAGGCAACGCACTGACACCTTTGCAGCCATTGTGCTATATGCTGGGTGTTCAGTGTGTCCCTGTACCTTTAAGAAGGAGTGGCTCCCCTTCAGTCCACCTGCTCTCACCTATCCATCAGAATGCATGTGCCTCCACTGTGGGGACACTTATAAATTAGTGTTAGGTACCACAGATATCAGCGTGCCTTGACGAGGCTCTGTGGCTTACGCATGCATTTGCAAATGTGTGCAAACTAAACCCCTGCTTTTAATGCATACTGTTAGACAGGTTATTTGGTTGTCTGCGGGCTGGTGGTAAGTTAAGCTTGGTTTTTCCCTTGGATTTATCCTTGGCCTTGTTTGTACCTGTTGTTAGCCTTCCAATGCTTCTTATTGCGATAGCCAGCATCATGCTACGATTTCTTGTTTATTCCCTAATTCAAATTTTTTTGATTTTGGTGATTCTTCCGCCTTTTGGTGTTTTTCCCATTGGCTATCGCATTTTTGCGACAGTAATCTATAAACTATCAAATCAGTCATCACACCATTCCTCACTGGCTAGGGGCCCCCTTTTCCCTTTAGGGTGCTCTTTCCCCTCCCTCCTCTCTTCCCGCCCTCTGTCCAATTTGAATATTTCAAGTTCAGCCCATCATTTTTCCCAAAGTGAGATTTGGGCCATCTACACCTGTCATGGACATTCTGGCACTGGGTCTGGTCCCACTGCTCCCATTTTTGCTCCCCCCATTTGATCTCCATTGTTGTCCGGCAGCTCCTGCCTTTGTCCTCTTGGGGCACTGTGGAGTCCAGCGCAGCCATTTTTCTCTTTCATGTTTAGCCTTTTACCACACCTCAAAATATCTGTTTCCACATAACTGGTTAGTACATATGGTTTTTAATGTTTAATTCTAATCTTGATCATCAGGTGGCTGTTTGCAGATAAAGGAACTCTCTGTTTTTCAAACAGTTGTATGCATATATTGTGTACTTACTGTGTATTTTTTGAATTGTAGATATCATAAACTCTTACCACTTTCTCCTGATGAAGAGGAATGACGCATAATCTTGAAACGCATAGAGTTTTACGCTGTACATTTGCACAAGAGTGATGTAAACTAAGTGGTTTCTTATGATCTCATGTGGTTATACTATATTGAATTTGTCTATCTGTGTTTCAAACTCTCCCTGTATCCATCCTTTTAAATTTAGTATCATTAAACTTATATACAGTGGGGCAAAAAAGTATTTAGTCAGCCACCAATTGTGCAAGTTCTTCCGGTTGAAAAGATGAGAGAGGCCAGTAATTGTCATCATAGGTATACCTCAACTATAAGAAACAAAATGTGGAAACAAATCCAGACAATGACATTGTCTGATTTTTGAAAGACTCTGAGTATATGTTTGTCTCTAGCGTGTTTGAAGCCATTTACTGTTGACTGACACACTACCTCTGTTGGAAGTATATTCCAAGCATCAACTACCCTTTCACTAAAATAATACTTTCCAAGATTAGTTTTGAGCTTTTCCCCTGCTAGTTTGAAGTCATGTCCCAGTGTTCTCGATCTTAGCTTCATATTAAAAAAACTGCCCTCCTGAACCTTATTCACCCTCTTGATACATTTAAAGATGTCATTCATGTCTCCCCTTTCCCTTCTTTCCTCTAGAAAGTACATATTAAGCTCCTGAAGTCTCTACTGATGTGTTTTATCCCTCAGATCTTTCACCATTTTTGTTGCCCGTCTCTGGACTTGCTCTTTCTTATCGAAAACTTTTGAGGTCTCCAGAACAGGACACAGTATTCTAAATGAGCTCTAACTAAAGATCTATATAGGGAAATCAGGACCTCCTTCCTCCTGCTAATGAGCCCTACTAGAATTATATTTGCTTTTTCCACTGCCTGGCCACGCGGTTTGTTCACTTTTCAATCACCTGAACTAAGTACCCCCAAATCTTTTTCCTCTGTAGTGCTGGCCAACACTGTACCACCAATGTTGCACTCTTTCAAGGGATCTTTACCTAGGTGCATTAATTTACATTTTGAAAGATTGAACTGCAGTTCCACTATTTTGACAAATCTTCCAGTAATGCAACATATTACAACCTAAATATGGGTTTAACATGTTCCAAAGGTGAACCTTGCCTTTAGGCTGGGTTCACTCCAGTGCGAATTTCTCCGCATCCAAAACGCATTTCAGGAGATTGTAACTGGCTCTCTATAGGGCCGGTTCACACATCTCTGGAGCGGCTCTGGTGCTAATTGCACAGGAGTACTGTGCATTTTCTGGTCTGTTTCAGGTCCAAATTCAGCCAAAAATTTGGGCTGAAATCGGACTTGAAATGGTGAATAGAGATGCACCGAACCCCCTGCTTCTGAGCAGCTCTGTTCCTCATTGTGAACCCAGCCTTAAAGGAAAAATTAAACCTGCTATTCAAATCCCAAATTTCAGCTAATTCCTACTGAATAACCCAAAATTCAAGCTGTGGGTGGCCCTGTCAGTACCTCCTGGAGAATGCAAAATCAAACGAATCAAGTGGAAAATTGGTGGCCAAACAGTGACTGCATCCATCAGATCCAAGCACTGTTCGGGTATTCTGACAACTGTGGGTGACGGTTGTCTGAATACAATAGCTGTCATGGAAGATTTTCACCAATTACAATGTTAGGAACTCTATACCTGTATGGCTAGCCTTGAGCTGTGTTCACACCTACTGAGGTGACCTGCGTTTTACTGCACTGGATGAATGCAGGTCACCGCTAGTACATACTGAAAACAATTGTTTTCCATGTGTCCTGCTCACACTGCAATGCTGCCCAGAAGTGAGGTGCAGTGAGCTGCTACACACATTTTATCACAATGCACAGGAATGCATTGCATGCCACTGCTGTGTAGTGACATGAATGATGTATCACTTTGTGCATGTCAAAGTTCACACAAAAAAAAGAAACCGTGTTATGCGCTGAAACGTGCATCACACTGCCCCCTACTACTGGCTAACTGCAACTGGAACTGCTGTGGTTTAGTGTAGGGACAGTGTGAACTAGCTCTTTCAGTCTGATTAGTTATTATGGGAATTAAAACTCTGACCCAGCTTTAGCAAAGATCTTTATCACAATACTGAAAAGTTGAAGAGTCTTATACACAAAGACGCCAAGTTAAACAAGTTTATTAAGATTTTTTTTATTGATACAAGTAACAAATATACATACAAAAAAAATACAGATTTCACTCCTGAGCTATTAGTAGAACTGAGGTTTGACCACTACTGTGAGACATAGGGACCCTGTGATACCAGCGGACTCTATATTAACCTGATACAAGTAGTATGGATTATCTGGCTACTTTATGCTTGAGTAATTTAATTTGCATGCCTGGAGTCCTGTCTGCACAGGTCCACACGGTCTGTCTGTGTTGTGGGTGTTGTTCTATCAGTGACATGCAAACAATTTTATTGTAGCTATATATTTTTTTCTTTATGAATTATATTAATTTTCTAACCACGGTGGAGCCACGGTGTTACATTTTCCTGGAGTTACATTTCCTGGCTCCATCAAAAATAGAAAATAAAATAAAAATAAAAAGATTCTCCACCTAAATTTAATAAATAAAATACTACTATTTAGTATATCCAAATTCAAATGTACAATACACTATCAATATCAGTGAGATGCATATTGTAGAAATTAAATCACACAAGAAATGTATATATGCATTGTGCATTAAAACAGTGAAGGATTAACAATAAAGGCCTTTTCCAATAAATCGGGGCTCTTCATGTGTTGCATTTGTTTTTTGTTTTAACAGTTGCCTGACTTTCTTATAATTTACCTAGTGCCTTCTACCTTAGTTAAAGTAACATGCAAAAATTAACTGACCTCCAAGCCAATGAGAAATCAAACATTTATTGTGTTAAATAGCTTACAAACATGGTAACAATCTCCTCAATATCAATGGTATGTGTCACTTCATTCATAACTATTGATATACAAGCATACACGGAAACAACTCTTCCAATGGTGAAATATTGCTTAGCATTTATTACAATCATACATATACAGTTGTGCTCATAAATTTACATACCCTGGCAGAATTTATAAATTCTTGGCCATTTTTCACAGAATATGAATGATAACACAAAAACATTTCTTTCACTCATGGTTAGAGTTTGGCTGAAGCCATTTATTATCAATCAACTGTGTTCACTCTTTTTAAATCATAATCACAACAGAAACTACCCAAATTACCCTGAAGTTTACATACCCTGGTGATTTTGGCCTGATAACATGTACACAAGTTGACACAAAGGGGTTTGAATGGCTATTAAAGGTAACCATCCTCACCTGTGATCTGTTTGCTTAAAATTAGCGTGTGTATATAACACCAATGAGTTTCTGGACTCCTGACAGACCCTTGCATCTTTTATCCAGTGCTGCACTGACGTTTCTGGATTCTGAGTCATAGGGAAAACAAAAGAATTGTCAAAGGATCTGCGGCAAAAGGTAGTTTAACTATATAACATAGGAAAGGGATATAAAAGGATATCCAAGGAATTGGGGATGCCAATCAGCAGTGTTCAAACTCTAATCAAGAAGTGGAAAATGAGGGGTTCTGTTGAAACCAAACCACGATTAGGTAGACCAACTACATTTTCAGCCACAACTGCCAGGAAAATTGTTCGGGATGCAAATAAAAACCCACAAATAACTTCAGATGAAATACAGGACTCTCTGAAAACGTGGTGTGGCTGTTTCAAGATGCACAATAAGGAGGCACTTGAAGAAAGATGGGCTGCATGGTCAAGTTGCCAGAAGAAAGCCATTACTACGCAAATGCCACAAAGTATCCCGCTTACAATACGCCAAACAGCACAGAGACCAGCCTCAAACCTTCTGGCACAAAGTCATTTGGAGTGATTTGAGCTTTTTGGCCACAATCATAAAAACTACATTTGGAGAAGAGTCAGCAAGGCCTATGATGAAAAGGTACAACATTCCCATTGTGAAATACGGAGGTGGATCGCTGATATTTTGTGGATGTGCGAGGTACAAAGGCACAGGAAATTTGGTCAAAATTGATGACATGCAGTATGTTATCAAAAAATACTGGAGGAACATTTGCATTCATCAGCCAGGTAGCTGCACATGGGACGTATTTGGACATTCCAACATGACAAGGAACCAAAACACAAGGCCAAGTCGACCTGTCATTGGCTTCAGCAGAATAAAGTGAAGGTTCTGGAGTGGTCATCTCAGTCTCCTGACCTCAAAATCATTGAGCCACTCTGGGGAGATCTAAAAACGTGCAGTTCATTCAAGACAGCCAAAGAATTTACAGGCACTTGAGGCTTTTTGACAAGAGGCAGCTTTACCATCTGAGAAGATAAAGAGCCTCATCCACAAATATCACAAAAGACTCCAAGCTGTTATTGATGTTAAAGGGGGCAATACACGGTATTAAGAACTGGGGCATGGAAACTTTGGATCAGGGTCAGTTGGGTAGTTTCTATTGTGATGATTTAAAAAGAGTAAACAGTTGATTGATAATAAATGGCTTAAGCCAAACACTAACCATGAGTGAAAGAAAAGTTTTTGTGTTATCATTCATATTCTCAGAAAAATGGCCAAGAAATCATAAATTCTGCCAGGGTATGTAACCTTTTGAGCACAACTGTATATTAAAAGCACCCACATTTAATCGTGGCCATATTACTATGCGTTGATGATGCTCAAAACAGCAAGGAGCATTAGCACATTTACATAATTAAGCCAGGGTGATGCGTCTTGTTGTCAGACCAACTTCTTCAGGAGCTCCAGAGGAAGTCACTGTGGTGAGATTATGTGTTGGGCAATGGACATTATTAAAATGTTAGTGCTTTTAATATGACTTTGGAGGTCACTTCTTAGTGAGCTGCTTTCCAAATTAAGGGTGGAGGCAAAGGTGATTTGTTATATGAAAGTTTAATCGATCGGAAATTTTTTTTTTTCAGATACTATATATATATATATATATATATATATATATATATATATATATATACACAGTGGTGTGAAAAAGTGTTTGCCCCCTTCCTCATTTCCTGTTCCTTTGCATGTTTGTCACACTTAAGTGTTTCGGAAAATCAAACCAATTTAAACAATAGTCAAGGACAACACAAGTAAACACAAAATGCAATTTGTAAATGAAGGTGTTTATTATTAAAGGTGAAAAAAAATCCAAACCATCATGGCCCTGTGTGAAAAAGTGATTGCCCCCTTGTTAAAACATACTATAACTGTGGTTGTCCACACCTTTTTCAATTTCTCTAGCCACACCCAGGCCTGATTATTGCCACACCTGTTCACAATCAAGGCATCACTTAAATAGGAGCTGCTTGACACAGTAAGGTCCACCAGAAGATCCTTAAAAGCTACACATCATGCCGAGACCCAAAGAAATTCAGGAACAATTGAGAAAGAAAGTAATTGAGATCTATCAGTCTGGAAAGGGTTATAAAGCCATTTCCAAAGCTTTGGGAATCCAGCGAACCACAGTGAGAGCCATTATCCACAAATGGCGAAGACATGGAACAGTGGTGAACCTTCCCAGCAGTTGCTGGCCGTCCAAAATTACCCCAAGAGCGCAGCGACGAATCATCCAAGAGGTCACAAAAGACCCCACAACAACGTCCAAGGAACTGCAGGCCTCACTTGCCTCAGTTAAGGTCAGCGTTCATGCCTCCACCATCAGGAAAATACTGGGCAAAAATGGCCTGCATGGCAGAGTTCCAAGGAGAAAACCACTGCTGAGCAAAAAGAACATCAAAGCTCGTCTCAATTTCTCCACAACACATCTTGATGATCCCCAAGACTTTTGGACAACATTCTGTGGACCGATGAGACAAAAGTGGAACTCTTTGGAAGGTGTGTGTCCAAGTATATCTGGCGTAGAAGGAACACTGCATTTCGTAAAAAGAACATTATACCAACAGTAAAATATGGTGGTGGTAGTGTGATGGTCTGGGGCTGTTTTGCTGCTTCAGGACCTGGAAGACTTGCCATGATAAAAGGAACTATGAATTCTGCTGTCTACCAAGAGATCCTGAAGGAGAATGTCCGACCATCTGTTGGTGTGCTGAAACGAACTTGGGTTCTGCAGCAGGACAATGATCCTAAACACACCAGCAAGTCCACCACCAAATGGCTGAAGAAAAACAAAATGAAGACTTTGGAGTGGCCTAGCCAAAGTCCTGACCTGAATCCTATTGAGATGTTGTGGTATGACCTTAAAAAGGCCGTTCATGCTCGAAAACCCTCTAATGTAACTGAATTAGGACAATTCTGCAAAGATGAGTGGGCCAAAATTCCTCCAGGACGCTGTAAAAGCCTCATTGCACGTTATCGCAAACGCTTGGTTGCAGTTGTTGCTGCTAAGGGTGGCCCAACCAGTTATTAGGTTTAGGGGGCAATCACTTTTTCACACAGGGCCGTGATGGTTTGGATTTTTTTTCACCTTTAATAATAAACACCTTCATTTACAAATTGCATTTTGTGTTTACTTGTGTTGTCCTTGACTATTGTTTAAATTGGTTTGATGTTCCGAAACACTTAAGTGTGACAAACATGCAAAGGAACAGGAAATGAGGAAGGGGGCAAACACTTTTTCACACCACTGTATATCTAGATATAGATATATATATATTGTTTTCCACAGTACATTTATAATAATAATAATAATAATAATAATAATAATAATAATAAATATATATATATATATATATATATATATGTATTGCAAGTGCTGTCTGTCACACTGATACTGATAGTGTATTGTACAATAAAAGCTTTCCATTTGAAACCCATATCAGCAAAATTCAACTTATACAGGAACCAGTAACTCCCTAGGGCATTTACACCCTATTTCGGCAGCCATTCTTTAGCCTGAACCTATATTCATAAGAGTTCCTCCAAGAGAAGAGCTAAATAAGTCACTGTGGAAGAAGATAGTTTGCAACCTTCTCTCATATTCATGAGGCTATTACCTACTGAGAAAATGTACCACTGCTGCAATGGCAGAAATGTTTTAATGTCTAATCCAATAGTAATATGAATTATTAAAAGGTCAGTCCACTCAAACATATTTCACCTTAACTGCACTTCTGCCAGATTAGGGGTCAGACTAGGCAGAGGTGCACCTTAACCATTTGCCGACCGTATAACTTACATATACGGCAGCAAGGCTAGTACCTAGTACGTGATCCTGCACTTCTGGATCTGGGGCGTATTCCACTGATGGCCCACTCCCTGCTGTGATTATACACAGTGGGAGTTGATCAGCAGGTACGGCGGACTCGATGTCCACCGGCACAAGCACATGCTTCGGTACAGATATAGAACGGCCATCTGCCTATGTACACAAGGCAGATTGCTGTTCTGTCAGCACAGAAGGCATGGATCCTGTGTTCCTGTAAAGCAGGAACACCAATCCATGCCTTCCACTAGAAAAAGCACCTCCCCCACTACACTGAAACACCAGCTAGGCACACAATTAACCCATTGATCCCCCCCTGATGTTAATCAGCCAGTGTCATTAGTACAGTAACAGTGCATATTTTTTTTAGCACTGATCACTGTATTATTGTAACTGGTTCCCAAAAAGTTGCAGAACTGTCTGATCGCTGCCATTACTAGTAAAAAAAAAAGTTTTTTTTTTTTAAATAAATAAAAATATCCCCTAGTTTGTAGATGCTATAACTTTTGTGCAAACCATTCAAAATATGTTTATTGGTATTTTTGTTACCAAAAATATGTAGCAGAATACATATTGGCCTAAATTTATAAAGAAATTAGATTTTTTTTTTTATTTTATTGGATAGGTTTTATAGCAGAAAGTAAAAAAATATTCTTTATTTTTTCAAAATTGTCGGCCGTTTTTTGTTTATAGCACAAAAAATAAAAACCGCAGAGGGATCAAATACCACCAAAAGAGAGCTCTATTTGTGGGAAAAAAGGACATAAATTTGAGTACAGCGTCACAATGCCACGCAATTGTCAGTTAAAATAATGCAGTGCTGTATCGCAAAAAATGGCCTGGTCAGAAAGGGGGGTAAATCTTCTGGAGGTCAAGTGGTTAAAGAAACAAAGTCTCTTACTAGTCCATCCCCACCTTCTTGATGCTACACCGCCATTCCTTTCAGTGTCAGAAATTGCACAAAAATCTTCCAGGTATAGGGGAGCATGTGACTCCCTCCCAGGATGCAGTGCTTGTGCAGCCAATCGCCAGACCCACCTTAACAGAACTTAATTGTGTCTAACCTTCAATATTAAGCTTACACCCGTTTTTATTCCTGGCGAAACAGGGTGGAAGGGAAGCATGGTAAAGGAAAGTACAAATAGGTGGAAGGGTGGGTTAGTATGAGACTCATGAGTATGAGATGTCACTTTACCCTGAATGGGCAGTTGCAATGTAAAACCTTGGAGGGCAGAAATATGGAAGCTACCACTGCTCCTCTGATACCTTGGAACAAACATGCAAAAGAGTTTAGGCTTATCAGCCTTCAGTGACTATATGCTTTACTTAGACATTCCAATGGGAAGATTTACTTGCTATACTTCCTGACTCTATTCACCTTCACCTTAGCTTTTTGATTATTCCAGCCAATCTTGGGGGGTGTAAAATTCCACCATGGAGAGTGATACTTTCTTGAATGGAATGCGGCAGCTGAGCACAACAAAGAGCTCATGTGAATATTTTTCACCAAGACGTAAGAAACTGCTGCCTAATTTCAGTATTTACTTTTAACAGAAAGATACTTTTTAGGTGGACTGACCCTTTAAGAGATGGCAACAAAATACCGGAAATTAAACTGTACTTTATTAGACTACAAATGCACTCAGAAAACAATTCAAAAACATATTTTCACTGGTTCCAGGTGATCAAGGTACATTTGCGATTATTTTACACTATAAAATATTTGCCTTTGATTCCTGTTTGAGTGTCTTAGGTGTCAATAGCAGATTTCATGAAGGTGTGCACAGCATACAAATGGCTGCTTCATATTATTTAGGTGATGATGGCCTCAATCCCCCTGCAACTTCATATACTGTATATCCCTCAGGAATTTAGGTAAAGGGATTTGCACATCTCAATTCTCAACTCCACCTTCCTTGCCATGACTAAGCCAAGAAGTCTCCTGCTGAATTTATTTAACGTCAAATTAGGAAAACTGCAAAAAAACTATAAAATGGAAAAGGGGGCGTAGCAGGAATGTCCATTAGAGTTATTTTACCTCCATTCATAGTGCCCATCCCTTAACAAAAAATATCAGGACTCATGCTTCAACCCAAGGGTATCTTTCAAATGGAAGCATTAGGTAAACTGACCCTTTTTTTTCTAAAAGTCAATTTAATCTTGTTTATTTGAATCTGCAGAACAAATAATTTTAGAAAAACTGAAGAAATAATGTAATAAAATTGAAAGTATAGCTGAAGAAGAATGTAGATGTCAAAGACCAAATATCTGAATAAAGGGACGTACAACTGAATGACATAACACAGAAATAAATCAGTACATACAAAGCAGAACTGAAAATATTTGTTACGCTAAATGTCCTATATTCCGCAATATTGCTGTAAATACGCTGTAATGTTATTAATAGTTTGTTTCATTGAAAGAAAACTGCAGGTTTTATTTTTTATTAAAATGATGTTATCCGAACCACCTGATTAGGTTCTTCCTTATATTTTCATACCTCAATTGGAAAATATCTGCAATTGATTGGTTGCATTGGCAGCATATTCTAATTTTAAATATTTTATAAACAAGATCGAGCATTTTTGGAAACCACTGTTGTATTTATTTGCAGCTGAAATAAGTATGTTTACCCGCAGGTTACTAACTGGTGCATTTAACAGCTCATTAAAGTTAGAGATTTTATATTAAAGCAGAGTTCCACCCATGAAATTAACTTTACAGAACTAAACATCATAATGCTTCAGCAACAACATTTGGAATTTTTTTTTTTACTCACTCCTTTTGAACTGTTGCTATGGGGTCCCTTCTATTCTGCCTCTACACGGCGATTTACAACATTTCCCTCAGCACCTGTGTTTGCTAGTGCTCTTGGGAGAGGTGTGTCATTCTTTCCCAGGAGTCAGTGGGCAGCGCCGAGGGCTCTCATCGCGTTATTTGGAAACCGGAAGTGACATGAGCAAAGGCTTGTTTAAGCGCCATTTTCGAAAAGGGAACAAAGCCCTTTATTGCCAATACACTGACATGTACAGTATATACAGAGCAGTCAGCTGAGAAGGAGGTTTTATACAGTGGCGATCTTTAGTAAATCGGGTGTATGTCTTCTGCTTATCTTGATTGCCATCACAACAGGGCGGGCACTTCTGACACCGCTTCCTGTTATGGCAACCTGAGAAGTTTCCTGCTCTGCGATGTGTGCTTACTGTGCATGGGCAAGAACGGGCGGTGCATGCTAGTTATTCAGTAGCACCATATCCTGGAAGTTTATCCTTGTGGGCTTCGCCTGCCCACAAGCAAGATGGGAACGCCCAAGCAAAAGGAATATAAGGTTAGTGTTTTAATAAAATAGGAAGAAAAGCAGCGCAATTTACGAGCCTAATGAATGCCAAATTAGCATACTATGATTGCAACAGTTGGATTTTACATTTTTTTTAATATATGTGGTTGGAACTCCGCTTTAAGCCTTTCATTAAATAAGATAACTTTAAAGTGGTTGTAAAGCCTAAAGGTTTTTTACCTTAATGCATTATAAGGTGTGCCGCAGTGCCCCCCCCTCCCTGACCCCCCCTTTTTTTTACCTGAGCCTGATCCGATTCTGCGATGTACATGAGGGTGCTCTTCTCATTAGATAGATTGATAGCAGCAGGAGCCATTAGCTCTTGCTGCTGTCAATCAAAAGCTGTGACATGGGAGCTGTGACATGTCTGTGTCAATAGATGCAGCAGGGAGACTCGGGAGCGAGCCTGCACAGGTGCTCCCAGGGAAAGTTGCATTCTGTGGGGGCACCTGTTGAAGAGGAGGGCCTGGAGTGCCGGCAGGGCACCCCAAAGGAGTCGGGCTGCTCTGTGCAAAAGCATTACCCAGTGCTGATAAGTATAGGCATGCTTGTTATTTTATTTTTTAAAAAGAACGTTTACAACCACTTTAAGTCAGTGCTATCTCAAAATGTACACAGAGCTGGCTTAAAACAAAATGTGACTGTCACCCTGCCCACTTCTCCCCAAACACATGCAAGATGTATCCCTTGTTTTGTCTAAGGGGGATCAATATCATGAAGTACTAATGCAGGAACAGCAGTGGCCACTGGTCCTGCATTTTATGTGATGATGTCGATAACCTGAGTGGAGAAAAAAAAGTGTCATCAGGGGACTGATCAGCCCTACCAGATGCGTGAGCAGGAAGCCTATGGAATTATGTGTTATCATTCCTCTTTAATAGATCACCCTACACAAAACAAGCATTATATCTTTCATATAAAAAATGTCTGGGACGTTTCCTTCTTAACAGGGTATATTGCCTAAGTCATGAATCAGATAATATACTCCAACTTTGGCTCCCTTTCAACTGACTGCAATTTGCATCCATGACAGAACTCAGGATATGGTTGCCAAACTTTCTGAAACATGGCACAAGAATAATGGCATAAAACTACTGATATGGCTCTACGCATTTTTTATTGTGGCATTTATAGAATATTTGGCAAAGCAACAACTGGCATCATTTACCAGTGAATGCTAAGTGACTTTCTATATTGTTCTTAGTCCACAATCAAATTTAACAGGTACATTCCTAAACCAGATTGGCAGCTGCTGGCAACTCAGTTCTTATTTAGAACATGATTTAATGGTCAGTAACCTGGTGTCTGAAGGGCTATGTGTTCTTCTTGCACACACCAATGAGAATCTTATTCCATTCTCTCAGGGCAGCCTAAAAGAATGAAAAGAGATTTAATTGGTGGGAATGTTTTTTCTTTTCTTTTTAAGAACCCCACGATTGCTCTTTAGATTAGTACAAGCCTAACAACTGGAAATATGAGCAAGAACAGGTCTTGCTTCAATCCTAAATCATTTTAGCATAGCTCTTATGTTGTAATTTAGTATATCATTTAAATAATAATGGCATATGTAAATAATAATGAAACAAATAATTTTCTAACCTTAAAGTCTTAACTTTACCCACCTCTTCATATATTCACACAGTTAAAAGGGACAGAATTGCCATATTTGTAGTGGCAGAAGACAATGTCAAATTTTTGATGCCTTTTTTTCTGTTTGGCTTTTCCAGTTTAGCAGAATATGTTCACCATGTAGTGGGTTTCACCCTGGTGCTCTGAGTTAAAACATGGCACCATAACCTAGAAGGATGATGTATCAATGTGTAACAAAGATTAAGTCCTGCACTGAATATGGGAGATTTCAAGTACTGGAAGCAGTAACTGGAAAGCATCTTGGATATAGGAAGCGCTGTTGGAGGCCTGAAAATTAAGACAAATGGTATAAGTAGGTCAAGTTAGGAACTTTCCTGATTCAAAACAGAGATTCAACAGATACAATAGAAAAAAAAAAAAAGGAAAAAAGATAATTAAAGGAAATAATCAAGCTCTGATTTCATCCCGAGTTCTAGACGATATCAGAAAGAAGTGCTATCCAACACTTCTAAGAAGAAAACCAATAGTACATGAATGGCAGAGACAGAACACAGGAATATCACCAACAATGCAAATACTTCTGTAGCTCAAAACATGGGGGTCATGCCTGACTATAGGTTTGTGGCACACTAGTGATTCTATCAATGGAAACAACTCGACAGCAACAGAAGAGCCAACTTACCTTCTATTACTGTGTTAACGAGATGTCACTCTGTTGCTGTTAGTCGCTGAGATTAGGCAGTATTTCAGCAAGTGAGAAGCTATTGTATACAGAATCGGCTGTGTTACATCTGTGCTTAGTCTCTACTCTGCCTCTTCTCCCATCCCTACTACCATAACTGCATTGTAATCTTCTAACCTTACTTTACTTTTCTGTGGCTCCTCGCCTGAAACACGTGAATAATAGGGTACATTTTGATAATTAACCTACCAATATATGTTTGGATTGTGGGAGGGAACTGGAGCACCTGGAGGGCAACCACGCAAGCAAAGGAACAATGTGCAAACTTTAGACAGATAATGTCCTCACCAGAATATGAGCTGAAGACCCCACTGCTGCAAGGTACAGTGCCTTGAAAAAGTATTCATAACCCTTGAAATTTTCCAAATGTTGTCATGTTACAACCAATACTGTAAATGTATTTAATTGGGATTTTATGTGATAGACCATCACAAAGTGGCACATATTTGTGAAGGAGAAGGAAAATGATAAATGGTTTTCAACATTTTTTTACAAATAAATATATCAAAAGTGTGGTGTGTATTTGTATTCAGCCCCACTGAGTCAATACTTTGTAGAACCCCTTTTGCTGTAATTACAGCTGCAAGTCTTTTTGGGGATGTCTCTACCCGCTTTGCACATCTAGAGTGAAATATTAGCCATTCTTCTTTGGAAAATAGCTCAAGCTCTGTCAGACTGGATGGAGAGTTGTCTGTGAACAGCAATTTTCAAGTCTTGCCAGAGATTCTCAATTGGATTTAGGTCTGGCTGGGCCATTCTTACCAATTAATATGCTTTCATCTAAACCATTTCATTGTACCTCTTGTTGTACGTTTAGGGTCGTTGTCCTGCTGGAAGTTGAACCTCCGTCCCAGTCTCAAGTCTTTTTCAGACTCCACCAGGTTTTCTTCTAAGATTGCCCTGTGTTTGGCTCCATCCACCTTCCCATCAACTTTGACCAGCTTCCCTGTCCCTGCTGCATCATCCCCACATGATGCTGCCACCACCCTGGGGGTGGTGGGGATGGTGTGTTCAGGGTGATGTGCAGTGTTAGTTTTCTAGCACACAGTGTTTTGCTTTTAGGCCACCTGGACAAACTGAGCGATCGGGGGAGAAGAACCTTTAGTCAGGGAGGTGACCAAGAACCCGATGATCACTCTAATCGAGCTCCAGCATTTCTCTGTGGAAAGAAGTGAATCCTCCAGAAGACCAACCATCTCTGCAGGACTCTATCCAATAAGGTTTGTATGGTAGAGTGGTCAGACGGAAGCCAATCCTCAGTAAAAAGCACATGACAGCCCATCTGGAGTTTGCCAAATGGCACCGGAAGGACTCTCAGACCATGAGAAACAAAATTCTGTGAAATGAAGATTGAACTATTTGGCCTGCATGGCAAGCATCATGTCTGGAGGAAACCAGGCATGGCTCCCCCGGCAAATGCCATCCCTTTTTCAGTAGCAGGAACTGGATCGAGGGAAAGACGAATTCAGCAATGTACAGAGACATCCTGCATTCAGACTGCTCTAGAGCACTCTGGACCTCAGATTGGTGAGAAGGTTCCTCTTCCAACAGGAAAACTACCCTAAGCACACAGTCAAGATAACAAAGGCGTGGCTATGGGACAACTTTGTGAATGTCCTTGAGTGGGCCAGCTAGAACCCAGACTTGAACCCGATTGAACATCTCTGGAGAGACATGAAAATGGCTATGCACTCCTCATCCAACCTGATGGGGCTTGAGAGGTCCTGCTAAGAAGAATGGGAGAAATTGCCCAAAAATAGGTGTGCCAAGCTTGTAGCATCATACTCGAAAAGACTTGAGGCTGAAATTTGTGGCAAAGGTGCTTCAACAAAGTATTGAACAGGCTGTGAATGTATGATTTTATCTCTATGATTTTTTTTGTTTTTTATTTTTAATATATATGCTAAATTTCAAACAAACTTCTTTCACATTGCCATTATGGGGTGTTGTAGAATTTTGAGGAAAATAATTAATTTAATCCATTTTGGAATAAGGCTGTGACATAATAAAATGTGCAAAAAGTGAATACTTTCCGGATGCACTGCATCCAAAACCCTGTCCTGGTGGCTACACAGGCAGAATTAAAAACTTGGCATAGTTTCTAAACCTTCTCTACTTTTATTTATTTTTTTCATGCTAGTCTCTATATCGAAAACAAATAGGTTACTAAAGTACAAAAATTCCAGTACGACAGAATAAAAATTTGGAAGTGATGAAATGTATTGAATTTGTATTATTTTGCGACAAAAACTGTACTGAAAATCGTACAATCTGGTATCGTACGAGAAAAAGTTTCATGTTTGTCCCTTCAGATAATTTCAGACGAAAGCTGCGTACTAAAGATCAGATTATTGTACGATCGCTTCAAAAGAAGTATTTTTTGAACAATATTCTGATTGTGTGTACTAGGCTTTAGAATACATACCAGATGCTTACAAACTTACCGGGTCTGTGATTTACAGACACTTTTCCTCTAGCGCTAATATTATTATTGAAATAGTTTTGAGCTGTTTGAGGATTCAGATCCAATTCAGCATTTAGCTTCAAGACAAGTGCAACTGTAATAGCATTAACGAGACTAAAATATGCAAACTTCAGCTAACAGGTCACAGTGCTGTGTTTTAAAGTGAATCTTTAATTAGAAAAGTTATTGCTTTACTTCAAAAAGACCCTGTCGCCACTTTAAAAAATTGCTGGCAAAAGCACAGAAAAATCAAGTTTTTTAAATGCTTATTTGCAGCATTTCTTTACATATTTTTATTGAAATGCAATGTGTCTCTAAACTTTTGCTAACCCTGTCCTTACATGTCATACGCTTTCTTTTGTGGGCGAGTCTAATTACTCTCCTCCCCCTGTTCCCTCACCTTCCTACAAAACCTTTCTTGCAGGGGGAATTATGGCTTGGAGATCTTCTTGTTGGCTTATAAAAGGGAAATAAGAAGCCATTGTCTAACTTAGCCTACCAGAACCCACCTATAACTAAAATATAACTTTTAGTAAACAAACCCTTTAAAAAAGATAATAGGGTTATCATGAAAACAAAAAATATATATATTTTTCATCATAGTCTCCCATTCTACAAATAGAAGCATATAATTATTTAACCACTTAAGGACGACCCCACATACATGTACTGTGGCAGGGCGGCCTTTAAGCGCAAAATCACGTAACTGTATGTGATTGCTGATTGTTGGCTCTGGGGCATGCGTGCACACCGCCGGAGCCGTGCTCCCGCTGTGACTGGACACAGCAGGAGCCAATCAGTGGGTCTGGCGGCCAGGATGGCCACCGGGACCTGCTGATCGTTCAGTGGAGAGGCAGAACGGAGGTCTGCCTATGTAAACAAGGCAGACTGCCGTTCTATCAGAGAGGAAGAGAGAATCTTGTGTTCCTGCTAATCAGGAACACCAATCTCCCTTTCCCCAGTCAATCCATCCCCCACACAGTTAGAAAGCAATCCCTAGAAGCACACTAAACCCTTTGCTCTCCCCTGATGTTAACCCCTTCCCTGCCAGTGCCATTTATACACGCATTTTTTTTTTTTTTTTTTTAGCACTGATCACTGTATTGGTGTCACTGGTCCCTAAAAAGTGTCATTTTTGGCAGATTTGTCTGCCGCAATTTTGCAGTCCCACAAAAAAAATGCTGATCCCCGCCATTACCAGTAAAAACAATTAAAACAAATGTATAGTTCATAAATCTATCCCATTGTTTGTAAACGCTATATCTTTTGCGCAAACCAATGCGCAATATATGCTTATTGGGATCACAAAAAATGGCCTGGTCATTAAGGAGGTAAAACCTTCCGGGGCTGAAGTGGTTAAACATGGTCACATTAACAGTTATCTATAACATGTAATGGCTGGATACATAATATTTGGATACAAACCCTGAAAACAGTACAGTCTGTGTATGCAGGAAAAGAATACTTTCCCAATCACAAATGGACTCACCTCTAAAAACACTCCTGTAATTAATGGATTCAGGATGTCTGACTTCTCAGAAGCCTGGAAAGAAAAGCACAGACAGAGGCTTAGAAATAATCTACCATTTTCGCATTTTCCCTTTATATCTGTGATTTCCTGAACAGCCAATCAAAACTCCCTGACCTACTAGTCTCATGCGATGTATGCAATGCTAAAATATCTGCTAGACTGGAGGGCAGTAATTGGACAGTGAGATATCAGAATATACTGGTGTAAAAACAGCCAATCACATGCTTCCAAAATGCCTAATTAACTTTGTTCAGAGGTATGATATTAGTAAGCTGACACTCTTGAATGTACTATTGCTATGTATAACACCTTTCTGTTTTCATATACTGTCCCAGAGGACTACCAATGGCAAACTGAGTCCTGCTAATTGGATAAATAGAACACTAAGCCTTCACTGGTTGAGGCATTTTGTTTTGGACACTTGGTGAATTAGCTCTCCCACTGTGCATTATCAATGCCGGTTAACATAGTAGTTTTGCTATATTTATAGCATGTTAGTTTATCTATTTTCCTTATCTGAATTACAAAAAGTCTCCTTATTAAAATAGGGAAGTATCAGCAAGTGCTAGCATGCCATAATAGGACAACTCACTTACCCCAGTTGTTGTCAGGAGGGTGGTCATTTTCTTTGAAAGCTGTGAGATCTCCTTGCACAACATAATTGTCATCCTAAAAAATAATAAGACCATTATAAGTCAGTAGAAAAAGCATCACTCTCCATGACATGTTCCAGAAAGAATGACCAACCATTTATAAAACTATAGCTTCTCGCAGATCGTTTTCCAAGAATCATTTCAAATACCTATTTATTTTTAGAGAGGATTCCTCCTGAAAAAAAAAAGCTTTAAATGCAACTTGTTGGAATCTGTATTAATTAACACAGACTTCGATACAATGCTGAAAATTGGAGAAGGCCTGAAATTCTGCTGCAGATTGCCCTTTTTTTTTTTTTAGAACACCATACTATATAAACCTTCTCTTATCTTCAGTGTTTGCCCATTTTTTTCTGTATCGCCTTGCCTATAACTTAAGCATAAATCTCTTCCTCACACATGACTCTTTAGCCATACATATTCAACAGAATCTCAAAATCACAAAAGTGACTAATGGCCTTCACAGAGCCAAAACAATAGATGACACTTCTCAGCTTCTGGTTTATTTAAAGTCTTTATTTTCACAGCTCACACAAAAAAAATGCAAATGTGAAAAAGTGGCACACAGTGACTCAAAAAACAGACGTGAACAATTTGATGTCATGAACATGCAAGGTGATTGTTCATTACAAACTCTGGTATAGTTGGGAATACTGAATCATTTTATGAAAAGTCACAGAGAGACCGTAATGGGCCTCTATTCAGTCTACATCCACCCAATTTTTTATAATACTCCTATTTTCCAATGCTAAATTAATGCAGCGTGTTTCCATTTGAGGTGTGCATATTTTATTAACAATGGGAAAAAAAAGGGATGAGGGGAAAAAGAGACAGGGATAAAAAAAGAGGAGGAGGCAAGAGCAGCATAGGGGAAGGGAAAAGCAAGGAAGGCAAGAATTTGTGAGAAGGGAAGAATTGGTGAGTGATGGCCTCCTCTGGGAAGTGGGGAAGGCTTATTGGTCTCTCTTCCACTACAGGAAAGGAACAGTGCTTGAACTCTGAATTCTCCTATTTACACTGCAACATCAACACACTACGGCCGAAGAAATGGTTCATAGGCACAAGTCAAGATTTCTGCATAGCAGGGTTTGAGGCCATGCTCCGAAGGGCTGATGTAAACTCAGTAAAAAATGTTGCATCTAATAAAACCCTATTTGTCAGATTTATCTTTAAGAGTTGCAGTTGGATTTTCCTTGCATCTGATGTTATTTACATTATCAAAGCAGACGGCAAAGGTAGAAGGAAAGTTTTGTTTATTGGTATATGAAATGCAGGCTTAAGCTCCATCAAGATAAATCAATAAAGATTTCTTTCACCTGAATTATGAAATGGGTGGAAGATGCAATAGACAAGTAGTAGGGTTAAAGCCAAGGTCAATGTCTGCAAGCTTATTTAGGTATTTTTTGTGACTTGCAATAGTCCCAAAATATGCGTACAAGTTACCCTGGCTTCACCACATCTTAACGCCTGTGTGTGTAATCTCTGGAAAGAACCAAGAGAGTCCTGTACCATTTGTCATGAGTTTATGATTCATTTCTTGTAATCTGTTGCTAATAGAGGTTTGGTGTGAAAAATAAATAATGAGGTCAATCCCATGATATAGAATTTAGGTCCCTTTTCCAATCTCAAAGAATGATTTAGAGGGTAAATTATAAGCCGCTAGAAACAATTGGTAAGAAGTGGAGAGAGTATCACTTGTGGTGTCAATTTGTGATCAAATCTCTTGAAAGAGGATGAAAAACAGCGCATTTTGGTTGAAAATTGAGCCGATTGTGTTTTTAGTCGGTTCAGGTACCTGCCAGCTGATAAAAGAAGTAAAGTGAAATGCCCTAAAATGATTACATATTACCTACAACTTGAACATTTTGTTAGCATGACCAGGGGAAACTTAAGGTGACTGATGATGGATAAAACTCAGGAGGGAAATGGTAAGCGTTTCATTTGCAAGAGATTCTCTGACCCAGGGTGCAACAGATGGAGAGAACAATGTTGAAGTTAAGTGTTAAGGGCTTGAATAAATGTTACAGTAATCACGAGATGACGGAGGGGATGGTCCACACATTTATCTAAGACTCGCCAGTTCCTAAATGTCTTGCAGGACATTTTCATGGGTCAAATGGTAGATGCACCAAATAGAAATAAAGCGTTACTAGATCTACTGATTGCCAACAATACAGACCTGATCAAAGATGTGGAAATACGAGACAATTTAGGAAACAGTTATCACAGGTCAATTGGTTTCAGTATAAATCACATAAGTAAGAAACATAAGGGAACCTTTACTAGAAGGCATAAATTGGGATGAAATCTTAGGAACAAAGAACACGGAGAGATGGGTTCACTTTAAGAGCATATTAAATAAGGGCATCAGCCAGTGCATCCGATTGGGTAATAAATTTAAAAGAGCGAACAAAGGTCCTGGATGGCTTAACTCCAATGTAAAAAAATGCATATAAAAGCAAAAGAGAAGGCCTTCAAAAAATACAAGGTTGAGGAATCATTACCTGCATTCAGACATTATAAAGAATGCAACAAGAAATGAAGAAATGTAAGGGTGCAATTAGGGAGGCTAAGATAGAACACAAAAGACACATAGCGGAGGAGAGCAAAAAAAAAATCTCAATAAATTCTTTAAGTATGTAAACAGTAAAAAAGGGAAGACAGACCATATTGGTTACAAAGGATGGATGGAGAGATGGCAAAGGTATTGAATTTATTCTTCTCCTCAGTATTTTTTTTTTTTTTAAACAACAGGAGTGCTTTATTATCCAACATACATACACAGTACAAAATGACCAAGAGTATAATGGGTCAAACTACCGGCGCAGCCGGAGCACAGTAGGATACGAAACGTGTTACATACATCAGCATATGTCATTCGGTGATACAAAAAAATACAGACTAAAATACAAACTAAAGTACAAACTAAGAGGACGAGGGCTTCTACAAAGACCCAGAGACCACCTCAGCCTCCCGATGTCCACGGGAGCCAAATTCTGTCAAACTTCCACGGACAACCGCGATTTAGGTAGGTTATTTTATACAAAGGCAAAACACTATTCACACTTTTCTCCCACTGAATCACACTAGGAGGAGTGGACGAGAACCATTTACAGATGATTTCTTTCTTAGCGTAAAAAAGTAAATAGGAAATCAACAACTTAGAGTAATAGGGTCTACTTTCATCCGCGTGAATGCCTAGTAGGGCCATCTCAGGAGTCCTAGGGACCTCCAGCCCCAACCGAGTGTTGAGGTGATCAAACACCTCGGACCAATACGTATGCAGTCTGCAGCAGTCCCAGAACATATGAAGGTAGGTACCAAGTTCCACCCTGCACCTAGGGCAGTGTGGATCCCTATTAGGGTATATTCTCGCCAGGCGCGTAGGAGTGTGATATACCCTATACACAAACTTCGTTTGAATAAGTTTATCGCCCGCAGAAATGACCAGTTGAGGACCTTTTTCCAAACATTCCTCCCAATCCTCCCGCTCCAGAGATGGGATACCCTCCTTCCATTTGTCCCAAAGAGAGTCCAGCTTATGAGAGTCAATCGGGAGTACAATCCGGTACACATCTGATAGGGGTTTTTGGGGGCCCTCACCCTCAAACAGCTCCTCCAGCGGAGTAGTCCGCAGGGTTGGGGATTCAGGAAACTGTGCCCTAGCCGCATGACGCAGCTGAGCATAACGAAAGAACATCCAGCCAGGCAGGCCATGGGAACGAGTCAGCTGGCCAAACGTCAGCAGGGTACCTGCCGGCATAACATCCCGCAGAGTTGTAATCCCAAATCGCACCCAGATCTGCGGGTCTGGAATTGTCCTAAAGTGGGGAAGGTTAGGGTTATTCCAGAGGGGCTGGGCCGGGGACCAGTCACCCGGCCGAACAAATCTGCGCCCCGCCATCTTCCATACCCGAAGAGAAGCCTTCGTCGGCCCAGGAAGAGCCGCGTACGCCCCAGCCCCCCTGTATACTAGGCCCTGCAGGTCAGACACGGAGCCCACCAGCGCTGCCTCCAAGCGCACCGCCACGTTCGAATCCCGCGCCGCGAACCACCATGAAACAGTGACCAGCATAGCGGCCCAGTAGTAAAATCGCAAGTTGGGAAGGGCTAGACCTCCCACCCTCACCGGGGACTGAAGCGTGGACTTAGCCAACCTAGGGGCAGCACCATTCCACAAAAAGGAGCTAATACACTTATCCGCCTCCCAGAAAAAGGAGCCCGGAACCCACCCCGGACAGTTCCGAAATATGTAATTGAACTTAGGGAGAAGCACCATTTTTAGAATGTTTATACGTCCCACCAAGTTCAACGGAAGTCCAGACCAGGCCCGGCACCTCTCTCGCAGTAGTCGGAGAAGGGGGAGTACATTTAACATGTAATACTTATTGGGATCTCTGGCCACCCGTACCCCGAGATAGGTAAATTCAGAGGACCACTGTAGTAACGACCCACCAGGGGACGTGGGCACACCCGCATCCAAGGGAAAGAGGAGAGATTTTGACCAGTTAATGCGAACGCCAGAAAAGGACCCAAATTTGTCAAAAATCGCAAGAGCTTCCGAAAGGGAAGGACCGGTATCGTTTAAATACAACAAGGCGTCGTCCGCGTATAGTGAGATCTTCTCCTCCGTACATCCCTTTCGCAGTCCCCGTATAGACGACGCTCTAATTAATATGGCGAGAGGCTCCAGGGCCAGGGCGAACAACCCAGGCGAGAGAGGACACCCCTGTCGCGTGCCCCTTTGCAATGAGAAGGGTTCCGACATCCAACCATTGGTGCGCACCCTGGCCCTAGGAGCCGCGTAAAGCAATCGCACCCACCGTAAAAATTTAGGACCAAACCCAAAACTCCGAAGCACCCCCCAAAGGAACTCCCACTCCACAGAATCAAATGCCTTCTCAGCATCTAAGGAGGCAATTGCTCTGCTGCCCACCTCATCATGGTCAGAGGAGAGATTTAGAAAGAGGCGTCTGATGTTAATGTCCGTGCCCTTCCCAGGCATGAAGCCCGTTTGGTCAGCATGCACCAGGGAGGATATTACGGAGTTCAAGCGGGTGGCTAGGATCTTAGCCAGCAGCTTGGCATCCACGTTCAGTAGGGAGATAGGGCGGTAAGACCCACACTCCCCAGGATCCTTACCCGGTTTGGGAATCAGGACAATAGTCGCCTCACCCATGGACTCAGGCAGACTATCAGTCTCCCCGATTCCAGCAAGAAGGGCCCGAAACCTAGGGGCTAACAGGTCAGCGTGCTGTGAGTAAAACTCAGAGGGTAGTCCGTCAGCCCCCGGAGTCTTACCACCTTGAAGACTACCGATGGCCAGCTGGACCTCCTCCAGCGACACGTCCCTGTCCAGTAATTCCCTGTCATCCCCTGAAAGTTGGGGAAAGGGAATCCCTCCCAGATAGTCCTGCAGTTCCGCAGCCGTACATTGGGACCTGGAGGTATATATACCTTGGAAAAAGTCATAGAATCTACGGTTGATCTCCGCCGGAGAGGTAAGCTCCCGGCCCTGCACATCCCGGATACTAGCAATATGAGTAGAGGGCCTCTGGGTGCGTGCCAGCCACGCCAGCAACCTACCATTCTTATTGCCATATTCAAATAGTCTATGTTTGGAATACAACATAGACTGCTGCGTCTGCGTTACATTAAGCAGGGATACTTCCCGAAGGACCTCCTGCCACCTCCTGTACACATCCCCATCCCCCGTCCGAACATACTCCGCCTCCCTCCTCCCACTTTCCTCCTCCAAGGCTTCAAGGGACCTAGATGTCTCTTTACGTAGGGACGCGATGTGAGAGATAAAATGACCCCGGATGGCAGCCTTAAAAGCGTCCCAAGCCACCCCACCCTCAGTCGAGCCTTCGTTAAGTTGCCAGAAATTGCAAATAGCTTCCGATGTCCCCTCCTGTAGCCTGTCATCCACAGCCCAGTATCTGGATAGGCGCCACAGCCTCACCCCGGGGGGGGGCGCCAAAGAGATAGTGAGCATAAGGGGTGCATGGTCCGAAATCCCACGGGGCAAATGCCGCGCCGTCCTCGACCACCCCAGAGCCCCGGGGGAGGCAAACGCCAGGTCAATGCGCAACAGTGCCCGGTGGGAGGCGGAGTGACAGGTATACTCCCTCTCCTGCGGGTGATAGTGGAGCCACACATCCGCCAGGGCAAAAGTGTCCGCCCAGCGCTGCAGCTCACCACTTGGACGGGACATGGGGCGGAGCCTATCCACATCGTGCTGAGGAACTAAATTAAAATCCCCAAAGACAAAAACCTCAGGTATCTGAAAACCGAGAACAGTGTGCATAATATCGTACAGAAGTTGCCCATTAGCTGGCGGGGGAAGATACAACCCCACCAGTACCATATCCCTATCATGTAAGGTAACACACAGTATTACAAATCTACCCCCAGGATCCGTGCGCACCTCGTGAACTCGCAGCGGAAGGGACCTGTGGATCAAAACACTAACTCCCCGAGCATATGAAGAGTAAGTAGCGTGATAGTGGGTGCCTACCCACACCCTCCTAACCCCCAAAACCCGGGAGCCAATCAGGTGCGTTTCTTGTAATATACATATATGGGGGTTATACTTTTGCAGATATTTAAACACCAGAGATCTCTTGATAGCGGAATTAAGGCCCCTGACATTCCAAGAGATAATGGATATATCAGCCATAACGCACTTCACACACACCACCTAACCAGATCCACAGGTCCCTCCCAGCCGTCGTTTCCCAGCACAGACACCCCAGACCTAGAATCAAGAAAAGATCAGTTGAATGACACCATATATGTAGTGGATCGTACCCCGTGTAAGTAGCAAGCAACTCCATTAAACAGTCAAAAACAAAAAAACAAAAAAACAACATGAAACTAAACTTTTTCCCCATCCGCAACTGCGGATACAACCCCCCGCCCCCCCACCCCACACCCCCCCCCAAACCTGAGGGTGCATAGATCCCCCAAGTAACCAAAAAGTACATTGCTTAACTAGAGCGTGTAAACATAGCAAGAGGTGATGCCTAACGGCATTAGAGAGCCACAGAGATGCTGACATCCAGTGCAGATGAGGATAAGACGTCATCTTGTCTCCCAGCTCCTGCCAGGGCCGCAGTCAGTGAGTACACACAGGTGCAAGTAACATACAGCTCATCCGGGTCCAGTCAGAACAGCCAAGTAACATAACATCCCCCCCTCCCTTGAGAGTGAATAACAGAAAGGAGTCCATGGCAAAAAACAGAGAAACGGTATCAAGTCAAGAAAGTACCCCCTACCGCTGCCCCCTGGAACACAGTACCCCAAAAATTTGTCCGTGTTTAGAGGGGTATCATACCCAAACATGGGTTTGTCCGGGCTGGATGAGTACACAAGTCTGATACACCAGAAAACCCCCCCCGATCCACCATCACACAACATCCAGGGGGACAGCAGCATAAAAGAAAACAGGGGAAAAAATATGAGCCAGAACCGAAGGCATCCATAGCAGCCAGCTAGAAGGCACAGTCATTCCCACAGTTCTAGTGACGGGCCGGTAGCGACTCCAGCCAGGCGGCAGCCTCCCGCGGGTTGGTAAAAAATTTAGTGGTCTCACCATCCTGTACCCGTAGCTTTGCAGGGAAAAGGACACTATATTTGATGTTTTGAGCCCTCAGGCCTACCTTCACCTGGTCGAAGGATCTGCGGAGCTTCTGTGTTTCCATGGAGTAGTCCGGGAACATCATCACCGTGGCATTCTGGAAACGCAATTCACCCACCCTTCGGGCAGCTCGCAACGCTTCATCCCTGTCCCGAAAATGCAGGAGCCGGAATATCAGGGTGCGCGGCCTCGCTCCAGGAGGCCCCGGGGTAGGAGGGACACGATGCGCCCGTTCCACAGATTAGTATGGGGAAAACTGCGCATCAGGCAGCAGAGTCCGTAGCAGCTCCTCCACAAAGACCGCCGGGTTCTTCCCCTCCGCTCCTTCGGGGAGGCCAACCACGCAGAGGTTATTCCTCCGGTTCCTATTCTCCGCGTCGTCAGCCTTGTATTCTAGGGCACGAACCCGAGTGTGCAGGGTGCGGATGGACTCCGCATGGTCAGCCGCGAGGTCCTCAACCCGCCCGACCCGCTGTTCAGCCTCTGTAACTCTGGACCGGAGCTTGTCAAGATCCTGACGGACCAGGCCGACATCTAGCTGTACAGCTTTGATTTTGTTAGTCAGGGTAGCTTGACACGTGGCTATAGCCGCCATCACGTCCCTGAGCCCGATCTCCTCAGCACCTTCCTGGTCATCCATCTCCGTCTGGGACGCCATATTGCGCGCCCTTGCAGGGGGGGTCGTCGCTTGCAGGGCCGGTACCGAGGGGGAGTCCGGGAAACGAAGCTTCTTACCCCTGTGCCGAGTTTTGCAGGACATCCGGAGCACCTGTGGGTAGGTTGTGCAGTAAAAGGAACAGCAGGTAGTTAGGTTCAGGATAAAAAGGCAGCAGAGCTCTGGCTTCCACAACCTCTCAGGTCGCCATCTTGGACACGCCCCGTCTCCTCAGTATTTTTACGAGGGAATTGGGGGGCTTCAGTAACCAAAACTACAGTGCTTATCCTCGTGACACATCATGGGAAGCATCTTCATGGCTAACACAGGACAGAATTAGAATTAGACTTGGGAAACTTAACATTAATAAATCACCGGGATCGGATGGCTTGCACCCAGGGGTACTTAGGGAACTCAGTCAAGTAATTGACAGACCATTGTTCATAATTTTTACTGACAGTCTACTGAATGGAATGGTACCAGCGGATTGGAGAAAAGCCAATGTAGCACCAATATTTAAAAAGGGCCCAAAATACAGCCCTAGGAATTACAGACCAGTTAGCCCAACATCAATGTTATGCAAGCTCTTGGAGGGGATGATAAGTGACTGTATAAAGATTTTAGTAATGAAAACGGTATTATTAGCAGTAATCAGCATGGATTCATGAAGAATCGTTCTTGCCAAACCAATCTATTAACCTTCTATGAGGAGGTGAGTAGCCATCTAGATAAACCATCTAGATAAATGAAGGCCCATAGACGTGATGTGTCTAGATTTTGCAAAAGCATTTTACACAGTTCCCCATAAACATTTACTGTACAAAATAAGGTCTGTTGGCATGGACCATATGGTGAGTGCATGGATTGAAAACTGGCTACAAGAGTGAGTTCAGAGGGTGGTGATAAATGGGGTATACTCAGCATGGTCAGAGGTGGGTAGTGGGGTCCCACAGGGTTCTTTGCTGGGACCAATCCTTTTTAATGTGTTCATAAACAATCTGGAGGATGAGGTAAACAGTTAAATCTCTGTATTTGCGGACGATACTAAGCTAAGCAGTACAATAACTTCTCCGCAGGATGTGGAAACCTTGCAAGAAGATCTGAAAAAATTAATGGGGTGGGCAACTACATGGCAAATGAGGTTTAATGTAGAAAAATACGAATGCAATCTATACATTAGGGGGAGAACCTCTGGGGGAATCTAGGATGGAAAAGGACCTGGGGGTCCTAGTAGATGATAGGCTCAGCAACGGCATGCAATGCCAAGCTGCTGCTAACAAAGCAAACAGAATATTGGCATGCATTAAAAAAGGGATTAACTCCAGGGGAAAAGATGATAATTTGATCACTCTACAAGACTTCGGCCACACCTAGAGTATGCTGTTCAGTTCTGGGCACCAATCTTCAGGAAGGATGTACAGGAAATGGAGCGAGTACAAAGAAGGGCAACAAAGCTAATAACGGGTCTAGAGGATATTAGTTATGAAGAAAGGTTGCGAGCACTGAATTTATTCTCCCTGGAGAAGAGTTGCTTGAGAGGAAATATCATTTCAATTTACAAATACTGTACTGGTGACCCCACAATAGGGATAAAACGTTTTTGCGGAACGGAGTTTAACAAGACACGTGGCCACACATTAAAATTAAAAAAAAAGAGGTTTAACATTAAAGTACGTAGAGGGTTCTTTACTATAAAAGTGGCAAGGATGTGGAATTCTCTTCCACAGGCGGTGGACTCAGTGGGGGCATCGATAGTTTCAAAAAACTATTAGATAAGCACCTGAACGAACACAACATACAAGGATATACAAGCTAATACTGACATATAATCACATACATTGTTTGGACTTGATGGGCTTGTTTCTTTTTTCAACCTCACCTACTATGTAACTATGTAGTTTTTGTGCACATGTAAAAGTAGGTAAATACTTTTTGTATGCATAACTGAATAGGTCATTCCTCAATAAATATTGTATTACCTGTAATATACATTATATTGTATAGCTGATAACATTTGAGGAATGCAATATTCAGCATGTAGGTTGCACTATCAGGAGATTAAGAAACAGGTTGAATAATCAATTGGGTGCCATAATGAGTAGTAAAAGAACCAATGTGTCTAAACATTTTGTTGCCACACACAATTCAGAAGTAACCTCTTTAAAGATATAGAGTATAGAGAAGATTGTAAGGGCAGAAAAAGGTGGGGGATACATTTTATAAACTGTGCAGGAGAGTTTTTTTTTCTCTAAACAACAGTATTCCATCTGGTATGAACTTTGAATGTGATGTTACTCACCCCCCCCCCCCCCTCCCCCTGCACAGCTGAGAATTGAGTAGGTATCAAGAGGGAGAAACAGAAAAAAAAACTTTTTTTTATATTTTGCTATAATTAAATAGTGCTTTTCCGGGCTCTAACCACTTAAGCCCCAAACCATTTGGCTGGCCAAAGACCAGAGCACTTTTTGCGATTTGGCACTGCGTCGCTTTAACTGACAATTGCGCGGTCGTGCAACGTGGCTCCCAAACAAAATTGACGTCATTTTGTTCCCACAAATAGAGCTTTCTTTTGGTGGTGTTTGATCAGCTTTGCGGTTTTTATTTTTTGCGCTATAAACAAAAAAATTGCGATAATTTTGAAAGAAACGCATTATTTTTTTAACTTTTTGCTATAATAAATATCCTCCAAATATATATAAAAAACAAAAAAAAAATTCTCAGTTTAGGCCGATACGTACTCTTCTACGTATTTTTGGTAAAAAAAATCGAATAAAAAAAAAAATCGCAATAAGCGTGTATTGATTGGTTTGGCGGTTTTTATCGTGACTGCTACATTATGGCGGACAGATTGGACACTTTTGGCATGATTTTGGGACCATATACATTTATACAGAGATCGGTGCAATTAAAAATGCATTGATTACTGTGTAAATGTGACTGGCAGTGAAGGAGTTAACCACTAGGTGGCGCTGTAGGGGTTACGTGTGTCCTATGGAATGATTCTAACTGTGGGGGGAGGGGCTGTGTGTGACACATCACTGATCACCGCTCCCGATTACAGGAGCTGTGATCAGTAACAGTGTCACTAGGCAGAACAGGGAAATGCTTGTTTACATTAGCATTTCCCCTGTTCTTCCTTTTCGTGAGACGATCGCAGGTATCCCCGCGGACATCGAGTCCGCGGGACCTGCGATTGTGCCCACAAAGCTCCCGGCGGGCGCGCGCATGCCTGCCTCTTAAAGGGCAACGTACATTCTGCCTGTACGTGCCCTTCTGCCGCAGTATATCTGCGTCTGGGCGGGAAGCGGCTAATGTAAAACTATAGGCAAAACTTTTTTTTCATTTTGGATAGAGCAAGTGAAGGTTATAACCCCTGTCAGATTTTTTTTCTTGCCATCTGTGTCCCATAGCAGATATTTCTCTTCACTTCCTGTCCCAAAGCCAAACAGGAAGTGAAAGGAAATCTCTGAAAATTAAGGGAATTCCTTGGGGACCCCAGGCCACCAGAACTAGTGTCCCCATTGGAAAATTTCCCATCTATTACTTTTCTGGGAACAACCCAAAATCTGAGATTTTCTTTTACTTTCAATGATAAATGTAAACAGGACACATAGAATGGGTCAATCTTCTTAACAAGGGCACAGGTATCAATAAAAAGTGGCAAGCGTTCCAGTTCCTCTGTACTAAAAAGTTTTGGCTTCAGTTATACTTTAAGTGAGGATTTATAGATCCTTTTTTATTTTTTGGTGGAGTATGTCTCTAGTTATGGTACTTGTTTGTATTCATTTCGATAAGTAGGAGGAAGAGTTAAGTTTAACACTATAGCAGGCTGTATTTTAGCAGTTCTACATATAAATGTGTTTAAATCGAATGATCATATGGGAATATTAATGTTTCCGTATAATGATGTATGGGTAGTGTCTGTCATTCTCTGACAAAGCTGTGCCTAGTGAAAAACATGTCAGAAGAAAATGTATTCTTGCTGGCTATTTTAAAAAAAAAGAATGATTATTTTGCATCTTGTTGTGTGGCATTCCTATTGTCGATTGATTGCTTAGGTGGAAACGAGCCAAGCCAGCACCAGGGATTTGACTGTAGAATGTGGAGCCTGATCTTGCCTGGAACAGCACGAAATTTGGTGGCAAGTTATGCTTAAGGAAAAAAATCAGAGTTTGTTGTCCTGGTCAATGATCTGAGTGAGTGACTTCATGATCAAAGCTTTGTAATGCCGCTTACACGCGATCGGACTTTCCGGCGGACCAGAGTCCATCAGACAATTAGATCGTGTGTGTGCTCCAGCAAACTTTTTCTTCCCCAAAGTCCAGCGGACCTAGATTTAAAACATGTTTTAAATCTTTCTGCCGAAAGTCCCCTGGACCAAGTTCCTGTCGGGAAGTCCGCTCGTCTGTATGCTGGTCTGACGGACCAACTATGATGCAACGGCAACTACAGCACCTGCCCGCGAGAAAGCTACAGGGTAGGTCTGGTATGGATTTTAAGGGTAACCCCCTACGCCAAAAAAACGGCGTGGAGGTCCCCCCAAAATCCATACCAGGCCCTTATCCTTGCACGCAGCCCGGCCGGTCAGGAAAGGGGGTGAGGACGAGCGAGCGCCCCTGCTGAACTGTACCAGGCCGCATGCCCTCAACATGGGGGGGGGGTGGGTGCTTTGGGGAAGGGAGGCGACCTGCAGCCCCCCACTCCAAAGCACTTTGTCCCCATGTTGATGAGGACAAGGGCCTCTTCCCAACAACCCTGGCCGTTGGTTGTCCGGGTCTGCGGGCGGGGGACTTATCGGAATGCAGGAGCCCCCTTTAATATTTGGGATCTCGGCCCCCCACCCTATATGAATGAGTATGGGGTATATCGCACCCCTAACCATTCACCTGGGGGAAAAAGCTTCAATAAAAAAAAAACACACTCCCGGGGTCTTCTTCCGACTTTGGGGATCTTCTTCCGACTTCTCCACGCTTTCCGGTTCTTCTCGCTGGGCTCTTCCGCTATCTTCTGCCCTTTTGCCACTCTTTTGCTAGTGGAGAAGCCCAGCTTTCTCCTTCGCCGTCTTCTTCTGTTCTTCCGATGTTGACACGACGCTCTCTCCCACTGTAATACCGTGGATACGGTGCACGGCAACTTATAAAGGCATAAGGGAATGATCACCGGGTGATGTCAGACAGTGACCCGGCCCCTTATGACGTCACAGTCCCAGCATGCCCTGGGACTGACCATCAGAAAATCTGACAACCAACCATTGTCTGCGGAAAAAGTACTAGCATGTCATTTAACATTTGTTGGCAGAAAGTTGGACAACAATTGTCAAAAGGAGCGTACTAACGGTCAGATTTTAGGTCGACAGTCTGTCAACAGACAATCCCCTGCCAACAATCGCATCGTGTGTACGAGGCTTTAGAGTTCAAAGGAAAGAAATTAAATTCACTTTTAAGATGCGAGAAAGAGTGGCTGGAGTCAATGTACCCAGATATGAAATAGCAAAATTGAGCCCATTTGAAGGGGAAATGGGGTTTTAACACCTCAACCAAAGAGGATGGGTTATATAAAATAATACGTAGTTGAAATATGCTGGTTTTTTATGTCAATGATTACCCAGGATCAGACTGCAGACAATGGAGTTGGATCTAAAAGTTCAGAGTAAAGGTATATAAGTGACAATAAAAATAAGTGGAGAGAGATGGCACCTTTAGTGGGTAATGACGGATATAGTAAAGCAGTGAAAAAAGTGTGTGTCAGCCCAATGGTCAACCTATTGTTGGATGCTATTGATATGCATTTGCATAGTAATCCATCAGCAACTGGTTCACTGTTTTACTTTTTCCAAGCCCTCATGAAGGGGCAGAGGTACAGCCCCCAATACAAGCCGTTTTTCACAAATATTTTTAAACACTGAAATAGTCTTGTATTTGGACTTCAACATTATAGTCCAGGGGTGTCCAAACTTTTTTCAAAGAGGACCAGATTTGATGAAGTGAACATGCTTGGGGGCCGACCATTTTGTCTGACATTCTTTAAACCATTAAAATTCGGTCTAAGTGTGTTCGTCCGAGCACTAATACACGGCCCAACAAGAATTGAGCGCCGACAGACATACATGAGAAACTCCTGTTTCTATCGACGGCCTCTTTAATTGAAAGTCCCGCCTCCTGTGATGGACAAAACAGTTGTCCAATGGCAGTGCTGGAGACGGGACTTCCTTTTACACAGGACGCTGTGTAAACAGGAAATACTCCTGTATCCACGGCACTCGTCCCGCCCCCTCCATGGCAGCCAGCATATCTATCTTTTGTGGCCCCCAGCGCTCGGGGATTCGTTGGGGGCCACAAAAGATATATATGTCAACATTACCAGGCGGGACGTCCGAAACCGGAACCGCAGGCCGGACTTGCCTGTTATAGTCTAAATTACTCATCCCTTCCACAAGTCAAGGTGATTTTGGATACACAATGTGTAGAAATCCAGGATTGCCAGTCTCTATATTATTGTACTATTATCATAAAATTGGATGACAACAACCGCCTAAGGTAAACATAGAAAGATTCTTCAGGGCTTCAGCGCCTTTTATTCACTGTCAATGTGACTAACATAATTGATCCAAACACTTACTGTGAGAGAGCCTTGCCCCGACACACTGCTGCCACATTGGCATCTCCATGCAGGATCAAGGTGGCTGTTTTGTGGAACACTTCCATCGAACAGGCTGTTAGCTCTGCCAAGCTTCGTATTGCTGATTCATGAATATCCTGACACAAGACAAAAATGCTTTTTAATTCTAACCGCATATATTGTCTAGTGTTTGTAATTTTACAAAAAAAGGTCTGAGACTTGACAAACTGAAGACATGCTACAGATATAAAGATAACTTAGCACACTTATCAAGTAGCCATAAAAAATAAAAATAAAATAATAATAATTACACTGTTTAACAATTTGTTTTAAAAAACAGGGTTTTTTGTCACATGCATTTGTAAATATACATGGAAGCCACATTGCCTCATGAAGCTCCCTCCCTAATCTAGGCCCTTCAATGTGCACCTTACATTAAATTTGTAGCAAAGTCCACTTTTTAACTTATTTTTAGCCTAAAAATAAGGCATACCTGTAGGTAGAGTGAATATCTCTTAAACCTGCATTGTTTAGAAGACATTCACACTGCATGCAGCCAGTGACGTCACAGACGAATACCCTCTGAAGGGACAGCATACCCATAACGTACCTTCAGAGCTCTGTGCTGCGGCTGCGATTCCCACGCACATGTGTGGGAGTGATGTCGTCGAGTCTCGGCCAATCATACAGCCAAAGCCCACAATCCCAGAATGAAGACCAGGTGAAGATGGAATCTCTGGCAGCGGTGACAGCGCACCACTGGAGGGCTTCGTTTTAAGGTAAGTATGCCATAATGTGCTAGTATGCGGTGCATGCTAGCATATTATAGCATTACCTTCCAGGTGGATTTGTTTTGCTCTTTAAGGACTTTACTACTGCTTTAAAAAAAGCTAGTTATATAAATTAATTAGAGTGGTTGTCATTTTTGTATCAAATGCTACAACGGTGGCTGGAGACTGTCAGAGACTGGGCACACATACCAAAAGACTGATAAACACGTGCTACATTTGAAAAATAAGTTAAGCAACCTGTCAGCAAAAAATATGCTCTTTGGATACCTCCACAGTGTATTTTTGAGCTTCCTCCTCCTCAGTATTTTGCTCCTCAGCCGCAATCTTCTTCTCCTCTTCCTCCACTTTACTTATCCACCTGTACGCAGCTTTCCTTGCCTGAAACATCAAAATATGACAGCTCGTGAAACTGATACAAGGAAGCAGAAATCAATCAAGAGGTTAACTGAGGAAACTAAGCTGGGAGCCCAAAGGGTCCGTTTGGAAAGAGATTAACTATGTCCGGAGAGCACAAAGCTCCTGTGACAGTTTTAATTGAGTCAGCACAAAATGATAAATGAAGTGAGCTCTCACAGCAGCTGAAACATAAGAAGAAATCTATCAAGGAGGATACTGACACCTAGTGGACTAATGAGACACAGGCAAGTTTTCCCAGATGGAATTTACTGCCACTTTCAGGGACCTTTCACACATTCAAAGTAATGTGTGTTTTTGATGTATGTTCCCGCTGTACATTTTAAACAAAATTATGAACTCATTATTAGCAATATGTGCTTTTATATGCCATTCTGTGCATTCTGAAAAAAGGACAAGTAATAAGCATTCTCCACGATGCAGATGTTTCCAAAATCTTGCATTAAGTAAATCTAAATTCCTAAAATGTGTTGGCTGCACTAGTTTTTCTTTTCTCAGGCTTTCTTTTCTTTATTTTCACCTGATGGTTCTGCCAGTAAAACACCTTTTCTCCTAGGGTGACAATGAGGGAGCAGCATTGTGACTCTAGGCTGCTCACTCCTGAATTGATATACACATGCAGTATGCTCTATTTTTAAATTTACCAAGCTACAGACCATGGATGTCAGTGAACTAACTACATAAAAATAATACGATTTGTATTTGAAATGTTTTTTATGCAGTAAAATTCACATTATGTTCTGCAGGAAAACAAATTAGAGTAAATCGATCTTTATGCTCAGAGTGGAATAGAAGCATCAAATAAAATATATAAATAAAGGATTTGTGAGAATAGCTAGCTAGAACTTGGAGAGACTGACACATAGGGTTTGATTTATTAAAACTGGAGAGTGCAAAATCTGGTTCAGCTGTGCATGATAGCCAATCAACATCTTCACTTTGTTCAATTAAATTTTGACAAAAAAAAACCAAAAAACTGGAAGCTGATTGGTGTCTATGCAGAGCTGCACCAGATTTTGCATTCCAATTTTGTTAAATCAATCCCCTGGTATCAAAATTCAGATGTTAGACATGCAAATAAAGTTTTTTCAACTTAGAAAATCCGAGCTCTTTCTGCCCCCACTGCAAAAGACATATTGGTTAGAGATGCCACACGAAGATGAAAGATGTTGCCAAAGCTTTGATTTGGCACTCTTAAACACAGGAACATGACGATAACGCTATCTGCTCACAATGTCTAAAGCCCTGCACACACTATCAGATTTTCTGCTGATTTTTTCTTCAGATTTACCAAAACCATGTAGTGCAAGGGCCTGCTTGATTGCATAGACATTGAAACTTCTAAGGTTTGACCTCATATTATATGGTTTTGGTAAATCTGCAGGAAAAAAAAATCAGCAGAAAATCTGACAGTGTGTATGGGGTTTTAGGCTAATTTTAATACTTCAAAAATCTGTGAATTGCAAACCCTTTCTATAGGGTTACAGGCTCCTGTTCCAATTAAATATATTTCCTGTCATAGAACATAAGGTAGCATTTATACCCCATGATGTGACTTATTTTCTTTTTCACTCTTCCCTGCTTTGTATCCAGTCCTTCCATTTTCTCCAATTCTCCTTTCTATTCCCAGTTTCTAATCTCTCCTGAAAATCTTTCTGCCTATATTTTTTCTTCTTGAATATCCTTGATAACACTTTATTGGAATCACAATCTGAATTGAAATATAACAACAGAGCTGCACTTAATATTCATAATTCAAGTGCTTTCATCTTGCAATCAACACTTTGTCTTTTTAAGTGATTCATGGATAAGATAAGCTATTGCCTGATAGTTTAACACCTGCTGTGCGCCACAATGTACATGAAATACATTCTCTTGATAATAATACCTTGAAGCATCGCTATTGTCTTTTGCTGTACTCTTTACTGCTTTATATTTTCAAAATAAAAACCTTACTGCTATGTAATAAGAATAAATAATAATAATTCTTACTAAAAAATCAGATCTGCATCAAAATGAACCCCGTACACAGTCTAAGGCTGTCCACACACAAGTTATTTTATTTCATTCAACCCGCTGGTTGAATGAAAATGACTCCATTCCCTCATCCACACACTCAATGTCGGATGTGGGAATCCCTTCCACTGAGCCTTTGTATTTTGACAGCAGGGAGATTTCTGTCAGAATAACACTTATTAGCACCACCGGACTGACCGAGGGAACCGGTACAACCAGCCTGCACATGCATTATTTCAAATTCGACTGGTCCCCGATGCACCGGGTAAATTTCGACCCATGTATGGTCGGCTGAATGCAGCCTCTCTCAACCAGAGTTCTGTGGAACCCTAGGGTTCCTTCAGAGGTTGTTAGGGATTCCCTGAGCGATAACAAAAGTCTTTCTCTTAGATAAGCAACTACTGGCAACCATGATCTTTTTAGCTACAGTGAGGAACAAAAAGTATTTGATCCCCTGCTGATTTTGTATGTTTGCCCACTGACAAAGAAATGATCAGTCTATAATTTTAAGGGTAGGTTTATTTTAACAATGAGAAACAGAATAACAACAACAAAAAAATCCTGAAAAATGCATTTCAAAAAAGTTATAAAGTGATCTGCATTTTAGTAAGTGAAATAAGTAATTGACCCCTTCGCAAAACATGACTAAGTACTTGGTGTCAAAACTCTTGTTGGCAATCAGAGGTCAGACGTTTCTTGTAGTTGGCCACCAGGTTTGCACACATCTCAGGAGGGATTTTGTCCCACTCCTCTGTGCAGATTCTCTCCAAGTCATTAAGGTTTTGAGGCTGATGTATAGTAATTCAAACCTTTAGCTCCCTCCACATATTTTCTATGGGATTAAGCTCCGGAGACCAGCTAGGCCACTCCAGGATCTTAATGTGCTTCTTCTTGAGCCACTCCTTTATTGCCTTGGCCATGTGTTTCTGGTCATTGTCATGTTGGAATACCCATCCATGACCCATTTTCAATGCCCTGGCTGAGGGAAGGAAGTTCTCACCCAAGATTTAACGGTATATGGCCCCGTCCATTGTTCCTTTAATGCGGTGAAGTTATCCTGTCCCCTTAGCAGAAAAACACCCAAAAGCATAATATTTCCACCTCCATGTTTGACAGTGGGGATGGTGTTCTTGGGGTCATAGGCAGCATCCCTTCTCTTCCAAACACAGCGAGTTGAGTTGATGCCAAAGAGCTTGATTTTGGTCTCATCTGACCACAACACTTTCACCCAGCTCTCCTCTGAATCATTCAGATGTTCATTAGCAAACTTCAGGACGGACCTGTACATGTGCTTTCTTGAGCAGGGGGACCTTTCGGGCACTGCAGGATTTCAGTCCTTCACAACGTAGTCTGTTACTATTGTTTCCTTGGTGACTATGGTCCCAGCTGCCTTAAGATTATTGACAAGATTGTCACCATTCTCATGATCATTGAAAATTCCACGAGGTGAGATCTTGCAGCTCCAGACCAAGGGAGATTGACAGTTATTTTGTGTTTCTTCCATTTTATTTTAAAGTTTATTTTAACAGTGTCTCTCACTATTAAAATAAATCTACCATTAAAATTATAGACTGATCATTTCTTTGTCAGTGGGCAAACGTACAAAATCAGCAGCAGATCAAATACTTTTTTCTCTCACTGTACCTGTAAGAGGGGACTCTTCCCAATGATCACAAAATGTAAGGAGCATTCTGTAGCTATAGTAATTATTAGCAGAGGTCATCTGAGACAAACAACTTTTCAAGAGCTTCGCCATGTTAAAAAGGCTGGTTTAGGGGCTTATTCACAGCAAGTACCAATGCACAGACAAAAAAAATGCTTTTGTTTCCTTTGCTGTCATTTCACACTACAGCATTGCTGTGATGCAATTTCCCTTCATGTCTTAAAATCCCCTGAACCTTGGCCATGTCCTACAAGACCACACTTCTTTATAAAAAAAAAAAAAAAAAAAGGTGTTGCAACATCAAAATACATATATAAATAAGATCAAATTCTGATCTAATTTGGGAAAGTTATGCAACAAAGTGTTTATGGCTAGTATTAATCTAAGCATACATATACAGTACATATCCTGGAAATGCACTTACATTTGTAAGTTTCTCTGGTCTCATGGAAATGTGCAAGCCTTGAAACAAAACTGCAAACTCTTGAATGAAGTCTTCATCACCTGTGAGGAGAGGAAAGGTATATATGAGGCCAAGTATCAAGGTACATAATGGACATGAGAAATTAGAATTGTTTGTTGTGTGCACATTGTGTTTATCTATTGTTGTGACTTAGATGAGCATCAGATCACATTTTATGGCAAATTACTGCAGAAAACCTGTTTATTTCCAAACAATTCACAATTTTCTTGCCCAGTTTAGGCTACATTCACAAGGGTTCCAAGGGGGGGTGTCGCCAATCCCTTTCAATGCTTGTGCTCCTAGGTTTAAAGGGTGTAGTACATGTTCAGCATACAGATTTTTTTCAGTGCAAGCCAATGGAGCCAGAGTAATGTGGTCACTGTACGCTCCTCTCCATCCGGTGTCCATATAAATGAAGGGTCTCTTTTAAAAAGTAGTGAAAAAGTTTGCAAATGTAGTTTATGTTCTACTTGCTTTGGAACTTCAAATAAAGAGCTCTATTCATTCCAATTTATAAAAAAAGAAGGCCAGAAGAGAGAAGCTTGGTCATGTGACCTGTTAAAGTCATGTGATAGGCCTATCCTCCAGCCATAGTATTTCAAAACAGTGTAATGAAGGCAAAGTGTGGACCAAACTGTGCCATGTCTAGCTGTGCCCCGGATCATGTATATACACGTGATCCTGCACCTCTGTTTGCAGGGGGCTCGTGCGCCGCTTCTGCTGTGATTATTTACAGCAGAAGCAGATCTGCTGGTGCTGGGCACTTGATGTTCCCGGCACCCATCTATCATTGGGCAGAGACTCAGAACAAAGCTTTGCCTATGGAAACAAGGCAGAGTTCTGACAGGGGGGAAAAATATGGATTCTGTGTTCTTGCAAAGCAGGGATTAACCACTTGGCGCCCATACTACATCTATTGATGTCATGTGCTTTCGGTGGTTATATCTGAATGATGCCTGAGGCCACAGACATCATTCAGATATCGGCATTTTCAGCCGGCGATTCCCTGCACCATAAGAACGATCATAGCGCCCCCCCTCCCGCCGCCCTCCGGTGCTTGTACCGACTCACAGCTTCCATCGGTGAGTCGGTCACAGGATCCGCCGGCCCCCGCAAGTTACCATAGAGATTTCCGGTGGACCACATCGTCCCCGGAGTCTCTATGATCATTCGGAGGCCGGGCGTGATGTTATGACGTCACGCCCGGCCTCTGTATTCAAATTAACGGCGCCGATCTGGCTAGGAAGCCAGGATCGTTTTTTTGTTTTTTTTTATTCTTCCCAGCCTAGAGGTGAGATATGGGGTCTTATTGACCCCATATCTCACTGCAAATATGTCCGATCATGCCATATTCCTATTACAAGGGATGTTTACATTCCTTGTAATAGGAATAAAAGTAATAATTTTTTTTTGTGTGTCAAACAAAAAAAAATAAAAATGTAAAGCGCCCCTGTCCCCGTGAGCTCGTACACAGAAGCGAACCCATACGTAAGTCCCGCCCACATATGAAAACGGTGTTCAAACCACACATGTGAGGTATCACCGCGAACGTTAGAGCGAAAGCAATAATTCTAGCTCTAGACCTCCTCTGTAACCCAAAACATGTAACCAGTAAAAAAAAAATTAAGTGTTGCCTATGGGGATTTTTAAATACCAAAGTTTGGCGCCATTCCACGAGCGCGTGCAATTTTGAAGTGTGACATATTGGGTATCTATTTACTCGGCGTATCCTCCTCTTTCACATTATGCAAAAAAATTGGGCTAACTTTACTGTTTTTTTATTTTTTTTAAGCATGAAAGTTTTTTTTTGAAAAAAACGTGTTCGAAAAATTGCTGCGCAAATACCGTGCGAGATAAAAAGTTGCAACGACCGCCATTGTATTCTCTAGGGTCTTTGCTTAAAAAACATATATAATGTTTTGGGGTTCTATGTCATTTTCTAGCAAAAAAATTAGGAATTTTACATGTAAGAGAGAAATGTCAGAATTGGCCTGGTCGCGAAGTGGTTAAAATCCATCTCTTCCCCTAGTAAAAGCAGCACACGTAGTAAACAAGAACACTGGCTAGGCACACAGTTAACCCTTTGATTGCCCTAGAGCAGGGATATGCAATTAGCGGACCTCCAGCTGTTGCTAAACTACAAGTCCCATCATGCCTCTGCCTCTGGCTGTCATGCTTGTGGCTCTAAGAGTCTTGCTATGCCTCATGGGAATTGTAGTTCTGCAACAGCTGGAGGTCCGCTAATTGCATATCCCTGCGCTAGAGGTTAAATCCCTTCCCAGCCAGTGCCATTAGTACAGTGACAGTGCATATTTTTAGCACTGATCACTGCATTAGTGTCACTGGTTCCTGCAAAGTGTCAAGTGTCCAATTGTCCACTGCAATACCGCTGTCCCACTATAAATTGCTGATTGCGCCATTACTAGTATAAAATGAAATAAATAAAAATTCCAGTATCTATCCCATAGTTTGTAGATGCTATAACGTTTGTGTAAAACAATCAATATATTGAGATTTTTTTTTTTTACCAAAAACATGTAGCAGAATACATACTGGCCTAAATTTATGAAGAAATTTGAGTTTTTACTTTTTGTTTATAAAAAATAAAAAAATTACATAATTTTATTTGGGTACAGCGTTTGTATGACTGCACAATTGTCAGTTAAAGTAACGCAGTGCCGCATCGCAAAAAGTGGCCTGGTCATGAAGGAGGGGATAAATCTTCCAGAGGTAAAGTGGTTAACTAACACACTTGACAAATCATTCCCTGCAAATGATTGTTCTCAAGAAATATTAATTATGCAAATTGCTATCTAGAGCACAGGGAATTTACCACGTGAAAGGTATCTGCTACAAATCATCAGAAACAGCTGCTTTCAATAACTATGGTATAGAGATTCTCCATCACCTCCTGTTCTGGTGGCACAGTTTTCACTAGAACCTCTGTAAACTTTTCTTTACGCGTTGGCGGTAAAGCTATTTTTAGAGGCCATTTACTGTCGTTTTAGCTGCACGTTTCAGCTGCTAGTGGGGCGCTTTCAACCCCTGCCAGCGGCCGAAAAAGGGTTAAAAGCGCCCACAAAGCTGATTTGGCAGCACTGGTGATTGATTTCAATGGCAGGGGCGTTTTAGGAGCAGTGTATTCACTTTTTTTCCCGTACTGCAAGTGCACCGCCCCAGTGTGCAAGGTCTCGGGCTTTCACACTGGGATGGCAGGGGAGGCATTTTTCAGGCGCTTTACAGGTGCCATTTTTACACCTTTAGTGCCTGAAAAACGTCTCAGTGTGAAAGTAGCCTTAAAGTGGTTGTAAACTCTCCCCCACAACTTTGTCCCATGTAAATCAGCATAAAAAACCCAAATGAACACTGCTTGTAGATATCTCCTTACTTGCTTAGTATTGTTGTAATCCTTTATGTTCTTTAGAATGACGTCACTGAGCATGCCCAGATCTCCCCTGATTTACGGCACACTCTGTGTACTTTGTCTATCTATTATCAGGACATCCTACGGCACACAACACTGAAATCCCAGGAGACTGCAGAATCATTCAGAGCTTCCTCCTACACCCCATGTGACCATGTGACATCACATGCAGTGTAAAGCAGGGCATGGGACAGCATTACTGCAGTCTTATCAGCTGAAGCTGATAAGACTGACAAAGGCAAATACTAGATAATCGGCACAAGTAAATACTATGAAATAAAACAAGTCAGCTAAGAACAGGGAAGCAGGGTTGCCATAGAAACGTTGGATTGAGAAGGAGGCTTGGTTAACAGCACAGGAAGTGCTCAATGTAAGGGCGGAAATACACTCCACTGTGAACTACAATACTTAAGATGGTGCTGCCTAACCCCTGGAAACAAGTTTTTTAAAGTTTCTTTAAACAGTAAGTAATATGCGATTTGGGCTGGGTTACAGTAGCTATAGTTTGATAATTACTTATTATAATAGACTAAACTAAAAGAAGCATCAGAGTGGGAGAGTTTACTTCCTCTTTAAAGTAGAAAAATGTTTTTTTTCTTTTAGTTTTGGATAGAGTGGAGAGGGATTAATTAGACCACCTGTCAGTTTGGATTGCAGTTTCTGCCCCCATTAGGGAGATTCATCCTCTCTGGTCCTGTTTATCATTGTTATTGAAAGTGAAAGTAAAAGAAAATCCCAAATTTTGTGTTGTTCCCAGAAAAGTAACAGAGGGGAAATATTCCAATGGGTACACTAGTTCTGGTGACCTGGGGGTCCCCACAGAATTCCCTTCATTTCTAGGGATTTCCTCTCACTTTCTACTTGGCCACCAATCAGTGAGACCTTCTCTTCCTGATTGGCCAAAGTGCCAGGCGTCCCTATTGGATGCTCAGCGCTTTGGCGGAAGTGTAACAGAGGAAGTGAGAGGGGAGGAGACGGTGCAGAAGAGGACAAGGTAAGCACCGATCTATCCGTGGGGAGGGGGGGTTTTTGTGTCCTGTGATCCACTCGGGAGGGAGGGATGGTAGCGATGTGTCCAGGGAGGGACACTGGCTGCATTTGATGGGCACACTGGCAGCGTTTGATGATTTTTTTTCAAAAATGTTTTGCGCCCCCCCCCCCCAAAAAAAAAATTTGAGCACCAGCCGCCACAGAAGAAGACACTGGGGTTTAAATACTAAAGCTGGAGAGTGCAGATTCAGGCTCACTTCTGCATAGAAGCCAATCAGCTTCTAACCTCAGCTTGTTCAATTAATCTTTGGCAAAAAAAAAAACAGGCAGCTGATTGGTTTCTGTGCAGAAGTGACCCGGAATTTGCACTCTCCAGCTTTAGTAAATAAACCCCATTGCCAAGGTACACAATACCCACTTCACAATTATGTGCCACTTTGTGTTTGTCTATCACATAAAATTCCAATAAAATACATTTACGTTTTTGGTTGCAACATGACAAATGTGGAAAATTTCAAGGGGGTGTGAATACTTTTTCAAGGCACTGTTGTTGTGTATGGGAGAGAATTCATTCTGGAACTAAGGCATGCTGAGATTTCACACAAAGCTGCATATGTCTCTTGTGCATTAAAAAGCTTGCCTGATAGCATTTTTTTGAGAGCAGGTAAAGTTTCACTCTAATTGATTTAACCAGTCTCAGCAACAAAGAATCCTAAAAATGATTTTAACATGTTCATAAGCTAACCCACGTTAGATATGGTCTGTGCATTTTGCCTTCAATGATGCTTATAAAAGCAGAATGTTTTATATTTACAGAAAATACATTGTTTGATTTCAATTTTTTTGATCTTATGGTCGTCCTTGGCTAAATCTCGATCCCCAATGCAATAAGCTTTTTGGGACTGTGAAAGATACTGTTGTAATTTATGCTTATGCAGTCATTATTAGTTTAGTCCTATTAATAGATAATTGGTACATTGTATTCCCTTGCCATCACCATCAGAATTGTAAAAGACTCCGTGTTCAAATTTCTGTGTCAGTTGTCAAGTCTAACCCCATAGAGACCCTTAAATCCTCAGCCCAGACTGTATATTGAGTTTCAACTTCTTATCAAGTCATGATTAAGGGCTCATTCACACCACAACACTGTGCACTGCGACATGTTAAACAGCTCATTCAAACATAACAGGCTGAATTCCATCACAGTGCGATGCAAGGGACAGGCTGCATTCCGCTGCATTGCATATGAATGTTAGAGGTGCATTGTATTGCCATTCACAATGAATGACACAACAGCAAACCAACGTATATAACATGCTTTGTGGTAACATGTGCCAAGCAATGGTGTGAATCAGTCCCAAGTCTCATTATTTTATTGCATTAAACACAGTTTATTATTCAACTGTAAAATGCCAGAACCTTTACTGCTTACTGAAGTTCTCAAATTTGAAAGCTGTATGAAGAAGCAGGAACTCAGGGAGGGGGTCGCTTTTAATCTTGACTTGGGAAGAGGTCAACTCTCCATGTAGGGTCTAGCCTAGGATCCAAAGAGGCTCCATGGGGACTGATCTGAAGACTAACAAGACATCTGAAGGCACCACAAGGTCATTGCACTTCAGAGCTGTTTTTCTTACAATTGTTTAAGAACAGATCAGGTTTATTTCAGCACCCTCCACATCGACTCCCCTTATGTACATATACAATAGCACCAGTATGTGCCCATAGATATGCTGTCCACCAGATATGCACTGAGGGAACAAAAGATGCGCAATTCAGAAACATTACCCTTCTCCACATCATCTTCATCATCAAATTCTTCCAATGAGAAAACTTCCTTTAAGGATTCTAAGTCCAGTTTGAGTTTTGCCAGCTCTTCCCCTGACAGAGCACCAAGGATGGACTTTACCTGGGAATAACAAAGACGGAATATAAATGCTATATTAACTAATACAGAAAATAAAACACAAAGCAACTCTAGACAATCCGTAAAAAAAACATAAAATTGCCATGGCCTACTAGGACAGGATGCAGGTAGGTGAAAGGAACCAGCAACTTGTTTAGGATGATTATCTGTATTAGGGTCTTTTCAGTGATGATCCGCCCCGTGGATATCCGCTAACTCAGCAGGGATCGCTCCATCGATCCCCGCTGAGCAGGAAGATGACAGCTCGGTCTCTGCACACTGCGCCGGGACAGACCTGTCAGAGCGCCGCTTTCTCCTATGGGAGATCGGATGACGACGGACCCCAGTGTCCGTCGTCACCCGATCTGATCCTCAGACGGATGGAAAAGTAGGTTTTTCCTCCGTCACACTTTTTCGGATCAGAGTGGGTCGGATGTCAGTGGACATGTCACCGCTGACATCCAACGCTCCATAGACCTCTATCGAGCATCCGTTCAGGTCCGCCTGAAAAACTGACAGGTGGACCTGAACAGATCAGCCATGTGAAAGAGGTCTACTCTTATCTTTTTTACTGCTGCTACATAGACCTACATGCTCTTTTCTAATTTGTTTTTAATTGCACCTGTCAGTATGGGGGTGGAGAGTGTATATACATTTGAAAGAGTCCATTCTATATTAGGCTATTTGCCAAAATATCTACGATAAGCAGTTTTTATTATCCTGCAGCTGAATAAAGATTTCAACACGGATGTATGATTTGCCGGTTCCCTTCATTTATCTGCAGTCTGTTCGGGTGAATGGAGGACACTTGGAGCCAGAGCACCAATTATCCAGATTCCTTGCATTGCTAATCTAGGACCCTGAAGTGAGCGCTGCACCTGTGTTCCTTATCAACTAGGATAGGATATAATTGTTCAAAATCAGCAAGCCTGTGTAGTATAGCTTTAACATGACTTCTACATAATGCACTTCATTTAGATTCAGCAGGTATGAGGATCACATAACATGCAGCTCAGCCAGCAAATCGTTATATTGCACATTTACAGGTTCAAAAATTGAGCAATTGAGGACTAGAATAAAAAAATCACTGGATACCACAGGGATTTAACAAACAGGATAGACAGCTGCTCAGGATTGCAGCTTATCAATCATTAGATGTGGTGGCTGTATTCGTTTTCTTTTTTTAGGCTTTTCCCCCCCTCTGTTTTCCCTGCTGATCTAGCCAGTAACACTCCTCCTGTATTAGAGTGCCCCCACTCGGAATTATTGAGCACACGGGGCACCTTTGGAGCATTGTCAGTTTGGGGGAGGGGAGTGTTAGATGTACAAGCAGATTTAAATACAGTAACAAATTAAAGCCAAACTACAGCTAACACCAGCAGGAGGATTTTTTTTTCTTTTCAATACATTTTTTTGTTGGTTGGAGACTAATCATACAGGATTATCTTTGACATAGGGGTGTTTTTTTTTTTTTACATGTTTATGGCGCTAAGCTTTAAAGCAGGGAATACATTAAAGCGTTTTTTTTTTTTTTTTTTGCACTCTGGAAGGTAATGTCATAATGTATGCATCACATTAATGTTAAACTTTCCTTAAAACAAAGCCCTTCCAGCGCCGAGATGTCAGAGCTACATGTGCTCTGAACTTAACCCGTCTTGCTTCCGAGTTTGCGGACTCCAACTCAGTGACTGGCCGGAGCTGCAATGACGTTACTACCAAGCATGCGCACGTGACCCGCCGTTTATGGCACAGGGCTCTGAAGGAATGCCCATGTGGTCGTTCCTTCCGAGCGCATGCGCCAGTGATGTCACTGGCTGCATGGCTGCATGTACAGTAAATAACTCCTAAACACTGCACGTTTAGGAGATATTTACACTACCCTATAAGTAAGCCTTATTTTAGGCTTACGTAGAAAAAAAGAGTCAGAGATGGGAGTTTACTTCCACTTTAAGGTAAAAAAAATATTTGACTTCATAGCCATTTTAAGATACCCATACATGTCCACACATACATTTGTTAAAATGTATGTCTGGGAACAATAATAAAAAAAAAAGCAGTACATCTCTGCACCATATGCACGTTTCTTTATGCCGTTTCACTTCAAAAACACTGCAAGTAGAGAAAAATACCATTTGATCTTGACAACCCTGTCTCTGCTGCACTGAAATTACAAGCAATGTTGTCAGCCCTGCCTGAATTCTCCCCTGTACTGAGAATCAAGCAGCCCATACATTAGTCATTTGTTTTTTGTTCAACCAGCAGCTTGAACGAAAAAAAGGGCTTGATTTACACATCCACATATTCGAGGTGGTTGGGAGAATCTCTCCCCTTGAGCATTTGTATTCTGACAGTGGGGATACTTCCCTGTACACCGATCAGCGCTGCTGGCTATACCCAGCGGTGCTGATAGAGCTAGCAAAAAGCCAACAGGCGATTGTACAAAAGTTAGTCAGCAGATCGACTTCTGTAAAGCCAATGGATTGAAATTGAGACAGTCTATGCTGAACTGTATGGCTTTTAATCCACGTATGGCCAGTTTTACTGAGAATATAGATAAAGTGGGCTTACAGAGATGAGTTGAGGGGGAGGTAATGATGTCATCAGAAGGTTTAATATTCCAGCAGAGGAAAACTGCTTGGGATTTCGGTGCAGCACAGGCAGTGTTGTCAGGACCAATCTGTATCTTTCTATGCTTGTCAGCACAAGACAGACAGTAGAAGCTCACTAGATTTCTGGCAGGTCCACCGGGTATTTTTATGTACTTGCAGTGAAACAAAAAAAAGTGCACATATTTCAAAGATTTTCTAAATATGTTTTTATGTCCAAATATACACTTTAAAGTGGTTGCAAACTCCCCCTCACAATTTTATCTCATTGTAATCCTCATGAAAAAACACTCATGGTTGCTGCTAATAACTCTCATTACTTGTTTGGTTTTTCTGTAATCCATCCCGTTTTGATTAACGACATCACCAGTGCTTTCCTTTCCTTGATTCACGGCACGCTCCGTGTACCATCAATCCATTGACACGCTGCCATAAATGGGATTTCCTCTCCCAGTGGCACAGCCATTTAAGCTCCCGAGACTGCAGTGTTTTCTATTTCCTGGTGCTCTCCATGTGACCGTGTGATGTCATTTGGGGGGATAAACCTTGTCAATCAGGCTGCAATCTAGAGTGGCAATCAACTGCAGCAGGACTGACAGGCAATGAGCGGCGATGCTTATCCATTAGTAATTCAGCAAACTCGGCAATGATCGGCGGTAGTCGTGGGAACATCGGATTGAGAAGGAGGCTTGGCTATTCCACTATGGCGCATGTGCGAGATTGCGGCAAAGGGAAACATGAAAGGGCAGAAATCAGACTCAGATAACAGTACTGAAGATGGTGCCACCTTATTCAGGAAGAAATAGCTTTTCAAAGTAAAAAAAAAAGTAATAGGCGATTGTGGCTGGATTAGGTTATGTGATGCTTGCTAACAAGTGATTAGAACAAATTAGATGAAAAGCACCACAGGGATTGCAGGGTTTACTTCCTTTTTAAGCCTGCCTACCCTGACCCTACATTTAAAAAAAGTGTCCATAAGCATGTAAATGTATAAACCTGGTGGGAGATAAATAGATATAGTTAATGTGTGAACAGATTCCTCTCCCTCCCGCAACCAAATACCCTATTATTTCTTATGGGGAAATCCGCTTTGGATTACCAGCATGTTTCTGGAACGAATTATGCTTGCAATTCAATGTTTTAAAGTACTTGAAAGGACAACAATTGTTTTATGATAAACCATTCTGAATTACTTGTGAAGAAGCCATGTTAAAATATTACTGCACACCTGGGACCCTTTTTGTATAATTTATTTGCCTTCCAAATTGTGTGTGTGCGTAAACATTAACACAGTTTCTTCATAGTATTTTTATACGTGTAATGTAAATTGAGGACATTTTCATTCCTGGTGTTAATCAAATAAAGGGGGAATGAGCACTTATGCCCCATACACACGGTCAGAAATTCCGATGGAAAAAGTCTGATCGGTTTATGTTATCGGAAAATCCAATCGTGTGTGGGCTCTATTGGATTTCTTCCAGCGGAATTTCGTATGGAAAAAGGCTGAGAGTTGGAACAAAATCCGATCTGACTTTTTCGATCGTGTGTAGAGAATTCCTACGGGCAAAATGGCATGCATGCTCTGAATAAATTACGAGACGAAAGCTATTGGCTACTGTCCTCTTTATAGTCCTGTCGTATGTGATTTATGTCACCTCATTCTGAACGGTTTTCTGACAACTTTGTCCGACCGTGTGTAGTTTCTGCCAAAATCCGTCTGAAAAAATCCAACGGATTTTGTGGTCGGAATGTCCGACCATGTGTACAGAGCATTAGAGTTAAAATGTTTTTTATAATTTTTTAAAATGCATGTTGATGGTATGGAAATAAACTTTATTTTTAAGTACTATGTTGTAATGTCTTGTGACGGTACCGGGAAAATCCTATTTGCCCCCAAAATCCTCTTTTTCTCTTTTCTTCATAGTAAATAAAGATGATTCCAGTGCAATTGCCGAAATGCAACAAGATGAGTGTTAAAGTGATACTAAACACATACTGTTTAATTTATATTATCCCTTCTACTTCTGTATGTGGATGATGACACTATAATTATTTTATGTAAAAAAACAACCCATCTAAGTACCTTATTCCAAATCGATATACAGCTGTCCCATGACCCAGCCTGTCTGCAGGGAAACATAAGCAGGAGGAGCTTCTAGTCCTCTGCTGCTGGTCACACGTTCAAAATAAAATAAAAAAACAGCCTTTGGAATACAGAGTAAAAAATAAATAAATAATATCAATAAACCATTTTAAATTGGCATACAAATACAGCATTTCACAAAAGTGAGTACGCCCCTCACATTTTTTATAAATATTTTATTATACCTTTTCATGTGACAACACTGAAGAAGTGACACTTTCCTACAATGTAAAGTAGTGAGTGTACAGCTTGTATAACAGAGTAAATTTGCTGTCCACTCAAAATAATTCAACACACAGCCATTAATATCTAAACCACTGGCAACAAAAGTGAGTAATTTGCATATATGTGAACCCAGAATCTGCTTTTAACGTCTTTAATTACAAGTTCATTCCCAGAGCTGTGGTATGAAAAATGACACCCCCAGTATCTGTTAGCTTTCCATAACTGTGTACAAGTATCTCACCAAATATGCAATTTATTACAAGCTTTATAACAGGCTGCAAGGTACTGAAGCTCAATTTCTGTGCATGCTTCTGGGGGAAATTAACCAAGTAGAGGTGTCCTAGGATAAGGATCCTGTTAAAACACTGTTAGTGTTGCATTTAAAATTATTTTGAATGTATTGGGCAGTTTTGGAGAAATATGGCTGGCTGCAGATAAGAAAGTAATTTTCAATAACAAATTACAAAAAGGCAGGTTTGTAAAATATATAAAGCATATTAGATCTTGAAAAAGTAGCTTTTGGAAATGTAATTGTGCATACTGATCTGCAGAGACTGAAATAAACTTAGGGTATATACCTTTCCCTCACTTTCCTTGGACAACAGCTCCAAAGCCTCAAGGTGAGACAGGCCCTGGAAATCATCGAACAACAGGCCGTAGTGCGCTCGTCGCTCTGTCTCTGTTGTAACGTCACTGCTGACACGCTGTTCCTCTTTCTCCTTTGCTTCCCTTAACACCTAAAAGGGCATCAGAACAGATAATGTAGGATGATAATCCATGGAAGAAAAATTAGTAAAATGCTTATTTAACCACTTAAAGACTGGACTGTGTCACCCCCTTCATGCCCAGGCTATTTTTCAGATTTTAGCACGTTCCCACTTTAAATGACAATTACTCAGTCATTAAACACTGTACCCAAATGAATGTTATATTTTTTGACACAGATAGAGCTTTCTTATAGTGGTATTTAAATCACCACTGGATTTTTTTTTATTGGGAAAAAGACTGAACATTTTGCAAAAAAATAAAAATAAAAAGTAATCTTTTTTCATAAATTTAGGCCCCAATATATACTGCTACATTTCTTTAGTAAAAATAACCCAAATCAAAGTATATTATTAGCCTGTGTGAAAGTTATAAAGTCTGTAAACCATGCAATATATATTTAAAAATCGATCAGTCCTGATGTACTGACTACCTATCTCAATTCTTGAGGTCCTAACAAATACTCCCCAAATGACCCCTTTTTGGAAAGTAGGCAATCCAAGTTATTAGGCAAGTGGCATGGTGAATTATGTGAAGTTGTATTGGGACGTAGCAGCTGCACAGACACAGCTGTTGCTCCCAATCTGATATCTGTGTGGTTGTGCGTCCCCGATCTCATATTGTCTGTGTTTGGGCTTTGCACCCACACAGATGTCAGACTGCGAACATCGGCTGTGTCCATGCAGCTACTGTGTCCCAAAAGACATGAATAGAACTGCCTGCATGGGGATGCGTTAACACCTGCACATCCTCATGCAGGTAAACATGGTCCTCGGACAGGATACGCATTGATGCACCCAGAGTAAATGAGGCTCTATGATGACACTGGGACTGGTGTCTTGGTGTGCAGGGACACTGGGCCTGGCTGCACTGGGGTGGTGAGTGTGTAAAGGCTTATTTACACTTATGACAGGGGGAGGGGGGTTGGCGGTAAAGCCCCACAGCGGAGCTGCATTTTTATTGGCCAACAACCGCTCCCCCTTAGCTAGGAAGGTAGCGGCTGGTGTGCACACATACCACAGCAGAAACCATTCCCTCCATAGTGTTTGGTGGGCACTACCATTTGCTGAGTTCATTCAAGTGGGACTGCGCTGTAACTGCCTTGCATCCCCAGCAGTCTAGAATTTAGGGGGGGGGGGGGGGAACAGGCAATACAATGCCTTTGCACCTCCTTTTAAATGCTCTTTGGTGAGTGATTCAAACATGGATCCCTCTTCAGAGAGCACAGTCCATGTGAATGAGCCCTTAATTCTTTTTTCAATTGTATATTTTACAATGTAATTTTTTTTACATAAAAAAAAAATCACTTTCACTCGAGCACTGCAGTGCAATGTCACTATGATGACATTGTACTGCTCTGGCGGATGATGCGTTAATGGCATACTGTGTCTCTGATCACTAACAACCAGAGCAGTACAATGTCACCATAGTGACATTGCACTGCTCTTGTGACAGTGGCAGATAGCTTTTCTTTATTTTTTCAGTGTATAGTACAGTGCCAAGAGATTTCAGACAGCAGGGTTGCAGCCTGTGTTTATATGTGTAATTGCTGTTATTGGGGGGGGCGTGGCCTGACGCGAATGGCGGCGGACGTGTAGTTGAGGAGCTCCCGCCGGTCACGGAGCAATCCGTCGCCATCCACCTGCCAACGAGCACAATCTGCCCAGAAAATTGTTGCGCCCGGTCCGCGCTGTGCCGCCACGGGGTCCTGGACGATTTTCCCTCGGAATTGAGGCCTCCAGCCGCCCGGACCTGCCACTAGTTTCTCCGCCGGCCGCCGCCATCTTGGGCCTCCGGGATCGCCTGAAGCCATCGGAGCCACGCCGGCGGGTGAGGTAAGGGGCTGTCATCGGTCCCCTCCAGTTGTCTCCCCCCCCCGCCCGGATCCTATTTGGGGTGGTTTCGAGCTTCCGCGGCCCTCGGGGGGCCCGCGGCCGGCCCCGGCCTAATGCGGCCTACTGAGGCCTGAGGATCCCCAGGGTTTCCTGCAACTGCTGCCCAGAAACGTGCTCCGCGGATGTTTTGGCTCGCATCTGCGGTCTGCCTGCTTGAAAACCCCCCCTCACGGAGGATTGCTTTAGTAGACTTATCTCTCTGCTTGTGGTCCCCCATCCACCTTTGATTGTGACCCCAGCCTGCTCTCCTGGTCCACTACTCCAGGCATCCCCTGCAGCCCTCTGCACACAGACTCTGCTCTGGCTCCCTTGTCTATTCATTTACTCTACTGCAGCAGGGGACTGACCACTTTACATTCCTTCTACCTGGATGATCCTTTAATCCTCTCAGATACTCAGCCACTATACCCCACAGAATTGCTACGGCGGGGGTCACCTTGATCTATCTCAAGATTGTACCTATAGAACCACGTTCTGCTTTATATGCAAGCCCCCCTGAATGATCTGGACTTTCACCTCTAAAGACCTGCCCCCACGTATGGAGAGGTAGGTCGGGCCTATACTCAGCTCCTGGCTCCCCCGGCCCTTCTTTCGGACAGTAAACCGGACTATACACAGCACCATGGGGAAAGACAAGCCCAAAGCACACAAGAGTGGCAATAACCGTCACCCGGGAGGGGATCTCGATGATTATTTTGGCCATGGACGGTCGTCCTCTCAGCACCGACCGGCATCCAAAGGGACGCCGGCCCCTCCATCCCCGGCACGCTCTGAATCAGCTCTGCAGTCTCAGGTGCGTCCCCACAGCCTGCTCTCACACTCTGAGGACACTGCCCTCTCCCCCAGGCTTACCAGAAGCCGCTCTAATGCCTCCCTAGGATCGGGGGATGGATGGGACATGGAATCGCAGATTAGATCTCTGCACAGCTACATGAGGTCTCTACCCACCAAAGCTGACTTTGAACACTGTGTACTCCGGATCGAGGAAACATACCGCAAGGAAATCTCTGACTTGAGAAAAGATGTGGGGGTGCGCTTTGATGATGTGGATAGCACAGTAGATAGCCTGCGGGACACTGTACAATCACATGATCGGATCCTCAATACCCACACTGTCCTGCTTCAGCAGCTCTCATACCAACAGGACGACCTCGAAAATCGCAGTCGCCGCAACAACATCCGTATACGGGGGATACCCGAGTCGGTTGACCCCAAAAACCTGCCTGCAGCTGTGACGACTATCTTCAACCAACTGCTCCAACGACCCAAGGATGACCCGATCGAATTGGACCGGGTGCACCGTACATCGGGTCCCCGTACCCCTGACCCCTCCTTCATTCGTGACACGTTGTGCCGTGTCCATTTCTACAAAATAAAGGAGAACATTATGAGGGCCGCCAGCACGCAGCAGTCGATCCTCTTTAATGACGCACCCATCATGCTCCTTCCTGATCTCTCTCGCCAAACACTGGCTTTGCGGAAATCCCTACGACCCCTCACGCAACTCCTGCAAGCAAGACAGATCAAATACCAATGGCGTTTCCCGTTCCATCTTCGAGTGCACCACGCGGGTAAAACCGCTGTATTTCGTACGTTGGGGGACCTGCCTACATTTCTTAGTACGCTTGAACTGCCCCAAGTTGCCCTGCCTGACTGGCCGTTTGCACCGACCACTCCAGGTCTACCCTACACCCCGCAATGGCAGAAGCAAGGACGCAAGCGCACCACTCGGTCCCCGCAGCTTCAGGATCCCAACGACTGACCCGATCCAGTGGGCCCCCCGGGCCTGTTTTCTCCTCCCGCCGCTGGGGCCTTCCCCTGTGATGGCCTTGGACCCGTATGGGTCGAATATCTCACATGTTGATTAACCCTTTTGTTTACAGGTTTTTTGCATATCTTTTACAACCCCCGTTGCTGTGTTCCCCTCCCCCCTTTCCCTATAGTTGGGGTTATCCGTTGTGCTGATAGTTCCTGGACTGATCTCAAGACTTGTCTTTGCAACCCACTGTATACAACGGTCCCCTCCGTGTTGCCCTTGACATACTTTATGATTATTGTTTTGTTTAATCTGATCCCTTTGTTGGGCCTATTGCATGTTCTTCCCCCTATGACTCATAGATGTTCTCTATTTTATGCCGGTTTACAATTGCATTTATTGATGACCACTAAGATGTTTATGCTTACTATGTTCTTTAGTTTACTCTTTAGGTCGCAACTGATACTGGTTTACCCATGGGGCCGGGGTGCTGGGAGCTGCCCGACTCTGTGTTTTTATCCCACACTCCCCCCCCCCCCCCCCTTTACGGGGTTTTTTTTTTTTTTTTTTTTGTGCGCCCCACGGTGATCCTATGATCACTGTGCGATGCACTGATTTGTGCCTTTATGACAGGCTTCTTTTCTTTGTAATGTTTGCCTTTTGGAGCCACCTAGTGGCCTTTTTTATTTTTATTTTTATTTTACTTTTCTTGCCTACTCCTCTTTTCTGCCTGACCTACTGGGCCCGTCTCCTATCACTGATGTTTCTAAATGCCCTGTTTCATGTCCCCCTGCTTATTGTGCTGGGAACGGGTTACCATACCTGCCACTGTTGTTACTACTTATGCAAGGTTGTCATACTGTTCTTTCTCTCTATTCTTTCTTTTCTTCTCCCCTTCACCTTCTCTCTGCCTTTACCCTCCCACCCCTCCCCCCCTCCCTTACCTCCCCTGTACATCCTCTATTCCTGTTCCTTACCCCAATGGGGTTTGCCCATAGTGTCACTTATCCTATTGATCCCGAGCTCCACCCTAATGATCCCCCATGGCTAGTGACGATTCGATAACTTTTGCTTCCTTTAATTGTAGGGGTTTCAACACTCCCGAGAAGCGGAGCCAGACACTTTACCATTTTCACAAAAAGCACGCGAAAATTCTGTTGCTCCAGGAAACACATTTTCGAGCTGGAGCTATTCCGGCACTGCGCAATAGGTACTACCCTCAATGGTTCCACAGTGTTAATCCGCAGGCCAAATCCAAGGGGGTGTCTGTTGCCTTTCATAAATCTTTTAACCCGGAGGTCCTGGACTCTCTCATAGACGATTCAGGCCGCTATGTATTTTTGAAATTGAAACTAAACGATTTTCTCTTTACAGTAGCTAACGTTTACGTGCCGAACGTGGGCCAGGCTCGGTTCCTCTCTTCAGTCCTCACCAGACTATCCTCCTTTGGAGGGTCGGCTTTTATTGTTGGAGGTGATCTCAATGTTGCCCTCTCCCCATCCGCAGACACATCCTCGGGTAAGTCTTCTGTACCTTGCTCCACCTTGACACGTATTAAATCACTCCTCCATTCCTCCCATCTGGTGGATGCCTGGCGAGTCCAGCATCCCACGGAAAGGGATTACAGTTATTTTTCAGTCTCACACAACTCCTACAGTAGATTGGACCACTTTCTCATATCGCAATCACTTCTAGACACGCCTCTCCAAACGGCGATCGGTAACCTCCTATGGTCCGATCATGCCCCCGTCTATCTGACTCTAGTCCGCCCCCCTGTTGCCCGCCGGGGGGCGAGCTGGAGGCTTAATGACAATCTGCTGCGGGACACCGTGTGCGTGGCGGATGTCTCCAAAGTCATTAAAAATTTCATAGGTGACCACTCCGCGGACACAACCTCCCCTTTGAACCAGTGGGACACACTCAAATGTGTGATCCGGGGTACCCTCATACAACACGGCTCCCGCCTTAAGAAGGCCCGCGCTCATGATATACGCAAACTCCTTTCTACCATAGCGGACCTTGAATCCCTTCATAAAAAAGACCTGGACCCTACGGTTTTTGTCCGGCTTTCCAACGCCCGCAGAGACTTGCTACAGCTCTTAGACGCGCACTCCCTCATTGCCCGGGATAAAGCGCGGAATCACTTCTACTCCCTGGCGAATAAATGTGGTAAACACCTGGCCAGAACTATTCACCCTAGACCCCCACGACATTCTATCCCCTTTATCGTCCAATCGGACCTTAGGAAAACGTTTAACACCTCCGGGATATCTGAATCCTTCCGGCAATATTATTCACAGCTTTATAACCTCCCGCGTGCAAACCCCTCCGATCGGTCCCCCCCCTCTCCCGACCCCACACAGGATTATATTATGGAAACTGCTCTACCCACTATTGATGATGCAGACGCGACATCCCTAGATGAGCCCCTAACTACTTCTGAATTTCTGCAGGCCATCAAAGCCCTTAAAGTGGGCAAATGCCCGGGTCCTGACGGCTTTACACCCCGGTTCTACAAGACATTTGCCCCACAACTTGCACCCCTTCTGACAAAGGCCTTTAATTCGGTAGACAGTCTTAACCTCCCCTCCAAGGAATCTTTATCTGCCAACATCTCTATTATCCCTAAACCAGGCAAGGACCCATCCCAATGCAGCAGCTATCGACCCATATCCCTGCTCAACATAGATATTAAGCTATTTGCGAAAGTTCTGGCTACCCGTCTGTCCCCTTTATTGCCTAAAATTATTCACAACGATCAAGTGGGTTTTGTCCCTGGCAGAGAAGCGAGGGACAACACCTCCAAGACGATACATCTTATCTCCCTGATCCAACGTAAAGGCCTGAAAGCTTGCCTTTTATCTTTTGACGCTGAAAAGGCCTTCGATAGGGTCAGCTGGAGGTTCCTACAGCTGTCTCTACAACAACTTGGCATCGGAACTCCCTTCATCTCTAAAGTTATGTCCCTATATTCACGACCCTCGGCTACGGTCCTAGTCAACGGTACCACATCAGCCCCCTTTGACATTGCAAACGGTACCCGCCAGGGCTGCCCCCTGTCCCCCCTCCTCTTTGTCATTGTTATTGAACATTTAGCCTGTGCCATACGACAAAACCCCTCCATTCTAGGTATCCACACTCCGTCTGCGCATCACAAACTTTCCCTGTATGCTGATGACCTCCTTGTGTACCTTCAGAATCCGCACACCTCCCTACCATCCCTACTCAGAGAATTTAAACGTTTTGGTACCCATAGTAACTTCAAGATCAACATTACTAAGACTGAAGCCCTTAACATATCCCTCACCCCCTCCACACTGTCCCTTCTAAAATCCAATTTCTCATTTAAATGGCAGACCAAGGGGATTTCTTATCTAGGGGTTATTATACCCTCCAACCTAGCTAACCTGTTTTCCCTGAACTATATTCCCCTGCTTAACCGTATACGGAAGGACCTTGAGGAATGGGGGGGGTCTCCCTTGCCCTGGTTCGGAAGGATTAATATCCTAAAGATGGACATCCTGCCCAAGCTCCTGTATTTATTTCAAACCATCCCCATCCAAGTCCCCAAATCATTTTTCATCTCCCTGCGTTCGATAGCCATCAGATTCATGTGGAACAGGGGCCTCCCCAGAGTTAAATTTAAACTGCTTACACTCCCGAAGACTATGGGGGGAACAGGCCTCCCTGACTTTGAGACTTACCATGCAGCTGCTCATATGACTCGCATCATAGAATGGTTCCCCCGTCCTCCTTGCAAGGCCTCGGTGGCCGTTGAACAGGACCTTTCTCCTGTGGATCTCCGAGCTCTTCTATGGGGATACAATCAGGACTACTCTAGTATGACATCCTTATCCCCATTGACCTTGGCCTCCTTGAAATTATGGTATAAGACAGGGCTAAACACCACCCTTTCCTCTGATCCGGGCCCCCTGACGTCCCTCTTTGACCATCCTGCTTTACCACAAAGTACAGGGGCAGCCTCCCTAGGACCCTTTAGGCGTGCGGAGTGGCCGCAAGCTCACACATTTGTGCATCCCTCTCAGGGGACCCCGGTCCCCCTGGCAGACTCTGGAGATTGGCTCACGGCCCTACAGGTGTCCGCATTTACCAAACGCCTACACTCCTCCTCTCAAATACACCGCAAGCTTACCGACTTTGAGGTGTTGTGCTCGCTCCCAGAAGCCCCCAAACACCTGCTATCCTCCTTATATAACTTACTACAGACTTTAGCGCATGATCAGCTCCCACCTTATACTAGGCTGTGGTCTGCGGATTTGGGTGAAGACATCACTGTGCCGGACTGGCAAACTTCTTTCCACTTCACACACAAGTCGACCATCTCCTGCTACTCTCAAGAGAAGAACTATAAGCTGCTGTCCAGATGGTACAGAGACCCTGCTACTTTACACAAAATCTTCCCGTCTACGCCAGCCACCTGCTGGCGCTGTGAAGCCTCAGTCGGAACCTATCTACATGTCTGGTGGGACTGTGAGAGGATCCGCCCCTTCTGGACACAGGTTTTTGAATGTTATAATCTTCTAGCTGATACTCCAGTTCCTATCTCTCCGAAAATTGCATTACTCTCAATATTGCCCGGGTCTATTAAATCGCAGAGACAAAGATTGCTTCGTTTTTTTATGTCCTCTGCTAGGCAGCTGATACCTGCTTATTGGAAGACGACGACTACCCCCCCATTGTCACGGTGGGTATCCATTATGAATGACACCATGAGAATGGAGGAGATGTTGGCACTGGACAATGACACTTACACCAAGTTTATATCTCAATGGTCGATCTGGCTCCGCTTCTCTTCCTCTGACACCTTAATGGAACAAATTTTGAATGCATGAGGACGCTGTGGGCTCTCTCCTACCCTTCCCCCCCCTACCCGTATCCCTTCCCCTTCCCCCCTTTTCCCTCTCCTCTCATCTTGATATTCATTTTTCCCTGTATCACTCTGTTCCTCTTTCTTTTGCTCCTCTCTTCCCTTTCTTTTCTCTCTTTCTTTCTGTCTTCTTCGTAATGCTAATTACACGTTGTCTCATGTAGTAACCCATGAGTATTTTGTCCCTACTGTGGCCTTGTGGATCGGGAACAGGCTGTTTTCCCTGTTTTCCAAACTTTCCGACGGGGCCGACTGTGGTTGATAGTCGTTAGCCGTCCATTCATAAATGTAGTCCTGTTACTGTTCCTGCTTGTATTTGCTTCATGAAGGTTACTGTCTATTATTGTTTTTACTTGAAATGTTAAATAAATATATTTTCAACACTAATTGCTGTTATTGGTCAGGGCTGGGCCCTGCACCCCAATCAGAGATTGTGCCGCTACATGAGTGGGAAGTGCTTAAAAATATAAAGTAATTTACATAGTTACATAGTAGGTGAGGTTGAAAAAAAAGACAAAAGTCCCTCAAGTCCAACCTATGTGTGGTATCATATGTCAGTATTATACTGTATATACCTGTATGTTGCGGTCGTTCAGGTGCTTATCCAATTGTTTTTGTAAACTATCGATGCTCCTCGCTGAGACCACCGCCTGTGGAAGGGAATTCCACATCCTTGCCACTCTTACAGTAAAGAACCCTCTATGCAGTTTAAGGTTAAACCTATTTTCTTCTCATTTTAGCGAGTGGCCACGTGTCTTATTAAACTCCTTTCTGCAAAAAAAGTTTTGTTCCTATTGTAGAGTCACCAATATGGCATGTAAATTGAAATCATATCCCCTCTCAAGCGTCTCTTCTCCAGAGAGAATAAGTTCAGTGCTCGCAACCTTTCTTCATAACCAATATCCTTCAGACCCTTTATTAGCTTTGTTGCCCTTCTTTGTACTTGCTCCATTTCCAGTTCACCCTTTCTAAAATGATAAAACGATAATTCTCCCACTCTAAAGACTCTGATCTGAGCCGCATCTGAAGTATGCTGTCTGGGCACCAGTCCTCTACAGCATACTTTGGTCCCAGCACAGAACCCTGGGAGACCCCACTTCCCACCCCTGACCATTCCAAGTATTATCACCACCCTCTGAACGTGATCACCCTTGTAGTCCATGCCAACAGACCTTACTTTGTACATTAAAAAGTTTATGGGGAACTGTATCAAATGCTTTTGCAAAATCCAGATACACCACGTCTACGGGCCTTCCTTTATCTAGATGGCAGCTCACCTCCTCATGGAAGGTTAATAGATTGTTTTTGAAGGAATAATTCTTCATGAATCCAAGCTGATTACTGGTAATGATACCATTTTTATTACAAAAATCTTGTATATAGTGCCTTATCATCCACTCCATGAGCTTGCATACTATTGATGTAAGGCTAACTGGTCTGTAATTCCCAGGGATGTATTCTGGCCCTTTAAGTTATTATTAACTCTGCATATTTTTGTTTTAATTGTAATAATCTGAATTGAATAGACAGACAAATACAATAAAGGCAGTGAGCACATTATACAAAGGTTTGGTTACTCACATCAACCTCATTTCAATTCGTATTAGTCAGATTTTGAATCATGTGACTGGCTGAAATCAGATACAGCGCATTGCTCTAATTACTCTTATGAATTAGTCTGCAAATCATGTCTGCTGTTAAGAAAGACACCCTGTAACAAGCCCCTCTAGACATCTTCTAGTGACTTTGCTTCAGATCTCTATATTTAATACAACAGCATAAATAAGAAATAGCAAGCATGTAAAACATGCAAGGCCACGTTCACATGGATGTACCTAAACGTACACCTGTGCGAGGGCTATGTTGGCCCACATGGGATGAACAGATGTTCCGTGCATCCATGTTCAGGCAGACAGTCTTATTCATATCTATTGGGACTCAGTGGCTGCACAAACACAGCCATGGTTTACAATTTGACATCCGTGTGGGTGTGGGTACATTGCCCCCCAACACAAACCCTGTGAGTTCAGGGACACACAGAGATGTAAAATTTGGAGCAGCAGCAGTGTCTTTGCAGCCACTGCTACCAATAGACATGAATGGGTCTACCTGCAACACAACCCTTGCGCAGATGTACACCATATGGCGATGTGAACAAGGCCTAAAACTTTACATAAATAACATTGAGGTATACACTGCAATAATGTACCTGAAAATACACTACATTTTTACTTTATGGACTAAATACATACATTAAAGTGATTGTGAAGGATTTATTTCCTTTTAAAAAAACAAACATCTTTATACTTGGAATGGAATTGCACAAAGCGGCCCTAAACCTCCTCTTTTCGGGTCCACTGCCGATGCTCCTGGTCCCCTCCTTTCTGTCCAGTGCCCCCCATGGTAAGCCACTTCCCATGGGGGCACTCATGCATGCTCGCTCCTGAGCCCACTGCTGCGTCCATTGACAGACAGGGGGACTCGGTTCTGCCCCCCTGCTCCCTCGTCACTGGCTTTGATTGACAGCACTGGAAGCCAATGGCTCCCAGTGCCCCAGCAAAGCCAGAGAGAGACGGAAGTGAGGGGAGAGAACAGCTTCAGATGTTCACAGCACTGAACTTAATGAAAGCTTAGATAAGTATAAGGGAGAAGAAAAGTGGGTGAGGAAGGGAGCGAGGGGCCAATGCCGATGCCTAGACATTTTTTACCTTATTTCAAGAAATGCATTAGGGTTAAAAATTATGCTTGGGCTTTAGAACCATTTTAATTAAAATGTGTAACATATTTATATGGATATGTTCTATATATACACACCGCTGATTTTTTTTAATAATTACTTTTATTACTCTCTTTTAAGTTAACAAACAAAAGACACTTCAAAGAGCATTCATCAAAATAAGGCTCAATTAGAATAGCACAACACAATTGTACACCGTATCCTCAGTCAGAGCTAAATTATAGTAAAGCCCCATATACACAGATTTTCTGCTGATTTTTGTCTTCCGATTTACCAAAACCATGTAGTGCAGGGCCTGCCTGATTGCATACAAATTGAAACTCCTAAGGTTTGACCTCATATTATATGGTTTTGGTAAATCTGAATGAAAAAAATTAGCAGACAATCTGATAGTGTGTATGGTGCTTAAGACACAGTTATTTGCAGACCAACTTTTTGGAAAAGTCAAAAACCCAACTACGTTTACTATACCAAATTTAACGGTCTACAGACAACACCCGAAATGGGTGTATAAAGTGCAACAGTTGCTCCAAAATTGTGGCCGTCTCCATCTAGAATGCCCTACAGAATATTATCGAAAAAATAAGAAAATAAAAAAAAAGGGAGAAGAAGAACAGAACAAAGAAAGAGTAAGGTAAAGAGAGAAAGAAAAAGGGTCCAGAAGACTCCAACATATTTATGGTAGGTGTAAATGCTTACATGTGACAGAGTAGTGTTCCTGTGCATAAGCCCTTTGGTCTTCTTAAATCCTGGATCTCCTTCTGCGATCACATCCATTGTCTTTTTCCCAATAAACTCCAAGGCATCCAATCCCCCTGTGATCACAGTCTTTCCCTAAACAATAGCATACAGATTACAAGGTATATTTCTAGTTAAAGGGTAATACCACTTTCATAGAAAAAACTATAGCAAATAAAATAGAATTGCTACAGAAGCTATACTGTTATATAAGGTTTTTAAAAATTACCTTTCCTTTTCAATAAGCAGAGCTGTAATTTTCTAAAAAAAAAATTCTCTGCAATATGGCAACATTGAGATAATTTGTATATAGTCGATATACAGAATGCTTACAAAATGTAATTTCCTGCTTGGGTGAATAATTCTGCATCAAGATATGTCAGGTTTATGACATGCTCTGCAATGAAAATGTCATTTTGGATGAGATGCTTCCTAAGGTTTAATCACTTCTAAAGGGATGCACACACTACCTTATCTAAATCAGAACCCTGATAGTGCATCAGCTGCTTATAATAAATTCATCACTCCCTTTCAGAACCACTCTGCACAAAAAAATTAAAAAAAAATGTGTTTTTTCTTCAAGTAGGAATCCCATCAAAATCCCATCAATGTACATTGATCACCCAGAGGGGGTTGATTTCTTTGTCAACAAATATGGAGCAGCCTAGGCAACTGCTTAATGTCTCAGTATTGATAAAAACTTAAAATGACCACGGTGCTACTATAAAAAAAAAAATCACCAAAATACGTGACCTATAAAAGTTATATACTTAGCAGCCATGTCAAACAACATGCCCCCTACTTTGTATTTAAGTCTATTTACTTAACGGAAAAGCATAATTGTCAAAGGTATAATATGGCAAAAGATTTGTTGTTCTTTAATTTGTGATTTACACAACTCTGCCACACTGCATTACCAGTCGGGGGACACAACTAGCTTTAATTCTGCAGTTTTTTTGTGTCATCTGCTCTATTGACAATCATATTCACACTCCAATTTCCCTGCCCAATGACAGGAAGATGACAAATTAAGCTGTGTGCTTGGGGCGGGAGTGTGTGAATTACTGAACAGAAAAAAAAATCTTAGATTTCAAAGGGTGTCTGTTGTTTTCTTGGAATTTCTGTTTGGAGTGTATCCATAGTTAATGTATATCTAAAGCCAACATTTATTTTGTGTTTGACTTTAGGGTTCATTCATACATAGTCAGTTCTTGCATTCCCTCTGAAAAGAGATCAGTGTTGGATCGCTTTCTAGAGGGGTTTGACAGGCCACAAGGAAGCAATATATCACCTCCTTACTGCTTGATTTAACCCAGTATGTGTTGTTTTTTATTTATTTTTTTGTGAGGAAAATTCCCTCTTTAACAGCTGTCACAGGAACCAATGTAATCACCAAAAGAATTCCCCTCTATTCCTCTTTTGGTGACAACTGAAAATTTCTGCTTTACACTCACTTTTATGCTCCTTGGCATTGGTGGTCAGAACATTTAGGGAGAGTAAATTGCGCTAGCAATAAAGACCTATGTCTGAAACCAAGTTCACATATGTGCAAATTGGATGTGTTTTTTTTCCGCATCCAATTCACATGACATGGGTTCTGTGCGTCTTTGGGTCTGGTTCAGGTCTGCATTCAGGCAAAAGTTCGGACCTGAATCGCAATGAAACCGTTGAAAAGGGACACACCGGACCCCATGCTGGGAACCACACCCACACATATGTGAACCCGGCCTGACTTTTGAAACACCCAGATGGTGATCTCTGAAATAAAGAATTGTTCGTGTTGGGCATTAAGAGCCTGTCCTAGGGTCTGCCATATTTGAGCTGTGTTTGTAGTAGGAGTGTTTACATTTCATGATCATTGAATTTTCATGATCATCATACAAGCAGAATGATTTGAGTTGTTCTCTGCGAGTGGTAAGCTCAGATATTGTAGATAATGCTAAATTCTGTTTGTGCACTAAAGCTAATCTGAGTATATCTTTAACCACCTAATGACCGCCTCATGCCAATGTACGTCGGCAGAATGGCATGGCTGGGCACAATCACGTAGATGTACGTGATTCTTTAAGTGCCCAGCTGTGGGACCCGGTCCTGTGCTCCGTGACCAGCGGACCTGATCGCTGCTGGTGTCCCGCGATCAGGTCACAGAGCTGAAGAACGAGGAGAGGTCTGTGTAAACAAACCTCTCCCCGTGCTTCCCTGGTGGCTGTCACGATCGTCTCTTCCCTTTTATAGGGAAGGACGATCAATGACGTCACATGCCAGGCCACGCCCCCCTACGATATAAAAAGAAAAAACACATAACGTCATACATAACACTACACTGCCCCCTAGTGGTTAACTCCTTCACTGCCAGTGTCATTTACACAGGAATCAATGCATTTAAATAGCATTGATTTCTGTATATCTGACAATGGTCCCAAAAATGTGTCAAAAATGTCTGATGTGTCCGCCATAATGTCGCAGTCACAATAAAAATCGCTGATCGCCGCCATTACTAGTAAAAAAAAAAAAAAATTTACAAAAATGCTATAAAACTATCCCCTATTTTGTAAACGCTATAACTTTTGTGCAAACCAATCAATAATCGCTAATTGCGATTTTTTTTTACCAAAAATATGTAGAAGAATACGTATCGGCCTAAACTGAGGAAAAAAAATGTTTTATATATTTTTGGGGGATATTTATTATAGCAAAAAGTAAAAAATATTGAATTTTTTTCAAAATTGCCGCTCTATTTTTGTTTATAGCGCAAAAAATAAAAACCGCAGAGGTGATCAAATACCACCAAAAGAAAGCTCTATTTGTGGGGAAAAAAGGACGCCAATTTTGTTTGGGAGCCACGTCGCACGACCGCGCAATTATCAGTTAAAGCGACGCAGTGCCGAATCGCAAAAAGGGGCCTGGTCCTTTGGCTGCAAATTGGTCCGGGGCTTAAGTGGTTAAGGAGTGTCTGTCTTACCTTTTAATTCTAGACCCTAGAGATGTTTAATGAGAGCCACACAAATACACACTTTATGTTAGGGGCGTGCGGTGAGGTCAGTGGCTGGTGAGGAACTGGCTAGTATCAGAGCCAGATACACAAAGGTTACATACGCCATGAACATTAGAGCGAGAGCAATAATTCCAGCACCAGACCTGCTGTGTAACTCTAAACATGTAATCTGTAAAAAAAAAATTAAAGCGTTGCCTATGTGCCTATGGAGATTTTTAAGTACTGAAGTTTGGCGCAATTCCACAAGTGTGTGCAATTTTAAAGCGTGACATGTTAGGTATCTATTTACTTGGTGTAACATCATCTTTCACATTATACTAAAAAATTGGACTAACTTTAGTTTTTTTTTCTTATATTCTTGAAACTGTTTTGTTTTCCAAAAAAACATATTTGAAAAATCGCTGTGCAAATACCGTGTAGCTTAAAAGGTTTCAACAACCTCCATTGTATTCCCTAGGATATCTGTTAAAAAAATATACATAATGTGTGGGGGTTCCGAGTAATTTTCTATCAAAAAAATTAGTTTAGAGTTTTACATGTAGGAGAAAAGTATCAGAATTGGCCTGGGTGGCAAGCAAGTGGTTAATTACCATAAGTAACAAAAAAATAATTATCATATATTATTTTTAAGGTAATTTACCATATTTTCAAAAACTGTACTCAAGCAAGTGGCATAATGGACAAATTACTGCATTTTGAAGTTATAACTTTAATCCAGTAATTTCACAGAAAATAGATAAATACTAAATAATTATGTTATAAAATATAGCATAATAATATATGATTTAGCTTGATTAAAACAGTACATTTTCAACAGGCAGCAGATTCTTATTTCTCCCTCTTAACTGTGTGAGAAAAACATGGGATAATGGGTAAATCTTATACCCATAAACCTATGCTTAAAGTGTTACTAAACCCATAACAGTAAAATCAGTCTGAATATGCAGAATAGCATGCTTGTTATACTCACTGTGGCACGTAAGGGGTTAATCCACTGCATTGTGTAAAAAGGCTCTTTGATCCTGTATGCACAGATCCTCCCCCTCCTGCACTGTCCATCTGGGGAAAGCCAGCTAGGACACAGGCCGGGCAGCTGACCTGCACATGCTCAGTTGTGTCTTTTATGCTGGAGAGAACATTTACTTGTTCTCAGAGCTAGCCAGGTCACATGATATTGACATCACACATGTGGGCGTGTATACAGGCTATAGTGGAAATCTCCTACCTGAGCACACAGCTCTGGACAAACTCTGCAGGTTATCACGTGACCATGGTATACAGATCAGACAAAAAGGTATATAGTTGCAGTATTTTAATGTAAAAAGAAGATTTATAAGCTGCGGGCACTGTGGGTGGGCAGATTAACTATTTTCATATTACTGGGTTTAGTAAAACTTTAAGGGGGCTGGGCTGGAGGGGAGCATTTGTCTTCTAGACATAGGCCCCTTTCTATGACACTGAGTGGCCAACAGCCACTGTAGCATTTGCATTGGACAGCTTTTCCTTTACCATTGGTCCAAGGCTCCAAGGTGTCCATTAAGCTCAGTGCTTCTGACAAGAAGTCAGAGGCACGGTGAGCTCATCCCCTCAGTCTGCTGCAAACAGAGTGTGCCAGCTTGTACTTAAACTGGCCTCTCTGTATATAGCTTCTGACAGGCTGCACAAGAAGACCTGTATCTCCAGAACTATAGGTGGCAGGGTAACAACTGGTGGTGTAGGACTTCAGCTACCTACCCCCCAAATTTGGGGTCTCTGTGACCCCAAGTTGCAGAGCTATGACCCTGGAAGCTAGCTCATTTATTTTTTATTTTTTATGTTCATGGCTCTGCCTCACCTGACTGCACATCCCTGCTTTGTGTGTAACATCTGCTAGGATCAGGCAGTCTTACAAAAGGGTATTATGAAGACGCAAGGTCCAAGGTCTATCTGAAAGAGCTGTGAGTACCTCATCTAGAGAGACTGGAGCACGATCAAACAGGGAGAAAGCACCTACAGAGGCATCCTGTAAACACTCAATGTGCTTGGCCAAAAAGAGTTATTGCAGGTATAGGAGTGGTGGAGGTGGAAAAAGAAGGTACAGACATTGGACCTGGGATACAGGAGGCGCCAGAAATCCACTAACTGAAATCTAGGCATAGGCGTTTCTTGATCCTTTTAAGGGATGTGTAGGACAGAGGAGATGATGATTTCGAAGCGTCCTCCTTCAAGGTTGAAATCCCGATGTGAACGGTATCTTAAGAAAACATTGCATGCAGTTGTTCAAGGGTGGTCTTCAAGAAGGAGACTTTTTCAGAATTAGGACTATATAAGCAAAATTAATACTATACATATATATTGCAATTATGTAGACTCAATTTCCCCTTTACAAATACTGGGTGATGATAGCTGTCTAGGAGCTATATTTCACAGGGCTTTTTGCTGTTTCCTGCTTACTAATCCAAAATGAAAAAAATCTATGTAGTTTGAATCACCATCCTGCAGTAGAAAATGTAAAGAGACTTACTGTACTTTGCACAGCGGTGGAAATGCTGGAGAGAAAGCCGAGAGCTCCTGAAATTGGTGATGAGGTCTCACCCTCTTTGGATTCAGCACCCTCTTCGGTATTGGCATCTGTAAAGGGAAATAGTGTGACCTTGTACTGGATGTAAACATTTATATGTTTTTCACATTTTGCCTGGATCTTCGCACTCTCCTATTTCCTTTCACTAACCAAAAACATACTGTTAGTCCTTGTACACATGGTCGGACATTCCGACAGAAAATGTCTGATCGGACCATGTTGTCGGATAATCCGACTGTGTGGGCTCCATTGGACTTTTTCCATCGGAATTTCCGACCGACAAAGTTTTAGAGCTGGGCTGTAAAATTTTCCAACAACATGATCCGATCGAACTTTGTCCGATCGTTTGTAGAGAATTCCGATTGGACAAAGTGCCACGCATGCTCAGATCAAATTCCTAGACCAAAGCTATTGGCTACTAGCCTGAACGTAGTCCTGTCGTAACGAAATAACGTCATCACGTTCTGAACGATCAGAATGTCCGACCGTGTGTACAAGGGCTTAGCGTAATCAGCTTCTATTCAAACTTGTAGCAGAGTATATATGTGTACATATGTACAAATTACATTGGAATAGCTGCACTTTTAAAGAGTAAGGATGTGGATAGTCTTCTGTAGTGCAACAAGACTTTCTGAACTATAGAATTAAATAAAATAAATGTGAATATATGAGCAAGAGTCTATTCAAGCTTTAATAATTCTCACACAGCACACCAGTGCTAAGCGCATACAGTCATTATAATCAGCACCATTGAAAACCCATGAGTAAATTTAAAATATTTAGGACTCTATAGCCATTGTATTCCTGCTGTGTTTTGCATTCCATACATTATCTAAATAGGAAACTCCAATAAGATGAGTTTGGCATAGTATAAATCTAACCACGAACCAATCCCTATCATATAAATCATCCATTCTCAACCAGGGTTCAACCAGCATTCCTCCAGATGTTGCTAGGGGTTCCTTTAGCTGTGCCCGATTTACCTCCCATGTGATGGTGCCTGCATTGTTTCAGGCCTATTGCCATTTGGCACAGCCAATAGTATGACACCAATGAACTTTTTAGCTGTCTAGAACAGTGTAATTCTTAACAGTAAGGGGGGCAAATTCTTTCCACTGACTACCATTGACAAGGGCATTTTCCCCCACTAACAATGACTTGCTTTTAGCAGGGGCTTTACCAAAACTAGAACATTTTTTCAAGGGTTCCTCTGGGGTAAAAAATTTGAGAAAGGCTAATATAGGTATTTTAGAAAAGGGTTCTTTGAAACATGCAGTTTCCTGAGTTAATTCCATATAGAAAAAGAAAAATACTATCCTGTCATTAATCCAATCCAATTTCAGGGATTGGATGGTCATATCGCCTGAACAGATTGCCTGGTGGTGAGGATTCACCTTTCATTCATGCTCATACGATCTCTATTATTTGAGATCCTACAGATCTGGTAAGCGGCCACCTGGTCAGACCTCACTTGATTGATGTATTGCTGGATGAGTTCAGTGTATGGTGCTTCTGTGTGAAGGAAAGGAGCGAAAGGAATTTCTGCCATAATTTGTATCATTTAGCCATCCTGGAAAGGATGTTTTGTGATACATTAATTGAACTTTTTGAAACATTAGGTTCATGGACATTGTGGTTTAAAATGGACATGTGTTTGAACCTATTAATTAATTATTCAGTGAATATTTTTTCATATAGTGTCATTCTCATATGTCTGAACCTATTGAGTAATAGATTCCCTAACCACATGTACTATTAATTTCACAATTTTTTCACAAGACATTCAGCATAATAATCTTTTTGAACATTGTGTTATATACAGATTATTAAAATAACCCCTTGGTGGCATTTTTGTCATTTATTTCACACACGTAGGTTGCGCAATTAAACTTTTTCACATACATGCACAAGCCGAATATTTAGTTTTTTTTGTTGCAGCACCTCACGTTCCTTTTTTGTTTTTTTAATAACAACCATATTACCCACTTATATTTTTGTAATTCTTAGCCCTTGTACACACGCTCGGAGATTCCGACAACCAAATCCGTCTGAGTAATTCCGACTGATTAATTTCCGGAAGAGGTCCGGAAGTGATGTTGCATACACACAGTCGGACTAAGTTGTCGGAAAATCCGATTGTACATAACGTGATGGCGTTATTTCGTTATGACGGGACTACGTTCAGGCTAGTAGCCAATAGCTTTGGTCTAGGAATTTGATCTGAGCATGCGTGGCACTTTGTCCGTCGGAGTAGGCTACACATGATCGCAGTATGTCCGATAGGAGCATTTTGTCTGAAAATTTTACCGGCAAGTTGGAAAACTTGGTTCGTCGGATATTCAGACGGAATCAGTCCGATGCAGACCACACACAGTCGGATTATCCGACAAAACGGTCCGATAGGACACATTCCGTCGGAAATCTCCGACCGTGTGTACAAGGGCTTAGGGGTATATGCACATTTTTGTAGGGTAGCACAGATTTTCTACTTTTTTACATTAATCCAATGCTGAAATAAACATGTGTTCACTTGCCTTCTGCTGCCTCAGCTTGGTCTCTAAATGACAGCTCTACAGGGCTGGGAACTCCCAGAGTGCTCTCTGCCTTCTCAATAGCTGTACTGATTCCATGACCTGTTGAAGGGAATGTATTTTTTTTAAGAATCAAAAAAGCATCAAAATAAAAAATATTTAGTACACACTTTATCGAGTTTAGATAATAGGTTTTAGATCTTTTTACAAACCACATACTTCAGGGATGTTATTCATTTTCATTATCTCTGAAGCTTATTAAAGCTGAATTCCAGGCAAACAGTAGAATACACCTCTGAAATGCACAAATATAAAACCATGCTCTCTATCAAAGGACTTCTAACTGTGTTCAGTCTTGTGATCTAAGTGCCTCTATCAGACAGCAAAGCCAAGCCACTGATCTCACACTTCTCTGCTGCAGTTGAGCAATACAGCTTGGTCATCTTCCCAATTTCAAGACTGTGACTTGACATTGCTAAAAAAGATACACATGGGGCATGCTATCACTCCACACACTCATCCTGTAAGCATGTTTAAGCTGTTGACTGAAAGGGCTCAGCAAAGCCAAATAACTTTCACTGGCTCAGAGTGCAGAAACTCCCTCTTTTAGTCTGAGTGCTGCTGTGCAGTAAATTACAAAAGGCTGATATCAAGACAGATTCAGGACATTAGGCTAGTTTTGTACAGTTAACAACTGGATTACATTTTTTTTTTTTTACATGCACCTTAAGTGGTGTGGTTACACTTATTTGTAGTGCTGCCTCTTTTGCTAGTCTTATATTTACCTGTAACCAATTGAGCAAGATATCGGCTGTGCAATCTCAATAATAATGCACAGCTACTTGTCAAAATATCTCCTGGCCAGGCCCAAGCATGCCCTCTGCACTCAATCCTATGGAAAGCTTTGGAATGTGAGCTATTACTCCAGACTAACTCTCATAGTCAAAAAACTCTCCATAGGATTTAATGAAAGTGCAGCAGGCATATGAGACAGGAAGACTTTAACAAGTGGCTGTAGGCCACTGACAAAGACACAAAGTCAGTATCATGCTGGATCAAGAACAAGTCAGTTTAAGATGGGGAAGGGGGAAAACATTAGTGTAACTTTTTAAGCCTATATATAGTATATTAACTGTAAGCAACTATGAGGATGTTATTAACGTACAAACACAAAGTACACTAGGGCACCCTGTTGTTCCAGATTGGTTAAACTAGCCATACTCTTCCCATAATTCCCAAGAATCCTTGGTCTCGAGGGATTGTCCCTCTTTCTTCTGCATTTGTCCCTCATTTTAGTCTTGTCTAAATATAGTTGTATATAAAATGCACTTTTTATCTTTCAAAAAGTGCTTCCCAGTTCTAAACCTTTCATCCAGTTTCTAATTTGCTGCATTTGTAAATTTCAAAAGCCAATATAAAGGAATAGTAGTGGAAAACAAAAAAAGCATTTGTGGCTTTAAACTAATCTTTTTTTGTATAATTCTCCTTAAAGGGGGTGTGTCCTATGCCTACATACTTTTGCTAATAGGTGTCCCTCATTCCCATCTCAAAAAGTTGGGAGATACAGTAGGTCTTTCATTTCCAAATAATCACATCTTAATTTGACCAATAGTTTATCCAAAATACTCATTCACTATTCAGTGTACTGTATGTAGGCCAATCTCCTTTAATAATGTAGGGTAGCATCAGTTTGTTAGCAAAGAACTTAGCCTCCTCACACATTTTAAAATCTAATGAAGTCAAGCTTTAAAAAACAAAACAAACAAAAAACTCTCACCTACTTAAAAATGCAATTATTTTAAATACTTGCTTGTAGTGTTTTTCTTTTCCATAAATTGTGTTGGATACACTTGCAATATGCCTTAGAACTTGCAAGAATAATCAATTGCCTAGCACCACCCCTTTTTCCCCTTGGACACCATAGCCCCCACCTTTTCTGAGAATGTCTAATCAGTGTCAGTGCTGCCCCAGCTCCTGCACCCCTCCTTTCCTTTTCACTTCCCAATAAAACCTTTTATACAACTGTCAATAAGGGAGCAAAGGGAAATACTAAAAGGTCTATAATGCCACGTGCACACGACCAGACTTTCCGGCAGACTAGGTCTGACGGTCTTCCCGACGGACTGTCGGCGGAGTTCCGACAGACTTTCTGAATGAACAGACTAAGTCCGTTTGAAAGTCTGTTGGTTTTGAACGTGATGATGTAAACGGCACTAAAATAGGAAGTTCAATAGCCAGTAGCTTCCCTTGCCTTGTATTTGGTCCGTTGGACCAGCACACAGACGAGCGGTTTTCCCGATTTAAGTCCATTGGAATTGAGTCCATCAGATAGATTTGAAACATGTTCTATTTTTAGGTCCGTCTGATTTTTTTCCCCGAAAAACAATCGGATTAGCCCACACGTGATCGGATTGTCCGACTGACTAATCCCTTCGGACCTAGTCTGCCGGAAAGTCCGGTCGTGTGTACGCGGCATTAGAGTCTGCTGGACATCACATCCAAGATGGCAGCTCTTAGCGGCGGTCTAGGAGCTTTGGGATGTTTACACAAGGAAGGCTTTTATAGGTAAATTATATGCATAAAATATGTTAAATGCACATATAACTTTAAAGAGAATAGTTGTTGAAATGAATGGTCTGCTGACAGGGTCTCTTTAAAGTGTAATGTAAATGTCCCATCCATCATTCTGCGTCCAGTTGGAAGGAGCGTTAGGGGGATTAGCATACCCTGCTGGAGAAGTGTTCTAGGGAACCTGTTGCTTTGCCCTGTATAGACATAGGTATACACTGTGAGCTGGGGATCATATGACTGGTTTCATGGTTGGACAAAAATACTTACCTACAGTCGCCACAGTGGCTGAAGCAGTAGATATTAAAGACTTTCCCCAGCTACCCCAGTATCCCCAGGATGAAGAGGATTTGGCAGCAGAATCCTGCAGGAGAAATAGATACAAGGATCAAAAAATAACACTTGTAGATAATAATTTAAAGGAGTTCTATGGTCACAGCATACACTTTCATTTTTTTCTTTTTAACATCAGCATTGTAATAGTAATACAAACAATGGTTATATTTGACAATATAAGCTTATTTGAAAAATCTACTTTGTTGTTCTGTCTGTCTGCAGGCCATCTCTTTACACAACTTTCTTGATTTTCTACATGCTTTGCAGTGTGTACTCTGCCGTTTACATTTCAATTTCTAATTACTACGTATCCTGTATTTGTTTTTGCATATTATCACTTAGTTTATTTATTGGCATGAGTTTGGCACAGTTTTTGGAGGATGTTTCAGCACGTGAAATTAGTAACACATGTGTATATATTTTGCTATATATATATATATATATATATATATATATATATATATATATATATATATAGTGCTCCAGTGGCGTAATCGGTCAGCGTGTGGTACATATACAATTATTATGTTTATTTTTTTTACTTTAAGAAAAAGTCAGGATCACAGCGCTGCACTTCTTTTTCAGGGTGTACATATCTCATGGTACCTTGCTGCCTGCAAGCAGTGATCCCTGTCCTGACTCCACCTCCTAAAACTCCTCCTCTCAGCACCTCTGTAAAATGTGTGACACAGCATGCCTACTCACGTTGCGGGTCATGGAATTCCAGGAAGTAAATGTATGAAATGCTTCACAAAGTTTGCAAACTTCAAGATCATTCAGATTATTAGGAGTGAGCAAGAAATAATTGAAATACAATGTGGGAATGCACAATAGGAGCAGGCTAGATATACCTGGGTCTCCTAAATGTTGACTGTAGACACACTTTAAGCTAAAGCTGACCATACATTCAGATCACTGTTTGGCCAATAATTTTCCACCTGGTCCAGTCAATTATTAATTCAACTTTTGTTGAGTTGTGTGGTACTTGCAAACACCACCAAAGAGTGAATTCCAGCCTTTATGCCCCATTCACACTTACAAATGGGGCATTTGTGATTGGGTGCAGGAGACCCAACAGAGGTTCCCTGCAATTACCTACAGGCAGGAAGCCCAACTGACAGCCATTCACAGCCACTTTCATGTAACCACTCAAGCAGCAGTTACCTGTGAATGACCAGCCCTGGTTGCAAACAGTCTGTGGCCAGGGCCAATCATTTGCAGGTAATTGCTACATGAACAATTACAATTGAGCAGCTGCAAATAGCTGTGGGAGCTGTTCGCCTCCCATTGATTGTTTACAATGAGGGGCTTCCTGTCTACAGCTAATCGTGGGGACCCCCCCCCCCTGGTCTTTCCTATCTAATTGCAGCCCTATTTTCAAGTGTGAATAGAGCAAGGGATTGTAAAGGTATTTTCTTTATTTTTTTTTAAATAACAAACATGTTATACTTACCTCCACTGTGCAGCTCGTTTTGCACAGAGTGGCCCCGAACCTGCTCTTCTGGGGTCCCTCGGCAGCTGTCTCTGCTTCCTCCCGCAGGTACTTCTCACGTTCATGCGAGCTCCCTCGCATGGTGAGAAGCACCTGCGGGCGCGCTCCCGTGATACAGCCGGCGGCTATAGCCGCTCGCTGTATCACACCGCCCCGCCCCCGGCGCGCCGTGTCATTGGAAGTGATTGACAGCACCGCGAGCCAATGGCTGTGCTGCTTTCAATCCATCCACTCCAGCCAATCAGCGGCCAGGCTGAGAGGCAAAGAGGACATCGGGGGACGAGCGCGGGACTTTAGAGTGGTCAGGTAAGTAAAACGGGGGGGCTGGGGGCGCCGACACTGTCAGGCCGCGTACACACGGGCGGACTGTTCGCCCCACTTTGACCGCTGAACAGTGTTTCAGAGGACAGTCCGCTCGTGTGTGGGCTTCAGCGGACAGTTTCAGCGGACAGTCTGACGAACAAAGTTTTTCGGAATTTCCATAAAACTGTCCGCTGAAACTTGGTTTGAGCGGACAGTCCGCTCGTGTTTAGGCTTGTTCGTCAAACTAAGTTCCGCGCATACTCAGAAAGGATTTACACGCCGAAGGTTGCATTGCAGTGTATAGGACGTCGTTTTCTAGTCCCGTCGTACGTGCCGTTCACGTCATCGCGCACGGTTTCAGCGGACTGTTCGTTCATCGTGTGTGGTCAAGTCCGTTCATGCTAATTTTGAGCGGACTGTTTGTCAAACTGTTTGACGAACAAGGTTGGGCGAACAGTCCGCGCGTGTGTACGCGGCCTCAGATGTTTTTTCACCTTAATGCATAGAATGCACTAAGGTGAAAAAACATTTACCTTTACAACCCCTTTAAGTGATCAGCGAGATGTCTCATAGGTGGAACTGGATTGATCTGTGTCAGAAAAAAAAAAATGTAGCTCTGTATATGTTCATTTTGTATGCTTTGTCTACTACAGCGAACGTCCTTGGCATCATACTAACTTTTCTGCCACACTCACATTCCTAAGACCCTGATAAGACACTAGCCCATCTATGTACGGTTTACAATATATTAATGTGATACTTACATAAGCATAGTTTAAAAAAACGCTCAAATGCACTGAATAACCAGAACAGTTATTTGGAAAGATGCCGTGTCTTTCTTTGTGTCTGTTCCCTACTGCAGTAGTTATCATTCATTTTTTCACTGATAAATATTAAAATAGGAGTTGCCTAGCTATACCATTTCCAAGACACCTGTGTCTTTTTTCAACCTTATAAACAATGTATGTGTATATATATATATATATATATATATATATATATATATATATATATATATATATATATATATATATATATATATATATGTGTCTTTTAAATTATTGATAATTAATATTAGCTAAATGTCTGGTACTGCTTACAACACAATAAATACTGATAAAGAAAAGTTTATCAGTATGGACCTGTTTTTTTCGACCTTTCATCTCCATGCAGTCAGTAATCTTATCATAATGACTCATTTATTTATCTAATTAAAAAGCAATGTCACCAAAATTAAGATTTTAGGTAAACAAAGACCCAAAAATAGCAGGTCAACATAAAATAAAGTGAACTGTATCTATAGACTATTAATATTAATTATATATATATATTTATTTATTTTGTTGTATATGCAGTATATTAATTTGAGAAACAATAGCTACAATAGCAGCTTCTGAGTTTTCTAGAATTTTTCTTATCCCCATACCTGCTCTGGCTTGTCTGTTGTTTGACTCTCCTCCTCGTCAGTGGATAGACTGCTAGACTTTGACTCGGGGCGTTTCCGAGTTATGGCAACAGGTTCAGAGACTGTAAGTTTCTCCCCTCCAGGACTATTGTCTTTAGGGTCAGTATTCAGTTCCTCCTGGGAGTGGCTGGGCTCCCCAGTGCTTTCAGTGCTGTCCTTTTCAGACATTTTTAAAACATCTGGGGTAAAAAAAAGATATGTAAACAAAGGAGATATTCTTAAATAAAGCCAATAATAAGGTGCAAATCTTAACCTTACCCCTTTCAGGGAAAAACAACAGATTCGCAGGTCTACCTGCTGTTTATACTCAGCTTCCATTTACTCCCAGAGGTATGTGGAAAACGTGATATTTCAGAGTATGGGATACCATCTGACTCTCTTTTCCCTTCCTCCAATTATGCAATGTTGTCTGTCTCAGCAGCCAATCACTGGGCCCCTGACCTGTCACTTGGGGGCAAGTGTCCTTAGCCTTGTGTGAACTCCAACCAGATCAATTTGGAGGTTACAAAGGGCTTTTTCTTTTTCCTGGTAAATAGGACAGCATGGGAGCCAAGAAAGGCGATTTTAAACCGTGGGGGGTGGCACAAAAAAAAAATGTCAGCTTTCTGAAGTGATTCTGGGGCCGTAAAGCTGCCGATTACTTTCACAGCCTCCCAAGCAACCCCTCCATGTATCCAGGGCTCTGCTGTGCCACCTTCAAGCCTGCAATGGGCATGGCAGGTGTCTCTGGGTAAAGCGCCACCTATGGACAAATTTTGGGTTCTAAAGTTTGTCGCCCTTTCACTGACACGCACAATTTTAAGGCTTGTCTTGTTGGGTATCTATCTACTCGGCATAACCTCACCTTTACCTCATCATAACCTCATCTTTTATCATTTACAAACAAATATATTGTGCTTGTGCACACAAAAATTAACTTTTTTTTCCCTGAAAATTTTTGTTTGAAAAAAACTTGCTCTGATATTGTATATATAATATAATAATATTATAAATTGCAACTACTGTTTTGTTGTCCAGGGTCCTTGCTTTCAGAAACAAATTTAGTTACCTTTCAGGTCTAAAACATAACAGGTACAAAAATGGTTCTGACCTGTTTCACCATTTCTTCTTGTCTTTCACCCATTTAACCCTCTTAGTTCTGCCCATTTATGCAAAATGGAGCTATTCCGTCAGAGAGAGTGCCTTTGTATTTCTATCACAGTTGACCTGTAAATTTCTGTGCCCTCGGACAAGGTACTTATCTGTCATATATGCATCTGAGCTTGCATTTCTATGATCTGGGTTACTCTTTTGTTGTCATTTAATTTACCTGTCTTGACCCTCATCTGGAGAATGCCAAGATGTAATGACTTTTTTGTGTTAAACCATGTCACTCTCTCAGACCGTATGCTTGTTGAAAATAAATAATTGAAAAAAAGGTTCAGGTTCTGAGTAGAGCTGCATGATTCTGGCTAAAATGAGAATCAAGATTTTTTTGCTTAGAAAATAGATCACGATTCTTGCGGCGTAACAGCATCTTTCACATTAAAACAAAAACACATTTGCCTAACTTTACTGTTTTTTTTTTTTTTTTTTTATTAATTGAAGTGTATTTTTTTTCCAAAAAAATTGCGTTTGAAAGACCACTGGGCAAATACAGTGTGACATCAAATATTGCAGCAATTGACATTTTATTCCCTAGGGTCTCTGCTAAACTATATATAATGTTTGAGGGTTCCAATTCATTCTCTAGCAAAAAAATATTGATTTTAACTTAAGAAAAATATTTAGACTTTAAGTGTTTAAACTTCCTGCATTTACACGTTAAAAACTTGGCAGACTGCCCGGATGTTTTTTCTTTTGACAGCTGAGTGAGCAGATAAGTCTCTCCACTTGTTATATCAGAATCTTGGAATCTTGGAACTTTCAAGGCACTTAGTCAATATCAAATTTTGAAAATACAAAGAAAGAGTTTTTTTATTGAAAAGGTTAAAAGAATACATAAAACAAGGAATGCAGAAATACACTGATGATCCATACATATACACGTTATTCAAAATACCCTACGCATAGATCTCCTCCTTCAGGGGGTATGTACATTGATAATGGATAATCTATTGAAACAGGAAGTAAAATATATATTAGAAAAATTCCCATATATATATATATATATATATATATATATATATATATATATATATATTTTTTTTTTTTACGTCCTGTTTCAATAGATTAACCATTATCAATGTACATATCCCCCCAAAGAAGGAGATCTAGTTTCTGCATTCCTTGTTTTATGTATTCTTTTAACCTTTTCAATAAAAAAACTCTTTCTTTGTATTTTCAAAATTTGATATTGATTCCAAGTGCCTTGAAAGTCCACCTTTAGGGGTATTCCAAGATTCTGATCTAACTTTGGATGTGGCACACAAAATTGTAGAATTATTGCCTCCCGCACACATTGTTATATGAAAGAATCATAGGCATTGTCAGGGGGTTGAATTGAGATCACAATATTTTAACAATTAATTGTGCAGCTCTAGTTCTCAGTTTTATATATAATATATAGTTTTAGGTAACTTTTCAAGCCAAAGTGCATGCAGTTTTGAGGCTTAATGCATTTGGTGTCTATTCACTCTACATTACCTCCTCTTTTATTTTGTACAAAAAAAAAAAAAGAGTTTATATTGGGATTAATGATTTTTTTCCTTTAAAACATAGATTTATTTAACAGTTGTGCAAATATCATTCAACAAAATTGTAACTGGAGGTAGTACCTGTTTTCTTATGGTGGATCGTTGGACAGCTATTCCCAATTTTCCTAGGGAAATGGAACGCTTAGTTCATGTAGATCATAGTTGAGAATGCACAAATCATCCTACATACCTGAATTCTAATTATATACTGGTGTGTCACTGACTGTCACTGTCATTATTGTACTGATTACATGGAGTCTGCCTTTCTGGTTTAAATAAAATATTTGCAAAAAAAAAAAATTGCATTTGCCATGCTTTTATTCTACAAGGCCTCTGCTTTCAGATATTATGTAATATTCTTGTAGTTTTAGGTATTTTATAGTAAAAAATGCAGATTTTAACATGTGTGTGAAGAATTGAAAAGTTGGTCAGGCAGTAAAAAGGTTAAAGTACACCTGTCATGAAAGATATATGTGACCTACCACTGCTGGATCTATACATTTGGAACACCTAGTGGTCCTAGTTCTCTGCCTATTATGCAGATGCTTTAGCTTCAATATATTCACTGAGCCAGAACATGTGACTGCCACAAATACAAAACCATCACCAGGCTGAATTTCTTTTCACACAGCTTCTGCCTGCAAACTTTTCAAATGCTATGGATTACCGATAAAGAATATTAATTTAAAACCTGAAATCTAAACAGTTCCCCCAGAGCAATTTTTTCATTTTTCGCAACACATGTTAAAATCTGCATTTTTGATTATAAAATACCTAAAACTTCCAAAATATTACATATTATCTGAAAGCAGAGGCCTTGTAGAAAAAAATATAGCAGTTGCAATTTTTTATATCGATTGATATTTGAACAACTGTTGAATAAATCTATAAAAGGAAAAAAAACATAATCCCAATTTAAACACAATTTTTTTGTACAGATTAAAAAATGAGGTAATGAGATTATGAGGTAATGAGAGTAAATAGACACCAAACTCATCAAGCCTCAAAACTGAATGCACCCGTTAAATGGCAAAAAATAACGGCGCTCAAAATTTTCAATAGGTGACATTTAAAATGCCTCACACACAGCTCATCAGTTTTTAGTCACTCAAATGTCACATAAAAGTGATCGGCTGTCAAGATTACTTTTACATTAAAGCCAGGATTCTGCATTAAAGCCAGGATTCTGCAGGTAAAAATTCCTTGGTTCCTCCCTCCCTGAAAAATCTTCTCAGTACATAAAATTAATTATGACCCAGTGACCCTTATTTTATTGATGTCACCACTAAGCCTCCATGTTTCCCTATGCAATGCAAGCAGATCGTGACTGGTGGGAGTGGTCAGCATGGTGCTGTACACAGTGTCCTAAAACATCACAACACCTTGCCTCAGTACTCCTCTCAAGAGCCTTCATCCCTGACACAAGCAGCGGCTTGGCTCTTGGTGGGTGGATGTTAGTCTGTAGCAGCGTGCATTCCTAGTCTGGCTGTACATGCAGGCTACCCTTGGTAAGGCCGGCCATAGATGGTTCAAACCTTGGCAGCAGGCACCAGCCAAGATTCCAACCATTAATGGGCAGGCTGAGTGTACCAAGTTGATCGATCAATCCTGTAGGACATATGGATGGAGCTTTTTGGAGCAACAGCCATCTCTCTGTGGACATTGAGGCAGGAGACCATTGGACTACTATTTAGAGGTATTGTGGCTGAAAATATCTTTTGGGACTACCTTGTGTTGGGATTTTCTCTCTCCTTTGGAACTATTAGATCTACTATTGAATGAATTGATGTTTATTTTATTTGTGTGATTTCAGACCACTACGCTTTTAAAGTGGTTGTAAACCCTTACAAACCACTTTGACCTACAGGTAAGCCTAGATTAAGGCTTACCTGTAGGTCCAAGAAATATCTCCTAAATCTATACGGTTTAGGAGATATTTGCCCGAAGACAGGCACCGCTATCTACGGCACATGCGCCGTAGACAGTGACGCGCAGGCGCACTGAGCGTGGCATTTCCAACAATGGAGCTGCCGCGCGTGTCGGCTCCCGTGCGCATGCGCGGGAGTGACGTCATCGCGGCTTCGCCGAATGACAGCGGCGGAGCTGCGAGACCCCACCGAGAAGATGGATGCGCCGGACTACAGGGGACAGCGGTGACTTCGCTGGCTCCTGTGTCAGGTAAGTGACACATAATGGGCTACTATGCGATGCATAGTAGTCCATTATACTTTGCCTTTGCAGGGAATGAAAGAGGAAGTAAACTCATCAGGGTTTACTTCCTCTTTAAATAGTCCACTCGTACAGCAGATGTGTTTATGAATTTTTCTCTTTAGCAAGATATTGGTGGGTCTACGTTTATTTAATTTCCCCTACTTCTTTTGCCAGTGTTTTATATACTGTCTCAAACTAAACTATAAATATATCAAGCCAGTCTTCTCAATTGGAACTGTGTCTGAGGCCCCTGGTGTGTATGCTGGGGTTTTTGACTCCCTGTTTTTTTACATTTGTCGGAAAAGACCTTCACCATATGCCCATCCTTTGTATGACCACAGTGGGAGAGATCTTTCTGGCTCCTCCTGGGATACACTCTATCTCATACTCATTGTAGGTTTGTAATGAATCTAAATAGTATAAATAGAAATGTATGATGAATTAATTTATTCTAGATGCATCTTATGTACCGTATATGTCTCTTTTCTCTCTAGAAGCTCTTTCTTACCACACTCCTCTGAGCCCTTGAGTAAAGCCTACAGGGCGAAACACGTTGGCCTTGTGATTATCCTCCCCAATGTGATATTCATATTTTTTTATGTATGATTTCTGTTTTCTGGATATACAAAGCAGATATAACAACACTATTCCCACATGGCGGGAAGAATCACAACCTTCAGGGGTGTTGGGGTTTGGAAATTAGCTGGTTAAGGTTTTGAGATTTTTTTTCATTGGTTTTAAGGGATATATATCCCTTTTTAACCTATGTTTGTGTGGGAGTGATCCTTCTGAGAGGAGGTTTCTACACCTTTAGAGTCAACCCTTTTTTCTTCTACCAATTATTCTCAAATAGTTTGACAATTTTTTAGACACACCTTTTCACAGATTGGTGAACCTCTGCCAATCTTTACACTCTCACTCTCTAAGATGCTCTTTTTATACCCAATCATGTTACTGACCTGTTGCCAATTATCCTATTTAGTTTCAAAATATTCTTCCAGCTCTTCCTTGTTAGTGCCATTTACTTTGCCAGCTTTTTGTTGCCCTGTCCCAATTATTTTGAGACATGTTGCTGCCATAAATTTCAATTTAGTTTAAACATTTGATAGGCTTTCTATTTTCTATTGTGAATAAAATATTGGTTTATGAGATTTGTAAATAATTTCATTCTGTTTTTATGTTAATTTTATGTTAATGTTAAACAGTATTCCAATTATCTTGGAACTGGGATTGTAGATAAAAACAAACTTTGCAGCTTTGACTAGAGTTGGATAATGTCCTTGCTATAGGTGTAGGCCATCTACGTATCTCCTGTAAGCCTGAATAAAAAAACTCAGGGATGGCATCATCCTGTCCTGCCTTTTTGATAGGAGAACAATCCCAGCTCTCACTATTCACTTTCACCATCACAGGAGTGAGCTCTTTCTCCAATTGAAACGGCCTCACATGTGCTCTCAGTGTTTGTAAACTTGCTCCTGTGATTGTAAAGATAAACAGTAATAGCTGGGAGTCTTTCAGCAGCATACTATCAACAAGACAGGACAGGAGGATGAGACCTCTGGGAGTCTTCCAGTCAAACATGAGGAGGTATGCAACAGGCCTACACCTATAGCAAGGGCATTATTCAACTTTAGTCACAGATGCAAAGTTTGCTTCTATCTACAGATGCTCCCTCACCTGCCTAGGCACTTTTTGGCTAAAGATCAAAAAAGGCCAACAGTGTATATGCTTTAAACAGAACTATATTCACCTTTTCCCCAGTGCTGCAATTCCACGGAGCTCCTTGTCGGCCGGCTGCTGACATCTTCAGCCCAGGGGCTTGATCCATTTCCTGCCATTTCCATTGGCTGGGCTGATATGACATAATCCCTGCGCAAGTGCAGGAATTCAGTCATCTCAGCATTGACAAAATTCCACACTGAACGCAGTGTGCAGGGTGGACAGACAGGTAACTTTCTCCTTTTCATTCTTTATTTAGTAAATTTTCTACATTACATGGCAAAGACCAAGCAGCAACAACAAAATACAAAGAACTGTGGCATAGGCTTTTGACAATTGTACAGTCAACGTAAAGGGCCACTCGAGATAAGAGCATCAAATACAAAAACTCTGTCATGGGGAAGATGGGGTAAAATAAAAAAGAAACATGGGGAGAAGGGAAGAAAATAATAAAAAAAAAAGGGAACGGAAGGGGAAGGAGGGAGAAAGAGAGGCAAGGGGATGAAAGAGTGGGTTTGGGCGTTTACTAGGGAGGGACCCTGCACCCAGACCACAGAAAGTAAATTTAAAGTGGAAGTCCATGCAAAATCTAAAATCCCTGCATCTATAGACACCAGGGATCGAACACTAACCTCTCTATCCCTGTAAAGAAAAAATTAGCCGATCTGATCCGCTCTGACCAGATCCCATGCTAAGCTGTCAGCTGCAGCTTTTCTGTGTAGGCTGGTGCAGAGGAGACAGAGGACAACAGAAGCCCCATAGTAACTCTATGGGTGACGTCACTTCCCATTCATTTCACAGTCGTTGACGTCTGTGTCCTCTGCAGAGCTTCCGGCGCTGGAGATCGGGTCGTAGCGGATTAGATCGGCTTACAAAAAGGAATGTATACTCATCTTTTTTTTTTTTACAGGGGTAGAGAGGTGAGGGTTAGATCTCTGGTGTCTATAGATGCAGGGATTTTAGATTTTGCATGGACTTCCACTTTAAAGCGGGAGTCCACCGGGACTCCGCGTTTTTTTTTTTTTTTTAAAAGCCAGCAGCTACAAATACTGCAGCTGCTGACTTTTAAATAGTGACACTTACCTGTCCAGCGCGCCCGCGATGTCGGCCCCCGAAGCCGATCGCTCGCTCGTGCCGCCGCCATCTTGGGTATGGGAATCAGGAAATGGAGCCTTTCGGCTTCATTTCCCGGTTCCCTACTGCGCATGCGCGAGCCGCGCGGCGCAATCCGGACGGTTCCCGCTGCCTCTGGGAGCTGTGTGTTTCCCAGCAGGCAGCGGGGCACTTGCTGAAGGGGGCGGGCGCTTGCGGAAAGGGGCGTAACGTACGCCCCTTTCCGCAGAGAGCTAGCCCGGAAGTGGGTGCAGTTACCTGGATTATCCAGGTAACTGCACCCCCCTCCCCCCTGAAAGGTGCCGATTGTGGCGCCGGAGGGGGGGGGGGATTCCGATGAGCGGAGGTCCATTTTAGGGTGGACCTCCGCTTTAATGCAGAAGAAACGTTGGGGTTGATTCACTAAAACTGGAGCGTGCAAAATCTGGTGCAGAACTGCATAGAAACCAATCAGCTTCCAGGTTATATCATCAAAGTTTAATTGAACAAGCTGAAGTTAGAAGCTGATTGGCTAACGTGCACAGCTGCACCAAATCCTGTTTTAGTAAATCAACTCCATAGCGTATCTCTTCTGCATTAAAAATCCTCCCTGTTTTTATTTTATTTATTTTTTTAAGATAAAGTGGGCCTTCACACCTCTTCACCCCTCTTCCTTTTCTCTGCTGGAATAGGGCATTTTTTTTTTTTGTTTTGTTTTTTGTGTAGGTCTTTTTTTTTACTTTTTTTTTTTTAAAGTGCTACTAAAGTCTTGTTTTTTTCTTTAAAAATAACAAACATGTTATATTCACCCGCTCTGTGCACTGGTTTTGCACAGAGCAGCCCAGATCCAGCAGCTTGCTATGGGGGCACTGAAGCTGCTGCTCACTCTCCTGATTGTTTAACTGACTTTGACTGACAGCAGCCAATGGCGCCGCTGCTGTGTCTCAGCCAATCAGGAGGGAGTGTCCCGGACAGCCGAGGCACTTGTGCACATCGCTGGATGGAGGTGGGGCTCAGGTAAGTATTAGAGGGGCTACTGCACACAGAAGATTTTTTAATCTTAAGGCATAGAATTCCTTAAGATAAAAAACCTGCCTTTACAACCAATTTAAAGTGATTGTAAAGGTTTTTTTTTTTTTTTTTAAATAACAAACATATAATACTTACCTCCATTGTGCAGATTGTTTTCCAAAGAGTTGCCCCGATCGTCCATTTCTGGGGTCCCCCGGTGGCTCTCACAGCTTTTCCCCGCATACGATAACCCCCTAAGAGAAGCGCTCACTGGGAGGGGTTACCTTGCGGGTGCGCACCCGAGTCCAACATTTGCGTCCATGGACACAAATGCCGGACTCGGCCCCACCCCCTCGGTGCCTGCATCATTGTATTTGATTGACAGCACCGGGAGCCAATGGCTGCGCTGCTGTCAATCTATCCAATCAAGAGCCTGGACCCAGTGGAGAGAGGAACAGTGCGTCCTCGCCGAGGGAAATACGGGACTCAGGTAAGTAAAACAGGGGGGCCAGTAACTGCCAGGTTTTTTTTCACCTTAAACCTTCATTTAAAAACACCTGGCAGTGACTGGCTCCTCAGCCCCCCCGTTTTACTTACCTGAGCCCTGGAACTTGGAACTTGATCCGACAGGGACACGCTGTCTCTCTGCAGGAGGTTATCGGCTTTTGATTGGATAGATTGATAGCAGCGCAGCCATTGGCTCCCGCTGCTGTCAATCAAATCCAATGACGTGGGCGCCAGGGGGCAGGGCTGAGTCATACATTCGGCGGCTATGGACGCCAAGTGCTGGACTTTCGAGCGCGCCCGCAAGGTAAGCCCCTCAGGAGAGCACTTTTCCTAGGGGGTTACCTGATGCATCGAGGAGCCGAGAGAGCCGCCAGGGGACCCCAGGAGAGAAGGTTCGGGGCCACTCTTGTTGTTATAGCAGCAGCTAGCTGCCATAACCCCGGTATCCTCTTCCTTAGTGACCAGTCCGGTTTCAGATAAAAGTGGTCTCGGCGGCAGATTCACCATGAGATCACTTTTATCAGTGGCGGGAGAGGGCCCCCCTCCCAACGCGCTCCGGTACCCTCCGCCGCTTACCGGAACCGTTGGCATCAGCGGAGGTGATCGGATCTTCATCCTTGCTGGGCATGGAGATGAGGAGAAGATGGCCCCCACCCATCTCTATAACAGTGCAGGGTCAAAATGTCACTTCCGCCCATAGCTCTTAAAGGGCCTTTTATTTTTTTTAAATGACAATTTTTTTTATTTTTTATTGCTTTTTTTTATTGCATTTTAGTGTAAATATGAGATCTGAGGTCTTTTTGACCCCAGATCTCATTTAGAAAAGGTCCTGTCGTGCTTTTTTTTTTCTTTTTTTCTTTTTTTTTTTTTTACAAGGGATGTTTAAATTCTTTGTAATAGGAATAAAAGTGACAACATTTTTTAAGAAAAAAAAAAACTGTAAAAATAAAAAAAGGTAAAATAAATAAGAAATAAAAAAATGTTTTTAAACGTGCCACGTCCCGATGAGCTCATGTGCATAAGCTAATGCATACGTGGGTAGTGCCCGCATATAAAAAACGATGTTCAGAACGTGCATGCGCAGGAGCGTCCTCCATGGCCTTATAGCCCGGGAGCTCCACGCCACTCCGGCTTAAAACCCCCACCGCAGCCGTTTGAGTCCTCGTTTTGACTCGGTAATTGCAGCACCCATTTGGGGACACTCCGGGTAAAAGTCTGATGACCGCAACTCCAGTCCGGAGAAATTTGTTAGACGACTTTCTAAACTCCTCAGAGTGGCATAGCATTCCTAAAATGACGGGTGTTCACTCACACCACACAGATAGCGTGGCAGTGTCTATAGCGGATCAGGACCAGGCAGCACTCCTCTCCTCACTGCTAACGCCAGCCACAGTGAGTACCCATATACAGGGGTCCCCTTCACCTACCTCCACTGACTCTCTGTTGGGAAGGACATTGGAGGGATTTGTCTTATCCCCACAGCAAGATCCGCAGCACAGCTCAGGGCCATGGAACGCTGATGTCAGGGAGCCCACTCTCTCCCCCCCACTGACTTCCCCATAATGATGGCAGACTTTTCTCAAATACTGTCTAAGGGCCTGTCACACACTGCAGCTTAAATAATTGCCTCCATACATGCTGATCTCCAGCAGATAGGCTCCAGAACTGAGATGATAGAGAAAAAATCTGATCAAACCATATTGAGAGTAAACCAGAACACTGACAGGATACAGGAGCTCCAAGACCAACTCGAGATGGCCACCTCCAAAATTGATGACCTCGAGAACAGGTCCAGACGATACAATTTCCGAATCAGAGGTCTCCCAAAATCCATAAAAGAGGTACATTCAGCAGTCCAGGACTTTATCAAGTCCATTATACCTAAAATCACTCTGCACCGCTTGGAGCTTGATAGAGCTCACCGAGCATTACAGTCTGCCCGGTCTGATGGGCTCCCGCAAGATATAATAGTAAAACCACACTATTATGCGGTTAAGGAAGAAGTGATGAAGATATCCTGGACAGCAGAGAACCTATCATTCATGGGTCATCAGATCCAAATCTTTCCCCTTATACAGTGCAGAAGCGACGTACATCAAAACCTCTTCTCCTTGTACTAGCTGGAAAAGACATCACCTACAGGTGGGCCATCCCACTCCGTCTGAACTTCACTTACCGCAACAAACCTTACAGTTTCTCCACGTTTTCTGAGGGTGAATGCCTCTTGCTACAACTGAGGCTAATTACCCAGGAATTGATGCCACTATCCACCACAAGGGCTGCTCCCCCTACTAAGAGGCCTTCACCTACCAGCCCTCTGTCCCAGGGATGGCAGAAACAACAGCCCAAGAGATCCTGAGAATCCTTACCGCCATGAGACTGCACGCGAAATTCGCTTCTCTTTTCACCTCGGACTCCTTTAAGATTTGAACTTGAAACCTGCAAGCCGCCATTGAAAAGGCACTTCACTTTCCGCGAGCTCGCCTCGGGACCAAACCCAAGTTCCTTAGGGAGTTTTTCCTTGTCAACAACAGACTTCTACAATTCCCCTGCTTTACGGATTCCCGGTCTAAGTCCAGCTTATCATCGGAGGCCTACTATTATCTAAGGCAGGGCTCGACAAACCCCGGTCGCCAGGTCGCATTTGCGCCTAGATTTCGTGTCCTGGCGACTGGGGCAACGCTGCTGGGGTATCCTGTCTCCATTTGGACCCCGAACTCCGCCGCGCAATTCCATCGGGCCGCGCCGGCCAGTAATTGAGGCCGCGGCTTTGCGGCCTTCTAAAATCTTTCGGTAGTCTGGCGCCATCTTGTGGTGGATGTAGAAATTACACCCTATTCCAATAATGCTAATTCCTAATGGAGTGAAGCTCCCCTGCCTGTTTTTTGCCCAACGGTGAGTGTGGTGGCTGGTAAATGGCTTCTCATTATATTATATATATATATATATATTATTAAATTTATTAATTTAATTATATATATAATTAAATTTATTAATTTAATTATATACACATATATATATATATATATTTGTAATTTTTTTTTTTTTTGTAAAAAGTAAAAAAAAAAATTATTTTAATTAAGGAAAAAAAAAATATTATTTGTAATCCTCCCTGCTTGACCCCTTTCACAAGGGCTGTCTGATCAGGTTCACCTGTCAGTTTTTCAGGCGAACCTGATCGAACCCTTAGCAGGGAAAAGGCAGTAAATGAGCGGGAATATGTCGGAAATAATAGTCACATTCTTTTGTTAACCACTTCGTGCCCGCGCTATAGACGAAAGATGTCTACAGCGCGGACACCAATTGCCGGGAGGGCGTCCCTAGACATCCTCCTGTTTACTTCCCCTCTGCACGCCGCCATGGGCGAGCATCGGGGAAGTTCTGTGTTGGCCGTGTCCCTTGGATACAGCCAATCACAGATCATGCTAAATGACCAATCACAGCGGCCATTTAGCACTCGAGCGGTGTGTCCAATGAGAGGTGATCTCATATGTGGGGGGCTGGGGGCTATCTTCCCCTCACTCATCTCCATGTCAGGCCAGGGACAGGTCCAGATCGCCGTCACGGACCTGGCTCCTAACTTTTTTAGCTGGCTCCTAGATTCCAAGCAAATTTGTCAACCCCTGATCTAAGGGAACTTCCACATCAACTTCTCTTTTTGGTTAACAAGTTACTAACTTTCTCTGGATAATCCTCTCCCCTGTTTTTTGCTCTGACTTCTAACAAAATTCCATGGAGAGATTAAAAAGTTGTTTCAAGGTGCTGGAATTTGCTGTCTGGGGGGTGGGGGGCAAGAACGAATGTCTGTAATATGCACTATATACTGGGTCGACAGGACTCAAATTTTAGGACTTCTACATTGTCATGGATGTTTTTTAGGGTGGGGGTAGCCGGGGTGGTTACCGTGCGCCTCATTCTGACCCCAATAAAAGAGATCCATTGAGTTTTCCCTCTTGGGAGGTATCTGGTTTCCTTTGGGAGATGGGCCAGAGGGGAATGGGTCCCGGTCTGGTCCGGGTGGGATTGGGATGTATATTTCTATGGTGATTTTAATGTATCTTCTCCCTTTCACTTCTATTTTCAGTCTTGCTATACTCCCTCTTCTCTCTTTTCCTCCCTCATGCTCCCTTCACCCCCTCTCTCAACCACAGAGTCACACTAGATCTCCTCATCCTGGGACAACAGGTCTGGAGCGGTCTACGGTCTGGAGCATCTTATGTCTGCCAGGGAAATCTTCAGAATTAGGTAAGATCTTTCTCAACACAGGACGTTACTTCCATTCATATAATGGATGACTCCTCACACACAACTCCGAAACTTTGAATACTTTCATACAACGTACAGGGTCTCAATTCCCCAGTCAAGAGACGCAAAATTATGCAACACCTACACTCGCTGAAAGCAGATGTAGCTATGCTCCCAGAAACTCATTACCCTGCCTCATATCAACCCACATTCCTACACAAAAGCTTCTCTAACTTCCACATAGCAAATGCGGTTAACAAAACGAGGAGAGTGGCGATCTGTTTCTCGAACAGAGTTCATTTCTCTCACTCGAAAACCATTCCAGACCCAGAACGCCGATACATTTTAGTTACGGGCACAATTAACTGGGGGGACATATACTTTCATCTCATACTATGCTCCCAACACGAATCAGGATAAATTATTCGCAAAACTTCTTAAGACTCTACACCCTCACTTCTTGGGAGTGGTTATCATAGGGGGAGACTCCAATGCTCCATTCGATTTCTCCCTGGATAAATCTAACCCCATCACTCTGAAAGCTAAACGACCACCCAAGTGCAGCCTACGGGTAGCTCAGACCACTCAAACATATGGTCTGGTCGATATCTGGAGGGAAATTAATCCTAAAGCCAAGGACTATGCACACTACTCAGCACCACATAACACTTACTCTGGGACTGATCACATCTTTGTCCCATCACATCTTATCCCAAGGTAGAAAATTCAAAAATATATGATGCCCCTCTCTCGGATCACTCCATAATGTCACTTACAATGGGGCGGGTGTGGAAGACAGGGATCCCTTCCAACGCGCATCAATGAAACACTTCTTAGCAATCCGGCTCACTGCAAACAACCAAATACAACTTTAACAGAATGCTTTCGGGACAACGACATTGAGTCGATTTTGCCAGGCGTCCTGTGGGCGGCTCATGAAGCGGTGATGAGAGGCAAATTCATCCAGCTTTCATCCAGACTTCGACGGGGAAAAAAAAAGCAGAATTACAGCAACTGACGGACGACTTCCGTATGCTCAGTAAACACTATAAAAGCCACCCCACACCGGACAACCTGGCAAAGCTCGACTCAGCTAGAGTCAACTTAAATCTTGCACTCACTACTTCAGCCGAAAAACCATCTCAGATGGACGGGGGCTCACTTTTATTACCAAAGGGATAAGATAGGAATCAAATGGGCAATTAAATTACACCTGAAACCTCGTACCCTGGTCTACCTGAAAATCCGATCCAAAATGGGTACATTAACACAGAATCCCTCGAGAGTCATGGACTCCTTTCATGAGTTCTGCGCAAATTTGTATAAAACTTCTTCACAATCGAACTCTAGAGCCAGAGACGGGTTTCTACGAGATCTTACCTTACCCAATCTGGAACGAACAAATCAAGAACTTCTCGACAAACCATTCGCAGCTGAGCAAATTTTAGAGGTCATTAAATCACTAAAACCAGTCTGGGTTGACTGGGTTTCCATAGAAAGACAGGCAGTTCCTCATCACACAATTGATTTCTTAGTTTGGAGACCAGAAAAACACAGGCCGGTCATCTTAGCTCCTACATTGTCTCACTCCATGGTATTATGTGACTAGTTACACAAACTTCCATAGCTGATTTCCCCCTTAAGAACCCTCACACACTTATTCCACAATCCCAATTTTCCCCCGGGAATGAACATTCATGCATTTCAATGGTGGCTGAACAAAGGCCTATTCAGAATAGGCCATTTCTTCTTGCAGAACGGCCCTGTCTCTTTGGGACATTGCCTGAGCTCATTGGACATGCCAGAAACTGAACAATTCACGCTTTGGCCTAACAAGACGCACACCCCCAGAGCAACCGTATATGAACTGTGTTGCACTAACTTAGCCACGCAAAAGGTGGGGGATCTCCATTATTTATGCTTCCCTGGCAGACAGACCTGACGCCCTGACATATGCTCGTTTCTGGGAATCGGACCTGGAAGTCCAGCTGGACCCTGACAAGTGGTTTCAAGCCTTCTGTAGCACATCAAAAGGTATATTAAATATTGCTCTGGTTGAAGCCAACATTAAAATACTCACTAAATGATATTATGTTCCTGATAGGCTAAGATGTTTCCCGCTGCATCCACTCTGTGCTACAGAGGTTGTGGGCATACAGGCACGATGTTACACATATAGTGGACATGTCCCCGTATAAGAAGCTATTGGAACAAATTCCTCCAGTTTCTCCGGAAGGTTACGGGTTCTCAAATTCAACAAGACCCTTTGCTCATTCTCCTGAACCACAGGGTTGAACACACCTCCAGGATTACGCAGCGACTTATTCAATTTATGTGTTTGGGAGCCAAGATTACTCTTGCAAGGGCCTGGAAAAAACCTACGGTTTCAATCTTGGCTGTCAAATGAAAAATTTCCTGGATCATGTTGCAGGAGCAAACAGTGGCAAAATTACTGGATAAGGTCCAGCTGTTTGAAAGGGTCTGGGAACCTTGGGCTAGGTATATTAAGATACCACTTTACCCAGGACACCTACACTCCTAAAGGACTCTCCAGTGTGACCTTCCCTTCTACTTTTATCTCTAACCTACTATCCTTTTTCCATCCTAACTCTCTTTCTCTGTTTACTTTTTCTTTAGACACCCTACAGATGCCAGGGGCTCTATATGTCAGAGGAGCTATCCTCGTATGGACCTCCCGAGATCTGCCATCCCACAGCAAGCACCCATAGGGGTGGGGTGGCCGATCCGGGGCATAGGTGCGGGGACTCCCCAGCTAAACTGGGCTTTTCTCGTGGGCAGCGCCTGTGAAGGTCTAGATCCCCTTGACTTCTCTGGCTACCATGCTCGATTATACCCAGAAGAGACAAAGATCTCCTCCTCACCTACCAAATCTTACCAGTTATTTGAATCTGGAGACCTAAGGATACACGTGCCCTTCATGTTCTCTGACTTTACGGGGATAGAAAGTTGGCTCTGTTTTAGCCATAGGTAACAACATTCTTGTTAAAGTGGTTGCAAACCCTTACAAACCACTTTGACCTACAGGTAAGCCTAGATTAAGGCTTACCTGTAGGTCCAAGAAATATCTCCTAAACCTATACGGTTTAGGAGATATTTGCCCGAAGACAGCCACCACTGTCTACGGCGCATGCGCCGTAGACCGCGGCGTGCAGGCGCACTGAGCGCGGCATTCTCAACGACGGAGCTGCTGCGCGTGTCGGCTCCTGTGCGCATGCGCAGGAGTGACGTCATCGCGGCTTCGCGGAATGACAGCGGCGGAGCTGCGAGACCCCACAAAGAAGATGAATGCGCCGGACTACACGGGACAGCGGTGACTTCGCTGGCTCCTGTGTCAGGTAAGTGACACATAATGGACTACTATGCGATGCATAGTAGTCCATTATGCTTTGCCTTTGCAGGGAATGAAAGAGGAAGTAAACTCATCAGGGTTTACTTCCTCTTTAAGCCTTTCCTGTTATCGTTGTTTGAATTCATAGTACTTTGCAAATTTGTAGGGTTGTCAGCACTAAGTTTGACAGCTGTTACTTGTCTGAACTGTAGATGCTCTTCTACTTTCATGTATCACATTTGTATAATTTTACGTCATCTATGCAAGAGTATGAGGTTTTTCTGAACTGTTCCTGTTCTACTTGTACTAAGAAATATTCAATAAAAATGATTGAAAGAAAACAATGTTCAAACCAAACGTGAGGTATCGCCGCGATCGGTAGAGCGAGATCAATAATTTTAGCCCTAGACCTCCTCTGTAACTCAAAACATGCAACCTGTACAATTTATTTAAACATCGCCTATGGAGATTTTTTAGGAGTAAAAGTTTGTTGCCATTCCACGAGCGGGCGCAATTTTGAAGTGTGACACGTTGGGCATCAATTTACTTAATGTAACATTATCTTTCACAATATAAAAAAAAATTGGTCTAACTTTACTGTTGTCTTATGTTTTAATTCAAAAAAGTGAATTTTTTCCAAAAAAAGTGTGCTCCTAAGAGTGCTGCACAAATACAGTGTAACAGAAAGTATTGCAAAAACCTCCATTTTACTTTATAGGGTGTTAGAAAAAAAAATGTATAATGTTTGGGGGTTCTAAGTAATTTTCTAGCAAAAAAACAAAACAAACAAAAAAAGTTTTTTAATTTGTAAACACCACATCTAAAAAAAGAGGCTCGGTCCTTGAGTGGTTAAGGACCTGTGCCATTGGGATTCTATTGATGGCTCTCCTGAGATCATTGAGAATACAAAGACAGGAACATCTGACCATCGCCTGCGTTTCTGCATTGACAAAGACTTGTGCGGAAATTAAAAACCCTTAAAGTGCACAAAAGCCCGTCCATGCTGGCAGTGGTTGGGCACAAAGCCTCACCTAACACCAAAGTGGATCCCCTCACCTACCCTGCTATTCCTATCAAGGCTTCCATTGGTAGGAATATAGCAAGAGGTAACTCTTGAGACCTACAGACTCAATGCTCCCACCATCTCTCCATATGTATGTGTGTATATATATATATATATATATAATACACCAATAAAAGTGATATTATCTTCTACATGCACAGCATACATGAGACCTGACACATCAAAGAGGAGAAGAGACAATGGAAGCGTGTCAGCGCGTAACAGAGGATGTTTGGCCACGCTGGGACTCTTAGTTCTCCAGCAGGTGGACGCACGTGACGTTACCTGTGTGAGGCGCACCAGTAGTCCGGGGTTCTCCTCCGTGATGACGTCACCAGAGATGAGGGACCACACGCCGCCACGTCACTGACAGCTCCAGTAACCCAACACTACCGAAGTCAGCGAGGCGGTCAGCTTGCCCCGGAAGTGATTTTTCAGGAAGAGATGCGCTTCCGGGAGGTGGCTGTCAGCTCAGCGGAGTATGAGTGCGGATGCAGCTGTGGGAGATCGTGTGATCGGTAGGTGAAGGGAGCTGTGTACCGGGGTGAGGGCACATTAATGAGGGTGTCTGTATGAAGCAGTGCTGGGCTTTATTATCCTGATAGTTATAGTTCAGTCAAGTATTGCATTGTATAGTGATAAGGAACTACATGACTTTTGCCTTAGATTACACTATTTCTGACAAGATGAGACTTCCGTACACTGTGATCGCAACATAGAAGGACTCCAGGCTGTGGGTGCAGGCGGCCTTCACTGAGTTACATTGTGCATATATTCCATACATACCTTGTCACTGTATGGCTGAGGCCTCACCAAGAGTTTGTGGTTACATGTAAAAATCTGTATTTTTTTGCTAGAAAACTACTGAGAACTACCAAACGTAATAAAAAAAATAAAAAATAAATAAATAAATATATATATATATATATATATTTTTTTTTTTAACCACTTTCAGACCGGACCATTTTGCTGGTCAAAGACCAGACCACTTTTTGCGATTCGGCACTGCGTCGCTTTAACTGACAATTGCGCGGTCGTGCAACGTGGCTCCCAAACAAAATTGACGTCCGTTTTTTCCCACAAATAGAGCTTTCTTTTGGTGGTATTTGATCACCCCTGCGGTTTTTATTTTTTGCGCTATAAACAAAAATAGAGCGACAATTTTGAAAAAAACGCATTATTTTTTACTTTTTGTTATAATAAATATCCCCCAAAAATATATAAAAAAACATTTTTTTCCCTCAGTTTAGGCCGATACGTATTCTTCTACATATTTTTGGTAAAAAAAAATCGCAATAAGCGATTATTGATTGGTTTGCGCAAAAGTTATAGCGTTTACAAAATAGGGATAGTTTTATAGCATTTTTATTAATAATTTTTTATTATTTTTTTTTTTACAAGTAATGGCGGCGATCAGCGATTTTTTTTTTTTATTGTGACTGCGACATTGTGGGGGACCCATCGGACATTTTTGGGACCATTGTCATTTATACAGTAATCACTGCTATATAAATGCAGTGATTCCTGTGTAAATGACACTGGCAGTGAAGGGGTTAACCAGTGGGTGGCAGTGTAGGGGTTAAGTGTTCCTAGGGGTGTGTTACTAACTGTGGGGGGGTTGGGCTTTCATTTAGTGAACACTGATCTCTGCTCCAATCACATGGAGCAGAGATCAGCGTCACTAGTTGCTAGGCAGAATGGAGAATTGCTGTTTACAATGGCATTTCTTCATTCGGCCGCTCCGTGAGACGATCGCGGGTATGCCTGCGGCGATCGAGTCCGCGGGTCCCGACCAGTGCGGGAGCGCACCGCCGGCGGCGCGCTCCCCATGGCAGGGCGGAAAATTTGAAGGGACGTACATGTACGCCCATTTGCCTGCCCGTGCCATTCTGTCGACGTGCATCGGCGTGCGCTGGTCGGCAAGTGGTTAAAGCAAATACCCTAGAGCAGTGATTCTCAACCAGGGTCCCGTGGAACCCTAGGGTTACTCCAGAGGTTGCTAGGGGTTCCTTCAGCATTGGGCCATTTCTGTCTCTTTGATAAGTTCCCAATCACACCATTTGATCTTTTTAGCTATCTGTAAAGAGGTAATTCTTCCCAATGACCACAAGTGTAAGGAGCATTCTTCCCACTGACCATCACACTAATGTATCATGAGTTGTACATTTCTAATTTTTTTTAGCCAGGGGTTCCCTGTGACTGCAGAACTATTTCAAGGGTTCCTCTGTGTTGAAAAGGTTGAGAAAGGCTGCCTTAGAGAATAATTTGGTGGGTTTGGGATTTTTTTTTTTTTTTTACCGCACATGATATTTGTGCAGTGGTTTTTAAATGGCGTTTTTTTTTGGGGGGGGGGAAATTCACTTTCTTTTTAATTTTAATGCACAAAAAACACACAACATAACTCAGTTGTTTTATAAAGCATAAAAGATAATGTTACTGCAAGTAAATAGATATCACACATGTCACACTTTAAAATTACACACACACCCGTGCAATGGCGACAAACTACCTAAATTATATTATCCGTAGGTGACGTTTTAAAGCTTTTACAGATTACCATTTCAGATTTACTCAGGAAGTCTAGTGCTAGAATTACTCGATCTGATGTTCACGATGATTCCTCACATGTTTACTGCAATTGCTGTTTGCATGTATGCGGGACCGACACCTGTGTTCGCAAGCACGTGGGGATTTAATTTTTTATTTTTTTTACTCTGCCCCATTAAACATTTTTTATCACTTTTATTGTTAGCACAGGGACTATAAATATCCCCTGCGATAGCAATAGGCAGTGACAGATACTCTTTACTGAGAGATCTGGGATCTATTAGACCCCAGATTTCTCTTTTGCCCTTAAAGTGGAGTTCCACCCAAACTGGACAAACCTCCGCTTTACGCTTTGGAATATACCAAGATCGGTATGATCAGATGCTTTTTTCAAACCACTAAGGGTTTGTTTACATCCAGTGAAACCAAAAGTGTTGAAATGCTCCTGCTTCTGCTTTCTTAGACCATAGAGATGATCAGAGCCATTCTAGTCTCCGGTCAGCTCTATGGTCAGTCAGCAGAACCACCAGCAGCACTCTCGGTTCCCCAGTGGGACAAGAGAGCCGTGGAAGGCGGTCGTGGGGGGGGGGGGGGGGGGGGAGTGGTAATTTTCCCTCCCGCTGCTTGTAAAAGCAATCCAGCGGATAATTACCCACTGGGATTGCTTTTACAAGAAAGCCAACCGTTGGCTGAAAAAAAAAAAAACAATACCAGGATGATACACAAACACCAGTACAGCTATATGTGGCCCAATTGACAATGACCCACTTCCATGAGGCTGTATATATGTGTATGGTCAGAGGGAAGGGGTTAAAGACTATGCATTTATGATCCTATTATTCTGTGTGCTCTGATTTTATCCTACCTAAAATACACTGACCTTTGACTCTACCCATGACCTTTAACACTAAACCTGACACTACCTAAATCAAACCCTCACCTAGCTCTTTTATCTTTATTTGTTGTTACACACCTTTCTTTGTTTATGACTTTCTGCTCTAGCAAGGAGAAAAAGATGCAATGTATCTTTTTCTTCATTGAAGAGGAGAGAACAATGCAGGGGCAAGCTGTACAGTGACTGTGATAGCCAATCAGAAGCTATTACAGCAGTCAGGTGATCGGGAGCAGGGACTCCCACTTCTCAATCATTAGTGTGAGACCTGGGGCTCTCGATGTGGGCACGGTCTCTGTGTTGAGAGCACACTCCCAGCAGAAACACAAGTACACCTATATGTGGCCCAATGGATAAAGACTCAGAGGGAAAGGGTTAAAAATTATTGGGGTTATGAGGTCTGAGGTCTCCGGAGAGCTCTTTTGTTCAAGGCGTCATTCACATCAGGCAATGTTTCTTGTAAAAAGCAAACCCACAACTGGTGTGTGTTTTTTTTATAGGGCAGGGCAGCTGTAACCAACACCTCCAATCTCATCAATTGGACTCCAGTTGGCTGACACCTCGCTCCAATTAGCTCTTGGAGATCGCATTAGTCTAGGGCAGTGATGGCGAACCTTGGCACCCCAGATGTTTTGGAACTACATTTCCCATGATGCTCAACCACACTGCAGGGTGCATGAGCATCATGGGTAATGTAGTTCAAAAACATCTGGAGTGCCAAGGTTCACCATCACTGGTCTAGGGGTTCACATACTTTTACCACCTGCACTGTGAATGTTTACATGGTGTGTTCAATAAAAACATGGTAACATTTAATTATTTGTGTGTTATTAATTTAAGCAGACTGTGATTGTCTATTGTTGTGACTTAGATGAAGATCAGATCACATTTTATGACCAATTTGTGCAGAAATCCATATCATTCCAAAAGGGTCCACATACTTTTTTTTGCAACTGTAAGTCTGTTTACCAGATGGCAAGCAAACAGGGCATTTGGCTATAACCCAGCCACGGCCTTTAGCTTGCACAGATGACCCCCGGAACTCACAGGAGCCTGACCTTTACCAGGAAAGCCACCCTAGGTTAGGGATGAGCTCAGGCATGTTCTCATGGAACACGTGCAGAGCCCGCCAGGAAGTCGGCGCAGCACTGCGCTAATCATAGGCAGTGAGACATTGCCCGATCTCTGCAGCCGCGCATCGGGGCAATGTCTCACTGCCTGTGATTAGCACACTGCTGCGCTGACTTCCTGGCGGGCTCTGCACATGTTCCATGCAAGCACACCTGAGATCATCCCTACCCTAGGTGTCTCACAAGATCGTAGCTGTACTTGTATGATGTACTCAAAGTGTGCTCAAAGAGGAAAGAAACTGACCATAGCGCAAGACAGTTCAAACATTTAATAAAAGAGTTAGTAATGCACTTGCATATAAAAAGAACAATGTACGCATAAAAAAAAAAACATATCCCGGCCGGCAAACACAGGAGCCCGTTCTCCTTTTCGAACAGTGTGGTGACGTCAGTGCGTGCCTGGTTTCGTCATAGGCAACGTTTTCAATGGGGATATTCTATTTTTGGTATTTCTGTGTGTATCCCACATTGATTTGCTGCCTTATATTATTGTATTATATTATTATACGTTTTTAAGTCAAGAGTAGCTTTTCTTCTTTTTTCTATATATTTGATATAGATGCATTACACATGGAGTGATATATTTCAAGCAATTCTTTCTTTTCATTGTGATGATTATGGCTTACAGCTAGTAAAAAAAAAACAAATTCAGTATCAGAAAATTAGAATATTACATAAGATCAAAAAAAAAAAAAATAAGTTTAATATAGAAATGTTGGCTTATTGAAAAGTATGTACAGTATAGTATGCACTCAATACTTGGTTGCTCCTTTTGCATGTATCAGTGTGGCATGGCATGGAGGTGATCATCCTGTGGACTACTAAGGTGTTATGGAAGCCCAGGTTACTTTTGATAGTGGCTTTCAGTTCATCTGCATTGTTGGGTCTGGTGTCTCATCTTCTTGACAATACTCCACAGATTCTCTATGGGGTTTAGGTCAGGTGAGTTTGCTGGTCAATCAAGCACAGTGATACCATGATCATTAAACCAGGTATTGGTACTTTTGGCAGTGTGGCCAGGTGCCAAGTCTTGTTGGAAAATGAAATCAGCAACTCCGTTAAGTTGGTCAGCAGAGGGAAGCATGAAGTGTGCTAGAACTTCCTAGTAGAGAGCTGCACTGACTTTGGACTTGATAAAACACAGTGGACCAACACCAGCAGATGACATGGCTTCCCAAATAATCACATCACAATCGTGCTTAATAAATAATCTGATTGATTTAGCTTACTAGCTGCAAAAATCAAGTGCAAGCTATTCATACGTAACAGCCAGTAAAACTATGCTTTTCTTGAATAACACCGAAGCACCTGCATACATTTTAATATTTCCAGAACTATTTCAGTCATTTGTTGACAGTCATTTGATCACAGTAAAACTGTTGACATTATGTGATCTGGTCTAACTAGCTTTTGTGTGACTTGTTTTTCACTGTGATCGTTGGCTGGTGTAAGTATGCAGTTTGACTAAAAATACTTTGTTGTAATATGTGATTTACTTGGTCTTTAAAATCCTTTTTCTTTTTTTTATCTTTAACAGGGATGGAGTTGTACAATTATGCTGGAACAATCCACGAATCAACTGCTTAATCTGAGAGATCTACCAATGGATATTTCTGTTTGAAACCTTTGCCCTAGAATTTGTCTTTAGTTTGACCAAATGGGAAGGGCTCTTTCCTGCCTTTGTTCATGGACCCTGTTCTTCCTGCTCTGCACTTTCCTTTGCATTGCACAGAGCAGGGAAAATTTCACACAGGTCCTTAGTCTCCACAATGCCTCCTTGCACACTCAGTTGCAGAATCTGCACAATGCCTCCTTGCACGCTCAGTTGCAGATCTCTGCAAATTCTCCGACCCATCGAGACCAGATAGCCAAAGAAGGAAGCAGCACAGTCATAGAGTGTAACCTTAATGCCAGCCAGAATGGGGACGTCATGTGGTTTAACTCCAAAGGACGCTCGCTGGGAGAGGTGGAAGGAGGTAAGGTGAAATAAAATGGGTGATCTACATCCTTATGATAAATGTTCTGCTTTTTTCTATTAAATTTTGATAAGGTATTTGAAACGCAGCTCAAAATAGATTCCTTCTGGGTGTAGTTGGATACTAGTTAGCTACACTGGTGGAATCTGATTCTCGTGCCCAATGTCAGAATAAAGCTAGCCATACATGTTTAGATTTCCTTTGTTCACCCTCACGGGTTGAATGAGATGGGTCAAATTATTCCACCATCCAAGTGAAACGGCATGCATGGAGACATTTCCCCTGCTGACTATTGTATTCAGACAAATTGGACCATTTTGGAGGTGATATCTCCTGATTTATTTATTTTAATCAAAGGAAAACTGGCTTATAATAGTGTGCACTTGTAGTCCATTGATATTTCCTCTAGCCCGATAACTGAACGTCTGTACCTTGGTATGGACCTGAGGCTGGAGCCTGAGCATTGCACCCACAATCCATTGGTCATGGTTGTAATGCAAAAAAAACTATTAAATTCCGTTTTGTTTAATCAATACAGGTGTATTTATTTTTTGCAAAAGGTGTAAAATGCCATTTAACCACTTGCCGCCCGCCCTATTACAAATTGACGGCGGCAAAGTGGTTTCATAATCCTAACCGGACGTCATATGACGTGATTAGGTTTATGAGCCGCTGCGCGCCCCCGGGGGCGCGCATCACGGCGATCGTTGTTGCGGGGTGTCAGTCTGACACCCGGCAACTACGATCTCGGTAAAGAGTCTCCGACGGAGACTCTTTACCATGTGATCAGCCGTGTCCAATCACGGCTGATCACAGTGTAAATGGGAAGAGCCGGTGATCGGCTTTCCCTCACTCGAGTCTGTCAGACGTGAGTAGAGGAGAGCCGATCGGCTGCTCCTCTGACAGGGGGGGTCTGTGCTGATCGATTATCAGCACAGCCCCCCCGAGGATGCCCACACTGGACCACCAGGGACACCACTAGACCACCAGGGAAAAGGTAATAAAAATCCATAATCCTCCCTAGACCACCAGGGTGCCAGTCAGCACAATGGGTGCCAATCAGTGCCCATAATGGATGCCAATCAGTGGCCACAATGGGCATCACTGATTGGCATGCATTATTGTTTGGCACTGATTGGCATCCATTACTATAACACCGATGCCGCCTATGAGTGCCCACCTGTGCCGCCTATGAGTGCCCACCTGTGCCGCCTATGAGTGCCCACCTGTGCCGCCTATGAGTGCCCACCTGTGCCGCCTATCCATGCCCATCCGTGCCGCCTATCCATGCCCATCCGTGCCGCCCATCTGTGCCAGCTATCAGTGCCAATTTGTGCCACCTATCAGCGTCCGTCCGTGTCGCCCATCCGTGTCGCCCATCAGTGCCACCTATCAGTGCCACTTCATTGGTGCCACATTGGTGCCCATCAGTGCCACCTTATCAGTGCCCATCAGTGTAGCCCCATCAGTGCCCATCAGTGAAGGAGAAAACGTACTTATTTACAAAGTTTTGAAACTGAAACAAAAAAAAACATTTTTTTTTTCAAAATTTTCGGTATTTTTTTATTTGTAGCGCCAAAAATAAAAACCGTAGAGGTGATCAAATACCACCAAAAGAAAGCTCTATTTGTGGGAAAAAAATGATAAAAATTTCATTTGGGTACAGTGTAGCATGACCGCGCAATTGTCATTCAAAGTGCGACAGCGCTGAAAGCTCAAAATTGGTCTGGGCAGGAAGGTGTTTAAGTGCCCTGTATTGAAGTGGTTAACAAGGCAGTTTATAGTGGAGCAGTTCTTAGATCTTTTACAATTTAGTAATCCCCGAGGACCCCTGGGCTACCTCAGATGCATACGTCACTCAGAAATAGATATCCTAATAAATATGATTGTTAGGTGAACTTTTGTGCACATAGGAAATAGTTACAGAACTATGAGCATGGAAACTTTTGATCCCCTGCTAAGCATTCAGAGCTTTAGTGGAACCACTTATTGACCAGAGTGAGTTCTCTGTATAGCCCTTTGGAGAATTCACTAGAGGGCAGGTGACAGGGCACTCCTGGTTCCTGTACCCATTTGTGGATTATCTATATGATTATACGGGAGAGCTTGTTTAGGCTGTTTCAGCAAACAATCCTACTAAAACCTTGTCTATACACATATCATTGCATTGTGGGACTCGTCCAGTGCAAAGATGAACAGTTCAAACTTCTTACATTAACATGACAAAAATGTGACGCAATAGTTAGGGCTCAGATATTCACAGTATACTACAACCAAAATTTAGTAAGCAATACTTTCCAGTGAAGCAAGTGCTTCCATACATGCTATTTTTGAGTCGTGTTGTGAAAATTACCAGCCTTCTGAATTTTTGAATGTGTTCTCTTGCTAGTCCCATTCCAGTCAGTTGAATTGGACCCTTTCAAAGCATTACACAATTATAATGCATGGCAACCAAAGATATTACAGCAGAATGGGGGACCCAATCAAGCCATTGCTTTTGTCCTGCTGCCCCATTTGCCTTTTCTATACTGCCATGGTCCCATCAGAAACCAACTGCTCACAAGTGCGCTATCCCTTTTTGAAGTGACCACCAGGTACACAGCTTTGACCTATTGTGCCATCCCCCTAATTTAATGCAGAGACATCCCTGGACCCTAGCCATCTGCGTAGTTTGCATTTTGATGATCTAACTCTGATGGAAACCCATTTTACCCCTAAAAAATTAAAAGCCAGCAGCTACACATATTGCAGCTGCTGGCTTTTAACAATAGGACAGTCCTGGAGTCCAGCGATGTCGGCACCGCAGCTGAGGTTTCCATCAGCTGTTGGGTACTGCCGCCACCATTGCGGATAAGAGTACACAGCAGTGTAGCCTTACGGCTTCACACCGGGAACCCTACTGCGCATGCGCAAGGCCTGCCCCTCTCTCCTACTGGCCCGGCGACAGGGAGAGGAGGAGGAGGGAGCCCCGCAGTGATGTCAAAGACAGGTATCCTGAGGATACAAATGAGCAGAAATTCCACTTTTGGATGGAATGCCGCTTTAATACCTGACATTCGTGCCCATTTTCTCACCGTTTACACTCCTATTTCTAAATATCAACATTTTCAGGGATTTTACTCTCGAAGAAAAGATATGCGTATCGATCTGGGCGATGCCCTGAACCCTGTCCCTCTTATACCAATTCCTGGTGGATGCTCAATCACAGGATGATCTAGGATTTCTCCATAAATGGGAGAAAGACTTATGGCTTACTCTTTAGGAAGATCAGAAGAACTGGGTAACATTTTTGCCCATACAACCTCTATCGGTAACAAATGCCAAGAGATCTTTTGCAGAATCGTAAAGAGGTTGTGTGACACACCATTGATCTTGGTCAAACTATTTCCTCACCAAAGTGGCCTGTGTTGGCATGGTAATACACATACCGAATCCTCCTTGCGCAACTTTTGGGATTGCTCTGCTTTACAATCTTTCTTTTTGGTGTGGTTTGGAGATAATCCACCAATTTACAGGTTTTTCCTCATTTACTAAACCAGCTGCTATATTTCTTGCCTTACGCCTATGTCCTGAAGGATATGCAAGAAATTTATGCTGATTCAAGCCTTGTTTTTGGAAAAGCTCAAACCTGCTGATTGTAAGACAATGGTTTGCCAGAGCAAATTACATCCAAGAGATGGAAGACCTCACAGCGACTCTAAAAGACAAGATTACCAGTCAGGAAAAAAAAGGTATTATTGGGAAGAATTTAAATGCTTCTTCAAGTTCAAGCACATGAGAAAAGGGCCTAAACCTTCCCTTTGCAGGCCAGTTCTGGTGTCTTATGCTTGAATCCTGCAACAGAAGTTTTTTGAATGTTTTTTGAGAATGTGACTAATATATATATATATATATATATATATATATATATATATATATATATATATATATATATATATATATATATATATTCATATCCCCCCCCCCCCAGGTCACTTTGCTAATTATATATGCACCCCATAATACGTGACAGCTGAATTTTAAAGATGTCCAGTTTGTAAAAAAAAAAAAAAAAAAAAAAACTTACACTTACCTGTCCAGGGATCCAGCACCATTCTCACCTAGGCTAGTTCTTCACTAGTCTTCAGGTTCCCAGCGCTGGCATCATAACTGTAGGTATGCGGCTTTCGGCTTCACAGCCTGCTGCCCACTGCACCTGTGCAGGGAGTGTTGCACTTTCTGAATGGTCATGCAGTCTTCTGGGACCTGTAGTGTGTCCCAGAAGAAAGGGGTGGGAGAACTAGGCGATCCGGATGGAAGTGGGAGTGGATACTTGTCAAAACTAGGTACAGACATACCCCACTTTTTAAGTACACAATGGGGTTTATTTACTAAAGCTGGAAAGTGCAAAATCGGGCTCACTCCTGCACAGAAATCGATGAGCTTCCAGGTTTTATTACCAAAGCTTAATTGAACAAGCTGGGGTTAGAAGCTCATTGGGTTTCTATGAAGTGAGCCTGTATCCGCCCCCCCCCACACACACACAAAAAAAGTGACATGCTAAATGTGGCAGGAAAGGAGGACTTGAAGCGCAACTTCCCTTTTTGGGTGAAGTTCCGCTTTTAAGTATAACCCATAATCGCACACTATATAATAGTGCTCTTGAAAACCAATCTGTCTGACTCTGTGTTCCTTTCCTGTTTTCAAGGTGGACTGATAACATCTGGAGAATCTAACATCATACAGAGGTGCAGTGCTAGGTTGCTGTTTCATTGTTCTGTCATCATTTAAGACTTTATCTGTAGTTCCCAAGTTGAAAAGCCTGTTAAAAACATGAGTGTGTGTTAGGTAATCCTCCTAATAGATATTTGATGGAGGCTAGAGCTACACGGGTGATTTTTAGTAGCTCATCATACTGCTAAAATTTCTAGAGATGAATCACTGATGCCGCATAAACTGAGGGTTTTTCCGACGGAGTTCCACTGAAACGGACTTGCTTACACACGATCACACCAAAGTCCGATCGTTTAGATCCCAGTGACGTACAACACATATGACAGGACTAGAAAAGAAGTTTAGTAGCCAATAGCTGCCATTGTGAACAGCATACAGATGAGCGGTTTTCCCGATAGAAATGTATTCAGTCGGAAAGATTTAAAACATGTTCTATTTCTAGGTCCGTCAGAATAAAAAAAAAAAAAAAGTCTGCTGAAGCCCACACACGATCAGAATATCAGATGAAATGATTCTGACTTTTTTTCTGCCGGAAAGTCCGACCATGTGTACACAGCATAAGAGTAACCGCTAAACAGATGGAACAAATGGAATACTAATGGAACCCAATGGTATAAGCTACACAAGTAGCATATTGGAGATATTAATCTTGCAAGCTGTGCAGCTTGGGGAGCTGTATATTTAATTTCTTAGCAATTCGTCGCTACTCTTGTACATATGGACTTTAGTATGTGATAGGGCAATGTGTTCAGCAAGCTTTTACAACATATTTGCAAAGCTTTTAAAAGATAACTTCATCTTTTCTAAAAGAAAAAAAATAAATAAATGCACTTATTTTTTTTCAGGTAAAAATTTTTTCATTTCTTTTTTTACTGGGAGCCTGCAAAGCATTGCACACACGGTCAGCAGATTGCAGGTGCAATGCAGGGCTCTTACAGACAGTCGGTGTAAGCTTTCTGCTTGTACGAGCAGGTAGTTACACACTGACGCATCAGTGAACTACCAAGACAGCTCAACAGCACCCTGGCAGTTCATTGAGAATTACAAGCTGACAGCCACAAAGGCTTTATCAAGGAGTATGGAGAATGGGACATTCTGGATAACAATGAGACTTTAACAAAGAGAACATGACTGGCTCTTGAGATGCGATTAATCCACCACAGCAGCACTTCAGAAGAGGGGGACACACCCTATAAGAAAAACAAAGCAGAGAAGAAGGTGCTTCTAAGTTCAGTAATAGAACTTTGATGACGGGTTAAAAACACTTACAAGATGGAAGTAGAAAACAGGAATATCAATGGACCCATAACGTCCAGTGGGATGTCTCTTGGGAATAAAGACAGCTGCAGATGGATGTTCCAGCCGACCAGTGGTAGTAAATGCTGTCTCTCAGATCCAAGATGGAGGGCTGTGCTGTCTGAAGGAGGAGCGACTGGGCATGCTCTGAAACATGTACCACCCACTCTGACATCACTTCCTGGTTGCCTGGATTCCATGCTGGTCCTGACAGCACAGCCCTCTATCTTAGATCAGAGAGACAGCATTTACCTCCGCTGGTCAGTTGGAACTTCCACCAGTAGCTGTCTTTACTCGCAGGAGGCATCCCGCTGGACATTATGAATCCATTGATATGCCTATTTTCACTTCCATCTTGTAAGTGTTAAAAATTGTTCATTGTCATTGAAGTGTTTTTAATACCGCACTTGGAAGCACCTTCTCTGATATACAAATGCTGGTACCTGTAGTTCTCTCATTTACAGAACTCGATGAATCAACAAAACAGCCAGGTGGTCAGAGCCCTGCACAGCCGCATTCTTTTTTTTTTTTTTTTTTTAATTGTTACAGCAAGTGCGGGGAGCAGATTCCTTGCTGGCTATCGCAACAGGGGTCAGAGGGTAGTGTGGGGACTGCTGCAAAAGTAACATGTTACACCCCGAATATGGATGTGACATGTTACAAAAGGTAAACGTATCCTCTAAGCAGCTTTGTTGAAGCTATAGATCTTTATTGAAGTGCTTGATTGGCCTTTAAAAAAAAAAAAACTGTTAGCCGACTTCAGTAGGTTTTTCAATTTTATTGAAGCCAACTAGCCAATTGTTTTTTTAAAACAACCTCACTCATATTATCTGTCTTTAACAACCCTGAGCAAGAGCTGAAGCTTTGAAGGCTTAAAAAAAAACAGCATGAGTTTTGTAAAAGACTGCTGTACACACTACTATTATACAAACTGAAGCCCATATAGAATAAAGCCATGGTGTCTACTCATTTGCAATTATATTATCAAGACCGAGCTGCTAAATATCGCGCACATAGCTCTAGCTTTAGAAGTGATGTGGGAGATGTCAGCCTACCACACAGTGCAGAAATTAGTAACTACTTGTGAGCTGGACCAGTTTTCATCAGGACGCTCTGTAGGCACATTTTACATATGGTCCACTGTGACAAATATGTACAATGAAGCAAATGATGGGCTTTCCCTCTGATAGCAGACATTTCTGTACAAGTCGCATTTCAGTCTCGGCAAAAAAAAGCACACCACCATTGAGACCATTCAGATTTATTAGAGTTCTACCAAGTCTCCAATACAGTTGATTCAGTTCATAAAGATGATACAGAGCTCTTTTGTAATTTCTGAGTATTGCCTTTTATGAGATGATATCATAAGTCATTTCATAGAATTGCCACAGTCCTAGTATTTTCATTTGCCACAGTGCTTTTTATCTGACTGGCTTCCTAGTTAGTGATGCATGTACTGAAGAATCGTTATTGGGCTGAGCAAATTTATTTCCTGAGATTACCATCATTACCCTTAGGAAGCTTTCATAGAAGGTTAGGCGGTAAGGTAGAGGTTTAACCCATAGCGGTTAGCTGGCAATTTACTTTATCAGAATAATGCAAATTAAAAACAAGGCTCATTTCTTGCATCCAAGTATAGATCTTGTTTTGCATATACATCAGCTTATGTAAAATGAATCTCCTTTGCCTTTCATGATCAGATAAGATGATTTGCAGTGGGGAATTGAGGAGGAGGGCTTGGGCTAAATTTAAAATATTTGGCAAAGTTCACTTTCATTTAACATAGTTGACCTTTTTTTAGCTTTTGTCCTTTTCTATGTAGGGAATACCAGACATCTTTTTAAAGGTGTATCTGTGCCCAGGCTATAGACTTTTATTTATTTGCATCATGTTCTTAAGCAGTGAAGGAGCTTTAAAGGGTTAGCTTACTTTTACAAAAGAAGATCCATTTACCATACACTGCACTAGCAGCCCTGGAGCTGTAAGCATCATAATGCTCACAATAGCAAGCGGTAATTGGTCAGTGTGGCCACATGATCGCCTTGATCAATGAGAATATCCTCTGAGCTACCGCCTTCCTAAATGGTGTTCTGGAAGCAGTGTTCATTTTGGTATTGAATTTTGATTTCATTTTAGTCCTAGTCTTTTGACTAAAAATGCCGTTTTAGTTATCTGAATTGTTTTATTAGTCGTATTTAGTCGACTAAAATCGAGTTGGTTTAGTTAAAGGTGTTGTAAACCATTGTGGTTTTTTTCATACTTGCCTCCACTGTGCAGTTCGTTTTGCACAGTGTGGGCCTGAACCTCGTCTTCTGGGGTCCCCTGGTGGTGCCCCCGACTCCTGCTTGTATCGGTTAACCCCCTGGGAGAAGCGCTCTCCCTGGTGGTCACCTTGCGGGCATGCTCCCGCGTCTAGCATTTGCATGCATAGACACAGAAAGCTGGCGCCCGCGTCATTGGATTTGATTGACAGCAGCGGGAGCCAATGGCTGTGCTGCTATCAATCTATGCAATCAAGAGCCAAGAACCGACCCGGTTCCGGCGCCGCATGGAGTAGCTGTCTCTCCTCACAGCTCCCGCAGACCGCCCTACAAAACGGCCTTTAAAATCGGCGTTTTTCGCTCAAAACGACCCCAGCTACCCTCTTCACGAATCCGATTGTGAGATGGACCGGTTCGTGGAAAAAACCGGGCCGCGATCGTATGCGGCTGCAACCGCGCGGTCGGCCCTGCCGCAAATCGAGGCCCCGGCTTCGGCCTACACGGAACCGGCCTGCGCGGCCTATCCAGCGGAGACGGCCCCAGCCATGGAGGTAGGCGATCAGACAGCTACACACCCTACTCAGAGGGACTCCATGTCTCCACAACCCCAGGCCCCTCCACAAATCTCTGGCCCTGCAACACCCCAGCATGTGCAGCAGCTTCACATACCTCAACCATTGCAGGATCATCACACTGAGGTTCTGGCTCAAGCTGTGGCTGCTCTTCTCTCCCCTATGATTGCAGCATCAGTAGAAAAGGCTGTCAGCGCAGGCATGCAAAAGATTCAAGCCCAGCTAGGGGAACATGCTTCCAGATTAAATGAAGCAGAACACCGTATATCAAATCTTGAAGATGAACTCTACCAGACGCAATCCTTTGAACATGCCCAAGACAGAACGAACAAGTACATTCTGGAAAAACTCGATGACCTCGAAAATAGGTCCAGGAGAAGCAACCTGCGGTTTGTAGGACTCCCCGAATTGCTTCCCCAATCTGCTCTATCAGAACTCTGTGCCCGCCGCATTCCTGAGGCATTGGGTCTGGGAGGCCCTTACACAGTGGAACGTGCTCACCGTGTGGGAGCCTTTAATTCTGAATGCAAATCACTGCGTCCGATAATCGCCAAATACCTCAACTACTCCGACAAAGCCGTCATATTGCAACAATACCGACAGTCCAGATCTTTGCAGATTGATGGCATCAAAATTCTAATCTTTGCTGACTACTCGGCGGACGTTTCCAAGAAATGCAAGGCCTTTCAGCACATCTGCGCAGAACTTCATCAATGCCAACTCCAGTTCACCCTGGCATTCCCGGCCATTCTGCGGATCAAAACACCCGCCGGGGAACAACTCTCTTTTCATGATCCGGAGGAGGCGGCGTCCTTCTTGAAATCTTCCTGCTCGGGCTCTCGCCTCAGTCCCGCACCTAAAGCCCCGCCAATCAACCGAGCCTTGGATCAACGGAGCCCACGGAAAGACTCTCCCAAGCGATTTAGGGCTTCGGGCCCAACACGACATGGCCTAACTGTCCGCTGAGGGGCGATGTACTTGACGGTGCCCCCCCCCCCCCCCCCGGCACACTCTCGTTTCTCTTCCGGATGGCCTTACCTGGCCCCCACCCGACCTGGTCAAGGTGAACTGTTCTTGGACTCTCCTTCCTGGACTGTCCACACCTCTCAGGTATTGCTCGATAAAAGTTGAACGGTTTTGGGGATGTCACCAGTGACATCCAGGTTCGTTTTTGTCCTTTTACCTCTGCTGTTCTTTGGTATTTTCTTGCTACAGTTTATAGTACGGTTTCATTTGTCTTTATTGATACCCTAGATGTTGTTTCTACTATATGTGTACTCATGTTTTCCTCCCCTGTGCGCCATTGTGCGGACCTATAACCACGCTCCAATTCTCTGCGGCCACTGTTACTATTTGAAGGGCGGAAACCCTCACATCAGACACAGGGCTGGTTATGGGAGCTGGTCCTCACGGTGACCCCCATGCGGAAAAAAGCGAAGTTGGTTAATGCTTTTGTTTAATCTACCGTTGGTACACATACCAGTCCTCCCCCTCCCCCCTTTTGTCTCTCCTTCTCCCCTTAAGGCCCGCTAATGTTTTGAATCCATTTACTACCCCCCTTCATAGGCCCTGGGGAGCTAGGTCCTTTGCAGTTTTTAGCTATCTATCCCACCCAGGCCCCGATGTCTTAGTAGCTATAATACCTTTACAACATCTCCCCAGTATATTCCCACCATGCTGCGGATAATCTCGTGGAAGGATGAAGGTCCTTCGCCATCTCAAAAGACTGAACACAGACATAGCAATGCTTCAGGAAACCCATCTTTCCTCACTCGACTTTGCTCGGATGAGGAAACTCTGGGTGGGCACAGTTGTGAGTTCTGAGGCTCTAGGCCGCAAAGCAGGAGTCCTTGTTCTCATTCACAAACGTCTCCCCTGTAAACTCCTATCCACGGACTCAGACGACCAGGGCAGACTTCTCTCTGTCCGTGTCCTCATTGGGACAAGGGAACTGACAATATCCAACGTATATGCCCCTAATAGTCCTACGAAGGAATTTTTCAATACACTGACAACTTGGCTCCTACGACACCCACACCTCCCTCAGATCGTTGGGGGTGATTTCAACTCTGTTGTTCACCAGATTGATGACAAATCCACACGACTATGCCCCGCCTCGCTCCCGACATCTTTAAACCCCACAGTGCTTGCAACAACAATGGAAACCCTTCACCTTCGTGACATATGGCGTTTTCACCACCCGACCGATAGAGAATTCTCCTTTTACTCACACCCACATCATGTCTTTACCAGGATAATTATTTTTTCTGCTCTGATTTACTTCCTCTAATCCCAGAAGCAGAGATACATGATATAGCCATCTCTGACCACGCTTCCATATCTGTATCCCTAGAGACCCCTGACATACACCCCAACCCTAGAATTTGGCGTTTCCTCTCCTTCCTCCAACACAACGCGGACTTCCAAACTTACATCACTAAAGAATGGCAATTTTACACGCAAACGAATGCGCCACACGCTGACGACCCTAATTTATTCTGGGATGCGGGGAAAGCTTTTCTCAGAGGCCGCATCATTTCGTATGCGTCGTCCTTTAAGAAAAATGCACACCTCAACTACGACACCTCCAGCTCCAGACTTCACATGGCTCAACGAGCATTATACGCTCATGACTCCCCTGAAAACCGGGCTGCTTGGCAACTAGCCAAACAATCCTTTGACACCTGGGCGGACACCGTGGAATCGACCAAGAAAGCATACCTAGACGCCACTCTCCATAAATTTGGAAACAAGGCGGGTAAACTCCTAGCCCGCCTTAGCAAGGGAACCTATCGCCCGACTATCATCCCCTCCATCCGTGAACCAGATGGTTCTGTCACGACCACGCAAAAAGGCATAAACTCTGCCATGTTGCGCTATTACTCTACGTTATATGCTGCCGATCCCATTGACAAACCCACGGCGCGCGACTTCCTAGACAAGGTGACCCTGACACCAATATCTCCCTCCCAGTTAGAATCTCTTAATGCCCCTATCTCTCTTTTTAGAAATCATTGCCACGATACGGAATTTAGCCTCCTCTAAAGCGCCTGGGCCAGATGGCCTGACAGGCGAATTCTACAAATCACTGAATCCTCTCCTGGCACCCACTCTTCACAGTGTCTATCAACGTATATGGTCTGGTGGCTCCTACCTTCCCACAGGCAATCAGGCAATAATTAAATTATTAGAAAGGGAAAGACCCCCAGGAACCAGGATCGTACAGACCTATTTCACTCCTAAACCTTGATGTTAAGTTCCTTTCTAAAATTGTAGCCACAAGACTGGCTGACATCATCCCTTTTCTGATCCATCCTGCCCAATCTGGCTTTGTGAAAAGCAGAACAGCAACGATAAATATCAGAAAGGTGATGATGGCGCTAGAACACGCCAGATACCATCCACAGGGTGACTATGCCATTATCACTCTTGATGCCGAAAAGGCTTTTGACAATGTAAACTTTGACTGGCTCGCCATGGTTTTACGTAAAATGGGATTCTCTGGCCCCTTCCTTCACCTAATAAATTCCATGTACACCTCACCGGCAGCTAGACTGGTAGCCGCTGGCCTCCTCTCAAACTAATTTCGCCTTCACAAAGGCACGAGACAAGGTTGCCCCCTATCCCCACTCCTCTTTAACTTCGCTCTGGAACCACTATCTAGATATCTGTTAACGGTTGCCCCGCTGCATGGCATACGAATAGGGGACCAAGAGTTGAGGACATCCCTCTTTGCGGATGATGTCCTCATCTTCTCCGCTGACCCTTCCGCAGACATGCCCACAATAAAATACACCTTTGATTTATTCAGAAAATGCTCAGGGTTGCGCATAAACTACTACAAAAGCGAGATTATGCCCTTAGGCTCCCTCCCCCCACCAGCCTGGGTTCAAAAATCCATCTTTACTACTGCCAAGTCCCATATCACATACCTGGGAGTCAAAATAGGGAAACTCCCGTCCTCTCTCTACCACCTGAATTACCCCCCACTTTTTGCCAAAATCACCCAGGAATTAGACAACTGGATGGATCTGCCCCTCTCGCTCCTGGGAAGATGTCATTTGGTGAAAATGGTCAGTTTCGCTCGCCTGTTATATCCTCTCCAGACAATACCTTTACTTATAAGACACAAAGACTCCAAATTGCTGAATTCTGCGATTTCAAAATTTATATGGCGAAACAAACGACCACGCATAGCTCTCTCAAAACTTCATCTTCCCAGGACCGAAGGCAGTATTAGTCTCCCGAGCCTTAGAATGTATAACCTTGCTTGTCTTTTGAGGGTAGGTCTGGACTGGATAACCCAAAAATCCAAATGCTCTAACTACCAATTGGAGGCTGCAATGGTCCACCCCTACTCCCTAACAGCCCTTCTCCACTGTAAGTGGAAATCTCTACCAACACCATATCAACATAACCTTCTGTTGAGAGACACTGCTATAGCATGGAGGGAGGTAAGGAAAAGCCTCCGACTCTCCCCTTTCATCTCGAAATTTCTCCCGATACAAGGCAACCTGAGCTTCTCTCCAGGTCTGGAACACAAACCTTATGAATCCTGGCGGCAAAAGGGTCTCTCCACCTTCTTCTCCCTTTGTGATCCTGATACTGGTCAAGCTTTACCTTTCCATACTCTAGCTGCTCGATTCTCTCTCCTTCCTTGGATTCCTCTTCAGTGTCCAATTGGGCAAAAGACTTCCCGGAGGACGACATAGTGGACAAGATCCTTCAAGGCCTCCGCACTGTCTACCATTTGGTTCCAAATGAATCCTGGAGGGAAACGCAACTAAAAATCGCTCACCGGGCGCATATCCCCTTTCTTCCTGCCAAACAACCTCACTCCACCCCGTCTTCACTATGCCCTCTGTACCAACAACCTAAGCCCTCTCTCACGCACCGTTACTGGACTTGCTCCTTTTATCTCTGCGTTCTGGGACCAGATCCTGGCTTTCATCTTTAAGATTACACTGCTAAAGCTACCCAAAGACCCTTTACTACTTATCTTCGGATATTGGGATCCTACACTACTTCCCTGGTCAAAAGTTTCTGGCACACAAGGCAAAGAATGGGCCTTGATCTGCCTCCTGATGGCAAGACGGGCCATACTAGCCAATTGGACGTCTACTGCTTCACCCTCAGTCGCCCAGGTCAACAGAGATCTCCTGCATCTTCTATTCCGTGACAAAATTAACGCCAATCTAGCCCACAAGAAGGCCATTCAGCGCTTCCACAGCAGATGGGACTCTTTTGTGAAATCGCAACTTACTCCTCAGGAACAAGCTCACCTTGCTGAACACTCTTTTATCTACAATGGCCAATGGCTCACCACAGCCCCCTCTACTACTGGGTAGCTACCCACGGCAAGACTGCAATTTTGGGCCCCCCCCCTCCTCCTACCCCCCCCCCCCCCAATCAGAGCCTTCTTGTTGACCTGATATGTTCACTGTTTCTTCTCCCCGAGGTTGAATTAGTGCCTTATTATTCCCACATCCATCCAGTTATTGCTACCTCGTTTCTATTTGACTGTCAGGGAGAGTGATGCTCTCCATTTTTGTGGTTTATGGGACGGTGCTCTGGCACCAATTGTTGCTCAATATGTTGTACCTATATAGCCTGTACATGTTCAAAAAATGAGAATTTTGTACGTGCTGATTACCTTCTGTAATGTACCCTTTTCTTTTCTCAATAAAATTTTATGGAAAAAAAAAAAAAAAAAAGAGCCAAGAACCCACGGTCAGAGAGGTATAGCATGTCTCCACCGAGGAAATGAATGGGCTCAGGTGAGTAAAATGGGGGGGCTAGGGGGCCAGTCAGTGTCAGTTTTTTCGCCTTAATGCATAGGATGCATTAAGGTGAAAAAAACACAAGGTTTACGACCCCTCTAAATTGTAATGCATGAATTTAAGCATTTCTCTAGAACAGTGGTCTCCAAACTGTGGCCCTTTGCTTGCTTTTATCTGACCTATGGGGCATTGTTCCTCCCACTGACACCACTGTTGAGGCGCCGTATCTCCCATTGACACTACTGACGAGGCACCGTTCCTCCCACTGACGAGGCACCGTTTCTCCCACTGACACTAATGATGAGACACCGTTCTTCCCACTGAATCCAGAACATTTCCTGCCGGCACCGACTACACTCCGACCTCCTTAAAGTTTGAAGGACAGTAAAATGGCCCTTTGTTTAGAAAGTTTGTGATAACGTGCAAAGTTCTGTGCTGTTAAATTAATAGTATCAAAGGCAGTTGATACAAAGGTAGTAAATTAAAACCTCAAACCCATATAAAGGGTAGAGCCCAAAATATTTTTTAGATCAAAATAATCATATAAGTAAACCTGTACAGTATGCAAACTTCACAAAATATAAGATAAACATGAAATTAATCACTTAGAATTGTAAGATGACACAGCCAATGTGATATCTAAATACACTGCTCAAAAAAATTAAGGGAACACTTTGAAAACATCAGATCTCAATGGGGAAAAAATATCATGCTGGATATCTATACTGATATGGACTGGGTAATGTGTTTGGAACGAAATGATGTCACATCGTTTGGAAATTAAAATTTATCAACATACAGAGGGCTGAATTTAAAGACACCCCAAAAATCAAAGTGAAAAATTATGCAGCAAGCTAGTCCATTATGCTGAAATGTCATGACAGCAACTCAAAATGGTACTCGGTAATTTGTATGGCCCCAACGTGCTTATATGCATGCCTGATAACATCGGGGAATGCTCCTAATGAGATGACGGATGGTGTCCTGGGGTATTTCCTCCCAGATCTGGACCAGGGCATCATTGAGCTCCTGAACAGACTGAGGTGCAACCTGATGGCTTCAGGTGGACCAAAAATATAATGTCCCAGAGGTGTTCTATTGGATTTAGGTCAGGCAAGCATGTTCAGTGGTATCAAATTCTTCAACCTCCAGGAACTGGCTGCATACTCTTCCCCACTTGAGGCCAGGCATTATCGTGCACCAGGGGGAACCCAGGGCCCACTGCACCAGCGTAGTGTCTAACAATGGGTCCAAGGATTTTATCCCGATACCTAATGGCAGTCAGGATGCCATTGTCTAGCCTGTAGAGGTCTGTGCGTCCCTCCATGAATATGCCTCCCCAGACCATCACTGACCCACCACCAAACCGGTCATGCTGAACGATGTTGCAGCCAGCATAATGTTCGCCGCAGCTTCTCCAGGCACTTTCACGTCTGTCACATGTGCTCAGGGTGAACCTGCTCTCATCTGTGAAAAGTACAGGGCGCCAGTGGCAGACCTGCCAATTCTTGTGTTCAATGGCAAATGCCAATCAAGCTCCATGGTGCCGGGCAGTGAGCACAGGGCCCACTAGCGGACATCGGCCCCCAAGCCACCCTCCTTGAAGTCTGTTTCTGATTGTTTGGTCAGAGGCGTTCATACCAGTGGCCTGCTGGAAGTAATTTTGTAGGGCTCTGGCAGTGCTCATCCCATAGAGGAATCTCCTCAAACCTGGCAAAGGCACTTATTGATGTGCCATCCTGGAGGAGTTGGACTGCCTGTGCAACCTCTATAGGGTGCAGGTATCGCCTCGATGCTACCAGTAGTGATACTGACCCTAGCCAAATGCAAAACTAGTGAAAAATAGAAAGATGAGCAGGGAAATAAATGTCAGTGTCCTCCACCTGTAACTCCATTGCTCTTTTGGAGGTGGTCTCATTGTTGCCCATCTAGTGCACCTGTTGTTTTAATTAACATCAAAGCAGCTGAAACTGATTAACAACCCCCTCTACTACTTAACTGACCAGATCAATATTCTAGAAGTTTAATTGACTTGATGCTATACTCTGATTTAAAAAGTGTTCCTTTCATTTTTTTGAGCAGTGTATCAGTGTATATGAAGTGATATTCATAAGTGCAAGTAGTCCATATGTATGTGCCTATAGTACCATAGCATAGTCCATGTAAACAAGTGGATGGACGACACAAATGTGGTGTCACCGCTTCAGTGAACTTGAAAATGAAGTCGGTGTCCAAATGGTTAAACCGCCACCATCGCGTAAATTGCAAACCTTCGTGAAAATATGGCTGCCTGTACAGCAGCAAGTGAACCTTAATACATCAATGGAAATCCCTCTGGAAGTATGCAACTCCCAGAGACAAACTGAGAATGAAAAAGCTCACCAGGAGGCGCCCAGATGGATTTTCATAGTCTAGTACAGTGATGGCGAACCTTGGCACCCCAGATGTTTTGGAACTACATTTCCCATGATGCTCAAGTACCCTTCAGATTGCATGAGCATCATGGGAAATGTAGTTCCAAAACATCTGGGGTGCCAAGGTTCGCCATCACTGGTCTAGTAGGTTTTATTGTTCCATAGATAAAAAAAAAAAAAAAAACAACAACATAAATCAAAGGTAAAATCGCTCACTTCAGTCAGTCGCTAGAGACCCGAAATCGCAGAGACAAGACGGTGCTGAGTATCCCCTCCCAACGCGTTTCATCCAATGGGATGTTATCAGTGGGACCCCTGCTGCATATTTAGAGATCAAAAATCATTTTTAAAATTTTAAATGAACGTGTTAAATCTTATAAAGGTTTTCGTGACTGGGTTTGCTTATACTTTAATTGTCTTTTCTGTTTATTTGTTACAGGAGGGAAATGGCTGATCTCTTCCACTGGAGCCCTTAACATTACAAGTGTAACTTTTGCTGATCGAGGACGGTATACTTGCATTTGTCCAGTTGGCAATGGCACCTCCTTCTACACAGTTACTCTTCGAGTGACATTCACTTCTGGGGATATGAGCATATACTACATGATAGTCTGCTTGGTGACCTTTACCATCACCCTGATTCTGAACATCACACGGCTCTGCATGATGAGCAGTCACCTCCGGAAGACAGAGAAGGCTATAAATGACTTCTTCCGCACAGAAGGGGCTGAGAAGCTCCAGAAGGCATTTGAGATTGCCAAGCGTATTCCAATTATCACCTCTGCTAAGACACTGGAGCTGGCCAAGGTGACTCAGTTCAAAACCATGGAGTTTGCCCGTTACATAGAAGAACTGGCCAGAAGTATTCCTCTGCCCCCTCTCATATTTAACTGCAGAGCTTTTATGGAGGAGATGTTTGAAGCAGTGAGGTTGGATGATCCAGACCAGGTGGAGAAGGAGCACGGCTCCGGGATTTACACAATCGGTCCTGATATGGCTCGGAGCGGATCTCCAGCTGGTGATTCGGAAAACAGCTCGGTCCAAGGCCAAGAGATAGCAGTTAACGTGTCTGTTCATCCTCAGTGTGAGACACTGAGCATCAACACCAACCATTCTCAGGAGTGTCCTCCTGTAGTGTGTCCTGAGGAAGTCATCTCTATAGTGGATCAGGACAGGGCACCAGAAGCCAGTGCATGAACACACTAGCTTTTTGCGCAACGTTGGTCCTTCTACCCCAAATAGATTTTTCAGTTTTGGCTCTAAGCCAAGGAATTAAAGAATATCTGAAGTCAAAGTTATTGTTTTTTTGTTTCATTTTGCATAAAGTAGGGGAGGGTGTGTTTTTTGCCATCTCTGTCCCATTGACGTATATACACAATAAAGTAAACACATTCTCTCCAAAGTAAGAATAATCCCCCTCTTAGACAGTTGTAACTAGAACAAATGTCCTATGGATAGTTCTTGCATCTATTACTGTTCTGGTGATCAAAATTCAAGATTTTCCCTCACTTTTTTTTTTACTTTCCTGCAACACAGACCGCGTTGATGTGGAAATACCCCTGCCAGGTCATTGTCTTCTTCTGGTGGGGTGGCTTGTCGCCCTCCCCACCCGCCAGGAGAAGACTGTGATTATTGCTAGTGGCTATAGCAGCTGCTAGCGAAAATCGCAGGTAAAACCCCTGCATGCTGGTTGTACTCCAGTTGATCAATCAGTCAACTTGGTGCATTCTGCCTGCCCATACATGGTTCAAATTTCGGCCCGTTCTTGCTGAATCGGCCGAGATTCAAACAGTGTATGGCCTGCCCTAGTCCCTATGACAATTGCATTGAAGGCAAACAAAGAGAGGGAATCTAACCAGTGAGGCAATCTTTCACCATTCAGTGCAAAACTAAAAACGCAAAAACATCTTGGCTTCAGATATACTTTTTGTCTTTTGCCTTGTTTTAACTGGCTAAGACTCCTATGTAGGGCCTGAGCACCTACAGACTGACTTCTGCTGCCATTATGAAAAGGTCTCTCTTGCTGAAGCTATGAGACCCCTCGGTTGTGAAGGGAAAAGTCACTCCGAGACCTCTGAGAATATCCTGAGGGATATTAGATTCCATTTGGAGCTTCTACCTACCTGTGTCCACAAATAACTGAAATGTCACTTTGGGTGGACTGACACTTTAAACTTGTTACAGATGGTATGATTTTTGTTCATTCCACCTCGATTCAGTAGTTTAAAAAAAAAAAAACGGGCCATGTCACTTTGCTGCAAATACATATCTTTCTTTTTTTTTTTTTTAGACTTGTTAACACTCCTTAAAGTGGATGTATACTCAAATATTAAGTCTTACTGCATCATGTGGCATGGATGGAACAAAAAAAAGAGTAAGTTTTCCTCCATCTGGTCAGATGATCTCTGCTAAAAGCATCAGCCAGTTAGAAACTCTGATGCTTTTATTTTCCAATTCTAAATAAATGCTTTTTGATACATGACAAGAAGTGTCTAGATCAGAGTTTTTATAGCAAAATGTGTTTCAACACTTCCAGTACAACTTTTTTTTCCCCCCCCAGAGTTAAAGCTTAAAGTTAATATTTAAGTTTACATTCACTTAAACCAGGGGTGTCCAACCAGTGGGCAAGGGAGCCCTCTGATGCGGCACACAACCTCATGCTCTGGGGTGGCCAGTCGGCAAAATGCAACCTGGGCTTGCCGACCTGTCATCCCAGAGCGTGAAGTCGTGGGCCACAACCACTGATCTTGGCACTTTTTATTGTCGCCATCCCAGAGCATCAGTATTGTGAATGAAGCCAGCGGTAGAGGAAGCAAGTGGCTGCGGAGCAGTGCCACATAAGCCAGTGCTTTATGTATAGTGATGCCTCTAATCGATATAAACTGACTTATGTCTGTTTACACCCACCTACCTCCAATCCGATCCGCTAAAAACAAACAAACAGGGATCCACCCCCTTCCATCTGGGTGGGTCGGAGGTCCCATAGAGTAGAGCGGTCTATCATTTTCCGGTCTGGTTTATACAGAGCAGACATGGACCTGTCATCCGCTCACTCCGCTCATTGTGGCTGATTACCAAGTCGCTTAAGTGGCCTTCGCTCTTCAAAAGGTTGGGCACCAACACTATAAGGGGGGTCAACTGTATATAGGCAAATACTTCTTTCTGTTTAGTGTGTCTGTTTGTAAGCATGGCTTATGGCTTTGATATTAAAAGGGTTTTCACCTTGAGATGCAGCACATTTTATATCAAAGCCTCAGTCTTTACTATTTTGAGGTACTTCTTTCACAGTATATTTCCACTTTTGTAGTACAATTTGATAAATCCCCAGTGTATGTTTGTGTTCCTTTTCCTACAGCATAAAAAACATTTTTAAACATATTTTTACCTTTTAGAAGTTTCTGGGCATAAGGTGTCATGGCTGATTGCCAGTATTTCTTGCAGCCCAGTGTGCTCTGTCCCAATAGCTGGAGGCTGTCCGAGTCCAGTTATAATTAACATACAATGGTGAAGCCCAGCTCTCCTAAACCTTAACCTTTTTGTTAAAAAAAAGTGTTTAAATGCATTACAATTAAGTTAAGGAGAGTTTTGCTAAACACAGCTTTCCAGCCCCCCTCATAACAAAGAGAACTAAGTAGAATTTTTCTTTGCTAAAAGTTACAGAAATGAGCATCTGAAAAATTAAACTTAATTTTTTTTTTTTTTTTTTACTTTTGCTATTTGAATGGCAACCTGTAACAAATATAAAGTATTTATTATGCCACTATGACTGCAAAAGGGGAAATACCCTTCAGGGGGGTCAAATTTTATTAAACCTTTGCTAGACGAATGTCACAGGCCTTTAGCATGTAAGCTCCATGAGCAGGGCCTCCTGTCCCTTCTGTATTGAACTGCATTGTAAATCGCTGTGCAAACTTTTGTTGCTATATAATCGTGTTTAGTAATAATAATTCATCAAATAACACAATTAGGAAATCTATTACATTTCGGCTACTGGAGCTGATGAGCTGGCAATCATAGGAAAGAATAGTATTCGAGAAAGTAGGAGGAAAGTTCATGCAGCCTGGATAAATGCTTGTGACATTCGTCCAACTAACGAAGTCTGATGTTTTCCCATACCACTATGTGCCCAGAGAGCACCTCTTCTGTCTTTCATTTGATTTTACTCCTGTTCTTTCCAAAAGCAGGAAGGCCACAGCTCAATTTGCTTGACTAATGCCGCGTACACACGACTGTTTTTTCTGTCAGAATAAACTGACGGTTTTTCCGACTGAGTTACGCTGAAACGAACTTGCCTACACGCGATCACACCAAAGTCCGATCGTTTTAGAACCCGGTGACGTACAACACGTACGACGGGACTAGAAAAAAGGAAGTTCAGTAGCCAATAGCTGGCCTTGCGTCGTTTTTGGTCCGTCGGAACAGCATACAGACGAACGATTTTCCCGACGGCAGTTGATTCCGTCCAAAAGATTTTAAACATGTTCTATTTCTGGGTCCGTCAGAATTTTCGAAAAAAAAAAAAAAAGTCTGCTGAAGCCCACACACGATCGGTATATCCGATTAAATTATTCCGTCTGACTTTTTGTGCCGGAAAGTCTGACCATGTGTACACTGCATAAGGCCTCATGTACACCGCTGCTACTAAATGGACGTTTAGGAGCAGTTTGGCATTTTTTTTTTTTTCAATTGCTCCTGAACTCTCCTCTGTTATCTTTTCAGTACATGTACACAGGGTTGTTTACAGTAGTTTCTAGGCAGTTGGGTTTAGAGGCTTTTTTTGGAACGCAAAAAAATTGGTTCAGAACCTAAGTTTAAACCCATTTCGAGCACCAAATGCTTCTAAATGTGACTAAACGCGGTAACTTGCTTTTAGCCGAGTTTTGTTTACAGGCGTTTTTTGTTTTTGGCTATTTGGAAAAGAAAAAAAAAATGCTTCTAACTGCAAACACAGCAAAATGCTGTTAAATGCAGCATGTAAACGTGGGTTACTATTTGTCAAGTTAAATCGTTCAGGAGAGGTTGTAAAAACGTCCCGTGTACGTGAAGCCTAACTTGCCGTATTATAGTGTTTTTTTTTTTTTTTTTTTTTTGTCCCCCCCCCCCCCCCATCGTTTTTTTTGTAGTTTTGTACAATGACTATGAAAGAAAGACGAGCTGTGAATAAAAGGACCAGGTTTACCATTGGCAGAAAAGGGACCCTAAACGGCTGATTAATGTATAAGTGTCGTACTTGTAGACCATTTGCGGTACCCCTGAAGCCTGACCAAAATAATCCCATACAGTTATTCCTCCATCTTGCATTGTTGCTCTAACACTTTTTACATTTAAAATAACGAACATGTTATACTCACCTGCTCTGTGCCCGTGGTATTGCACAGTGGCCCCGATCCTCCTCTTCTTGGGTTCCCGGCGGAAATCTTGGCTCCTTCTCTTTTTAGCACAACCACAGACAGCCGTTTGCTATCAGCAAAATGTCTGCACGCTCCTGACCTGTGCGTCTATGGAGCCGTGAACTTGGGACTGTCCCCACTTCCTTTTCACTGCATTTGATTGATGGCATCGAGAGTCCTGCTGCTTCTTGAATGCTGTGTGAAGAGGAAATAAGGGGAGAAAAGATGCAGCCGTGCACAGCACTGATCTCTTCTCCCTTCTCTTACTCTTCACACAGGGGAGGGGGGGCATGGGGAAATTGAAAATGTTTTATACCTTAATGCAAACAAACCATGCATTAAGGTAAAAAACATTTTAGGTTTAGTAACCCTTTAAAGAGGAAGTAAACCCTGATGGGTTTACTTCCTCTTTGTCTCCCTGCAGAAGTAAAGCATAATGTGCCGTAGACAGCGGTGCCTGTCTTTTAGGAAATCTCTCCTAAACCGTGTAGATTTAGGAGATATTTCTTGGACCTACAGGTAAGCCTCAATCTAGGCTTACCTATAGATCAAAGTGGTTTGTAAGGGTTTACAACCACTTTAAAAGCTGCTAATCAAAACTGGTGAAAAACGATTAAAATATCTTTAAACCTTTCTAGCCATCAAGAGCTGGTCCTTTAAGAGTTCCTAAAGCCAAAGGCATTACATGGGTTTCTTTATCATGTGATCACTGAATTTCTGTCAGCATGCTCCCCACACAATCAAGGAACACCATCTATATGTATATATGTGGCAGGTTGGCATTAAAGGAGAAGTAGGGCCAAAGGTCTTTTGACCCTACTCCTGTGGGTCACAGGGGGGCACTTTGTTCTGCACTCCTGTAAAGAACAGTTGGGATCCACCGGAGCCTGTACCGGCAGCTGGCTGTGCTGCTGAGAGACTAAACCAGACGCTCCCACCCCCTCCACAGTCTGGTGTTCCAGTGAGCGCTAGAGGGGCAGAACAGAGAGCCGATGACAGTCGCTGATTTCTGCTCACTGAGGTCTGGGTGATCAGTGGTTTTTGATCGCTCAGTTCTCGGTCTCAGAGCTGAAAGTGAATTGAAGATGCATCCACCTAGGTGAGTTTGATTTTTTTTTTTTTTTTTGCATTCCCAAACTTTTTTTTTTCAAAGCCCACTGCCATGCCGCTACATATATGCGGATGGCCACGTTTAAAGGGTTTAAGAATAGAATCTGCATTCATGTTTGATAAATGCTACTTTATGAGCTGTTTATTCATGCTGCATATAAGACACTTGTGAATTCCATTGACCAAACCTCCTCAGAACTTTCCAGTCTCTGAAATTGGAAATTGCCTGTGTTCAGTTTAGTTTATTCCAGATGAACAGGATGTAAACCTGTTCAGAAGCAGGTGTTTTATGGCTCCGATAATTTGGCTGGTGACCATGCCTGAATTTCACTAGCAGTCTGTTCGGGGTATGCTTGTATATACAGTGCATTTCAACTCTTAATGCCCAGTAGCTTTCAATTCCTTTCCTGCCAGCCTCCTGTTGGCAGGTTTGTGCGCAGATTGCTGAATTATGCAGGAAGGCAGCAGTTTGCCAGCTGATTAATATAAATATTTGAGTGGTGGTGCTGAATTCATATTTCTGTTTCTGTCCCATACTGTCTGTTTGTAAGTAGTACCAAGTGGTCGGCTGTGTCGCGTGTGTGTGTGTGTGTGTGTGTGTGTGTGTTTTTTTTTTGTTTGTTTTTTTTCAATGTAGTTTTCCTTCAGTAGTTGTTGGGGGGGTTATCAAAACTGGAGCAGTCAGAATCGGGAGCAGCAACCAATTCGCTTTTATCTTCAGCTTGTTTAGGTAGGCTTTGCAAATTGAATTGATTGTAAAGCTTTATTTCTTTTTACTAAAATAACAAACGTTATACTTACCCTCTCTGTGCAACGGTTTTGCTTAGAGCAGCCCCGATCCTCCTGGGGTCCCCCCCTGGCGCTCCTGGCTCCTCCCCTCTACAGAGCGCCCCAATAGAAAGCCAATTTTTATGAAGACACTTGTGCAGTATACTGTTTTTTCGACAGTAAATTATGAAATGAATGTGGCTCATCTATCGCCGCCTGTGATTTAACAGTTTAAAATATTGTATACTATACAATTAAGTGTAGCATGTATACGTTTTTCTGTAAGTGATTCATTGGTGGTCTATTTTTCTAGAGGTCATTTTATTCTGTATAATTCTAGCTGGTGATAGCTACACTCTGTACAAGAAAATTAAGGATCTATTATTTAAGTATTATAATGTTGTATCTCTTCTCTTTTGTATTATTTTTTTTATTGTCAAAATCATGACAATCATGTATTGTATTCATAAAGAGTCACATTCATTATTCTAAATAGATTTGTTCTTGTTTGGATATTCATGGATTGATCTATTAAAGCTGAAAATTACATTTTGTTGTGTATGGTTCTTAATTAAATTTTAGTACACTTTCATCTGACTTTTGAGTGCCTGTTAAAATGATATAGAAAATGCAAATGAAGACACCCACGGTTGATTTATGAAAACTAGAGAGTGCAAAATGTGGTACAACTCTGCATGGTAGCCAATCGTCTTCTGACTTCAGCTTGTTCAAATAAGTTTTGACATTAAAATCCTGGAAGCCAAATGGTTTCTTTGCAGAGCTGCATCAGATTATGCACTCTCTAACTTTAGAAAATCACATGGTCTAAGGGTCAATCACGCTACATCCATTTTAGAAGCAAGAAAACAATAACGCATAAGCACTGGGAATTTTTCATGTGGTGGGTAATTTAGATTACACAAATCATGTAACTATTAAAGATCGTATAATTTGTACAGAAAGCCATGAAATCAACATATTAAAAAAAACATTTTATGCTAGTCTTGGGAAGATAGTGCTACGCTAAACATGTCTGCAGATATAGTACCCCAATATACCCCACAAGTCAGCCAATTGAAAATACAGTGTGGAAAACCAAATTTCTTTTTCATATTTCATGGGACACAGTCAGACTAATATTCATTACCTGCTGGGTTATACTCATTATTAGGTGAATGGACATTGGTAGACCAAAGGTCTTTAGACGGGAAGTGATCCCCCTATATAACCCTCCCATACAGGAAGTACTTTTGTTTTTTACCAGTGTCTGCAAAGTGATTGGCACGGTTTGATTGAGCTCTCTGAGCTCCAGGTCTCTAGTCCTACAAATGGTTCCAAAAAGGAATCAAAGGGATTGACAGATCAGATCCATTTGACACAGGCTCTTATGCTTAGATAAATGGTAACTGAGCCTCGCAAAGAAGACTCAAGATCCTGCGAGGCTTTGCCTGTAATGTGGCCTACAGGCGCTGGACCCTGCGGAGTGGAAATCCTGGACACTACAACATTAAGGCATTTCCTGCAGGGTGCTGTACAGGTCCAAGGGAGTGGACCCTAAACATGAAAGGGTACCCAGTCCTTGAAGGTCCAAGTGACAGGAACCCGCCATGAAGGGTGAAGATTGGGCCCTTTAGTTTCTAAGTGGCCTTAAACCTGGATGGGTAAGGGAAACCCCTTTATTTTATTATTGTGGGGTGTCCCACTGATTGTAACAATCAGTCAAGCTAGCTAAAGGCTGGATACTTATGTTCGGTGACCATACGGGGGAGTTCTTGGCTAGCTGTGGGTGTTGGCAAAGTGTACCTTTTTTGCCTGTGTCTGGCTGTCTTTTTACCTGTATGATGGCGCACGACTTTGCACCATTTCGCCTTGGTTTGCCATGGCACACGTGCGTTCACAATAGCGCTGCTGGGCTCAGCAGTTTGGTGGCCATGGCTTCACTTCACCTGCGCCATAGCCTTTATCTGGGTGCACAAAGTTTTGCATCGTACATGAATACAGTCACGTCCACTCACCAGGACCACGCACATGCGTGCCTGCTCACGTGCGCATTGAACGTTCCGGGGCACACCAAACTTATTTAAGCTGTGGAGGCCAAAGCATGTGGAGCTTACAGAAGGCAGCTATGGGACACAGAGCAGACTCTGAACAGACACTTGCAGTGGTTCATTTTTCCTTACCCGGGTCACGTGCGTCACCAGGTGTTGCTTGGCAGGCTAAAGGTGCTTAGCAGGATTGTTGCATAGGGGCTGGGTGAGCCCTATTAACCACTTCAATACCAGTTTCAAAACTTTGTAAATAAGTAAGTTTTCTCCTTCACTGATGGGGCTGCACTGACAGGAACCGATAAGGTGGCACTGATAGGCGGCACTGATGGGTGACATGGATGGGCACTGATAGCTGGCATGGATAGGCGGCATGGATAGGTGGCACAGATGAGCATGGATGGGCACTGATAGGCGGCATTATATTGTACTGATGGATGCCAATCAGTGCCAAACAATGCATGCCAATCAGTGATGCACATTGTGGGCACTGACATTCATTGTGGGCATTGATTGGCATCCATTGTGGGCACTGACTGGCATACCTGGTGGTCTAGGGTGGCATACCTGGTGCTGGGCATCCCTGGTGGTCTGGTGGGGTCCCTGGTGGTCCAGTGTGGGCATCCTGGGGGGGGGGGGGCTGCGCTGGTAATCGATCAGCACAGACCCCCCCTGTCAGAAGCAGCCGATCGGCTCTCCTCTACTCGTGTCTGACAGACGCGAGTGAGGAAAAGCTGATCACCGGCTCTTCCTATTTACACTGTGATCAGCCGTGATTGGGCACGGCTGATCGCGTGGTAAAGAGTCTCCGTCAGACACCCCGCAACAACGATCGCCTCGATGCACGCCCCCGGGGGCGTGCAGCGGCTCAAAATCCTGAGGACGTCATATGACGTCCGGTCAGGATTTTGAAAGCACTTTGCCGCCGTCATTTTGCTATAGGGCGGCAGCAAGTGGTTAAAGGGCTTCCTTCTGAGGTGTTTTAACTATACCCAAGTACTCTTTGCGGCATTGAATGTCTTCCAAAAAGAGGAGTAGGACTAACACCACAGGGAAGGGCACACCTATGTCATCAGTAGTTCCTGATGAACCTAGTAGTATCCCTAGTATTGTATCCCCGAAAGACCAGAGGCTCCCGAGCAATCTGAGCCGCTGCACCTATCTGGTATTGTACCTATAGTCAACGCTGCTGCTTCACACTTTATCCCTAAGGATGAACTGTCCTCAGCCCTAGCCTGGTTAGAGCACAAGATTGCCTCCATCCCGCAGGAGGCATGTCAGATCCCCCTCCCCGGAGTCTTCTAGTCTGGAGCAGGAATGGGTTGAGGCTGGGGAAGAGCTTAAAGCTCAGGATTCGTGAAGTGCTCGGCAGATGAGTCTGCTTCCGGGCAATCTGGACAAGAAGACATTCACTCAATGTCTGCCTCTCAGTCGCGCAGAGGCTTTTGATCCTGACTCTGACCGAAATGGTTCGTTCTGCTTTTAAGTTGCCTCTTCCAGAGGTGACTGAGCCCCCCTGGTCCTCTTTGGGATCTCTGAGACCTTTTCAGGTCGCACAGACTTTCCAGCTACACCCAATGTTGGAACAGGCAGTGTATGCTGATTGGGAACATCCTGACAGGACTTTTTTTTGCCAGCTAAAAAGTTTTCCCTTTTATATCCAATAGATGAAAAGTTTGTTAAAAAATGGAGCATGCCAGCCAGCAGCAGCTGCAGTCTCTTCCTTAAACAAGAACTTAACTTGTCCGGTAGATAATGCACAGGGCTTAAAAGACCCTGTTGACAAGAAATTGGAGTTATTATTAAAGGCTTCCTTTTCTTTGGCCAGTTCAGCTATTCACCCAGCTGTTGCAGCAATTTGTATTTGCCAGTCCATAAAGGATCAGGCCAAATGGCTGGATAGGCCTAACCAGGAGGATGATCTGCCTGAAAGTAAGACATATATTTCTTGAATGCTGTGTTTTGCTGTTGATGCTTTAAAAGATTCAATACAGCAGGTTTCTTGTCTGTCTCTTTTGTCTGTACATTTGCGCAGACTTTTATGGCTTATGAACTGGTCAGCTGAGCTTCCTTGTAAAAAGTTATTGGCAGGTTTCCCGTTTCATGGGGAAAGTTTATTCGGTGATCACTTGGACAAATATATCCAAAAGATTTCCAGAGGGAAGTGTTGTTAGGAACTTCCCTTGTGATCAGTAAAAACTCCAGGTGTTCTGAGAAGCAGGAAAATTTATTTCTGATGTGGCCCACAACAGAGAGACATGCTTACAGGACAAAAGCTGAAGAAAGATGTCTCTCGAAAGGAACGTGTCCCGCCTCCTCATACCCCACAAGAAAAACAGCTCTATGCTTCTATTGGCTGAGGGAACATAAATAACGTTGTCATAGTACAGGATGGTACTTTATTTTGATATTCATGTTCCCGTACATTCTTAGGCTATCATATTTAGTTAAATCTAATCATCCTACTTACTATGGAGTTAATTAAGACAAAACAATACAACAAGTTAATACAATAATGTGCTCAGAAGTAAGTTTTTTAAAAATCAGTCTAAGGATTATTGTTTTTCTAATAGTCACACAATAAACATTTAAAACTTTTCTAACATTCCCTCCTCTTTGTGTGACTATTTTATCTCAACACATTTCGATGAAAGTCCCTGTGTTATACACTTTCGGACTGTATGTCATTAAGTTGAGCTTCAATGTCCACATAGGTCTCCTCAGAGGTAGAGAGGGTTTGATACATTGTTCTTGAGACTGCAGTTTCAATGAGTTTTTGTGAAAGTCCTCGAATACAGGGAATGCAGCAGCATCCGCAAGTAACCAAAACAGCCAAAGCCACAGCAATTGAGATCAAACATGATGTGATAAATCCAGTCCATTTACCGAACCATCCTTCAAGCCAAGTTGTGAATGGATCATTAATACCTGAGTTTTCCGCCAATTCATTCGATAGCGCAGTCAGTCCTTCCAAGGCTCTGGTCACTGTCCCTCCAGGAGCTGTATTGTTAGGGATAAAGGTACAACACATGCTACCAAACATTTTGCATACCCCTCCTCTTTCAGCTAAGACCATATCTAAAGCCATTTGGTTCTGCCAGGCCATTAGAGATGTGGGGGCTAACTGTTCTGCTAGGCCCTTCACAGCATCCCTAGTATAGTTTACAAATCATTGTTGGTTATAATATATATAATTAATCCAGTCAACATTTTTATTTATAGTCACCCACCAGAGAAGAGACTCAAACCCAGCTGTCACCTGATTCCTGGCTTTAAACTCGTCCGGCACCCCGCGAGGAACCCCAATCTCATCTATGTAGATCTGAGAGTCAAATGACCCCAAGGGAGAGGTGTCCCTACGATACTATCGGTGACTCTTAGTCCACGGGTATTCTGACAGGATTCTCGGGGGCATAGCCAGCTGGACCATAGCGCAATCCCCTTGGGCATTGGCTGGTAGTCTAGCTCGCAGTTTCTTATCCCCACACATCCACCAGACATCAGCTCTCTGAATGTCATGTTCAACCCAGTCACCGTTGTCCGTGTTAATCCTCTCCACACAGTAGTCATCGGGTAGTGACCCAAGATCCACCGCGCTACGGTTCCCTGGGAGTGCAAAACAAGTAAAGTTGCCCGGATAAGCGGTAACCGCTGGAGGTATCTGAGGTCTCTGTACTGGGGGAAACAACAAACTCAATGTGTGACAAGTAGAATTTGCTTCAGGTTTATAGCTCTTATTATACAATTGCAACATACATTTTAAACCTTCTGGATCTGTATTGTGATCTAGAGGAAAAGGAACTGTTGCTAAATGTAGTCTGGCTCCGGCACAAACCAAACAGTTTTTTCCTTTTTCAGAGTTTTAACCTCAACCATTGTAACCACTCATTTTTTTTTTATTCTTGGTCACCCGTCTCCAAAGCTATGGCATCTTCTATTGTTACGTTAGTGAATCTTATAGTTATACTCAGAACTTCTATTTTAGTATGGCCTTCTTCTTTCCCTTCTGAGTCTACCTTTTCTTGTTGTTTAATAGTTGGTTACAGTTCTTACTATTGTGAAGGTGGAGTTGGCCGCTTTTGTGATTATGAGTCTCTCCTTTATTCCACTCTTTTTAGCCCCTGGTTGATTATACCCCCAATCTTGATGCGCTGTAGTCCACAGGGCCTGATCCCATGCTTGACATCCTGCCTTATTCCAGAGCCAGCAGATATATTTATCTGCCCATAGAAGTCGTCTAGCCCCAGTTGTATCCCCACAATCTGCAATCTGACAGAAGTCTACCAGTATAGTGCTAGTTATTCCCTCTATAAAGTTTTAGATTTAATGCTTTTCCTGTTCTTTTCTAATTCAAAGGTTCCTCTACTCTTCCATAATGTATAACCCCTCTTATGGATGCCTCTCCTAGAGTTACCAGTAACCCAAGGATAATTACTGTCCCTTTCATCCTAACCAGCTACAGAGTTCCAGCAGATAGGATAGGGGAGTTGGAAGGGGAGGGAGACTTCACCGGTTTGAGACAAGTCCCACCTTGTGTGAGACCTCCCTTTGTAGCCAGATTTTCTGAACCTCTGGTAGCCATCTGGCCCTATTCTGCCTGTAAAACCTTTTTACAATGGGACTGGTGAATCCAGGTAGACCTCTCTGCAATCCTTATCGCAGTAGGGGTAGTTAAAAGGACTTTGAAAGGACCATCCCACCTTGGGGAGTACCACTGCTTTTTTCTTATTACTTTTTATTGAGACCCAATCTCCCACATGCACCTTTTTCATCTTCTTAAATTGGACCTTCTAGACCAGAACCAAAATCATTAGTATGTCTTTGTATTAACAACCTAGACATGTATTCTGCTGGTGTGTGCTCAGACTGCTCACTAGGTGTTTCATTTGATTGTAAGGGTATCTTATACGGCCTTATCATTCCAAATGGGCTTAAATCTTCTTTTGGGGGTGTGATATACATACTGGTCACAGCTACTAGTAGGCAATACATCCAATTATTTTTACCTATTTCTTCCATAGCTTTTCTCAGTTTGCTTTTTAGAATGCCATTATGTCTTTCTACCAATCCAGCTAATTGGGGATGATAGGCACAATGGTATTTCCCTTTAATTCTCATCACTTCTGTCAAATGTTGTATATATTTTTAATTACAAAATGGGGTCCGTTATCACTGTAAATCCTTTCAGGGATTCCAAATCTAGGAATAATATCTCTTAGTAATGCTTTGGCTACAGTCTGTGCATCTGCACTTCCTGTCGGGAATATCTCCACCCATTTGGTCAGGGTGCCTGGGTACCAAACAATATTTCTTCCTTTCACATTTGTCTAATTCAATAAAATCCATGCAAATGTGTTGGAATGGATATTGCGGTGTAGGGAACTTCCCTTTCTGTGGTCTTATACCTCCCTGAGCATTGTGTCTTGCACATATAAGACATTGAGAGCAAAAAGTTTTTTGAGTAATTTGTGAATCCATAGGCTGTACATACTTTATTTAACATCTCAGTCATCCCCCTGTTTGACACATGCGTTACTCCATGTGTCAATACTGCTGCATACCTAAATAAAGATTTTGGTAATACCGGTTTCCCTTCAGGTGATGTGTAAATGTCATCAATTATTGTGTAACCCTTTGTTTTCCAATATTGTTTTTCCCCAGGGGGGGCATTTTGCTGCATATCAGTAAGGACTGTATGATCTATCACTATGATTTCCTGTTCTGTCATTATTTTATGTGTTTCTTGTGCCGCTATTTTGGCAGCTTCATCTACCCTTTTATTTCCCTTTGAGATGGGGTCCGTATATTTTGTGTGTGCTTGACATTTACAGATTGCAATCTTTTTTGGTAACTGTATTGCATCTAGGAGTTCTAAAATAAAGTCCGTATGTGAAATTGGTTTACCACTGGAGGTGACCATCCCCCTGTTTTTCCATTGTTGTGCGAAAACATGTACTGTTGAAAAGGCATATTGACTGTCAGTGTATATGGTTACAGATTTTCTTTCTGACAGTATGCATGCTCTTGTCAGTGCTACAAGTTCTGCAACTTATGCTGAATAATGTTTTGGTTGTGGCCCCGTTTCCAAAATCTCATCCTGTGTCATTACTGCATATCCTGTTGCATTTGTGCCATCTGGATTTTTCTTACTAGAACCATCAACAAAAAGTATCATGTCAGGGTTAGATAATGGTACATCTTTCAGATCACTTCGTGGCAGTACCTTTTCAGCGATGGCAGCAGTGCAGTCATGTTTATACCCGTCAGTAGGAAGTGATAGTAGTGTGGATGGGTTTAATGTAGTACACCTCTGTATTGTTAAGTGAGGTTGTGTCAAGAGTATTGTCATGCAGGAAAGGTGTCGTGCTGGGCTCAAATGTGATACCTTTTGTTGTAACAGGATAACAGACACTGCATGTGGTACCTTTTCAGTTAGTAAAGTTGAATAAAGACACCAGTCCATCCGGTTCAGCCTGAGTGAGTGTCTAGCCCCTACCCCTGTACACCCACATCGTTCTCCACCCCCAAGGATCCAACGTCCCCATTCATATACCAGGGCCAACCCGGGACGGAAGTCAATCAACCCACCTGCATGTCCCCGGAGTGCGGGAGGAAACCAGAGCACCCGGAGGAAACCACGCAGGCACAGGGAGTACATGCAAACTCCAGGCAGGCAGCGCCATGATTGGGATTCGAACCAGCGACCCCCTTCACTGCTAGGCGAGAGTGCTAACCACTACACCGCTGATGCTACCAGTGCTTGTACACAGGGTGGAAGTACTCTCGTTGCACTGTCTAATTCTGTAGAGTAATCCTTCCTCTAAAACCACCTGTGCCTCTTCCTCTATGAGACCCCTCTGGTTCTGCCTCAGCAGTGTACTCTTCTGCATCCTCCTCTCCTTCATCACCTTGCACAAGAACCTTTACTTTCACATTCTTTTTTGCCTTTGTTTTCAAAAACTTCTCAGAATGCTTAGCATATTGTAAAACATCTAAAACTGATGCAGTTCGGTAAGTAACCATGTTTTTTAACAATGTAATCCTTATGATCCTGTTTCAATCCATTTAAAAAAAACAATCTTTAGCTGTTGTTAATATGCACTATACACATCCTCAGCTTCGGGGAGCCCGGAGAACACTCTAAAAATCTCTCGTAATTTATTTAGGTAGTCACTGACACTTTCCTTGTCTTCTTGTACTGTCATATTTATTTTTTGCCAATCAGTCCGTTGTACCCATCTAAGCTGGCATCTGTTCAGTAAGGCAGTCAACCTGTTCCCTAAGTCTGGGCTTTCTGGAGGCAATGGATCCCCCCGTCCCTGTGCATTTTCTGGGGCGCAGGGGTATTCCTCACCGTCCTCCACACCATACCTAATAGGAGGTTTACTTAGTCTCTTGGCTCCTACTGGGGCACCTAGTGCATGAGTTATGGCGTCAGTTAACGTTTCAAGGATCAATCTGTTCATCTCCAGGACTGAACTACTGTCTGGAGAGATTGAGGAAGTGGAGTTGGGGTTTTGTTCAGAGGCGGTTCTAGGGTTGCCACCTGTCCGGTTTTGACCCGGACAGTCCGGGTTTGGACACATGTGCCCGGGTTTCCACCCGTCGGAAACCCGGGCACACATCAACCGTCCTGTGGCAGCCAGATCTCTGGCTCCGGCCGGCGCGGCCGCAACAAACATCAATGCTATCAATGTTCAGTTCACACTGCCTAAACATCGGTGCGCTCCGAGTCTGAGCCCAGCTCAGCAAAGGGCAGCAGCGGGTGCTCTGTGATTGGCCGAGTAGGCTGCAGGTCATGTGTGGGACGGACCGGATGGGGAACATGAAGGTCCCTGAAGAATTTATCTCAAAACGTAGCTGCTGGTCACATGTGGATGCAGGGCTGCACTGTGTCTGGATCATCGTGACAGCCCTGCATGCTCCGGAGTCCTAACCCACGCTGCGTGTCTGTCTCCTGTCCGTCTCTCTCATCTGCTCTGTCAGCCGCCCCCCCTCCTGGCTCTCTATCTGCCAGACCCCCCTCTCCTCTCTGCCAGACCCCCTCTCTCCTCTCTGCCAGACCCCCCCCTCTCATCTCTGCCAGCCCCCCCCCTCTCATCTCTGCCAGACCCCCCCCCCCTCTCCTCTGCCAGACCCCCCCCTCTCCTCTCTGACAGACCCCCCCTCCTCTCTGCCAGACCCAGAGGCGGCTCTCTAATTAGGCAATCGCCTAAGGCCCCGCACTCACAGGGGCCTCGCGGCAGCCTAATTTGCCTTTGATCAAACACTGATGTCAACGTCTCATCACGGAGCTTCCCGGTCCGGTGGTAGCAAATGCAGGGAGCAGGACAGTAGAGGCCTCTAGGTGGCGGCAGCAGTTGGATGACAGCACCCGGCTCCAAGGCATGCGGGAGGCATATCCATGTGGGACCCGCAGCTGAGCTACTCCTTCAGCCTGCGCCATTCACCCGACCTCTCCGCACCTGCTTCCTATTTGGTTCAGCTGCAGTCGGGGCCGGGGGTCACTGAAACTATCCAGCTTTGTTGTCCCACGAGTGTGAAGAGAAAGGAGCTCTTATGCTGCCTGGCTGACCGGAGAGAAGGTGAGCGCCCGTGCAGCCTCCCTGTGTGCCTGAATAGGAGGAGCGGTGGGGAGACTGAACATAGTGGAATTGATTTTCCATATTCTTCATGCAGCTGCTGCAGCTCCTGTGCTCTCCACCTTTCTCAGCACTCTCCGCCCCCCAGCACACTCCTGGTTCTCCCTGTTCTTTGCCCCCCCCCCCAGTGCTCTCACAGACTGGGACATGGGACACAGGAGGGGCTGCAGACATGAACGGGGCTAGAGATCTCTCTCACCCCCTTTCCCTCACTCCCTCTTTCTCACCTACCTCCTTTCCCTCACTCCCTCTCTCCATCTCCCCCCTCTCTCTCTCTCTCTCCCCCCTCCTCTCCTTCCTCCTGCCCTCTCCCTCTCTCTCCACCTCTTTCTCCCCCCTCCTCTCCGCTCACCCTCTCTCTCTCTCCCCCTTTTGCACACCCTTTCTGTACCCCTCTCTTTCACCCCCTCTTGCTCACCTCTCTCTCCCTCTCACTCACAATCTCTTGCTCCCCCTCTCGCTCCCTCACACCCTCCGTTTCTCTCTCTCTCTCTCCCCCCATCGCTCACAATTTCTTGCTCCCCCCCCCCCTTTTTCTCTCTCTATCCTCCCGTTTCTCTCTCCCTCCCCCTTTCTCCCTCCCCCTCTCTCTCTGTCCCTTTCCCTCCCTCTCTCTCACCAACCCCCCTCTCTCTCTCCCCCTGCGCTGTGCTGGGATCCCCCCACTCTACTTCCTCTGTGGATATGGAAAGATTCAGTGCCACCCCCTCCCCATTTTCCCAAGACACGGGAAATTCTTAGAGGGGTGGGTTGCCACCTTCTTGGGTCCCAGATGTTTTATTGGCTGCATATGTCTGATGGGTGAGGAGGGTGCCTTGGAAGTGGTGCTGATGAACTGTGTGCTATATCTGTGCATCTTTTTGCAGCCATTTTTATTGCTTGAATTTTTTTTCCCATTATGGGCGTGAGCGGGGCCTCATGTGTAAGTTTCGCCTAAGGCCTCACAAAGCCTAGAGCCGCCTCTGGCCAGACCCCCCTCCTCTCTGCCAGACCCCCCTCTCCTCTCTGACAGACCCCCCCCCTCTCTGACAGACCCCCCCTCTCCTCTCTGCCAGACCCCCCCTCTCCTCTCTGCCAGACCCCCCCCTCTCCTCTCTGCCAGACCCCCCCTCTCCTCTCTGCCAGACCCCCCCCCTCTCCTCTCTGCCAGACCCCTCCTCTCCTCTCTGCCAGACCCCCCCCCCTCTCCTCTCTGACAGACCCCCCCCTCTCCTCTCTGACAGACCCCCCCCTCTCCTCTCTGCCAGACCCCCCCTCTCCTCTCTGCCAGACCCCCCCTCTCCTCTCTGCCAGCCCCCCCCTCTCATCTCTGCCAGACCCCCCCTCTCATCTCTGCCAAACCCCCCCTCTCCTCTCTGCCAGACCCCCCCCTCTCCTCTCTGCCAGACCCCCCCCTCTCATCTCTGCCAACCCCCCCTCTCCTCTCTGCCAAACCCCCCCCCCTCTCCTCTCTACCAGACCCCCCCCCTCTCCTCTCTGACAGACCCCCCCTCTCCTCTCTGACAGACCCCCCCTCTCCTCTCTGACAGACCCCCCCTCCCCTCTCTGCCAGACCCCCCCCCTCCCCTCTCTGCCAGACCCCCCCTCCCCTCTCTGCCAGACCCCCCCCTCCCCTCTCTGCCAGACCCCCCCTCCCCTCTCTGCCAGACCCCCCCTCCCCTTTCTGCCAGACCCCCCTCCCCTTTCTGCCAGACCCCCCTCTCCTCTCTGCCAGACCCCCCTCTCCTCTCTGCCAGACACCCCCTCTCCTCTCTGCTAGACCCCCCTCCCCTCTCTGCCACCCCCCCCCCCCTCTCCTCTCTGCCAGACCCCCCCCCCCTCCTCTCTGCCAGACCCCCCTCCCCTCTCTGCCAGACCCCCTTCCCCTCTCTGCCAGACCCCCCTCCCCTCTCTGCCAGACCCCCCTCCCCTCTCTGCCAGACCCCCCTCTCCTGTCTCTCTCTCTGCCAGGCCCTCCCTCTCCTCTCTGCCAGGCCCCCCCTCTCCTGTCTCTCTCTCTGCCAGTCCCCCCTCTCCTGTCTCTCTCTCTGCCAGACCCCACTCTCCTGTCTCTCTCTCTGCCAGACCCCACTCTCCTGTCTCTCTCCTCTCTGCCAGTCCCCCCTCTCCTCTCTGCCAGTCCCCCCTCTCCTCTCTGCCAGTCCCCCCTCTCCTCTCTGCCAGTCCCCCCTCTCCTGTCTGTCTGTCTCTCTCTCTCTGCCAGACCCCCTCTCCTCTCTGCTAGACCCCCCTCTCCTCTCTGCCAGACCCCCCTCTCCTCTCTGCCAGACCCCCCTCTCCTCTCTGCCAGACCCCCCTCTCCTCTCTGCCAGACCCCCCTCTCTTCTCTGCCAGACCCCCCTCTCTCCTGTATCTCTATCTCTCTCCTGCCCCTTTTTTTACCTCCCTCCCCCCACCTCTTTCCCTCCTCAGGTGATGGGGGCCCTAATCATTTAACAGCAGCCTGTGAGTGAATGCTCCAGCTCCCACATTTCCTGGCTCGAAGCAGCTCTCGGTAAGGCAGTCTAATGGGGGTCTTTCAGGGCAGGGTACACTGATGTGGGGATCCCTGATCTATCGAGGGGGGGACCGATATAAGGGAAGGGGAATCTGAGCTAATGGAGGGAGTCTGTGGGGAGGGGGGTTCTGACTGCTGTTGATCACTTAGAGACCCCCTATTATATCAGCACCCCCTCCCCCTACTTGGAGACCTCTATTAGATAAGGGGAACTCTCTTTATATAAGCACCCCCTTTAGAGACCCACATTATGATATAAGGATCAGTGTCCTTATATTAACCCCCTTTTTAGAGACTGGTCTCCTCTCTGCCAGACCCCCCTCTCTTCTCTGCCAGACCCCCCTCTCTTCTCTCTCAGACCCCCCTCTCTTCTCTGCCAGACCCCCCTCTCCTCTGAGACTGGTCTCTAAAGGGAATCTGATATAGGGGACCCTGATCTAAAAAAATAAAAATAAAACATGCAGTGCAACCTCCCCTTATAATTATATCAATTCAAATGTGAAAAAATAAATTGTGAATGATGGTGGAAACCCCCCAGGATAATCCAAGTATTAATACACTCCAATCTTATTTAAACATACATATTGTTCAATTTCCACACACATACAATAGTGTATGAATAGTGGTGTAAATCCATTCCACAAGGTGCTGTGCTAATATCCAACGTATCTAACTCAAAAGGTGTTTATAAATTGGATATTAGCACAACACATTGTGGAATGGATTTACACCACTATTCATAAACTATTGTATGTGTGTGGAAATTAATAATATGTATGTTTTTTTTTTTTAAAGATTGGAGTGTATTAATACTTGGATTATCCTTGGGGGTTTCCACCATCATTCACAATTATTGAGGTTGTGCTGCATTTTTTTTTTTTAATTTTTTTTTGGGTCTCTAAGGCTGGGTTCACACTGCTGCGGGGGGAGATCCGGATGTGATTCGCACCGCAAATCACATCCGATCTCCGTAGCGATGCGAGTTCAGCCATACAGATAGTATGGCTGAATTCGCATCGCTCCCGCAGCAAACTCGCACGGGACCCTTTTTTTGGTCCGCAACAGAATCGGATCGCATGGGGGTTCACACCATGCGATCCGATTCCTGTGCGAGTCGGCAGATCGCACTGCGATATGCGGACGGATCTGGGGGTGTCATTAACATATCATTGACACTCCCAGCCGTCCGCATAGGGCAGTGTGAACTGCCGGCGGGAGTCATGCGATGCGGGAAAACGCCGCGGATTCGCGGCGTTCCCGCATCGCAGCGGTGTGAACCCGGCCTAAGGGGAGGACTGATATAAAGGGATTCTGATCTAATGGGTTCCTCTATGGGGGTCCCTGTATTATGGAGGGTGTAATACTGACCCCTATATTAAGTGTGTGACACTGACCCTGTGTTATGGGGGTTAACACTGACCCCTGTATTGAAAAGAGGGGGGTGATACTGACCCCTGTATTATGTCGCCTAGGATTGCCACCTGTGTGGGGTCCACTTGAATAGCTCAGGTTTTCAATCGTGTCTGAATTTCTGCCTAAGACCCAGTCTCATTATTCAGATCGAACTGTGGCTTCGCAAGTTACCAAGATAGTCGGACACCAATCCATTGCTACCTGTTAAAATTGGCCACACAAACTGTTTGCCGCGGAGTGCTAAGTGCGACGCATTATTGCTCTCCTCCTGGTCTTTAAAATCCTATACAGTATAGCACAAATTTTTTTTCCATGCACCGCTAAAGTGTTCGGGTTTGGCTTGAAGAAAAGGTGGCAACCCTAGGCGGTTCCTTTGACAGGGGTGGATGTCACAGGGAAGGTGTTACTCTGGGCAGTTACTTGCACCTGAGGGGGAGGACCATTATAAGGAGGTGGTCTCTGGGTATAGCAGATGAGATCATCCTCTTTGTCCACTAGGGACAATTGGGCTTGGCATTTTTCCTTTGTTCTTCCTTCTACCCTAATTCTAGCATGCTGAAGCCAATACTCGCCATTTCCAACCCATACCTTTTTTTTTTTTTTTTTTTTTGAACTTTGGGTCCAAACATTTTAAGCTTATCCACAGGGCCCCAAAATAGAACTTTCTTTCTTTTAAATTTTTTTAGTATTCTGATTCAGAACTTAGCCTTTTGACTTTATAAATGTACCCAAATATAAACAGCATTGCATCATTAACACTTCACAGTTGAAAGTCTGTGAATTCTAAAAATAACTCCAATCCAAAATAAATATTTACTTTAAGACTATTATTCAGACTTTCTTTCCCACCAAAAGTCCTAATATTTTCACAGATGCACAAATTGACCTCTGTCAGGCAATTTGCATTTTCTTGTTTCCCAGAAACAGCTTCTTGACCATCATAGTAATGAAAACATTCTCAGCCTTTTTTTTTTCTTTCTTTTCACATTCATCAAGCCACCTGATAATAATTTCTACAACATTCTATTCACTCCAAAGTGCAATCCACCTTTCATGTTTTCCCAGCTACCCAAACTATAAACAATTTCTGCCACTTGCTTCCTGTAACACCATGGCATGCTAAAATAATAAAGCAACCTGGTGTTGTCAGTGTACCTTATTTTTCTTTTATGCTAAGTTTCAATATTTACAATATAACCCTTCTGTATTGTCATAGCTAATCAAGGGTTAACTTTTACAACTTCTGGCAGGAGCAATCCTTACATGAGGGGAGGGGGAGTTCAGTGCTTTCCTTTTTTCTTTTTTTTTTTTACAGACACACAGAACATGAGAACGTGAAGAATGACTTCTTATCTTCTTAGAAATACGCAGCACAAACATGTAAACGAACAAAGCAATACAAGAGAAAAAACATCAGCACTCCCCACACTATCGAGAGAATCAAAAAGGGTTAAACATGAACAAAGATAAAGTAAACACACAGAAGAAAGTTAGCCTTGCGATCTTTTTAGATCACTTAACTAAACAGCGCTTAAACAGTCAGGCATTCAACCTCTGACATTCGGTATACCTCAAATCTTTTTGTTATCTGTCCGGACAGCGGGCGACATAATTTTTTACCTTAGACAACGTCCCCAAGTGTCTCTACGAGCACTGGACCACCTAGAATATTATAGGATCAATACCAATGTCGGCAATTACAACACATTAAACCAGAAGCAAAGAGAAAGAGAAGAAAAGACTCTTAGAAAGAATTAAGAATAATTTAAATTATCTTACCTCTCAAACACCTGGACTGGATCACACAAGGTTCGGAAACAGACAGTGGAATCCAGATCTTTTGCCCCGCCCCTTTTTCACCAATAACATTGAATGGGGGTCGGTAATATTCAGTGAGCTTCAAAGTCCAATACTCACCGAAGTTTTGTCGGGGCCGTCTGATCTGAAAACCAGCGTGTTGTTTCCGGCTCGAAAGGACCAAAAATGTTAGGAACTTCCCTTGTGATCAGTAAAAACTCCAGGTGTTCTGAGAAGCAGGAAAATGTATTTCTGATGTGGCCCACAACAGAGAGACATGCTTACAGGACAAAAGCTGAAGAAAGATGTCTCTCGAAAGGAACGTGTCCCGCCTCCTCATACCCCACAAGAAAAACATCTCTATGCTTCTATTGGCTGAGGGAACATAAATAACGTTGTCATGGTACAGGATGGTACTTTATTTTGATATTCATGTTCCCGTACATTCTTAGGCTATCATATTTAGTTAAATCTAATCATCCTACTTACTATGGAGTTAATTAAGACAAAACAATACAACAAGTTAATACAATAATGTGCTCAGAAGTAAGTTTTTTAAAAATCAGTCTAAGGATTATTGTTTTTCTAATAGTCACACAATAAACATTTAAAACTTTTCTAACAGTGTGCTCTACTTCCTGTGAAGAAAAACACCAAACGTCCCTCATTTTAAAAACCCAGGCACTGCTTCCTCAAATGTCTCAGCATCAGGGCGGTGCCACCACCAACAGGGCGCTAGGGCCAGGGGCAAGCTGCAAGGCCAGGGCCAGAAAAGGCCCTGTGTCCAAAATTCTTCTAAACCCAGCACAAAGCCCTCATTTTGAGGGGAAGCCCCCACTCCATCGGGTGGGGGGAAGGCTGTTGCACTTTGTGAATTTTTGGAAAACAACAATTCAGGACGAGTGGGTCACCTCAATTATATCTTAAAGTTACAAGTTGGAGTTACGGGAGGTTCCCCCTCAGAGGTTTCTAAGATCCAGCATTCCCTCGGATCCTCCAAAAAGAAACGTAATGCTTCAGGCACTACATCTAGTGCATCAAGGAGTGATTTAGAGGTTTTGGTATCTGAAAGGGGCACAGGGTTTTACTCAAACCTTTTTACGGTTCAGAAAGCAAACAGGGACACAAGGTGCATTTTGGACCCAAGATCCCTGAACAAGTATCTATTGATACAGTCCTTTCGAATGGAGTCTGTCTGCTCAGTAGTAACCTCACTACAGAGGGAGACTTTTTTTTGCCTCCGTCGATATAAAGGATGCGTACTTACATGTACCTATCTTTCAGCCTCATCAGAGGTTCCTACTCTTTGCACTAGAGGAACGTCATTTTCAGTTTATGGCTCTACCCTTTGGGCTTGCTACAGCTCCCCAGGTGTTCACAAAGGTCCTAGCACCAGTACTGGGTCTTTTAGGGGCCCAAGGAATCCTGGTGTTTGGGTATCTGGACAACCTCCTGCTCAGAGATAACTCAGTACAGGCTCTAGAACAGAGCATAATATACACAGTGAGGTATTTGAAAAAACTTAGGCTGGATCATAAATAATGGAAAATCAGCCTTGAGACCAGCTCAAAGATATTTAGGTCTAATGCGCCATACACACGATCAGAAATTCCGTCAGAAAAAACTTGGATGGTTTTTCTGACGGAATTCCACTCAACCTTGCCTTGCATACACACAGTCACACAAAAGTTCTCTGAACTTTCGACCGTCAAGAAAGCGGTGGTGTAAAACACTACGACAAGCCGTGAAAATGAAGTTCAATGCTTCCGACCATGCGTCGAATTGTTTCCAAGCATGCGTAATTTTTTTTTGCGCGTCCGAATTGCATACAGACAAACGCATTTTTGGATAGGAACTTTTTCTGATCGAAAAATAGAGAACCTGCTCTCAATCTTTTGCTGGCTGGAATTCTGCCAGCAAAAGTCCGATGGAGCATACACACATTTGGAATTTCTGACCAAAATCTCACATCCGACTTTTGCTGGCAGAATTTCTGATCGTGTGTATGGGGCATTATTCTAAACACTGTCCAAGCAAGAATATTCTTGCCACCTGTAGGGATCTGTGCCCTGAAGGATCAGGTGCGGCCGATAAGGGGCACCAGACAACGCTCCATTCGGCTCTGTATGAGTCTTCCAGGGAGGATGGTATCCTCCTTTGAGGCAGTGACCTATACCCAGTTCCATTCCATGCCTTTACAACAAGACATCTTGTTCGCTTGGAACAGAGGAAGAAAAGCCCTGGATTACCAATGTTCTTATCTCCTCAGGCATGCTTAAGCCTAAACTGGTGGTTGCAGGATCAGAACCTATGAAAGGAAAAGTCCTTTCTCCCGGTAACTTGGAGAGTACTGACTACAGATGCCAGTCTCTCAGGCTGGTGAGTGACCCTAGACGGGCTCACAGGGGAATTGGTCAAGGACAGAGCAGACCCTGCCCATCAATGTCCTAGAATTACTGGCAGTACGTCTGGCCCTACGGTCCTGAACGGTGGAGCTTCAGGACTGCCCCATCAGGGTTCAGTCTGACAATGCCACAGCAGTAGCCTATATATACCAGCAAGGTGGTACCAGGAATCGTTCAGCTTTGAAGGAGGTGAACTACATACTAGCCTGGACAGAGGGACATGTGCCAATAATATCGGCAGTCCATATCCCAGGAGTAGAGAACTAAAAGGCAGATTATCTCAGCCGCCAACAGATCTGCCCGGGGGAATGGTTCCTATGTCTAGGAAATTTGCCAATGCTGGGGATGGCCAGAGGTCGACATACTGGCATCCAGGTTTAACAACAAGCTACAGCACTTTGTGTCTCGAACAAGAGATCCTCTGGCAATTGGAGCAGATGATCTGATAGTTCCATGGAGCCAGTACTCCCTGGTTTATGCTTTCCCTCTGATCCCTCTCCTTCCACATTTTTGTGCAGGATTTGGAGAGAGGGGGTTCCAGCCATTCTGGTGGCACCAGCCTGGCCCAGAAGGCCCTGGTCCCCGGAGATTGTGAGACTGACCATAGATGGGCCATGGATGCTTCCATATCACCCCGATCTATCTCAAGGTCCAATATTCCACCCCAATCTATAGTCTAAATCTGACGGCATGGCTATTGAAGCCAAGGTGTTAAAGGACTGTGGCATCTCGGGACCAGTGTCGTCGACTCTAGGGAATGCTAGAAAAGCTGTCACTAGGAAGATTTATCATAAGGTCTGGAAAACTGGTGTTGCTTGGTGTGAAGCAGGAAAATGGCATCCTCATAAATATGTGATGAATGGGAGAATTCTTTTCAGCTGTGGAAATCAAATTGGCTTTGAGTACAAACAGAGGTCAAGTTTTGGCACTAGCAGTATTGTTCCAAAGGCCTTTAGCCTCCCATTCACTGACCAGAACCTTTATGCAAGGGGCAACTCGCTTTCTTCCCCCCATTAGGTCACCTAGGTTTCTTTGAGACCTGAACTTGGTGCTGTCTGTGTTACAGAAATAACCATCTGAACCTATTAAGGAAATTCCATTAGACTTGCTGTCAAGCAAGCTAGCCTTCCTGATGGCTATCACCTTGGCTAGAAGGGTGTTGGAGTTGGCGGCCCTTTCATGCAGGGAACCGTACTTGATCCTTCACCATGACAGAGTCGTGTTACGACCTGTTCCATCCTTTTTGCCAAAAGTGGCGTCGGCCTTTCCTTTAAATCAGGACATAATTTTGCCTTCTTTTTTCCCTCAGCCCCATTCGGTGGAAGAGAGGCGACTGCATTCTTTGGACATTGTCTGGGCAGTCAAGGTTTATTTGTCTAGATCTGCAGAGATCCGAGGATGAGACTCTTTTTTTGGTTTAAGAAGGAGCAGGCAGCATACATTGCAAATTGGGTCTGTCAATTGGTCATTCAGGCCTACGGTCTGAAACATAAAGCTCCTCCCTTTAGGGTGAGGGCTCATTCTTCCAGGGGTGTAGGAACCTCCTGGGCTTTTCGCCATCAGGTATCTATGGCTCAGATTTGTAAGCTGCTACCTGGTCTTCACTGCATACGGTCACAAAATTTTATTGGGTGGATGTTTTAGTAGCCGAGTATTCGGTTTTCGGCTACAGTGTACTGCGGGCTGCCGTATAATTTCTAATGGCTATTTGGCAGGGTGTCTCCCTCCCCTCAAGGCTATTGCTCTAGGACAGTGATGGTGAACCTTGGCACTCCAGCTGTTTTGGAACTACATTTCCCATGATGTTCATGCGCTCAGAAGTGTAGCCAGAGCATCATGGGAAATGTAGTTCCAAAACATCTGGGGTACCAAGCTTCACCATCACTGCTCTAGGATGTCCCAGCAGGTAATGAATATTAGCCTGACCCTGTGTCCCATGATGTATGAAAAAGAAAATAGGATTTTTATGTCATACTTACCTGTAAAATCCTTTTCTTTGAGTACATCATGGGACACAGAGATTCCTCCCCTCTTTTTTGAGGATTTAGTGCTTGCTACAAAACTAAACTACTTATATAAAGGGTTATATAAGGGATCACTTCTTGTCTAAAGACCTTTGGTCTACCAGTGTCCATTCACCTAATGATGGAGTATAACCCAGCAGGTAATGAATATTAGCCTGATTCTGTGTCCCATGATGTACTCAAAGAAAAGGATTTTACAGGTAAGTATGACGTAAAAATCCTATTTTATTCCATTGTTCCATTCCATATCCATGTGATTGCTGAATTATCAGATTTTGTAGGGATGAAACTTTACAGTTTTCACTGTTACAGTACACTGCTTCTTGAGGAGATGGGGGGGGGGGGGGGGGGATGTTTCATCTAGAAAAGATATACAGAACACAATTAACCTGCATCTAAATTTTTATACAAAATCTACGACATTAGGAATTTTTTCAAAAAAAGTTGTCACTCACATGCTAGTAAGGTTAAGACACAGCACCTAAGTCTGGCCCAAAAACCTATGGAGAAACAGGACTAGGATGGAGCGAAACCCTCAGAGCCAACCAATTAGGTGTCCAATAACAAGGGACACCGAAAAAAAGGAGTGTGGGCATTTTATAGAAAATTGTCCTCTTAATGTAAACTGTTGGTACCATTAGAATTCAGCCATGATTATACAATATCACCCCTCCATCAAGTAGCAGTTTACGTCCTTTGTATTATTAAAACGTTGGTATTTGTGCATTTTTAATTCATTAACCCAGGTTTGTAAATTCAAATCCCACCCCCTGACCTGACAGATCGTGCCCTTTTATGGATGACATTTTTCCTTGGTGTGCTTTGGTTCAAGTGTTTGGGGGTTGTCACTCTGCATTCAGAGCATAGTTTTACCAGTATGTACACCTGGTACACCAGGTGGCTGTGTTTACTACCGTTTGTAACAAAAAATATTCTAGAAAGTGACTAGTTTTGCTACTCTTTCCCTCACCTACTCGAATCACCAAATACTCGGTGTAGGAAAGAAACTAGAATCCCTAAAGTCTGTGCTGCAAACCCCTACCTTCCCTCCCAACAGAGCAATAGAAAGTATTTGTGTATAGTATCAGTTTTTTGATTTTCATAAAAAGAAAAAAAAATGTACTTTGGTTTTTACAAAATCACAATACAATATTCAAATAAGCATACGATTGAGTGAAAATGTCACAGTACAGAACAAAGAAGCTTTATCAAAAGGTGGGGAGTGAAGTGAACCCAAACCGATTTTACATCATCAGAGCCTGGTGACATTATTGCAAAGTTTTTTTACCTGGAGATGTTGCCAGTAATGCAACGTCCTTTATCAGGCTGACAAGCCAATGCCTTATAACTAGCAGCAGTGTTGTCAGCCTACCATGTGCAGTCCTTCAGTTGGCTTTTTGATTGCCAATCAAGATTATCCAACGGGCAGTGGAAGATGAAAATTTTGACCTTTGCTGTAATAGGCAAGGCTGGCCCTAGCCCCCGTGACTCCCAAAATTCATATTTTATTTATATTTTTCAATAGCTACAAAGGATATAAATCCATGTTGTGTACACTAAATGACTTATCATGCCTTATCAAACCCTGTTTTTTTTTTTACCTAGTAGTGGTGAAATCATCACTGTGCTGTACATAGCCTGTGCAGACAGAGTTGTGGGAGAGACCCAGCAGGCCCCACCCTCTATAGGTTGTCTTCAAAAAGTTACAAGGGAGCACATGCAAAGATCAGTCACCCTGCACAAGGAAAATGAGCAGCAGTGACTGGTCTGTAATACAGAAAGCTCTTGCACAGAGAACAAATTTCCCACTGGTTTAGGCCTCATGTACACTGGATGTTCAGCCCAGATGCATGAGAACCTGGAGTTTTTGTGCAGGAAGGAGGTACAGGTGTACCCATGGCCCTGCTGCCAGCAGCCTGAGAGGGCTGAAGCTTCTGCGACCAGACAGTGCACCAAGTAATACTCAGTAGGGCAGTATATGCCCAGAAATGAATGCCCAGATCACTGGGAAGTATGTTTGAGGTGTAGCACTAACCCCCGAAGGAGCTGCTGGTTATTTTTGGACTTACCATTACCTTCCATTCTCCTTGTTACACCTCTAGGGGATGTCCCGTGGTAGATGACCCAGTAACTTGAGACTGACAATAGATCCACTTGAATTGATTTTATTTGCAAAACTCAAACCATTGAACCGTCTTTCAACTTGGGATCAGAGGGTTGGAAAGGGAAATTCAGGTACTCTCAATGTCAAAGTCCAAAAACATTAAAGAACTTGCTTAATTTGACTGCATCCAGAGAATAGCCATTCGCAGCTGGATGAACACGCAGGTTGGACAGTCCCTCTCTCACAAGGCCTAGCAGCCAACAAGGTGCTTACTCAGGAACAAAGTCTTTGTCACAGACGTTGTTGCAGAACATATAGGGAAACTAAGCTGTAGAACACTTGTAGGATACCTGGATCTTTCAGCCTGCTTGGCGATGTGCACAAGACCGGATTCTTTCGGTAACTTCAGCCCATCCAGGCTCTGGTTAAGAAAACCAACCCGTACGTGGTGTTCTTCTAAAGAGTCCTCCGCTGGAATGCTTGAAGTACAATGGGTCTCTCCCGAACCGGGGACGACACCCAACCACCTCAGAATCCTCCTCTAGTTTCCTTGCCCTGGTCTAGCCAGCTCCGAGGCATCAAAGTCGATGGATCCGCACCCCAGGCCATAGCCTTCCTGGGGGCTGGTCAGGAGGACCAGGACCATGTAATCAGCACATCACACTGGACCAGAACCCAGACCCACGTGACGTCCGCATCTTAAATACCCTTTCCCAGAGGGCACAGCGAGAGGGCCACTCCCACTGACCTGGCTCCGAAAGAGAGTAACTTAAGTGCCTGACCAGACCATAGTTCCACTCCTGCCACAAGAGACAGTGCCCCCTGTGGCCAGACTGAACATCTCACAGTCCAGTCAGGCTGATACAGAAGTCAAATTTAGACAAATAATACCCAAACCTAACTGCAGTTTAATTTTGAAAAGCACATAGCGCATGCTCTTCAGAAGCCCGCCGCTACACAGGCATTCTCACTAGTACCATTCAGTGTACCATCCAGCCGCAGGAGCTTTCAGCCTCTCATACACTTTTACAGGCTGTTGACTATGGGGCTAGATGTTGCAACTGTGCATTCCACCTGCACCAAAGTGCTGGGATTTCATGCATCTGGGCTAAATGCCCAGTGTGCATGGAGCCTTACTAAACAGATCTGTAAGAAATACACAAAACACACGAACATTCTAGTAAGAGTATGCATGCTTCATGTATTTTGAGCTCAGCTTTAAAGAACTATGGAGGCTTTAGGAAGACAGAGCCAAGCAAAGCTTCTAAATGAAAAGTTGACATTGCATGAAGTTTACAGTAAGTTACATATCTGGATTTAATTGCATTAATATTAGCACATGTGTACTGTATGACGTTTGTATAGTTAGGACTCTTGATCTGCATATTTGTTCCAGGTCAGAATAAACAGAAGTCACTAGATTAGCTTGACCTCCAAGCAGTGACATAACTGTAGCTATAGCAGCCCAGGCGGCTGCCATGGGGCTGGGTGGAAGATGGTGTTTGTTAAGAAAGCATAAACATGAAAATCAGTGTGCATGTAAGGATAACACGGATCCACTACTGCATCATAAACCCAGATTCATTAACCACTTAAGGACCGAGCCTCTTTTTGAGAATTGTTGTTTACAAGTTAAAAACAAGGGGTTTTTTTGCTAGAAAATTACTTAGAACCCCCAAATGGGGGTCGTTGCAATACTTTCTGTCACACCATATTTGCACAAAGGTCTTACAAGCACACTTTCTTGGAAAAAATACACATTTTTAAATTAAAAAAATAAGACAACAGTAAAGTTAGCCCAATTTTTTTTTATAATGTGAAAGATAATGTTACACTGAGTAATTGATATCCAACATGTCACGCTTTAAAATTGTGCCCGCTCGTGGAATGGTGACAAACTTTACTCTTAAAAATCTCCATAGGCGGCGTTTCTACAGGTTGCATGTTTTAAGTTGCAGAGGAGGTCTAGGGCTAAAGTTATTGCTCCCGCTTTAGCGATTGTGGGCGCTACTCACGTATGCGTTCGTTTCTGCACTCGAGCTTGATGGGACGGGGCGCGTTTAAAAAATATATTTTTTTAATTCATATTTATTTTACCTTTTATTTTTACACTGTTTAAAAAAAAAAAAAATTGTTTCACTTTTATTCCTATTACAAGGAATGTAAACATCCCTTGTAATAGAAAAAAAGCATGACAGGACCTCTTGAACATGAGATCTGGGGTCAAAAAGACCTCAGATCTTATTTTTTAGGTGTAAAGCCAGCTTTAGTCACAGATCTCCTTCCCCCATCTGTGAGTAGATTTTGTCATCTTTAAAGCTTGTTGTGGTCATTCTGATAATAATCTGTATGCGTAATAGACTTGTGCACAACGGAAAATTTCATTTCGTTTCAGTTCGTTGTCATTCCTAAAATACATAATTTCGTTCCGTTATATTCGTTATGTTACATTAATACGTTTTCGGATAATTCGTCATTATTCGTAGTGTCGATATTCGTTATACTGAATCTCGAATCATGACAAATTCATTTGTTCGTATTAGTTGAAATTCGATATTTTCGTATGTATATACATTTGTGATAATGATTCATAGTTTGGAAAGTCGTTTGTTTATTGAATCTTTTAACACACACAATGACAACATCTCTTCTCCTCGGCTCAAATACAATACAACACCCTTCTAACTCAGTTTTCAGGAATGCACTTTGCCAGTAATCCATCCTCCGGCACAAAATTAATCAGCTGATTGGACTATAAGATTTACTTTGAGCTGACCTTTTGTTTCATTAGATCTTTAAAGAATTACCAAATCATGTCGAATTCATTCGTTATATCTGCTATAATTTCTTTCGGATGCATCTGAATGTCCGAAAGATGCAAAATTTAGATTCGTTACGAAACGAATTGCACGAGCCTAATGCGTAACAGTCTTTCACAAGGCCAAAATGTTTCCATGACAGTACAAACAAATGGCCTCTGCCTTCACCTCTAACTGGTCTTTGCAGCAAGGAGCACATGGAAGTTTAATGAAAGCAAAACAAAACCAAAGAAGATTCCCAGCTCAACTCATCAACCAGCCTGCAACCAACCAAATCATCCTAACAGGCTACTTTCACACTGCAGTCGTGGCCAGTCTTTGTAGTAGCGCTTTACCATTGCTTTTTGGCCGCTAGCAGGGCATTTTTAATCCCCCACTGATATCCGAAGAAAGGGTTAAGAACGCCCATGTTCAGGCCATGGGTGTCCGCAGAACTTTTTTCAGGGGGGGGCATAATTTTAGGGTCACCCATGCGCCGCCCTTTTTCGACAATGTCATTATCACATTATCATGGTCAGAGACTGCAGACATAGTACAGTCCCTAGCATAAGTAGTGGATAATGGCTGACAGACCCTCTTACCAGACCCAGCGAAACTACAGCAGTGATCCCTCCAACTTGCCGATTGCTCACTCTGGGTTCCCCAGGGGCGACCCTGGTCAGTAGTGTAGTATGTCTGTTCCCTGGCAGTGGCTCCGTCTTTTTCTCTCTGGCGGTGCTGGGCAGTATGCCTCTCTCCGGTGGCACTGGAAAGCATGGCTCTCTGGTGGCACGGGGCAGTGTAGCTGTCTCTGACTTCTGCCCAGCACACCCCTCGTTCTTTTTCCTGTAGCGCTCTCTCCCTTACCTTTTTTCCATGCTGCAGTATCTCAATCTCTCTCTTGATCGAGCTGTAGACTCCTCCCTGTAGAAAATGGGGCTGCCAATCTTTGGGACTACATGTCCCATGATGCTCTCCTCTACTAGTCTCCTTTGATTGGCCCTAAGTTGTGGCCAATAGGGAAGGAACGGAGTGGGCAGGAAGCTGGGTGGGGAACCTGGTGAGAGCTGTCGTCTCTTCTCCCTGACAGGAGAAAGGGAGGGTGACCGGGGGAAACCTGACAGCCCGCAGCTCGCCTTTCTCCTGTCACAGTGCCGCCGAGTTCTCTGCTGGACTGAGCAGGGAAAAGAGCCCGCAGTCACACTACACTGATAGGGGGGCTTGACAGCACCTTGATGGTGTCACCCTAATAGTGATGGAACTGTGCTGAATTTAAGATCTGATCCCTGATTCCAGGGGGGGGCACTTGACCCCCCTTGCCCCTACCTGCGGACGCCCATGGTTTAGGCACTGCCCATTCATTCCAGTGAATGGGTGCTGTATACAGCGCTCCTACACCGCCCCAAAGATGCTGCTTGCAGGACTCTTTTTTTTTCCCCAGTCCCACAAGCCAACTGCCCCAGTGTGAGCCCCAGTGTGAGAGCACTTGGGATTTCACACTGGGGAGGCATGAGAGGCAGTTTCAGGTGCTATTTTTACCACTATAACGCCTGAAAACTGCCTCAGTGGGAAAGGGGTCTAGCAGGTAAAAAAAAAGGGTTTAACCGCTTGCTGACCAGAGCACGCCGATGTTCCTCCCTTGTGATGCAACAAGGGAAGAAACAACGTGGATGTCGCAACCATCCCCTACACTGATCTCCTGTAATATCCTCACAGGCAGTATCCATTGCATGGAGCAGGGACCTCTGATCTTGAGCACGATGCTCATACACTCTCCACCTCCAAGTGGAGAAAAACTCCTCAATAGGATTGAGGAAAGGAGAGTAAGGTGGTAGGAACACCATATCCATCCTTGGATAAGCAGTGAACCAGGCCCTGATAAGCGGGCCACGGTGGAAATTCACATTGTCCCATACAATTATATATTGTGGTGGGTGAGGCCCTATGAGACCTCTGTCATTTTCAGGGATCAAATTCAAATGAAGGCAGTCCAAGAAGATGAGGAACTTCTGTGTATTGTATGGGCCAAGACTGCGGATGTGAGTGGCCACACCATTCTCAGAAATGACAGCACACGTAGTTATATTGCCCACTCGTTGGCCTGGGACATCCACCGGGCCAGGTGGCCAATAAAATTACGGCCACGTCTTCGGCCCTTGGCCAGGTTGAAGCCATCCTCATCCACATACACGAGTATGTGAGAGGTCTCGTTTTCCTTCCAATGCCATTATTCTCTACAATAGAATAAAAGAAAGAAAACATCGAATCAGGCATACAGAAGAGTCATACACTACAGCTACAGACAGTTACATAGGAATGTTCTATGTTCTACACAAGTTCAATGTACTACTGGCCAGTATTCCAGTGGTTCCAAACCTGGGGTACATGTACCCTATGCAGAGGTACTACAGAGGATGTTTGACAGAGAGGAGAGGGGAAAAATTATCAATGAGTAGACTTACTTAAATGTTACAATAAAGCCCACAGTATTATATAGATTTACATGGGAGGCACTACTGTAATTGCAGCTCTTTGACCCTTTTTCTTACTGTATTGTATGTTATATTCTTCAAAATAAGGATTATAATAATAATTGCATCATACAGTAAGCTGCAGTTTTTAGGCAAAATGTTTATAAATCAGATATGTAAATCAAATACTTTCATACCCGGATTACCTGGATTCAGAAAAGTGGGTACTGAAACCAACACATTTTGGGAACCACTGCTTACGGTAATTGTAAAAATGTTATCTTGATGGACAACTAGTGAATGACTTGTACATACTGGTACCGCAGCTCTTTCACTCTGTCAGAGTTCCTCTCAAATGGTACCCTGTAAATTTGCTTCATTGTCGTCTGATGCTTCTTCAATATGCGGGCTATTGTGGAGATGCTTATAGAGTTGAAATTTTGGAATATGGCATTGTCTTGTAGGATTGCAGTACGGATCTGTCTCAATGTGATGGAATTATTTGCAAACACCAGGTTACAGATCTCTTGTTCCTGTTGTTCATTGAGAAGTTTTCTTCGGCCATCAGTGCCAGGTTGTCGTCCAATCCTAGACATAGAATTCAAAGGACAACACTCCATTCGTAATTTATACCTTATGTATTCCTTACAGAATAAGTTACCAATGTAATCGTATTGTTGTTTTACTTACAGTAACTTTACCACAATTCTAATGCATCACTGCACAGTGACTGGAATACTACTGTAAACTGTATTAACAATATTGTAGAAAATAAACTATTCCATACTATTCCATAGTTTATTTTCTACAATATGTTTCTTGTCATTGTTAGTATCATACGTAACATCCCACTGAGGTAATGTACTATAATACTGTATAGCCTAACAAACACACACACACACACTAAATGAATACGTAAATGAGTAAATAAACATATTTGTTGCTCTATGCACAGTGTCCTGTCCTATACATTATATAATTCCATCATTGACTGACTACATACCTGTTTTTCCTGCAAAAGGTTTGGCCTCCGCCATTGTGAGGCCATGGTTGATGGTCTATAATTGTAGAGCGAATTTCATCAGGGACAGCATGGTATCTTCGTGCTCCTCTGCCTCTTCCCCCTATTCCACCACCACGCACTCTTACTCCTCCTCCTCTTTTTCTTCCTCTTCCTCGAAGCAGGCAGTTGCCCTTGTTCATTTACTTGACCAGGTGCCTCCATGTTCAGAAATTGTACTGGTCCTGCATGGTCAAGCTCTATATATACATGTTTGGCAGCATTCACAATCATGGACAGCACCTGTCAGGTAACTAAATATACTGTTCGATTGGTCATCTGAGACCAACTCCAACTCCACCTTCGTTCTAGTCAAGTTCTAGTGGCACCTGACTGTCAACTGCTGTAATTATTTTATCAAATGTTCCAAGAGATTCATATATGGTATTCATGGTATTATGTTCCTGAATAATTTTTACAACTGAACAGACTATTGTGCATGTGATGACTTAAACAATGAAAAGACGCTGACACATTTCGGAGAGAACAACCATTAGACTGAGAATTGACAATCAGTTTAGATCAACAAGATCTATTCACTTGGAAATTGTGCTAAATGTAGACTACTTGTACTTAATCATTTGAAAGATGTACTGAGACATTGAGACATGTACTGAGATATTTGCAATTTGATGAAATGAATGAGAAATCCAATTCAGTTGTGAACAATTGCCAAGTGGTTTGGAGATTTGTCCATGTTGTTTTGACAATGTCTTTTCTGTTTCAAGAAATGAGCCAAAACAATAGAGAAAAACTGTAAGGTAAGTATTACCTTTTAAGATCACATTCACATACACACTATGTATTTATGTTTTCTAATGTATGTTATTCATTTTTTGATTACATAATTATCAATACTGTACTATGCTGTGAATGTCCTCTTTGTGCATGCTGTAAGCTTTTACTGCTCCTTTTTTGGCCTACATGCATGTCTCACTAACCCCTCAGCATGCTATCCTGGGCCCATACACACCTAGCCTGGTAACGTAACAATGCTTTTTGTCAGCTACATTTTGGGGCTTACCCTAAACAACTCCTAAAATGTGTACAAATGTTATTGTTGTCCTCAAATTAAGGCAGAGTGTGAAAACCCTCCCTCCCCCCAAAAATGCTAAGTCAACAGATTCAAATACTCTATCTGCTGACTTTGCAAACCCATACACACTATACCTCTATTATGTTTAAATGTATTTTTAAATTCCCCATACCATGTAGTGCAAGGGCATGCCTGATTACCTACAAATTGAAACTTATTACATTTTTGTCTCCTATTATTATATTGATTGTTTAAATCATAATGTCAAAATGTGCTGCAATTTGGACATTGTGTGTCCAGCTTTTTAGATTATGACACTTCTTGCCTGTCCACTGGGCTGCCAATAGTGTAAGTAAGAAGGGGCTAACCAAAGTATCATGCATACAGCTCTCATGGATGTGGAGAGGGTTACCTGCCCAAAATATCTACCCATTACCCCCCCTAAAGTTTGTCTAATCGGCCACTGGGGGGGGGGGGGGGGAGAGAATCAGATAAGTTGACCTTCCACTTTTGTGTTTAAATACTCATTTAAGTGTATCCTTTTGTTGGCTAAGCATTTTTGTGTCAAATCGGATTTCAATGTTATGTGCAGAAGTAGTAATTACTTTTTTCTTTTTTTAATCCACAATTTCCCTCCAACCCAGCACAACGGCAGGACGTTGCAGCCCAGTTCCAGCAGCAGTGGGATTTCTAAGCATGCATTGGCAAGCAGTGGCAAGCATGTCCGGATTGTACCACCAGCCAACTCTGGCTCCTATTATTTTGACTATAAGGGCTTTTTCAGCATAGTCATAGTTTCATAGTTTCATATTTAGTAAGGTTGAATAAAGACACCAGTCCATCCAGTTCAACCTGAGTGAGTATCTACAATTGTCCCTATCCCTGTACATTGCACACTCACATCTGTCCCTACCCTCAAGGAGCCCACAATCCAAGGTCCCCATTCATATACTAGGGCCAGTTTTGGACAGAAGCCAATTAACCTACCTGCATGTCTTTGGATTGTGGGAGGAAACCAGAGTACCCGGAGGAAACCCGCACAGGGAGAACATGCAACATGCAGTCATACTAGCTGTAGTGTCTGCCAACTATGAGTTCTTGTATTTGGATGTTGGGAAGAACAGCTGCAACTCTGACGGAGGAGTGATTATGCAGACAGAGTTATACAAGCGGCTCCAGAATGGTACCTTAAACTTGCCACCTGCTGAGGAGAATGATTAGGGCCTCAATTTTGTTTTCGTGGCAGATGAGGCCTTTGCTCTGGGGAACATCTGATGAAGCTATTTCCTATGAGGAACCTCACCTCAGAGCAGAGATTCTTCTATTACAGTCTCTCTTGTGCCAGAAGGGTGGTCAAAAACGCATTTGGCATCTTATCGAGTCGTTTCAGGCTGTTTTTGACTCCAATCAACCTGGAACACTACAGGATAAACTATGTGGTCCTGTGCTGCTGTATCCTTCATAATTTTTTAAGGAGGAATGCTACCAGCTACCTAGACTCACTGCCAAGTGACGTGGACACTGCAGTGGCAGGCCCAGCTGAAGAGGCAGCAGCTCGTCCCTCTGTGGGCATGCTGACAGCTATTGAAAATGCCCGTTGTGGATTGCCATCACAAATTTCCCAAGATTTACATCAGAAATACCTTGAATATTTTGTGGGTAGAGGGGATGTGGCTTGGCAGCAAATTGTAGTTGATAATTTTTTATATTATTTGGAGATCATAAACTCCTATTTCATTTGAACTACTGTTTTCTGTGTTTCTTATATGTCTAATATGTTCTCAAATGGGCTTTATTTTAGCCACTTGCTCCAATACCTTAATTGCTACATGAGGCGACAATATCTTCAGCTAACTATTATGGTGTGCTGTAAGTCTGCTACACACACACAATGTTTTGGTTCTTAATGGATCTAATGCATGAAGTCCAAAAACATTATGCCTTTACAACTCCTTTATTTTTTTGGGGGCCTACAAATTGCAGGAGTTATCCACATTTAAGAGCATATTGTCACTGTAACTACAACAACTTACGAAATACACTGGTATTGAGCAATGAATTAATAAGCCACACATTGTTTAGTAAAACATATTTTACTCAAAGCACATTCACATGTGTGTTTTAAGGTTTTAAAACAAACCAACATCTTGATGTATAACATGTATGTTTTGCATTATTTCCTTTTTTGTAGCTAAACAGGCATGTGCTAAACCATTAAATACACATCCGAAACTCAGTAACTTACAAAGTTTGAGTTTGGTAAAGTGAAGGCCAAATGAGACATTAGTATCCCAAGACTGTGTGGATGTTGCCTTCCTCATATGGGGTGATCTCACCCCTCCTAAAAGCCAAAATGTGAAGCTACCTACACGTAGAGGCCTAACAATTAAATATCCCTTATGATCCCATGCCTAAAATGTGTGTAGTTACAAACATCTATTTTTTCAAAACCCCCAAAACACACAGTGTGTCAACATGTGCTATTTCCATGCATGGGGTATCAATGGACGCGTTACAGGGGTGCAACCCCTTCCTCAGAGTTACTTTAGTTATGAGTCAGGAGCAAACATTGACATCAGACCAAGTGCAAGATTGGTCAACTAATGTAGCAAAATGTATGCTAGAAACAGATGTGACTTGGGGTGGCATACAATACATAAAAAAAAGGAAAGGTGATGTCATTTTCCAGAGGGCAAACACTTGACAAGTGCCAACACTGAAAAAGACCTGCAGTTGCACTTGTCTCCTATGGGATACGGGATATATGATGACCATCCAAGCAGGCGTGAATCTATGTGACTGTGTAACACTGGCAAGGCTGCATTAATGGGCACTGATGAGCCAGGCACCAACCATAAAGTGTTCTTTACCCCTTAAGTTCTGCCCTAAGCCCATGGCCTGTGGCCCACCTAGAAACACCCCTGTAGGTGGCTTAATGAGTTTTTTGAAGTTGGCACTTACGTTTTTTGGGGGGGGGGGCCTTGTTGAGAGGCCCGAGCTAGGGTAGCCTCTCTTCGTCCTTCGTCCCTTGTGGTGATTTTGCTGAAGCCTCCTTTTTTGTGCTTCACCGTTGAAAGAAGAAAAAACAAGAATTTCCAAAAAAAAGGAATGTCCAAAAACAAATAACAATGTTCATATATGCTTTATATTTACCTTCATCTTTGGAATCCCAAGTTATACAAAGATTTTAGAAAAGCTTTTATAGAATTCTCTAGAGCTACTTTGAGAAAGAACATATACAGACAGCTAATTTACACATATACATATAGTTTAGATCCAAGTATTACTTAATTTTTTATGATCTGATGTACAGTGCCTTGCGAAAGTATTCAGCCCCCTTGAACTTTTCAACCTTTTGCCACATTTCAGGCTTCAAACATAAAGATATAAACTTTTTATTTTTTGTGAAGAATCACCAACAAGTGGGACACAATTGTGAAGTGGAGCGAAATCTATTGGATTTTTGAAACTTTTTTAACTAATAAAAAAATGAAAAGTGGGGCGTGCAAAATTATTCGGCCCCCTTGCGTTAATACTTTGTAGAGCCACCTTTTGCTGCGATTACAGCTGCAAGTCGCTTGGGGTATGTCTGTATCAGTTTTGCACATCGAGAGACTGAAATTCTTGCCCATTCTTCCTTGCAAAACAGCTCGAGCTCAGTGAGGTTGGATGGAGAGCGTTTGTGAACAGCAGTTTTCAGCTCTTTCCACAGATTCTCGATTGGATTCAGGTCTGGACTTTGACTTGGCCATTCTAACACCTGGATACGTTTATTTGTGAACCATTCCTTTGTAGATTTTGCTGTATGTTTGGGATCATTGTCTTGTTGGAAGATAAATCTCCGCCCCAGTTTCAGGTCTTTTGCAGACTCCAACAGGTTTTCATCCAGAATGGTCCTGTATTTGGCTGCATCCATCTTCCCCTCAATTTTAACCATCTTCCCTGTCCCTGCTGAAGAAAAGCAGGCCCAAACCATGATGCTGCCACCACCATGTTTGATAGTGGGGATGGTGTGTTGAGGGTGATGAGCTGTGTTGCTTTTACGCCAAACATATCGTTTTGCATTGTGGGCAAAAAGTTCGATTTTGGTTTCATCTGACCAGAGCACCTTCTTCCACATGTTTGGTGTGTCTCCCAGGTGGCTTGTGGCAAACTTTAGACGAGAGTTTTATGGATATCTTTAAGAAATGGCTTTCTTCTTGCCACTCTTCCATAAAGGCCAGATTTGTGCAGTGTACGACTGATTGTTGTCCTATGGACAGACTCTCCCACCTCAGCTGTGGTTCTCTGCAGTTCATCCAGAGTGATCATGGGCCTCTTGGCTGCATCTCTGATCAGTCTTCTCCTTGTCTGAGCTGAAAGTTTAGAGGGACAGCCAGGTCTTGGTAGATTTGCAGTGGTCTGATACTCCTTCCATTTCAAAATGATCGCTTGCACAGTGCTCCTTGGGATGTTTAAAGCTTGGGAAATCTTTTTGTATCCAAATCCGGCTTTAAACTTCTTCACAACAGTATTACGGACCTGCCTGATGTGTTCCTTGGTCTTCATGATGCTCTCTGCGCTTTCAACAGAACCCTGAGACTATCACAGGGCAGGTGCATTTATACAGAGACTTGATTACACACAGGTGGATTCTATTTATCACCATCAGTCATTTAGGACAACATTGGATCATTCAGAGATCCTCGCTGAACTTCTGGAGTGAGTTTGCTGCACTGAAAGTAAAGGGGCCGAATAATTTTGCACGCGCCACTTTTCAGTTTTTTATTTGCTAAAAAAGTTTAAAATATCCAATAGATTTCGTTCCACTTCACAATTGTGTCCCACTTGTTGGTGATTCTTCACAAAAAATAAAAATTTTATATCTTTATGTTTGAAGCCTGAAATGTGGCAAAAGGTTGAAAAGTTCAAGGGGGCCGAATACTTTCACAAGGCACTGTATGTACTCCATCTGGTCTTGTTCACGCTGTTTGAGATCAGACCATCGTTTTCGGATTTGGTCCTTTGGTCATTCCACCGAAAATTTGCATTGCAAAATGGCAATGACCTTCCCCAAAATAATGTCCTTTCAGCTGTTGGGCCTTTCGTAATTGCAAAGCTTGCAGTTGTAATCGTGCTTCTCTAGTATGCGCACCGCCTCCATCATCTCCCCCTTGCTCATGGGGGTTGCTTTGTGCCTCCTATGAGCTTCACCACTGCTGGGCTGGCTGTAATCCGACATGTTGTCCCTCCCGGATGTTCCGCCGTGTCTGTCGCATGCAGAAGAGACATGGTCACACCCCAGCACCATGACGCACTGAGAGTGGAGTTTGACGCATGTGCACTGTGTATAAAGCCAGAATGCACTGTCGATGGAACAGCCATAGGAACTTCTTGAAGTGGAGGACACATTTCCAACACATGAAAGGAGCAGAAAACAAAAGGAACAATTGGTAGTTGAGGCATAGATGGGTCATGGCCTATACTGCTTATATTGAGGCCTATATTGGGGCAAGTTTATGGGTTAAGCCAGACATTATGGTTTGTCTTGTGTTCTGTCTTACAGGCATCATATCATCATGACGGATAAATTCACTTCACCAGTGTAAGATAACTGCTGGTACTTTAGAGCCCTTGACTTTTAGAAAGGGAATTAAAGGGAATTAAAGGGAATTAAAGTCTCAGTTTTTTGTCCAACCGGGGACTCTTTAGTGACCACAGGTGGCACCCCTACTTCAGGAGGACAGGTTGCCAGCATTATAAAAGCATTGACGTTGGATGTCATATAGGACAGGGCTACCCTTGTGGCGCTGGCACCCTGTGAGTAAATTTAAAGTTAATTCCCTGCGCTGCTGCTCCTCTCTGGCAACTTCAATCCTCAGCACTGGTCTCCAGTAATAGTGTCACTTTGCAAGAAAATATAGCAAAATTCCAGTGCAATTAGTCTGTCCTCATACCTGTCAGCAAGCCAGCACTTAACAAGTGATTCTACTCAATATATAAATGAAATACCCCATAGGCAGCTAGCTCATCTGTAAAAGGCTGTGATCAGAGCTGTTGTTGGGGGGCTCCGATCACAGTTGTAATGTACAACCCGAGTGGCTCTGTACCTTGTGATGTTTAATCACAGCTATCACAAATGTTAACACTCTAGTCTAGTGAATACATTTGAGTGCATTCCTTTTACTGCCACAATGAATGAAGGTAAGGGAGTAGGTTTTTTTTGATGAATGAATGAGGGATGAATGACGGAATCAGCAGCCGACTTATAGTGAGGAGTTTTATAACTGACTGTGGGATCGTTTTCTTAAACGGTTTACTCTCCTCTCCTGTACATTGAATCTCCATGGTGTCTCTATGTGAACTGTATGTTAATTCTTCACTCCTTTATCCTGCACATGAGTCCCCATTCCTCCCGCTGAATATGACCTGTACTTTAACCCTTTCACCCCCTCCTCCCTCTGTGTGTGACCTGTACATTAATGATGAGCTGTATCTAGTGCACCATTATCAAGACCCATGTTTCATTGCCCTCAGTGCCAGCATGTTTCCTAATTTCCAAAACATTATGACAAAAAATTAGATCACTTTGCATCTACTTTCCAAAAAAGGGAAATTTGGGGGGGTTTTCATACTGTCCTGGTTTGTGATATGTTTAATAATGAAAAGTAAGGAACATATTTTTGTATAGTAAAATACAGTCATTTTCTTGGCACTGCAGTTGAAAATTTCACACGCATTCTAAAATGTACTAATTTAAGCTCTAACAAGCAGGGCCCTCTAGTCCCTCCTGTATTGATTTGTATTGTAAGTGTACTGTCTGTACTCATGTTGTAAAACGCTGCGCAAACTGTTGGCGCTATATAAATCCTGTATAATAATAATAATAATAATGCATACCCAGCCTTAGACTGCGACAGTTCAGCATTGAGAATATATACATGTAGATTGATTATTTGTTTTATCTACACATGTATAACACTAGAGGGCAGTAAATATTAGTATAAAGCCAGACCAAGCACCAGTAAACTGTCTGCAGGAACAGCTTGTTAGACAGAAAAACCTGTTCGTTTACATGCAGGCTGGGGACAGAAAATGAAATACATAACAAGCCAATTAATGTTTGGCTAGACATGTTTTATTAATGAAGAAAACTCAAACGTTACGGATTCATGCCTCCAGTTAATGGACCAGGAATCTAACACAGAAAATTAATGATGATATTTAGGTATGGAAAGCTTATATACAGTATATCTGGGCAGAAATTGAGTTATTACCCGTTAGGAATCTTAATGCCCAAAACAGCCTTAAGATCACGTCACTGGTGGCAATTTATTAGCAGTAGGGTCGCTGGATAAAACACTGACTTGATTCAGTGGTGCCACTACGTTGTTGGCCAAAATGCTGCAGAACCTCAATTACCAGTGGTGAGCAGCACCAGAGCGATGTCACAGAGGCAGGTGGTTGGCTTCTGTTGTGGCCTAGCCATCCTAGTAGGAACAGATGATCTGTTTCTCCTCTCCTGTGAGAACAGGTATTTGTGTATTTACACACACAAATCCCCGTTCCTGCTCTCGTGCACGCAATCATGGGTGGCCAGGGATGATCGCGCCCACCGACCACACGCATCGGGGTCCCCTGCCGTACAGCGGGCATGCACCTGCTATGGCTCTCAAAGGACCCACCATATTATATATATATATGGCCATTCTGCCACCGTATATATACAGGAAGCTGTTAAGGTCTACAGCAAGGTTCCAAAGAGTTTATCATGTGGTGAGAGTGGGTTTACTTCTTAAAGTGGACCTTCGCATCAAAATTTTAATTTTCACTATTGTATTCCTCACCCTCTACAAAAAAAAACAGAAAAACGTTTTGGAGTTAATTTATCCTTTTTTATCCTTAATTTGCAATGCAGCTCACTCCCTGTCTCTATTCCTGGCTAAGGAAGAATGATATTTATTTTCAATGACCGTATTTATCGGCGTATAACACGCACAGGTGTATAAGACGCACCTTAATTTTAAGAGGTAAGTTTCAGGAAAAAAAACTTAAATTTTAAATAAAGAATTTTGAAGCAAAATAAGGGTCACAGTCCATCAACTCAGCCTGATCAGTGGCAATTTGCAGCCTCACCAGTGCTCATCAATGCAGCCTCACCAGTGCCCATCAATGCAGCCTCGCCATTGCCCATCAGCAGCCTCCCCATTGCCCATCTGCAGCCTCATTGTTGCAAATGAATGCAGCCTGCACATTGCCCATCTGCAGCTTTGCCAATGCCGGATTACACAGCGCCACGATCTCCTGTGTAGGCTGGATTTGCTGTACATTATGCATAATGCTGAGTGTGTTTACTCAGGATAACTCAGCAAAAAAGGCGAGAGAATACTGATAAAAAAAACAATTGAATGTTGCAACTGAAGGAAACTACTTGGGCCTCATGCACAGAGGACATTTTTTCAGCTTTAAAGGGGTTGTAAAGCTTTGTTTTTTTTATTTTCTAAATAGATTCATTTAAGCTAGTGCATTGTTGGTTCACTTACCTTTTCCTTCGATTTCCCTTCTAAATGTTTTTTTTCCTTTGCCTGAATTTCTCACTTCCTGTTTCTCCTCAGTAAACTTCACACCATCATCCGAGGGGTGTTTAGTCAGCCAGAACAGCTTACTGAACAGCTTACTGAGGAGGAACAGGAAGTGAGAAATTCAGACAAAGAAAACAAAGAAAAAAACATTTAGAAGGGAAATCGAAGGAAAAGGTAAGTGAACCAACAATGCACTAGCTTAAAGGAACCTATTTAGAAAATAAAAACAAACCTTTACAACCCCTTTAAAAACAAACCCAAAGCCACATTTTGCATGAGCATTAATGCATGTTCACACGTTTGGAATGAGTGCATTCTATTGGACAGAATAATCATTTATTCTCACAGACCTGCCTCCTGATTGACGGGGAGAAACTTTAGTGTGAAAATAGTGAAAATTCATTTGCAATGGTCACACAACTGGATGGCCTCGGAGCACAATGCTCTGCGCTCCGAGGCCACCCTTTTTTGAAGCCTATTAGAGCTTCTGGCTCTAATCAGCTGCTTTAAAAAACACACCTCTGCATTAAAATTCATGGTCTGGCTCCTCTGATATGTAGATCAGGGGGCTGGACGCATGGACAGGGGAGGACGCCCATGCGCCCTCTATGGGCTGCTTAGAGTCCTTAATTGCAAGTGAAGGCTCAGCTGAACAGCAGCAGAGGAAGCCATACATTTTGTATAGGGCAGAAATCTGGCTGCACCGTTGCTGGCCATGACTGTTTGCACACTTTGGGGTTGATTTACTAAGGGCCAATTCACACTAGTCCGACGAGCACTCCAACTTCGAGAGCACAAGTCGCATGACATGTCAAAATCAATTGTTCCCTATGAGAGCTGTCTTAACTGGACCTAGTGTAGGTCAGACCTTTGAAAAGGTTCCTGCACTACATTGGTCCAACTTGAGTGCGATTTTAATCCATTGAATTTAATTGAAGTCACATCCAACTCGGACCAGCATCTTAACTGATACGACTTGTGCTCAGAGGAATGTTAGCAATGCAAAATGTATTTTTTAAAAAAGACAGCGTTGCCCCCCCCCCCCCAAGACCATAACAGACCCTTTGGTCTGGTGTGGATTTTGAGGGGAAACCCCACATAAAAACAAAAAACGCTTGCCAGCCCCCCCCCCCAAATTCATGCCAGACTCTTATCAGATCATGCAGGAAAGGGGGGGGCGAGTAAGCACCCCCCTCCGATACCATACCAGGCCACATGCCCTCAACAAGGGTCTCTTCCCCACAACCATGGGCTGTGGTTGTGGGGGTCTATGGGCATTTTAGGAATCCCCCCGTTGATTCTGCCCCCTTGTGAGGCACGGCCCCATCATGCATGAGTCTTTGACATCTGGTATGGTCTTGGGGGGGGCTACTCTGTTTTTGTTTTTTGGTGTGGTGTTCCCCTTCAAGTTCCATACCAGACTCAAAGGGCCTGGTATGGATTTTTTAAAATATTTTATATTATTTGGCGGGATGTTTCATCCATACCAGAAGCAAAGGTATTGTTTTCACAGGTCAAAAGACAAGTCGCAATCATCTCAAAGTTGGTTCAAAATCGAATCCCGTTCATTGAAGGCGCATGGAAGTCTGACCTGAAGTTGCAGGGCAAAGTCAGAATGAAAGTCGTGCGACCTTCATGTCAGATCAGTGTGAACATAGGCCAAGATCTCATACACACTATTAGATTTTCTGCAGATTTTTGTCTTCGGATTTACCAAAACCATATAATATGAGGTCAAACCTTTAGCCCCCGTACACACCGTCGGACATTCCAACAACAGATTTTTTCCGAAGGATTTTGTCCGAAACTGGTGTTGTATACACTCGGTCGGACAAAGTTGTCGGAAAATCTGATCGTTTGGAACGGGATGACATTCGTTCGTTGCGACTGGACTACGTTGCGGCTAGTAGCTAATAGCTTTTTTCTCGTAATTTGATCTGAGCATGCGTGGCACTTTGTCCGGTATTCGGAATTCTCTACAAACGATCGGAAAAAGTCTGATCGTATTTTGTTGTCGGAAAATTTGAGGTCCTGCTCTCAAATTTTTTCCCTCGGAAATTTCGACGGAAAAAGTCCGATAGATCCCACACACGATCGGATTTCCCGACAATATAATCCGTCGGAATTTCCGACCATGTGTACAGGGCATAAGAGTTTCAGTTTGTATGCAATCAGGCAGGCCCTTGCAATACATGGTTTTGGTAAATCTGAAGAAAAAAATCTGCAGAAAATCTAATAGTGTGTATGTGGTCTAAGGCCTCGTACACACGGATTGATTGTTGGATGACAGAGCGTCTTATTTGTGTCAAAAACAATGTGCAGGATTTTGTCTAGCATACTAACTATCCGCAAATTGATGTTTGACAAACACGAACGTAGTGACGTACTATGAGAGTATAAAGAGGAAGTTTCTCAACCCCACCCTTTGGGTGTTAGTAGAAGTTGGTAGAATTTTGGTGAGCGTTGATTTGTGATTTTCAGATCGTACAAAACAAATGCCTTTTAAAATATGTTTGGCATAACTACATCTAGTATCACGAGCAAAGCAGCTTCATTATTATCCCATTAAAGAAGAAGAGAATGTGCGTTGCATTTTAACATTTCATCAGCTGCCGCATCACAAATGTTAATTCTAGATTACGAACAGTAGTTTACAAGACCGAACACTTCCGGCTCATTCCTTGATTCTGAGCATGCGTGTTTGTACTTTTGACTTTTGTGTGACGATTTCTGTACTGACCATCTGAAAATCAGACGTTGAGTTCACATCCTACAAAAATTTAATATTCTGCACATCCAGCTTTTGTCTGATGAAAAAGTCAAATCAGTTGTATAAAGCACCGTACTAAGGATCCGAAAAATCCAGTCTTGGCTCGTCTCAAGAGTTCTCCCTTCAGTTTTTTGTACCGTGTGTATGAGGCCTAAAGCTGGATACACACTATACAATTTTCTGTAGATTTTTTTCCTTTAGATTTACCAAAACCATAAAATATGAGGTCAAACCTTAACCTTTCACACTACCATGACGTCAAAGGCAAGCGATTTCGCTGCAATTTCAGGGAATGCCTGTATAACTCCCATCAAAGTCTAAGGCCCCTTTCACACTTGTACGAATTGTCCCACGATTTGGGACTGCAAAGTCACATGACAAGTCGTTTCCCATGATTTCCAATGACAACCATTCATATTAGTACTTCAAAGTAGTCCCTGCACTACTTTGGTCTGACTTTGATCCTACTTCAGCCCATTGAATATCACTGAAATCGGATCAAAGTCAAATCGCTGTATTAATGAATCCGAATTTGGCATGCGACTTGTGCTCTGATCTTGAGGGAAACTCCATGGCAAATGGAAAAAAAAAATGCCATGGGTTCCCTCTCCAAGAGCATACCAGGCCCTTTGGTCTGGTATGGACTTTCAGGGGAACCTCCAAGCCAAAAAAACTACGCGGGGTCCCCCCCCAAAATCCATACCAGACCCTTATCCGAGCACACAGCCCGGCAGGTCAGGAAAGGGGGTGGGATGAGCGGACCCCCCCCCTGAACCGTACCAGGCCGCATGCCCTCAACGTGGGGGATGGGTGCTATGGGGGCACTGCGCCCCCCACCCCAAAGCACCTTGTCCCCTCTTCCTGACAACCTTTAACAAGTGGGCTCCCAGATTCCGGCCCCCCACTCTATATGAATGAGTATCAGGTACATTGTACCCCTACCCATTCACCTAAAAAAAAAGTGTTGAAAAATTAGTAATTTGTTAGGCAGCTCCGTCACCTCTTCCGAATTCTTCTCCCCTCTATGGCTCTTCTGTCTCCTCTGCTGATGTCTTCTAACCCTCTCCGGTTCTTCTCCCTCTGTCCGTTGTCTTCTGCCAGGTCACAAGGTGGGAGTTGCAGAGCCATACCAGGCCCCTGCCCCAAAGCACCCACCCTCCCATGTTTTGAGAGCATGCGGCCTGGTACGGTTCGGGGGGGGGCACTCACTCGTCCCCACCCCCTTTCCTGACCTGCCAGGCTGTGTGCTCGGATAAGGGTGTGGTATGGATTTTGGGGGGACCCGCACGTCCAAAAAACAGCGTGGGGGTTCCCTTTAAAATGCATGCCAGACCGAAGGACCTGGTATGCTCTTTGAGGGGGGACTCTTGGCATTTTTTTTTTCTATTAAATTGGCATGGAGTTCCTCCTAAAGATTCCTACCAAAACAGTGCCTGGTATTGTTGGGGATCAAAGTCGGATCCCTGTTCATTTAAGTCGGACTTCAAGTCGCAGAGCAAATTTGGATCTACAGTCCTACACCTGTCTTGGCAAAATCGTGCAACTTTACGGTCGCACAAGTGTAAAACGTGCCTTAGGCTGCATTCACACCTGAGCGCTTCAAAGTCGCGCATTTTTACCACGTTTTTGACCGGGATTTTGCTACCTTTTTACCGTGATTCTGTTCAAGTCACCAATGTAAAAGACAGAAAAATGCCTGTAATCTACCCCAAAGAAGCTCATATTCTTTTTTGAGCTTAAGGCGTTTTTCAGGCATTTTGCTTCAGGTGACAAAACGCTCAGATGTGAACAGGTGCCATTGAAATGAATGGGATTTTGCTTGTTGGGCCTTTTCCAGGTGTTTTTTCGGGCATTTATGAGCTGAAAATACTCAGGTGTGAATGCAGCCTACAGCCTTGTACACACGATTGGATTTTCGGCAGGGAATTGTGTGATGACAGTTAGTACACTCCATCAGACAATTTTTGTCCAACTTCTGGCCGACAAATGTTGGATTGCAGGCTAGTAAATTTTCGGCCGACAGCGGTCTGTTGTCAAATTTTCCTATCATGTGTACACGAGTCCGTCACACAAGTCCAAAGCACAAACACGCATGCTCGGAATCAATGCTCACCAAACACGACATTAACAGAAGGTGCTCAAAGGGTGGCGCTCAAGAGCTGAAATTCCACATAGTACGTCACTACATTCATGTTTGTTGGCTGACAATTGTGTGCCATTAGTATGCAAGACAAGTTCCTTACACAAGCCCTTCGGGCCAAAATTCTGACGCTCTGTCGGCCAACAATCCTATAGTGTGTACGAGGCTTTAGAGTTTCAATTTGTATGCAATCAGGCAGTCCCTTGCACTACATAGTTTTGGCAAATCTAAAGGAAATCAGACAACAAAAGTTGTATAGTGTGTATGGGGTCTTGAAACTGGAGAGTGCAAAACCTGGTGCAGCTGTGCATGGTAGCAAATCAGCTTGTTCAATTAAGTGTAAGCAAAAAAAAATAATAATCTGGAAGCTGTTTGGTTTCTATGCAGAGCTGCACCAGATGTTGGACGCTCCAGTTTTAGTAAATCGGTGGTCATCAACCCTGTCCTCAGGGCCCACTAACAGGCCAGGATTGCAAGATGACTAAAATACATCACAGGTGATATCATTTTCTGCTCAGTGATTGCAGTATTCTAGTCTGCATCTCCCCCAAGGTAATACATAAAACCTGGCCTGTTAGTGGGCCCTGAGGACAGGGTTGACGACCACTGTAGTAAATCAACCCCAGTGTGTGCATACAGCTAGTTTCTCTGCCTGCAAGAATCGCTAATTGTCGCTAACAGCCACCCAAGTAAATAAAACCTTGGGTAGCAAATGTGTTTGGGGCAGGATAATCTGGGGAAAATAACGGGTAAAAAAACTTGCAAAAAAAAAAAAGTCACCACATCTTTGAACTGGCAAGCTATAGCAATATAATATATTTGTTTTTTGGGTTTAGACGCACTTTAAGTATGTGCTTTATTCAAAGTGGCCCATAGATGGCGCTCTGTATGCAATTAAATCACGCTGCTCCCAGCATGATAAATGTATCTGGGCCACTGTACAGAACTTCAATCTAAGCTTTCCTGAACTGTGCCATCTCCCTGTAAAGCTAATACGTGTTTTAGAAGCTTCCTCTGGCCCATGGTATTTTAAAAAAAGGTTTTTTTCTATGTGACCTGTGATTGTAACAAGCTTTTTTATGATGTCACCTGTTCTTCTCCATCTATTAATCATCTGCGGAGACCTTTGCAAGCTGGCAGTCTGCTCAATAAAATAGGACATCACTATTTTTTATGGCTCGCTTCATAACCTACATATTTGTCATCTCACCTGCAGAGGAGCTTACAGACTGCTCTGTTTTCCAATTTGGGCTTATTGAATCAAGCAGTGCAAAGGGCAGTTACCCCTGGGCAACTAATAAGATTTCTGTTTGCTGCACTGATAGGAACATGCGGACTGACCTGTGCTTATGAAAATGCAGGTGACGGGATTTAGTCATTCCTGAGTCACTGGTCTGGCTCAAGTGTTTGGAACAGGAGTTTAAACCTCACTTTCTACATACTGGACAGTATAGATCCCAACTGTCCCTGATTTGGAGGGACTGTCCCTGATTTTGGGCAATGCCCCTCTGTCCCTCGTTCCCTCTCATTTCTATCTCATTTTGGTCTGATCCATATAGTTGTATATAAAATTACCTTTTTATCTTTCAAAAAGTGTTTCCCAGTGCCAAACCTTTCATCCAAATTCTAAATTGGTGCATTTGTAAATTTTAAAAGCCAATATAAAGGAATAGTAGTGGTTAAAAAAAAAGCTCTTGTGGATTTAATTAACCTTTTGTTTTTTGTTAATTCTCCTTTAAGAGGGTGTGGCAGGGGGCGTGTTCTATGCCTACATACTTTTGCCCGTAGGTGTCCCTCATTCCCGTCTCTAAATGTTGGAAGGTATGGAACAGATAGGAGCCAATTTGTCTACCCAAACCATAGAAGAACTGCACAAGTGTGAACGTCGGAATAAAGAAGCTGGTAGAGGGATGTAAACAATGCAGAGGGCCTCGAAGCGAGATCTGGGTAAGTATAGCAATTCGGAATGGTAAGGAGGGGGCATACGGATAAGGAAACTTTATAGGGCAAGCACTGCAGTAATCATTTAAAATATGTGCACAGTGACTGTACACTATGGGATATATTTATAAAACATTTGTTAGACGAATGTCACCAGCATTCCTCCTGACTGCACCTTCCACCTTATTTCTCTAATACTATGACTTCTTTTGATTGTCAGCTCCAATTAGTGAAAAAATACAGTATATTTATTGTGAAATACTTTAAATACAACTATGGGCAATTTTTTTTTCATTTTCGAGGGAGGGTTATTTTTGTCTTCCATCGCAAAGATTTCCCTTCAATTCCTGTCCTGTAGCCAAACAGGAAGTGGGAAGAAATCCCTGTAAATAAATGTAATTCTTTGGGTACCCTCAGGTCACCAGAACTAGTGTGCCCATTGGAAGATTTCACCTCTATTACTTTTCTGAGGACAACCCAAAATGTGGGAGTTTCTTTTACTTCCATTGATGTAAACAGGACAAATAGGGTGAATCTCCTTAACGGGGGCACCGACAGCAATAAAAACTGCCAGGGGTTCTAATCTCTCTCCAATCTATCAAAAATTGAAAAAAAAAAAATAAGTTTTGGCTTGAGATATACTTTAAAGAGGAACTGCAGTCTGCTCACATAATTTATAATAAAAACATCTTTGACATTCTGAAGCTTCCCTCCAACCACCTTTGCATGTTATTTTATTCATACTGTGATTCCGTACTTGCCAAATATGCTGCAGAAATCTCCCTCCACTAAGTCTGGCTGCAACCATTTTAACTGTGGGCAGCTGAAGCTGCTGCCTGTTCACTTCCTGGATTTACACAGAGGCACACCTCCAGCTCTGCAGCTCTCATTGGCTCTCTTTTGACTCACCCCCCCCCCCCCCCTTCCTGGCAAACTCTCACAATCTTTTTACCAGACAAGTAACAGGAAATGGGCTGTATAAGGTATTTGCTGGCAGAAAAAAAAAATGTTTTACTATCCAAAGTTAAAACAAGGGCAGAAGATTTAATAGTTGAAAAAATGGCTGAAGGTCTTTAATTCAGAAAATATACTGCATTTTGGCCACTAGATGGAGATGATGTTCTCAGGAAGTTATAGTATTAGGCCCCTTTCACATGGGACGGATCAGTGTATTGAGCTGTGATAATTTATCACTGCTTAATAAATCGACATCTCTGTGTATTGGTGAATTTCTAATACTGTAATCTCGTAAAGTCTCATGAGATTCCAGTATTAGGGGCCGTTCTCCAGTGTTAGAAGCGTTTGTAGATCGCTTCACTCCTCCAAGGGTGAAGCGATCTACTCCGCTTTATAAACTGGCATAGAGAGGAGAAAGATCTCCTCTGTGAATGCCGGAGAATGAAGCAGTGAATAGATTTCACTGCTTCATAAAAGGACACCTTAAGCTGTCCAGCCCAGATGATCTCTGACTTCGCCTTGGTCAACACCATAACATGTCCTGCGTTCCTGTTAAAGACTTGATTGGCTGACATTACTTCTGGCTCCAGATCCTGCTAGCTGTTCCACTACGCTGTTTCCTGACTTTCTGGCTTGTCTGACTATCCGTTGCGCTTACCGATCTTTGGCTAGGCTTTGACTACGTTTGTTCTATTTACTTTTATTATTAAACAAGTGTGATTCAACTGTAGTTCTGTCTCGGTCTGATTCATGGTTTCTGACAGAATGCTTGTGACATTCATGTAACAAATGTTTTACACAACTATAATTTCCATGTAATTACCACAATAGACCGATTTAAAGCAAGTTGCTATCAGGGGCGACAACTCATGGGGCCCCCAGCAATAGAAGATTATGGGGCCCCCAGGCAATCAGAGATTATGGGCCCACACAGTATACAATCACACAGTATACACATACATGTACACACAGTATACACATACATGTACACACAGTATACACAGACATGTTTCTATTGGCTGAGAAGGTACTGGAGAGGTGGGGCAGCTATAATCTCTGGATTTTTAGACCAAAAGGATGTCAGTAAGGGACATTTCAGAGACAGATGTAAAAAAAAACACAGATTTTTACATACTGTCCCTGGTTTTACTAAGGCTGGCAACCCTGATGGGGCCCCCTAGTGGCCCTGGGGCCCACGGGCAGTGGCCGAATGGTCATTCCGCCCCTGGTTGCTATTCCGCCCCTCAGAGTGCAGGATTTCTGAAGAGAACCGCCTGCTGGAGAAATGGACATTTGTGCTAATGTCAATCCCCTGGGAGTGTCCATTCCTGCTGCCTGTGCCCATCATACAGCCACTGTGCCAATCATATGCAGCCTCTGTGCCCATATGTGCTGGGGCCGCGGCAGATATGTGCTGGGTGGGGGGGGGGGGGGTCCATTGAGAAGGAAGAGAGATAGTGTAAGGAGGGGTTGTCAGGTTTTCCCTCCTCCATCTGCAGAGCATAATAAAAACTTTCTAAAGACCTGATATCAGTGCTTCTCCAGTCCTCCTCCTCCTGTGTGTGTACAGAATGGAGAAGGAGGAGGGGAGGAGCTTTGATACACTGACACTCTGCTCTGCTGAACCAAACTGCTGTCAGGGAGAGGAGAGACATTTAAAGTGGTTGTAAACCCTTACAAACCACTTTGACCTACAGGTAAGCCTAGATTAAGGCTTACCTGTAGGTCCAAGAAATATCTCCCAAACCTATACGGTTTAGGAGATATTTGCCCGAAGACGGGCACTGCTATCTACGGTGCATGCGCCGTAGACAGCGGCGCGCAGGCGCACTGAGCGGGGCATCGTCGATGACGGTAATACCGCGAGTCTCGGCTCCTGTGCGCATGCGTGGGAGTGACGTCATCACTGCTCCGGCGAATCACAGCGCCGGAGCAGCGAGACCCACGGAGACCCACCAAGAAGATGGACGCTCGGAACTACAGGGGACAGCGGTGACTTCGCTGGCTCCTGTGTCAGGTAAGTGACACATAATGGACTACTATGCAACGCATAGTAGTCCATTATGCTTTGCCTTTACAGGGAATGAAAGAGGAAGTAAACTCATCAGGGTTTACTTCCTCTTTAACTCTTGGTGTAGTCCATGTGAATGATATGTCCGAGTCTGGGGCAAAAGTAAACCCAGACACATCATTCAAAAACCAGACTGTCCGTGAGAAAACCATACAGGTGGCAACTTTAGTTGTAGGAGCCAGCAGATCGAACCGCAGAACACAACAGGGGACCATGAGATGGACAATCCTGGATATGTGGGTTTCTGAAGCATCTTCAGCTTCTTCAGCTGTTGGGTTCTCTTCATTAGAGTAGGGTTTAGCAGCATAGACAGCGAGAGAAGTATTAACATGAATTTTAGCACCTGAGTCGCTTTAAGAAGCAGCAAAAAAAGCTTTATATATAAGTGGCTAGCAGCACCCTCAATGTTGATTCACCTGTTGATATTCCTGTACTTACCATGAGGACTCATCTAGAAACAAGCGTGTTTTCTTTATTTTGTATTAAATCTGTGTTTACTCAATGCTCTTGTTGAGTTAAGTGGCTCTGTCACTGCTATAGGATCAGGAAAGCAAAGAGCGTAACAAAGTGGAAATGTAGAAGTAATGGAGATACAATGCCTGCTGAAGAGGATCATTCACAGACTGCGGGATATTTGATAGTCTCTTAATTTTACAGGCTAAACGCTCAGCTAACAAATAGGAAAATAATTCTACATGTGATCTTTTGTGAAAGGAACGATCTCATATTCGCTTGAATGGAACAAATAACAAGTTGTCCCTCTTTAAAGGGTTAATGTAATACAAAGAGACAGAAAACGGGAGCATTCAATATAGAAGCCTAGCTTTGGTTTCTGGTTTCCCATGAATCCACCTTGTATCTTCATGGAAGATGCAATTAGGCTTAAAGCCCCATATCACAGAGGCTCCCCTTCACTGTGAGTGTTGGGCGCCATGGTGACCCCTCGTCAAATGACAGATCAATGACACCCTATACTCACAGTATGTAGTCTTTGTATTGTAGTTTTCAGGAATAATTATGCTGGGCACTCTTCAACCTGGAAGACTGAGATCATTTTGTGACAAAGAAGAAATACTGCAGGGGGGCAAGGCTGAAGAGGGGGTGAGTATTATAGTGAGAGCTACAGGAATTAACTCACTATTTAAAACGTGCTGGCTTACAGTGGATTAAAGCATATCTACGGTCAAAATTTAAAATCATATATTAATTTTTACATTTTATTCTAATTATTTGTGGCCTACTCCTATTATCCTGAATGATCTTGAAGTCTGTAAACTTGCTCTGTGAAGATCCCTACACATTTCCTTCTTTGAATTCTGCAACACATATTCTCCATGTCCTGCGAGGTACCATGGAATATGTATTCCTTTGAAATTAAAAGTAAACAGCAGAATTTCCTGCTGCAAAGCATGCAGGGAATCCAGGAAGTTGTGGAAAGAGAGGCAGCAGCCATGCAGCACTCACAACATAAAGGATCCATTCACACCAGGTGCAGTGGGACTGCGTTGGACAGCTATTCTAGCGCAGTCCCACCGCACTCCCACCACAAGATGAAAAATAAGCCTTTTCTCCAATGTGGTCAGTTCCTATGGCAGCCAGTGCAACTCTATGAAATGTCACTGTGACATTTCAATAAAGTTTGTTTTGTAAAAACAAGAGTTAACAGTGTGATGCAGTATTGGTGCATCAACACTGCGCTGGACAGCACCGCACACCAGCCACTGTGTTGCAACACAGCAGCTGGTGTGAATGGTCTGGAAAGTAAGATTATATTGTATTGTCAGATATTGTTTGCATAAAGGACACTGGGGCGCCACCCCCCTAATCACCTAATCTCCATGCATCGGCCCCTAATCTCCATACGGGGTGCCGGGCGCATAGATTTCTTTTGAAGCACATAGATTTGTTTTCAAGCACATGATTAGAACCTGAGGCTTTAATTGGCTTCAAAAAAGTTGTCTTCCTGCTTTTCCTCCTGGCCAATCAGGACAGAAAGCTGGTCTTAAGACCGAATTGGCCGGGAGGAGAAGCCGGGAAGCCACCCGCGACCTGGATGGGGTAACTGCGGACCTGGTATGGGGGGGGGGGTGTTTCCAAAATGGAGCACCAGCCACCACTGGTTGTTTGTCAAATAAAACCAAAGAAAATTCCCAGCTCAACTCACCAACCAGCCCACAAACAACAGAATTATCCTGTCTAACAGTTTGCATTAAAAACATGGGTTTTGTTTGCACACATTTGCAAATACATGTGTAAGCTGCAGAGCCACTTCACAGCACCAGTAGCATCTGCAGTCCTAACTCTATACTTTTTTGAGAGCATCCACAGTGGAAGCACATGTACAGCACCTTGAAACAATATTCATACTTCTTGATATTTTCCACATTTTGTCATGTTGCATCCAAAAACGTAAATGTATTTTATAGGGATTTTATGTGATAGACCACAAAGTGGCACATAATTGTAAAGTGGAAGGAAAATTATACATGGTTTTCAATTTTTTTTACAAATAAATATCTGAAAAGTGTGGTGTGCATTTGTATTCAGCCCCCTTTACTCTGATACCCCTAACTAAAATCTAGTGGAACCAATTGCCTTTAGAAGTCACCTAATTAGTAAATAGAGTCCACCTGTGTGTAATTTAAAATGGACGGCTACCTAAAAAAAAAAAAAAAATACATTAATATTCTTAAAAAAAGATAAAAAAAAATTTGAAAAAAATAAAATTTTACTCACCAGAAACTCCTGTTGCTAGGCAGTCTTCCTAATCTGCCTCTTCCTATTCTGCAACGCTGTTCTTCAATTCCTCCTCCTCGGCGAGCGGCCCCGTTGTCTTCTGGGACATGTGCCCCCAGGAAACAACAGGCCATTCACATGGCTCGCGTATGCGCAGTAGGAAACGGACAGTGAAGCTGCAAGGCTCCACTGCCTGTTTCCCTTAGTTAGGATGGTTAGGATGGTGGCGCCAGCAGCCGATGGTGGCGCCAGCAGTCGGTCCGATGGACGGGGAGGCTGACATCGGGGGCTCGCTGGACAGGTAAGTGTCCTTATTAAAAGTCAGCAGCTACAGTGTTTGTAGCCGCTGGCTTTAAAAAAAAAAAAGAAAAAACTGCCGGAACGCTCCTTTGAAGCCCTCAGAGGTTTGTTAGGGAACCTTAGCGAACAAACAGCATCATAAAGGCCAAGGAACACACCAGACAGGTCAGGGATAACGTTGTGGAGAAGTTTAAAGCAGGGTTAGGTTTTAAAAAAATATCCCAAACTTTGAACATCTCACGTAGCAGTGATCAATCCATTATCTGAGAATTGAGTATGGCACAACTGCAAACCTTCCAAGACATGACATCAACCTAAACTGACAGGCCGAGCAGGGAGAGCATTATTCAGAGAAGCAGCCAAGAGGCCCATGGTAACTCTACAGGAGCTGCAGAGATCCACAATTCAGGTGGGAAAAGCTATCCGCAGGACAACTATTAGTCGTGCACTCCACAAATCTGGCCTTTATGGAAGAGTGGCAAGAGGAAAGCCATTGTTGAAAGAAAGCCATAGGAATTCCCATTTGCAGGTTGTGAGAAACCATGTGGGGGACACAGCAAACATGTGGAAGAAGGTGCCCTGGTCAGCTGTAACCAAAATTGAACTTTTTGACCTAAAAGCAAAATGTTGTGTGTGGCAGAAAAGTAACACTGCACATCACCCTGAACACACCCACTGTGAAGCATAGTGATGGCAGCATTATGTTGTGGGGATGGGAAGCTGGATGGAGCCAAATTCAGGGCAATCGTAAAAAGAAAAAGAAAACCTTAGAGTCTGCAAAACACTTGAGACTGTGGCAGAGTTTCGCCTTCCAGCAGGACAACCCTACATACAGCCAGAGCTACAATGGAATGGTTTAGAGCAAAGCATATTCATATGTTAGAATGGCCCAGTCACAGTCCAGACCTAAATCCAATTGAGAATATGTGGCAAGACTTGATAATTGCTGTTTACAGACACTCTCCATCCAATCTGATAGAGCTGGAGCTATTTTGCAAAGAAGAATGGGCAAATTGTCACTCTCTAGAAGCTGGTAGAGACATACCCCAAAAAGACTTGCAGCTGTAATTGCAGCGAAAGGGGGTTCTACAAGGTATTGACTCAGGGGGCTGAATACAAATGCACACCATGCTTTTCCCACATATTTGTAAAAAAAAATCGAAAACCATCTATCATTTTCCTTCCACTTCACAATTATGTGTCACTTTGTGTTAGTCTAAAACATAAAATCCCAATAAAATACATTTTAAGTTTTTGGTTGTAACATGACAAAATGTGGAACATTTCAAGGGGTATGAATACTTTTTCAAGGCACTGTATAATAATGGATAGGCAGAGGGCAGGTGAGCCTGGAGAGAACCCACCCCTCCTTAAAGGGAAAGGAGCACACCGGACACCCAGCATATAGCACAATGGCAGCAAAGGTGTCAAGTGCGTCCCCTCACCAATATTACATCAGTAACAAACAAATGGCCACTCCCCCCCCCCCCCCCTCATAACTGGCCCATAACTCAGCAAGGAGCACATGGAAGGACGATGCATGTCAAACAAAACCAAAGAAAATTCCCAGCTTAACTCATCAACCAGCCTGCAAATTATCCTGTCTGCATGGTTTGCATTGTTATTACAATGCTGATGATATAACATGAAGGTGTATGCTATGACCATAACCTATACTTCCAGCTCTCTGACACTGGACCTTTGAGTCTCCTATACAGAAGCTGCCGAGTCAACTGCCTGTCCCTTCTCTCCTTTTACCCAATCACAGAATGCTTTCTATTATGTGAATCCACTCACAACATACAAACATTTCTGTAAATAGACAGGGGAGAGGAGGGACAGGCATTTACTTAGCAACCACATCTCTTCTATCAGTGGCAGGAGTGTGACAGAGGGCGTGGCTATCAGCATTGAAACTGCTGATTCATGGGTCTGTAGCTTGTCAATCATCACCTGGCCACACCTAGTCCTGCTCATGGCTTTCTGGATTGGCAGATTTACCTCTGTTACTGATACCTTCCCATTGTGAGCTGCAGTGTCTGGGAGGGGGAGTGTGTGAGACAGGAATGAAGGAGGATTTTATTTAGTCATGATTAGTAAAACAAAAAAAAAAAGAATAATCTTTTTTTTTTTAAGCTTGAAAATAATAAACAAAGAAATATATACAAAAACATTGTACATTCTCTTACAATCACACTTAGGGCACAACCTGCTGAATATCTTTAATTTTTAACCACTTCAATACAGGGCACTTAAACACTTTCCTGCCCAGACCAATTTTGAGCTTTCAGCGCTGTCGCACTTTGAATGACAATTGCGCGGTCATGCTACACTGTACCCAAATGAAATTTTTATCATTTTTTTCCCACAAATAGAGCTTTCTTTTGGTGGTATTTGATCACCTCTGCGGTTTTTATTTTTTGTGCTACAAATAAAAAAATACCGAAAATTTTGAAAAAAAAAATGTTTTTTTTTTGTTTCAGTTTCAAAACTTTGTAAATAAGTACGTTTTCTCCTTCACGGATGGGCACTGATGGGGCTACACTGATGGGCACTGATAAGGCGGCACTGATGGGCACCAATGAAGTGGCACTGATGAGGTGGCATTGATGGACACTGATAGGCGACACTGATAGGCGACACGGATGGGCGACACGGATGGACACTGATAGGTGGCACAAATTGGCACTGATAGCTGGCACGGATTGGCATGGATGGGCGGCACAGATGGGCATGGGTAGGCGGCACAGATGGGCATGGGTAGGCGGCACAGATGGGCATTGGTAGGCGGCACAGATGGGCATGGGTGGGCACTGATAGGCGGCACAGGTGGGCACTGATAGGTGGCACAGGTGGGCACTCATTAGCGGCACAGGTGGGCACTCATTAGCAGCACAGGTGGGCACTCATTAGCAACACAGGTGTTATACTGTACTAATGGATGCCAATCAGTGCCAAACAATAATGCATGCCAATCAGTGATGCCCATTGTGGGCACTGATTGCCATCCATTATGGGCACTGATTGGCATCCATTGTGCCTGACTGGCATCCCTGGTGGTCTAGGGAGGATTACCTCTGCTGGGCATCCCTGGTGGTCTGGTAGCGTCCCTGGTGGTCCAGTGTGGGCATCCTCGGGGGGGCTGTGCTGATAATCGATCAGCACAGACCCCCCCCCTGTCAGAGGAGCAGCCGATCGGCTCTCCTCTACTCGCGTCTGACAGACGCGAGTGAGGAATAGCCGATCACCGGCTCTTCCTATTTACACTGTGATCAGCCGTGATTGGACACGGCTGATCACGTGGTAAAGAGTCTCCGTTGGAGACTCTTTACCGAGATCGTAGTTGCCGGGTGTCAGACTGACACCCCGCAACAACGATCGCCGCGATGCGCGCCCCCGGGGGCGCGCAGCGGCTCATAATCCTGATCACGTCATATGACGTCCGGTTAGGATTATGAAACCACTTTGCCGCCGTCTATTTGTAATAGGGCGGGCGGCAAGTGGTTAATGGCTTTTTTTGAAACTGTATTCTTTTTATGTTTGGCTACAGGGATGAGTCTGAAAAATGTAAGCAAGTTTTCCTCAATTCTGATTTCCAGCATCATTTAAACCTTCAGCATTGTTATGTGAGGAATCCTCCTCCTCTGCATATCACTGCTGAAAAGTCATACAAAGTAGTCATACAAAATATAAGAAACTCTGTAACCTGCTCCTTTCTTGTTTCCATAGAGACAATTGATGGCCTTCAATCAGCTTCTCTTATTAAAAAAGATTGTTTCAATGCAGGCAATTTTTCTGTGATCCTTCATAGTACCTTCTGATCAGGCAAGGCCACTGATAGACGGATACAGCCAGCCCTACTGTATTAGGCCTGGTCCCCATTGGTTCAGCAAGGTGGCCCCGGGGCCATATGCACCCAGGGCATGTGCTCTGCATCTCCTGCAAGATGCCCTTGGTCCAAACACTGTGACCACCTCTTCAAACGGACATCAGATAATTGAGCAATAAGCAGTGCAGAGCCATGGGAACTCTAAGGCTGGCCATACATGGAGCGGATTTCTTTCCTGCAAGTTGTATATACAGTGCAGTGGTCAGGAGCATGTTACCCACAATCCTGACAGAATGCAGGATTACTGAGTGGAACTGTAGTTGGATGACACTTGGCATAATGTGCAAGTATGCTATGAATACTTGCACATTATGCCAATCTTACCTACCTGTTCGCCATTTCTTGCTGTCCTTTGTCTTTTCTGCCAATTCTTCCGGGTTCCATATCATTCCTCTTCAGCACTGCACAGCACAGCATGCACTGTACACTAATTAAAAACTTGTTATGCCCTATACACACAGTCGGACATTCCAACGACAAAATCCGTCTGATTTTTTCTGATGGACTTTGGCCCAAACTACTCTTGCATACACATGGTCGCACAAAGTTGTAGGAAAATCCGATAGTTTGGAATGAGGTGGCGTAACCCACGTACGACAGGACTATAAAGAGGGCAGTAGCCAATAGCTTTCATCTTGTAATTTATTCTGAGCATGCATGGCACTTTGTCCGTCGGAATTGTCTACACACGATCGGAATTTAAATGATCGGATTTTGTTGTGGTAAAATTTTATATCCAGCTCTCAAACTTTGTGTGTCGGAAATTCAGACAGAAAAAGTCTGATGGAGCCCACACACGCCTGGATTTTCCGACAACACAATCTGGTCGCACATTTTCTGATTTTCTGTGTACCATGTGTACAGGGCATTAGGGGAAGAGGAAAGTTTTTTTTTTTTTTTTTTTTTTGCGGAAGCAAAGAATCTATCAGTGATTAAAAATTGAACTACAGTATTCTCCCTCAAAGAAAATATTTCCCCCTCTTCCACCCAAGCAAAATAATTTGCCAATAAAATTCCCCTCTACAACACGCAAAAATCCCTTTCAAAACCCCCTTTTCCCACAGGTAACCCCAAATCCCTCTCTTCAAGCAAAAATATCCTCCCACCAACAAAACCTCCTCAACAAAGCAAATCACATTCAAAGTTAAACTCTGTCACCAGCAAAAATCCCTTTCTCCCACAAACATCACCACCACCTAGCCCCTGCACCAAGTAGAACCTTCAGAAAAGCAAAAATCTCCTTCTACCTAAAGGACCCCCTTCTTTCTCCCAGCAAAAGTTCCATCCCAAGGAATCCCCCTCCCCTAAATGACCGCCCCCCCCGCTCCAGTAAACTTACCCACATGAAAACTCCCCCTTTCCTTAAGAAGCACCCACAACAAACCCCCCTCACCAGTAAAAAGCTCCCCACCCAGGCAGAAATTCTTTATCCTTCCCGCCCCCCCCCGGTGCCTGCGGCGGTCGGTATTCGTTCGGGAGCGATCCGGGATGAGGGGGCGGCCATTCATTCATGGCCACCCCCTCGCGATCGCTCCCGACGAATAGAAATGCTCCGTGACATCACTTCCTCTCCTGTAATGTAAATACAGGAGAGGAAGTGATGTAATCTCTCCTCCGTGTCGGTATTTTTCGTTCCGGCACCGAGGAGAGAGGATCGGTGAGTTGCACCAACACACTACACATACAGTAGAACATGCCAGGCACACTCACACCCCCCCTTCACCCCCGATCACCCCCCCAATTACCCCTGCCCCCCCAGTCACAGTGACACCAATTGCATTTTTTTTTTTTTTTTTGCATTGGTGTCATTTGTGACTGTAATAACTGTTAGGGCAGTTAGGGTTAGCCCCCTTTAGTTCTAATGTACCCCCCTAACCCCCCCAATAAAGGTTTAACCCCGTGATCACCCCCCGTCGCCAGTGTCACTAAGGCTGGGTTCACATTGCAGCGGTTTATGAGAACGAATGTGATTCGCACCGCACTGCAGTGCAAATCACATCCGATCTCTATGCGATTCGAGTTCAGCCATACAGATAGTATGGCTGAATTCGCGCCGCACCCGCCGCAAATTCGCACGGGACCCTTTTTTTGGTCCGCAGCAGAATCGGATCGCATGGGTGTTCACACCATGCGATCCGAGTTTGCAGATCGCACTGCGATATGCGAACTGATCTGGGGGTGTCATTAACATTTCACTGACACTCCCAGCAGTTCGCATAGGGCAGTGTGAACTGCCGCCGGGAGGCATGCGATGCGGGAACCCGCCGCGGATTCGTGGCGTTCCCGCATCGCTCCAGTGTGAACCCAGCCTAATAAGCGATCATTTTTCTGATCGCTGTATTAATGTCACAGGTGACGCTAGTTAGGCAGGTAGGTATTTAGGTTCGCCGCAGCTTTTTATAGCGCCAGGGACCCCCATATACTACCGCATAAAGCCCCCTGATTGCCCCCTAGTTAACCCTTTCACCAGTGATCACCATATAACTGTTACAGGTGACGCTGGTTGGTTAGTTATTTTTTTATAGTTTCAGGGCACCTGCCATTTATTACCTAATAAAGGTTTAACCCCCTGATCACCCGGCGGGTGTCATTTGTGACTGTAATAACTGTTAGGGCAGTTAGGGTTAGCCCCCTTTAGTTCTAAGGTACCCCCCTAACCCCCCCAATAAAGGTTTAACCCCGTGATCACCCCCCGTCGCCAGTGTCACTAAGGCTGGGTTCACATTGCAGCGGTTTATGAGAACGGATGTGATTCGCACCGCACTGCAGTGCAAATCACATCCGATCTCTGTGCGATTCGAGTTCAGCCATACAGATAGTATGGCTGAATTCGTGTCGCACCCGCCGCAAACTCGCACGGGACCCTTTTTTTTGGTCCGCAGCAGAATCGGATCACATGGGTGTTCACACCATGCGATCCGAGGTTGCAGATCGCACTGCGATATGGGAACTGATCTGGGGGTGTCATTAACATTTCACTGACACTCCCAGCAGTTCGCATAGGGCAGTGTGAACTGCCGCCGGGAGGCATGCGATGCGGGAACCCGCCGCGGATTCGTGGCGTTCCCGCATCGCTCCAGTGTGAACCCAGCCTAATAAGCGATCATTTTTCTGATCGCTGTATTAGTGTCACAGGTGACGCTAGTTAGGCAGGTAGGTATTTAGGTTCGCCGCAGCTTTTTATAGCGCCAGGGACCCACATATACTACCGCATAAAGCCCCCTGATTGCCCCCTAGTTAACCCTTTCACCAGTGATCACCATATAATTGTTACAGGTGACGCTGGTTGGTTAGTTATTTTTTTATAGTTTCAGGGCACCCGCCATTTATTACCTAGTCTCACTAGTGTACCCCTAAATTTAGGGGTGTCTACTTTGCAAAATGGGGTCATTTGGGGGGGGGGTTTGTGCCATCTTGGCATTTTATGGCCTTCAAAACTGTAACGCCCTTAGAAAGCCTGAAGGCGGTGCTTGGTTTTCGGGGCCCCGTACGCGGCTAGGCTCCCAAAAAGTCCCACATATGTGGTATCCCCGTACTCAGGAGAAGCAGCAGAATTTATTTTGGGGTGTCATTTCACATATGCTCATGGCATGCGTGAGCAATATATCATTTAGTGACAACTTTGTGAAAAAAAAATAAAAAAATAATTAAAGTTTGTAATTTTCCCGCAACTTGTGACAAAATATAAAATATTCCATGGACTCAACATGCCTCTCAGCAAATAGCTTGGGGTGTCTACTTTATAAAATGGGGTCATTTGTGGGGGTTTTGTGCCATCTTGGCATTTTATGGCCTTCAAAACTGTAATAGGTAGTGAGAAGTGAAATCAAAAATTTACGCCCTTAGAAAGCCTGAAGGCGGTGCTTGGTTTCGGGCCCCCTTACGCGGCTAGGCTCCCAAAAAGTCCCACATATGTGGTATCCCCGTACTCAGGAGAAGCAGCAGAATTTATTTTGGGGTGTCATTTCACATATGCCCATAGCATGTGTGAGCAATATATCATTTAGTGACAACTTTGTGTAAAAAAAAAAATAATTTTTTTTTTTGTCATTATTCAATCGCTTGAGGCAAAAAAATAAAATATTCAATGGGCTCAACATGCCACTTATCAATTTCCTTAGGGGGTCTACTTTCCAAAATGGGGTCATTTGGGGGGGGTTTGTACTGTCCTGCCATTTTAGCACCTCAAGAAATGAGATAGGCAGTCGTAAACTAAAAGCTGCGTAAATTCCAGAAAACGTACCTTAGTTTGTAGATGTGACAACTTTTGCGCAAACCAATAAATATACAGTTATTGACTTTTTTTTTACCAAAGACATGTGGCTGAATACATTTTGGCCTAAATGTATGACTAAAATTGAGTTTATTGGATTTTTCTAATAACAAAAAGTAGAAAATATCATTTTTTTTCAAAATTTGCGGTCTTTTTACGTTTATATCGCAAAAAATAAAAATCGCAGAGGCAATCAAATACCATCAAAAGAAAGCTCTATTTGTGGGAAGAAAAGGACGCAAATTTTGTTTGGGTATAACATTGCATGACCGCGCAATTATCAGTTAAAGTAGCGCAGTGCCAAATTGTAAAAAGACCTCTGGTCATTGACCAGCAAAATGGTCCGGTCTGAAAGTGGTTAAAAGTAAATCCCACCTTTTGTGAAAACTGAGATTAATGCACTCACATAAATAGGGTGCATTATAATTATTTTTTCAACTGAATCCTGCAGAGCATTGCCGTCACTCTGTATGTGGCCTAATCCTGACACTTGTACTGTGTACATTGCATACACCTGACCCCAGCATTCTGACACACTTCTGACCTCTCTACTCTGTACATTATATATAGTGTGATTCAAAAAGGATATTCATAATGGAATTAACCTAACACAACTGTATTAACATGAAAAGAAACATTGACTGTCCAAGTTTTACCTGTGTTCTATAAATGTTCGATGTGGGTCCCTGAGCACTGGTGGTGACACGCCAGATGATGCCTTTTACCATTGTTGTCACTTTCACCTTCGTGAGGTTTTTTTTGGGGGGGGGGGGGGTTACAATAGTGGCCAGATAGAGAAAGATTGCCCCTCATAATATATTGGTGGTCAGTGGGCGTAAGAGTGCCCCTTTTACTATATGATTGGGCAATGGAAGGAAGCATCCTCCTTACAATGGAGTGTCCCTTACAACTAGTGTCCCTTATATTATATTGATGGTCTATGTGAGGAAGAATACACCTTATATTATATTGATGGTCCATGGGAGGAAGAATGACCCTTATATTATATTGATAGTCCATGGGAGGAAGAATGCCCCATTTTATTTATGTATAAAAGAATTACAATGGGGGCTAATTACAATGGGGCTCGTGGGAGGAAATTCCCCTTATATTATATTAGTGGTCAAGGGGAAGAAGAATGCTAATTAAAAATGAGGCACTTGGGAGCAAATGCCCATTATATTATATTAGGGGTCAGCGAGTGGAAGAATGCCCCTTAGGACCTGTGCGGGCAGGCTTTTGCTGGCATCAGAACTGTTTCACTCCTCATATAGGTCAACAAGAATGCAAAAGTAGCTTGAAGCAGGTTAAATGAAGCTCAGAATGAGTTCAGCTTTAGGCCTAATGATCATGTCAATATATTTTGATTGATCCTAGAACTGTCTCAAACCTTTGTCCATTCAAACAAGCACAAAGCTAGGGAGTGAAAAGAATTCAACACCAATATGCACACTGTAAGGGCAAAACATTCTTTCACTGACCGCCATTGTAAGGGACATTCAGAATTCCCCTCACAGTGGTCAGTGGGGAAAATGCCCCTTACACTTCAGAGGGAGGACAAATTGCCTTTATACTGTAAACATGCAATATTACATATGGGAAAAGCAACAATAAACACACCCAAGATTATTGTGCTAGTTATTTCTTAAAATAGCATTAGCTTCAGAGTTGTATCAAGGTCCGGTTCACACTGAGGCAGCACAACTTACAGCGCGACTGCCTCAGGCGACCCAGACGCGACCGCTGCGGCGACTTGCAAAACGAATACTGTATAGAAGGCAATGCAAGTCGCCCCCAAAGTCATACAGGAACCTTTTTCTAAGTCGGAGCGACTTGTGTCGCTCCGATTAGAACGGTTCCATTGTACAGAACGGGACGCTACTTGTCAGGCGGCTAAGTCGCCTGACAAGTCGTCCTAGTGTGAACCGACCCTAACTGTGAGTTCCAATAAGATATTGAAGAAATCAGGAAAATAAGTAATTTATGGTAAAAATAACAAATGATTTATAAAAATATAAAATAAATGGATAAAAAAGATTCATCAGAAATAAAGGCTTTCCGAGGTTAAAGCAGAACTTGCAACTCTGCCACTTATTGTAACAATCCAGCTCCAACAAAAATGTTAGTTTCTTGTTTTGTATAAAGCAGGGAAGGGATAGAGACTTTTGTCAGGTTTTTTTTTGCGATCTGTGTCCTATTGGAGAGATTTCACCTCACTTTCTGGGAGGACAGAAAGTGATGGGAAGTCTCTCTGAGAGTGATGCAGAAATAACACACTTTTATAAAGTGGAGAAGGGTTAGAACTTCTTGTAATGCTTTTATTGCAGTATGTGCCTTTCTGTTCTAGTGACAACCCCACCCCTGTTTCTTCTACAGGTGTCATGGAGATAGTACATGAGGGAACATTTCCAATGGGTATATATGGGTATATATGCAGAAACAAAAACCTGGGAGAAATGGTCATTTTTGCCACAATCCTCGCTAAAGATATTTACCATCACCTGTGCTGAAGTGAAGTACAATCACTGCCTGGCAGAGGCTTTAACTCATCCCTGCTCTTATCTAAAACCAAAAAAAAATGTTTTTTTTTATGGACATAGGCCTTGCCTAAAAGTAACGATTGCACACTAAAGTAATATTTACGTTTGAAAACTGAGTATTTTTTTTTTCAATGATGCCCATTAAGGTTTTCAAAGACAAGAAGTGAATACAATTAACATTGCATTGCATGATAGAAAAGGACAGATACAATGCCATTCATCCTCTCACATTCACAATACCTAAATTGAGTATTTTTAATGTAACCCTTGTCACTAGATTAAATAACTTCAAAGAGCATACCCCCTTAAAAAATAGTGGCTTAAACTTGCTTCTCTGGCTCTTTTTTTTTCTTGTTGAAACGTGTTAAAGAGCGCCAGTTGCCGCTGCAATCTTCACACTTCCGGGTGTGTCAGATACCTTGTGCCCTACTGGGCACTATGCTTTTTCCCAACAACCTCACTGACACCACAGAACATTACAGTGGCATCGCGGTCAGCAGGAGGAACCAGGGTACCCAACAGGGACACACAATCTGACACTCCCAGAAGAGAGCAGCGGTCCCCAGCACTCTTCAAGGGAGTGAGGTTTCAATACTCTGTCCATAGGACAGGTAAGTACAAATCTCCATCCTTTACTGTAAACTGCACTTGAAGTTCTATGAACAGGGTCACTTTAAGAGAAAATGAGTGACATAAAATACCGAACTCAAGATTGTACACATAAAGCAACCAAACAGATGTCAGTGAATTGAAACATATTACAGAAAGATGAAAATATTTTTACCTCTCTACCCCCACCCCCATGGACATTGTTTTTAGGCCATTACTGTGTTTAGGAGTCATGCTTTGTAAGCCCAGTACATTCCATCAATAAGTTTTAGTATCATGGTGTTTGAAATGTTTGTGTTTGAGTCTCTGCAGGCCCCTGCTTATAGTATTTGAACATATTTCATTAATCAAGACACCAAATGCCAAAGTAAGATGTTTTCCTCGCCATCCAAGGGTATCCCCATCTGTCACTTGCTGGGCCCTGGCATCTGGGATCTACAAACCTGTCACTTTTCTGGAACGAAGTGCAACATCAGACCTTAATATGTCGACTTAATCTATGTATCCTGATGAAATGTGGTCCAGACTCCCTATGCTTCCAGCTTCTGTGTACAGAGCGATATAATAGGTGGCGTTTTCCGTCTGTTGATGCACGCTGCCTTATGTCTCGGACACTCTGTGTTTTGATGGATGTACTTAGAAGAAAAACCACATAGACATCCTTTATTTCTACTTTCCCAAGCAATAAAACCTACCATAGAATTAAAGTACTCAAGCAGAGGTGTAAGCAATAGAGGGCAGCAGAAGCAACAAGGGCTACAATATCACACTGAACAAAATAGAACTGCCTATTTATAAATTGGCAAAGGGTTGATCTGAGGATAAACCACTTTTTCTCCATCAAAAGCACATTGTAGCATTTATGAAAGGTTTTCTTGGGTCAAGTTCATCTATTGCACACTCATTCCCAACACCTTGATCTCTAATCATTTAATTAAAAATATAGAGATGACTAACATTTGCCATATTTGTAACAGTGCTCTCAAGTAATATATCTTCCCGATGAAGCTAATTGTGAAACACGTTAACGTTAACTGCTTGTGTACTACACATGGTAGAAACAACCACCTGATACCATAATAATATATGGACACCTTTGCACAATTTTGAATGGTTTGCCTGTATCATGTTTATTGACAATGTCTCAGTTATTTTAATGAATGTGAACATTTTCTCGTGATTTATGCAATAAAATAATGTAAATGTACATATACAGGGTTAGAGAAGCGCCACACTCCTGCACAGCAGCATGGTATAGACAAGAGAACGGTCCTAGCCAGAAACCACCCATATGCCACGTTTCATCTTACTCAAAAGAGCTTGGCCACCCTAGCATTGCTACAAATATTCCAAATGTTAGTAAGCTCTATATTTTTTATTGAAGTATTAGAAATCAAGATGTTGGGCGTGAGTGGGGCTTGGTTGGATGAGAATCCTCTGTCGGAGACCCATGGGCTTATGCCCTTGTCATGTCTATACCAAGCTGGCTTGTTGGGAGTGAGGAGCTTCTCTAACAGGCATTGTTTTGGATAAGCTTGTTTGTCAGCCTGCGCCCTCTTTACTTGATGACTGCAGGAGTTGTTTCTCTAGCTTTGAGCAGTGTTCCATGTCTAGAACTTAATTGTTGTATTATATGGTTTCTGGTCTCACCATTTTTCCTTACTGTATCTTAAGTGTCTTATATTGGGATGTAGTGTCATTTTGGTCTTCCCCCAATCCTCATCACATTCTATATTTCCGTGTTGAATTCCATAAAGAGCAGGAGCTAATGACAAAGAAGGGAAGGTGTAGCTCTGTGCGGCCATTTGCTGCTTAGTATTACCGTTTTTTTAAGAACGCTACTAAAATTTGTAAACAGAGTCCAGTTGTGTACTATTGATTTGAATTCACCTAGCATGAACCGGTGAGATCGTTCACTTAGAAAAGTCCATTACTGATCCAAAAGGATGTGTCTTGAGGTATCACAATTATAAAGAGACCGCCACCATCACCCAATCACACTGCCACTTACCCTCAGGTAGGTAGTAACAAGCATGGATATTATTCAATAACAGCTCCTCATTGACATGGGCATATACTCTGCAGCTCCTCCACAACATGCAATACCCAATTGAAAAGAGAACATAATGCCTCATATTGCAGACATCCAGATAGTAATTTATTGTAATAAAAGGCAAAAGTGATTACACTTACTTTTCAGAGAGATAAACAGGCAGTAATTGAAACGTCCAGCGTTTCCAACCCACAAAATAGCCGCTGTGTCGAAGCACATGAGTTGCATCACTGACTCCTCCCTACACATTTCATAATCAATGATGTCATCAGCGGTGTGGCTAATGCAGTAGCCATTTTGTGGGTTGGAAAGGCTGGACTTTTCTTTTACTGCCTGTTTATCTCTCTCAAATGTGAGTGTAATCACTTTTGGCTTTTATTACAATACATTACTAGCTGGATGTTTGCACTATGAGGAGTTCTTTTGTGTCTGCACATCTCTGGGAGTAAGCCACTGGTACAATGACCACACTTGATTCAGTGTATACTCAGCACATATAGGGTAATAGGTTTTTATCAACCACTGTGAGATGCTGAAGCGCCATGTGGTGAAGGCATATTGTGCCCTAGTAGCCAGCGTTTGTTCCCTTTAATTAATGGAGCATGCTCTTGTGTGTATTCACTGTGCACGGTTCCAACCTCTCAGGTGAGACATCAACCAGGCGTATCTCCCCCATTAGTGATGGCCGAACGGTTCGCCCGGCGGTCGTTTCGCGGCGAATTTCCGACATTCGCGGTCCGCACGTTCGAACGCCTTTTTCCGTCGTTCGCCGCGGCGGACTTACGTGTTTAATGTATACAAGAACTTTAACCTTTGGTGACACGTTTATCATGTGATACAGGACAGCCAATTGAGACATGACAGCACATGGACACTTGTACATTCCCCCTAACCTATAAATACACCCGATCCGGTGGCCATTTTACATTCTTTCTTCTGTTACGATAGGGACAGGTTCCTGTGTGGAGTAGGGAGAGATAAACCACTAGCTATTTGGTACACAAAAGTTCTTTTCAGGACTGGTATAGGTGTTAGGTGTTGATAGGTTTGCTGTGCTGCTGATTCTTGCAGCAGCCTGAGTGTCTTTTGTTAGTTTAGAGAAAGGGAAAGGACGGTGTATGCTACAGGGACAGCCAGATTAGTCTTTCATCATCATCATCATCATCATCATCATTAGCTGTTACTATCAAGGTCCACAAAAGAGCTGTTCCAGTAACCACTAATCGTTCTCTTTTTTTGCCAATTTGTATAGGGACAGGAAGGAAGCAGTGTTGTCAGGCAGTGAGGGTAATTTTAAAGACTTGCTGTTATTATTAGTTCCACAAAGGTTCTTTTCAGGACTGGTATCAGTGGTACAGTAATAGGCTTGTACATGTATAATATTCTTTCTTCCAAATATAGAAAGGATATTATACTTGACTGCTGCCCTTCTGCTGCAGTCTGCTAAACATTCACAACTCACTTGTTCCACAAAAGTTCTTATAAGGACTGGTAACTTGGTATAGGGTGCTACGGTACATAGGCTTGAGTGCGGTACAGTCTGCTGTTCTGTAAGGACCGCTATCGGTCCACAATAGATAGGGTTGACGTGCACCACTGCTGACCGCTGCCCTATACTGCAGCAGTCCTTCAGCGGTATAGGGACTGACGTACAGTCTGCTAAACACTAATACACAACCTGCTTGGTCCACAAAAGTTCTTATAAGGACTGGTAACTTGGTATAGGGTGCTACGGTACATAGGCTTGAGTGCGGTACAGTCTGCTGTTCTGTAAGGACCGCTATCGGTCCACAATAGATAGGGTTGACGTGCACCACTGCTGACCGCTGCCCTATACTGCAGCAGTCCTTCAGCGGTATAGGGACTGACGTACAGTCTGCTAAACACTAATACACAACCTGCTTGGTCCACAAAAGTTCTTATAAGGACTGGTAACTTGGTATAGGGTGCTACGGTACATAGGCTTGAGTGCGGTACAGTCTGCTGTTCTGTAAGGACCGCTATCGGTCCACAATAGATAGGGTTGACGTGCACCACTGCTGACCGCTGCCCTATACTGCAGCAGTCCTTCAGCGGTATAGGGACTGACGTACAGTCTGCTAAACACTAATACACAACCTGCTTGGTCCACAAAAGTTCTTATAAGGACTGGTAACTTGGTATAGGGTGCTACGGTACATAGGCTTGAGTGCGGTACAGTCTGCTGTTCTGTAAGGACCGCTATCGGTCCACAATAGATAGGGTTGACGTGCACCACTGCTGACCGCTGCCCTATACTGCAGCAGTCCTTCAGCGGTATAGGGACTGACGTACAGTCTGCTAAACACTAACACACAACCTGCTTGGTCCACAAAAGTTCTTATAAGGACTGGTAACTTGGTATAGGGTGCTACGGTACATAGGCTTGAGTGCGGTACAGTCTGCTGTTCTGTAAGGACCGCTATCGGTCCACAATAGATAGGGTTGACGTGCACCACTGCTGACCGCTGCCCTATACTGCAGCAGTCCTTCAGCGGTATAGGGACTGACGTACAGTCTGCTAAACACTAATACACAACCTGCTTGGTCCACAAAAGTTCTTATAAGGACTGGTAACTTGGTATAGGGTGCTACGGTACATAGGCTTGAGTGCGGTACAGTCTGCTGTTCTGTAAGGACCGCTATCGGTCCACAATAGATAGGGTTGACGTGCACCACTGCTGACCGCTGCCCTATACTGCAGCAGTCCTTCAGCGGTATAGGGACTGACGTACAGTCTGCTAATCACTAACACACAACCTGCTTGTTCCACAAAAGTTCTTATAAGGACTGGTAACTTGGTATAGGGTGCTACGGTACATAGGCTTGAGTGCGGTACAGTCTGCTGTTCTGTAAGGACCGCTATCGGTCCACAATAGATAGGGTTGACGTGCACCACTGCTGACCGCTGCCCTATACTGCAGCAGTCCTTCAGCGGTATAGGGACTAAGAGTTTTGTCACAGGGTCATTTAAAAAATGACAGGCAGAGGAAGAGGCAGGCCCTTCCGCAGGGGTGGTAGGGGTAGGGCAGGAGCAACAGGCTTGAGCCAAAGTGGGAAGTTGCAGAAGGTGCGTTCAATTACTTTAAAGGATGCACCAGACTTGGTTGAGTGGCTCGCTCAGCCTTACTCTTCTGCACCCTCCTCATCCTCTCGATCTGCACCCTCTTCTTCACTCTCTGCTATGTGCACCCCCAAAGACACTACCACCAACAACACGACCACCACCACCACCACCACATACCTTCCGCTTGAGTCACTGGAATTATTTTCCGATCCATATCAAGAGGACATTTCTGATGCGCAGCCACTCTTGGTATTGGATCAGGAAGAGGAGGTAGCAACAAGCGCTACTCAGCAGTCTGACGCCAGTACCCAGATCAGCCCAAGGAGGAGGTTGGTCCCCGGTGTTGCTGCCTACTCCGAGATCTCTACTTATAGCGGTGGGGAAGGTGACGTTGATGATGACGTGTCTAGTGATGTCACGTGGGTGCCCACAAGAGAGGAAGAGGAGGGGAGTTCAGAGGGAGATATGGACCAGCAGATAGGGAGGAGAAGCAGCAATGACTTACATTGCACAGCAGGGACAAAGCAGACTGCAAATGTATCAGGAGCGAGTCATCGACCATGTACGGTCACATCTGGCGCTCCCAGGACACCGGCACATGGCTCCGCAGTGTGGGCTTTTTTTAACGTGTCCGCTGCTGACAATAGCGTTGCCATCTGCAATCTTTGCAGTCAACGCGTTAGTCGCGGTAAGCCCAATACTCACCTAGGGACGACCGCCTTAAGAAGGCACATGAGCAGCCATCACCGAGCCCAGTGGGAGCAACGGAACACACAAAGCCACACTGCAGGCTCTCACCGTCCAGCCTCGTCTTCTACTTCTCCTTCTCCTCTCTCCTCACAATTGTCCTCCACTCCACCTTCCATCACGCCAAGCTCACATTTTTCTGCAAAAAGGCAGGCTTCCGTGGGCCTAATGTTTGAGCGTAAAAAAATGATGACGCCGGATAACCCTCTTGCCCAACGGTTGGCGGCTGGCTTGTCAGAACTCATAGCCCGCCAACTACTGCCATATAAACTGGTGGACTCGGAGGCCTTTCGCAAATTTGTGGCCATTGGAACACCACAATGGAAGGTCCCAGGAAGGAAGTATTTCTCAGAGAAGGGCATCCCAGAGCTATATGGCCATGTTCAGCGGCAAGTGAATGTATCTCTGGCACACAGTGTCGGTGCCAAGATACATCTGACCACAGACACGTGGTCTAGCAAACACGGGCAGGGAAGGTATATCAGTTTTACTGCCCACTGGGTGAACCTTCTGACGGCCGTCAAGCATGTAACCCGTGGCACCCGTGTAGATTTGGTTTTACCGCCACGGATTGCATGCAGGCCTGACTCTTCTTCTCCTCCTCCTACTCCATCCTCCTCCCTCTCCTCCTCAGCTGCCTCCTCCTTTTCCGCTGCTAGCGTCTCTTCCACTGCACCGCCCAAGCTCCCCAGAACCTATTCCACATGCCAGGTGAGACGTTGCCATGCCGTGCTGCGTCTGTTGTGCCTGGAAGCAAAGAGCCACACTGGCCCGGCACTCCTTTCAGCTTTGCGTTCACAGGCAGATGAGTGGCTAACACCGCTCAATTTGACAGTTGGTAAAGTGGTGTGTGACAACGGTGCCAATCTGCTTAGCGCATTGAAACAGGGCAAAATCACGCACGTGCCGTGCATGGCACACGTCTTAAACTTGGTCGTGCAGCGATTCCTTGTCAAATACCCTGGGGTCCAGGACATCTTGCGGCAGGCAAGGAAAATCTCGGCCCATTTCAGAAGATCTTACACGGCCATGGCTCGCCTTGCTGACATTCAGCGGCGACACCATCTGCCGGTCAGACGTCTTATTTGCGATTGCCCGACGCGATGGAACTCAACCTTCTATATGCTTGATAGGCTGCTCCAGCAGAAACGTGCAGTTAACGTCTACCTGTATGAACTCTGCGAAAGAAACGGTTCTGGGGAGCTGGGTTTTTTTTCACCGCGCCAGTGGCTGCTCATGCGCGACACATGCAGACTTCTGCGGCCATTTGAGGAGATCACCAAACTGGTCAGTCGCAGCCATGGCGCCATCAGTGACATGGTACCTTATGCCTTCTTTCTGGAGCGTGCATTGCGTCGTGTCATTGATCAGGCTGTGGAGGAGCAGGAGCGGGAAGATGAGGAAGTCGCAATGCTGGATGAATTCCCAGGGGGGGCTACTCTATCTGAGACAAGTCAACAACAGGAGTCTGATGAGGAGTCAGAGGAGGATGGTGCCGGGGCGGATGAGCAGGAGCAAGAAGAGCATGCTTTAAACCTTTCTGGGATCCCTGTTGTGCGAGGATGGGGAGAGGAGAATGAAGAGGACGACATTATCCTGGATGATGAGCAGGAGCCAGGCCACCACACCGCTTCCACTTTAGTGCAAATGGGGGCCTTCATGCTCCAGTGTTTTAATAGGGACCCCCGTATAAAAAGCATGAGGGTCAAGGACCAGTACTGGGTGGCAACGTACTTAGACCCCCGGTACAAACACAAAATGGCGGAAATGTTACCGCCGTCGCAGAGGGCTGTCAGAATGCAGCACTTCCAGGCCTTGCTTCGAGAAATGCTGCATTCTGCTTTTGCGTGCGCTGGCAGAGGAGCAATTCCCACTCCCAGAGAAGGATTTGCGGGTACCAATCCAACAGCGCCTGCAAGAAGAGGCCGGTTTGAAGATGTGTTGGTGACTTCGGATATGAGGTCATTCTTTCAGCCGACCCATCGACAGGTGTCATCCGGATCCAGCATCAGGGAACGCCTAGACCGTCAGGTGTCCGACTACATTGGGTTAACGGCCGATGTGGACGCTCTGAGGAGTGATGAACCCCTAGACTACTGGGTGGGCAGGCTTGACCTCTGGCCAGAGCTTGCCCAATTTGCAATCGAACTGTTGGCTTGCCCCTCATCCAGTGTCCTGTCCGAAAGGACGTTCAGCGCAGCAGGGGGGATTGTGACCGATAAGCGTACTCGCCTAGCTCACCACAGTGTTAACTACCTCACATTTCTAAAAATGAATGAGGCATGGATCTCGGAGGAATTCAACACATGTGACCAGTAGACCATGTATATGTCTATAAACTATTTTTTTAATCAAGCACACAGACCTTCTTAATTCATTTGGCTCACTTCCTTGACCCAAAAAAGCACACCGTACTATATGCCCCTACCCTCCTCTTTGAAGAGGTTGAGCGGTGTCATATTTCTACTGGGGCTGCTTATGATATCCCTGTGCTGTGCTGACTTCCTCCTGGGGGTTCTTATTATGAAGGGATCACACTATCCCTGTGCTGTGCTGACTTCCTCCTGGGGGTTCTTATTATGAGGGGATCACACCATCCCTGTGCTGTGCTGACTTCCTCCTGGGGCTGCTTACGGTGCTGCTGTCAGCGCTGTATGTCACGGTGCTGCTGTCAGCGCTGTATGTCACGGTGCTGCTGTCAGCGCTGTATGTCACGGTGCTGCTGTCAGCGCTGTATGTCACGGTGCTGCTGTCAGCGCTGTATGTCACGGTGCTGCTGTCAGCGCTGTATGTCACGGTGCTGCTGTCAGCGCTGTATGTCACGGTGCTGCTGTCAGCGCTGTATGTCACGGTGCTGCTGTCAGCGCTGTATGTCACGGTGCTGCTGTCAGTGCTCTGTATTACGGTGCTGCTGTCAGATGCCTCTATCACGGTGCATGTGTCATTCCGGTATGTCACGCTGCTGGTGATCATCTCCTGCACCCTCTTCTTTGCCTACCCTGGTCCCTGACCTTCCCTCTCCTCCATTGCCTTCATTAGCTCCATAGTCCTGAATTGTTAGAACAATTTCCCAAATAAAATAAAAATGCTTGTAGTTATCGATCCCAAATTCACCTCATACATGTATTATGTCATTGTCCAGATGGTGGGACTACGTTTTACCCCCTAATAATTACCACGTGGCCGCAAATTCGACATGAAGGTTTGCAAAGTTCGCCTCCCATTGAAGTCAATGGGGCCCGCGGCGAACGTTCGGTTTCGCGAACGTTTGGGTCCGTTCGCATTTCGCGTTCGCGAAACGTCCCGTCGGAAGTTCGTCCATCACTATCCCCCATATCCAGCTCTGGTGTCCCACATGTCCAGTAACCGAGCACCTCTCTGTAGGACTGCTAAGATTGAGGCACCACCCCTACAAGGAAATTTTCGCCCCATTGATGTGTCACCTGGCCAACAGACATCTCATTATGCATAAGTGCCAGCCTCCTGGGTACCTGCACCATATTAACTTAGAAAGGTCAATACATGTCACACATTAAAAACCTTTCCTTCTTTCAATTCCTTCCTCCATAAAAAAAAAAACATATTTTACATTTCTTGTTCTGACGGATTAGAGGTTATATTCCTTCTCCAACCTCCAACCCATTGCACTTGTATTCACAGTACGTTTGCATTCCCAAATGACAGGAGAGACTCCTGCAAAATGTTTCACAAGTCTTGTTGATAGGCACAATCTTTCAGATTCAGCTTTAGCACTAAATTGTCCATAAGAAAAACAAACCTTATATTGCAAGTATTAATCTGAATCTTTTTGTTTGTCCCTGAATGTTTATCAGAACAATTTTGCGGTGTGGTGTGGCACACACAAACTGCCAACTAGATGAACATCTGTAATCCATGTTCCAGAGACCTCTCCAATCTCACTCCACCAGGACTCTGGAAGTGAAAAACAAGAGCAGAATCAGATTCTTATCCACAATATCTGCTTGCTTGCTATGTTTACTTATAGTTCCCTTCTTGGAACCCAAGAACTTAGTATTCCTGGCTTCTGCAACTCTGACCAAATTATCAAAACAATCATGACTTCTTTAGGATGAACCCACTCTAAAAATGGATCCCCATGGTAAAAGCAAAAATTTAAAAAAATGTATGTGAATGTTGTTTCTCAAACATTCTCATTTTAAACGCAAAAAAAAAAACCAATGCATTTATCTGTATCTTAAGACCTATGCACTAACTCCCCTTTCAGATGGCGCCTAAACCTTTTGGAACTTTTTCCACCTGACTGAAAATAATAAATAAAAAAAAAGGAACTCCAGTGGCTAGAATGGCTTCCTACCAACTCTTGTCGTACACACGATTGGATTTTCCGACAGCAAATGTGTGATGACAGGCTGTTGGTGGAAAATCCGACAGTGTGTTTGCTCCATCGGACAATTGTCGGATTTTCCGCAGACAAATGTTGGCTAGCAGATTTTAACATTTTCCTGATTATATCCTGTAGTCAGTCCGCAGTCTATGATTATCTCCTGTTGTCAGTCCGCAGTCTATGATTATCTCCTGTTGTCAGTCCGCAGTCTATGATTATCTCCTGTTGTCAGTCCGCAGTCTCTGATTATCTCCTGTTGTCAGTCCGCAGTCTCTGATTATCTTCAGTAATCCATCCACAGTCTCTGATTATCTCTTGTTGTCCATCTGCAGTTTTTGATTATCTCCTGTAATCCATCTCCCCCACTGTCTTTAAGCCCCTCCCACAATAATTTTGGCCACACACACAATTTTTTCCCAACGCACTATGCGGGCCACAGGTCCTACTTTTTTCCCTGGCATACCCCTCATTCTCAAGTTCAAAAGTTCAGAGGTATGTTTTGTATGTATGAACTGTGCACAGTACCATTTCTCTTGTCTGGTATACCAGTAAAAATCAGTGATTGTGTTGCCTTCCACAAGATGGTGCCCTTTACATCTGCCCAGTAAGATTGGCTATTACAGTGCACCATCCAGTGATAGCCACTCCAATGGCTAAGAGCACTGCCAGCTGTATTCTGGTGGGGCGTCCCCTGTCAGAACAAAATAGCATAGCTTGGGAGATCGCTGTACTAAGACTGCATGTGTTAGTACAGTGATCTGTCAGTTTTTTTTTTATTCAGCCCAGCGTGTGACAGTGTGTACCAGGCCTTAGAATGGACACTAGCCAACCTCACTGCAATCATCATAAAAACTGGAAGAAGGCATAACTGAAACTGTTCAATTTGATTTGAGAAAATAGAATTAAGGATGTGATTGATTGCTTACTATGAGCAATACATAGTTTTTCCTTTTCCAGTCTTAATGAATTTGGTGCAATTTGTTTTATTTAAAAGTCTTTTACTTAGTACCTGCTGCTGAACCCCCCCCCCCCCCCCCAACAAATTATCTATGGCCCTGGAATGGCATGATCATTTTGGGCTGAGTTTTACATTCTTGTAGCTCTCTCTTGTTTCTATTGCAGTTTCATTCCCAGCCTCTCTCTGTCCTAAAGATGCAATACATTGTTCCCTCAACATACATGTTTCCTCCAACTCATCCAATCTCTGTTCCAATACACATTTCTCAGTCACTAATTGTTCAATGTGATCACCAACATTTGCATCTGCCTTTGCAACCATTGTTAATATATTCTTAGTTACACTTTTTACCTGCTCCAAAAATTGCTTTCTCTCACTACACCATTGTACTTCTTTCGCTATAGCAATATCTTTAATTTTCAAAAACATGCATACAACATTGGCCATTTTGGTTTGCCTTTTTTTTTTAAGACTTTTTCTGTTTTATCTGATCATTATGAGCAGGGCTGGTGCAAGGATTTTTGACACCCTAGGCGAAACTTAATTTTACCGCCCCATTGGCTCCACCCCTGACCCCACCCCCTTTGCTCTGCCCATGTGACAGGAGGCGGCGCTATACTGGAAGCAATGGCTCTGCTTCCTCCAGCGCTGGCTCCAATGCTGTGCTGCGCCTCTAATTACACTACCTGTCGGATGGAGCAGCTGCCGAAGACTGAGCTAGTTACATGCTGTAGCCTGCAGAGCATGCAGACGCAGAGGGAAACCAGCGGCTGGGCGCCCCTAGGCAGCAGTGCGCCCTAGGCGGCTGCCTACTAGTGGTAGCACCGGCCCTGATTATGAGTATTGCATTGCTTCAAAAGGTCATTGAATTGGTGTGTTAAAGCATTGTCTGGCATAGTATCAAATTTAACACAGGCATGTTTTTTAATAAAATGTTCAATGACTTCCATTGATATGCTAACTAGTCTGCACTGAATCTTGTTTAACCAGTCTATACACAGCAGCTACAGACACAAGACACACAGAGACACAAACAGACAGATAAAGCTGTTTAAGGCTAACACTGACTTGTAGTCCCACAACCAGGAGACATGCACACTCTTAATCAATGCCTTACTATCTCCTTATTACCACAGATTTTTAGCCACCTTAGATCGCAGGCCACATTGAACTTCTATTGGAACAGCTATTTCACACTCAGGTGGGGAAAAATAAAAATAAAAAATAAAAATCTATATTTCTCCCACTTTCTCCTCAAAGATGTGTGATTTATCCTGTCAATCTGCAGGCTACATCAGATAACCAGGGCTGATCAGCTCCTCCTTCACCAGCCCTCTTGACTGGCTACACAGGCCTAACGCACACTAACAATAAACGTTAACATATATACATATACCAGCCAAAAATTTTACCAGGTTTTGCGTGTCCACTCACTGATGAAATATTTCATAGAACTTTCAGGACCACTCATGTAGGGCTTCAGAATTCACGAACCAGCGTGTATCTTGTCCACCGTAGTGAAGGCTTTCAGTTCTAGGTGTAGCTGATTCCTTAGCTTATAGGGTTTGGATTCTGTGCAGAAATAAATTCCACATGCCTTCTGGGGTGCCAAATTAAGTAATTGGTACAATAAATATTATTTGAGGGTGGTTACATATTCCCTCTATTTATTGCATATATGTGTTAACTTGTCTATTCCCATAGTTAGCTAGTCTATTAAAACTCTGATAAGCAGGGCCGCAGTTAGAAATCATGGGGCCCCATACAGCCTACCTGACGAGGCCCCCTTCACCCCACCTACAACCCACCCTGGCTCCGCCCACAACCCCGCCCCTCATTCCGCCCCTGCCTCCATGCTGTCAGGGTGGGGGGGGGGGGGGGTGTCTGGAGACAGGAGCTGGAACATGTAACATTTACAGCACCCCACCAATCATAACTGCATCTGAATGGGAGAGATGTCAGTGTTTTGACATCTGTGTCCATTCAGTTTGTATCTTCATACACCACCGACTTGTGTCCATTTAAATCAGGCTACCTCTGATCTGTCACATTTAGGTCTGGAAAAATAGAAAATGATATTCTTTTCCAAATTTTTTTTTTCCCACCTGAATGGACACGGAGGAAGGTGGATCTAAATGCACACAAGTCAGTCCATACCTGTAAACCTACATGGAGATTTCAATCAGGTCTGCATGAAAAAGGACCTAATTGCAAAGCGTGGGTGAAAGGTTATCAAAGGGGAGTGGTTTAGGGGTGGTAAAAATGCAGCTTGGCTGTGTGTTTTTACTGTCCCTTCCCCCCCATCACATGTGTAAAGGTAGCATCTCACTATGTGCTCATGGTCATTATCATTATGATGATCAGAGCACAGCAGGTTCTCTATGGCTTTGTCAGTATAAGATGACTGTGTGGTGCTGACTTTGTTATGGCTGTGCTGAGTTATAGTCTGTAACACACAGTACAGCCATATATCAGGAAAGTCAGCACCCAACAGCCATGTTACACTGACAGAGCCATACATCACCTGCTGTGCTCTGATCATCATAATGATAATGACCATGGGCACACAGAGTCTGGGGACTGCACATTCTACAATAGTGTGACCTATCAATGTGTGTGTATGTGCAGGGGACTGCTTGCCTGTGCACCACTGCCATTAGGAGATTACTCCTGCTGCTCTGTCTGTCTCAGCCACCTCAGTGATAAGTCCCTCAAGCTGCAACACTTACTGAATGAAGGGAGCCGTATAACAGTAATATCCATCCGCCGGAGAGGCATGCAGTGAGCAGGAAGAACTTTAGTTTGTGCAGGTATACTGAGAGCAGCATGCTGCACGATATTGTATCCCTGCACTCGAAAATGGAAAAAAAGTCCCTCTTCTGCTTTCACCTCCTGGGCCCCTCTGGTAACCTGATGGGGCCCAGGAAATGAATATATATTCCTTATATACCTTGGTAATCAAGTTGGTGCGGGTTAATATAGTTATTTAGCCTTTTTTTTGTTTTTTGTTTTTAGCTAGAAGTTAAAAGCTGCTCGGGCCCCCCCTGCTGGCCGGGCCCAGTACAACAGGGCTGGTTGTACTGGCCTATCAGCGGCCCTGCTGATAAGCACAATGATATAAGGTTCGCTATAAAAGCAAATACACTGTTTAGTAAAACAATGTCTTATTTATTTCCCAAGAAAATAGGAATATGCTATCATGGAAATATTATAGAGAATTATACAGAGTATATGACAAAAGAACTTTAAAGATACTTATCACAATGCTTTCCTCAAGATATTGTTTCATGGGCTGGGCTCAGGATGGCAAAAGAGAGAGCCACCCTGCTTGAGCCAGGCGTGAAAAGGGTAGAGAGAAAGCTCTCTGCCTTGTTCAGTCCTTTTATACTTCAGTCATATACCATCCAGACCCAACCCCATTGCCATCCCATCTAGACTTTTGGCGAATTACAGTACTTATGGGGCAGTCCTCCTCAATATATTATATTACTGTCCGGCCTGCTGTATTGGCCTCTAGGGGCAGCATTGTCCATGCATCATCTCTAGGTGCCTGTTGATCCTTTGATCTTTGTCACCCACCATCATCAATCATCCTGGCAGCCATGGCTCTCTTTGAAGATTGCTTGCAGTGTATTATCACACCAGTCGGCCCGAGCTAAGCTCTTGTTATGGCCTTGCTAGCTTTCAGATGCAGATTCTGGTTACATTCCAACTTGGAGCTATCTGCCTGTATCAACCAGGGAATGAAATACCAAAAATATAATATTAAACCATGTTGCCTTCCAACAGCTCTTCTGTCTCCCCCCTCACCCCGCTCCTTCCCGCATGTCAGCTCATGTCTGTGTCTCCATCTACGCCCCCCCCCCCCCCCCCACTGCTTCTAGTAAAATTACAAATCTATTTTGCTCACTGCCAGATACTCTTCCATATCCTGGCAGAGCACACTGTACCTTTCTTTTATAAAAACGAGCAATGTAAATACCGTTTTAGTCTTGTCTTCAGGCCGGTCATGTGACTCTCGGCCGGTTTCCATGGCTAATGCAGGAGAGACTGAGCAGCCATATGATCTCCCCGGCTGACATCAAAAGGAGATCATGGCCCCTCCTGCAGTATTCTTCCATTGGAGCTGTACAGTGGCTGTGAGTCATGTGACCGCCCTGAAGACAGCTCAAAAGCAACGCTCGTTTTTCTATAAGAAAGGTACAGTGTGCTCTGCCAGGCTAATAGAGAGTCTGGCAGAGTTTGAGTTACCGTATATACTCGAGTATAAGCCGAGATTTTCAGCCTCTTTTTTGAGGCTGAAAGTGCCCCCCTCGGCTTATACTCGAGTCACCGCTGTCTGACTGCCCGAACAGCGTGTCGAGCAGACAGACAGCGGCCATTCTACCTTTCAAAAGCCGCGCCTCCGCCTCCGCCTCCGCCTGTGATAGGCGGAACACTCAATTTCCCAGCAGTCAGTGTTCCGCCTATCCCGGACATCGGCTCATCCTCGGATGAGCCGATGTCCGTGATAGGCGGAACACTGACTGCTGGGAAATTGAGTGTTCCGCCTATCACAGGCGGAGGCGGAGGCGCGGCTTTTGAACAGGGGAATGGCCGCCAGGGCGCCGACGAAGAGCGGCGATCCTGGCATGGGACGACACGGAGGCTCGGGACGGGACGACACGGAGGCTCGGGACGGGACGACACGGAGGCTCGGGATGGGACGACACGGAGGCTCGGGACGGGACCGGACGGACACAGGTAGGCTGGACACACAAGGCTGCACGGACACACACACACACACACACACACACACACACACACACACACACACACACACACGGATGGATGGATGGATGGACACACACACACACACAGGGATGGATGGATGGATGGACACACACACACACACACAGGGATGGATGGATGGATGGACGCACACACACACAGGGATGGATGGATGGACACACACACAGGGATGGATGGATGGACACACACACAGGGATGGATGGATGGACACACACACAGGGATGGACGGACACACAGGGATGGACGGACACAGAGGGATGGACGGACACACACAGGGATGGACAGGCATATCTCACCCTCGGCTTATACACGAGTCAATAGGTTTCCCAGTTTTTTGGGGGTAAATTGGGGGCCTCGGCTTATACTCGGGTCGGCCTATACTCGAGTATATACGGTATATGGGTTAACAAACCCTTTAAACAGACTTTTGAAAGGTCATACATACATACAATGTTTCAACCAACTGCCATATGACTTCTCAGATGGCACAGTCCACATGACCATAACACAGACTATGCAAAAGGAAGGAAAGAAATCCTACAAAGAAGTTCACCTAGCAGAATACCATGGTTGAATAAGATAAATATATTATAGTAAATGCACCATCATAATTCCAAAAAAAATATTATTGAAATCCAAGTAAAAAAACAATCTTCCACAAATATTTTAAATGCAGCTGCACATACATCCATACACTCCAGCAATCGCACTAAAATGCAGATAAGAACTCAATAATTCAATACTATTCCTAGATGGTACTAAAGTGTGTATATTCACTGTTGTAGATGTTCAAGAGTAGCTTCAGGTTGGAATAGTCCAGACTAGTTTCAGTGGTGGCCTGTCTGTATGGGGCGCCACCCCCCAATCCATGTGCCAGGCCCCTAATCTACATGCAGGGTGCCGGACGCATACCTTTCAATTTTTTTTTACCTTTCAGGTTTTTTTAAGCACATGATTAGAGCCTGAGGCTCTAATTGGCTTAAAAAAAGGATGGGCTTGGGGCGCAGAGTACTGCGCCCTGAGCCCACCCAGTTGTGTGACAATAGCAAATTAATATTCACCATTAGTAGTAAAAGGCGAAACTGCGCTATTCAAAATTCAAAATTCGGATAAGGGACTGATATGGACCTAGGGGGGGACCCCCACGCCGATTTTTCAGCGTAGTGATTCCCCTTTAAGTCCATACCAGGTGACGGTGCCAGCGACGCCTCCCTCGCTGGCCCCGACTACCCGGAGGCGCGCTCAAAATGAGCGGACTTTCCTCCGCGTGTGTGGGCGAGTCCGTTCATTTCAAAGGTACGGCAGCTAGTCCGGCGGACTTAGTACGCCATATTAGTCAGCTGCAAAAGTACCGTGTGTGGGCAGGTAGCTCGTTCAGAAAGTCCGGCGGAAAGTCCGCCAGACTAAGTCCGCCGGATAGTCTGCTACGTGTGTACGCGGCATAAGTGTTTCTTAACTGCAACTCAAGTCTCATGAGCTGCCAGACAAGGCTTTGCTGTCTGGTAGAGCTGTGCAAATCTCAGGACTGGATGGACAGAAATACAAATTATGTAGCAGTTAACAGAGGTCCTATTTGTGTATTTAATCTATGTATTTACCTATCTGATTGAAGCTCATATGAGATTTTAGTGATTGGTTTTACATATACTTCAAGAATCAAAATCCTACCTACATTTTAAACACAGAATTCTTCCATTCAGCGCAGCTTGTGAATGAAAACGATCCACGCTTTTCACGTCCTGAGGCTTTTACCAGAGACACACTGCAATGCCAGTTATTCATGCTGATTTATATACTAGAGTATGAAAACCGACAAGCACAGCCTGAGTGCAAAGGAGGTATCTGTGCCAGAGCTTGGTTTTGATCAAAAGGTACAAAGCCTACGGGAGCTTCTCCAAATAATTTGTAAAAACAAGTGCACTAGCGAGGTAATAACGTGTGTCTCAACTTCATCAAAAGGTCTTGTTTGGAGCACAAACGCATGGTTTTCTAATTATACGGTGTAAAGGGAATTTGTAGTAAATTTGCATTTTTCTTTTTCTTCTACTGAAATAGTATATTAATATTTTATATTTGTCAGTAGCCCTCAGCAGGTAGCAAGCCCCATCAGAAAAACTTAAAGCAAGTGAATAAAATTTTAAAAGTGCTGTCGGATATAAAGTGAAGGTACTTATTGATGCTGCAGCAGCCTCCAAGTCTTGCGTCCTGCACATTCCCACTGACCAGCGCAGCAGCCAGCAGGAATGTGAGAGAGACAAAAGGCAAAAGGCAAACTTGGACAAACTGTTTATTCTTAGGTCCCTGAGAAGGACATACAGCCATGACTTGAGGTTAGAAGAAAAGAGATTTAACCTTAGATTGTGGAGAGCAAAAGCGTAGCTTGAATGAAGCTTGTGGGCCCCAATGCAAAAGTTGACCTGGGGCTCCCCACCACCATTCGCCGAAACAGGGGACAGTAAGGCCACAGAGGCCCCCTGGAGAATCAATGGGGTGGCCATTGCAACTCCTCAAGTTCCAGCCACGATGGGCCCTTTGATTCCAGATTAATATACAAGCCCATAGCTTTCACCCAGCAGCTCCTGCCTCACCTGGTTTGCCTGCCCCCACCTTGTGCACTCTTGCAGAGAGTGTGTCACTGGGAGAAAGGGCTTGCCCCCTGTGAAGCTGAAACTGGAAATTCAGAGGGCCCGGGACTGTCCTGGATTGGCCCCTGCCCGGCCAGCCAGGGCCATCTGAGTTTACTGAATTACCTACGCAGGGTGACGTTGCAAGTGATTTTGCCCCACAACACAATGTGAAACCTAATATGAGCATTGTGACCCCAGGGACCCCTCAAGCTCCACCCATGGTGGAAAGGGCTCTTTAGAGTAGTTTAAATGTTGAACTCCCTCCCCCAAGAAGTAGTACTAACTCAGAGTGTCCACAACTTCAAAAAACTTTTAGATATCTTCCTTAATAAGCAGAATATAAAGGGCTATGGGAATTAACTCCTCTGGGTTTTGCAGGGAGGGGGGTTCGGGGGTCAAACATTGCTGTCCTTGTTTGCATTGTTTTAATTTTTGTTTCCTTGAGTTATCTGATAAGGTATTGCTCTTCCTGTTTTCTTTTTTGCGTTATTGATATTATGTAGTGGTATTTCTCATGCAGACTGCAGACATCTGAGATGGAGGGTTCCCTTCTCCCTGGCCTTGGATAGTTTGGTCCTAATGTTCATTCTCCTTCCCTATTATGTCCTCTTTGTGCTCCATGTTCACTATTGTTCACTATTCAAAGTTTGCAGCCTGAATTTTGCCATAAAGAGGTCCCTGGTTTTTACATATCTATACAGATTTACACCCCATCTGTGTATTCTCCAAGAAACCCATTTGATGGGTTCTCGCATAATGAGTCGAATCATTGGTCAATAATTTTTTGACCCATCTGAATTTCGAATCATTTCCAAAAATTTGGAAATCATTAAAAAACGAATATACGAAATTAAATAAATGAAATAAATTAATTTAAACTAAATTTGGAACTATTTGGATACCTCAGAATCTCCGAATAACCTAAAATGAGTCTGAATTTACATTCGGACCAAAACTAATTGCACATGTCTAGACTTCAGCCCACTGTCTGCTGAAAATAGGTCACAGGAGTGCAGAATGAACTGCACTCCTGTGATCCAAAGGGGAAGACAAAGCTTGTTTAAATCAAAAAGGTAACAGGGGAGACGGAGAGACATGAAGAAAGATCCAATTGAAACTTACCCACTGTATGAACCAGGCCTTTAACCCTTGGCTCCAGCTAAAAACAAATATGCAGCCGCACTACACTGGACTTATTTCCTTGGGGTCGCATATATGGTCAGGGTCATTATTTTTTTAACTGTTTTTTTTTCAAATATCACCAAAAGAAAGCTCCATTTGTGGGGAAAAAAGGACGTTCATTTTGTTTTGGTACAACGTTGCACGACCCTGCAATTGTCAGCTAAAGCGACGCAATGCCGAATCGTAAAAAGTGCTCTGGTCAGGAAGGGGGTATATCCTTCCAGAGCTGAAGTGGTTAAAGTGTTACTAAACCCACAACAGTAAAATCTGTCTGAATATGCAGAATAGCATACTTGTTATACTCACTGTGGAAATTAAAGCGGAGCTCCACCCTAAAGTGGAACTTCCACTCATCGGAACCCTCCCCGCCTCCTGTGCCACAATTGCCACCTTTCGGGGGGGGGGGGGGTGCAGATACCTGTATAATACAGGTATTTACGCCACTTCCTGTCCCTTCTCCGCTGTCTGCTGGGAAACACACAGGTCCCAGAGGCAGCAGGGACCGTCCGTATTGCGCAGCGCGACTCGCGCATCCACATCAGGGAAGCGGGAAGTTATGCCGCAAGGCTTCGCTTCCTGATTGCCATAGCGAAGATGGCGGTGGCAGCACCCGAGAGCCGAGCGAGAGATCGGCTTTGGGTGCCGACATTGCGGGCACGCTGGACAGGTGAGTGTCCATATTTTAAAAGTCAGCAGCTGCAGTATTTGTAGCTGCTGACTTAAAAAAATAAAAAACCGGAGGATCTCCCGCTTTAAGGGGTTAATCCTCTGCATTGTGTAAAAAAGGCTCTTTGATTCTGTATGCACAGATCCTCCCCATCCTGAAGGGTTTCTCTGGGCAAGGCCAGATAAGATACAATCAGAGTAGTCCCCCTGCATATGCTCAGTTTGGTCTCTATTGCTGTAGAGAATATTTCCTTGTTGAGCTGAGCTAGTCAGGTCACATGGTATTGACATGACACATATGGGCGTGTATACAGATCCTAAATGATAGTCCAGTCCCTCCCTCCTCCTCCATGCCCAGTAACTAAAAAAGAACACAGTGGGTTGATTCATGGATGATCCGCCTCCCATAACTGCATGAGGCTGTAGTGGAAATCTCTGCCTACCTAAACAATTAGCACCCTGCAGTTTATTACATGATCTTGGTATACAGATCAGCCAAAATTATATATAGTGGTAGCAGTATTTTAATGTAAAAAGAAGATTTATAAGCTGTGGGCACTTCGGGGGGGTTGTGGTGAACTATGAACTATTTTCATATTTCTGGTTTTAGTAACACTTTAAGTGGTGCCCACCCCCTGCATACTTGCTTGGGATTGGCTGGGGCCCACCTCAATACTGCAGGCAGCTCCTCCTAATCACCCTTCCATTCTTCTGGAAGCTTCTCCAAGGTTCCAGCAAGTAGGGAAGGTACCAGAGGTGCTGCCTGCTGAGTCATCCAGCCTCCCTGAGTCACTCACCCTGTCTCAGGATCAACCCAGTCTGGCTCTCAGCCAGGCTAAATTTTTCGACACTAAATTAACTATGTACACTCAGTACACCTAGCACTCTACACTAGAGGGTGCTACACTGACGTGATTAAAAAAGGTAAGAAGTGTTAAGAATTGAAATAAAAGATGTTTGCTCTTGGGTTTAGATCTGCTGGTTGCAATGTGTGGAAATCAACTCCCAAGTAAAAAATAAAAATAAAAAATAAAGCAGCAATAGACCACAAAAAATGAAAAAATAAAAATAAAATAAAATGTTGGATCTTATGAAATCACAGTAAATGCAGGTAAGCTTACACTCCACTCTCCTGAGCCACACAAATTGCAAAGCATATAGAGCAGCAATGAAAACAGCACTATGCATACATACACTATATTATCAAAAGTATTGTGACACCTGCTTTTACATGCAGATGAACGTTAATGGCACCCCAGTCTTAGTCCGTAGGGTTTAATATTGAGTTGGCCCACCCTTTGCAGCTATTACAGCTTCAACTCTTCTGGGAAGGCTGTCCATAAGGTTTAGGAGTGTGTCTATGGGAATGTTTGACCATTCTTTCAGAAGTGCAATTGTGAGGTCAGGCACTGATGTGTACAAGAAGGCTTGGCTCGCATTCTCCGCTTGAATTCATCCCAAAGGTGTTCTATCGGGTTGAGGTCAGGACTCTGAGCAGGCCAGTCAAGTTCCTCCACCCCAAACTCGCTCATCCATGTATTTATATATAAACCTGTCTAATAAAGTCTAATAAACCCTGTGTGTCCCCATAAAAAGAACCTGTCACCTATATGCAATGACATTGGGGGCTGTTGTAATAGCAATTTAGGTTGTAAATGTAAAGATGTAAGATGTAAAAATAAATAAATAAAATGTAACCCAAAAGGGTTTTAGGCATATAAGAAAATATATATATTATTATATTATTATTATTATTATTATACAGGTTTTATATAGCGCCAACAGTTTGCTCAGCACTTTACAACATGAGGGCCGACATTACAGTTACATTACAATTTGGTACAAGAGGAATCAGAGGGCCCTGCTCGTTAGAGCTTACAATCTAAAAAGGAAGGGGCAATTGATACAAAATAGTAACAGCTGTGGGGAGATGAGCTGATGGAGGAAGTAAAACAGTGTTAATTTGAAGCAGGATAGGCTTCTTTGAAGAGAAGGGTTTTCAGGGATTGTCTAAAGATGGATAGATTAGGGGACAGTCGGACAGATTGGGGTAGGGAGTTCCAAAGGATGGGAGAAGCTCTGGAGAAATCCTGGAGGTGAGCATGGGAGGAGGTGACAAGGGAGCTAGAGAGCAGGAGGTCTTGGGATGACTGAAAAGAGGGGCTTGGTTGGTATTTTGGGACTAGGTTAGTGATGTAATATATATATATATATATATATATATCTATATTAGAGCCCCCCCCCCCTCACACATACCCACACCTACAAAAAGGTGTGCATTTGATTCCCTTGTATGAATGGTGATTGCCCTCCACATGTTCTACATCAGCGCGCGTGAGTGCAATAATTTTAGCACCAGTGCATCTACATAACTCTAAACTGATGACCTGTAGGGGCTTTTAACATGGGTTTGACATGGGTATCTAGCTACTCAGCACAACCTCATCTTTTAGACCCTTTTCACACTGGGGCGTTTTTCAGGCGTTTTTCAGGAGCTTTAGCGTTAAAAAAAAGCGCCTGTAAAGCGCTTGAAAGAAGCTTCATCTGCAGTCCCAATGTGAAAGCCCAAGTTCTTTAAGAGCCCTTTCACAATGTCAGCTTAAACTAGCAGTGCTTTACCAGCGTTTTTAGAGCGTTATTGGGGCGCTTTTAACCCCTGCTAGTGGCCAAATAAAGGGTTAAAAGCGCCCACAAAACGCTGCTGCCAATAGCGTTCTTCGGGCGTTTTTCAGGCGTTTTACAGGCGCTTCCCATTGATTTCAATGGGTAGGGGCGCTTTAGGAGCGTTGTATTCACCGCTCCAAAAGCGCTGCAAAGAAGCTGCTTGCAGGACTTTTTTTTACGCCCTGCCAGTGCAGCGCCTCAGTGTAAAAGCACTCGGGCTTTTACATTGGGATTGAAGTTGCAGCTTCTTTCAGGCGCTTTTTTTAACGCTAAAGCACCTGAAAAACGCTCCAGTGTGAAAGGGATCTCGGTGTGAAAGCACTTGGGCTTTTACATTGGGATTGCAGTTGCAGCTTCTTTCAAGCGCTTTACAGGCGCTTTTTTTAACGCTAAAGCACCTGAAAAATGCCCGAAAAACGCCCCAGTGTGAAAGGGGTCTTATATTTTACAAAAAAATGTAGGTAATACATTGCATTTATATGCCCAGAAACTAACTTTAATGTATTTGTTACTAAAATTGTGCCTTTCATAAACAGTTGCGCCGATGTTGTGTAATATAAAAAATATAACTACACATTTTATTCTGTAGGGTGTCTGCTTTAAAAAAAATATATCTTGTGGGGTTTTAAGTAATCTTTAGGTCTAAAATTATTTTTAAAAACATGTAAGCAAAACATTAAAAAAAGTTGCTCTAGGACTCAAGTGGACCATTGATTACATACTGCAGTTGTGGAGGGAGTGGCAGGAAGACTCTGGTGGGGTGGGGGGGGGGGGCGACAAAATCCGGTCCTTGCAGATGACCAATGTCACTGGGGGGAAATTTGACAGCTGTTACAGAAGGTTAAGTGCAAATTTTCAGTAGAAATATCTGTGACACCGAAAAGGGAATTTCCCCACACTTGGGAGAAATTTCTCCTCACTTCCTGTTTGATTTTGAAATAGGACGTGATGGGACAACTGCTTAACGGGACACAAATGCAACTTTTCTTTATAGTTTTTAAAGTCTTTTTTGGACTTGCACCTACAGATAAGCCTATAATAACCCATAGGCACCCATAGGCACATTGAATATCTCCTGGTTGTTTAGGTATAGCGATACCCTCACTTAAGAGGGCCGCAAGTTTGGTTTGGGCCCTGAGCACAGCTCCGCCAACCCCCCGGCAATCTGCTCTACCCACTCTGGCACAGTTAGTATCTAGCAATACACATTAAATCACTTATACTCTAAATATGTGTGTGTGCGTGGGTGGATAACTCAAGCTCATAGACAATCTTTGAAAGTATATAACTGACTTTACTTGTTGTTTTTATAAAAGGAATAACATGAATCAAACATTTGGATTGCAACACATAAGCAGGTCCCTGCAGTAACCAGTAATAAAGATAAACAGAGTAATCAGCATAATAAAGTATTGCTATGCAACTCTAACGCTGCCCTTTTTCAGCTACTTCCCCGCATGGGTAAACTAACACCCAGCACTATCTACCTATGCAGTCAGGCCTGACTGATCTAGATGGAAGTCCAGTAAAACAATATTCGCTAGCAATCTTTCGGTGGTGAACTTGAAGAACAACTTTGTAATCCAAACGAATAATAAAGATAAAGTATCTGTCTTTAAACAGCTCTCACCACCCGGACAAGTCCAAGTCCAATTCGTCTAGGAACAGGAATCCACCGACCTCCGAGTCTTCAATCCTTCTGGTGTACTGCAGCAAAGATGAGAAGATGTCTCTCAGGTACAGCTAGGCTGGCAGAGGGCTCTTTGGAAAAGAGCACAAGGCCCAGGCTTCAGGCCTTGTGCCTCCAGCAGTCCAGCACAGACCTCCTCTTGCTAGGAGAAAGGGGGGTGTCCAAAGAGAGCGAACTAGGCCTCTCCCCCTCCTTACATGTCCTCCCCCATGAGTCTCTGGGGCATAACTCCAAACATCCTGGGAACCAGCGGGGTTCTGGGAACAGTAGTTTTATATTCCTTAAAGACACCCCGCTACATAGGAAATATTCAGAGCTCCATGCCGCAGCCGATGGCTCCCGTGCGCATACGTGGGAGTGATGTCTTTGCAGCTCCAGCCACTTATACAGCCAGAACATCCGAACCCAGAAGGAAGACCAGGTGAAGATGGAAGTACTATCAACAGTTACAGTGTGCCGCTGGAGGGCTCTGTCCTAATGTAAGTATTTCTTAAAGAGGAAGTAAACCCTGATGGGTTTACTTCCTCTTTCATTCCCTGCAAAGGTAAAGCATAATGGACTACTATGCATCGCATAGTAGTCCATTATGTGTCACTTACCTGACACAGGAGCCAGCGAAGTCACCGCTGTCCCCTGTAGTCCGGAGCATCCATCTTCTCGGTGGGTCTCGCTGTTCCGCCGCTGTCATTCGGCAAAGCCGCGATGACGTCACTCCCGCGCATGCGCACGGGAGCCACCACTCGCGGCATATCGCCGTTGTGCATGCGCCGTAGACAGTGGTGCCTGTCTTTCGGCAAATATCTCCTAAACCGTGTAGGTTTAGGAGATATTTATCGGACCTACAGGTAAGCCTTAATCTAGGCTTACCTGTAGGTCAAAGTTGGTTGTAAGGGTTTACAACCACTTTAATGTGCTTGTATGCGATGCATACTTGCACATTATGCCATTGCCTTTGCAGGGGGTTTTTTTTTTCCAGCTTGGTTTACTAACGCTTTAAGTCTATGTCCAAATAGAAGCAATCAGGAAAGTCATAGTAAAGTCACAAATCCTGATTAACATGCTTGTTCTTGCTCTGTGCCTCAGAGAGTATTGAGAATGATGGATTGGCATGATAGCCAGGCAGCTAGGATGTTCAGTAGGAGATATCATTAATGGCTGCCCTTTATAATCTTTAAGGCAAAATAGCATTATTTTACCCAGTGGTCACCAACCAGTGGACCACTGTGAGAGCCAGACCATTGTGTGTATAAGGCAGCAGTGTGATCCAGGGAGGGGGGACAGAGAGCCAGAACATTGTGTGTATAAGGCATGTCAAATTCATCTAAGTGGTCTGCGGGTTTCAAAATTGTGCATTTAGTGGTCCATGAGGTCCAAAAGGTTACTGACCACTGACCTAATCTATTGTGGCAACACGCAGGTAAAATCACCTGGTTGTATCCAGGATGGGAAATATGTGTGCCCTAGATTCAGGCTTTATGCAGACTTGTACAATTAGAGGGGAAGAGTTAATGAGCCCAGCTGAAGTAAGTGGGCTCATTAAGACCTCTACAAAAAACCCCAGCATGCTTAGGGAGATGCTCCATCCTGGAACCAGTTTTGTGTTGTATAGACTGGGGAGTGTGATATCTGTTCTGTGCGGTGAGTTAACGCCTGTGTGGCAAACCTCTACAACAGAGACAGGGACTGGTGCAGCACAAGGCTGCCCTCAGTTGTTAGACAGGGAATCTAAGCGTGTAGTTAGAGGTCAAGCTGACCAGGATTTAATTTCATGTTTTATTTTTGTTTGGCTGTTATATGTATCACTGCATGTAGCATAAATAAACCACATCTTTTGTTTTTTGCACCTACAACGCTGTCTGCTGTGCCTGATTTTGTGTTGTGAACCCATCCAGGGGGTCACACACACCTGCTGCCGAGCTAACCCCTCACAGTTGGTGGAGAATTTTGGCAGTTTTTTTTTTGTTTTTTTGTTAAGGCCAGCATGGAGGAGATACTGAGACAGCTGGCTCTAGCAAATGCAGCCCAGCAGCAGACAAATGCAACTTTGCAGCAGAGTCTGGAAGCTCAGCAGAAAGCTCACCTGCAGAGTTTGGAAGCTCAGCAACAAGCCCAGCAGCGATCTGAAGCCCGCTTCATAGACCTGTTGCAGAAGCAAGAGCAGAGTTTTCAACGGCAAATAGAGACATTAATACAGCAACGTCCGCAGACCAATGAAGCAAGTGGTTACAATAATACCGCATCCTTTGGTGTGAGCCGTTTACTGACAAAAATGACTGGAGAGGATGATCCGGAGGTGTTTTTGACCACATTTGAAAGGACTGCTGAAAGGGAAAAGTGGCCTAAGGAGCAATGGGCTGGACTGGTGGCCCCTCTGTTAACTGGGGAATCGCAGAAAGCTTATTATGACCTAGAGCCTGACCAAGCAAAAGACTATGTGGTGCTAAAAACAGAAATATTGGCACGGCTGGGTGTTACCCTGGCCGTCCGGGCTCAGCGTGTGCATAATTGGACTTTTCAGGTTGGAAAACCACCCAGGTCTCAAATGTATGATCTCATTCACCTGAGCAGGAAGTGGCTGCAGCCAGAGATTTTGACCGCACCAAACATTGTGGAACGTGTTGTTATGGATCGTTTCCTGAGAGCTCTTCCTACTGCCATCCAAAAATGGGTAAGCCATGGAGATCCAGAAAATGCAGATAAACTTGTGGATCTGGTTGAGAGGTACTTGGCTACAGAGAACCTGACCACCTCTTCCAGGGACTCACGGACTTTCCACCCTAAGACCAGATCATTCCCAGTGGCGGGTAAGATGACTCCAAGGGGTGAGGGTGGAGAGAGTGAGAGGGTGGGAGTTCTACCTAAGGTCTGGTGGGAGCAGCCCAGGAAGCCCATGCTGCAAGAGACAGCGAAAAAGATTATTTGCTACCGCTGCCGGCAAGAGGGACATATTGCAGCCAATTGCCCTGTTGTGGATGAGCCTATGCAATGTGACTTTATAAGGGAGAGACGTCAGTCGCTGTTTGCGACAGTTGCATGCACTGCCATTCGGGGACCTGAGAAACATTTATGTAAAATGTGTATTAATGGTAGAAATGTTGATGTGTTGCTGGATTCAGGTAGCCTGGTAACATTGATAAAAGCTGAATTAGTTACTACAGAGGTCTCTGGGAAGAACAGGGTGGCTGTTATTTGTGTGCATGGGGACACCCGAGAGTATCCTGTAACTTCAGTGTTTTTTGAGACCCCCAAAGGTAACCTCTCTCATCAGGTGGGGTTAGTGTCTCACTTACCACATGATGCTATTGTGGGAAGGGATTTTCCAAAATTCTGGGAACTCTGGGATTGTCCTGAGCCCCCCACTGGTGCCCCTATAAACCAGGAAGATGACCAGAATTCCTCTGGGAGTGGTGAGGACTCTCCTGAATTTCCCTTGTCGGTATTGGCGGGGTAAACTCGAGAAACTGGGGAGGAGCCAACATCCTCAGATGAAAACATGCAGTCTGTGGAGTTTTCGGATCTTGAGGTTCACAGGGAAAATTTTGCCACAGAACAGTTAAAAGACCCCACCCTAATAAAGGCACGGGAAAATGTGGTGAAAATAGATGGCGAGTTAGTGAACCCAGATAAGACTTGCACTTATCCTTACTTCACTATGGAAAGGGACCTGCTGTATCGAGTGGCTCAAAGGGCAGAAGAAACCATTGAGCAACTTGTAGTGCCCAAACCTTACAGGAAGTTGGTGTTAGAATTGGCCCATGGGCACATTCTGGGAGGTCATCTGGGGACAGAGAAAACCAGAGAGAGGGTATTTCAGAGATTCTATTGGCCTGGGGTCATGAAGGAAATAGAAAATTATTGTTCCTCCTGCCCTGTGTGTCAGAAGTCGGCACCTATGCCACATTTCCGTAACCCACTGGTACCTCTTCCTATCATTGAGGTCCCCTTTGAAAGGATCGCAATGGATTTGGTAGGTCCGATAATGAAGTCCGCCAGGGGGCATCAGTACATTTTGGTTATATTGGACTATGCCACCCGTTATCCGGAAGCAATTCCTCTCCGAAATACCTCGGCCAAAACCATAGCCAAAGAGCTATCTCTTGTTTTTAGCCACGTGGGTATTTGTAAGGAACTGCTTACGGACCAAGGTACACCCTTTATGTCCTGGGTTATGAAATAATTATGCAAGTTGTACAATGTGACGCAATTGCGTACATCTGTGTATCACCCCCAAACAGATGGGTTGGTTGAAAGATTAACAAAACCCTTAAACAAATGTTAAAGAAGGTGGTGGATAGAGATGGAAAGAATTGGGACTGTCTAATACCCTATCTAATGTTTGCCATTAGGGAGGTACCCCAATCCTCTACGGGTTTCTCACCCTTCGAGTTGCTCTATGGGACACACCCAAGAGGGCTGCTGGATATCGCCAAGGAAACTTGGGAAAATGAGAGTTCTCCTCACAGGAGTGTGATTGAGCATGTCACCCTGATGCAAGATAGAATTGCACAGGTAATGCCAATCGTAAAGGAACATTTAACCCAAGCGCAGTTAGGACAGCAGAGAGTGTACAACCGTGGGGCCAAGACCCGTACTTTTTCCCCGGGGGATAGGGTCTTGGTGCTAGTCCCCACGGTTGAAAGCAAATTTCTGGCCAAATGGCAAGGTCCATATGAAGTAATTGAAAAAATTAGTGAGGTGAACTACAGGGTTAGACAGCCAGGAAGGCGAAAGTCGGAGCAGATCTATCACGTCAATCTGCTGAAAGCCTGGAGGGATAGGGAATCCCTAGTCGCAGAGACTTTGTCACAAGCACAGCCTGATTGCTTAGTTCCTGAGGTTGGAATAGCAGACACCTTATCGAAAGCCCAACAACGGGAGGTTAAAGAGTTTGTACTTCGTAACAAAGAGATTTTCTCTGAGCTGCCGGGACAAACATCTGGCGTAGAGCATGACATTATCACCCCGCCAGGAGAAAGGGTAAAACTAAAACCTTATAGAATACCAGAGGCCTGACGGGAGGCAATACGTGGGGAGGTTCAAAGGATGCTGGAATTGGGTGTGATAGAGGAGTTCCAGAGTGACTTGTCCAGTCCTATCGTACTAGTGCCCAAACCTGATGGGAGCTGGCGGTTTTGTAACGATTTTCGACAATTGAATAAAGTTACAAAATTTGACACCTACCCCATGCCACGTATAGACGAGTTGATTGACCGGCTGGGAACAGCCCGATATATGACAACTCTTGATCTCACCAAAGGGTATTGGCAAATTCCCCTGGCCGAGTCGGCCAAGGAGAAAACTGCGTTTGTAACCCCAGATGGGGCATTCCAATATAAGAGAATGCCGTTTGGGTTACAGAATGCACCGGCAACATTCCAGCGGAAAATGGATAAGATTCTGAGATCCCATCAGAAATATGCTGCAGCTTACCTGGATGATGTGATTATCCATAGCACAGACTGGGTCTCACATTTGCCAAAAGTACAAGCAGTCCTAGACTCTATCCGGGAAGCTGGATTTACGGCCAATCCAAAGAAGTGTACCATTGGACAGGAGGAGGCCAAAAATCTTGGGTACACTATTGGGAGGGGGGTGATAAAACCCCAAGTCAATAAAGTCGAGGCCATACAGAGTTGGCCACATCCCAACAGCAAGAAACAGGTACGAGCCTTTCTGGGAATCGCTGGCTATTATCGACGTTTCATTCCTCATTTTGCTTCTCAGGCTGTGCCCCTTGCCAACCTGACAAAAGGGAAAGAGTCGGTCATGGTTAAATGGTCCCCAGAGGCTGAAGAAGCATTTCAGTCCTTAAAAACAGCCTTATGTAGCCAGCCAGTGTTGTACTCACCAGACTTCTCTAAGGACTTCGTGGTACAAACTGATGCATCAGACGTTGGGTTAGGAGCAGTGTTATCCCAGGTCTGGAACGGGGAAGAGCACCCAGTCATTTACCTCAGCAGGAAGTTGAAGTCCCATGAGGTAAATTACTCCACGATTGAGAAGGAATGTTTAGCAGTGAAGTGGGCTCTAGATTCCCTTCGGTACTATCTGCTAGGTAGGCACTTTGACCTGGTGACTGATCACGCTCCTTTAAAGTGGATGGCTCAGAACAAGGAGACCAATAGAAGGGTAAATAGGTGGTTCCTGGCCCTACAGGAATTTAACTTTACAGTTAAGCATCACCCTGGTGTTAAAATGGGGAATGTGGATGCTTTGTCTCAGATACATGCGTGTCTGACTGCTTGTGTTACAACCCCAAGGTTGAAACAAGAGGGGGGGTATGTGGCAACACGCAGGTAAAATCACCTGGTTGTATCCAGGATGGGAAATATGTGTGCCCTAGATTCAGGCTTTAGGCAGACTTGTACAATTAGAGGGGAAGAGTTAATGAGCCCAGCTGAAGTAAGTGGGCTCATTAAGACCTCTACAAAAAACCCCAGCATGCTTAGGGAGATGCTCCATCCTAGAACCAGTTTTGTGTTATATAGACTGGGGAGTGTGATATCTGTTCTGTGCGGTGAGTTAACGCCTGTGTGGCAAACCTCTACAACAGAGACAGGGACTGGTGCAGCACAAGGCTGCACTCAGTTGTTAGACAGGGAATCTAAGCGTGTAGTTAGAGGTCAAGCTGACCAGGATTTATTTTCATGTTTTATTTTTGTTTGGCTGTTATATGTATCACTGCATGTAGCATAAATAAACCGCATCTTTTGTTTTTTGCACCTACAACGCTGTCTGCTGTGCCTGATTTTGTGTTGTGAACCCATCCAGGGGGTCACACACACCCGCTGCCGAGCTAACCCCTCACACTATATTATAGAACATTCTTTGTTAGCAGTAGTATACTTATAAAAATATTGAGCCAAATGTCTTAAGACATATCTGCTGTTCATGCAATATCAATTTTAATGCCAAAGATAAAAGAAAGTTTACGAAAATGAACCATATTTTACTACCCTAGCTGACCCTTCCACTCACTTCCTGACACACAACCTAGTTTTCAGCTTACTGGCTCATAATTTCTTCTGACAATTTTCTGCCTTGTTTTTTGCCTAATGGTCTACAAGCCCCCCACCAGGGTTTATTTACACTGAATGTTTTCTTGCTGGTTTATAGTCAATTGGAAGTCAGGTTTGACTCCTTCCAAGAGTCCTACAAATGCCATATCTAAAAGTGTGCACTAGGGATGAGCTCAGGCGTGTTTGCATGGAACACGTGTAGAGCCCGCCAGGAAGTTTGCGCAGCGCTGCGCTAATCACAGGCAGTGAGACATTGCCTGATCTCTGCAGCCACGCATCAGGGCAATGTCTCACTGCCTGTGTTAAGCGCAGTGCTGCGCCGACTTCCTAGCGGGCTCTGCACGTGTTCCATGCAAACACGCCTGAGCTCATCCCTAGTGTGCACTGACCAGAAAAAACATAACATAACAAGGCAGCTGTCACCTGAACTATGTGGTGAGTGTTTGGACTGCCACACCTCAACACCCCTAACCCCTAGCACAGTGATGTTGTACTGGGTGCCTCTTTACCCACCGTGTTTGGAAGTGGAAGTAGACCCCTTTAGCTCCTCACAACCCCTAGACTCATGCAATCCTCAGGGCCTTCTCCATGTCCTGGCTTTTGACCTACCAAGGGTATATACTGTAAGTGATTGGGCATGTGAGCTGTCATCTCGTGTCGGGGAACACAAGAGCACAGAGCTTCCTTGCAAGACACGGTCACTACAGAGCACATTGCACCAACTGTCTTCTGAATGAGGATTTTCTAAAGGGGCGGATCTGCTTCTGCAGTCAGTCGCCTATGTAATTTTTCCAAGGAATCCTCCTGCCACTTTCCTGTGCAGCAGGTCTGAAGATACAGACTGAACTACCAGCTACAGCCAGACTCCCTGTGAGGAGGTGCTGTCAAAAGAGAAACACACGTAGCTATGTGTACAGTACTGTACTGTTTGTATTGTGACTCTCTCCTGTTACGTACTGCCGTTAGTGGAAAATTGCACCTAGGCAGCTCCAGACATGTACGGAGCTGTATAGAAAAGGAAGCGCAGGACATACATGACAGGGTGCAAGGGAATTACTGGGCTAAAGTAAAAGCAGCGTGGGGGTGGTTTAAGATGCAGGCGTACTTACCCTATTGGTGGAAGGTCACAAGGGGGGAGGAGTGTGGGTCTTTCGTCCATGTGCCAGGGTGGGACAAGCCAGCAGTTGGAGGTCAGCAAGCGAGGAGAGACGTTCCCGCCCGCCCTCCCTAATGATGGATAGTGGTGGGGTTTGAGGGGTTGTCATTCCGAAGGTGGCGTTGGGTCCTTGGCGACTTCTATATATATATATGAATATATATATGTAGAAATGCATGGGTCAATTGAAAAAGGTTGGGACCCATGCCAGAGATGGAGTCATTGTGTTTGGGCTGGTGTCAGTCCAGATTAATGGCTAACATATTTGGGGGTCTGTGGTCAGTTAGTGAGTCCTCGAGGCAAGTTTGGCGGCTGGGGACAGATGCTGACGAAGTGGGGATCACAGGCTCAAAATAATAAGGGGTCGTCAGGGACCAGCCAAAAAAGCACTTAGGGTTTTTTGGGTAACTGGAAGTTGTTACAAGTTTTTGTATTATTAAAATATTTAAAATAAAGTTTAAATTTTATTGTTATTTAAATAAAGGCCGTTGAGGCCATTTTCATCCAAGCAGGTGTCCGGGTATTTATTTTAAGAGTAACGGTTAAGGTTTACATGTATTATTGGGGAAGTAAGTTATCTGGCTACCCTAGTCATGTTGTTGCAATTGTTTTGTTTTCTGTTATACATTGTTCTGTGCTTATTGCATACCTCTTTACCAGAGGTCTGCAAACTTTCCAAACAAAGGGCCAGATTACTGCTCTTAGCTGAGGCCGAACTGTGGCCAATGGGAGCAGAAAATGCCCTGAAATCAGTGGGATTAAACAATGCCTCAGACTTGGCTGTCAGTAGGAGTAATAAAACGACACAGCACCTGTAGTAAGTAGGAGGAAAAATAGTGCCCCATTATTGGTATTGGTGGAAGTAATAGTGCTGATTTTTGGTGTCAGTGAGAGGAATAGTGCCATATCGCTGGTGTCAGTTGAAGGAATAATATTCTATCATTGGTATCAGTGGGAGGCATGGTGTTGTATTTTTGGTGTCAGTGGGAGGAATAATGGTTCATTGTTGGTGCCAATGGGAGGAATAGGGCCCTCTTAACCCTCTTGTATATTATTGTATTGTAACTGTACTGTCTATCTTTTATATTGTAAAGTGCTGCATAAACTGTTGGTGCTATATCATACCTTTATAATAATAATCATTGGTGTCAATCAGAGGAATAATGCCCCATCATTGGTGTCAGTGAATGGCATAGTGTCCCATTGTTGGTGTCATTTGGGGGGAATAATGCCTTGTATCAGTGGCTTGTATCAGTGGGAGGAATAGTGGCTCGTATCAGTGGGAAAAACAGTGCCCCAAGGGCCAGATAAATGGCAACATCTGACCCAAGAACTCCAGCTTGGAGACCACTGCTCTTGACCATTCTATTCTATTTGCATTGTCCATTTATTCTGCATCTATTTAGTAAAATTTGAGTTTTATCATTTGATTACTTGGTTGATGCCACACCATTGTAATATGAACTAAGAAACTTGGTTCTGTAAACTATTTTAGATCTGACATTTTGCAGATTACACTTTCATTTTTTATTTTTTTTATTCTTTTTGCATTCCATGTACATCTAGGCAAACTGTAAAAAAACAAATGCTGTACAGTCCTGCAATACATGTACATTTAGCCATTTATATGCTTTACAAATGTTGCAACGAGAAAAATATCAGTTGATACTGCCAGAAATTCAGTGAGCTCCCCTCTTCCTATTGACTGATAACACTACATCTAATGCACATAAAGCACTGTTGTCAGCGCTGTCTGAGTTCATCTGTACAGAAGTCCACATATTTCCCACCTCTCTACACACTCATACATCAGTTTCTTTCCCAGATGTTACTTGGACTTCCCACACAGTTGGGGGAACATACTAAACTGCAGCAGGTAGAATCTGGAGCAGCTATACATACCTACTGTCTTTATCTTGTTCAGTCAAGCTTTGAAAATGATATCCAGACCCTGATTGAGATTGATTGTCATGCACAGCTGCTCCAGTCTCAGGAATTTCTCCACATTGTGTGTAGTAAAAGGGCTCTTGGGAGATGTGGTTCTGAGGGGTGTGCATATGTCAGTTGGAACTGTTGCTGATCATTCTGTCCAACAGCTTTTCCTGAAGAAGTCTACAAGCCTGGTAAGTATTAGGGATTGACGAACAGTTCGGCCCGAGCATAAGTTCCAACCACTCATCCCATTAGAAAGAGCACCTAAAAGCCACACAAAAGGGGAACAAATCTGTCCCTCCTCCTTACCCACTTCAGTCTGCCCCTGCGATTTCGAGTCATTACCTTTCATCAGCCTCCACTGACAGGGATGATGTTATAGCACAGGGTGTCCTAGGTCCTAGCAGCTCAACTGCCAGCAGCACACCACCAGCCGTAGACTATAGCCAGCAAATTTCTCTGCCCCATCTGCTGCAGCGGAAAAAAAATACAGTCCCTGCCATCCACGTGCCCAGCCTCTGAATACAAGCTTGTCAAAGCTGTTGGCTCTCCAACTTCTGCCTTTCAGCCTGGTTGATTCTGCCCCCTTCCGTGAATTCACACAATGTGCTGTACCACAATGTCAGGTTCCCAGTCGCTACTACTTTTCACGTAAGGTCGTTCCATCTCTCTACCATCATGTAGAAAGGAATGTTCTGGCATCACTAGGCAAGGCAGTCAGCCGTAAAATCCACCTTACTGCTGACACGTGGTCCAGCAAGCATGAGCAGCGACGATATATTTTGTTCACAGCACACTGGGTAACGCTGCTCGCAACTCAAAAGGATGCAGGACAGGGCTCCGTGCTGCAGCTTGTTGTGCCCACATGTCTCCATACAGCTGGTGGTGATGATGCCAGACCTATGAGCTCTACCCCCCTCCTCCTCAAACCTCCTGTCCGCCCTTAGACTGGGAAAGTTGACACATGTGCCATGCCTGTCCTCAATTCGGTGGTACAGCGTTTTCTAAGTACGTACCCTGGGTTGCAAGATGTACTAAAGCAGGCCAGAAGAGTCTGTAGCCATTTCAGGCGGTCAAACACAGCCAGTGCTCGGCTGGCTGAAATTCAGTGGGAATTCCACCTGCCCTTAAACCGCCTGATTTGTGGCATGCCCACCAGTTGGAACACAACTTTGGCAATGCTGCAGCGGCTATACATGCATCAGAGGGGCGTCAACGTGTACATGTGCTAGTAAAGCACGACGTCAGGCTCAGGCTGCCTCTGCTTTTTTTCCCTACACCAATGGCTGATTATTAAGGATGCATGCACTGTATTGTCACCATTTTGGGAGGCCACAAGTATGGTGAGCAGTGACAGTGCATGCATCAGTGTGTTCCTGCTGGAGAAGACAACTGCGTGGCATTATGGACATGGCACTGGAGGCAGAGAAGCAGGAGGAAGAGGAGGACTTCCTTTCCTCTCAAGGCCCACTTTATCCAGACACCATCATTCCTATGTCACAGAACACACAGGAGGAGAGAGGGGACGAGGATGAGGAGGAGGATTCTGGCACTTTCATAGGCTTCGAAGAAGAGGAAGACATGCATAAATCTGTAAGCGATGCCTTTCCAACCCCCGGACCCTTGGGAGTAGTACATGACGGAGGATGAAGTTCCAGACCCAGAGGAGTCTACTTCTCAAGCCTCTGCAAATTTGAGGTGCATGGGCAACCTCATGCTTCAAAGTCTGCAAAAGGACCAAAGAATACGTGGCATAAAGGAGAAGGATGATTACTGGTTGGCAACCCTCCTTGACCACCGTTATAAGGGGAAGGTCTCAGAACTCATCGCATCCCTACAGAGAGTGCAGAAGATAAAATCTCTTAAGGACACGTTAAAAAGGATTTTACTGAAAATTTTCCTGACTCCAGTAGGTTACAGTGTGGTGAAAAATGTTGTTTTGAGTCTTCTGCTGGTCAAGAGAGGAGCGTTGGAGAAGGTGTCCGCCTAAGTGAGGCATTTCGGATTTTTTTTAGTCCTCACCGCCCAGGGCTGTCCACATCCCATCAGCAGCATCTGCATTACATGGTGGACGATTACCTCTGGGCTAAAACAGAGATGGAGAGCTTTCCAGCTGACGATCCACTGACTTACTGGGTCATGAGAATAGACCACTGGCCAGAACTTGCCCAGTATGCTATTGATATTGAGTTGTTGGGCTGCCCTGTATCCAGCATGCTTTCAGTACAGGCATTCACTGCTATAGGAGGTTTCGTTACTGATAATAGAATGTGTCTGTCCACAGACTCCATGGACTGTTTGAATTTTATAAAAATGAATCAGTCCTGGATTAAGTCTTTTTGGGATGTGGAATCTCGGCAGGACTTTGCAGCTGGCTAGCTTTGAGGGTGTTTAATCATTTAATCTGGAAGAATGTGTTTGGTATAGGTTTCATAAACACAATTAACACCCAAAGACCAATTTTTCAGCACCTGTTTAAAGGTGCATATCATTGCAATTTTTTGCAGCAAAGCCAGTACTTGCTTTTATCAAGAGTACCTCTATAGGGTTACAGTGGGAAGGCACCACCAACACCCAAAGACAAATTTTTCAGCACCTGTTTGATGGGTGCATACCATTGAAATTTTTTTACAGCAATGCCAATTCTTGCTTTCATCAAGAGTACCTCTATAGGGTTACAGTGAGAAGGCGCCCCCGACACCCAAAGAGTAATTTTTCTGCACCTATTTGACAGGTGCATATCATTGCAATTTTTTACAGCAAGGCCAATTCTTGCTTTCATCAAGAGTACCTCTATAGGGTTATGGTGGGAAGGCACCCTCGCTACCCAAAGAGTAATTTTTCAGCACCTGTTTGACAGGTGCATATCATTGCAATTTTTTACAGCAAGGCCAATTCTTGCTTTTATCAAGAGTACCTCTGTAGGGTTACGCACCCGTTACTTCTATCCAAAGTCAAAGTGACACGAGAATGTATCCAAAAAATCTCTAATCTTGTTTCCAGTGCACTGCATTGTGACCTCATCATACACAGTGGCTCCCCAGCTGTGGCTGAGCAAAATAAAGGCAGCTTGCAGGGAAAATTTCATTTTTTGGGCTTTATAAATGCAATTATTGCTGCAGCAGATTCTAGAGATGGTACAGATCTGCCACTTTACAGGTAGACTAAGGCCCGCCCCCCTAGGTACTATAGTGGAAGGAATTTTTCATTTTATGCTTTCACTTTAAAAATAATAAAACACTGCTCATTTAAAAATGACGTTTTTCACAAACTTTTTTTCTTATTTATACATGTCCTCCCAGGGCAGGACCCGGACCCCTATAACCATTGTATGCCAATTTACTTGCATATAAGCCTTCAAAATGGGCACTTTGGATTTTTTGATGTTCGGGTCCCATTGACTTTAATGGGGTTCATTATTTGGGTCCAAACTTTTGCGGTGTTTGACCCATCCCTAGTAATGATGTCATAGCTTTTCTCACTACAGAACCAAGGTTAAAGAAAATATGAATGCTGGGACATTTTCTAAAAGGGGATAGGGAGGTTTGGGGAACAATTTGGGTCATGCCTATACAAATCCTTTAACCCGTCTGAGATATATATTCTACAGTCCTAATTTAGTCTTCTCTTTTCAAAGCGTGTTTACAGTAACTTTGGAAATTGTATTTTTATCTCCAGCTCTCTGTAACTTTCTGTAAAAGGTTTTTTAAGCAAAAAGAAAAAAGAACAAAGCACAACTCAAAAAGATCAAACCACCCCTTATTTGTTTGTTTGCTTAAACATATTTTTAAATTGAAAATTATCCTCATCTCTCAACAACTTGGAAATTTCACATTGAATCACATCGGGTTCTGTTTATCTAAAACTGTCAATGTTTCCTAAAAGCAACCAATCACATGAAAAAAAAAAACACTGGGGGAATTAACGTTTAAATCTGCTTTGTTATTATTGAGAAATGCAGGCTATCTATCCAATTCAGAGCTGCATAACAGGCCTTATTCACTGCCAGTACATACCTCATTTTCCTCCCCAACACTTTGGGGTCAATCTACTAACATTTACCGCATGCGATAATATAGTCACATGACTCATTTTCATTAAATATCGAATGCGGTAAATTAAGTCCAATTCATAAAGAAAACAAACAAAAAAAATAATTATGCGGTATTGACCACAAAATGAAAAATGTGCTGGTAAATATAGTTTAAAGAGCTCTTAAGTCCAATTCACAAATGGACCAGAGGGTAAAAAAATGTAATATTTACAGCCAGGGTTTTGCTGGTGGTATCACATGCGGTATTTGGCTGGTCCAAGGCGCAGTAACTGAGGGAGGATTCAAGGTGTCTGGGTGTGCTCTTGGCTTGGAGAGGCACCACAGGGAGGGGGGACTCTTCGGAGGAGGGCCGGCAAGTGGCATCCTAGGAAGTGCCTGGTTACTGAGTTGGGAAGGACATTGACGAATTCACGCTTTTCCATTGAGGAGACGGGAAACGTTCCAGGTACTGAGGAAAAGGTTCCTGTTCACCTTTAGTTACAACTTATACATGTTCATAGGATTGCTTCAAGTTTTGAGTCAACGTGCTGACTGCCATGATCTCTGGCTAGAGATCTGTTCAGCCTTGAAGTACCCAGCTGCGAGTGGCTACTCTCTGGGTGGAATTAGAGACTTTGCCAGACCTGCAGTTCAAGGTGCCCGAGTTCGTCACCAGTGCCCTCTGTTCCCACAAGAGACTGTGTTATTGGATGTTACTACTGCAAAATAAAACCTTTGTTAAAGGACTTTATCCATTTCAGTGTTCAAGTCGTTGGGTATCAACCCTGGGAACCCCTAGACATGGAAGAGCAAGCCAAGAGAAGGTAACTGGTAAGCCCAATAAGTCAAGGACGCCCAGAAAGAGTTGTGGCCGCTACATGTGGGGGCTCGTAGTCCGGGATTTACAGTTACCTCGCAGGGCCTTGGAACAGAGGGTGAAGAATGTTTTTGAACTGCGCCACAGAGATCAGCACCATTTTGGAGAGGCTTTCACTGAGGTGCGTAAGCATGGGAGGATCCTGTATCGAAAGCCTGCGAAAATACACAGGAGACAGCGCCCAGTGGGAGGAGTCTAAGCTGATCTTTTCCCCGCACGAGGCACCGCGTGAGTGTGTGTTGCGGAAGGAAGGAGTGAGTTTGTTTTTCGGAGCTTGGAGGAAAATCTGAAGATGTATCAGTCTTTGCACGTGCAGTCAGCGCCTGGACCCAGGATGCCTACAGTGAGGGATCCGGCGAGTGTACAGACGCCAGGGACGGTGATCACGGATACTGGCATTCGGTTGTTGCCGCAGGGGAGGTTCGTCCTGTGCAATACAGGGGAAGTTCAGACCCTCGGGATGTTGTGTGGAAGATGCGACAGGCTGGTTGCAAATCCCCGACCGTTCTCGAGATGCCAGAAGTGCGGGAACTATGTTTTCCAAGTGGAGCAGCCTGCTGTTCTGCCCTGGGCATTTCGCTACAATTGGGCCACGGTGTCGCCACGGAAGAGACTGTTGGATTTACCCCGGTGTCGTCTTTCGGGAGTCAGGCTAGTACGAGTGATCCTGCCCCTTCAAAAAGCCCGAGAAACCTTCGCAAAGGTTGCGGATGTGACTCCGCGGAAGAAGGCCGCCGTTTCAGCATGGGCCGTACAGGCGGAGGAGCAGAGCAAGAAACCCCACCACCACAGAGGCAGGCCTGCCTCCTGCACCCCGAAGCCAGAAATCTGGGGGAAGGTGTTCAGGTGTAAGCCGCGGGGTACCACCAGCATTACTACGGAGAATTATCTGCCTGCCGGAGATTCCTCGCCTGACGCGCCAGTGGAGACCGGCTCCGATCCGATGAGGGGGATGACTGGTACATCGAGCGGAAGCTGCCGTAACAGTTTTAGACTTTTAAATTCTTTTATGCTGAAGTAGACTGTTGCCGGTGCATGGACACTGCCCAGAATGACGGGGCCGCTAAGCCCCTGAGACTTTTTATAAGCGGGCGGCAACAGAGTATGGACTTGGTTTCTCCTGTGTTGAGTGAAGTCATGGACATTGTGAAGGTGACATAAGGAAAATGTCGAGACCATCCTAAGGTTTCGGAGTCACCATAAGAGATGTCTGTCATGGGAAGTGCCAAACGGATTACAGGACTGTTGTTACATTGGAGTTACGGTCGGCACATCTACAGTGATAAAGTTATAATTTTGCAGACCGGATAAAGAGAGCGCCATTTACTTCATTACTACAGTTGATGCTCAAGGGAAAGATCTAACTCTACCTGACCCAAGGTTCTATTGGTGAACTGTTCCTGGAGTCAAGTCTTTGAGAAGTTTTGCAGACAAGGAGAAGAGTTTCCTCGTGTCTTTAATTTTTTTCAGTGTTTCTGCAATCCACAAAGACTCTGGGGTAGTTAGACAGGTAGTTCTACAGCAGGATGCACGTAAAGTTCTTCAGGCTTTTGGCCCAACGTGTTCACATGTTAAAGGATTTGCAGTTGCAGCGGCTCTGACCACTAGGTGGCATGAGTCGGCAGAAAAATAGTGGTAATAGGCAGAGACTTTTCTTTCACCGGCAATTAGGGTATGATAGAAGATACATTTCATATGCTTGTGAAGGAGAAAATTCCGTTGTGTTAATGATGGAATTTCGCCCTTCAAAACCATAGTATACAGTGTTGCCTTTTGTATTATGTTTTTCTTTCAGGATGCATTGAGATCAGCTGTCAAGGTCACCGGAGGAGTCTGGGTGGGCTTAGACAGTTAGCTGGGTGGTATGCATACAGTGTTGAATATGCTATTGTGATAAATGTTAATGTTTAAACATGTTTTCCCTTTCTTTCCCTTCCCCAGCACCCAAAACAAGAACTCAGGCACTACTTAGTTTTTTTTTTGTGTGTGTAGGATTGTTACCCTAGTTGTTACCTAGACAATGGGGACATCGTCTAAATGACAGGGGGGATGTGTAGTGGATGACATTTTGTCCAAAATGTCATACGCATGTAAATTTAGTTTTTGCCTAACAACAGTAGGGGTTCTGAGGGTTGATTACATAGGTTGGCCTTAACATCAGTCTGGCCAGGCTGTGTTTGGAAGTTCTGCCTGGTCATGTGAACGGTGAGGTGCACATGACAGGCCAGAAGCAGGCCTGGTTGGATGTTCAGATATCAGTCTTCTCAGAACCAGTGGGAGTGCCGGGGCCCGCTGAGGAATTGACTTTAATTGCAGGCGAACCTTAAAAACCTCCAGGTCATATTTTCAGCCACAATATACTTACTAGCTGTGCACACATAGTCCCACAACATGGACACTTACATAACAAAAGTATTAAGTGAATCTGGGATCGACAACAACAAGCATTTCTTTTTTGATCTGTGAAATTTTGACAATTCAGGAGCGCATGAAGGCCATGGAGGAGAGGCAAGGTCAGGGCAGGCTTTGAAGGGGGTGCAGGAGATGATCAGTGCCACAGTCAGGGCAGCGCAGTCCTGTGCCAGTGTCCCAGTGTGCCAACCTGTGCTTGAGCCCCTGACCCCTCCCTCTGCCTGGCCCTTACCCCCACCTATGCAGGGCTCCACTGCGGTGGTCTGGAGGTGCCAGTCCAGTGCTGATCCTCAGCCATGGTGCTGGCACTGCCTGCTCATTGGCTTCTCCGCTGCTATCTCCCTCACTGACACCAGCACTGAAATAGAACACTGACACCATCACGATAGAGACTGAGCACTGACACCAGCACCGAGATAGAGAGCACTGACACCAGCACCGAGATAGAGAGCACTGACACCAGCACCGAGATAGAGAGCACTGACACCAGCACCGAGATAGAGAGAGAGCACTGACACCAGCACCATGATAGAGAGCACTGAAATCAGCACCGAGATAGAGAGAGAGCATTGACACCAGCACCGAGATAGAGAGCACTGACAGCAGCACTGATACTAGCAACTCGCTGCGGGACCCAAAAATATAACACCACTCAACCTCTTCAAACAGGAGTGTACGGGCATATAGTATGGTGTGCTTTTTTTTGTACAAGGAAGTGAGCCAAAGGTAGAAAAAAGGTCAGTGTGCTCGATTAAATAAATCGTTTATAGAGTTATGCATATACATGGTCTACTGGTCACATGTGTTGAATTCCTCCGAGATCCATGCCTCATTCATTTTTATAAATGTGAGATAGTCAGCACTGTCATGAGCTAGGCGAGTGCGCTTATTGGTTACGATCCCCCCTGCTGCGCTGAATGTCCTTTTGGACAGGACACTGGACGAGCGGCAAGCCAACAGTTCCATTGCAAATTGGGCAAGCTCTGGCCAGAGTTCAAGCCTGCCCACCCAGTAGTCCAGGGGTTCATCACTTCTCAGAAGATCCACATCGGCCGTTAACCGATGTAGTCGGACACCTGTCGGTCTAGGCGTTCCCTGATGCTGGATCCGGATGAGACCTGTCCTGTCGATGGGTCGGCTGAAAGAATTACCGCATATCAGAAGTCACCAACACAGCTACAAACCGCCCTCTTCTTACAGGCGCTGTTGGATTGGTACCCACAACTCTTTCTCTGGGAGTGGGAATTCCTCCTCTGGCAGCACACGCAAAAGCAGAATGCAGCATTTCTCGAAGCAAGGCCTGGAAGTGCTCCATTCTGACAGCCCTCTGTGACGGTGGTAACATTTCTGCCATTTTGTGTTTGTACCGGGGGTCTAAGTACGTTGCCACCCAGTACTGGTCCTTGACCTTTATGCTTTTTATACGGGGGTCCCTGTTAAAACACTGGAGCATAAAGGCCCCCATTTGCACTAAACTGGAAGCAGTGTGGTGGCCTGGCTCCTGTTCATCATCCAGGATAATGTCATCCTCCTTGTTCTCCTCTCCCCATCCACGAACAACAACAGGGATCCCAGAAAGTTTTAAAGCAGGCTGTTCTTGCTCCTCCTCATCTGCCCCGGCACCATCCTCCTCTGACTCCTCTTCAGACTCCTGTTGTTGACTTTTCTCAGATAGAGTAGCCCCCCCCGGGAATTCATCCAGCATTGTGACTTCCTCATCTTCCTGCTCCTGCTCCTCCACAGCTTGATCAATGACACGCCGCAATGCACGCTCCATAAAGAAGGCATACGGTACCATGTAACTGATAGCGCCATGGCTGTGACTAACCAGTTTGGTGATCTCATCAAATGGCCGCAGAAGTCTGCATGTGTCGCGCATAAGCAGCCACTGGCGTGGTGAAAAAAAAACAAGCTCCCCAGAACCTGTTCTGCCACAGAGTTCGTACAGGTAGTCATTAACTGCACGTTTCTGCTGGAGCAGCCTATCAAGCATATAGAAGGTTGAGTTCCATCGCATCGGGCAATAGCAAATAAGACGTCTGACTGGCAGATTGTGTCACCGCTGAATGTCAGCAAGGCGAGCCATCGCCGTGTAAGATCTTCTGAAATGGGCCGAGATTTTCCTTGCCTGCCGCAAGATGTCCTGGACCCCAGGGTATTTGACAACGAATCGATGCACGACCAAGTTTAAGACGTGTGCCATGCATGGCACGTGTGTAATTTTTCAATGCGCTAAGCAGATTGGTACCGTTGTCACACACCACTTTACCAACTGTCAAATTGAGCGGTGTTAGCCACTCATCTGCCTGTGAACGCAAAGCTGAAAGGAGTGCAGGGCCAGTGTGGCTCTTGGCTTCCAGGCACAACAGACGCAGCACAGCATGGCAACATCTCACCTGGCATGTCGAATAGGTTCTGGGGATCTTGGGCGGCGCAGCAGAAGAGGCGCTAGCAGCGGAAAAGGAGGCGTCAGCTGAGGAGGAGAGGGAGGAGAATGGAGTAGGAGGAGGAGAAGAAGAGGCAGGCCTGCATGCAATCCGTGGTGGTAAAACCAAATCTACACGGGTACCATGGGTTACATGCTTGATGGCCGTCAGAAGGTTCACCAGTGGGCAGTAAAAGTTATATACCTACCCGAGTTTGCTAGACCATGTGTCTGTGGTCAGATGTATCTTGGCACCAACACTGTGTGCCAGAGATACATTCACTTGCCGCTGAATATGGCCATATAGCTCTGGGATGCCCTTCTGTGAGAAATACTTCCTTCCTAGGACCTTCCATTGTGGTGTTCCAATGGCCACACATTTTCGAAAGGCCTCAGAGTTCACCAGTTTATATGGCAGTAGTTGGCGGGCTATCAGATCTGACAAGCCAGCCGTCAACTGTTGGGCAAGAGGGTTATCCAGCGTCATTATTTTTTTACGCTTGAACATTTGGCCCACGGAAGCCTGCCTTTTTCCAGAAAAACGTGAGGACGGTATGATGGAAGGTGGAGTGGAGGACAATTGTGAGGAGAGAGGAGAAGGAGAAGTAGAAGACAAGGCTGGACGGTGAGAGCCTGGAGTGTGGCTTTGTGGGTTCTGTTGCTCCCACTGGGCTCTGTGCCTTCTTAAGGCGGTCGTCCCTAGGTGAGTGTTGGGCTTACCGCGACTTATGCGTTGACTGTAAAGATTGCAGATGGCAACACTATTGTCAGCAGCGGACACGTTAAAAAAAGCCCACACTGCGGAGCCATGTGCCGGCGTCCTGGGAGCGCCAGAGGTGACCGTACATGGTTGATGCCTCGCTCCTGATATATTAGCAGTCTGCTTTGTCCCTCCTGTGCAAACTAAGTTCCACCTACTTCTCCTCCCTATCTGCTGGTCCATATCGCCCTCTGAACTCCCCTACTCTTCCTCTCTTGTGGGCACCCACGTGACATCACTAGACACGTCATCATCAACATCACCTTCCCCACCGCTATAATTAGAGATCTCGGAGTAGGCAGCAAAAGTGGGGACCAACCTCCTTGGGCTGATCTGGGTACTGTCGTCAGACTGCTGAGTGGCGGTTGTTGCTACCTCTTCTTCCTGATCCAATGCCAAGAATGGCTGAGCATCGGAAATGTCTTGTGATGGATCGGAAAATAATTCCTGTGACTCAAGAGGAATGTATATGGTGGTGGTGGTGTTGGTGGTAGTGTATTTTGGGGGTGCACACAGCAGAGAGTGAAGAAGGTGCAGTTCGAGAGGATGAGGAGGGTGCAGAAGAGTAAGGCCGCGTACACACGGGCGGACTGTTCGTCCAACTTTGTCCGCTACACAGTGTTTCAGCGGACAGTCCGCTCGTGTGTGGGCTTCAGCGGACAGTTTCAGCGGACAGTCTGACGAACAAAGTTTTTCGGAATTTCCGTAAGACTGTCCGCTGAAACTTGGTTTGAGCGAACAGTCCGCTCGTGTGTAGGCTTGTTCGGCAAACTAAGTCTCGCGCATGCTCAGAAAGAATTTACACGGCGAAGGTTGCATTGCAGTGTATCGGACGCCGAATTTCTCGTCCCGTCGTACGTGCCGTTCACGTCATCGCGCAAGTTTTCAGCGGACTGTTCGTTCGTCGTGTGTGGTCAAGTCCGCTCATGCTAATTTTGAGCGGACTGTTTGTCAAACTGTTTGACGAACAAAGTTGGGCAAACAGTCCGCCCGTGTGTACGCGGCCTAAGGCTGAGTGAGCCACTCAACCAAGTCTGGTGCGTCCTTTGACGTAATCGCACGCACCTTCTGCAATTTGCCACTTTGGCTCAAGCCTGTTGCTCCTGCCCTACCCCTACCACCCCTGTGGAAGGGCCTGCCTCTTCCTCTGCCTGTCATTTTTTAAATGACCCTGTGACAAAAGTCTCTAGAAAGGTGCAGTATGTATGTGGAAGAAGGTATATAACACCCCGCTTCAATCTGTCGTTTTTGGGGGCCACTGGTCTATCACACCAGTTATAATACTTTTTTTTTAATTGCATTTGTCACTCTTTGTAGTATCGCTGCAGAACCGCTCAGCAGTCACAATGCTGCACAGTGGAAATGCACTATACTATGCTTTCTATATGTGCAAGTATTTTATACGTGTATTACACCCCTATATACTGCACACCAAATAGTACACCTATACAAGTCCTTAAAGGGATTGTAAAGTAAACATTTTTTTTTTTAAATAACAAAGATGTTATACTTACCTCCACTGCGCAGCTCGTTTTGCACAGAGTGGCCCCGATCCTGCTCTTCTGGGGTCCCTCGGGCGGCTGTCTCTACTTCCTTCCGCAGGTATTTCTCACGTTCATGTGAGCTCCCTCACATGGTGAGAAGCACCTGCGGGGTCACTCCCGTGATACAGCCGGCGGCTATAGCTGCACATGTCCCCACCCCCCGGCGCTCCACGTCAGTGGATGTGATTGACAGCAGCGCAAGCCAATGGCTGCGCTGCTTTTCATCCATCCACTCCAGCCAATCAGCGGCCAGGCTGAGCGGTGAAGAGGACGGCGGGGGCAAGCGCAGGATTTTCGAGGGGCCAGGTAAGTAAAACGGCGGGGCTGGGTGCGCAGGCAGTGTCAGATGTTTTTTCACCTTAATGCATAAAATGCATTAAGGTGAAAAAACATTTACCTTTACAACCCCTTTAAAAGGACCTTTGTGGACCTAATAGTAGCTAGCTAGTAGCTAGTGAATTGCAGACTGTCCCTGCTCCAAAAACCAAACTGTCCCTCCCTACACTGAGAAACAACAGCTGCAGAATCGGTCAGCAGCACAGCAGTGCAGTGCACTATATATGCTTTCTATATTTGAAAGAAAGTATATTATACGTGTATAACTCTATATACTGTACACCTATAAAAGGACCTTTGTGGACCTAGTAGCTAGTGATTTCCAGACTGTCCCTGCTCCAAACACCAAACTGTCCCTCAGTCCCTACACTGATAAAAGACAGCTGCAGAATCGGTCAGCAATCAGCTCAGCAGCACAGCAGTTAAGTATAACATGCTTTCTATATTTTAAAGAAAGTATATTATACGTGTACAACCCTATACACTGTACACCTATACCAGTCCTTAAAAGGACCTTTGTGGACCTAGTAGCTAGGGATTTGCAGACTGTCCCTCAGTCCCTACACTGATAAAAGACAGCTGCAGTATCGGTCAGCACTCAGCTCAGCAGTCAAGTATAATATGCTTTCTATATTTGAAAGAAAGTATATTATACGTGTACAACTCTGTATACTGTACACCTATACCAGTCCTTAAAAGGACCTTTGCGGACATAGTAGCTAGTGATTTGCAGACTGTTCCTGCTCCAAACACCAAACTGTCCCTCCCTACACTGATAAAAGACAGCTGCAAAATCGGTCAGCAAGCACTCAGCAGCACAGCACAATGCACAATATACTTGAAAGAAAGTATATTCTAAGTGTATTACACAACCATATTGTCAGAAACCATGAAACAGACTGAGACAGAAGTACAATCAAATCACACTTGTTTATTAATAAAAATAAAAGGTAAATAGAAAAAAACCTAGTCAAGCATAGCCAGAGTCCAGTAGCCAGATTGGGTAGTCAGCCAGTCCAAAGTTCATGAACCAGATCGGGTAAGCAGCCAGGCCAGAAGTCAGGGATCCAAGGAGAGCAACTGCAAGCAGGATAAGAAGCCAGGAGGGATGTCAGCAAGCCAGTCTTGAAACAAACAGCATCAGATGGTTCCTTGTGATGTGACCAAAGTGAGGGCAAATGAAAAAGTGAGCAGGAAGGCTTTAAATAGGCAGGTCAGACGAGCATCATCGGGAACAGCTGGTAACTGTGAAAAGAGAAGAGAGCTGGCAATTAGCCGACAGCTGAGCGGCCAGCCCAGAGGAGGAAGGGCTAAGCCAGCCCTGACACATATATGCTGTACACCTATACCAGTCCTTAAAAGGACCTTTGTGGACCTAATAGTAATAGCTGGTGATTAAACTGACTGTTGCTGCTCCACACAGCATCCTGTCCCTACACTGACAAAAGACAGCTTCAGAATCAGTCAGCAGTGCACTCAGCAATCAGCAGCACAGCAGTCAGCAGCAGTGCACCAGAATATACTTTGTATCTTTGAAAGAAAGTATATTCTAAGTGTATTACAACCCTATACCTACACCTATACCAGTCCTTAAAAGGACTTTTGTGGACCTAATAGTAATAGCTAGTGATTAAACTGACTGTCCCTGCTCCACACAGCGTCCTGTCCCTACACTGACAAAAGACAGAATGTAAAATGGCCGCCAGATCAGGTCTATTTATATGGTAGGGGGTATGTCCAATTGTCCATGTGCTGAAATTTCTCAATTGGCTGTCCTGTACCCCATGATGGATGTGTCATCACAGGTCAAAGTTCTTTCACAATGTAAACGCATATGTCCTGTAAACTAGCAAAGTTCGCCACGAACTGACCGCCGGGTGAACCGCAAGGCCATCCCTACTTAAGAGGTGTGGGTCACATGTTCAAGAGAGAGGAGTTTGTGGGACCCGTGTGGTCTGTTCTGGTTCCAGGACCGGGGTGGCCCCTTGAGGGGTCCCGCTCACGGGGTGTCAGACACCCCGCAACATATTCCTGATGGAGGCCCCTGATAGACCTGCCTGGTCTGGGGTAGGGATCCGTCTGTTCCCGAGTCTCGGACCTGGCTGGTCCGAGGCGCAGTAACTGAGGGAGGATTCAAGGTGTCCGGGTGTGCTCTCGGCTTGGAGAGGCACCACAGCTCGTGGAAGTGACCGGGGGAGGACTCTTCGGAGGAGGGCCAGCAAGTGGCATCCTGGGAAGTACCTGGTTACTGAGTTGGGAAGGACATTGATGAATTCACGCTTTTCCAGTATCATTGAGGAGACGGGAAACGTTCCAGGTAAGGAGGAAAAGGTTCCTGTTCACCTTTAGTTACAACTTGTACACGTTCATAGGATTGCTTCAAGTTTTGAGTCAACGTGCTGACTGCCATGATCTCTGGCTAGAGATCTGTTCAGCCTTGAAGTACTCAGATGAAGTGGCTACTCTCTGGGTGGAATTAGAGACTTTGTGGGACCTGCAGTTCAAGGTGCCTGAGGTCTTCACCCGTGCCCTCTGTTCCCACAAGAGACTGAGTTATTGGATGTTACTACTGCAAAATAAAACCTTTGTTAAAGGACTTTATCCATGTCAGTGTTCAAGTCTTGGGTATCAACCCTGGAAACCCCTAGACGTGGAAGAGCAGGCCAAGAGAAGGTAACTGGTAAGCCCAACAAGTCAAGGCCACCCAAGGGTTGTGGTCAGTACATCTCTTAAATACTTTTCCAACACTTTGGGGGTAACTCACTTATTTGAAGGATTGGGGTTAATGGGATTGAGGTATTAGGGGAAGAGAGAAACACAGCTGTTTGAAATTCAAAAAGGTTAATATAAATTTTAGATCACATATTAACAAAACTTTTTGGGTTATTTGAATAAAGGATTAAATTAAGTGGAATTGAATTATCAGGGTAAGATCCAATTAAGGTGGGACAGGAGGATATTGTGTAATCCCCCAGAGACCCACCCCTTAACCACTTGACCACTGGGCACTTAATAACCAGACCAATTTTCATCTTTCGGTGCTCTCACATTTTGAATGACAATTACTCAGCCATGCAACACTGTACCCATATGAAATTGTTGTCCTTTTTTTTCACACAAATAGTGCTTTCTTTTGGTGGTATTTAATCACTGCTGGGTTTTTTATTTTTTGTGCTATAAAAGAAAAAAGACCGAAAATTCTGTAAAAAAATTATTTTTTCTTCGTTTGTGTTATGAAATTTAGCAGATTAGTAATTTTTCTTCATAAATTTTGGTCAAAATTTATACCACTACATATCTTTGGTAAAAATAAGTACAAATTGGTGGATATTATTTGGTCTTTGTGAAAGTTATAGAGTCCACAAGCTAAGGTGCCAATATCTGAAAATTGATCACACCTGAAGTACTGACGGCCTATCTCCTTTCTTGAGACCCTAACATGCCAGAAAAGTACAAATACACCCCAAATGACCCCTTTTTGGAAAGAAGACATTCCAAGGTATTTAGTAAGAGGCATGATGAGTTTTTTGAAGTTATCATTTTTTCCCACAATTCTTTGCAAAATCAAGATTTTTTTTTCCTTTTTTTTCTTCACAAAATTGTCATATCAGGTTATTTCTCACACACAGCATATGCATACCACAAATTACACCCCAAAACACATTCTGCTATTACTCCCCGAGTATGGCGATATCACATGTGTGAGACTTTTACACAGTGTGGCCACATACAGAGGCCCAACATGCATGGAGCGCCATCAGGCGTTCTGGGCAACCCAGGCCAATTCTGACATTTCTCTCCTACATGTAAAAATCATCATTTATTTGCTAGAAAATTACATAGAACCCTAAAACATTATATTTATATTTTTTTTTTTAGCAAAGACCCTATAGAATACAATGGTGGTCATTGCAACTTTTTATCTCACACGGTATTTGCACAGCGATTTTTCGAACGCGTTTTTTGGGGGAAAAAAATGTTTTGTGCTTAAAAAACAAAACAGTAAAGTTAGCCCAATGTTTTTGCATAATGTGAAAGATGAAGTTACGCTGAGTAAATAGATACCTAACATGTCACCCTTCAAAATTGCACACACTCGTGGAATGGCGCCAAACATCGCTACTTAAAAATCCCCATAGGCGACGCTTACATTTTTTTTACTGGTTACATGTTTTGAGTTATAGAGGAAGTCTAGGGCCAAAATTATTGCTCTCGCTCTAACGTTCGCAGCGATACCTCACTTGTGTGGCTTGAACATCGTTTTTATATGTGGCGTTACTTATGTATGCGTTCGCTTCTGCATGCGAGCACATGGGGACAGGGACGCTTTACATTTTTTTTATTGTTAATTTTACTTCATTTATTTTAGTTTGACATTTTTTTCCCCAAAAATACATTTGATCATGATCACTTTTATTCCTATTACAAGGAATGTAAACATCCCTTGTAATAGGAATATGTCATGACAGGTCCTCTTTACAGTGAGATAAGACCCCACATCTCACCACTAGGCTGGGAAGCCTGAAATAAAAAAAAAAAAAAACAATTCTGGCTTTGGTCGTATTGGCGAGACGTTAGAAGCACGGGAGGGCGGCGGGAGGGGGGGGGGGGAGTCCCCTCGCACCTCCTGTAAGAACGATCAAGCAGTGGAACAGCCACTATGATTGTTCTTATGGTGTAGAGCAGTGATGGCGAACCTTGGCACCCCAGATGTTTTGGAACTACATTTCCCATGATGCTCATACACTCTGCAGTGTAGTGGAGCATCATGGCAAATGTAGTTCCAAAACATCTGGAGTGCCAAGGTTCGCCATCACTGGTGTAGAGAGTCGCCAGCTGAAAAAGCTGATATCTGAATGATGCCTGTAGCTACAGGCATCATTCAGTTATCCCCGCACAAAGTCAAGGACGTCATATGACGGCCGGCGGGCGGGAAGTGGTTAAAATGCTTTTTTTTTTTTTAACACAAAGCTGTCCATTTATACAATATTTCTAACACATAGCATGTACATACCAAAAATGACACCCCAAAATAGATTCTCCTACTCCTCCTGAGTACGGCAATATCACGTGTGAGGCTTCCACAGCCTGGCCACATAAAGAGGCTGAGTACAGCCGAGCATGGCCGAGCATGGCTGGGTATCACCGAATATTGCAGGGTATAACCGAGTATTGCTGGGTATTGCAGGGTATCACCGAGTATGACTGAGCATGGCCGAGTATGGCTGAGTATTGCAGGGTATCAGAGTATGGCTGAGCATGGCCGAGTATGGCTGGGTATTGCAGAGTATCACCGACTATGGCTGGGTATTGCAGGGTATCACCGACTATGGCTGGGTATTGTAGGGTATCACCGACTATGGCTGGGTATTGCAGGGTATCACCAACTATGGCTGGGTATTGCAGGGTATCACCGACTATGGCTGGGTATTGCAGGGTATCACCGACTTTGGCTGGGTATTGCAGAGTATCACCGAATATGGCTCGGTATTGCAGAGTATGGCTGGGTATTGCAGGGTATCACAGAGTATGGCTGGGTATTGCAGAGTATCACCGAGTATGGCTGGGTATCACCGAGTATGGCTGGGTATGGCAATTTATGGCAGAGTATTGGCAGGGTATTGCAGGCTATTGCAGAGTATTGCTGGGTATTGCAGGTTATTGCTGGGTATCGCAGAGTACTGGCAGGGCATTGCTGGGTATTGCAGAGTATTGGCAGGGCATTGCAGAGTATTGGCAGGGTATTGTAGAGTATTGGCAGGACATTGCTGGGTATTGCAGAGTATTGGCAGGGCATTGCTGGGTATTGCAGAGTATTGGCAGGGCATTTCTGGGTATTGCAGAGTATTGGCAGGGCATTGCAGAGTATTGGCACGGCATTGCTGGTTATTGCAGAGTATTGGCAGGGAATTGAGGGGTTAATTGTCGTTGAGCAGCACTGTGGACACTGCAGATCCAGCCCACAGCACTGCTGACACCGATCTGTCCCCGATCGGTACAGAGAGGGGAGGGAGGAACCAGCGTCATAACATGATGCTGGTTTGTTTACAAGTGATCGCTCTGGACCCGCTCTGGACCCGGCGGTCACGGATGCTCTCGAGTGCGCGCCCCAGGGGGCATGCGAGAGCGGAATTCTGGGAGGACGTCATATGAGGGCCTCCCAGAGTTAAGCAACGTCATTCGGCTATGGGCCGGTTGTTAAGTGGTTAATATTTGATTAATTTCAAATTTAGGAGCACTGGGATAATAAGATTGTGAATTTATAGTTGGGATGTGTTTTTTTTTCCTTTACCCCCCCCCCCCCCCACCCTCTCTGTAAAAATTGTAAAAATTGTAAAAGTTGGATGCTGGGAGTGGGGAAGTTTAGCGTAAGAAGCAGCTGGCTTCTGTTGGACAGGGTGACATACACACGGGCAGAATGTCGGACTCTTTTCTTTTTTGAACTGGCCAATGTCTCGCAAGGGCACGGAGGGGCCCAACCCTGTAGTGTTTGCTGAAGCCTTCTTCAAGCAACTCCTGGGCTTACAATACCTCTCCCTGTATACATTGGGGAGCATGCACCCAGGGTGCCCACTGGTCCAAGGTCTGCTGGTTTGATGCTGCATACTTTTCTAGTCCCTCTGCTCAATTTCAGGGACAGAGATTTCATCCTGGCGGAGGCCCGCGGGTCCCTGATTTGAAGTATGAAATTGTGGTGATACATCTGTACCCAGATTTTTCTCCTGACCTGTAAAAGAAAAGGCACTCCTTCACAGATGTTCGTAGACGCCTACGTGAGAAAGGCCTGATTTACAACATGCTGTATCCTAGTCGCTTGAAGGTCATCCACAATGGCTCTGCTAAGTTCTAATTTTCTTGTGCATGCAGTTGACTGGTTGGATTCTATTGCCTAAGAACAAGGTTCGGTTGCCTAACCTGCCTATCCCCATGGCCATGGTTGGTGGGCATTTCTACTTACCCTTTCCCAGGATAGTACCTGGAGTGGTTGCAAATGTTATCCTTTTATAAGCTGTTCTTCTATAGACAATATTGTTGTCATGGATTTGTCACCCGGCGCAGGAGTCACCCAAGGGTTAACAAATAGGATAGAGTAATTTCAGTGATTGGTGTCAATCACTGCTTTATTTAAACACCTCAGCTGCACAGAGACTTTGCTGTTTGATCTGCAGCTTGTACCTGTGAAACCTGTTCTTGAGAACCTGATTCTGATTCCTGTGTTTGACCTGGCTCACTCTGACTACATTTCTCTCTGTTACCCTGACCCCGGCTTGCCTTGTTGATTACGATTACCTCTCTACTGATTGATATCCTGTTGCCGAACACTGCCTGTATCCTGACCATTCTCTGCCTGTTGTCTATACCTTCACCTGTTCGTCTGTTACCAAACTCGGTTTGTCTGACTACACATTCAGTGTCTCCTCAGCTCTGCACCTACCAGCCTGCTTCCTGTTCCTGTTTCCTGCTGCACCAACTGAACTGACAACACCTACTATGCAACCCGCTGGCCCATCCCGGTGACACATCTGCTACACCAAAGACGAACCAGGTACCCATATTCCGCCAGGCTCTTGCGGCCACTGTTACAACACTGGTGGCCCTTGAGCCGGGGTTGTACGAGAAAGCCTTCCCACTGCACGTCAGGCTCATCCAGCAGGTGTGTAACAGTTTTCCTTAACAGGTTGATCAGATTAAAGAGCCCAAGACTGCCTATCTGTTGAATGCAGGGACCTAAGGTACTGTTTTAAGGCGATATGACTTAACCATATATCTCCACGGCCCTTCTTCGAATGGATGAACTCTTGGAACAGTCCACTCGTTTTTTTTTCTAGTTTTGGGACTAAAGTTTCTCCGGAAGTTTTTCCACTCTTTTTGGTTTGTTTACCTGGAGCAAACAGGGTGTTGAGATCATAGACTGTTTATTTTTTATTTTTTTCTGGAATTTTTTTTTGTGTCTTGCTCAAAAGCTTCATGCTAATGGACTTTCAGTTTGCCTTGCACAGTCTGTACTGATATTATTCTTCTGTCTGGTGAGATGTAGTTCTCTGCATCTGGGTTCCTACCCCTCTTACCTCCCATCTAATTCTACTTATCCCGTCTCCATGACATACAGACCACTATTATATGAGTAATATGAAAATTCTCTCATGGAACGTCTACTTGACTGGTAGTAAAATACTCTCCCTAAACAGAAACTGGATACAAAGAACAATACACTCTACACACTCGTCATATGCTAGGGGTGTTGCTATTTTAATTCATAAAAAGCTGGCCTGCTCCATTGAGCATGTGGTCATAGACCCCCAAGGGCACTATGTAATTGTGGTGGTGGACATTGAATCCCAGTTATTGGCCATAGCGATTATCTATGTCCCACCCCCTTTCAAAAGTGAGGTATTGTACACTGTTCTGAAGAAAGTCGCCACCTTTGGCTCATTGAAGTTATTTGTAGCTGGTGATTTAAACAACATCCTAGATGATACTCTAGACACCTCTATCCTGACTCGAGTACAGAACCTTGAGCTTAGGCGTTGGAAACACCCTGGGGAGAAGGGTTTCTCCTATCTTTCCCATGTCGGTGCCTCCTCCTCCCGTATTGACCTGGCCATCGCTAACTCAGCTCTGCTTACTCTGATTACAGAGGTTTGTTACTGGGGGGGGATCTCTGATCTCACCTCCCCTTACAGGTCACAATTGGTCTACTGCAGAACAGATGCACAAGTGTTTGGCGGTTGCACCTGGGATGGGTGGAGGAGTCCTCAGTACAGGCCTTAGTCTCAGCACACTTGAAAGAGTTTTGGGAGTTTAATAAGGGAACAGCGGGCCCACCCATTGCGGGATGTCTTTAAGGCATCGACACGGGGGGGGGGGGGGGTGGGTATATGTGTCTGACATTAAAGCAAAAAATGTAAGGAAAAAAATGCCAAATCTGAGTGTCTTCAGGCCCATGAATTACGTTGTGCACAGACCCATGTGGATTAACCCTCTCCTTTCTCTCTGGCGGAGTTACAGATGTCTAGACAGGCACTACTAGTTTATTTTCAAGGTCTCACTCAATGTGTTTTTAAAAATAGAGCTGAAGAACTGTTTGAGAAGGGCGATAAAAATGGGAAACTGTTAGCCATCCTGATAGCAGATACTTGGGCACACGCAGTGGTGCCTTGCATTTACTCATCAGAATGCATTTTAGTGAAAGCTAGAGAGGATATCATGCAGGAGTTTCCAGTCCCTCCAGATCCCAGTGTTACTAGATGAGGTGGCTGCTAGCCTGGAGGCTCCTTTCACTGAAAAACAATTGGTGACTGCTGTTGCCTCTTTTCCCAATGGTAAATCACCAGGCCCTGATGGGATCCCCACTGAATGGTACAAACAGTATTTAGATCTCCTATCTCCTAGGCTTTTACAACTTTATGGGGACTGTTTTGATGCTGGGACTTTACCAGTATACTTTTATGAGGCTCATGTCTTACTGCCCAAGCCAGATAAGGATCCTCTTTATTGTCCCTCATACCAGCCCATAGCACTGCTCAACATGGACCTCAAAATACTTACCAAAATGATCGCCAATAGGTTAATAAAAATAATACATCACTTGATATCACCAGACCAAACGGGATTCATGCCTAAAAAGACCACAGACATTAACATCCAGAGTGTATATACGCATACTCAATTGACTGCGGAGAGTTCATCGGGCCGCTCTGGTGTTTTTCTACCTGGAAAAGGTGCTTGACTCCATTGATTGGAGGTACATGACACTTGTAACCCCAATGCATGGGGTTCGGCCCCACCTTCCTTAAAGCGGAGTTCCACCTAATTTTGAGAGGTGGTCTTAAGTGAAAGACCACCTCTCCAAGCTTTGTTTTTGGACATTTAAAAACTTTTTTTACTTTCTAAATTACCTTTTTTGAAAATACTAATGCCGCGTACACACGATCGGAATTCTCGTTGGAAAAAGCTCTGATGGTTTTCCCGTCGGAATTCCACTCAAACTGTCTTACCTACACATGGTCACACCAAATTCCAACCGCCAAGAACGCGGTTACCTACAACACGTATGACGGGACGTTAAAGGGAAGTTCAGCATCACATGCGGCACCCTTTGGGCTCCTTCTGCTGATCTCCTGTTTATCACGTGTTAGTAGAAGTGTGGTTATAGACGATTCACGCTTTTCAGACTTGTGCTTCAGATTGTTACTGCTCTTCAGTTTGTGCTTGTCGGTGCGTATCTGCTTATCAGTGCGTTTAGTCAATTCGCATTTGTTTGTGATTGCGTGCTATTTTATGTAGTACTCTTTGATCTTCAGTGCTTATTGTCTGCTCATTGCTGATTTGTAGTTCGTTCTTTCAGGCCTTGCTGTTTATCAGTACTTTCTGTTAGTCCGTTGTGACCAGCTGACCATTTTGAAGCCATGTTGCGTGTACGTACTCGTCGTAGAGTTCGTGCTGTGTGGGGGCTTGGTGTTGGGGTTCGTACTTTGACACAAGCCCAGTCCATGAACAGGGCGAGGGGGAGTTCATCATGGACCAAGAATTGGTTGCTCCAGCGTGACCAATTCTCTCATATGCCTTTGCTGCGTGAGATCCGGGAGAATAACCCTGATGATTTCAGGAATTATCTCAGGATGATGGACCCCATTTTTCACCGTCTGTTGGCTTTGCTGACCCCTTATTTCAGCAGGCAGGATACCTGCATGAGGCAAGCCATTACTCCGGAGCAGAGGCTAGTCACCATGTTGCGGTACTTGGCGACAGGGAGAAGCCTGCAGGACCTCAAGTTCTCCACCGGAATCTCCCCCCCCCAGGCTCTGGGGATCATTATTCCAGAGGCATGTTCTGCCATCATCCAGATCCTGCAGAATTACTATATTAGGGTAAGTTTTCTCCTTTAACATTAAATTCTATGTAATTAATTATTAATGTTTTCTAATGTATTGTATTTCTTTCATCATTCTATAATTAACATAATTGTAATAAGCTGTGAATTTCCTCTTTGTCCTCATGCATGTTGGATTTTTAAAATGCTTGTTTCATACATATTTGCCTTCACTAACCTCCCCAGCATGCTCTCCTGGGCCCATATACTCCTAGTCTAGTCACTTAACAATGTATTTTGTCAGCTCCATTGTAGTGCTTTACCTAAAGACCCCCAAAAATGTGTAAAAATGTTATTGCTGTCCTTAAATTCATGCATTTTTTGGGGGGGGGCAAAATCATTTGGAACCCTCCCTCCCCCAACCGCTAAGTCAGCTGATACCAATCCTCTATCTGCTGACTTTGCCAAACCCATACACACTATACCTACCTCTTTTGTGGTCAGAGTTATGGATGAATTCACCAAAGCATGTATTGCAAGGGCATGCCTCAATACTTTCAAATGCTACTGTTTACATTTTTCTTCTCATATTATCTTGATAGGTAATTGCAGAATCTAAAAATGTGTGCCACTTCTTATTACCTGTCCAGTGAGCTGCCAATAGTGTAATTAAGGAGAGGCTGGCCAAAGTAACACACATTAATTTGTTACTCCATAACTTAATGGAGAGGGTTACCTGTCCAAAACATACCTCCCCCCAAAATATTTTCAAGGGGCCATCAGAGGGGGTGAGGAATCTGATAAGTGGACCTTATATTTTAGCCTTTAAATACTCTTTACAAGAAATGTTATACTGATGTTGGCCAACAATGTTTGTGTATAATCTGCTTGTAATGTTTCTGTGCAAAATTACTAATTCGATTTTTCTTGTTTGACTCCACAGTTTCCTTCAACGCCACAGGAATGGCAGACTGTGGCCTCCCAGTTTGCCTAGAGGTGGGATTTTCCTAGGGGCAATCAATGGTAAGCACGTCCACATCATCCCACCACCCCATTCGGGGTCATACTATTTTAACTAGAAGGGGTTTCATACAGTGGCATCACTAGGGTTGGTGTCACCTGGTGCGGTAAAACATGGTGTCACCCCAACCCCCCCCCCCCGGCACTGAGCAGGCTAGTGCTTCCCCCCTTAACCTGCCAAAATGGATGGAGCTGGAATGGGATTGGGGGACTGGATGGAGCCGGAATGGGATTGGGGGAATAAATGGAGTCATAATGGGATGGGGGGATGGATGGAGCCAGTTTGGGATCAGGGAATGGATGGAGCCAGTTTGGGATCAGGGGATGGATAGAGTCGGGATGGGATCAGGGGATGGATAGACCCGGGATTGGATTGGGGTGGTATATTGAGTTGAAATGGGATTGGGGCAATGGATGGAGCTGGGATGGGATTGTGGGGAATGGATGGAGCTGGGATGGGATCAGGGGATGGATAGAGCCCAGATGGGATCAGGGGATGGATAGAGCCAGGATGGGATCAGGGGATGGATAGAGCCAGGATGGGATCAGGGGATGGATTGAGCCAGGATGGGATCAGAGGAATGGATAGAGCCGGAATGGGATTGGGGTGGTAGATGGAGTTGGGATAGGATCGGGGTAATGGATGGAACCAGGATGGGATTGGGGTGGTGGATGGAGCTGGGATGGGATGGGGGATGAATGGAGCCAGGATGGGATTGGGGTGGTGGATGGAGCTGGGATGGGATTGGGGTGATGGATGGATGGAGCTGGAATGGGATCTTTGATTTGAGGGGGGGGGGTGGGGGTTAGAGGATATGTGCTAGGGGGTGCTTTGGGGGGAGAGGAATTGTGCCGGGGTGTGGAACTTCAAATCTTCCCCCCTGCTTCTAGCACAAGTCCTCTCTAACCCAAAACAAAGCATCCTTCTACCACATATCCCCTAACCCCCTCCCCTCTCCCTAAAATTTACTCCTGGCAGCATAATTGTTACCTACCCAGTCCCTCCGAAACCCCACATCGCCCCCCCATTCACAGTGTCCCACAAGACTCCTGTTATTACAGACCTCAGCCACGGCCCCTGGGAGCATGCTGTAGCGCGCTGTCCCTCCTCCTCCTTGGCTCTACCTCCTGGTCTGTGTACTTGTCATATCAGAGCCGAGGAGGAAGCAGCTATAGTCCGGGGTGCAGTGAGTGCAGCTGGCGGGGAGAGGAATGCAATTGCGGTGTGTGGGACCTTAAGTATCAGACCTCGGACACCCTGCCTGTCTGTCTCTGCCTTGCTACCTCCACGCACATCGTGGAAGGGAAGGAGGAAGAGGAGGGAGCCTCTGCGCTTCTCTCAATGCGGCGCCGGTGTCAGGCTCAACTTGGTGTCACACTCTGGTGGGTGTCACCCGGGTGCGGGCCGCACCCCCTGCACCTCCATAGCAATGCCACTGGTTTTATAGTATCATCTTGATGGCGGTGGTGTTGGCTACATATGAGTTTCTGTATGTGGACATGGGGAGGAATGGCTGGATGTCGGATGGAGGAGTATTTGCCTGGACCGAGTTCTACCGACGTCTCAAGAGTGGTGGCTTGGGATTGACACCCCCGGAGGAGAACGTCGAAGGACTGCTATTTGTCTTTGTTCCGCCTGTTTCAAATGGCCATTAATATGGTGGAATACAAACGTAATACCATTGTGTTATCCTGCACAACTTTTTGAAACAAAATAACCCAAATTATGTGGTCTCAGTTGGGCCTGAGGCTGGAATTCAGGAATCAATGATGGCCCTGGAAGAGGCCCGTCCTGGCTTCCCCCCCCCCAAAGTGCCCGTGAAGTGCGTCAAAATGATTTGGAATATTTTTCGGGGAGGGGGGCCATTGCTTTGCCAGCACAATTTGAATAAATTTTATATTTAATCTGATAAAATATTGATTTAGATCTACTGCTTGTGTTTCTTTTTGCTGTCTCCTAGTGCACTTGTAGTACCAAGTGTTTTTTACATTATTAAATAACAACCATTGTCACTGTAAACACCAATTTCAACACAAAAACTGGTATTGATCATTGAAAGAAGAAGCCACACATTGTTGAGTATAAAACCTTTTACTCTGTGCACATTCACATGTGCGTTGTAAAACCTTTTTTTTTTTTAAGTTACAAATTTGGAGTAATCTACATTTTTTTTGAGGTTACATAAACAGCCATGTTTCAAAACAGAACATACACAACTCTGGAACTTACAAAGTTCAACATTGAAAAAACTTAAGGCAAGATCACACATTATATTGTCTAAAATGTGTGGATCTTGCCTTCAACAGATGGGGTGAAGTCACCCCTGTATAAGCTTAATTTTGAATATGCACACAAATTGGGAGTCAAACTGTGGATTTACATCCTGATCCCATGCCTAATGTCAACATGTGCTATTGTCCCATCATAGGGGATCAATATATGTGTTTTGGGGGTGCAACCCTTTCCTCTCACCTACTTGAGTTTTGAGGAAGGGGTTTCAGGCACAAAATGTGTGCATTGATATCCCCTGATGGCAGATAGCACATGTTGACATACTGTGTGCATCTTCAAAATTAGGCTTTATAAAATTTTTACAAAATGTAAAAAATAGTTAAAAAAATGGTGCCAGTTTTTTGGGAAATTATATTCTTCCGAGGACATCAATCAAGTTCTTAAGTTTTTGTTCAATCTCATGAGTTTTTTGTTTTATAAAGTCTAAATCCTGACTACACCACATGATGTCCTGGATTAGCCTTTGGGCACTGTCACTGGTGAAATGATGAGATTGTTCTTCCACAACCTGCACATCACTTAAAAATAAATAAACACACCATGTATTATACATATGCAGGCATACATCTCTTATTACCTGAATCTGTGGTGTCCGAAAAACCAACCTGGGCCTTCCATCCAGGAAGAGATTGAGGAGCCCAGTTGGAGCTAGGTATAGTATTTTTACACATATTTTTTATGTGAAAATGATTGTTGGAAACTAGATGTTATTATTGATAAGAAATGAATGATTTAACAAAAAGTGTTTGAAATATCAATAGACAGTAGGGGCCAAAAATGATTAGGACAAGAATGAAATGCTGGGCTCACAATGATAGGCTTTTATATTTATTAACAGTCCATTTGCAATAGTCATGAGCTGAAAATTGAGTGTGTTTAATGAACAAAAAACTAAAACTATGTCCGTTTTTCATACACAGGATGACCTCAGCTAGGTCGAGGCTCTGGCAAGTGGCACACAGGAGGAGGCGTGGGAAAGTGTCAACCAGGAGGTGGAGGGGCCCAGTCACACCCAATCCCAGGTGCCTCCCTTCCGCCTTCCACCCAAAAGGCCCAGGAAGGGGACTAAAATGGAGGAGGCAGCACTGGCCCTCATCAAGGAGACTAATGACGCCCTGAAATCCCCCCTCAATGCTGTAGAGGCCTATTGCATCTACATAGCCTCCAATTTACATCAAATGGAGGAGGGCCAATGGCGCAAATGTGAGAAACTCATTTTTGCAACCATCCACAAGGGGTTGAGTGGCGAACTAACTGATGTCGACCACCTGTGTGCGCTCCCCCATCCTCCTCCTCCTCCTGCCACAAGTCCACCTCCAGAGCCACAGCCTCCAGGGAAGGCTGCAGGCCAGCGTGGAGGGAAGGCTGTACGGAAGAGTCGAAAGTGATTGCCTGGCTTCAATCTGGTCTGACAGAACACGCAACCTGTTGTAGTACCACAGCCTGGGGACATACATGTCATCTGCTACTGTTCCTGTTCTCTGGGATTCCTGGACCAGATTGACCTCCTTTCTATATGGACTTCTGAAGCTACCAAGTTTTGGAGCCACAAAGTTGATGTCTGCCTTGGGGGCCAAAGGCTTCGCAAATTCCAGCAGTTTCTCCAGCGTTGTCTTCATCTTTATTTTTCTATTATGATGGAAAATAAATTATGATTTTTGTTTCAGAAAATACTTGCCTATGTGTTTTTCTTCAAATAGCAAATAGAATTTTTTTGGGTGAGTAGCCAGGTACATTTCAAAAATACGTCAAAATTAACAAGGGACACCACAATAATGGTATTGTGGAAACGTGACATAAAAAATAAAAAGGAGAGCACAGTAGATCGGGCTTAAATTAAAATAAAGATTATTAAGGAGATACCTAGAAATAATAAAGAAATAAGTTTGTGATAACTCTGTGTATGAGCAGCAAAACAACTTCATTCTCCTAGCATTATAAAAAAGAGAATGCGCGACATTGAACAATTTAAAAATTTGCAGCGTGAAGAATCTGCTATCTCCATTACGAACATTAGTTTTACCAGACTAAGCGGTTCCATCTCGTACTTGATTCTGAGCATGCGTGATTTTTGGCGTGTCGGAATTTTTTCTGGAGGGAATTCGGCCAGCTAAATTCCGATGGAGCCTACACACGGTCGCTTTTTCCGATGAAAAGCTCTCATCTTTCTTTTGCTGGCTGAAATTCAGATCGTGTGTACGCGGCATAAGAGTACTTCCGATCCAGCCCGGTGAATGGAGGTGCCTGCACCCGATCTGATGGACGGATCGGCCTCAGGGAGCGACATCGCAGGCTCCCTGGACAGGTAACTGTCCTTATTAAAAGTCAGAAACTACAGTGTTTGCAGCTGCTGACTTTTGTCTGGAAATCCGCTTTAAGTGGATATAGCTGCTGTATGATCATCCAGTGGCTGCCCTCTGCCTTAATAGTGGAGTTTCAAACGTCTTTCCCATGTCCAGAGGCACCAGACAGAGGTGCCCCCTTTCACCAGGGCTATTCTCACTGGTTATGGAACCTCTGGGAATTGCATTGTGCTCATCTCATCCCAAATACAGGGGATCAGCGTTGGTACTCTGATGAGGGCCCTTTATGCAGATGATCTGGTACTATTAATTCGGGACACAGATCTTCCCTACAGGTTGCACTGTCACTCCTGGGCAAGTTTACAGTGGTCTCCAGCCTCAAGGTTAACTGAACCAAGTCCAAAATACTCTCTTTATGTTCCTATCCCATGCCTGGGCCGGCAGACCCCAAAAATCCCCTGCAATGGGTCACGCAAATTAAATATTTGGGGCTCATAATAACCAACACCGGGACTGACTTTATAGGCCTCAATGTCTCCCCACTGCTTGCTATTTAAAAAAAAAATTACACACTTGGTAAAACCTCCCTTTGTCACTCATTGGGACATCCTAAGAAGCTCCCCAGTGTGAATCCCCAAATCAATTTTCAAATCAATAGATAGCATAGCCTCCTCCTTTTTTTTTTTTTTTTTTTTTATTGTAATTCTTATTGAAAATATAACATTGTCACATAAACAGAAATATGCGTATAAACATTTCGATTTTGTATACAATATATAACGTATTTGGGGAAAGAATATAGGAAAAAATAAAAATTGTTCAAAACAGTCACATCGCTACCAAAACAGCAGAAATCTAGATTATTAGCTATATATTACAATGAAGATATAGGTAGAGGAATGGGAACAGGTAAAAAGAGGACAGGGAATCAAGTCAATAATAACAAATAAAGGGGCATCAGGCAGATAAATAGATAGCTTCAGGCATGTGATGTTTCAGTGGATGTAATGGAACTGATACCAGGATTAAGGTCTGAATGATCCCATAGATCCCATGTTTTAGAAAATTGCGGGAGGGTATCATGTATTAATGCGGTAAGACGCTCCATTCGACATATCTGTTCCAACGTTTGTAGGACTTGTGAAAGAGAAGGTTGGGAGGTATAAAGGTAGCTAATTTTTGGGTATGTTTGGAGAGTCCAGGGATCGGCAGACCTAATAGAAAGTGTATAGGGTGACGGGTCCAATGGAATGGAAATATTGAACAGATCTTGTATAAAGGTCCGAATAGCCACCCAGAATAGGCGTATCAAGGGGCATTCCCAAAAGTTGTGAAAATGGGAGCCTATGTCCCCCTGGTATCTCCAACACACCTGAGGAGTCTTAGGATCGTATTTGTTTATAATTTCAGGGGTTTTATACCAGAAGAGTAATATCTTATAAGCCGTCTCTCTTAGTTCTACACATTGTGATGACTTGGAAACAGCTTCCCAAATCTTCTGCCATTGAAGAAGGGAGATAGGGCGGTTTATCACCTGAGACCATTTCCGCATATAGGAATGGGATGTGTCAGTAATAGGAGTAGCGTTATGTAGGAACCTATAGATGTCAGTAATGAGATGAGTCTGGTATGGTCCTTGGGCACATAAGAGTTCGAACGGGATAGGTTTATCAAGGCTTTAAGGGGGGATTTAGAGGCAAAATAGTGTCTGATTTGAAGATATAGAGTATAAGAGTAGAATAGTTGTTTAGGGATCTGGTATTTCTTTTGCTATTCTTCAAATGATAGAAGTGTTCTGGTAAAGGGGTGTACAATGTTTCGAAGCTGGAATATACCCGCCTTCCTCCATGGAAGCATTCTTTCATATGATAAACTGCCAGGAACATCAGGGTTGAACAGAACATTTAACAGCAGAGGACATGGGGAAGCAAGGGAGAACTGACGTGAGCATTTCTTCCATATGTCAAGGGAGAACCGCATTGGGCCTAGGCATATGCTTCTAAGTTGACACAAGAAAGAGCTTAAATCTGTCCATATCATGGCACATATATGTACAGGTCTAGTGATGCTCATCTGAATCTCTGCCCAAATAGTGCCATTCTGGATGACCAGGTGATAATTTTTTTAAGATGTGTAGCAAAATAATATTTAATAAGGTCTGGGGCTCCCAATCTGCCTCGTGACTTGGGGGCCAACATTACCGAATTTGCAATCCTATGTGTCTTGTAATGCCAGATAAAGTTAAGAAATGTTCTCTGCATGGCCTTTAGTTGTGACATGGGAATAGGAATCGAGAGTGTGTTGAACAGATAAAGGAGTCTTGGCATTTTAGACATCTATAGACATCTAAAAGAGAGATGGGGTAAGCATCCCATTGCCGCAGAAGTCTATCAATGTCCCGAAAGAGTGGGGGATAGTTAGCTTGATACAGGGTTGAATATGAGGAGGTTATGTTTACACCCAGATACTTGAGAGAGTCCGTACACCAATGAAAAGAGTAGTTTTGTTTGAGGCTGGTGAGTTCTGAAGGCTGGATATGAAAAGGCAGAGCTTCTGTTTTACTTGTATTGATTTTATATCCACATGTGGAGCCGAAGTCCCTCAACAAGGCTGTAAGATTAGGAAAAGAGATATGAGGCCTCGCCAGGGTTAAAAGGACATCGTCCACAAACAGGGACAGCTTATATTCTTTTTGGCGTAGTAGAACTCCCCCAACATCAGGGTGCATACGGATAGCTGCCGCTAGGGGCTCTAGACAGAGAATGAAAAGGAGGGGGATAGGGGGCAGCCTTGTCTGGTTCCATTACTTAACAAGAAAAGTGATGATAAATAAGAGGCTAATTGAACTTGGGAGGAAGGACAGGAATAAAGGGCATTTAGGGCTGCTATGAAGGGGCCTTCAAATCCATAACGGGAGAGGGTAGCGAACATATATGGCCAACTAAGCCGGTCAAAGGCTTTTTGCGCATTGAGGCTTAGGACTAGGGCCGGGCGGGATGTCTTGTTTAATAGATCTATGAGGTCTATCATATGTCTTGTATTGTATCCTGCATGTCTAGCTTGTATAAAGCCTACCTGGTCTTTATGTATGAGTCTAGGGATTATGTGAGCTAGTCTGTTAGCCAGTACTTTCGTGAAAATCTTCTAGTCCAGATTTAGTAATGCAATGGGTTTATAGTTGTCAGGCAGAGAGGGATCTTTGCCAGGTTTCGGTATAACCGAAATATGGGCATGTAGAAATTGTGGATGTGGTATAGTCCCTTTCAATAGTGAAGCATATAAGGAGATCATATGGGAGCTTAGAATTGGTAGGAAAGTTTTATAATAAGAGTAGGGTAAACCATCCGGGTCAGGGGCTTTCTGAGTAGGGAGCTGTTTAACCACCTCCTCCAGCTCTTCAGGTGTAACTGCTGAGTTCAAGGTTGTAAGGTGTTCAGGTGAGAGTTTGGGTAACTGTAGACGTTTAGAGAAAAGATCGAATTTCTCTTGCGTAAAGCTATAATTGGGTTCTGTCTGTAAGCAGTTATTTAACTGTCGATAATATTCTCCAAAAAGTTTAGACATAGTAAGGGGGAATTAGGTGGGAGTTCCGTCAGGTTGTCTAAGGAAGTCAGGGGAAGATTAAAAGGTACGAGGTTTCAATTAGTTTACTAGCATTTTATGGGGCTTGTTTGAATATTCGTAAAATTTCTGCTTGGACCATAGAAGAGACTTGTCAATTTTTGTCATAGTCAGGGACCTAAGTTGGTTTTGTAATAACACCACAGTCCGGAGTCAAGCCACCGTGGGGGAGGCTAACAGTAGTTTTTCAGCCGAGCGTAGTTTGGTCATGATAGATGAATATTGAAATGCAGCGTCTTTTTTAAGATGGGAACCTACAGCTATACATTGTCCTTGGAAAACGGCTTTATGCGCCTCCCACAGAGTGGAGGACCCCCCCGACTGTGCCCTTGTTAAGCTGAAAATATTCCATCAGGCCATTAGATAGGAGTTCTTTAGGTTCAGGGAGCGAAGAAACGTCTCCTTAAGTCTCCAGTGACATGTTTTAGGAGAGGCAGAGGACAGGTGGACATCAAGCTGGACGGAGGAGTGGTCTGACCATGTCATGGGGTTGATTTCAGAAGAAACTGTTGATGTCAGGAGAGGATTAGAGATAAAAAAAATTATCTAGCCTAGAATAAAGTTTGTGGGGGCGCGAAAAGAACGTATATTGTTTGTGGGTAGGATGTTTAATCGTCCAAATGTCTAAGCCCTTGTACACACGGTCTGAGAATCCGTCGGAATGTGTCCTATTGGACCGTGTTGTCGGATAATCCGACTGTGTGTGGTATGCATCGGACTGATTCCGTCGGAATATCCGTCGGACCCAATTTTCCAACTTGTTGGAAATATTTTCCGACCAACTGGTTCGATCGGACATACTCCGATCATGTGTAGAGAATTTTGATCGGACCAAGTGCCACGCATGCTCAGATCAAATTCCTACATCAAAGCTATTGGCTACTAGCCTGAACGTAGTCCCATCGTAACGAAATTACGTCATCACGTTCTGAATGATCGGATTTTTCGACAACTAAGGCTGCGTACACACGGGCGGACTGTCTGACGGACTTGGTCCGCTGAAACGTGTTTCAGCGGACAGTCCGCTCGTGTGTGGGCTTCAGCGGACTTTTTCAGCGGACAGTCTGGCGGACTAAGTCTTTCGGAATTTCCGTAATATTGTCCGTCCAACTTTGGTTTCAGCGGACAGTCCGCTCGTGTGTAGGCAAGTTGGACGGACTAAGTATGGTGCATGCTCAGAAAGGATTTACATGGCCGAAGGTTGCATTGCAGTGTATTGGACGTCGTATTTCTAGTCCCGTCGTACGTGCTGTACACGTCATCGCGCAAGCTTTCAGCGGACTGTCTGTTCATCGTGTGTGGTCAAGTCCGTTCATTCAAAAGTAGGACGGACTGTCTGTCGGATTGTCTGACGGACTTAGTTGGCCAGACAGTCCGCCCGTGTGTACGCGGCCTTAGTCCGACCGTGTGTATGCAACAGTTTCGGACAAGATCCGACGGACAAAATCCGACGGATTTGGTTGTCGAAATCTCCGACCGTGTGTACAGGGGCTAAGAGATTTTTAGTTCTTATTATTCTACAGAATGATTTAGACAAGCGGTTGGCCCTGGAGGGTGAGATCGATGGAAATAATGTATGTCTATCTTTGTCAGAGGACATGGTCATGTGAAAGTCTCCTCCAGTCACCATAAAGGGTTGGGAGAATTTGTCTATGGTGTCAAACATGGAGGACAAGAAGCTAATCTGACTTGAGTTGGGAGCATAAACATTGACAATTGTGAGGGACTGGGTGAGAAAGAAATAGCTACGCCTGCCTTTCTCGACGGATCAGAAGCTATAAAAGATGTCGGGAAATGCTTGCTAGTGAACTTAATGGATCCCCCAGGACAGAAATTAGTCTCTTGAACTAGGATTATGTCTGCTTTGGAAGCTTTAAACTACTTCAAAGCTAGCCATCTTTTTTGAATGGAGTTTAAACCTTTAACATTATAGGTCAGGGATTTCAGTGCCATGTCAACTTAGTCAGAAAAAAACGCATTGCAAACTTTATATGGTATACAATAGGGGAGGGATTTCTTGGAAATACATATCAAGTATCAGAAAGGTGTATGCAAGAGTGGTAGCAAAGTGACTGAATGGTAATGACTTTGTAAAAATGAACAGCCTCAGGTTGAAAAAAAAACCTGAGGACAAAAAAAAATATTAATGAAGAAAAAAAATAAAATAAAAATAAAATTCAAAATGAGAGAGAGAAACTGAACGTCCGTCAAGTAGAAACCTGGAAGGCCAGGTGCCACCAGGAAGCCCAGGTCTAAGCCATGGGTCAGGAGCGGGGTCATTGAGACCTCCATATACAGGGACCAGGGGATCTCCCACCACTCTCAGAAGCAATAAATTGCCCGGAATCTAAAAAAAAAAAAAATGTTAACAAAAACAATTTAACCAGGGCAGCTGTAGTATAGTATATTCGGCCGCCCACCTCCCCCCCCCCCCCCCCCCCCCGGGCCAGGGGTGCGTGAACCCATTAAAGGGTTGTTAACCACCCAAAAAAAATAGTAGTAACTGGGGGTCAAGTAAAATAGTGTACTCAGTGCAGTCGGTGAAGAGAATACTCAGGTTGGGAATCTTGAGGCCTGGCACTTCTGGGGTGTGAAATTTGACTTGGATGGCTTCTGTCTCACCGGGGTCCAGATATGGCTCGGACATCGGCGGTTTAGGAATAGCTGCGTCAGGGAGAGGTGGTATGCCCAAGTTGCGTAGTGGTATGCCCAAGTTGCGTAGGAATGTTTCCCTCTCTTGCAGATCCCGTAGAGAGTATTGTATGCCTTCCCTGGATGCAGAAAGGCGAAAGGGGAAGCCCCAGTGGTAAATTACTTTGTGGAATTGAAGATGCAGGGTTAGTGGGCAAACATTCCTCCTTCTAGTTAATGTAATGGGTGAGAGGTCGCTGAATATTTGGATCTTGGATCCCTTGAATTCAATTCTGGATTGATTGCGAGTGGCTAAGGTCAGAGCTTGCTTACTATTATAGTAATGGAATCTAACAATCACATCTCTTGGGTTGGCCTCGCTGGGGGATTCGGGGCAAGTGACCTGTGGGCTCTGTCCAGATGCCAATCTATGTCAGGGATATTAGGGGCAACCACATTAAAAAGGCTTAAAAGATAGGAACGGAGATCTCTCTCTTCTACAGCTTCAGGGATACCTCTGAATCTTAAGTTTTGCCTGCGTTCTCTGTTTTCCAGGTCTTCCTGTTGGGCCTGGGGCTGAGTGATAGATGGTGGCGTTGTCTTCCTGGAGCACCTGTACATACTGTACCATCTCATCAAATTTATATTCTAGGGAGTCAGTGCGTTCCCCCAGTTGGTCAATCTCCCCTCTTAATTCTTTGACTACTTTTCCTACCTCCTGTGCGATGTTGTGGGTAATTGCCTGGAGCAAGGAGTGTAATTTTGCATCTAGTACCTCCGCTGTCAATGGAGGGGAAGCCCCCGATGTAAGAGTGGGAGTGATATCAAAAAGTGAACTTGTGTTTAGATCAGAATGTTCCAATGTGGTCTGCGTGCCTTCGAGGGCTCCCGAGGCCGTGGATGATGGCCTGCTTAGATAGCGTTCCATCGCAGAAGAGGTCTGAGGTTTAATGGTTGCGGAGTAGTTGCGTCTTTGAGCCCCAATTTTGCCCATGGGGTGTGCGGCCGCTGTGAAAGGCTGAGGAGGTGACTCCCATGTATGTTGATGTTAAAAGGTATTCAGTGGGAGTCTCAGAGAGATGGCGAGAGACTGGGGCCCCAGTCTCACATGTCTACCATGTCTAGAAGCCTCACCTGTCCAGCAATTCACTCTGTGAGAGCAAGAGCACAAAAACTAGTGTCAGTAAATCAGATTGCACTTGTGGCTAAAAAAAGGGGGAGGGGGGTGGGTCGCTATAAATGCTTGGTTCCGGCTTACCAGAGAGTATGCTGAAAAGCCAACAGGTAATCAGGCTTTGTGTAGTAGCTTTAAGAAGTGAGTGGAAAAAACAATTCAGCAAAAACAGTTCAGCAAAATATCAGGTCTGTAAGGAGTATAGCAGCTGTGGCCCTCTTGTTGCTGGGTGTAGCAATATGGCCGCCAGATAAGGTTATAGGGAGGAGGCCTTGGCTGCTTCAGGGGCTATTATAAATATGGAAGTCTCTTTTAACACTCTTCTGGGTCTCCCACCCCCATGGGTAGGCTGTTTCAAGAGTGTAAATATGGGTTTATCTGGAGCAAGAGGGCTGGGGAGGCAGTTGTTAGGCCCGAGGTGTAGCAAGATGGCCGCCGCTCACCTGTATCTTTGCAGCAGAAATCCTGGCATGCCTGGTAAGTCTTATCCAGCGGCCGTCTGACAGCCTATTCACCGTCCTCTCTAGCTGAGGAAGTTGCCGGTGGTGTGTGTAGATTGGGTCTTCCTGCGAAGCGCTGTGTACAAGCACGGAGGCCAGGGAGGCTGAGTAGGCTGCAAGATGGCGGCGGCATGCAAATGGATGGGGCCGGCTGCGGATCGAATAAACCCTCTGGAAGCCATCCTGGACACACAATATTGGTACCGCTTTGCACCGAGTGTGCCCAGGGTTGAGGATGGGCGATTGGGAGGAGTTTTAAATCTGGCTCTGCGGAGCTCCACAGCAGCGCTTCCTTCCCCCCCATCGCTTCCGGCAGTCTCCTCCTTTTTGTAGCATGGAGCGATCCCCCACCCTAAATTGGCTATATTACAACAGCCATGGGGGTATGGGGGCCTAGCATTGCCTAACCTTTATAAATATTTCCTCGCGGCCAATTGACAGTAGCTCACCACTGGCTAACCACCCCCACAGATGATGCCTCGGTATCCCTTAAATTCTGCCTGTGTAGGATCATATGAGGCGCTATCCTACTTGGTGTAGAGAGGTTCAAAGTCTCCCTACTTACTCACCTCTTCCATATGCTCAGTTATTAAGGCATGGTCTGTGACTCAGGGTTTTAGACCTTCTAGTCCTGGCAGGTTTTCCCTCAATCTACCTTTATGGTGAAATCCAAATTTAACGTATTTTTTTGATTACTTAGACCCAGCAGTTTGGACTAAATAGAGCATTAAGACCTTACACCATATAGTATTAAATGGCACTCTGATGACCTTTGATGGCCTGAAAGAGTGCTATGGCCTACCAAACTCACACTTCTTTAGATATATTCAATTGTGACATGCTTTTTGCTCTCAATTTGGCAAAGACCCTTATGACCTTGAACCTAGTGACCTAGAACTACTGACATACAGTGACTCCTTGTTTATACAAAGACATCTTTCCGGAAATGGCCTATTGACAGAGACTTGCAGTCTGGCCTGGGAGACAGTGGCTCCTGGTTTGGATAGAGATAATTGGGATGATATTTGGAGGGCCCTTTTTCAATGTCTAGTTTCTACTAGAGATCGTCTGATCCTGTACACATTTTTGCAAAGATTCTATCTTACCCCAGCTAGGTTAGCTAGGATGTTTGGGAGCCTACACTCTCTATGTTGGAGATGTTCTGCATCCCTTGTAGACTTTATGCACTTTTTTGGGGATTGTCCACATATTAGGCCCTATTGGGAAGACATAGCAAAGTGTATCTGGTTGGTTACATCCATCTCAGTCCTCCTTTTGGTTGAAATATGCCTGTTGAGCTTGGTTGAGCCTTTGGCTACCGCTAGAGCTATACGAACTCTTCTCGCCCTCCTGTTGTTCTACACCAAGAAACTGATTATCCTGTCATGGAAAAGATCTACTACCCAGACTTTGGCTTCTTGGAAGTCCCTGGTTAACAAAGCAGTCCCTTTTTATAAGGCAACTTATTTAAGTAGGGGGATTGAGGTCGAGTTTGACAAGGTATGGGAGGGCTGGATGGCATCCATGGACACGGTTTCCGATTAAATTAATTGGTAGCTTAGTACATGGTCCTTTTTATGGGATACATGGACAGGCGCATTGTGTTCCTGAGGTGGTGGGTGGTTGTGGACTGAATGCATTATAAAGTTAAGATTTATTGAGTGTTTTATGGTACTTACTTCTCCTGATGAGGTGGAGGGGGGGGGGGGGGGGTTGGGAAATGTATTACATGCATCATTTTATCTGGTCAACAGGGGCTTTATCCAATTAGCGGACTACATATCTGCCTCCTGTTGGAGGCGCAAAGACTGTGCAAATTTTGTCTGGGCAAATGTTGAACTTTGTTTTTGGGAGGTGGGAGGTATTTTTCTTTTTTTTTCTTTTGGTAAATTGGTTACAATGATTCAGTGTGACTGGTGGTTGGTTTCCGCAATATGCAGTTTAATGTTGTATGTATTTACTATAAATCTCAATAAAAAGTAATTTACAAAAAAAAGGGGGTCCAGAGGTGCAGAGCTTTGTAATGTAAAGGGGTCCAGAGGTGCAGGGGCTGTGTAACGTAAAGGGGTCCAGAGGTGCGGGGGCTGTGTAATGTAAAGGGGTCCAGAGGTACAGGAGTTGTTTAAGGTAAAGGGGTCCAAAGGTACAGTAATGTAAAGGGGGCTATGTAATGTAAAAGGAACCAGAGATGCGGGAGCTGTGTAATGTGCAGGGGCTGTGTAATGTAAAGGAGTTTAGAGGTGCAGGGCTGTGTAATGTAAAGGGGTCCAGAGGTACAGGAGTTGTGTAAGGTAAAGGGGTCCAGAGGTACAGTAATGTAAAGGGGGCTATGTAATGTAAAGGGAACCAGAGATGTGGGAGCTGTGTAATGTGCAGGGGCTGTGTAATGTAAAGGGGTTTAGAGATGCAGGGGCTGTGTAATGTGCAGGGGGGTGTGTAATGTAAAGGGGTCCAGAGATACGGGGGCTGTGTAATGTAAAGGAGGCCAGAAGTTCAGGGGCTGTGTAATATAAAGGGAACCAGAGAAGTGGGGCCATGTAATGTAAAGAGGTCCAGAGATGCGGGGGCCCTGTAATGTAAAGGGGGCAATGTAATGTAAAGGGGGTTTTCCTAAGTTTTACCTGCAGTTAAAGCTGCAGTCCTACAGATTTACTATTAGGTTGTATGTTTTTTCTGCATTTTCTAAAAGCGCACCAAAAGTCCCGCATGTTGCATCTTTGGCACACTTTCAGAAAAAAGGTACATCATTTTGGGGGGTAAAACCATGTTTTACCGCAGCAGGTGACACCAACCCTTGTTATGTCACTGTTTGAAAGGTAAGTACCAACAATGCAGGGGGCCTACTGTGCAATTAATCTGTCCTAAGTGGAAAAAGTACATTTTTACATTAATGAATTAGGATCGGAGTGCACAACCCCAAGAGTGGGCTCAAAAAAATTCACAATTGCCAGGTGCAGCTCAGCTTGTCTACCACACATACCCACAATGCAATAATAATATGAGCACAGGGAGAATATTTACCACCACCATACACTACTATCAGATGGACTTAGGTTAAAAATAGAGACCAAGGTGCAGACATGGTTTAGCCCAGTTAGAGTCTTGCCTGGCTTCATAATATAGCAAGGTGACTGATATCTATGGCTCACTTTCACTCACTACATATATGAAGCAATTTTTTAAAATTATTTTTAGAATATGCAAAAAAAAAAGTTGACATTAATTTTTGTTAGTGAGGCAGATTGCAACATTGATTATAATTCTGATTGTAATTTGGATCAAATTGAACAAATCAGCAAACGTGCGTGGCATTTCTTTCAGAAAATCTGCACAGCCTCTCTTATGCCATGTACATGTTTATTTCGAACTGAGAAAGATTGCACAAATTCTGTATACAGAGACATGCGTGCTGATTCTATTCTGCTTCATGACCCACTTAAACAACTCCAGAGCACGGCGGGGGAGCTCTTAGAAAGGATTTCTCAGGACTTGTCTAGAATTTTAATTTTACTGAATAATAATCTCGTGGCACCCATTTCATTCAGCAGGATTACAGGTAGATAAAGGGCACATTTCATATATTAAAGAAGAACTCTGAACTTAACAAACACATTTCTTCCCCAATGGTAGTAACACGTGAATCTCTGAATATATTCCCAGTTCACCCATAAGTGATTACTTAGATGTTATCCTCTGACATCATATATGTCTTGGACACTCCAACTGCAGAATCTCAACACTCAAATAGAAAAAGACAAACCACACACTGCAATTTCCAAGAAATTAAATGAAACTAAGATTAGGGTATTGACATTTATTATTTGTTATTATTTAAAAGTATTTATTCCTATTCCTATATTTGAACATACTATGCAGAGTGCATAGATCCCCTCACGTTATCCCTTTACACTAGTTAGTTTAAAATTTACTTATTCCAACATAATGCTATCTTAAGCCGCGTACACACGTAGCCGTCTGTCCGACGTACTTAGTCTGGCGGACGTCCGCCAAACTGTCCGTCGGAATTTTCGAACGGACTACTTGCCCACACACGGCACTTTTTCAGCGGACTAATACGGCGTACTAAGTCCGCCGTACTAAGTCCGCCGTACTTTCGAAATGAACGGACTCGCCCACACACGCGACAGAAGACCGGGCCACTGCCTGTAAAAGAGCTATAAGAAGGCGCGGTGGCCCGGCAGAAGAACCGAAGAGGGGGACAAGACCCCCGAAGTCGGGAGAAGAGGCCGGCGGCGAGGAAGAAAGCCGGACTCCTCCGCTAGCAAAAGAGCTACAAGAAGATAGCGGAGGAGTCCGGCGAGAAGACCCCTGAAGACGGAAGACCCCCGGAGCTGTGCAATAAAGTATTTTATCTCGTGTGTTGTGTTTTTTTTTGTACTTTTTTTTACAGGTGAATGGGTAGGGGTACATTGTACCCCATACTCATTCACATAGGGTGGGGGACCAGTATCCGGGGGCCCCCTTATTAAAGGGGACTCCCGGATTCCGATAAGCCCCCCGCCCGCAGACCCCGACAACCAACGGCCAGGGTTGTCGGGAAGAGGCCCTTGTCCTCATTAACATGGGGACAAGGTGCTTTGGGGTGGGGGGGCCGCGCGCCCCCCCCATTCCCCAAGGCACCCCCCATGTTGAGGGCACGCGGCCTGGTACGGCTAAGGAGGGGGGGGGGCGCTCGCTCGCCCCCCTTTCCTGGCCGGCCGGGTAGCGTGCTCAGACAAGGGTCTGTTGTGGACTTGGGGGGACCCCCACGCCGATTTTTTTCGGCGTTGGGGTTCCCCTTTAAGTCCATACCAGGCGGCGGGGCCAGCGACGTCTCCTTCGCGGGCCCCGCCTACATGGAGACCCGCTCGAAATGAGCGGACTTTTCTCCGGGCGGGAAAAGTCCGCTCATTTCAAAAGTACGGCGGACTTGCATACACACGGCCGGATTGTCCGCCGAAATGCGAGTACGGCGTGCAAATTTTTGTGCAAACCGAAATTCTAAGTCCGCCGTACTGTCGGGTCAAAAAAGTATGCCGGAGGCTACACACGGGGGGATTGTTTGGCGGACTTGAGTTTGCCGGACTTTTCCACCGGATTGTTTGATCGTGTGTACACGGCATTAGGATCACATAATTGATGATGCATGTTAGTACAGACTCAAATCCATTTTTAGATGCAACAAATAAGAAGAGAGATGGTCCTTGGTTGCATGGCCACAGAGAATCTTGTGACATTCCAGGGCCCTGGTGGAAATTAGCACTGCCCCTGCCCCTGAGTATATAAGGCGGATGTAAAAAAAAAGTGATCCTGTTGCTGGTGAGGTTTTCTAACAAACAATTGTCTCTATTGAGTTATAGCCAAACCTGCTATATGTCTACGGTTATTAACTTTTCTTCAAGCCAAACCCAAACACTTTAGTGGCACAGGGCATATTTTCTTTCATAGTATACACTATAGTATTATAAAAGACCTGGGACATCATTGGGTGCCCCAAGGAGAGTGGTAATGCAGCATGCTGTGGCAAACAGTGGATGTGGCCAAACTGCTCTTGTTGACATCATCCACCCCCCCCCTCCCCCCGTGCCCTATTGATGCCAAATCTGCCCCCAGACAGCGGCCCGCAGCTCCCGGATGGCAACAGACTATATCCAATTCCAGGCTGTCCAGATGAAGCCCGGACAGGTGGCAACCATAAACATGTCACTCCTTGCTGCTCCCCCACTAGCAAGTGCAGTTTTTCATCATTCCAGGACAGTATAGGACTGATTTCATTAGGGAAAATAATTCCCTCGCTTAGGTTATGACCACGGTAGATCAGAGGTCCCCCACATACCAACTTCCATCTGACCATTCTTCCCAACTCAACCTTCCTATATCCTCCCCAAAGGAATACACACTACTGAACTTTAACCATTGCTTACTGGGCAGTTATATCCTCTTCCTGCTGAGGCCAATTTTCACCCTTCAGCACTGTCGCATTTTGAATGACAATTGCGCGGTCATGCAACACTGTAGCTAAATGACATTTTTATCATTATTTTCACAGAGCTTTCTTTTGGTAGTATTTAATCATTACTGTTTTTTTTTTGCTAAAGAAACACAAAAATAAAATACAATTTTGAAAAAAACAAAAACATTTTTCATAGTTTGTTATAAAATTTAGCAAATAGGTAATTTTTCTTCTTCACTGATGTGCGCTGATGAGGCTGCGCTGATAGACACTGATGAGGTGGCACTGATAGGCTGCACTGATGAGGTGGCAATGATGAGGTAGCACTGATGTGCACTGATAGGTGGCACTGATGGGCACTGATGAGGTGGCACTGGTGGGCACTAAGAAGGAGGCACTGATGAGGCTGAACTAATAGGTGGCACTGATGGGCACTGAGAGGTGACATTAGTTGGCAGCACTGATCGGCGACACTTATGGGCATTGATGGGCACTGATAGGCACTGGTAGGCAGCACTGATAGGTGACACTGATGATGAGGCACTGATGGACACTGATTGGCAGCACTGATGGGTACTAGGGATGGGCTTGATGTTCGGGTCGAACATAAGTTTGACTCGAACGTCAGGTGTTCACCCGTTCGCCGAACAGCAAACATTATGGGGCATTCGTGGAAAAATTGAGTGCTGTGGAATGCCCCATAATGCACTGTGAGGTCGCAGTGCATTGCTGTATGATGATTGGCCAAAGCATGCACCTGACCTGCATGATTTGGTCAATTACAGTGCGCTCTGCTGAGAGAGCCATAATTGGCCAAAGACCGGGTGCCTTTAGCCAATCATGGTTCAGGGGGACTAAGTCCACACCCCACACTATAAAAGGCTGCTGACAGAGTGGCCGTGTGTAGTGTTGTTGTAGTGTTGCTGGTGTGGACAGAGAGATTGAGTTAGATTAAGCAGGCAGGTTATTCAGATAGTGGTAGTGTATTTGTTTTATATATACAGTCAGTATATATATATATATATATATATACTCTGCATTCAATGTAGCCTAGATCTACAGTACATTCTGTGGTGTACTGTTTCTAATACACTTCAGGCCGTGTATTGTATATATACACACACACACACACATACACATACACATACACATACACATACACACACATATATATATATATATATATATATATATATATATATATATATATATATATATATATATATATATACACACATATACAAAGTTTAGTATATAAATATATACTCTGCATTTAGTGTAGCCTATATCCAGTGAGGTAAGTAACTCAGTTAAAATAAATGAAGTTACTTAACGCAGTCACTTTAGAGGGTAACGAGTAATCTAACTGATTAGTCTTCCCCTCATGGTAACGCCGTTCCCATTACTTGGGGGGCGTTACCGCAATTAGATCTGGGACCACGTAGATGGGACTAGCGAAGGAAGTGAATGTCGCCGCCTTCATCGGCGAGATTGACACCTCGGGAGCCCCGTCACCTGGTATGGATTTAAAGGGGAACCCCTACACCGAAAAAAACGGCATGGGGTCCCCCCAAAGTCCATATCAGACCCTTATCCGAGCATGAAAGGGGGTGGGGACGAGCGAGCCCCCCTCCTCAATTGTACCAGGCCGCGTGCCCTCAACATGGGGGGTGCTTTTGGGAAGGGGGCCCTGCGGCCCCCCCACCCCAAAGCACCTTGTCCCCATGTTGATAAGGACAAGAGCCTCTTCCCAACAACCCTGGCCGTTGGTTGTCGGGGTCTGCGAGCAGGGGGCTTATCAGAATCCGGGAGTCCCCTTTAATAAGGGGGCCCTCAGATTCCGGTCCCCTACCCTATGTGAATGAGTATGGGGTATGATGTGTTAATAAAAAAAAACACAACACAGGTTTTTAAAGTACTCTATTTGACAGCTCCGGGGGTTTTCTTGCGACTTCGGGGGTCTTCTCTCCTCCTCTATCTTCTGCTCTTTTACTGCTAGCTCTTTTACTAGTGGAGGAGCCCGGCTTTCTCCTTTGTCTCCGCAGCCATTCTGGGGTCTTCTTCCGACCTCAGGGGTCTTCTTCTGACTTTTGGGGTCTTGTCCCGCTCTTCGCTTCTTCTGCCGGGCCTCCGCTATCTTCTTACAGCTCTTTTACTGGCGTTGGCCTGGTCTTGTCGCCGCCTCCTTCTTCTTCTTTCCGATGTTGACACGACACTCTCTCCGGCCGTAATGGCAGGGACGCGTTGTGCGGCGACTTATATAGGCATAAGGGGCGGGGCCACCGGGTGATGTCACATGCTGACCCTGCCTCTTATGATGTCACAGTCCCAGCATTTGCCGGGACTGTGACATCAAAAGCGAGTCACAAGCGAGAACAAACGAGTCCTGGACCCAGCATGCGCATTGGCGCATCCACCTGAACAGGTATGCGTGCGCATGCACGCACGCCAATGAATCGTGGTGCGCATCACCCTATTTAAATGAGGAGCCTGCTTAGTGTCAGTGCTGGATTGTCCCAGCTTGTTCCTGTGTACCTGCTGTTACCTTGCTTGACGGATCCTGATCCTGAACACCCGTCTCTCCCTAACTACTCTTTCGGATTATCCCTGCAACCTTGTCTGCCTCTGTTTGCCTGCACTGATCCTGGCTTGGACTTCTGACTATGGCTCTGTCTTCCCATTTTGGACCTTGCTGCCAGCCTGTTACTGACCTCTGCCTGTCCCCGACTATGAGCCTGTCTCCCGTTGTGTACCTCTCTGCCAGCCAATTACCAACTCCTGCTTGTTCCTGACTCTGCAAGTGACTCTGTGGGACTTTTCCTGGACTGGTCCGGTGATCAGTATCTCACCTCCTCCACAAAGGCGCCGGTGTTCCTGATCTGCTATAACCTGTCTGCAGGCACCTGCACCCTTCCTCTGCCCTAGCAGTTCCTGTCTCAACCTCCAGGGGTGCTAGGACCGGGACCATGCAAGAGGCTGTCCTCGTCATTTCGGACTCCGCTGTAAGGTACGTGACAGGTGGTGTACACAGTATACAATACAGTTCAGCCATTGTCCAGTTTCTAATACAGTGCAGACGGTGTACACAGTATACAGTGCCATCCATAAAAATAAACTCGGTCTAAGCCATCCACATGCTCAGCGTCTCAATGCTAACTTGGCCAAATTGCTAGCACTGCAACTGCTGCCTTTTCAGCTGGTAGACTCTGCCCCCTTTCGTGAATTTGTGGAATGTGCTGTACCTCAGTGGCAGGTTCCAAAGTGCCATTTCTTTTCACAGAAGGCCATTCCAGCTCTCTACTGGAATGTGGAAGGCAATGTTTTGGCCTTGTTGGAGAGGGCGGTCAGCAGTGAGGTTCATATTACCGCTAACTCATGGTCCAGCAGGCATGGGCAGGGACGTTATCTTTCCTACACCGCACACTGGGTAATTCTGCTGGCAGCTGGGAAGATTGCAGGACAGGGTTCAGTGTTGTTGAAGCTTGTTCCGCCACCATGCCTCTAAAATGCTAGTGGTCATTCTGCCACATTTCCTCCACCCCCTCCTTTTCTTCCTCTATGGCCTCTTCTGCAGATTTGTCCTCTGAGCCAGCGGTGCTCCGTAAGCGTTCAAGGGGCTACGCAAGCAGTCAGGCTAAAAGATGCCATGCGGTGCTTGAGTTGGTCTGCCTAGGGGACAGGAGCCACACTAGGGTAGAGATTCTGTTAACTCTGCAGGGGCAGGCTGAGAGGTGGTTGACGCCATGCTAGCTTCAGTCAGGAATGGTTGTATACGACAATGGCACTGACCTTCTCTCCGCCCTCCAAAAGGTGCAGCGGTTCTTGAGCAGGTACCCAGGCTTATAAGATCTCCTGAGGCAGGCCAGAAAAGTCTGTGGTCACTTCCTCCAGTCATACATTGCCAGTGCTCAGCTGGCTGACATTCAAAGGGAATGCAACCTGCGCACCAACCGCCTCATTTGTGACATGCCCACCAGGTGAAACTCAATGTTGGCAATGCTGCACACACAGCAGAGAGCCATCAATGAGTTCCTGTGCAAGTTTGACACCAGGACAGGGTCAGGGGAGCTTGGCTTCTTTTTGCTATGCCAGTGGCTACTGGTGCTGCTGGAGGGTTTGTAATGGATCAAAGAGTGCGCCTGTCCACAGACTCCATTGATAGGCTCACATTCATAAAAATGAATCATTCTTGGATCAGCAGCTATCAAGCACCTGATGCTGATGTAATTGATTGAATTTGCTATGGATCTGGAATCTCTTGCTGTCCAATTTTTCTGCCCCTGTTAAACAGGGGCATGTAATTACAATTTTTGATGCAATATTTCACAGCAGGGCCCGTTACAGCGCCCAACAAGAGTAACTGTGACGGTTTACAGTGTTCTGGTGCCACCACCCAAGGCCCAATTTTTCTGCCCCTGTGTCTTACTGTTTTTCCCAGAAGTCTGCACTAAAATACAAGACAGCTCGCAAATGCATATTTCAAGAGTATTTACAGTAACCTTTGTGCCTGCAGTTCCACTTTAAAATTTGAGGCACGGCACAGTACAGCTAGGAGAAAAATGCAGAGGTGGATTTAAATAAGTGAAATCTGTGGAAAAGAATCCAAGTATATGTTTTGAAACTAAATATTGGCTCTGTCCCAGGCTCTGTCATGGTAGTTCAAACTTTTCTCAAAGGCTTAGTTTGTTAGTGCATTGTGACATTTCACCATCTGTCATCAGCACTCTCACTTAATTATGTCTGTCCCCATTTCTCTTCTCCTGCTATTTATTTGCAACATCTACAATGCAAATAACCCATTACCGTTAGCTAATGATGCAGAGAATGGGACAAGCCACTAACCTCTAAGTATCTACAAAGAATATGACTTAAAAATCTGACATCTAGTGTTATGGAAAGGCGGTGGAGCTCGTTCTTAAAGACAAAATTAAAATAAGATCCAGTAATCATCAAAACTAATTAACCTAAAGGGTATTTCTAAAAAAATATATAAAAAAAAAATTGTAATTCATGATTTTACTTGGCTTGGCCCTGTGATAAAAAACATACAACATTGTTGTATCTTATTTCTAGACAACAGCAGGACCCCCATTCTACTGCTATTTGTAGTGCCTGTAAAACTGAAGTCTGACCGCAGAGTGCAACTCATCAGCACTAATTGCATTTAAAGTGCGTACATAACATTATTCCACTGCAGTACTAGAGATAAAAAACAAGCCATTCTGTAAATATCCCTCAGGCAGGTCATAGTACTTCCAAGTAGTGATGGCCGAACGGTTCGCCCGGCGGTCGTTTCGCGGCGAATTTCCGACTTTCGCCGTCCGCGGGTTCGAACGCCTTTTTCCGTCGTTCGCCCCGGCGGACTTACGTGTTTAATGTATACAAGAACTTTAACCTTTCGTGACACGTTTATCATGTGTTACAGGACAACCAATTGAGACATGACAGCTCATGGACACTTGGACATTCCCCCTAACCTATAAATACACCCGATCCGGTGGCCATTTTACATTCTTTCTTCTGTCACTGTAGGGAAAGGATCCTGTGTGGAGTAGGGACAGAGAAAACGCTAGCTATTTGGTACACAAAAGTTCTTTTCAGGACTGGTATAGGTGTTAGGTCAGCAGCCTGAGTTTCTTTTGTCAGTTTAGATAAAGGGACAGAGCGCTGTATGCTGCTATTTTAGGGACAGCTCAGCCAGATTAGTCTTTCTTCATCATCATCATCATCATCATCATTAGCTGTTACTATCAGGTCCACAAAAGAGCTGTTCCAGCTAATCGTTCCAGCCTACTCTTTTTTGCCAATTTGTATAGGGACAGGCAGGAAGCAGTGTGTCAGGCAGTGAGGATAATTTTAAAGACTTGCTGTTACTATTAGTTCCACAAAGGTTCTTTTCAGGACTGGTATCAGTGGTACGGTAATAGGCTTGTACACGTATAATATTCTTTCTTCCAAATATAGAAAGAATATTATACTTGACTGCTGCCCTTCTGCTGCAGTCTGCTAATCATTCACAACTCACTTGTTCCACAAAGCTCTTTATCAGGACTGGTAACTTGGTCTGTCTAGGGTGCTACGGTACATAGGCTTGGGTGCGGTACAGTCTGCTGTTCTGTAAGGACCGCTATCGGTCCACAATACATAGGGTTGCCGTGCACTACTGCTGACCGCTGCCCTATACTGCAGCAGTCCTTCATTGGTATAGGGACTGACGTACAGTCTGCTAATCACTAACACACAACCTGCTTGGTCCACAAAAGTTCTTATAAGGACTGGTAACTTGGTATAGGGTGCTACGGTACATAGGCCTGAGTGCGTTACAGTCTGCTGTTCTGTAAGGACCGCTATCGGTCCACAATACATAGGGTTGCCGTGCACTACTGCTGACCGCTGCCCTATACTGCAGCAGTCCTTCAGCGGTATAGGGACTGACGCACAGTCTGCTAAACACTAACACACAACCTGCTTGGTCCACAAAAGTTTTTATAAGGACTGGTAACTTGGTATAGGGTGCTACGGTACATAGGCCTGAGTGCAGTACAGTCTGCTGTTCTGTAAGGACCGCTATCGGTCCACAATACATAGGGTTGCCGTGCACTACTGCTGACCGCTGCCCTATACTGCAGCAGTCCTTCATTGGTATAGGGACTGACGTACAGTCTGCTAATCACTAACACACAACCTGCTTGGTCCACAAAAGTTCTTATAAGGACTGGTAACTTGGTATAGGGTGCTACGGTACATAGGCCTGAGTGCGTTACAGTCTGCTGTTCTGTAAGGACCGCTATCGGTCCACAATACATAGGGTTGACGTGCACCACTGCTGACCGCTGCCCTATACTGCAGCAGTCCTTCAGCGGTATAGGGACTGACGTACAGTCTGCTAAACACTAATACACAACCTGCTTGGTCCACAAAAGTTCTTATAAGGACTGGTAACTTGGTATAGGGTGCTACGGTACATAGGCTTGAGTGCGGTACAGTCTGCTGTTCTGTAAGGACCGCTATCGGTCCACAATAGATAGGGTTGACGTGCACCACTGCTGACCGCTGCCCTATACTGCAGCAGTCCTTCAGCGGTATAGGGACTGACGCACAGTCTGCTAAACACTAACACACAACCTGCTTGGTCCACAAAAGTTTTTATAAGGACTGGTAACTTGGTATAGGGTGCTACGGTACATAGGCCTGAGTGCGTTACAGTCTGCTGTTCTGTAAGGACCGCTATCGGTCCACAATACATAGGGTTGCCGTGCACTACTGCTGACCGCTGCCCTATACTGCAGCAGTCCTTCATTGGTATAGGGACTGACGTACAGTCTGCTAATCACTAACACACAACCTGCTTGGTCCACAAAAGTTCTTATAAGGACTGGTAACTTGGTATAGGGTGCTACGGTACATAGGCCTGAGTGCGTTACAGTCTGCTGTTCTGTAAGGACCGCTATCGGTCCACAATACATAGGGTTGACGTGCACCACTGCTGACCGCTGCCCTATACTGCAGCAGTCCTTCAGCGGTATAGGGACTGACGTACAGTCTGCTAAACACTAATACACAACCTGCTTGGTCCACAAAAGTTCTTATAAGGACTGGTAACTTGGTATAGGGTGCTACGGTACATAGGCTTGAGTGCGGTACAGTCTGCTGTTCTGTAAGGACCGCTATCGGTCCACAATACATAGGGTTGCCGTGCACTACTGCTGACCGCTGCCCTATACTGCAGCAGTCCTTCATTGGTATAGGGACTGACGTACAGTCTGCTAATCACTAACACACAACCTGCTTGGTCCACAAAAGTTCTTATAAGGACTGGTAACTTGGTATAGGGTGCTACGGTACATAGGCCTGAGTGCGTTACAGTCTGCTGTTCTGTAAGGACCGCTATCGGTCCACAATACATAGGGTTGCCGTGCACTACTGCTGACCGCTGCCCTATACTGCAGCAGTCCTTCATTGGTATAGGGACTGACGTACAGTCTGCTAATCACTAACACACAACCTGCTTGGTCCACAAAAGTTCTTATAAGGACTGGTAACTTGGTATAGGGTGCTACGGTACATAGGCCTGAGTGCGTTACAGTCTGCTGTTCTGTAAGGACCGCTATCGGTCCACAATACATAGGGTTGACGTGCACCACTGCTGACCGCTGCCCTATACTGCAGCAGTCCTTCAGCGGTATAGGGACTGACGTACAGTCTGCTAAACACTAATACACAACCTGCTTGGTCCACAAAAGTTCTTATAAGGACTGGTAACTTGGTATAGGGTGCTACGGTACATAGGCTTGAGTGCGGTACAGTCTGCTGTTCTGTAAGGACCGCTATCGGTCCACAATACATAGGGTTGCCGTGCACTACTGCTGACCGCTGCCCTATACTGCAGCAGTCCTTCATTGGTATAGGGACTGACGTACAGTCTGCTAATCACTAACACACAACCTGCTTGTTCCACAAAAGTTCTTATAAGGACTGGTAACTTGGTATAGGGTGCTACGGTACATAGGCTTGAGTGCGGTACAGTCTGCTGTTCTGTAAGGACCGCTATCGGTCCACAATAGATAGGGTTGACGTGCACCACTGCTGACCGCTGCCCTATACTGCAGCAGTCCTTCAGCGGTATAGGGACTGACGTACAGTCTGCTAAACACTAATACACAACCTGCTTGGTCCACAAAAGTTCTTATAAGGACTGGTAACTTGGTATAGGGTGCTACGGTACATAGGCTTGAGTGCGGTACAGTCTGCTGTTCTGTAAGGACCGCTATCGGTCCACAATAGATAGGGTTGACGTGCACCACTGCTGACCGCTGCCCTATACTGCAGCAGTCCTTCAGCGGTATAGGGACTGACGTACAGTCTGCTAAACACTAATACACAACCTGCTTGGTCCACAAAAGTTCTTATAAGGACTGGTAACTTGGTATAGGGTGCTACGGTACATAGGCTTGAGTGCGGTACAGTCTGCTGTTCTGTAAGGACCGCTATAGGTCCACAATAGATAGGGTTGACGTGCACCACTGCTGACCGCTCACCTATACTGCAGCAGTCCTTCAGCGGTATAGGGACTAAGAGTTTTGTCACAGGGTCATTTAAAAAATGACATGCAGAGGAAGAGGCAGGCCCTTCCGCAGGGGTGGTAGGGGTAGGGCAGGAGCAACAGGCTTGAGCCAAAGTGGGAAGTTGCAGAAGGTGCGTTCAATTACTTTAAAGGATGCACCAGACTTGGTTGAGTGGCTCGCTCAGCCTTACTCTTCTGCACCCTCCTCATCCTCTCGATCTGCACCCTCTTCTTCACTCTCTGCTATGTGCACCCCCAAAGACACTACCACCAACAACACGACCACCACCACCACCACCACATACCTTCCGCTTGAGTCACTGGAATTATTTTCCGATCCATATCAAGAGGACATTTCTGATGCGCAGCCACTCTTGGTATTGGATCAGGAAGAGGAGGTAGCAACAAGCGCTACTCAGCAGTCTGACGCCAGTACCCAGATCAGCCCAAGGAGGAGGTTGGTCCCCGGTGTTGCTGCCTACTCTACTTATAGCGGTGGGGAAGGTGACGTTGATGATGACGTGTCTAGTGATGTCACGTGGGTGCCCACAAGAGAGGAAGAGGAGGGGAGTTCAGAGGGAGATATGGACCAGCAGATAGGGAGGAGAAGCAGCAATGACTTACATTGCACAGCAGGGACAAAGCAGACTGCAAATGTATCAGGAGCGAGTCATCGACCATGTACGGTCACATCTGGCGCTCCCAGGACACCGGCACATGGCTCCGCAGTGTGGGCTTTTTTTAACGTGTCCGCTGCTGACAATAGCGTTGCCATCTGCAATCTTTGCAGTCAACGCGTTAGTCGCGGTAAGCCCAATACTCACCTAGGGACGACCGCCTTAAGAAGGCACATGAGCAGCCATCACCGAGCCCAGTGGGAGCAACGGAACACACAAAGCCACACTGCAGGCTCTCACCGTCCAGCCTCGTCTTCTACTTCTCCTTCTCCTCTCTCCTCACAATTGTCCTCCACTCCACCTTCCATCACGCCAAGCTCACATTTTTCTGCAAAAAGGCAGGCTTCCGTGGGCCTAATGTTTGAGCGTAAAAAAATGATGACGCCGGATAACCCTCTTGCCCAACGGTTGGCGGCTGGCTTGTCAGAACTCATAGCCCGCCAACTACTGCCATATAAACTGGTGGACTCGGAGGCCTTTCGCAAATTTGTGGCCATTGGAACACCACAATGGAAGGTCCCAGGAAGGAAGTATTTCTCAGAGAAGGGCATCCCAGAGCTATATGGCCATGTTCAGCGGCAAGTGAATGTATCTCTGGCACACAGTGTCGGTGCCAAGATACATCTGACCACAGACACGTGGTCTAGCAAACACGGGCAGGGAAGGTATATCAGTTTTACTGCCCACTGGGTGAACCTTCTGACGGCCGTCAAGCATGTAACCCGTGGCACCCGTGTAGATTTGGTTTTACCGCCACGGATTGCATGCAGGCCTGACTCTTCTTCTCCTCCTCCTACTCCATCCTCCTCCCTCTCCTCCTCAGCTGCCTCCTCCTTTTCCGCTGCTAGCGTCTCTTCCACTGCACCGCCCAAGCTCCCCAGAACCTATTCCACATGCCAGGTGAGACGTTGCCATGCCGTGCTGCGTCTGTTGTGCCTGGAAGCAAAGAGCCACACTGGCCCGGCACTCCTTTCAGCTTTGCGTTCACAGGCAGATGAGTGGCTAACACCGCTCAATTTGACAGTTGGTAAAGTGGTGTGTGACAACGGTGCCAATCTGCTTAGCGCATTGAAACAGGGCAAAATCACGCACGTGCCGTGCATGGCACACGTCTTAAACTTGGTCGTGCAGCGATTCCTTGTCAAATACCCTGGGGTCCAGGACATCTTGCGGCAGGCAAGGAAAATCTCGGCCCATTTCAGAAGATCTTACACGGCCATGGCTCGCCTTGCTGACATTCAGCGGCGACACCATCTGCCGGTCAGACGTCTTATTTGCGATTGCCCGACGCGATGGAACTCAACCTTCTATATGCTTGATAGGCTGCTCCAGCAGAAACGTGCAGTTAACGTCTACCTGTATGAACTCTGCGAAAGAAACGGTTCTGGGGAGCTGGGTTTTTTTTCACCGCGCCAGTGGCTGCTCATGCGCGACACATGCAGACTTCTGCGGCCATTTGAGGAGATCACCAAACTGGTCAGTCGCAGCCATGGCGCCATCAGTGACATGGTACCTTATGCCTTCTTTCTGGAGCGTGCATTGCGTCGTGTCATTGATCAGGCTGTGGAGGAGCAGGAGCGGGAAGATGAGGAAGTCGCAATGCTGGATGAATTCCCAGGGGGGGCTACTCTATCTGAGACAAGTCAACAACAGGAGTCTGATGAGGAGTCAGAGGAGGATGGTGCCGGGGCGGATGAGCAGGAGCAAGAAGAGCATGCTTTAAACCTTTCTGGGATCCCTGTTGTGCGAGGATGGGGAGAGGAGAATGAAGAGGACGACATTATCCTGGATGATGAGCAGGAGCCAGGCCACCACACCGCTTCCACTTTAGTGCAAATGGGGGCCTTCATGCTCCAGTGTTTTAATAGGGACCCCCGTATAAAAAGCATGAGGGTCAAGGACCAGTACTGGGTGGCAACGTACTTAGACCCCCGGTACAAACACAAAATGGCGGAAATGTTACCGCCGTCGCAGAGGGCTGTCAGAATGCAGCACTTCCAGGCCTTGCTTCGAGAAATGCTGCATTCTGCTTTTGCGTGCGCTGGCAGAGGAGCAATTCCCACTCCCAGAGAAGGATTTGCGGGTACCAATCCAACAGCGCCTGCAAGAAGAGGCCGGTTTGAAGATGTGTTGGTGACTTCGGATATGAGGTCATTCTTTCAGCCGACCCATCGACAGGTGTCATCCGGATCCAGCATCAGGGAACGCCTAGACCGTCAGGTGTCCGACTACATTGGGTTAACGGCCGATGTGGACGCTCTGAGGAGTGATGAACCCCTAGACTACTGGGTGGGCAGGCTTGACCTCTGGCCAGAGCTTGCCCAATTTGCAATCGAACTGTTGGCTTGCCCCTCATCCAGTGTCCTGTCCGAAAGGACGTTCAGCGCAGCAGGGGGGATTGTGACCGATAAGCGTACTCGCCTAGCTCACCACAGTGTTAACTACCTCACATTTCTAAAAATGAATGAGGCATGGATCTCGGAGGAATTCAACACATGTGATCAGTAGACCATGTATATGTCTATAAACAATTTTTGGAATCAAGCACACAGACCTTCTTAATTCATTTGGCTCACTTCCCTGACCCAAAAAAGCACACCGTACTATATGCCCCTACCCTCCTCTTTGAAGAGGTTGAGCGGTGTCATATTTCTACTGGGGCTGCTTATTATGAGGGGTTCCCACCATCCCTGTGCTGTGCTGACTTCCTCCTGGGTGTTCTTATTATGAGGGGCTCCCACCATCCCTGTGCTGTGCTGACTTCCTCCTGGGGGTTCTTATTATGAGGGGATCACACCATCCCTGTGCTGTGCTGACTTCCTCCTGGGGCTGCTTACGGTGCTGCTGTCAGCGCTGTATGTCACGGAGCTGCTGTCAGCGCTGTATGTCACGGAGCTGCTGTCAGCGCTGTATGTCACGGAGCTGCTGTCAGCGCTGTATGTCACGGAGCTGCTGTCAGCGCTGTATGTCACGGAGCTGCTGTCAGCGCTGTATGTCACGGAGCTGCTGTCAGCGCTGTATGTCACGGAGCTGCTGTCAGCGCTGTATGTCACGGAGCTGCTGTCAGCGCTGTATGTCACGGAGCTGCTGTCAGCGCTGTATGTCACGGAGCTGCTGTCAGCGCTGTATGTCACGGAGCTGCTGTCAGCGCTGTATGTCACGGAGCTGCTGTCAGCGCTGTATGTCACGGTGCTGCTGTCAGCGCTGTATGTCACGGAGCTGCTGTCAGCGCTGTATGTCACGGAGCTGCTGTCAGTGCTGTATGTCACGGAGCTGCTGTCAGCGCTGTATGTCACGGAGCTGCTGTCAGCGCTGTATGTCACGGAGCTGCTGTCAGCGCTGTATGTCACGGTGCTGCTGTCAGCGCTGTATGTCACGGAGCTGCTGTCAGCGCTGTATGTCACGGAGCTGCTGTCAGCGCTGTATGTCACGGAGCTGCTGTCAGCGCTGTATGTCACGGAGCTGCTGTCAGCGCTGTATGTCACGGAGCTGCTGTCAGCGCTGTATGTCACGGTGCTGCTGTCAGCGCTGTATGTCACGGAGCTGCTGTCAGCGCTGTATGTCACGGAGCTGCTGTCAGTGCTGTATGTCACGGAGCTGCTGTCAGCGCTGTATGTCACGGAGCTGCTGTCAGCGCTGTATGTCACGGAGCTGCTGTCAGCGCTGTATGTCACGGTGCTGCTGTCAGCGCTGTATGTCACGGAGCTGCTGTCAGCGCTGTATGTCACGGAGCTGCTGTCAGCGCTGTATGTCACGGAGCTGCTGTCAGCGCTGTATGTCACGGAGCTGCTGTCAGCGCTGTATGTCACGGAGCTGCTGTCAGCGCTGTATGTCACGGTGCTGATGTCAGTGCTCTGTATTACGGTGCTGCTGTCAGTGCTCTGTATCTCCTGCACCCTCTTGTTTGCCTACCCTGGTCCCTGACCTTCCCTCTCCTCCATTGCCTTCATTAGCTCCATAGTCCTGAATTGTCAGAACAATTTCCCAAATAAAAAAAAAATGCTTGTAGTTATCGATCCCAAATTCACCTCATACATGTATTATGCTATTGTCCAGGTGGTGGGACTACGTGCTACCCCCTAATAATTACCCCGTGGCCGCAAATTCGACCTAAAGGTTTGCGAAATTCGCCTCCCATTGAAGTCAATGGAGCCCGCGGCGAACGGTCGTTTTCGCGAACGTTTGTGTCCGTTCGCGTTTCGCGTTCGCGAAACGTCCCGTCGGAAGTTCGTCCATCACTACTTCCAAGACTTCCAAAGAAGTGAAATAAAAGTTAATGAAATGCCTGTCAAAGAATTTATGTTTCTGTCCAATCAGTGCTGAGAGTCACACAGTTAGCACAGTTACTAGTGTTCAGTCTCAACAAGCCTGCATGCCTTTCAGCATTGAGGTTGGTTTAAGAGGGGTACCTAAAAAAAGCAGGGGTCGCCATCCTCAAAACACTGTTGCCATCCTCAAAACCTTCGGCACCCCTGGGGCCCAGAAAGAAAGTGGGAGAAAGTTTAAGTACCAAGTGGGTGTTCATCCCCAACTTATGATCTGGTTTTAGGGGTCCATCACGCCTTTAACCTGTTTATCATGCATGCTGGTTAGATAAATAAATAAATGAACTCACTAACAACTAAAAAATGATTTACCAATATTTGCCTTCCAGTGGTATCCAAAGGTTTCCTGCTGAGTGTGATCTATTCTGATCCAGTATCTTAGTGGAGGGAACTAGTTATTTTTGGGAGTTGGGGTGGGGACAAGAGACACATGCTGTTTTTTGTATTTTTTTTTTATATTAAAAGAATGCCATTATTTCTCCTGGTGCTGAAATTGTGCATGAACTTTGTTTCAGCACCATGGAGAGTTTCTGTGACGTGTTTCACCTACAGGTGAAAAGCCTGTGTTAAATGCACTTTCTTAAAGCGGAACTACACTGCATCTGAGCACCACAAATAAAAAAGCTATTTAATTCATTTTTAGTATTCAAAGCAAGCTCCACGATCCATACATGTCTTTATGCTTTATTTTGTTGAGAAATCACTTTGAAAATCACCCCACTGGCATTTCTGGCTTTGTCCATCATGAGTAAGGGCAGGTGATTTTTGGAGCATTTACTTCCTGGAATCCATCTGCCCTTAGCTCAGACATACAAGCAAGAGGGTGTGCTTAGTTGAGAAAAACCCTCCTCCCCTTCTGTAGACTCTTGGGATATATGACCTAATTTGCCTAGGCTAGAAAACAGGAAGCAACTGAAGAAACATAAAAAAAAAAAAAAAGTTAAAACAAGTGAATATAATATATCTTAGAATAGAAAAAAACTGCGCTAAACCCAAAGAAATATATCAGAAAAAAGCAACACACATGCAAACAAACAAAGTTCAAAAATTCAAGAGCAAAAAGAAAGTGTAGCACTAATTACTGCAAACAATATATCAAAGTACTCAAACAGCGATGATATGATAAAATGGTAAATACTGCAAAGAAAATAATAATGAAGTGTCAATGTGCTCAGACAGTGACAATGTGTAAATAGCATCAGTATATGCAATGCTTATCCCAGATCAGAAATCAGTGTATATAAACAAATATACATGCATAAACTGTATAGGGCAGCGGTGCCCAACCAGTGGCCCGGGGGCCACATGTGGCCCACGGAGCCTTCTGATGTGGCCCGCGACCTCCTGCTCTGGGATGGCGGGTTAGCAAGCCCAGATTGCAGGTTGTCTACCCGCCATGCCAGAGCATCAGTGTTGTGAATGAAACCAGCGGTAGAGGTAGCAAGCAGCTGCAGTGCAGAGCTGCATAAGCCAATGCTTACTGTATAGCACCGGCTCCTGTCATAGGTGGAGTGATACCAAATGCACTCTGCCTGGGACAGCAAGTTTATTACTAAAATCACAGTGTATATATGGACATATCTGTTCTGCAGTGGTTACTGGGCTGCTTTTAAACTGATCTGCAGGTGTACCTGCGGTTTACCTGCACTTTGAGCCATAGACTTCTGGTTTTACCTGTGGGTTTGGTGCACTTTCAGAAAGTGCACTACACCTGCAGGATATGATAGAACTCTATGGCAAAGTACAGCTAACCTGCAGGAAAGCCACAGGTATGGGTAGACCGCGGACTATCAGTGTAAAAGTAGCCTTAGGCCCCTTTAACATAATCTGTCTGACCCAATTGGATTCATTCACCTCTATGCAGTGGCAGATGTAAACAGACTTGTGTCCGTTTGCACCTGCCTTCTTCCAATCTGATCTGCTACAAAAAACGGAAAAGTGGATCTGTCCCCTTCCATTTGTTCAGATGAGAGGGCCCACAGAGTAGAGTGGGCTGTGTCTTTGTCTACTTTGCAAACGCAGAATGGACGCGGAACTGTCATGTACTCAGTGTGGCCCACGACTGGTTACTAAGTCGCTTAAGTGGCCCTCGCTTTTCAAAAGGTTGGGTACCCCTGGTATAGGGGATAGCCCACGGTGATATTAAAATACAAAGTCCCACACAGTGAATAGTCCAATGAAGTGATCTGTGATTCAATTGCCCAAAGTTGTGGTGATATAACAGAAAATCCCACACAATGTATAGTCCAATCAAGTGATCAGTAACTCAATCGCCCAAAATTGTAGACAGATTGAGTCTTGAATCAATCTCGGTAGCTTCACAGGTGGAAATCAGATAGAGAGCTAAAACACTCTTACCAGGTAAGTTGGATACAAGTACCATACGGCAATGTATCATACAGGCTTGAAGTGCTAGAACCACTAGCACACAGGGAGGACGGAGCCAGACGATCCAGGCTTCAAGGCGGCCATCATGGAGAGTAGCGCCTATCCGCACCAAATGTCTTGTGATGAAAATGTCTCAGCAAAGGTTCCGGAATGGCTCAGAACAATCCCATGGTGTAAAAAACAAAAAGGAAAAGAACGCCAATAGTGCAGGTCAAAAATGATCTACAACTTTATTCACATCTTAAAGTAAAACAGATGTGACATTAAAATGTGATCACATAAAAAGATTAAAAGCAATGTGGGAATATATCTTCCTATCTATTTACTAATGCTAGCAGCATGAGGATTAAAAATAGTTCATGTTAATTGACAGAGTAAAGATATATTCCAAAGTTCTGTTGCGTAGGATGCTCTGCCTTTTCTATAACCCCCTAATCAGGCTCTGTGTTGTATATAAGCTGCATCACTTTTTACATGCAAGAACTACTGAAAGCCTCACCAAAGATGTAACTTATATTGCATCCCTTGTACACGAAAGGCCGCGCTTATGGAGCAGGTCACAGTCACACAGGGATATATGTGAATGCCTGTATCTCCCCCTGACTCTATTGATAATGTATTACTAGTTGCAGTATTTTATGAGGTATAGCAGTGTAGAAAATACATATATAAAAGTTGGACCTATTTATATTAGTTGCTATGAGGTTGCTGCCTCCCTAAGAACACAATCTGAAACCCAGGTTATGTTTGAAAGTTAAATGGTAATGATGGGCTGATGGCGCTACCTCAAACCTATTGTTTTGTGTTTATATCCAACTAATTCTTTCTATTATTCCAAATTCAACCATGTGCCACTACAAATCAGTTATATTCCTTACCCTAAAAAAGGTGAGCGCGCACAGTTCTTCACTAACGTGATCGAACACTCAGTCAGAATCCCTAAAAAACACCCACACTACATGTAAAATCCAAGGATCCCAAACAATATTCAAAATAATTTTGTGATAGTAATTTTTGTGATCCCAAAAAATATTAGTATACTACACAGCCGACTACCACACACAGTGTGCAAGACCCCTATTCGGGGGAGAGTTTACACTTATAATCGCACTGCGTTTGTGCAGTTCCTGTGCAATTGCTATCACTGTGCACAATTTATATTACCACTATAATACCCCGTGGATGGAAAAAATATATATTACAATGAAAGAACAAAAACCACCGAGACCATGAAAAATACAAAAAATAAGACAATAAAAAATATAAAAATAGAAAAGTCAAAGGCAGAAAAAATAATAAATAAATGTGCAGGGGTGATTCCTAACCCCCTTGCGAATGTGAAAAATACAAAAACCTGAAAAAAGTGTAAATAGAATCCAAAAAATATCAATAGATTTATGTATCTATATATATAAGGTCCACAAGAAGTCTCTTATCATGTGCTTTCAACCATGCGATTATTCTTTTTCAAATAACAGGAAGGTGACTTTTGTGATTAAGCCTGCTTATTGGTGACTTCCGTGCTCGTTCCCCCTCAAGGGTCCCCACTCACCGAATCCACGCACCCCCTAGGGGGTATATTGCCTGTAATCTGTGCTCCACTAGGTTGAGGATTCTTCTAATTAGCTCTGTCTTCAGCTGGTCTTCCCCAGGGTTTATTGGAAATGATGAGAGAAGGAGGCTTTGTTATCCGCCAATAGGTCCTCAAGAAAGAAAAAATCTGCTCATGGTGTAGTATTCTCAATAACTGACCACTTGAGAGAAAGGGAAACGGGCTACAAAAAAGGTTCTTCAAAAATAGGCTTTCCCAAAATAATAGCTTCTGCAATGATTTATATACCTTATTAATATGTATATAGCAGAGGACTAATGATCACTCAAAATATGCTTTATTACAAAAATGTTATATAATTACAAAAAAGAGAGAGAGAGCTTTCGCATATGCTAAAAAATTTTAGTTTACAGTGCTTAGTGCAAAGAAACGCTTTTTTACAAAAATGTCCCTTTAAACCAGAAATGCGATCTACAGCAATTGCACTATGAGCCTGTAAATTTAGTATATATATATATATACCAATAATGCATCTCAGAAAAGTTTAACAAAAAATGGCAAAAACAAAAATAAAATAAAAACCCGAACAGCAGAAAAATATTAAAAAATAAAAAGTAAAAAATAAAATATATCTTAAAAACAACAGTCCTTTTTAGTGCAAACCAGCACTATACACAGTTGTATGGAGCCTAAGTACCCAATTCTCTGGGGGGTCCCGTTTGTTTAGGCACTACAGGCTTCCCATACACTGGATGCAAAACTACTTATCTTAATAAAGCAGTATTCCTCCTATGGACGGAGGTTTAAAAGAAATTTTAGCACCAGCCCGGTTCGCCCATCCGCAAGGGTAATCCCCTATTCGAACGGCGTGCGCTCCAACTGCGCTCCACCGGGTCAGGCGCACCGGAAGTGACGTGGTGTACGTAATGAAAAAGAATAATCGCATGGTTGAAAGCACATGATAAGAGACTTCTTGTGGACCTTATATATATAGATACATAAATCTATTGATATTTTTTGGATTCTATTTACACTTTTTTCAGGTTTTTGTATTTTTCACATTCGCAAGGGGGTTAGGAATCACCCCTGCACATTTATTTATTATTTTTTTATTTTTTTATTTTTCTGCCTTTGACTTTTCTATTTTTATATTTTTTATTGTCTTATTTTTTGTATTTTTCATGGTCTCGGTGGTTTTTGTTCTTTCATTGTAATATATATTTTTTCCATCCACGGGGTATTATAGTGGTAATATAAATTGTGCACAGTGATAGCAATTGCACAGGAACTGCACAAACGCAGTGCGATTATAAGTGTAAACTCTCCCCCGAATAGGGGTCTTGCACACTGTGTGTGGTAGTCGGCTGTGTAGTATACTAATATTTTTTGGGATCACAAAAATTACTGGAGCGCACGCCGTTCGAATAGGGGATTACCCTTGCGGATGGGCGAACCGGGCTGGTGCTAAAATTTCTTTTAAACCTCCGTCCATAGGAGGAATACTGCTTTATTAAGATAAGTAGTTTGATAGTAAGATAGTATTGTTTGGGATCCTTGGATTTTACATGTAGTGTGGGTGTTTTTTAGGGATTCTGACTGAGTGTTGGATCACGTTAGTGAAGAACTGTGCGCGCTCACCTTTTTTAGGGTAAGGAATATAACTGATTTGTAGTGGCACATGGTTGAATTTGGAATAATAGAAAGAATTAGTTGGATATAAACACAAAACAATAGGTTTGAGGTAGCGCCATCAGCCCATCATTACCATTTATATTGCATCCCTCCCAACTTTCTGAGATGGGAATATGGAACACCTATCAGCAAAAATATGTAGGCATAGGACACACCCCTGTCACACCCCCTTAAAGGAGAATTATACAAAAAAAGTTAAACCAACAAGTGCTTTTTTTTTTTACCACTACTATTCCTTTATACTGGCTTTTGAAATGTGCAAATGCAGCAATTTAGAAATTGGATGAAAAGTTTAGCACTGTGAAACATTATTTGAAAGATAAATAGTGCATTTTAAATACTACTATATAGATCAGACCAAACTGAGGGATAAATGAGGAGGAAAGAGAGACGGAGGAAATTCCCTCAAAATCAGGGACATTTGGGAGCTATGATATTGTAAGGGATGTCTATAAATTGGATTCAGACTTTTGGGAAAGGCAGTGAGCCAAACAGATGAGCAGGAAATTTCTTTTTACAGAGTTGTTACCATAACATTCCCTATTAGAACATTTTCCCTCACCTTCTCTTGTCAGCTAATAGGCCTCATGTGTGCTAGACTCTTCTGAATGCCATTCTCTTGATAGGAGAAAAGCTGCATTAAAAAAGGCGCCAAATGCTAAATTTTTCAAAGGTGTTCAGATGTGTTCAGGCACGTCAAGCCGTCAAGGCGTTCATTCATTTCATTGGGCAGAATATTAATGTGCTCTAGCTCATGAAATGAATGACCGCTCAAGCACTACATACGTCTTGCGTTTAGGCATGTTTAAACACATCTGCATTTTGCCTGAGGTTTTTTCCGTTCAAAATGCTCCCCTTCTGACCACGATTTTGGTGCGTTCAGATTTCTTCCCCTGAACACCTGTAAATGTCTTTGACAGCTGCAGTTTGCACTAGGCCTAATAGTAGCAGGCCAACCCTGCAGAAAAGAAGAGATCCTGGAAGAAGCATGCATGCTCTCTCTTCCTGTGGCTTCTCCTTCTGGCCACATGTGGTTTATATGTCAGTGTCAGACCCCACGTACTACTTCAGCTAGTGGCCCTTTACACTTCCCTCACAAGAACACGCAGCCTTTGTCTCCCTGCTGCACTCCAGAATGAGACAAAAATTCCTGTAGGCTGCATCCTAGAAGTAATTGTGGTGGGGGTGGAAAGAGGGAACTGAGCTATTATTCCCAAAGCTAATATCATTATTATTGTCACTATTGTCATTCTTATTGTCACTGTTATTATCATTGCTGCATGTTGTAACAATTGCTCATTTGTTGCCTGCTTATTGTCAGAATTGACTGTTTGCTAGCCACATATTCTACCAATTACTCATTTGTAATTTAGGTCATTGTCAGGAATGCCCTTTTTTTGTCTTGCACTGTCACGTCAATGTTGTTTGTTAGGAGGGCCATTTTAATGTAATTAAATCCACTTCCCCTGTCACTGTTAGATCGCAGAACTGTCAGTCCCATAACTGGTGCACTGAACACCATCATTAAACATTATTTTATTATGGCATTGCATGCTTTTCACACCACATAAATCATTGCTTAATTGCTACGTTCCCCTTTAAGGATAAAATAATAAATGCACATTTTTTTTCATGAAAAAAATGTGCATTTATTATTTTTCCCCACAGTGCAAAGCACTGCAGCTGCGATCACTGGAGCTCAGGTGCAATACCAGGATTCTGCAGACCTGTCCTTCAGCTTTTTACCCTTACCTCTGTATTGGCTTTCACTTTGAAAGCCGGAGGACATGTGAATGGACTACGAGTGTGCTGATTAGTGCATTTGTAGTCCAATGATAACTTTCACTGGAGGAAGATGGGGCTTGAAGTTTATTCATTAACCGCTTAAGGACCGCCTCACGCCGATATACATCGTCAGAATGGCATGGCTGAGCACAAGCATGTACAGGTACGTTGCCCGCACGTGCCGCCAGCGGCTCACTCGCGACCCGGTCCTGAGCTCCGTGACTGTGGCCGCGGGACCCGTGGACCCAATCGCCGCCGGTGTCCCGCGATCAGGTCACAGAGCTGAAGAACAAGGAGAGGTAAGTGTAGACTAACCTCTCCTTGTGCTTCCTAGTGAGCCTGTCACTGATCGTCTGTTCCCTGTTAGGGAAAGACGATCAGTGACGTCACACGCATAGCCACGCCCCCACAGTAAAAAAAACACACACACTTAACCCCTACACTGCCCCCTAGTGGTTAACTCCATTCCCTGGCAGTGACATTTTTACAGTAATCAGTGTATTTTTAATCGCACTGATCGCTGTATTAATGACAATGGTCCCAAAAATGTGACAAAATTGTCCGATGTGTCCGCCATAATGTCACAGTCACAATAAAAATCGCTGATCGCCATTTCTAGTAAAAAAAATATTAATAAAAATGCTATAAAACTATCCCCTATTTTGTAGACACTATAACTTTTGCGCAAACCAATTAATAAACGCTTATTGCGATTTTTTATCAAAAATATGTAGAAGAATATGTATCGGCCTAAACTGAGGAAAAAAATATGTTTTTTTATATATTTTGTGGGGCTATTATAGCAAAAAGTAAAAAATACAAAAATTGTTTTCAAAATTGTCGCTCTATTTTTGTTTATAGCGCAAAAAATAAAAACCGCAGAGGTGATCAAATACCACAAAAAGAAAGCTCTATTTGTGGGAAAAAAAGGACACAATTTTTTTTTGGGAGCCACGTCGCATGACCGTGCAATTGTCAGTTAAAGCAACGCAGTGCCGAATTGCAAAAAGGGGCTTGGTCCTTTAGCTGCAAAATGGTCCAGGGCTTAAGTGGTTAACAGATCGATGACAATGAATGGTGCAGCTGTGCAGGCAGAAGCCTGCACAGCCTTGCAGATTTTGCCCCTCCCCTTGCCTCATTTCAATCTCAGATTGACAATACTTTGAAGTGTTTTCAGTTATGTTTGTAGCGGTACCAACATAGGGGCTCCTGTTTTTTGTGGTCTGTCTGTCACCCTGCCCAGCCAGACAGAAAACAGTCCATGCACTTTGTTTTTGTCATTTTTATTGGGGGAATTCAACTTGGATGGGGATATGAGATGCCCAGTTGATCAAAAAGACAATGTAGGGACTGAAAACTATATTCATCTCCAGTATATACAACTTCCTCTCTTCCTCCAGCACAAAACTTGCTTGCAGATTATAACTCCCAGGAGAAGCTAGCACTAAAATGCAGGCTTGACACTGGCTCAGCCAAGCCCAAAGCAAATGCCCTTTGCAGGCAGGGACCGCGGGCCCCTTTGGTGTAGAAAAAAATAATTAATTAAGTCCCATGTGGCTACTGCTCCCAGTACCATCTTCAGGCACTGCCAGTCTTCCTGGCTGCAGCTGCTTCTCTCTAGTGATGGGAAGTCCGGATCTTTAAAATGAATCGGTTCATTTCGAACTGCTCACTGAAATGAACCGATTCAATGAATCGATTCTTCGGTTCTTCGGTTCACTTGCTGAGTCTACTGACAAGCAAGTGAACCGAAGCTCTGATTCAACCTTCTTAAATGAGTAGAATCAGAAGACTGATTCACACAGAAGGTTGGCAGGTCCTGGTAATGTTTACTATGATTTAGTTCATCGGCGCAGAGCACAATTGTTGTCAATTGACAATTATTCCATTGTCAGATTAGCGCAGTGTCATGCATTTTGGTGATACACAAACAGCTGTGTTAGGCTGGGTTCACACTTGTGCGATGCGGGAACCCTGCGATTCCACGACGGGTTCCTGCATCGCACCCAACTCGCACGACAGTTCACAACGACATATGCGAACTGCTGGGGAGTGTCATACAATGTTAATGGCACCCCCATTTCAGTTCGCATGTCGCACTGCGAAGTGTCAGTTTGGACATGAATCGGATCGCATGAGTGCTATGCGATCCGATTCTGGTGCGGACCAAAAAAAGGGTCCTGTGCGAGTTTAGTCCGAATGCGATACGATTTCAACCATACTATCTGTATGGCTGAAATCGCATTGCACGGACATCGCCTGTGATTTGCACTGCAGTGCAAATCGCATGCGATTTTGCACGATGCAGCAGTGTGAACCGGCCCTGAGCCGAGGTTTCCGCAAATTTGATGGATAGCAATGTTACCTGTGAAGTTGCCCCAGAATGCAGGTCACATGCACACAAACCCCGCTTTTCATTTAGGCTCTGTTTCCACTTGTGCAACTTGTCCTGCGACTTGGGACTGCAAAGTTGCATGACAAGAAGTACCCGATTTCCAATGAGTACCATTCATATCTGTGCGACTTCAAGTCACAGCGACTTCAAAGTAGTCCCTGCACTACTTTGGTCCCATTTTAATGTGACTTGAGGTCCATAAACCTCCAGAATACACAGGCATGGCTTCAAGTCGCGGCAAAATCGTGCAACTTTCTGGCTTTTCAGGCTAACGCAGCCTGAAAGTTGCACAATTCTGCTGCAATTTTGATGCGACTTTAAAGCAATGCCTGTGTATTCCGGAGGTCTATGGATCTCAAGTTGCATCAAAGTGGGACCAAAGTAGTGTAGGGACTACTTTGAAGTCGCACAGATACGAATAATACTCATTGGAAATAATAGAGTACAAAGTCGCAGGACAAGTTGCACAAGTGGAAATGGAGCCTAAATGAAAAGTGGGTTTTTGTGCATGTGAACTGCATTCTAACGGGCCAACTTCACAGGTAACATTGCCAGCCATCAGATTTTCCCATAGTCTTTACAGCGCATGCGCAGGAATGATGATCAGATTTTACTACCACTACCATGGGCGAAGTACCCCTGGTAGTAAAATCCAATCGTTAAGGCTATTTTCACACTTGTGCGACTTGAAAGTCAAGTGCTTTTGCCATGATTTTTGCCATGACTTGAAGCAATGTTTGTGTAAGCTGGAGGTCTCTGCCACAAGTCGCATCAAAGTCAGACAAAAGTAGTACAAAAACTACTTTGAAGTCGCACAGATATGAACTGAACTCGTTGGAAATCATGGGGTGTTGTCATGTGACTTTGCTGTCTCAAGTCGCAGGACAAGTCGCATGAGTGTGAAAGGGCCTTAGGCTGTCCGTACCACCTGATCACTGCTGCTACCTCATTGGTTTAGTGTATTGTTTTACTGGTGGTGACTCGCGGTTCTTTCAGTGTACTGTGTTCTAAAAACTGATACGATTCTTTAACTCGGTAACTTGTACGATTCTTTAACTCGGTAACTTGTACGATTCTTTAACTCGGTAACTTGTACGATTCTTTAACTCGGTAACTTGTACGATTCTTTAACTCGGTAACTTGTACGATTCTTTAACTCGGTGTACTGTGTACTCCTGGCTCTTGTTTTAAGTTTGTATCCAGTTCCTGAGTGTCACTGTGCTTTGAGTCAGCTGATTGGTTGCAGGGAGGGGCCGAGCTCTCTCACTCTAGGATCATATTACCACTGCCAGCTCTGCTGCTCTGCTATGTGCTGAGTGCAGAGTGAACTGTTTCAAAAGAATCAGTTCACTGAAAAGAATCGATTCATCCAGTTCACTAAAAAGAACCGGTTCAAAAGAACGATTCGTTCATGAACTGGACATCACTACTTCTCTCCACAGCCCATGCCACCACAGTCCACTCCACTGGCTCTGCACCCATCCCAGACTGCACTCTCCCAGTCCTCCTGGCTGGAACTTGTTCTTCCTCACTAGAGACTTGCCTTGCAGTGCTCTCCTTCTGTCCTCTCCTTGCCCAAATGCCACCTGTCCAGGACTCTTCCTTGTGCTGTGAGAAGGTCCTGTCCGCACCGGAGCCCAGGCCCAAGGTCACCTCCCAGACTGGGGAGCTCCCTTTAAGGCCAGGACAACCTAGCACTCCATCTCCAGTATCCCCCGAACAACTCCTCCCCAGCTAGGCTGACACTGAGTATTTAAGGAGGCCTACCCCCTGCCAATCCAGGTTGGGGATTAGTCAGAGCTCATTTAAATAATTCTACCGCTCCTCCTTCCTTTCCAGAAGATTCCAGCATGTTCTGGAAAGAATTGGGAGGTTTCAGTGATGCTGCCTGTGAATCACCCAGCTCTGCCTGATTCACTCCCAACCCAGATCAAAACAAACACAGGCATGGCTGTCAGCCAAACCTGGAATTTACCCACACTACAAAAAAACTAACAACTGTGGCAGCCTAACAGTACTAGAGGGTGCTACATGTACATGAGTGATTTCTGATTTTGATGGGCATTGTATCTTTTTACTATAACTCTTACTTCATATCTAGTGATATTGATATAGCACCTTAAAGCTGAATTGTCACTGCAAAAAAACGTTTAAATATGTAGTAGAATAGCCTCAAAGGATATAAACACATTTTGTGTGCCCCAAATGTCTTTGCAAGCCCAGTTATTACCTTGTAATAGTAGCAGTTACATGATCGCTGTGCTGTACATAGCCTGTACAGAGACCAGAGCTGTGGGAGGGGCCCAGCAACTCCACCCACTACAGATTGCCTGCAGAAAACTACAGGAGGGGGCGGATACAAGACCAGTCGCCCTACACAAGGAGGGAGAGAGCAGTGACCGGTCTTTCTGCACAGAGGTAAAGTATCATGTGGGATTACTACACAGATCTGGAAGAAATACACAAAGCAAACCAAGTAAGATTAAAGATGACAATATTTACTCATCTTGGTGTTCTACTATTTAAAAAGGGGAATAGGTGGTTTGTATTACAAAGGACAGTTTGTTTTAGGTTACATCCAGGAGCATTTGTTAATAATTCTTGACATAGATATTTGGGACACATCTTGCTAAAATTAATTCAGGATCTGTCAATAGCCTATCACGTTGTTGTGACGCATAAAGTTTCTACCGTTTGAATAACATAATTGCCTGTTGAAAATGGAAGCAAAAGCGACAATCAGACTGTATTGTGCCTTTGGTGAGAGGATGTGCAGCTTGTCAGCAGTAAGCCGTTATATCTATTTTTTGCTGTGAGATTGCCTTGTGATGCTTTTGCTAAATGTTGCAGGTGCTGCTCATTCCTCAAGAGAAGCATAGATGACAGCGGTGGATGAATAAGTACTTAGACCTTGTCTAGTCTCCAGGAAAATGGTGGATAAAACCCCATGCATACATTGATCTTTACAAGCTGGCACAGGGCAGAGATTCAGCTACGCCAGTAAGATCAGTTCAATTCTGCTTGAACGGCTGTCAAAGCATTCCTGCCAAAAACCCATCTAATTGTTGTGCAGCCTTTCTTATCATAAAAGTTCCACTTTGAAATATGTTTTGCTTCCAGATGATATTGTCTGAAATAGGATTGAAAATCCTGGCTCAGCCACATGGGAACAAATGGATCTCAAAGTTAAGCCTCTGACCTTTTCAGCACCATCTCATACATTTTTAAATATTTAAACCAGCAAAAAAAAAAAAAAAAAAAAACGCAAAGTACCGTAATAATATTGTCAAAGACTGTATTTGAAAATTTCATTTTCCACCTTTAGTTAACGGCTTCCCAGAAAAAAAAATAGAAATAAACTGGGAAGATGTGGCTTGATGCACTGTAATCGTGGTTTTATTGCTCACCAGAGACACAGTCTTCATGGAGTATGAATATCTTCCCCATGCTCCTTTAGGTCTCCTAAATCTCTTATACCAGGCGTAACAGTGCCTTAGTAGTTAGCACTTCTGCCTTTCTGTAGATTTTGAATCCAGGATAGGAGACCATCTGCATTGAGTTTACATGTTCTCCATGTGCATGTGTACGTTTACTCCCACACTCCTATTAAATGCTAGTAAGTTAACTGCCTGCTGTCTATATTGGCCTGGTGTAAGTATGCACGTGCCCCCTCCGCCATTCTGGCCTAGGCCAGAATGACGTGTACCTGGTCCTGCAGCCTCCTTACATCACGTCTCCCAAAAGACTGCAGGATCACCACTCAGAGTGGCCGGGGGCACCCTGGAGGTTTGACCGGGTTGGGTCCATCACATCATCAATGCTGGCTGCCTACACTCAGAGGAGGCAGCCAGCTGAAGTGGACCAAGTTGCTGGCACCAGACCCATTGTGTGCCATCTGAACAATCGATTGCAGTAGGACAACGTTTGGTTTGCTATGTGATTCGCCTGTGCTTTGTGGTTTGTCTGGTTCGTCTGTGCTTAGAAGAGCACTACAGTTAAGTAGATAAAAAACATGGGGGTTGTGGGGAGTTGAGTATTGCTATAAGCTGGCCATAGACCATTTAATGATTTTACCAGGAATGCAGTGTCCTTCCCATTTCCTATGACCTGGAAAAATTACCAAAATATTTTATTTTTGTTTTGTACACAACTAAACCCATCAGTTTTAATGAAATGAAGATGAACGAAGGCAGACATGTATGAAGTCCGATCTGGGTGACATCCATGGCTGCCTTCATAGAGAAAATAAAGGGAAAAAAGCCTGAAAAAAAGAAAACCAAAGCAGGCACCTTATTGAAGTTAAGTTCTGTAAGTGGGTAGAGCTGGTAGCCGCAGTCCTTGGAACAGGATGCAGGACCAGAAGACAAGCAGTGGTCGACAAAAACTGGGCAGCGAAGGACCAAATCATCAGGCCAGGGGTGTATCATGAAATCAGTGGGTCTGTGTGCAAGATCCAAAGTAGGCCACCCTATGCAGTGTGAAAAGAAAAAAACGTGGTGCGCAAAAGTGGTTTAAGTTGCACTACATATTGGACGTGGCTTAAAGGGGTGTGGTTAAATAGAGTTTGAGATGACTTACATAGTGCAGAATGTGGTGATGTTATATAGGGAGTACCTGGGTCTTGGCTCTGCTGAGTGGAGTCACTCAGTAGGGCCAGGACCCAGGTACTCTCACTGCCACGCTATACACCTGGAATGGGCCTGATTGGTCTCTCTTACCAAAGAAACACATGTGTATGTGTGCCACTCCACTCAGCAGGGCCACCAGGTTCTCCTGAGTCCACTGGAGCAGCTTCCAATCCAGTCCTCACATCAACACCCGGCTCTCTCTCTGCACAGCTCCACCCTTGCAATTTATAGAGTGCGCCAATGCTGGGACAAGGTCATCCAGGGCAAACATGGAAAACTTCGGCTCCGTCCTCACCTCCATGTATCCCCTTCTAGCAAAATCCCCCCTACCAGCACAAATCCTCACTCCCCATATCCTCCTTCCAACTTAAATCCCCCAAAACCCCTCCATTCACAAATTCTCTTACCCCAACCCTCCCTCTCAGCGAAAATCCCCCCTCTCAAATAAAAATCTCTGCTTCCTGCAAAAATCCTTACCCTCATATACCCCCTTCCAGCACATATCCCCCCTCAAAACAAACCCTTGCCTCCACCTCCACTTTCACAAAGCCCCCTTTCATCTCCCCCTCCCAGCATAAATCCTCCCTTTCAGAAAAAAAATCCCGCACCCCCCATACCCCTCCTTCCAATATAAATCCCCCTAAATCTTTCCTTCTTACACAAATTCTCTTATCCCCCTCTCAGCACAAATCCTCACCTCCATATATCCACAAAATGCTTTTAATACTTCCAAGCATAAATTAGCACATTTAGCTCATTTAGCACAGCTCCTTTTCCAGCCCCCAGCACAGATTTCAGACACCGGAACCTCAGTGCAGAGAGATCTCCTTGTTCCCAGGCTCCTTCTCCTGTTCTGTCAGAGTAGCCTGTTATTCTGTGACTTCTAGTGACCTAGATTGAAGATTGGCAAGCCACTATGCTGAGACTTGTAGTGCCATCGGTGGGGGACAGAGGATTCCTCAGTCCTCCACAGTCTAGGGCACTGCAAGTCCCTGCCATATCTCCGTCCCCCACAGAGGGCACTGCAAGTTCCAGCATAGTAAGTTGCTATCAGTCCTCCACACACAGCATGAAGGGACCGTAGTGGAAGCCTTCCAACCCCATACACTCACTCCCTGGCTGCCATACACCATGCCCCTCCCCACTCTCCCCTTATATTAGTGTCCTCCTGAGGGCCCCCCTCCAGAGACTGGATGGCATGTCTCACTCTGGGGCCGAAGGGTGGCGAAGAAAGTCTAGACAGGGGGAGGAAGTTGCATTCTCCTTCTCTAATGCAGGGGCCATGCAAGCACTTAATTGGTTGCTAGGACACTGAGCTGAGGTGAGTTGGGAGGACTGAAGGTGGGACCACTGATACCACGGATATCACTGTACGCAGACGATACTCTTTTGTATCTTAACGATGACTCCAATTCCCTAGTGGTGGCTCTGGAGATCATAGATAGATATGGTAGCTTCTCTTTGGTAAAAATCAATTGGAGCAAATCCAGCCTTTTTTCTCTGTCTGACCAGACCCCCCCTTACGACTCGACTTGCATACGGTCTTCAGATTTCGGTACATCGGTATGGATCTATCTTGCTGCCTGAAGGACAACCTATACCCAGTTATGCAAACCCAGATATCGAAATGCCAAGCTTGGAAAACGCTCCCCTTGACACCAGTGGGATGGGTAAACCTATTGAAAATTATTTTCCTTCCCAAATTCCTCTATATCTTTAGGAACACCCCAGTACCTATCCCTGCCACCTTCTTCCATAAGCTGAAAGGGGTAGTCTCCTTTTTATCTGGGGGGGGAAAGATCCCTAGAATCACAAAACTCAAACTACAGCTCCCACTCTCCTCAGGTGGCCTGGCATTGCCGTGCTTCCAGAAATACTATTGGGCGGCAGTGCTGGTCACTGTTCACTGGTGGTTTACATAGACCAGATCTAAACCTGTGGTCAACCTTGAGGCTGCTGTTATGGGTTCCTACTCTGTTCTAACCAATATAGTCTACAGAGAAGTAAAAGCTAGCCCCACAAGCAACAACCCCAATGTGAATCACAGTCCAAGTTTGGGAGAAAGTCACTGTGGCATTGCCGCACCTGATACCATCTCCCCCCATACCCCACTATGAGGTAACCCCAAACTTCCGCATTTCAGGTCTATCTCAGACCCCAGTGTCTGGGCAAGATTTGGAATAGTGAAGCTACAACAGATTATGCCTGCCAGGGTGCTACTCCTTTCCCAGAACTGTAAGCGACATTCCAACTTCCCTTGTGGATGTTCCGATATTTGCAGCTGAAACATGCAGCACAAGCACAATTTCCCAGGGTATTCTCCGTGGTGCCGCACATGGTGGAGAGGTTCCTCATCTCCCGTGGTGTGGATAGAACCCTATCTTCCCTATATCTCTCTGTGTCTCACATGTGGAGACACAGAAGGAGAGTCTCCCCTATTTCAAATTTGTAGCATTAAAACAATATATACCAACAGTAATTTCTGCTAGAGACCACTTTATTCAACTGAAATTTCTACATAGGGCCTATTACACACCCCAAAGACTGGCCAGGATATACCCCACACAATCTGACATGTGTCCAAGTGCCAACTGACGGAATATACCGCCATGTTGTCTGGGACTGCCCAATCATTCAGTAATACTGGAAGAGGGTGGTCTCCGAGATCAATACTATCCAAACCTTTTAGGTATCACAGACTCAATGACTCACTCAACACACAAAAAACTATTATTGTTCTATGCCAGGAAAGTACTCCTTCAGCACCGGAAGCTGGTGACTCCCCCCACGGTGGCCCAGTGGCGTGCACTGGTGGACTCTGTGCTCCCCCTATACAAACTAACGTACATGGGCTGCAAGTGTCCCCAAAAAATCGAAAAGGTTTGGAACTCGTGGATTACTGCCAGGTCGCGCAGCGTATAACAGTGTGTGCATTGATAGGCAGGCTGATGGAGTCCTGCTGTAGGTATGCAATAAGCCTTGAATTCTCTGCTATAAGACAGGGAATGCCGAATGCGCTTGATCACACTGTATCCCCTCCTGCTGGTTTATCTCCCCCCGCCCCCACATGTTGGCATCCCCCCTCAATCTGATTTTGGCCCAAAGGAAATAGAATAAATATAACTAATGCTTGGTTAAACAGGTGCGGTCCAGGCACCTTCTAGTTCCTCATAAGAACTGACCCCTCCGCCCTCCCCTAATGTTCCCCACTCCCTTTCTCCTCCCCTTTTCTTTTGTGACTCACCCCACTGTTTGCTGTATCTGAATTGTATTATTGTCATGTATTTAATTCCTACATTCCTATGGGCAGCTGTCACTTGGACTCCTGGTTAAGGTCGGTCCCTTTGGGACAGTACCTACGCATAAGGAGAAACTGTTCTGATACCAACAAGTTTGATGAGCAAGCTAAGTTACTATCTCAGCGGTTTTCGGAGAAAGGCTACGCGACAGACCTGCTGACCGAGGCTTATACAAAAGCACGGGAGAGAGACAGATCTACCTTGCTGGCAGATAGGGAGAGTGAGGTCGATGCAAATCAGTCTTTATTACCCTTCGTTACTACCTTCTCGATGCAACATCAGAAGGTTAAACAGCTTATCCGTAGACACTGGCATATTTTGACCAGTGACCAAACTCTTGGAACTATCCTACCGGAAGTCCCCAGAGTGATTTTTAAAGGAGTCTCTTCACTAGGCAATATGATTGCCCCTAGTGTACAGAACCCCCCTGTGAAAGACAGATGCTTCTTCCAGAACCTCAAAGGGTTCTATAGATGTAGGAATTGTCAGGTGTGCTCCTATAATAAGAACAAAAATTCCAAAATCCTTGAATTCGTCTCCACCAGTACCCAGAGAAGGTATACAGTGGAGCCGTTCATCACATGCTCGTCAGAAGCAGTGGGTTATCTCATCCAATGTCCTTGTGGGCTTCAGTACGTGGGGAGAACTAAGAGAGCCCTCAAGGTCAGATTGAATGAGCATATCGCCAACATTAAACGGGGTTTTGACAAACATCCCCTTTCTAGACATTATGACGAGAAACATGGAAGGGATCCGTCTAACACCTTGTACATGGGGATTGATAAGTACAAACCCCACTGGAGGGGGGGAGCTCTGGTCAGAGAGATCTCACGGCTGGAGATGTCGTGGATCCATAGACTAAAAACTTACACCCCTTACGGTATGAACACAGATACAGACGTTAATGTGTTTATTAATAATGCTTAACGAGTTGTTCCTGCCAGTGTTCTAGGCACAGACGCAAAGCATTTATGACTTTTCCATCAGACATTGTGGGATCTGGATATTTGTGGATTTTTCTACCTTAATGTAGCGTTTGATGGTTTTTCTTGAAAGCTCCCATTCTTTCCATTTTGAGAGAGAAATATCTTTTTTCTCATAATGTATTGAGTTCTGCATAATACAGTTGTGTATGCCCCTTTTACTTTTTGCTGTGGGTGAACTTTGTAGCTTAGTTAATACTGCTATTTTAATATTATGAAGTGTTTATCCACATAATGAGTTAGCCATGTATTACAAAGTGCCTTGTATGTTTTATCCATTTTGATTATTAATTGTCAGTTAATAATTTTTAATTCTGTGGTTGGACAAGTCCCCTCCTCCCTTTTTAATTTAATTTTATCTGAGGTATATATATATAATTCTTTATTCTTCCTCCTTCGTGATATGGAGGAAGATCTATTTGCTATGGAGGTCCGGAGCCACGACTACACTGTATTGAAAGCGAGACATGGTACTAGATGAAGCGCACACACTTCCCTGTAGGGGGTGACGTGCGCCGTTCATCCGCCCGTTACGTACGGTGTGTTCTCATCCGCTCGTTACGTACATTGTATTGAAAGCGAGACATGGCATTAGATGGAGCGCACATACTTCCTTGCAGTGGGTGATGTGCGCCGTCCATCCGCTCGCTACGTACGGCGTGTTGTCATCCGCTCGTGACGTACGATGTGGCGTCATCCGCTCGTTACGTACGGCGTGTTGTCACGCCGTTGTAAGGGGCGTCGCTTTTCAGTCGTAAACAGAGAGGGGCGGGTGATTGCATGGATCACTTCCGCCGCCCTGGCCCCCTGATCTTGCACGTTATTGGAAACGGGAGCATCACTTCCGCCGCCTTGGCCCTTTGACCTCGCACTCTATTGGATACGAGAGCGAGGCCTGGTCCTTTGATCCCGGAAGTGAAATAGGCTCTCATACAACGGAGAAGGTGGCTTGTACCAACATTCACTATATAATGGAGGCAATATGGCGTATCACCCATACCCCAGACGACGTGAATTTTTCACGAAACGCGTTGGGTGGCGTGACACGCTGATTTGCCTCATGTGAACTGGTACCAGAAGGGATATCGATTGGTGTTCGCGATCGGCCGACGCTTGCCCAGTTTGATGATATGCCCGATGTTCTTTCATGTTTGTAAGTGCATCTCTTGTTTTATATTTTCGTTTTAATAAATGATTTTACACTATTTGGAGCATCTTTTCCTCCCTATGGTGAACCTTCCTTGATTCTGCAATGCTACACATCTGAGTCCCGCTTCAAACAGCGTTTTCCCCTGCTGGATGGTTTATGACTGGCGTATCTCCTAACCTGTCTTACGTTAAAGTGTTCCATTTGGAGGGCTCAAGTTTGATCCATCTTCAGACCCATTTTGCGACTAAGCGCTCCCTACCGGGACATCTGGTAAGGGGCTATTATTACTTGTCTGGTGGAGGTGCACCTGGTTTTACTTCACGTTGATTGAAAAGTTTCACGATCGAATAGATCCCTTCCACACAGGGTGCCTCTCCAGTTGGACTTTCAATGGACTTTATGTTATCACATACATTTTTAGTACTGTTTGATTCTACTTTACATGCTTTTTTTCTTTGAATCGTTGACTTAGAATTGTACATTTTTTTCCTTTTGGTTCACAATCTATGAGGGGCAATATGTATGTTTATTGTATTTAGTTATAAGTAATGTCTTATGGTTTATTTAGTCATAAGTTTGGTGTGTTAGAATAATAGATCACTAGATACACTTCTTTAAGGTAGAGTGGCTTACATCCTAATAGAAATATTAGGGATTGCGCAGTTCTCTTCTTTTTCTTTTTCTTTTTATTATTGTCATGTACCTGGGTGTATTTGAACCAGAGTGTTCCTGGTCCCACAGCTGCAGTCTTACTTGTTGTGCCATAAATAGCAGCACTTCCTATCTCCGAGTGCCCGTTTGTTTGGATTAGCTTCCTGGGTGTTTTGACTGCTTTTTGACTCTGAATACCGTATTTGAACTTCTGCCTGAATTCCTGACTACTCTCTAGCCTGTTGATTTTGTACTTCATATAGTCCTCAATAAATGTTGAATGTATGAAAGATATATACTGTATGGGCCAGTGAATAAGTAATGAGCTAGACTTGACTGAACACCCCATGGAAACGCAACGCGTTTCATGGCTATATGCCATTCATCAGGAGTTGGGTACAGAAGTAAACTGTAAATCGAAATAGATGTATAGTAATAGCAAATATGTTCTATCCATTTTAAAGGGAGAAAAGACCTCATGGGGAAAAAGGAGAAATTTTCACCTTTTTCATACATGTTTTTCACATTTTTATAAAAAAAATTCCCAGAACACCACACTTGTAATCATCCCCACACATGTGGAATGTGTTGTGGCAATCGGGCATGCTATGTGGAGGTTTTCTCGACTGGGGTGGGGTTCCTTGCCTCAGCTCCGGAACAGACAACCATTTGGGGTTCCATCTTCCTTGGTGCTAGCCAAGCACAGTGCTCTAGCCGACCTGTGAGTATAGATCTCCTTTTTGTTTCCCATGAGGTCTTTTCTCCCTTTAAATAATGACATTTGCAATTCCTATATTAGATATATTGATACCATGCCTAATTTTTTCAAATTATAATTTTATTTATATATCAAAAAATATTTCTCTAATGGGCCTCTTTTGTTCTATATGACTCCATCCATACTGAGGCTGGTTTGGGTTGGGGATGGTGGGCGCCCTTTTCCGGTCTTGATTCCGGAGCTGTGATGCGCAGCAGTGCTTCCCCCCTGAGTCTCTTTTGAGATATTGGCTGGGGGGCCCTCCTGCGCATCAGCGTCATGTAACGACCTGTTTGTGGTATCTTTTTGATGCCACAATACAGAGACTTCCTTGGACCATCTCACGTCAGAGATGGAGTTGGCGTGGCTCCACTTTGGCACCTATGCAGATGGTGGAATTCATTACCAACTCCCACTCTCATTCAACGGTGTGCATGACGCTGGTTGGGAAGCCGCCCCATACCTGGATTACTTAAGCAGGTGAGCTTGATTGCCTTACCATTTCACTATGTGTTTGACACCAAGGAGGTAACACACAGCCTATTCACTGGATACACACACACGTAAGTTATGCACATTTTCTCTTTTTTTCAGCCCTCTCCCTTTTCTTCTGACTCATGCAACATACCCACTTACTATGGTGTATGTGTGTATTTTTATACATATAAAACACTCATTAAAAAAAAAAAATATATATATATATCTATATATATATATATATATATATATATATATATATATATATATATATATATATATATATATATATAAAAAAATTCCTCTTTCTTCTCAAACATTCATCATGTTTTTCACTTTTCACATTTTCTCTTTTTTTTTTTCACCCTTTTCATACCTATTTTTCACATTTTTATACAATTTTTTTCCAGAACACCACACTTGTAATCATCCCCACACATGTGGAATGCGTTGTGGCAATCGGGCATGCTATGTGGAGGTTTTCATGGCTGGGGTGGGGTTCCTTGCCTCAGCTCCGGAACAGACAACCATTTGGGGTTCCATCTTCCTCGATGCTAGCCAAGCACAGTGCTCTAGCCGACCTGTGAGTATAGATCTCCTTTTTTCCCCATGAGGTCTTTTCTCCCTTTAAAAGGGGTAGAACATATTTACCAATACTATACATCTATTTATATTTACAGTCTACTTCTGTACCCAACTCCTGATGAATGGCATATAGCCATGAAACACGTTGAGTTTCCATGGGGTGCTCAGTCAATCTTTCATGCATTCAACATTTATTGAGTACTATGTACCTATTAATGTGTATGTGTACCTATCTTATAGCAGCTTTTTGCATATGGTGTACCAATGCCTGCCAATATGAAATACCTTATATTACATTCATCAATGTTTACTTTCTCTCATGTGCTGCCAAGCTGACATATATGTGTAGCACTGACTCCCGAAGGAGCTGCTGGTTTAATAGGGCTTACCGTTACCTTCTTAACCTTGTGTGCATCTAGGTGTGCATTGTGTGCTACTGGATAGACCTCCTCTCATAGGCCTAGCAGCCGATAGAGTGTTTAAGCAAAGCAAGGTCTCTGCCACAGACCTGGATGTAGAACACTTGAACAAAATCTCTGCCAAAGACTTAGATGTAGAAGACTTGAACAAAGTCTCTGCCACACACTTGGATGTAACTGAGGGACGTAGGTAAATTTAGAGAGCTATCATACAGTACGAGTATCTTGTAGCCGGTCTGGTGATACCGTAAGAGTGTAGTACCGTAAGGACACTTAGTGTCCTTCAACTGAGCCTCCAGGCTCCTTCTGAGAAGCCAGCCTTATGCATGGCCTTCTCCCGAAGAGTCCCCCCCTAGCTGCTTCTCCAGTTGCTGGGCCTCTCCGCAGATGAGACGGCACCGGACCACCTTTGAATCCTCCTCTCAGTTACTTTGCCTTGGGCTATCCAACCCCGAGACTTGGAATTTGATGGATCCGCACCCCAGGCCATGAGGGCCATGGGGGCTGGTCAGGAGGACCAGGACCAAACAGACAGAAAGATCTTCTGGACCGGAACTGAGAAGCACGAGATCTCAGTACCTTAAATATCCTTTCCCAGATTGCACAGCAGGATGACACCCCCACTGAATCTACAATACGTAAAACACTAAACAAGAATAGATTTCATGGGAGGATACCACAGAGGAAGCCACTGCAGTCCAAATGTTTAGAAGAAACACACAACACTATGTGTGGAGAAAAAGAGGCACAGCACACCAAAATCAAAACCTCATCCCAACTGTGAAGTATGGTGGTGGGGGCATCATGGTTTGGGGCTGCTTTGCTGCATCAGGGCCTGGACGGATTGCTATCATCAAAGGAAAAATTAATTCCCAAGTTTATCAAGACATTTTGCAGGAGAACTTAAGGCCATCTGTCTACCAGCTAAAGCTCAACAGAAGATGGGTGTTGCAACAGGACAACGACCCAAAGCATAGAAATAAATCAACAACAGAATGGCTTAAACAGAAGAAAATACGCCTTCTGGAGTGGCAAAGTCAGAGTCCTGACCTCAACCCAATTGACACGCTGTGGCATGACCTCAAGAAAGCGATTCACACCAGACATCCCAAGAATATTGCTGACCTGAAACAGTTCTATAAAGAGAAATGGTCAAGAATTCCTGACCATTGTGCACGTCTGATCTGCAACTAGAGAAAACGTTCAACCAGTTATTAAATTAAGGGGTTCACATACTTTTTCCACATGCACTGTGAATGTTTACATGGTGTGTTCAATAAAAACATGGTAACATTTAATTATTTGTGTGTTATTAGATTGTCTATTGTTGTGACTTAGATGAAGATCAGGTCACATTTTATGACCAATTTGTGCAGAAATCCATATCATTCCGAAAGGGTTTACATACTTTTTTTTGCAACTGTATACCTCAAGTCTTGTTCAATGGGAGTGCAACCACCAATGTGATATTTACCTACTTCTGACACAAACTGTTCCTGATTAGGTGGACCAGCAATGGCTGGCAAGATGGCATTTCCTTTTAAATAATTTAATGTATTCTAGATGAATTTATCCATACTTTAAGGAACTTCTGTTTTTCTTTTGTTTTTCCAAACCAGTTAAAAAGGTATAAAAATTACAGTTCACATATAAACAACTCTTCTATTTCCTCTTCTTATTTGCTGCTCACAGCAGGTCCAGAGCCAGCAAGTGTTTTATGGTTTGGAAGAATAATTTCGGATCACAGTATGTCCCGCCTTTCTTCAGGGAATCCAACAGATTTTCCTTGTGTGAAACATACAGGGTAATAATTGGATGTCAGATCCATTTTGTTGTAGTTGGTAGTGAGAAAAGTAGAGTTGCCTGAAGGTTTAAATGAAGAGATATCAGCTGACAGATACATGAAAACACTCCACAATATCCGTATACACAGCTTAGAATTAATCTTCAGCCTCAACAGTCACCGAGCCCCCACCCTTTTTTCCATGTCTGTACAACTTATTTGCTACCTGCAAAATATAAGAACAGAATGTATTTAAAGCCCATCTCTGCGCAAAACTTTGCCTGCTCTTAGATTTCACACCTCTTGATCTGCTGCCAGAGCCGAATAATAAACCTGGTACATCACCATTTTATCCTATAGTGTCGCATGGTCATAAATAGGAATGGAGGAATGGATTATGGGGGGACCCAGGAGATTGCCATACTGGGAAAATGTCAGCTTCCTAGCAGACTCCAGGGAACCATTTCTACTGATCATAGCAGCACTTGGCAGCACAGGCAAAGGAAAGGTGAGTATTTACTGCCTCTTTTACATGTATGACTTTTTACAGATCAGTTTTTTTAATGGCTGGGAAATTATAATGGTTGAATGGCAATTTTATTTAAAAAATAATGTATATTTATAATTTTGCAACTATATATATATATATATATATATATATATATATATATATATTTTTTTTTTTTTTACTATTCATAGAGAATATTTTTTTACAAAGTGACATTTAATACAAGATGCACACAAGTCACAGAGCATTATGTTTTTTTTTCAAAAAGAGGGCGCAGGATCTGTTTGTTTTTCTCTAAGTGACTGTACGGAGCCATGGAGAGCAAAGACAGAGGGAAAACGTGTCACATTTCAAGACTCATTCAGCAAAGTGCATAATCTGATCTTGAGCTATTGAGCATGGTAAACAGTCGGCTTTTTTGTGTTCCAACAAAGTGGTTAAGATTAGAACAGGATGAGGCCCTCATATAGAGCCAACATGTAGTCAGCTGAGATGCCAGTTAAATAAAAAGGTGCTTCCACATGAATTCTTCAGAAAGGTTAATATTTATTGGTCATAAGAACAGGTTAAAAACAAACTGTCAATGCGATTTGTGGCTCTTTAGTGGGCACTTTGTCAGACCCGTTAATTACAATTATTATAAAGTTCATAATGTGTTAAAATTGTAGAATTGTATGTATATTATGTGTTGCAGTAAACTATGTTTGTTTCTTCTCATTTTAATCTTCGTTTTAATATTATTTTTTACATTTGTATAGTATAAGTGGTAGTGTCTGTTTTTATGTTATGATCTAATTAAAACATATTTGTGCTCTGTAAGTAGTCAGAGTACATATATATGTGATTCAATTAAAACACATTTGTTTTCTGTAAGCAATCAAGAAATCAGAGTACATACTATATACAGTATCTCACAAAAGTGAGTACAGCCCTCACATTTTTGTAAATATTTTATTTTACCTTTTCATGTGACAACACTGAAGAAATCACCCTTTGCTACAATGTAAAGTAATGAGTGTACAGCTTGTATAACGGAGTAAATTTTCTGTCCCCTCAAAATAACTCAACACACAGCCATTAATGTCTAAACCGCTGGCAACAAAAGTCAGTACACCCCTAAGTGAAAATGTCCAAAATGTGCCCAAAGTGTCAATATTTTGTGTGGCCATCATTATTTTCCAGCACTGCCTTAACCCTCTTGGGCATGGAGTTCATCAGAGTTTCACAGGTTGCCACTGTCCTCTTCCACTTCTCCATGATGACATCACGTATCTGGTGGATGTTAGAGATCTTGCGCTCCTCCATCTTCCGTTTGAGGATGCCCCACAGATACTCAATAGGATTTAGGTCTGGAGACATGCTTGGCCAGTCCCTCACCTTAAACCTCAGCTCCTTTAGCAAGGCAGTGGTCATCTTGGAGGTGTGTTTGGGGTCGTTATCATGTTGGAATACTGCCCTGTGGCCCAGTCTCTGAAGGGAGGGGATCATGTTCTGCTTTAGTGTTGTCACAGTACATGTTGGCATTCATGGTTCCCTCAATGAACTGTAGCTCCCCAGTGTCGGCAGCACTCATGCAGCTACAGACCATGACACTCTCACCATCATACTTGACTGTAGGCAGAGCTATACGCTATAGCTATACGCTCACTACGCAAGCTCCATAGGGCCCTTCCACTGTGGGGGGGCCCCCAAGGGCGGATCGGCTCTGATCAGGGCCAGACCGGCTGCCTGGCTGCCCCTGGGGCTGCCGCCACTGTGAAGGCAGCGGCACCTGAAAAAAATATGGCTGCAGGGCCGACATGCAACCTCCTGTCTCCCCCCGCAGCCTCTGATCTCCTGTCCCCCCCGCAGTCTCTGACCTCCTGTTTCTCCCCCCCCCACAGCCTCTGACCTCCCCTGTACCATCTGCAGCCTCAGACCTCCCCTGTGCCATCCATGGCATCTGACCTCCCCTGTACCATCCGCGGCCTCTGACCTTCTCTGTACCATCCGTGGCCTCTGACCTCCCCTGTACCATCCACGGCCTCTGACCTCCCCTGTACCATCCACGGCCTCTGACCTCCCCTGTACCATCCGCGGCCTCTGACCTCCCCTTACCATCCGCAGCCTCTGACCTCCCCTGTACCATCTGCAGCCTCTGACCTCCCCTGTACAATCCGAAGCCTCTGACCTCCCCTGTACTATCCGCAGCCTCTGACCTCCCCTGTACCATCCGCAGCCTCTGACCTTACCTGTACCATCCACAGCCTCTGACCTCTCCTTTACCATCCGCAGTCTCTGACCTCCCCTGTACCATCCGCAGCCTCTGACTTCCCCTGTACCATCCGCAGCCTCTGACCATCTCTTGTCTTATATCACATCTGAAGAGAAGTCAAGAGTAGGAGTGCCTCCAGGATGGAGGTCATGGGAGAAGTCAGACTTAAAAGAACTGTGGAGAGGAAACGATGGGATTAAACCAGAGCCACCAAGCTGGAGCCAACTGACTGAGCCCTACATGGTGCACCTGAGAGGAGGTCAGTGACAGCACCACCAGGCCAGTCTGAGGGGGAGTGAATACAATATTGTAAGGGGGCACTGATATAAAGGTTTCCCCCTTATATCAGTAAACCCTCTTATCTTAGCGGAAGGTGGTCTCTGGTCACCAGAGTCCTCCCCATATTCCCAGAGTTCCCCTTCACATTATAGTCTGCAGGATTCCACCTCACAATGCAAGGGGAAACTCTGATGTAAAGGGCAATGCTGCAGACCCTGATGTAAGTGAAAACTCTGATGTAAAGGGGAATGCAGTGGACTCTGATATAAGTGGGGTCTCTGGTCACCAGTGCCCCCTTTATGTCAGAGTTTGCACTGTAAAGGAGGAATCCTGCAGATTCCTGATGTAAGGGGGAACTCTGTGCTAGGTTATATTAATCTGACCTTCATATAAATGAAGAAATATGTTTTTTAACTTTGTTTAACTTAAACACATTGCTAATAGCTTTAGCTACATGCTTATAGCTTAAATATTGATATTTGCACTGAAAACTGCCATTTTAGGCACTTTTATTGCAGTGTCAGTAAAAATGTGTCTGTGCCAGTAAATTACATGATTTTTGGCAGTACAAAATTAGTGCTATTTGTAAATTCCACATCCCTCTTATCTATATATAATACACTCTTCAAATGTGGTTTAAAATGCATGGTTTTCCCTTTTGTGAACAAGAAAAAAATGACGCTATGTTGTTGGGCTGGTATAATAATGCTATGGGGCTGGTATGAAATTATTTTCAGGGCTGGTTTTTATTCCCAGTCCGGCCCTGTTTCTGGGGACCTCGATATAGGGGGAGACTCTCTGGGGACCCTGATGTAGGAGGAGGCTCTCTGGGGACCCTGATGTAGGTGGAGACTCTCTGGGGATCATGATGTAAGTGGGGGATCTGCACTCAGATATATAACTATATTTATAGCTATATATATATATAGATAGATAGATAGATAGATAGATAGATAGATAGATAGATAGATAGATAGATAGATACACACACGTATATTATATACATTTCTGTTCTATATTGTTGTACTTATTCTTTGACTGTTTTGTTTAAAGGAGGGAGGATTGTATTGGGAGCACTGAAGTGTCAGGTGTGACTGTGTGGCAATGGCAAATGGTTTACATAGCTCACGGCATCATGGGGCAGGTAGAGGGCCCCTTAGCAGAATTTTGCTTATGGCCCCAGGGAGGTCAGGATCGGCACTTACTGTAGGCAAGACACAATTGTCTTTGTACTCCTCACCTGGTTGCTGCCACACATGCTTGAAACCATCTGAACCAAATACAGTTATCTTGGTCTCATCAGACCATAGGACATGGTTCCAGTAATCCATGTCCTTAGTCTGCTTGTCTTAAGCAAACTGTTTGCTGGATTTCTTGTGCATCATCTTTAGAAGAGACTTCCTTCTGGGACGACAGCCTTGCAGACCAATTTGATGCAGTGTGTGGCGTATGGTCTGAGCACTGACAGGCTCCACCCCCCACCCCTTCAATCTCTGCAGCAATGCTGGCAGCACTTCCCATAGACAAACTCTGGATATGATGCTGAGCATGTGAACTTTTTTGGTGGACCATTGTGAGGCCTGTTCTGAGTGGAACCTGTCCTGTTAAATCGCTGTATGGTCTTGGCCACGGTGCTGCAGCTCAGTTTCAGGGTCTTGGCAACCTTCTTATTGCCTAAGCCATCTTTATGTAGAGCAACAATTATTGTTTTCAGATCCTCAGAGTTCTTTGCCATGAGGTGTCATGTTGAACTTCCAGTGACCAGTATGAGAGAGTGAGAGCGATAACACCAAATTTACCACACCTGCTCCCCATTCACACCTGAGACCTTGGAACACTAATGAGTCACATGGCACCGGGAAGGAAAATGGCTAATTGTGTCCAATTTGGACATTTTCACTTATGGGTGTACTCACTTTTGTTGCCAGCGGTTTAGACAATAATGTGTTGAGTTATTTTGAGAGAACAGCAAATTTACACTGTTATAAGCTGTACACTCGCTATTTTACATTGTAGCAAAGTGTAATTTCTTCAGTGTTGTCACATGAAAGGATGTACAAAAATATTTACAAAAATGTGAGGGGTGTTCTCACTTTTGCGAGATACTATAAGTACAGTGCACACTGAAATTGTAGTGAAGGAATATCTGCTCAAGCCTGCGTAAGAAGGATATGATGGCCAGGGACTTGGACCTGCCTTTGTTGACAATCTCAGCTGTGGCTAAGCTGTCAGTGAAGAAGACCACAGTCTGCCCCACCCAGGTTTGTCCCCAGCCCTGAGCTGCCATGACGATTGGGTTCAAGCTCGAACATTGAGGACGTCTGGCTGCTCTTGATGAGACAGGATCTAGGTAAAGGACTGAGCAAGAGTGTCGAACAGCCACAGACTGCTCTTAGAGCCGAAAGTTAGTTTGGTGGTGGAGTCGTATGAGCCTTTCCATTTGATGCCAGAGAGACGGCTCGATGGGTAGCAGTTTTAAAGCTTCAGAACGGGTGCCACTGGAAGATGAGTTGCAATAATGTGTTGCAAAGGAACTTCATGAGGGAGGCAAAAAACAAGAAATCAGAGAAACCGGACTCTGTGCGGGAAGGAACCATAGACCATGCTAGTCGTTTGTCGTGATCATATGTTTGTAGTATGAGAACAGAACGTGCCGACTTGTGTCGCAACTGTGAACCGAAGCATTGTATGAGTTGTGAGTGAGCGTGAATGTACGAATGAGTGGTAAGAGTAGCAACTGGTTGCTTGTGGCACAGTGAAGATATTTGCTAGCACACCATGAAACGACATAAATAATGTCCAAACGGGTAATTTATTGCATGATCAAAACACAAGGAGATTGCAACGTTTCGGAGTCACGTAGGACCCCTTCGCCAGGCATGTGATAAATGTGGGGTAACAGTGGAAAGTATTTAAATAACCATCAACCAATCAGAGAAAGCAGAAAAAAAGAAAAAAAGAGACTACATAAGCAGAAATCACAGAAAAACCATATAACAAAAGGAAGGATTAGAAAAAAGACATACTGATAGTGCCTTTATGATACCTTTGTAATATTTTTGTGGCGTGGGTCACCAATCATTGTGGGAACAAACCAGCTGTCAGGGAGCATTAGGATACAGTGCACGATCTTGCCATGGATCGGCACCAGTGCAGGGATAGGAAGCTGTGGGGCAGATCACGGCAGCGATCACGGGCCGTGCTTGCGTATTGCAGTGGCGGTATCCAAGCTAATCAGGGATGCTATAGTGCCATAGCATAGCCAGCGTGTGAGGATGCTGGGTTTACAATAGCCACAGCCCTTCATGCATGCACATTGTGCCGGTGGTAGCCGAATAACGAGGGACGCTGCTGTACTGGGGCTGCCAAAGTCATGGAAACAAGTGACGTCAGCGGACCCTGCCCATAAGACAGGATGTGTCCAATTGAGGGAGGTGGGCAAGAGAGGTGTAGTGAGAGATGTGAATACAAGCAACCGCAAGATGAGAGACCAAGAAGTGAGAACGAATAGAGGAGAGACAGTGCGAGCAAGAAGAGAAAAAGGGAACGAAGAAAAGTAAAAAGAAAGGAGAAGAAGAAAAAGAAAAAGAAAAGAAGTTGGACCAAGGAGTCATGAAAACCAAAGCGAGAATGGCAGACAAAAAAATGATAAAGAAATAGTAAAGAAATAATAAATAATAATAAAGAGAAGAAAAAACAAATTTGAATTATAGAAATAAAGAAATAATGAAATAAAAATAAAAATATATATAAAAATAATTTAAAAAGATAAAAAAGCAAGGAAAAGAGACCAAGAAAATTAAAGAAAAGAAAAGGAAAAAGAAAATAAGAAAGAAAAAAGAAAACATAAACAAGGGGAAAGAAAGGGGGGGTTGCAAAAAAAAAGTGGGGAGGAGGACAGGAAAGTGGAGATGGAATGGGGGGGGGGGGGGGGGTAGAGAAGAGGGCTATTATTGTGATGTGGGGAACCTGTTAGGCTAAGTTCAAAATGAAACTCAAAGTACATATATTGCAGGGAAAAATGCAGGTGAAGTAGTCATAGCAATTACATAGCAATCCCTAAATAAATTGCCATGGGTTCATCATCGGTTCATCGCCAAGACAGAAAGAAAAGAAAAAAAGAAGAAAAAGGGAACACGTTGTCAAAGGAGAATAGTTCGATCATCATTCAAGTTAAGAACACAGGTCGGTTATCTCTCGTTCAAGAAGCATGTGAATTATAGGTTGGCAGTGAGTCCTCCAGGATACACCGTACACAGGGTGTGGATCCAATAGGCTTCACGTTGTAGCAGTTGATGGTCACGGTCACCACCTCTAATGGGATGTTGGACATGATTTATGACCATACCCCTTAGTTCATGTGTTTGATGTCTGTGTTTGAAAAAATGCACAGCCACTGGTTTGTTATGGTTGATAGTAATCGGTGTTACAGTTCAGCTACTCTTTTATGTGATAGCGGTTACCCCTATGTAGGTGCATAAAGTGTTTGCCGCATATAAAGGAATTACACACATTGCAATTGTGGCATTTGTAGCAGCCGGTCGTCTGGAAAATTCTCGGTATGATTTTGGCATATTTATGTCTAGAGTCAGCTTGTACAAGAAAGTCACAAAGTGTTTTGTTGCGTCTGTGCAATTAGGGGCACCGTTTTAAGTTCATATGCCAATGTGTTGTCAGCTTGTAGAATGTAGGTTTTTAGTCATGGCCTGTTTAATATGATCAGATGTGCAGTTGAATGTGTGTATGAACAGTGTTCGATCCAAAGGCCCCGAGGGCTTGGTGCAAGTAGTTGTCAGAAACCATGAATCAGACCGAGACAGAAGTACAATTAAATCACACTTGTTTATTAAAAATAAATAAAAGGTAAATAGAAAAAGCATAGTCAAAGCATAGCCAGAGTCCAGTAACCGGATCGAGTAGTCAGCCAGGCCAGAGTTCAATAACCAGATCGGGTAAACAGCCAGGCTAGAAGTCAGGGATCCAAGTAGAGCAACAGCAAGCAGGATAAGGAGCCAGAAGGGATGTCAGCAAGCCAGTCATTAAACAGAACTGCAGGAGATGGTTTCTTGTGATGTGACCAAGGCGAAGGCAGAGGTGAAGTGAGCTGGAGAGCTTTAAGTAGGCAGGCCAGACGAGCATGATCAGGAACAGATGGTAACTGTGGAGAAAGATGAGAGCTGGCAATTAGCCGACAGCTGAGAAGCCAGCCCAGAGAAGGAAGGGCTAAGCCAGCCCTGACAGTAGTCTTAATCTTGGTTAATGCATGGTCAAGGACTTCTGCAGGATACCCACTTTCCTGAAACTTGTCATACATCTTGTTGAGCTGCTGTAGTTTGTTATCTTCGTCAGAACAGATCCGCGACACTCTCATGAACTGAGATATGGGCAGACTATTCAAAAGATGTTTGGGATGTGTGCTTTGATAGTGCAGGAATGTGTTTCTGTCAGTGGGTTTTGTAAAGAGAGATGTAACCAGAGAGCCTTGAAAGTTAGTGATCATTACATCCAATAATGAAATGTTACACTGTGAAATTTCTGGTGTGAACACGACCCCTGTAAAGATGCTATTCAGAAAGTCAACAAAGTCAAAAAATTGAGCCGCCTTATTGGTCCAGATGAGAGAAATGTCATCGATATACCTAAACTAACATTTGATGTGGTCGGTAAAGGCATTGGATGGATAAATGTAACGTTCTTCAAGTAGGCTTACAAAGAGGTTGGCAAAAGATGGGGCCGTTGAGCTCCCCATGGCTGTACCTCGAATCTGGGCATACTTGGTTCTCTCAAATGTAAAATAGTTATTTGAAAGTACAAAATCAAGACATTCAATGATAAACTCTTTGGGAATTGGTGTTGATTCCATATCAGTCAGAAAATAATGTAACGGCCTGTAATCCAGCATCAATGGGTATGCATGTGTATAGGGATCCTATATCCATAGTTGCAAGCTTCCATCCTTCACCAAAGTCTGTAAATGCATTAAGTTTTTCAAAAAAGTAATTTGTATCTCTTAAATAGGCTGGTAAATTTTTTACCAAAGGTTGTAGGAGATGGTCGAGGAGTTGGGCCAGAGGTTGAGTGATCGACCCTGTACCAGATACAATGGGTCTTTGTGAATTTTTGGTAGGCCATAAATGCTTCTGTTTTATGCTTGAAAGAGTATTGTACTCAGGTGGAGAGCCTCTTCTGCACCTACTCTCAATATGTGGAAGTCACTGGTTAATTTGATCATCCCACTGAATAAAGAAACCTACACATACAAGGGCTGCCCGAAAAAATGTAACAAGGTGTGAGATATATAGTTAAACTCTGATACCACTGAAACTCAACAGCAAGACCCTGACACTATTGTACCCTAATAAATCCTATACAGGTGGAGGTAAGGGTCCACGTAGCTTACAGATATGACAATGTAGCCACACAGTACCTTCTCTACGCATCTTGAGCAATTCACACAGCGGATATGAGTAAATGCTTAGGGGGTTGCTGACAAGGGATTTTTTCTCCGACACCCATACTGCTAAGTGTAAGTGAGCATCTTCCATCCTATTTATTTAAATAGCAAATTTTAGGATGTTAAGTTTTATGTTGTTGCTGTTATGTATGTTCTAGTTAGTTTACATTTTTTTTAGTTTTGAGCCGGGGTATACCCAGAGGCTCTGTATCTGTACCATTTTTTCTTTTGCTTCGACGAAAACAATACAAACTATTAAAAATAAAAATAAAAAATGAAGATGACATGACAAAAATATACAGGCTGGGCAGTTAGGATCAGAGAGACAGAGGGAGAGAAACAAAGTTACAGAGATAACAAACTCAGGAGCAGAGCTAACAATGAAGCCAGCACTAAGAAAAGGGGGGGCAGCCTTCTCAGCAGATAAAAGCTGGCAGCAGGGAGAGGGGGAGAGACCAGCTTTCAGCTTCTGGAGGAAGAGAGAAACAATTGTCGTCCATCACTAGTTCCTCTCCCTGTGTGTGCCCCGTGTGTGCTCAGGCCCCCTACAAGAGAACCTGTGGCCCCCTATTAGTGGCCATGAGTATTGTGCACTGGAACTGACAAGCAACACAGGTGAGTGGGCTGCTTAAATACCCCCCGGGCTCCTCCCATAAATTCAGGCCACCATACCGGTCTAATATATATATATATATATATATATATATATATATATATATATATATATATATATATATATATATATATATATATAGGCAGCACTGACCCCTGAAGGAGCGGCTGGTTTGATTTGGGCCTGCACTCTAGTAACAAAACCCCACTAATTTGCCTCAGTCCCCTTGTGGTGCAATACAATGCAATACAATACAATATATCACAATATACCTGTATTGTCCTCTCAGGATCCACTGGCTCCACCTGCTGGGAGAAAACAATACTCCACACAACGAGGTACTTAACCAAAGTATATTTTACTATATATATATATTTGTAAATAGGTGATTACAGCAATTGTACTGCCATCTCAACATAGAATGACAGAACAATGAATTTTGATAAAACAGTTGCAAACAATATATATATATATATATGGGAGCGCCCCCTACTTTTATAGCTATGCGTGGGATCTCACTTAAAGTACTCAGTCTTTATCTTCCGATCTTCGCTAGCAATGATAACTACTTATAAATTTGTAATCCAAGGTTAAAGCAGTTAAAATTGAATTAAGGATGATCCTAGTGTTGCTTCCGCAAATATAGTACAATGCTTTAAGTGTGATAGTAAGTAGGCCTTATGCCTGCCTAGCGTCAGTTGCTATACTCCTCCTCCGTGGGACTAAGTATCCCAGCGAGGCCTGTATATAAGTCCGACTAAGTGCAATGGTTTAGAAAACAGTGGGTAGCAATCCGCTCACCAACTGGATCGGAAACTTGGAATGGTAACTGGTCCGGTGGTTGCAGCTTGCTTCTGCGTCAGCCGGCTCCGTCACTCCATCCCGTTCTGATAGGTGGACTTGGTCTTCAAACGAGTGTCCCTGGATCCTCTCAATCCGATCTCTGTGTGTCTGGCACTTCAGATCACTCACACAAGCGAGCAGGGTTGCGCTCTGCAAGGGCAATAGGCCGCTTCCTCCGGGAGGCCTCTGCAAAAGTCCTCACAGAAGGCCATGCGTTCCCAAGAGATCTAAAATGGCCGCTCAGGGTCCTTTTATCTCCTACCCAGCATGCAATGCAAGAGAGGGTGTCCATCGGTAGGTCACTCAGCATCCTGGGAAAAAAGGGTCAACTCTTCAATGTAAATAACAGTCAATTTCTGTAAATAGTTCAATGCTTGAAAGGCAAAAATCATTTAAGTTCACTTTCAGTATTTGGCCACTAGATGGCATCAAACACTAAGCTATAGAACCGTCCATAGACTTTCATTATAGATGCTAATACACATCAGAAGACAAGGATACCAGCGCTATATATATATATATATATATATATATATATATATATATATATATATATATGATTACTCACAGAACACAAATATGTTTTAATTGAATCACAACATATATAGACACTACCAGTTTTATACGAATAACTTTTAATCTAAGTTTGAAATACAAAGAAACACATAGTTTACTGCACCACCCAATATACATTCATGAATTGTATTTATAATTATAATAATTTATAAAGGACCTTTTTACTGCAGTTTTAAATATTTTTTTTTATATATTTCACTTATGAGAAATCACACTTATGAGAAATCCACTCTGAAAATGATTTTATTCGTATTTTTTGTATTTCATCCAGTGTACTCTACACAATTTCCTGATGGAGTGAAAAAAGGAAGAGACACAAAACACGTTGATGGTGTGTTTTAACCTGTCCCTATGACCAATAAATATCTCAAGCTTAAAAATATTTTTAGATTCATCTTTTAATTTGACAGGCACTTCTTTTGACCATATATTTGTTCCATTTCCAGCCTCTTCCCCTTTTACTATTGGTAACCAAAACCTGATCACAGCCTAGCTCAGTAATCTCCAGAAAATCACAACTAGCACAAGTGTGACTGACAATATTCTGCATGGAGACAGACATGTTATCCATACAGTATGTGCTGAATTAGGCTGCTTGGCCCTAGGTTGGTATGCAGAAGCCTTATGAATATGAGTATATACTTGCCACACTTTTTTCTATACTTTCTGTACATGTACAGTGAGGGAAAAAAGTATTTGATCCTCTGCTCATTTTGTACATTTGCCCATAAAGAAATGATCAGTCTATCATTTTAATGGTAGGTTTATTTTAACAGTGAGTAACAGAAAAACAACAAAAAAATCAAGAAAAATGCATTTCAAAACAGTTATCAATTGATTTGCATTTTAATGAGTGAAATAAGTATTTGACCCCTTCACAAAACATGACTTAATACTTGGTGGAAAAACCCTTGTTGGCAATCACAGAGGTCAGATGTTTCTTGTAGTTGGCCACCAGGTTTTCACACATCTCAGGCGGAATTTTGTCCCACTCCTCTTTGCAGATCCTAAGACATTAAGATTTTGAGGCTCCTTCCACATATTTTCTATGGGTTTAATTTCTGGAGACTGGCTAGGCCACTCCGGAACTTTAATGTGCTTCTTCTTGAGCCACTCCTTTGTTGCCTTGGCCATGTGTTTTGAGTCATTGTCATGCTGAAATACTCATCCACAACCCATTTTCAATGCCCTGGCTGAGGAAAGGAGATTCTCATCCAAGATTTCATGGTACATGGCCCTGTCCATCGTAACCTTGGATGCGGTGAATTTATCCTGCCCTCTTAGCAGAAAAACACCCCCTAAGCATAATGTTTCCACCTCCATGTTTGATGATGGGGATGGTGTTCTTGGGTCATAGGCAGCATTCCTCCTCCTCCAAACATGGCAAGTTGAGTTGATGCCAAAGGACTCGATTTTGGTCTCATTTGACCACAACACTTTCACCCAGTTCTCCTCTGAATCATTCAGATGTTCATTAGCAAACTTCAGACAGGCCTGTACACGTACTTTCTTGAACAGGGGAATTTTGTGGGTGCTGCAGGATTTCAGTCCTTCACGGCGTAGTATGTTACCAATTGTTTTATGGGTGAATGTGGTACTAGTTGCCTTGAGATCATTGACAACTTTCTCTCGTGTAGTTCTGGGCTGATTCCTCACTGTTCTCATTAACATTGAAGCTCCACGAGGTGAGATTTTGCATAGAGCCCCAGACCAAGGGAGACTGACATTTATTTTGTGTTTCTTCCATTTGCAAATTATAGCACCAACTGTTGTTACCCTCTCACCAAGCTACTTGGCAATGGTCTTGTAGTCCATTCCAGCCTTGTGTAGGTCTACAATATTGTCCCTGATGGCCATGGTGGAGAGATTGGAATCTGATTGATTGCTTCTGGGGGCAGATGTCTTTTATACAGGTAACAAGCTGAGATTAGGAGCACTGCCTTTAAGGCTAGGTTCACACTGGTATGACAAACGCTCTGACATTGAGAGGTCATGTCACATGACGTGTGAAAATCAACGTTTCCCTACACAAGTCGGTCTGACTGAAAATGCTCCCTGCACTACTTTGGTCTGACTTTGATCCTACTTCAGCCCATTGAATATCACTGAAGTTAGATCAAAGTCGGCTCGCCGTCCTAACTGATCCGACTTTGGCATGCGACTTGTGCTCTAAAGATCTTGAAGGGGAACTCCATGCCAAATAAAAAAAAAAACAGCATGGTTTCCCCCGCAAAGAACATACCAGGCCCTTCGGTCTGGTATGGATTTTAAGGGGAAATCCCACACTGAAAAACGGCATGGGAATCCCCCCAAAATCCAAACCAGACCCTTATCCAAGCACACAGCCTGGTAGGTCAGGCAAGGGGGTAGG